>NC_140621.1:16216656-17628531 GCF_057382275.1 Copadichromis virginalis
GAGTATTGTTGCTGACCATGTCCAAAGCTGTATGACCACAGTTCACTGTACTCAACTGGCCGCCTCAGGTACCAGATCTCAGTCCAATAGATTGCACCTTTGGGAAATTCACCACAAAGATGTGAAATCAGCAAATCTTCAGCAACTGTGTAATGGTGTCATGTCCATATGGACCAAAATCTCAGAGGAATGTTTCCAGCGTCTCAGAAATAATGTTAGTTCTGAATGCAAAAGAGCGTCCAACCCAGTGCTAGTGAGGTGTAACTAATGAAGTGGCTGGTGAGTGTGTATTTGAGGTGTCTGTAAGTCATTCAGCGTGGTTGTTGTTTTCTTATCATGTGCTGCCTGGGCAGAGGTCGGGAGTTCTCGAGTTGTTTTGTAGGATGGTTTTTTAGAACAGCTGTAAGTTATGTAAGTGCCTCGCTGACCAGTTCTCTTATCCTTTAGAAAGCAAACAAAATGCAACGCTAAGAAAAAGAGAGTTTGTCAGCAGAAAACTTTGCAGCTATATTTATATAACTCACTTTCCATTATTCCAACAGTATTCAATAGTTACACAGGGGGAAAAATCCATTAAAATTCCATGCTATAAGCTGGCTTTTCTTTAAATGGAATATTTTTTGTTATGATACCGATGCATTGCTTTCCCATCACTGCAAATTGCAGTTTTGGGCTAAAACCATAAGCACAAGAACACCAGGCAAAGCAAAAGTAGGACAAAAGAAAAATAAATACGGATTCCCGTGAGGGGCACCGTCACCTGTGCGGTCTGCTCTTGGTGTTTTCTCTTAAGTTACACATTAAGCCAAAGTGTTGCACAACATCCTTGATGAAGGGTTGTAGAGACTGCGATGCTGCAGCGGTTACAGTTTGCCGTGCAGCTGCTATACAGAGTTAACACAATAGACAGTGTGGATAACACCTACACCAAAGCCATTTGATGCTTCCCCATGGAACATTTGCAGGTCTGAAATTCTTCCTGCGTCACTGCAGGTTATTGAAAAGACTCTCAAAATAAGCCCTTTGTGAAAGCTAAATAACAGCTCCTTTAAGAAGAGAAAGAAGCCTGCGACAGCTTAAAGAGGAGAATCCAAATGAACAGCTAACATCCTCTTCTGCTCCCATTTACCTCAGAGCTTCTCATTAGCTCCCTCAATGCTACTGACAGCTGTTGTTCAGGCTAACAGTGCTAATCAGTGTCCTGGATATTACTGAATGTTTAACCTTGACACCATTGTTGTTCCTGTCATGACATTTCTTAATGACTCTCCGGGGCCTTTATGTAACAGAGCTAGGTGCCTGTAAACGCACGACACTTGTAGAAATGCATTTGATCAATATCGGCAGAAGAGTAAAACATGATTTGAATGAGCTGAAAAGTGCTGTCTGTCTGACGTTTGGCTTACACAAAGTCCTCAAGGCTTGCTTTGCCTAAAACACTAGAAACCCATGTTCTCTCCCCCCCCCCCCCCCCCTTTTATATATATTATTAAATATTTTGTGCCTCCATTATGTGGTTATGCTCATAATACTGAAGGGGGAATAGGCAGAACAGAGCTTTCAATTTGTCTGCAATCAGTGAAACATACTGTTTTTGTTAGTTTGCCTGTTGCACAGCGCCAGTCATTGCTGCTTAATTAGCACAGAAACATTTCCCAATAATTTTCTTAGTGAATAATTTCATCCTGTTGATTGGATTGTTCATACGCTGTGCTGTATTGATGTGTGCAGGATGTGCGAGGTTGTCTGTGTGTGTGTGATTTTGAGAGTTTAGCTTTTTAAACTTTTAAAATCTTAAGTCTTGGCTGACTTAGTGATTTTACTGCTTAACGCAGTTCCTCAAGACATTGACGGCACTTTTCTATCCCATGGTAAAATGCTTATCCCTCTATCCGCGCCATTACACAGGCAGCTGTCCGTATCATAAAGGTCTAGTTCATCCCCTGCTTTTGCTTAGTTGTCAATAGTTTACTATCAGAAGCTGCACTGCCCCTTGTTAAGTAACATCTTTTACTGCAGATCTTGAAACGCCTGCCTGGCAGCTCAGTAAATGCATACAGGTAGCCCTGGTGATAGTGGCGAGGGCAGATGGTCACATGCTTTGGTCTTTAAAACACGTGGCAATTACTGCTTGTAAATGCTGCAGGCTGTTGGTGTCTGCAAAACACAACATTTTAATAGGCATTTACATAAACTAAAGTTGCTAACTACAGAAAAAAGCACCCTAACCTGACACAGTAGTTCAGTGCTATAAATCTATTCAGTCAGCCTTTGTGATTATAGTTTTCTATAAGCAGCTTTCCCTTCCTAACAGTGAGCTACCTCACTGAGGCAGAGCTCCCAGTGGAACAAACTGAATGGACCCAGGCAAGCCATTAATACAGACAAAATAATAATAAACCCAATCAATCAATTTTTCTATATAAATGTCTTTCAGGCCTACGTGAGACGGTTCCCAAAGTGTCCATTGATTCCAATGTTTGTGGACAGCGAGATCATAAGTGAGAGCCAAAGTGATGATGGATGCGTGCTGGTGACTGAGAGGCGCTGTACGATCGACATCGAAGCCCCACGACTTCTCAAACGGGTACTTCCACTCTGACCTTATAGGGGATGAGGGCGGTAAAGCAAAGGAATTGGTTACTATGATGTGATCTTTCTTTTGTGAAGTACAAAAACCAGATGCTCTTTATTTAGTGAAATACTTGTAAATGATGCATTTCAGCCTTGCACATGTTATTGGAGGATAAAAGATGTGACTTTTTGCAGTAACTGTAAATGTAGCATGTTTTGTTTCTTCTGCATGTAGATCGCCGGCGTGGATTATCTGTACTTCATCCAAAAAAACTCTCTGAACCGCAGAGACAGGACGCTCCATATTGAGGTTCACAATGAGACTTTTTCTAACAGAGTCATTGTCCGTGAGAGGTGCAGCTACACGGTGAGTCTGAGAGTCAAACGTGGTAATCAGGTGCTTAGAATGTGGCAGCGTGTAGGAGGTTTATTTCTTTGTTTTTATATAAACTTTTACAACGCCTAGTGCTTGCCGGATGGTACAGAGTCCCTGCTAAAGGCAATGCAATATGTGGTGCATGAATTATTCATCTTAGGTGATCCTCCCATAGTGTGCTCAAGGCACTAAAGAGCTAGTGTCACCAGGTGTCTTTAAAGCTGCTGTTGTCTCAGTCAGAGTTACTATAATACTGCTCTCCCTGTTAAAAGATGCTTCGCACAATTTTTTGATGTCTGCTCTGTATCATGTGGCAGTCTGCACAGAAGAAAGTAAGAATTTTGTATGACAGTAATTTTGCAATTACTGAACCAGCCACTTCATTAGGTATACCTTGCTACAGCTGCCTTCTCATCTTCTTTAACTCTTCGTGGCACAAATTCAATCAATTTTGGTTCATGTTAACATAATAGCATCACATAGTTGCATAGGTGCTCAATTGGATTGAGATCTGCCGATTGTGGAAACCGTTTGAGTTCGGTGAACTCATTGTGATGTTCAAGAAACCAGTTTGGCATGATCTGAGCTTTCTGAAATGATGTGTTACGCTGTAGTCATAAAGAGATGGACAACAGCAATAATCCAACCCATCTGGCACCAATTTTCTTCCTCATTCAGACGCTCAGTTTTCAGCTTTAGTAGATTGTGTTGACCATGTCTGCATGCCTGTATGCACTGAGTTGCTACTAAGTGATTAGCTGATTAGATATTTACAATAACAAGCAGTTGAAAAGGCGTACCTAATGAAGTGGCTTGTGAGTGTATGTGCAGTACCTGGCACCAGAACCTACCATTTACTTAAAAGGCAGTTAAAATTGTGATGACGAGATATGTAACCATGTATGCACTGATGTAATATTTTGTATTAAACCTCAGCTTGTGCTTTGTTTACATAACAAAGAGTTTGGTTGAACAGTTTGGTTCAAGTTCAAATTCATATGCGTGTCCTCTTCCACAGGTTCATCCAGAGAATGAGAGCTGGACTTGCTTCGAACAGTCGGCTAGTCTGGATATTAAGTCCTTTTTTGGTTTTGAAAGCACCGCAGAGAAGATAGCGATGAAGCAATATGCTAGTAGCATTAAAAAGGTTTGCATATTTTACTTCATTTGCCTTCACGTCTTGGTCCAGATGCTTCCCTAACTGTCAAAATTAATTCAGTCTTTCATTTCCTTCAACTGATGAAGGGTAAAGAAATTATTGAGTACTACCTCAGAGAGCTGGAGAAAGAAGGAGTCACTTATATACCTCGTTGGACCTCCACTGTTGACTCTGGGACAGTCACTTGGAGGCACCAGCTGCTGCCCCCCTCTGCTGCCAGAGCCATCCCAGTGAACAGTGCCAAGGACGGGCTGCACTGTAAAGACTCATCATGTTCTGCAGAGCTAGTGACCGGTTCGCCTGATGGTCAGTGTGTGCTCGCTAATCCCAGCAAAGGTTTAATATAAATGTCAAAAGATAACAATACATAGAGTGAATTTACCAACTGAGATATTAAAAGTGTGGGAAATAGATCAGTGGGTGATTTATACAGCAGTGCAGGAATCCTCCTATAACTGCACTGCCAAAAAACCTCAAACAAACAGAAGCAACATTTTAAGTGTTTGATAAAAACCTGCAAAACTCACCGTGTCTAATTATTTTCAAAAATGCTGAAATTGCACCATAGTCTTTAGTCTGTTGGATGCAATATTGTGTAACATTATGCTGTTATTGTGTTTTGGCCTGTAGACAAGTTGGATGCTGACTACATCAGACATTACCTAGGTGATTTAACGCCTCTGCAGGAGAGCTGTCTTATTCGGCTGCGTCAATGGCTGCAGGAAACCCACAAGGGCAAGGTCACAAATAAACAAACACAGTTTCTTTCATTAGTGAACAGTTGATGCTGCGATATACAGTATGCCTTTATTTCTAAGACACTCACGCAACCTGTTATTTCCCTCTTGCTTCCACTCTTACTCTAGCTCAGTTTTGATGCTCAGAGACATACAGTGCTGTGAAAAAGTATTTGCACCCTTCTTGTTTTCTTAGTTTTTTGCATATTTATCATGTTTATCAGATCATCCAGCAAATTTTAATATTGGTTTAATACAGGTAACCCCAGTAAATACAAAAGGCATTTTTTAAATTATTGTTTTATTTATTTAAGGAAAAAAGGTCATTCAAACCTCCCTGGCCCCGTGCAAAAAAGTCATTGCCATCGTCTGCAAAGGGTTACAAAGCCAATTCTAAGGATTTAGGACTCCAGTCAACCACAATGAAAGCCATTATCCACAAATGGAGAAAATTTGGAACAGTAGTGAACCTTCCCAGGAGCAGATGGCCTGCCAAAATTTCACCAAGAGTGCATCAACAACTCTTCCATGAGATCGCAAAAGAACCCAGAACAACATCTTAAGACCTCCGGGCCTCACTTATCTCAAATAAGCTCAAAGTTCATGGTTCAACAATAAGAAAGAGACAAACGATGAACATTATGGAAGGTTTGAGTCCCTTTGCATCGGCATAAAACTAACACAGCATTTAATAATTAGAACATGAAACCAAGAGTCAGACATGGTGGTGGTAGTGTAATGGTCTGGGGCTCCTTTGCTGTTTCAGGACCTTTTTGCAAACGAAGCAAACCAGTTATTCAGTTTAGGGCGCAATTTCTTTTTCACTGCACTACATGCAATTTGCAAAGATTTTCACCAGCAGAGTATTAAAAAATGCTTTGGATTCATCAGCATCTTTAACGATGCACCTCTCATGTACAGATTCCAAAGGATCAGCATGTGCTACGCTTCCTCAGGGCCAGAGATTTCAACCTCGACAAGGCCAGGGAGTTCCTCTGCCAGTCACTGACCTGGAGGAGACAGCATCAGGTGGATTTCCTGTTAGACACATGGAAGCGCCCTCAACTGCTCCAGGATTATTACTCTGGAGGCTGGCACCACCACGACAAAGGTACTGAGTGAGCGATGCTGGTTGATATTGCCATTATTGTGAGGCTTTTTTACTCCAGGCAGAGGGAAATTTTATCAGCTAATCTTAAAAGCCACAGGGATTTAAGCTTTTGTGTTTATATAGTTCTCAAACAGCCTGTTAATTATTGACTGCAAAGTCTGAACACCATATGTCTTCACTCCCATGTTTGGAAAAGGTTTCATTGCTTTTAACAGCTCAGCTGATCCAACTGATCACAGTTAAGACTTGAACACAGGATGTTCCCCTTGAGTGTTTACATGCTAAACCGATACCCTTTCTAGAGCGGTAAACACCAGCTTTGTTTACAGGTGGAAGTGTGCAGTGCAGTTTGTGATTGTTCACTGTGTTTCCTTCTCATTCAGATGGCCGTCCTCTGTACATTTTGCGTCTGGGTCAAATGGACACTAAAGGTTTAGTACGAGCCTTGGGTGAGGAGGCGCTGCTGAGACAGGTGACATAATTTATGACTTAATTTACATGGAAACAAAGCAAAAAGTGAAGATATTCTAAATGAAGTTGGCGCTTAACTGTGACAATGTTGCAGGTGCTTTCCATTAATGAGGAGGGACTGAGGCGCTGTGAGGAAAACACCAGAGTTTTTGGACAACCTATTAGGTGCCTAAATCGTATTTAGTTTAATCCTGCTCGTGTCCCATTGGTTAATGAGAAATCAGCAGTGCACTTTAACCAAAACAATGCGATGTCTGTTTTTATGTGTCGCTAGTTCTTGGACTTGCCTGGTGGATCTGGACGGTCTAAACATGCGTCATCTGTGGCGACCTGGCATTAAGGCGCTGTTGAGAATCATCGAAATTGTTGAGGCCAATTACCCTGAAACTTTGGGTCGCCTGCTCATACTGCGGGCACCGAGAGTTTTCCCTGTGCTGTGGACCCTGGTGAGAATAAACTGACTGCATCACCTGAATATGGAAGAATTCATAAAGCTGTAGAATACAGATGCAGAGATTATAAATAGCTAAGTGCAGTCCAGCCATGCTGGAAAAATGAGCAACTAATAAACAAAGAAAAATCTATTTATGGACCAGGAAAGATGACTGTAAAACTAAAACCCATAGGGGCACATTTAATCTTTGCTGTATGCAGTAGCATGGGTGGCAGGATTGCAAGAAATTACAGAAAGAGAATGAGCTACTGGGACGATGATGTCAATATAAAATACTATGGATGCTTAGTAACACCATCAACCAAATATTAAAGTATGTGTCACAGTGAGTTTTATATATTTACTAGGTATGTGTGTTTTTAAAGGGATGTCAAATGCTGTCATTTTTCTGTAAAGCAAATTTACCTTGCCTTTAGGTATAAATAAAGTTACCTTACCTTACCTTACCTTACCTAACACCATCAACCAGCTAACATGTGCATTTTTCATGCTTGAATTATTCATTGATTATGGATTGGCTTTCACAGTCCATAATAAGTGACTTTGCCCTTTCCTGCATGCTCTCTCGGTCTCACCGCCAGGTCAGCCCCCTTATTGATGAAAACACTCGTAAGAAGTTCCTTGTTTATGCTGGAAACGACTACCAGGGTCCAGGAGGTTTGGTAGACTACATTGACAGAGAAATTATCCCTGACTTCCTGCAAGGAGACTGCATGGTGAGGTTAAGTCTTCAGCTTATTGACCATACCTGTGAAAGTCAGTCTCAGCCCAGCCAGAAATATGCATATCATACCTGCAGTATGTGGTTTCACCAGCATGTACCAGTTTAGCATAGCTACATCTGGGTAGACATTTCTCTACAAATCCAGTGAACATCACCTTGCACTTCAGGCCCTTGACCCTGTGTTGTTTTGTTATGAAGAAATGATATATTGGAGGCCTGTATAGATTTTTGAGCTGCAGGTTGTCAGATAGGACCAGAACATACTGTGCTCACTGGCTAGTGGGTACAGTATCTGCCTCAGCTCAGCTGGCTCAGTTTTCTTTCCTTTTTTTGTTGACATAAAGGAAAAAAATTGCATCTGGGGCACATCACGACGTCCTTACAGGAGGACTCGCGTGTTTGAATTCTGTGACAGTTCAGTCAGTTCTGTGAGCACTCAACAAGTTGTTGCTCAGCTGCAAACATGAAAGTGAAAGAGCTGTATCTAGTTGGAACTATAAAATGGCA
Organism: Copadichromis virginalis; assembly: GCF_057382275.1. Classification (NCBI taxonomy): domain Eukaryota; kingdom Metazoa; phylum Chordata; class Actinopteri; order Cichliformes; family Cichlidae; genus Copadichromis; species Copadichromis virginalis. The sequence goes on from NC_140621.1 coordinate 16,224,770, forward strand.
TTTCATACTGAGAAAGGTTATCCTTTAACTGAACCTGCATATCTAAGTTCATGGCATATGAATTGCAGTAAAACTTATTACATAAGATATTACTTTATTACACTATGCTTTTTGTAAAACAAGCTAGTATGTCTACATATATTTTGATATATATTAGTAAGCGTTCTGCTTTAATCACATTTATTTCTTCTTCTTCAGTGTGACATTCCTGAAGGAGGAATGGTTCCCAAATTTCTGTACAGAACAGCAGAAGAATTAGAGAGTGAAGAAAACCGCCTGTTGACTGATTCCATCTATAAAAGTGCCAGTATCTACAAGGGGGCTCCATACGAGGTGCAGTCTCAACTTTTATGCTTTGCCTCCAGTTTTATGACAATAAGAGTTAACAACAGGGCAAGAAAGGCAACATTTCTTTGCGTTTAATAGAGTTTATGCATTGTGTAATAGTGCCACTTACTGGAACAACTATGCATTGCATGCTTAAAATATATAGCGTGATTAATGAATTGCAGTCTTCAGACCTGTGTTTCTAATCTTCTTACATCTTTCTACAGCTGCTGATAGAGATCACAGAGGCCTCCTCTGTCATCACATGGGACTTTGATGTGTCTAAAGGAGATGTGGTATTTAACATCTACCACTCCAGGAGAGCCCCTCAGCCTCCCAGAAAGGAAACTCATGGTATCGCTTCCCTAGGGGCTGTTAATCCACAGCTTATAGACAAGAGCTGGGTACTAGGCCAGGACTACAGCACGGTGGAGAAAGCCCTCATGTGTAGGGAGGGAGAGAGTGTGCAGGTGAGAGAGGACATAAAAAGCTCTTTTGATCTGTCTTTGTTTAACAGTCTCAGACAACCTTCCTTTGTCCCCGTTCGCCGTCTTAAGTGCTTAATCCTCCATCACAGCGAACACAAATTGATCCTGCAGATTTCTCTGGTTTGAAACAGGGCTCCCACATAACACGCTGGCCCGGCTTCTACATCCTCCAGTGGCGTTTCCTAAGCTCCGCAGCCTGCGCAGCCTCCAGCATGCCTCGAGTGGATGATGTGCTGGCCTCTCTGCAGGTTTCCTCCCACAAGTGTAAAATCATGTACTACACCGAGGTCCTTGCCTCCTGTGACTTCAGGTCAGTTTGGTATTTTTATTTTTTTGGTGCTATACTGAGGCTCTTTTTCACTGCATGGGTCTTATGTAAGACTTTAAATATATATACAGGGACATTTATGCAAACTGTTTGTTCCTTATGCTTGTGCGCAAGCTGCCTTTTATTTGCCGCAGTGATTAGAATAATTGATTAGTATTTGATTGGGTGTAACTACGTCTTCAAGTTAAGATAATGTTGTTTGTCGATTTGTTTTTGTTTGTTTGTTTTTTTAGGGGTTCCATGACCAGTCTCGAGTCTTGTCACAGTGGCTTCTCACAGCTCAGTGGCACCACAACATCCTCTACCATTTCAAGGTAGCATCTGTTAAGCGGACGTCCAGATGCAGCGATGACCAAAGCTCACTTGTATCCACTGGTGCCTTCAAAGAGAATTTTGTTTTTCAAATATGAGCTGTGTCACTGAAGACTGATTTTTGTTTCTACCGGAGTACATTAATAATGCAAATACCTGATGAAAATGCACTTTCGTCTTATATCCTTGCAATACGACAATGCATAAAATGAAAAAAAGGAGATGACTCACACACAGTAGCGTTTATATATTCTTAGATGAAATTTTAAAAAAGCACACATGAGCTTCTGTCCTTGCTTCTGTTGTCCACAAGGTGTCAGTGCAGTCTGCTGGAGCTGCTCTCAAATCTGCAGCGGCCTTTCCGCTTGGAGTTTAACTCACAGTCTTCATTTGGTTGTCTATGAAATTGAAGGGAGAATTGTTCAGAATTGTAAAACAATAATAATCGATGTCTCTGGAGTGTCTTGCACCAAGTGTTTCGAACAGCACCTGCGCTGGCAAAGCTGTGCTGAAGCAATATCTTTGATTTATCATCGAGATTGTTATTGCTCTTCGAGCAAACGGTGAGGTTTTAGGAATGAGAAGCTGGTATGAAACCTCTTTTTTGAAAATCTGCAGCACACTCCCTAGATTTCATGTAATGTTTTTTGGGCTTGTTAGGCGGAGCTGCTTAGTTTTCTCAGGCAGCTAATTTAAATGCAATAAAGTGCAGCCTCTTGTGATCTGGCACTGGGCCAGGCAGACTACTGATTTACATAAAACTTTAATTTCCATAAACTTATCAGATGCTTCCAGCTAAAGCTTAATTGAATTTTCCTGCGTTATTATTATTATTTCTTTTTTTTGTCTTCTTGGTTGCAAACTCGTGTCATGTTGGTGTTTATCCCGGCACAGTCAGGTACGTGGAGTTTTTTCTTTTTGAGGCTGATTTACCAGCATCCTGACTTCCTGCTGCCATGCCGGTGCTGTTAGACAGAGAAAGTTCACCGACTTAGCCTGAAGCTTGTTTAGTGAATTATTCAGCCTTCTCTAACAACCTCCCAAAACCCACATTTTCCACACACAGAATAACACTTCTGTATCTTGATGTGCCTAATTTTCTCGTAAAAAATGTTTTTGTTAATATAACTGTTATATATTTTAAGGCCAAATTATTTTACTGGCTCACATTGGCTTGAAAATGTCTACATATGTAAAATTTCATAAGCAAATGAAATACTCGATGATGCATAACCTCATAATGTGGCCACCTGTTTGGTTGACCTGACGCCACCTTCTGAGGGTGTCCTGGCTGACCTGAAGCCACAAATCACTCGGCTGATTAATCATTACAGCTCGTCCTGTGTGCTCACATGCTGATGTTTACTAGGTACAGTGTAATGTTAAAAGTGGGCAGGGGGAGGAGATGGGAACATTTCTTCTGCATATATTTGTTGTAAACTGAATGAATTTTGACTTTATAACATCTGATAAAATGAAGAAAGATTAGAGATGTCCTGAATATCTATTCTAAGTTGTAATTGTAAGAAACCTGAAATGTTTTGAAAGATTTCAAGCTACTCACAAAAAATGGGAATCTCTCTCTGTGCTAGAAGAGATGTCTTAGGATCAAATGTATTGTCCAATATATTATATATTATCTCTCTTCCTCACCAGTTTTGATGAAAGAACTGATAAATGCACCTGCACTTTGACTTCTTATTACTTATTCGCTTGTTGCGCTGCTGAACATCCCAGATAAGTCTCCAGCAAAGTTATCTGGAATTTGCCTCCCCATAGGCACAAATGAAGACTCAATCCCCCTTTTATTTCCCTAAGACATTTCACATTCTCTCTCTAACCTGCCTCATAAGCGGCTGATTGAATGTGCTTTCCCACCACGGCGGAGATTGGACTTGTCTGAAGTAAGAGTCAAATTAAAATCAGTCTGGAATAAGACCGCAACCTAGAAGACTAGAACACTTTATTCTTTGGCGAGCACAGCAGGCAGGCAGGAGGAGGGCTGCATTCATAACATGCTGCTGAAATAGTCCTCAGACTTGTTACCGATATTAGCATCCCAGCCTTCACTGGGAATATGTACATGATAATGAACGATCTTTTCTCAGCTTTTCCAGACTCAGACATGGAAATAGGCAACACGGGGATGACTTTGAGGCTGTCTTTTTTTTCTGTATTTACATCTCATGAATAGAAAAAATAAATAAATTACAAAAGGTAGGGAGGTTGTGCTTTGCAAAATAGTGATTCATGCACCGCTTACCCATGTCAACACACTCCTCTGAGTCTATTTTCAAGAGCTAACAAAGTTGATGCATTAAGAGAAGCCAAGGTCAGCTGATAATAGCGCCTAAAATACAAAGCGAAAAATAAAATAATAAAAAATAAGGTGAAAACCACTTATCGCTCAACCAGTTCTCTTTATCCACCACAGGCTTCAGCTAAAATGGATTTCTTTCTTGTTGAACTCGATAATAAAAGAGAAAACCTTATCAGGCATAAGGTTGTAGGCTCTCACTGTAGTGTGGAGCCTCATTAAAACCTAAGCCGTGTTTCATTTGCTTCCTTCTGACAATCTTGACCTTCCCACTAATTGAAAAGGAGAGCTCCAGATTAGTGCGCCACATTATTTTCCGGAGGCTCGATACACTGGCAGGAAAACTTTGCCCGGGATTGTTGGTCTCAAAACAACTGTGCGTCTAAATCGCGGCCCTGGTTTGAGTGTGATGTACGGAAGCTGAAAAACAAACAGTAAAACTCCTTCGTTTGAGTTGTGGACCTGTCTGATTAGCTAATCTTATATTGGCCTGTTTGAAATTCATTTTCTGACTTGATATACTGCTGGGCTTGATTAATATGTCCACAAACAAATAGATACAGTCACATCTATTTATCTCTGATGTTTCATACCATCTCTCATATCGTGTTACATTGATTTTTCCCTGCTACAAGAGAGACCATCAATCTAGCTACAATTTAGGGCAATTTCTGAGCTCTGCCCTCATTTGCAACAGACTGTCAAGGTTCTGCTTTAAGTTGTGTTGTTTTCATCTGCATTCGAATCACACCTGCATTTATTTCTCTGGGCTTCCTCGGCTCACTGACTGCTGTAGTTGACATTTTCATTCTTTGCCTTCTAATTGGTCACTGAACTGTGGAGGTCAATATGAGTTTTTGCCCCCCCACACACACACACACACTTTTAAATGCTTTAGTGGAAACACTATAGCAGTTACTTATCTTTTTGCTTGTTTGGATCGATTACTAAGCTGTGCCGAGTAACTAATCTGTCTAATGTAAGAATGAACGACAGGAGACATCGAGCACCACATCGCAGTCCCGTTTATGACACAACCACAAACATGTTTTGTGCTGCATCCCTTTCCTGTAATAAAGAAGAGTGCCAACTCACGCTTTATCGTCATGCCATTGATTGAATCCTGACAATAGCTGCCCCAGGGTTCACATAAAATATTGAATTACTTTCCTCTATAAAAAGACAACAGACCTCGAAGGCTGTGTGCAAATCAAATTAAGCCTTCCTCTTTTTAAAAAAAAAAAAAAAAAAAAGAAATTTAGAAAATTTAGAACAAGAAATGCTAAATTAGCTAAAATTCATGCTGGGAAAACAGCAGTGGGAGCAATATGCTTGGAGACTTGTTAAATTTGAAATGGTGGCTTCGACTTGGAGCAGGCCTGCAACTACAAAGCATCTACAAACCAAAGTGATAAAATAACATGGCAATAAGACCGAATGAGTCTGTGTGATGATAAAATGATTAACGATGATAAATTGGACACATTTTCTGAAATTCCTCCTTGCAAACTACATCTATCTATCTATCTATCTATCTATCTATCTATCTATCTGATATGCAAGCCACTTGGCTTTAATATTTTCATTGGTTGAAGTCTGAAGTCAGACATACCACACTGATGCAGTTTAATAAAAATACCAGTGCTTTTCCTTCTATAACAAGTCAAAAACTCTGCTGTGGAAAGGACACACTACTGTATATTTTAACCTTCTGCATGAGGTGTGTCCTATTAAATGCTACCATGTGACAGGAGGGAGCTAGTTCTTCCTGCCTGATGGTGCATGTCCCTTCTATAGACAGTAAAGGTTCCTCTATACTACTTCATGTTAGATCATGGGTAATCAATAGTGTTTCTGCTGGCAAAGAGTAAATGTTGACATTCAGAGCACCTGTCTTTGCTCTCCTCTCGAAGCAAGCCTCACCACCAGCTCTAAATGAACACAGGGCTGCCTTGCTGAAAGCCAGACTGTTGGGGGTTGATGTGGGCACCTGCTGAGAGGCAGAGAGAATAAAGCGAGACAGACAGGTAGAGAGACTGACATAAAGGTGTGAAGGTAAGATTAAGGACGAGGGGAGCAGGACGATCAAGGCAAATGTAGATATTGAAGAGTTCTGTATATCTCATGGGAGCGTCTGCCAGCTCACCTGCCAGTCCTTTTTATCCTGTCAGACTTTATAGAGGGATGGCTCAGTACGTGGTGCCATCACCCCTGTATCCACTGCACATGCATACCTAAATTTTACTGTATTACCTCTTCCCTCTCTTTCCTATAGATGTCTCTGGCTTCTGTTTTTCTGTTCCTATGCTTTTCTGTTTCATTGTGTTAACGTCTCAGGACAGCCTGTTTTATCACCATCATCTTCATAAGCTATTGTACAGTAATCTTAAGTTATGATCAGTAAGCAGTGTTTTTGCCAACTAATTAATGGTGAGGTGCTTAGTTAATTAATCAGTTTTGCCTAGTCTTTAACCAGAAAATTAAATAAGATGCAATCATCTTCTGCAAACACTTTTATTCAAGGACATAAAAGGACATTATTGCTGACAAAACTACAGGTAATTTCATAAAATCATTTTATATTTCTCTTAACAGCTTAGGCTAAAATGTAAATAATTTTAAAAAATGAATATAAACAGCAATTCAGGTCAGTTCAAGACTCAAGGTGATACTATCAAATTATCTGAGCAGCACTTTAAGATGAAGACAGCAAATCTATGAGAACAAAAAGTGTCACGCAGTTTAAAAAACGGCAGATCGGCTTCTGCAGACCGTCCAGAACAAGTCTGGTCCCCGTGTTGTTTTAAACAATGCTTCACAGATGCATTGAATCAGAGAACAAGAGGAGATAAAAACACAGCCAAACTGTTGTCTGAAAATGTTTCCTGGCACTAGTGTTCACTGCTCTGTCTCCGTGTCTCTCTCCAACATTATGAGGTAGTTACTGTAAGCCAGGGCCGTAAGTGATCCCCAGATGCATGCTGGCGCTACACCACTCAGTGTGTTTGTAGCATCTAAGCCCTCCGTCCTTGTCTAAACTGCGTGTGTCAATGTGCTGTGTAATTAAAAGAAACTTTCCTCACAGTAAAGGGACACCTCTATTCTCAGGTGACAGTAAACTCATTTTCATTTGGAAAGAGATTAGTGGAAAACACAGAATGACTGTTTGATGCAAACTGGCACACACTGCGGCTCAAATTCCCTATAGCCCATGTTATGAAGAAATGAAGAGGCTTCTGCAACTTGGGTCCTGTGTGGTTCTAGATGTAGGTAAGCATCATCTTTTGTTTTCTAAAATGCTGCGCTTGTTTCAAACCCGATGACCTTCAAATCTGAATTTTACAGAATGTTTAATCCATCACTGGTCAATGCAATTCATAATTCACTCCATGCTGCTTGAATTAGAATCACAAATTTAAATACCTTTAGAGAAAAATTCCCTCCCTGGCAGAGAATTGCACAACATGATTAATACCGCTGTCACATCTATCCATAAAATGTAAGGCTGTAGCCAGCAGCCAGTTAGCTTAGCATAAACAAAATCTGCCTACTAGCCCCTTAATGTTCAATAATTAACCCTCGTTTGTGTTTAATCCATAAAACATAAAGCCTGTAAGACTGAAAGGGAAGGCTGTACTAAGACTTGCTATGATGTATGGTTTAGAGACGGTGGCAATGACAAGAAGACAGGAGGCCGAGCTGGAAGATGCTAAGATTTTCACTGGGACAGGGGGACAGCTCAGGTTGACCAGTTTGGAGACAAAGAAATAGGACAAAGGATGCTGGATATAGAGCTTAGAGGCAGAAGGAAAAGAGTAGGATCACAAAGAAGCTGCTTGGATGTAGCGATGGATGCAGAAGGTTTGTGTGACAAAGGAAGAAACCCCCAGCAGCCTAAGTCTATTGCAGTACAGCAAAAGCAAGATCAGGGTCACCTAATTCAGTCTCAATGATAAGTTTTATCAAAAGTTAAAGCCTAATCTTGAAGGCAAAGAGAATGTCTGTCTCCCAAATCCAAACTGGGAGCTGAGAGGAGCCTGAGAGCTGAAAGCTCTGCGTCCTATTTTACTTTTGAAACTTTGGAGATAGGAGTGCTCTGAAATGTGGCTACTTTATTGAATTGATATACCTTTATTAGTCCCACAAGGGGAAATTTCACAAGGCTGCCGACCTATTGCACGCAATGGCGGCGCCATCTTACCCTCCGACCATACATACATTACACAAAACATCACATGGGGAAGACAGTTCAGAGAGGTATAACAATGGAAAATGCACCACATGAGGAAAGATAAGGAGAAAAAAATAACTCCCCCCAGACTGAGCTCCAACAGGGAGATCAGTTTGAGAACTTTAGAGTGAGTATTTTCCACCATGCAAATTTCCTTGAATGAAGACCAAAACATTATCATAAATGTATGCCAGCACTATCCCTAGCATCAACTAGGGATCCATCTACCTCTTGTCTCTCCCCTGTAGCCTGCATCATCTAAGACTGGAGTGATTTCCAGCCACCCCCTTGGTGCCTTTGTCTTTACACTTAACACTGAACATGTAAATAAAGAATGTAAAAGTAAAATCATTCTCTGTGGTCCTCGTTTGGGTTCTGCACTTGAGCCCATTTTCCCACCGGTTTATCCAGTTTATGACATCAGGTAGGGAAAGACAAGCAGTTTAGCCATCACTGAATTTCATTTAAACAACTCATGTTTAAACAGTGCTGCCAGAAATTGGTTTTCATTTTTTTTATTATGCAGATATAAAAAAAATCTTTTTTAGTTAGTTTGACTTCTATATGAATTTTAAAATGCCTTCTTATAAAATTGGGTTACTGTTCATGAGGAGGCTGTTTCAAGACTCTGATTCAGCTGGTTTTTGTCAGTCCAGTTGGGCAAACTGCATTTCAAATTATTTATTACTACAGGAGAATATAGTTGTGTTTGTCTGTGTAGTCTCCAAGCGCTTCGAGCTCCTCGGTTATGATGCATACAGTAATTGGGGAGTGATGAGTAAATATCCCCATGGAGCTCAGAGGTGCAGGGACAGGCAGATGCTGAAGGTGGAGGGTTTTGAAACAGCAGGCAGAAATGCACTAACAGAGTATGTCAGACAGAGAGATGGAGAGATGGGAAATTTTGCTGCTTAAATAGACCACCTAATTGACAGGGTATGCTTGGTATATCGTGTCAGGAGAGTGAGGCATGTCTAAAGCAATGCAGCTTGAGCTGAATGCCTTGACTAGGTTGGAGGATTTGCTCCATTTGGAAAGAAAAACGTGAATATAGTAATTTACTTCCTTTTAATGCTCTAACCTGTATTTGCCCTATCCTAGTATACTGCTCAAGGTTTCACCATGTCAGTGTTACATTTATAAACCTTTAAGGCAGGTGTTTTCAAAATGCAGATGTGGAAAATGTTTTTGACTGTCCCACCTGTAGTTGGGGAAAATTGCTTTGACAAGCAACAGAGATGAGATATAGAGCTTGACAGGTCTGCCTATTGTATGTGCCTGAGGGAAACTCATCACCTGTCAGGGCTAAAATAACTTTGGGCTGGTGTGTTACCCGTGTTTCTTGCCTTTCAGATCCTGATTTGGATATTGAAATGATCAATCTCCCCTCTCTGCTTCCACACGAGACCGATGCAGAGAGTCTCAACAATGACAGCTTTAACTACCACCACCCCCGCCTCCCCTGGCTAATCCTCTTTCTGTCCGTCTTGCTTACATGTTGTGTGAAGGCATTGTGCTTGTAATTGCCTTCAAGACTGGCTTAGGCTCTTGACCAAGGATCTTTCAGCTGTGATCTGTTAAGCCTATTACATACTTGTTGCATGCAGACACACACTACCGTGTGGATGAAAGCCTGAATGTGAGAGCCAATTTGTGGCACTTGCTTTGGCAACACTGTGTGCTGAAATTTAGTGCAAGTCTTTTGTTCTGTGGATCATTAGCACTTCAAAACAAAAGAGACAATGCAATGTATCGAGGGCCTTTGACTGTTAAAATCTGTTGGTTGTTGAATGAGCTTAAGGAAAGGATAAGACAAAAAACGTCAATTCATTAGATAGAAAAGAAATTTAATTCCGTTTTATTTATATAGGGCTAATTCACAACAAGTGCCTCGTGGCACTTTATATTTTAAAGTCACTACAGTATTAGAAGGAAACCCCAATAATCAGACAAATGGCCTGTATTTATATAGCACTTTACTAGTCCCTAAGGACCCCAAAGCACTTTACATATCCAGTCATCCACCCATTCACACACTGGTGATGGCAAGCTACATTGTAGCCACAGCCACCCCGGGGCGCACTGACAGAGGCGAGGCTGCCGGACACTGGCGCCACCGGGCCCTCTGACCACCACCAGTAGGCAATGGGTGAAGTGTCGTGCCCAAGGACACAATGACCGAGACTGTCCAAGCCGGGGCTCGAACCAGCAACCTTCCGATTACAAGGCGAACGCCCAACTCTTGAGCCACGATCGCCAACATCGACAACATCAATAAGCAAGCACTTAGCAACAGTGGGAAGGAAAAACGCAATTTTAACAGGATGGAACCACCTGCAGAGCCAGGCTGAGGGAGGGGAAAAGAGAACAATGAGACGAACTACAGGAGAGAGCGCGCCAGAGTTTAATAATTGGTAATAATTAAAAACAGTAATGTTGTATGAGCACACAGAGAAAAGATGCAAAGAGGTGAAAACAGCTGAGTGAAGAGGAAAAGCTTATTACAGCATGACAAGTGGTGGATTTAAGGTCACCTGATCCAGCCCTAACTAGAAGCTTTATCAAAAAGGCTAATCTTAAAAGCAGAGTGTGCCTGTCCCCAAATCCAAACTGGGAGCTGATTCAACAGAAGAGGAATCAGGAGTCCCTCCCATTTCACTTTTGAAAACTCTACAAACCACAACAAAGCCAGCAAGCTGAGAGCAAAGTGCTCTGAAATGTGGCTACTTTAGGAGAAGCAATTTCATTTTTCACCATTCGTTTTGATCTTTTATCAATACAAAAATGAGAATCTCCTTAATTGAAGATCATAATATCATTATACATGTACGCCAGCAACCAGCTGAAGGATAGTGTAGCAACAGAAGAAGACCCGGAGAAAGAACCACTCTTGGTTTCTACTTAGTCTGAAAACCTGTCAGAAAACTGGCACGCTTGTATGTGTAGACTCACTGATGAATGTATTTCTCAAGGTAAAGAGAACTTGAGACTACATTAAAGAAACTCATTATTACCTTGGACAACTGCAAGATTAATGTCCTCCTGGTGTAATTCAATTTACAACTGAATGTAAAGGCAAAATCCAGAACCCAGTAAAAAGACTGAGGGCTTTTTCCCCTTCTCCTTCTTAATTTAGCTCTTTTTACTGCAAAGTAATGTGAAAGTGCTAACGGGGTTACAACTACATTAAACACAGCAAACTGGCTTGTGAAAATGTTACATTTCAAGAGTTATGAGCACTGATCTTGTTAAAAAGAAGCAAGTAAGGTTTGACATGTTGCAGTATAGTACAGTACAGTGGCAGATCATACATTTTCTGCCAGCTTGTAAAGTGCTCCGAGATCCTGTGTGCACTATAAATCCTGATCAACTGACTCCAAAGTTAGCATCAACCACTCTTCCCTGTATCTGTTTAGCTGCTCCTTTAATTGTTGCTATGTGAAAACGACACAATGTATGAACATATTAATACATTTACTGTATGTATTTTAGGTCCTATTGTAAATACAGCTAGCTAGACAGTGCAGCAAGAGGGTAGCACAACAAATATTTGCTTGCCAGCAGTCTTTATATGATCTACCTTGACTCTAATCCGAATTCCCATCAGACACTGTTTTGCGTGTGGGTGTGCGTGGCAGTCACCGTATGTGGAGACCCCGTTGTTTGTGTAGTTGGAGCCATATTGTATGATTAAACAAGGAATCCTGCAGAGTTTTGCATCTGTTGTTGTTTATGGCTCTTTCAGCATGTTGAGTCTGAACTGCGGATGGAAGTTGATATGAAATGGGAATGGCTCTTGGCTAAATTCACGGGCCGCATCTCATTCATAATTTATAAGGAAAAGAAGTATTTTATGACTTTGGGGTAGCAAATGTGTTTGTGTAAATATTACTGATGATCAGGAAGCTGTGAAGAGAGGTCAAGCATCACAAATTCTGCCTCCAGACATGTTCTAAATGCCTTTCAAACAGTTTCTGAAATATAATATATAATTTACTAGATAAAGGAAAACAGTGTTTTTGGATTTCTTAGTGTGCCGCTAAACTGTATGTTTCTACATGGTGCCCCTGAAAGGGTTTTGCATTACAGGAAAATAGTGCATATTGGCAATTATTTTAAAGCAATTCAAACTCATAGAGGGTGTAATGATGTAGGTAGTTGTTTAACAGATCACTAAACATATAAAGTATTGTGCTTAAGTCTTGAGGGACCAATCAATACTTTGTATTTTGCTTCCAAGGAGTCAGGATGCTTTTTCACTGAGTTTCAGTACACTCATTTTACTGATGTGGTCAAAGGCTTAGGTGTGCCAAATTACACAAGAACTGAACTGAAAGTCAGTGTGAACATGTCTTATGAAGTGATATTTCCAATTTTGTCATTTTTGGTTCAAATCATCAACAATATGTGCAGAAGAGAGGAGAGAGGTACAACAGTCAGTGCAGTCATCTGTAAAACCGGGTGGAGGTTATGTCATAGTTTGATTGAATTCTGAACACATAAAAGTATCACACTTTGAACAAACACACAGTACTGTGAGCATCATTTGTCAGCATGACTATGATCCCAAGCACACTGTCAGTGGAGTAAAAGCATACCTGGATAGAAAAACACAATATGGAAGCCTATCAGTCATGGATTGGCCTCCCCAGAGCCACAACCTCAACATTGTTGAAGCAGTGTGGGATCAACTTGACAGAGAACAGAACAAAAAGGCAGCCAACATGCAAAGAAGAGCTTTGAATGTCCTTCAAGAAGCCTGGAGAACTAGTCCTAAAGACTACTTAAAGAAATGACAAGTCTTGCCTGAGGCTGTGTCGAAGTCTGTGTCAGTTCTTATTCATCCAGGTCATGGGAGTCTTAAATGCTCGAAAGGAAGGCAACTGGACTTCAGTGTTCAATTGCCTTCATTTCAAGTGCTCATGACAGGCTGTACTGAAGAATACCGGTGGACATGTCAAATATTGACTTGACTAGGTTTTTGCCTTATAACCTGTATTTCTAATTATTTTTAGAAAAGTGTGTAAAATATACAAAATATAAAGAAATAATTAGTGGCTCAAAGCTTTTGCACATTACTGCATTTATTGAGTGTGAGCCAGCAGATGACCATAACATGAATTTTATGTGATCCTGAGCTAGTAGTTATAGTCAAGAGTTAGAGGGTAAAGCGGGATGTAATAGAACAATACGAGAATGACCTTACGACAGGTTGTTCACTTTGTAAAGCTCATTGACGAGTTCACAACCCCTCTAAACTTTGATGTCCCGTCATAAAAATAGTTATTTTCGAGGAAGATCTTTCAAGGCCAAAACTTGTATGATATCTTGTGAAGTGACTGTGGGTGTATAGTTCTTATTTCAACCCTTTGATTGTATGTGATCAGATAGATCATTGTGTCAGATGCAATCAAGAAGTCCTGATCAAAGCTCTTCGTACATCTGAATTCAGATTACCTGTCTGCCTGTGGATCAAAGGTTTCGAGCAGAGACAGAATTATCCGCCAGTGGAAGGTAAAAGAATCCAAGGCCTTTGCCCTGAGCTAATATGGGGATTTCCATTTCAGAATGATTAGAGTCAGAGAGGAAGACTCCGCAGTGTTAAAACGCAATTTCGTGTCATGCCATTTAATGGCTGTCTGCTGATCATTTAATTGCTTGCAAGGTTCACTTGACATTGCTGCTCAGTGGCACCTATGATTGGATGAGTGCGATCCTATCTTGACCCTTACATCCTGTGATTATTTAAGCTGGACTGCCCCTATTCCACCTTTCCCTCTTCACTGACACGTTTGGAAATTATTCATCAGGTTTTTAACTGCTCGTATCTTCGCTCAATTCAGTACCCATTGCCTGTCCAGCAATAAAAATTCATTACAGTGATTTGCCTTAGGTGAGTGCTTGATATGTGCAGAATTTCATTCTTACGCTCTCCGGGACTTCACCACTAAAACATAATTTCAGTTTGAATGGTTTTACAGGGACCCGTGAGGCTTTGGCTTATGCGGAGAGATTTGACTCTATGGTAACATGTGCGTCAGACCGTGTTTCTCAATTATTTCTTGGTTTTGTTCTCTTGGGTTGTGCTGCCGTGCTTTGTTTATCTGCCATGTTTGACAACCATGGGCCACATATTGCTGTGACACTGAACCTGCAGTCGGACATAAAAATATCACTTTAATGACTCTTGTTTATTGTTATCTGGAACAGAGGATTTCTACAGCACACGTGTTTGGGCATTACATAATTTCAGTGTTTTGTTGTGCAGAAGGGTAATTTAGTTCAAATGAATCCTTGGGACATTGCAAAAACACCAATACGCCCATTTTGTACAAAAGAAATTGCCTCTTCAGGCAATTATGCCAGCTGTTAACTACAACCCAGTCCACAAGATGTTGCCTTTGATTTGACTTTCAGAAATAATTTAGCCTCCAGCTCTCCTCATTTCTAAATTAAAGTAATAGCTAGTTTTATATTCTCTATTATGCGTTGTCCAAATTTATTTTTGTAACATTTATTTAAGAAGAAAGTGAAGCTAATATGACTAATAAATCTCTTTTTCCAGAGTATTCATAGCACAATAGTCAACATTACCCCTGCATATTCTCCAATAGTGGGACAAGCCGGCACACCTGTGGAAAATCACAGAAGGACAAACATATTGCTGTGGGTGTTAAACACTCAAACACCATGCTGCTAAAATCCTAAAATGCATGAGATAAGAAACTTTAGTTTCTTATCTCATGCAATAGGGATGTCCAGCAATGAACTGTGTGGTGTGGGTTTTGGGTGCCACTTGCTCTCGAAATCGTAATAATATCCCCTGTTACTGATATTAGCCACAACAAATTCTTATTGATGATAGTTGTCTCTCTCTGCTCTCTTCTCTTCCAGTTGCACATATGGCTGCCCCTCCCTGAACTTGCCAGAGGTTTTTTCCTGTTAAAAGGGAGTTTTTCCTTCCCTCTGTCACCAAATGCTTGCTCATAGGGGGTTGTATGATTGTTGGGGGTTCTTTCTATTGTAGGGTTTTTACCTTACAATATAAAGCACTGTGGGGTGAACGCTGTCATGAATTGAGGATATGTAAGCAAAACTGAATTGAATGAATTCATTAATGCAAGTCCTTAAATGTATTTAGTGTGTTTCAAAAAGACATGGTCTATTTCAGTACTGTCAAATGAAAAATGAAGTTTGAGTAAGCCACACTATGTATGTTACAGGTACAATAAACTGCCAAATGAATCAAAGATAGAAACATAGTTCAAGGATGTTTAAGAAAAATCTTTTAAACCTTATTTGAACTTTTGTTTCTGAATACTCCACCCTGTTGCTATGGTAAGTGGAAAAAAAAATCCTCTAAAATGCCCTCATGTTACTCGCTTTTTCAATAGCCTTGCTTTCGTCCACTGTAGCTGCATTTAGGTGCCACTAGGAAGCATGAGTACTTTATTGGTACCTAATTCATTGAACAAAATTACATTGTAACTTGCTCCTTCCTCTGTGGTCTGAAGTAGAGACCAATCAATACTGGCTGGGCTCTATAGGCTGACGATTGAGCTGTGCCTCTGAGCCAGTGGGCTGAACTTTTCAAGACAAAGAACAGAGCAAAGGTGATTCATGGTGATTCACTCCTGTGGCACAAATTAGAAGGCCTGGGGTTCCATTACGTGCAGTGGTGGTGGTGGTGGGCGCTGATATAATGAGGGTTAGTCGGCCAATGCTAGGACAGAAGGCATGGGGGAAGCGCAATTTTCTGAGTGGCTCCCACTGCAGTGCTGCCGAACATGAGAAATGCTACATGACATTGATTGGCCATCCAGACTTGAATCTCCACCAGCTAACTGTAATCTAAAATTGGATTTGGTATAATAAAACTGTCAGTCAGACCTGTCACATATCCTTCTCGCTGGTATTGCTTTATATTCCCATGTCACCATCTTATTCCTGCGTGTTTTCGTTTTTGTTTCCGTTAGCTAATTGCTCTGATTGTAGCTCCCCATTTTCATTTAGTCGTGTTTACCTATCAAGCTGTTCATCTGAGCTCCTGCTAGTCTACAAGTACTTACGGTAAAAGTCTACCAGTGCTTAAAACAGGCACTGGTGTGCAAGTGACAAATGAGCGAGAACCTGATTTTTCTTGTTAAATCAACCCCTGTATGTTTTCTTGCACCGCTTCTGTACAAGTGTACTATTCCACTAATCAATAGCATCGCTAAGTGGCTACCTCTCATCCACCTAATGACTCTGGTAATTGCTCCAGATACAATAGCCCACTATATTTCTATAGATTGCAGGTTTCATCAGAGGTGAGTTGTGTGCAGCAGGGAGACAGAAGGGGGAAATGTGAGACAGAGATAAAGAGGACGGTTATTAAAAGAAGCTGAGGTGGGGGAATGCAGTAGAGGATGACAGATTTTGAGCAATGGATAAAGATTTAAAGCCAGGGAAAGGAAGAGGAGAGAGTTTCCACTGAATCCCAGATTCCAACAGAGCCACTGATCCTACTCTCTTGTGACGTCTGATTTGTCTGCTTGATCTTAGATGGAGCCTGTTAATGGCTCTAGGCAGGGTTTCTATCTTGCCAATGTAATTAGGAATCTTTATATGTCTGTAGACATACAGACGACGGGGACAGCCGGGAATTTTAATATGAAAAAGTGTTGCGTTTGTCAAATTTGTGTTTCTGAATTGCAGTTGTTATTTTTTTCAATAATACCTAATAGAAGACAATGATGTGTCATATGTAGCTGTTTGGGATGTATTCAGTGGATGGTCTATGTGTTTGTGAGTGTGTTTAATCCCCCCCCCACACACACACACACACACACACACACACATGTTCTGCAAGAGAATGAAGTGAAGCCAATGTCTGCTCCTGATCAAAGTGTAAATGATACACGATGCTGTCAGTTATGGGTTTTTTTTCTTTTTCCCGTTTGTGCATATTTGATGTTTCCCAGCACATAACAGACAGTGAAGCACTGATGTCGTCTGCTCTTGTATGAAAAAAGATCTGAGACTCAAAATGATTTACAGATGAAAACTGTCAACACCACCCTTGCCATTCAGGGAACTTTGAGAAGAATATTGCCTCAGAGCCTTTTGTGACAAGAGAACTATGGTTCTGAGTCTCAGTGGACTTTAGATGAAGTGAAATTGGAAATGAAGAAAGGGGATGAATTTCACCTTTCAGTTCTACCTACACCACAGTAAAAAAAAATATGAAGAAGTTTATGTAAAAAAAATGACTCACTGTGTTTCAATGAGATGATCAGCATAGCTGTGTTGCTGAATCAAGGTCATAAACTATATCCTATTTATTTAGGTGAGGTAACAGTTGAATGTATGGCATCTTTGCTTCTGTAATTTTTACTTTAATGACTGCAAAGCTGTTTACCTGTAAACATTTATTCAACATCTCTATTCTAAATATTAATACTGTAAATTCTTTTGTGTCATGCCACAAAACACCTAAAATAAATTTGTTACATGTTCTCAGATGTAAGGATTTGATACTTCTCTCTCTGTGTTGTACTGATTAGGTGCTGCTAGGCTCCATCTGGCTTCCTTAAACAGACTTAATGTATCTAGCCAAATATAAGTGCATTATTGGAATCCTGGTAATGCATTATTGAACTTTGTTGGACTGACGTAACATTGGTGGTGAATAATGGTCCCAGTGTATTTGTGGGAGAATCAGCTGGTTAGAGTGGTAGCAAACAGGTTAAAATCAATATGCATTAGGTTTGTTTTGTATAAAATATAACGTCTCAGCAGAGTGTACAGCGCTGTGAAACAATATTTTCATCCTTCATAACTCATAATTTCTTATTTTTTGTGTAATTGTAGCCCTTATATTTTTCAGATCATTAAATAAATTTTAGAATAATATTATTTTAATATTAGACCAAGATAACCCAAGTAAATACAAAATGCAGATTTTAAATGATGGTTTCATTTATTAAGTAAAAAGGTACCCAAAACGACCTGGCCCTGTGTGAAAAAGTCATTTCCCCCCTTGGCAGCAAGAACTTCAAGTATTTGTGATAACTGGCAAGTCTTTCACGTCGCTGTGCAGGGATTTGGACCCACTCTTCTTTGCAGAATTATTTTAATTCAGCCACAGTGGAGGGTTTTCAAGCATGAACGGTCTGTTTAAGATCATACCAAAACATCCCAATCTGTGATGTACAAATCACTCCAAAACCTTAAGAGCAGAATTCCATCAATCATAGCAAGTTGTCCTTAAGCAGCAAAACATGCCTTAGACCATCCTAGTACCACCACCATGTCTGGTGATTTGAATTTCTTTTTATGAAATGCTGTGTTAGTTTTAGTCAGATGTAACAGGACTCAAACCCAAATCTTTTGTCCTGCCTGTTTACAGATTATTTCCCCCAAATTCTTGGAGATCATCAAGATATACTTTGCTAGATGTAAGACAAACCTGTGTGGTCTTCTTTATCAGCGGTGTCGTTTTGTTTGTTTGTGTTTTACCATGACACTTTCCATTTTTGGAGAGTGACCTTTCTTGTTGTTGAACCATGAACCCTGACTGAGGCAAGTGAGGCCTGCAGTTCTTTAGATGTTGCGTTGGGTTCTTCTGTGACCTCGTGGATGAGTTTGATAACATGTAAATATTTCGGAGTAATTTTGGGAGCTCGGTCACACCTGGGAAGGTTCACCACTGTTCCAAGTTTCCTCCACTTGTAGATATTGGCTGTCACTGTTGTTCATTGCATTTTGCATTTATCTGGGGTAGTTTTGTCTAATATTAAAATTCATTTGATTGCCTTAAACCTTTAAGTGACCATGTGTAAAATAATAAGATATAAAGTGAACAAATTCTTTTTCATAGCCCAATATGTAAAGGGTGCACACAGCCACTATGACATCATCCATTGATTTGAAGACTACTATTTTGCATCATTAAGTTTAACAGGGTTTGTTTTTTTTTGTCTTTCGAAGCCAGAAGTGAGATAGAATACTAGATAATCTGCTAATGTCAGAACCTCACTCATTTAAAAGAAACACAGAGAACAGGTCTTTTGGATTGTCTGTTTTTATTATAAACTTAACAGGAACCCATAAGCATGAATAAAAACAACAGGTTCAGTTCAGTGACTTAGAGTGTCAGAAATGAAGCCTATCACATAGTATAGTATCTAGTGTCTAATCATGCATGTGTCTCCTGAACCAGCCATGCCTCTGAGTTTTAAAGCATTAATACAATTTCAACATGGGAATTAAACATGAAAATATAACACAAAAATGTTTCTAACCATATATATTCATTAAAGTTGTTCTAAAGTTGTGTTTTAACATTGGTATCCATGGTGACTCTCTCTATGGCCATTGCTAAATGGCAGTTTTGGGAATTTCATTATTGTAGCCTTCAATTTCCAGCCCTGGAGGTTGCTATATTTGAATAACTTGGAACTAAATAAAAACGAATGTGCTGTGGTTGATTAATGCATCCCTTTTGAAATGGCACCATCTATAAACACTATTTGGTTATTTAATTAGTATTTTTCTTAATTAATCTAAATCCTTTCAATCCTCAGCTTTGCGAAACTGCTGTTTAAGTTCTGATAATTAATAACATTTAAAAATTTAAAAAACTCAAAACACAGAAACTTTTTTTAGTATTGACCATAATAGATTGTACAATCTGTAGCTAGAACCTGAAGACAAGAAAGCAACCTGTATATCAATAATAAATTCAATTATTGTAGCAAACTTTGGAGGGCAACATGGTGGCACAGTTAGCACTGTTGTTTCACTGAGTTGGACTCAGGTACCTTTCTGTAGAGTCTGCATGTTCTTCTGTCCCCATGTTTGCTCTGTGTTAGCCCTCCGATAGACTGCTGACCTGTCCAGGGTGTACCCTGCCTCTCATCCTATGATAGCTGGAATAGGCTCCAGCCCTACACCTGAAGTGGGTAAGTGGAAGAGAGAGGATGCATGGACTCTGGAGGGCAGTACACAAATGCTTAAGGTATGAATCTGAAAATACATTATTCATATATTTAGAAGCATTGTAGACAGAAAACAGTATTAGAGTCATGCTTCTTCCCCCTCATAAATAATTTCAGGCTCGAAGTTATTGTGACAAAGCCTGATTCCCCACCAGCTTGCAAATCAAACAATGCCTAAGTTTAACTTTGGCCTTTCATCAAGTTAAATCATAGAATTAATACAAGTTAGCAATAGCCAGTACGGCATGCTGTTTGTCATTTTAACCAGCAACAGCAGCTCAAGAGACAGACTGTGTTCATCTAATAAAATTTTATTCATTTGCATCTGCAATAGAAGCCATGAGAGACCACAGTAACAATGCTCCCTGCATCAGCTACGCCCCAGGCATTTGTACTGTGATGAACCCAGCTATTCACAGGTAATAACACAGCTAATTTAGTTGTTGGGAAACAAAAAATAAAAATACACGTGTCTGTGTTTTCACATGGGCTGAGTCATCTATTGAACACGCGCCACAACAGCCATGTTGGCCCTCTCCCCAAGGGCACCCCGTTGCTCTTTTCATCTTCCGTGCGCGTGTGTTAGTTTGTGTGTGTGTGCTTTTTCAAAATGTTCAGTGCACAGGTTTGTGTGAGTCTGCTTTGTGGGTGGCAGTGTGATTCATTATGTACAAACTCCCTCTCATCTACAGACCAGATTAATTTGTTAAAGCTCAGCTCCCATTTGTTATTTGGTGAGAGAGTGCAGCATAAAGTAACACAACTTTGGATGGGCGGAATTGATATAGGGCCCAATAAAGTGTTTATTAACACAGATGCTTTATACTATGCTATCTAGAACTGTGCTACCATTTATCACGGTGTGAAGTGTTTGGCTCTCTTGCGTGTCGAACTGTGGGACTGTAGAGGAAGATGGGTTTTATTTTGAATGGTTTTGACTGGAGTTGGGGTGTTACCTGAGCCCCTTCTTCATGAAGTCTACATTTCTAAAGATGCTTTGTGTGACAGGGATTCAGATGTGCTGAAACCCTTTGGTGAAGAATCATTGTATTTAAAGACTGTACTGACTGTACGTTAGTTATCAATACACAAACAGTTTCTTTCATGAGTTGTCCTTCATGGCTGGAAGCCACAACTCACACAACAAAAGAAAAGTGCTGCAAGCGGTGCGCATCGGCATAAATAGGAGTGCCAACGTGCTGATCAGGGCTGTCTGAGGCTACACAGGAATATAAGAGCATTACAGAGTGAGTCACAGCAACAGAAATCCATGTAGGCAGTATCGGCTGTACAGTCCGTAGGCCCTTCTTACTTTAGCTTGCACACATTCTTATTGATTTCTTTGGACTCCCACAAAAGGATTTTCAAAAAAAAAAAAAAAAGTTTTTAAAAATTTAGATGACTTTTCTGAACTAAATTTCACAGCATATCCATTAGAGTCCAAAGATTACGTTAAACTTTACAGGAAATACACATGCATATATTTTTTACAGAGGAGCAAAAGGTTCAGCCTGAGAAATTTCAGAGCTTGTAGCACAACTCACACAGTTCTACTTGCTGTACAGTATTTTTGACTACTGGGTAAACATTTGCAATATGAGCTGTACAGTACTAATGATTAGAAGGTAAAAACAATTTTATCCCATTAGTAGCGGAGAACGAATCCAATATGATATGCTGCTTTGCCTACTGTCTTAAGGGGTAGATCTAATTGCACTTCTAGGCGCTGTCTATTTGCATTGTATGGTTGTTGCTGCTGTTCTAAAAAAAACGGAACAAAAAACTGAATCAGCCTGAGAGTAATTTAACATCAAATAAGCTGAGAGGAAGCACAGGTCAATGTGTATCATGTTCTTCAAAGCTGAGCTAAAAGCAATTGTATGTTCTCATTAACAACCAGCTATTGGTTTAAATGAGTGGTGAGGATATAGAAAAGATGCCTTCATGCCTTCTTAGAATATCTTGCTGTTTGGACACTTGGGAGAAAGTATAATTTAGTATTATTTGGAACACAGCCATCTTTACAATTGCTTCATCCCGTCTTCTAACATAAAAGGCTTTGTGAGTGGATGAAACAAATTGTTATGAATACAAAACATTTTTCTGTTGTATGATGGCTGCTTAAGACTTCAATTTTGTGAATTGTGGAAAATGCATAGACTAGTTTGGCACCATGATTCTTTCAGTATATTGTTGTCATGCTGTAAATCACCAATTTACAGGGTTCTGGTTGAGGGAAGGCTGTCATCCAAGAGTTTACTGTATAAGGCCATGTCCATTGGCCCATTAATGCAGGGAAGTTGTTCGCTACCCTTAGTAGAAAACCCCCCCAAAGGATAATGTTTCCACCGCCATGCTTGACTGTGGGGCTGTTACCAATGGTGTTCTTGGTGACTGTGGTCCCAACTGCCTTCAGATCATTAACAAGCTCCTCCCCTGTAGTTTTGGGATGATGAGACAAAGTCTTGCGTCGAGCTCCAGACCAACACTGGCTGTAGTTTAGGTGGTAGGGCAGGTGTTCTGCTGATCAGAAGGTTGGTGGTCTGTATGTCTGCATACCAAATATCTCTGGCCAAGATACTAACCCCAAGTTGCTCTCCAATGGATCCATCGGAGCATGAATGTTGGTTAGAAAGCAATTTAAAAAAGCAAAGAAGAAAGTGTTTGTCTGAATGGGTGAATGTGGCATGTTGTATAAAGCGCTTTGATGAGAATCAGTCCATTTAGTATTTATGGTCATTTTATATTTCTTCCATTTCCGAATAACCACACCAGCAGTTGTCACCTTCTCACCCAGCTTTTTGCTGATCTTGTAGTCCCTCCAGCCTTGTGCAGGTCTACAGTCTTGTCCCTGAGATCCTTTGCCAGCTCTATGGTCTTCCTCATGGTGGTAGAGAGGCTGGAATGAAAAAAAGAGTGATTCTGTGGACAGCTGTTTTATACATATGAGCAGTGCTGGTCAAGTTACTTGAAAAAAGTAATTAGTTACTGATTACCTCTCCGAGAAAGTAATCCTGTTACTTTACTGATTATTTATTTTCAAAAGTAATTAGCTACTTTATTATTTAGTTACTGTTTAAAAACATGACACACAACTTGAAAATCAAAGATACAGCAGCACTAAGTCCTGTTGCTCTTTAATTGTGTTTTCACCTGTTTAGCAGGAGTGGGTCATGTCAGTGGGGAGGTCTGGGGGTTTTTTCTGTGAATTTCACATTCCCGTGGCGGCGTGCTTGGGTGCTTGCTGAGATTTGAAGTTTTTGCTGTTTTTTTTTGCCATAGAAAGAAGTTTTCTTCCCACGCAGAGTGTACAGCGGACGTTAATGTTTTTGTCACTGCATGGTCGTACTCTCTCCTGCACTCCATATTATCCAATATTGATCTACACACGTCTGTTGCTAGCACAGAGGTTGCACGTTCGTACGTCATTCTAATGAGACACTCACAGACACATACAAAATCCCAGTTTAGTAATGCAGTAAAGCAGCGTGCTTACGGGAAAGTAACAGTAATCTAATTACTTTTTTGCAATAGTAATCCCTTAATTTACTCTTTACTTACTCGGACCGGAAGGCGTTGCAGAGGGTCGTGAAAACTGCCCAGCGCATCGCCGGAGCACCACTTCCTGCCATAAAAGACATCTACAGGAAGCGGTGTCTGAAAAGGGCTGGGAAAATCATCAAAGACCCCAGTCACCCATCACATGGACTCTTCACCCTCCTGCCCTCTGGGAGGCGCCACAGGAGCCTCCGGACTAAGACCACCAGGTACCGGAACAGCTTCTTCCCCACAGCTGTCAGACTCCTGAACTCTGCCTCCTGACATCTGACCCACGTTAAACTCATGGACTGAACATACACACACACACACAATGGACAACTGTACCCTCAAACACAATAATAACATGGAGTGAACCACCACTCACAACCACTAGCACTTTATATAGCCTCTGTAGAAACTATCTACACCCTCACTTATCTTAACTGCACTACTGTATAGCTCTGTGTAAATAATCATTCTGTACATTCGATAATCTTTAATCCTACAACTGTTTACAACTTGCATAGTTCCCATTTCTGTATAGCTGTATATCTCAGATTTCTGTAAAGTTATTTATTTCATATTCTGTATAGTTTTTCATATTTATATCCTGTTCATATCCTGTACATAGCTTGTACTCACTACAGCCTGTACATACTTATAGTTATAGAATATTCACAACATACTTCATACCGTGTACATTATAACATACCATAATAGACCCATTTCTGTAATATACTCACATATCTATATTATTGCTAATATATATTGTAATATATCTATATCACTAAAGCACTTCTGGATGGATGCAAACTGCATTTCGTTGCCCTGTACCTGTGCATGTGCAATGACAATAAAGTTGAATTCTATTCTATTCTATTCTACTTGAAAAAAGTAATCGGATTACAGTAACGCGTTACTTGTAATGCTTTACTGCCCATCTCTGCATATGAGTGGAGATCAGAAGTATTTGTGGTTGATTAATTGATACACAAGGACACACAACTGATCTATAGGAGGCAGAAGGCTTTTTGGACGCTATTCTGTCTCTTTCCATTAAAATGAAATTGCCAGTTACAAAGCATGTGCACTCATTTGTCCAAAATGCTATCTGTGTACTTATAAAAATCCAAATTGTCCCACTACTCTTTTCTGTAAGGATGTGGCAATGAGACTTTCATATTTGCTTCTTCAGGCCATCCCACAGTTTCCCACATCAATGGCATAGAACTTGGTAGAAGTTCAATTTTAAATGTGGAAAAGGCAATGAACTATGTTTACTGACGAGTGTATTGAGAAGAGTTCCTGAGCCCAAGCAACATAATAAAGTGTGTTTTTAATACTTTGCTGTCGGAAAGCTTGAAGATCACGGCCATTCAGTATTGATTTTCAACAATGTCTCCTATTCACAATGATTTCTTCAGATTCACTAAATCCTGAATTATTTTCTTTGTGAAGAGATTCAGTGGGTCACACTGAGTCATTACCTGATGATTTCTTACTGCTGGAAGGTATGTGTAAGGCTGTAATAGCTCAGTGTCTGCCCGGAAAAACCAAGGACGTACATTGCTCTGGTTGCGTAAGTAACACAAAGTAAGGGAAATAATTCACAAGTGGAAAACATTCAACGTTCACCCCAAGTCTGCGAAATGGTCAGAAAGCATTTTAAATATTCAAGTTAACTTAGAAAGAGACTGAACAAGTAGGTTTCTTTGAAAGGATTGCCAGGAGAAAATAACAACATTAATAATAAACGTTATGTAATAATATAGGAAGTTAACATATATCATTTAATTAACATTTATCAAAGCCTTTGTATGTTTATCTTGCAGGCAGGATCATTTTGCTTCTTACTTTTAATGACTTTGTCCACTGTGGCCTTTCCTCACTGTGGAAACACTGCATTTGTATCCACATGCAGTTTACTTTTTATCCTTGCATTACCTATTTGTTTGTTTATCTGTTTTTTTTACAACACAGTCTTTTGATCTTTATCAGGCTCCCCTCAGACAGAAAATCTCCAGGAAGATTACACTCTGGTTTCTTTTTTCCCTCCTTTTTCATTATTAATTTTTTATTCATCAGCTTTGCAATAAATGGATTTTAGCTCCCTTGCAGACCATTTCATTTGGGGATATATTGCTTAACAACACTTCCAAATAAAGATACATGCAACTCTTAAAAGCTCTGCGGTGCCACTGTCTAAAAAAGTGAACATTATGTAACGTAATGATGAGCTTGGACAGACATGGTTGAAAAAGTGACCTTGGATTAGAGCCGTACCCCTCCACGGTGACCTGGTGTAGAGCCAATGTCTTGGGATTATGGTAAACCACTGCTGTGCCAATGTGACACACAGGATTATTTGATACTGCATTTTTCTGGACAGAGAAGACTGTGTAGTGTTTAACACATGTTTGGGTTTCAGCAGATTAGAAAGTCAAGGACAAGTTTATATGAGAATTTTTGTCCTAAAACAGCTCATGTGTTATCAGTTTGGCTGAATTTGGTGGGCTGTATCTTAAAACACATCTCTGCCGAATCCTCACAAGATTTACCTGCTCCAAGCTTCTGTGCTATTTAATTAACTCCATCGTTTTTCTGATTGTAGCACTGCAACTGCAAAAAAGCAGCAATCTGTTGGCCTGGTCTCCACGGCATTCTTTTTCAAGTGCGCAACAATTCTGCTACAAATGCAAATAAAAGTAGAAGGCTTTCATTTTCACATCACTTAAACCCGACACAGAACTAAATCTGGTATAAACACAACATATAAAATGCTGAAGCACAGACCTTTTTTTTTAAATATATGCTCATGTCGAATCTCCCCAAACTGACTCATGTCAACATGGTGCAGCACCACTCTGTGACTCTGTGTGTACAGCATGAGTCACAGCAAGCTGAAGACTTATTTCTGCCACAGTTTTCTGATCGAAGGATCTTGTCACACATTAAGGTTTTAAAGTCAGTGGATAGGAAATGATTCTGAGCTGACAAAATGTATTTATTTATTTGCTCTTTCAACTTCCATCCTGTTTGTATGTAGCTTGACATCCAGATTTGGAATTATTATATAGCTAACCTGTGATCTGTTCCGAGTGCTGTCAAGAATGTGAGTTGTGAAAAGCTAGGAACCCTCAATAAAGCTCACAAGGGCTTGTTAGGTTGACTTAATCACAGTTGTCTCTGACCTGCTCTTTATCATAGTATGCCAGATTGAATAGAGGCATTTTGGGTCAAAATATTAGAGATTTTGGCTTTTTGGATTATATCTCTGCTCTGAAAGTCCAGAACTGGGTGCCAGGAAACAGATTTGGATAATTCCTGTTAACGTTCTCTTTGAACTCTGAACTGAGATGATGGTTACACTGAGGACCAAACAGTACACTGGCTGAAAACAAGACGCTAACAACAAACTTACTCATATCACTCTTAGCACTTCTACATTTTTACGTTTCTTAAGCTTCAAAGTTCTGAGCACACACTGACTCAGTTTTGGGAAAACTGTTGCAACAGTAAACAAATGGATAGGCAACAGTCATTAATAGGATAAAGTTTGGAAATGAAACCAGTGTAAGTGCCTAAAAAAAGAAAACTACAAGGTACATGCTGAATTGTTGTACTGAAATTCAGGTACTAATTGCAAAAGTATCATACAGCAGTCTCACAAAGTTTTCATAGTTTGTGTAAAGGGCTCCAGCTTTCTATCTAGATTGATTTTCCATTTATTTTCTTTATAAATGAATAAAAGGTAGTTTCAGGTTCCAAAAAGAACACCTTTTATTATTTTAATATTAATGTCTTTATGCTCAGCATTACAAATGTGTAAGATGACTGCCTGTTTCGTGACAGTGAATATATTTTTGCGTGACAGAAGCTGGTGAACTGCAGTTTGTGTGTTAGTGGTAAAGATCATGACCTGACTGAAGGTACCTGGCTTTTAAGCTATAATGATATTTGATTCTTACAAGAAGTCTCCTTGTACAGAGAGGCATCATATCACGCTAGATGAAATATGCATGCATTGTAAAGCATAAACTGTGTAGTATTACAATGTGCCAGCTAAAGGCTTTTTTTTATTACTCCACTGTGTATTCCTGTGTTTCTCTGCTTGTCACTGGGGAAACATAATTGCACTGAAATATGTATTTTGTAAAAGCCACATCCTGTATCCAGCAGGGGAAAATTCAAGGGAAACTCAGCCAAGACTCACACAAAAGCCAACTTTATTAACATTTCTTGACAAAGCCGCTACTAGCTCTGGCTAGGCAGACCTGGAAAAAGGTTACGGCAGGAAAGGGCAAACCTGAGAATGTGAGTTTTATGAAAGGATACTGTCATTTTTTTAAGGTGCTTAAAGGTTTATCAATTAATGGTGGCAGGTTACTGTATTATTGTGGGCCAAAAGCACCTGTCTCCTTTCATCTAGAGGGAGTTTGTGGCATCTCTCCCAGTTAGGGCTGTAATTGGATGTTTTTTCACCTTTTCTTTCCAGTACACAAACCTTTTCCCTTGGTTTGGCATATTTCCACACAGAGAAAATTCCATATTAATCAAAATTTACCACTATAAGCCACATTCACCTCCATACTGGGCAGATGTGTCTATTTTGGGAACAACTGAAGTTCATACAAAAAGAAGGTGTTGTGTTCTGGAGACGTGGATCACTTGGAAAATTTCCTCCTGATGTTTGTATTTATTGTTAAAGTTTGCATACTCTAAACATGTACGGCACTCTGATGCATTCCAGAATTCAAAATGTACTTGACTACAGGAAAGCCTCGGTGTAGTCCTTGTAGTTGGGTCAGAAGGTTGGATCACATTCTCACTATAAATGAAATGCCCCGGAGTCTTTTGGAACCAGATCTAAACCTCCTCCTCAAAAGGGTCTTGGCATGCTCGTTTTGGTTCACGTCCAAGTGCGATTGTTGTGTTCACTTGTGTATAAATGAATTACACTAAGTAAATAACATTTAGTTATAAAGCCTTTCACAGACATGTGGTCACAAAGCAGGTCACAAGAAATTAGAGTAAAGAAAAAACATTAAATGCAATAAAAATGCAAAGAAAGGTTGAGCTACAGAAGAAATTCAATAAACGTAGCAACATGTAACAGCTTTTTATTTTAGAGTCAGCTAAGTGTAATTGGTAGACTGCTCCAAAGCCTTGGTGCCACCGACTGAAAAGCTTTGTCCACCTGGTCTTCTGTCTCACAGGCGGAACAAGCTGCAGATTCTGAGCTTATAATCAAAGACTGAGCAGCAGTGTGCTCGATAAGAAGCTGGGATAAATAGTCTAGAGCCGGGCTGTTAAGTGCTCCTATGCAAGAACAATGATTTTAAAATGAATTGTAAATACCTAGCCACTGTAAAGAGGACAAAACAGAAATGATGTGAGCTGATTTGCTGGATCGTGTTAATAGTTTGGCTGCAGCATTCTGAATCACTTGGAGGCATGAAGGAGGTAATTTATCTAAGCGGGTAAACAAGGCATTAAAATAGTCTAAATGCAATGACACAAATGCATGAATAATTTCTGCTATAGAGGATATAATTCATAATTTACAAATGTTCTTTAAATGAGAAAAACAGAAATGGATTTTATATGCAAGTCAAAACTCATTCTAATTTGTGGTGTACAGTTATTTCATTTTTAACCTTAATTTATATTTTATTCCTTCCTAGTTAAATTTACCCTTTTTAATTTTGCATATTTATTTCCTATCTTATTCATAGCCTTTCCTTTTTTTGTTTTCTTTAGGTCACGAGCAGTTGTCCAAGCATTTCACTACATATCGTACTGTGTATGACTGTGTACGTGACAAATAAAATTTGAATTTGAAATCAAATATTGCTCCAAGATTTTGAACATTGGATTTTGTGGTTGAAAAATAATTAGGTAAGAGACTGATGGGTTTTGGAATACAAAGCAGAAGGGAAGGAGCTATGATCATTGTCTCAAATTTGGTGGCTTTTAAGACAAAATAATTGTTAGGAAGCTGATCCCGAATCTACTGGACAAGGGTGGACAGCTTATCCAGCTGCTGAGGCTTAAAAGATATATACAGCTTAATGTCATCAGCATAGAAATGATAAGAAATGTTAAAGTGCCAAGGGGAACAGCAAACATATGGTTAAATGAACTACACAGCACAGTTGAGACAATATCGAGGCATTATAGATGTTTCTTTCTTTGCTATTATCACTGGTTAATAATAAATTATACATCTGTTATTGTGATAGCTGTTGCCCATTTGTGTAATTATGAGCCTTCATGTCAACTCCAGTTTCATAATGATCTTTTTCATCTTAATACTAGTATAATACTAGTATTTAAAATTATGTGTTTTTACAACAACTGTTATAAGTCACAGTCATTAGAAATTTCTAATTATATTACGTTTTGGTTATTACAGTTTTTTACAGACGCTAGGACACATTTCTCAATACTTAGGTCACTTTTGCAAAACTCTTCACACAATCCTCCTAACTGACCGTCAGCTTGGCAAAGCGGTTCATTTCACATTCAAAATGCACTACAACTACCAAAACACTTCATTCAGGTCTCAAATAACCTCATTCTTCCAGAACACTAGCAAAGGTTGACAGCCGACAAACACACTTTGTCACCCACAAAACAATGACCTAAAAAAACACTAACAACATGTAGCATTACACAGTGTTTTCTTGTGTAAAACAAGGACACATCTCTGTTTATAATTTCAATATATGTTACTGGAATGAATCAGACATCATGCAGAATTCGTTAATATTTGTTTATGTATTTTTTTATTTTTTTGCACTAAGTAATCCCAAAATACAAGAATTTGTATACACACCATCCACTGATACACATACAATAGTAATGCTAATCTACTCGGTCTTCTCCATTTGGCCACAGGTTCTCATCCACATCACATCTCATGTCATCTAGGGCAACACACCTAGGAAAGAATCTTCTGGCTGCCAGAATTGAAGGAGTTGAAAAATTGAAGGAGTAACACCTGTGTAGATGTTCATCTACAATGAGAATCAGCTGTGGCTGGTTAAACTGCATTTTTAGATTTAAAATATGTTTCAATAAAATATTGTTGTTGAATTTTGCTGTCTTTTCAAGTTTTGCATTGTGTTATTGTTTTGGCCATAAGTTTAACAGTTTTGCAAACAGTATGTAAGCACATGCAAAATGTCCTGTACGTACAAAGATTTTTGGCAGTTGTTGTGTCTGAGTGAGAAGATAATTCATGAAATTTGAGAGATGTAGTCATTGAATGCATTTTGTGCCAAAACAATGATAACTGATCCTCAGTTTAGCCCACATAGACTTCTGTTGTGCTCACTGTGTGAGGAGTTTTGCAAACGTGACCTAAGTATTGAGAAATGTGTCCTAGCGTCTGTAAAAAACTGTAAGAATTTAATGTTTGCTGAGGTCGTCATGAATTGGGGAGGCCAGAGAGGGTGAACCCTGTGGAGCCTTTTGGAGCACGACCATCTTCTCTTTGGCATTTTCTGTATAGAGGCCTCAAGACCAGATTGTTATCTAGTTTGGGAGATACAAAAGCTCATGGTTACTTTGGGATTGAAGAATGGACAGGGCAGTGGGTATGAAACGAAGCTCTCTGTGAAAGAATAAACCTCAGAATCGGGGTGATCATAGCTCCTGAAACATGTTTGCTCTCTTCCCCGTGATATCAAGTATTTCCATGATAAAAATATTCATCCTCTTATACCTCACTTTTGAAACCTTGGTCTCACCAATTTGTACTATAATTATACTGCTAAGAGGATGCTCTGACCTTGTTAGGGCAGATAATGTGCTAGAGGTTTGGGTGACTTTTAAGGTCGCAGCCTAACACAACAGTTCGCACATTTGGATGCTGAGCTTAATAAACTTCATTCACTTATTTGAATTTGTGTGTGTGTGTGTGTGTGTGTGTGTGTGTGTGTGTGTGTGTGTGTGTGTGTGTGTGTGTGTGGGTGGGTGGGTGGGTGGGTGGTTTGGAGTCATAGAACGGCTTATTTCTGTGTAGTTTCAAGAAAATCACCTCTCATTTATCCTGACTGACTGCAAGTATTTTCCAAGGCTTTGTAAATGTAATGCTGCGATAACCTAGATACCGTGTTTATTTCTTGCTGAGCCCTTTTTGTGACTTATTCACAGTTTGACCGAGGCTATTGTCAGTGGGTTTCCTTTTTCCTTTTTTGTAATGCTTTATGGAATGGAGGCAGTCTGGGTCATCAGAGCAGAGCTATCAGCTTTTTGATGTGACTGGTTGGATTATATCTCTGCTACTAAAGTCCTCAACTGTGTGCCAGAGAAGAGATTTAGATAATTCTAGTTAACATTCCCTTTGAACTCTAAGGTGAAGGTTACACAGAGGACTGCAGCAGTTAAAAGGAAGAGGCTAATAATGGGCTCAGCTAATACAGCTAGCTGCATTTCTTCTTCTTTCATTTATTTATTTAGAGATTTTAGGCTCCTCTTTTCTTAAGCAGAGTTTTTCGGTCCCCTGCACTTTAGCTTAAAAGTTGTAAGTTTCCCATGACTAAAAGAAGCACACAGATTTGTTACTATATCTATCCTCTTTTGATTACACTTATCAGGGTTGTGTTGGCCTGGAGCCTATCCCAGCTACCACAGGAAGAGAGGCGGGGTCCTGGAGATCGCCAGTCTGTCACAGTGCTATATGGCTGTAGCAGTAAAGAACACATATCTGTTTTCAAAAAGATGGAGCTGTATATTCTGTGCAGAGCCTCTGTGTACTTATGCAGACTGTTGGTAGCAGTCCTGAATACATCTCAGTCAGTGCAGTCCAAGCACGACTGAGCATCAGGTGCCTCACTGGCCCACACCTTTGATGTCCTTGCAGCAGG
The DNA here is from genome assembly GCF_057382275.1 of Copadichromis virginalis. Classification (NCBI taxonomy): domain Eukaryota; kingdom Metazoa; phylum Chordata; class Actinopteri; order Cichliformes; family Cichlidae; genus Copadichromis; species Copadichromis virginalis. The sequence continues at coordinate 16,257,167 of NC_140621.1, forward strand.
TTTAGAAAACCTTATTTTTCTGTTGTATGTAGGCATTAGGTGGTCAGTGAGCTAGTGCATCTTTTAAAATAGTCAACAGTGATCCAGTATGTTCACCTCTCTGATCAGGTATTTCCTTAATTGTCATTATTTTTCAGTTCATGGGTAATAACTACTACATAATATAATATCTTTGACATCAGACTATTGTCACTGCTGTTGGAAAAAAACAATTGAATGAACATGGTTAAATTCCAGTCAATTTCTGATACCCATTTTAAGTCCTATTACTGTTTTTATTACTATTAATTTGAAAATTTTTAGTAAGTCTAGAGTAAATTCATAAACAAACTACAATAAAAAGTCATTAAGTTTTAATCCGACTCTCCCTGTCACGTTTTCAAGAGAACAGTTTTTGAGCCGACACGATGACAATGTGGGTTGTGGGAAAGCAGCCAGTAAATATGCAGAAGGGCTGGAAGAGGAGGCGTAAAAAGTTGAAGTTGTCACACACAAAAACATACACACACATACACCTACAATGTGCAGGTTGCTCATTAAGTGTGCCATAGGGACTTGGTATGTGAACCTGCCTAGTGCTGCAGTGCCGTGCTGCAGAATAGAGAAAAGATGGGACAGTCATTGCCAGAGGAATGTTTTCTTCCAGGTGAAAGAGATGACTGTACTATTCTAGTCTACTGTCAAAAAAGACTCACATAACTTCCCAGTCTTATTCTCCTCAGTGTGGCAACTATTGTACAAGCAGCAGCGTAGTTAACAAGCTGGAGGTGGCTCTAGTAATTAAATCATCACAGATTTATGTGAAAACATATGCGCTCCAAAAGTGTTCAAACTCTTAAATGAGGCCTTTTATAACATGTAACATTCTGCAACTAAGTTTCACACAAAGTACTGTCTGTACAAAATACCCACAAGCTGTCAAAGAAATCTGTTTTCTTAAACACATGGTGAACATCATTTGAATTATGCTAATGTATCAAAAATGTGTTATTCCAAATGAATATCCAATCCCCCACAGCCTAATGTGCACCTCCTGACAAAATGTAACTGCAGACCACATGAGCTGTGATTGTGGCCATGCAAACATGTGTGAAAATGTAATCTGTAAAGGGCTGCTGTTGTTTTCGGCTTCTTCATAATGTTAATGCAGTAGCCAACATTCTGCCAATGTAGCCATCTTCCATTTCCTCATTTTCACTGCTCTGCCAATCCATGTTTAAACTCATTGCAATCCAAAATTCTCTTGTTTTAGTACAGCAGTAATTTCAATATTGTTTTTGGGTTTTTTTTTTTACATTCATTACCTTGATCCCTAACATAATATTGTCATGACATTGCTTAATTAAAAGAAGCAGCTAAGAAATGATGATGAAAATATCGGATAAAGTGGGCTATACTGCAGTTCATTTACACCTGGATTTGCTTTGTTCAATGAGCCAGTAACCTGTTGTTTGTGTGAGAGTATAAGCCTAAGGTCCTCTCGTTGTCAGCAGTCAGTGTTTTATTATGAACATTAATTGACACGTCAATTTTTAAAAAGCTGCTTAGAACTGGTTGAAAAAATTGCAGTTCCTACATTTTTTGAAATATAATGTACACATATTCTTACAAGATATAACTCTTGAGTAGAAAACAGTAGTTCGCAAAAATAAATGCACTAATATGCATGTAGAATATAAAGAGAACGGACACCCTCTTTCTGTCTGAGAAGGTTCTCAGTCATCCAGGTCATCGTAGAAACCTTGGCTGATTGTGACCCACACCCGTTTTCACACCTTGACTCATGTGATTAGGTAGAGGATCAATAAGAGACCCATGACCCTCTTGGGGACACTCCCATAGAGCTTAAAATCTGCGACTCTCCACCAATTGCTCTTAGAACTGAAGAAGCTTCTTGGATGAGAGGTGAAACGTCTTTAAGGAAATTTAAAGAAGTCCAGACGCTTTTCTTTTTTACACATTTACACAGGTTTTTAACAGGTTAAATTAGGGAAAACACAATCTAACAGGATCAAAACATCACATATGTAATTTATTTAACAAAAAGTAAGCCAACATTCATAAGCAGTGAGTGAAATCTTAGTACACACTTACTGTTTCCATAGGATATAATGGGGTAAGTAGCAGCCGGGTGCTGCCAATCAAATGCGCTTGATTCTTTGATCATCGGCAAGTGTAAGCACCTCTATAAAAGCAGAAATTGTGTTTATTTGCAGGTCAGATGTGGGCTAACACAACGCCAATGAGGCAAGATATCAGCAGTGACCATAGAGAAGCCATTGTTGCTGCCTGTCGGTCTATTAAAGGTTATAAAGCCATTTCCAAGCAATTTGAACTCCATCTTTTTACACTGAGAAAGTTTATTCATAAATGGAAAGCATTAAAATTCAAGCCTTTGATTTATGCAAAGTACTTAGTTTTTCACACGCTGGTCCTACATTTTGGCTTTTTTAATGATCTGAGATGCTGTATTTACCTAAATGTAAAAGGAAGTGAGGACTTTTTTCATTTGTAAGGCAGACTCAGTATTTTTTATTATGTCCTGATTTGTAAAACCTTAGAACTGAACAAGAATGTACTTTATTTTTTTCCACAACTGTAAATTCTATATCAGAAGTGACCCCAAAGTACTAATTGGGTGCCATTATTTGGAGTGATATATCAATATTTTATTTTATTTTATTTTATTTTATTTTTTTACTTCAACCATGCATCAGTCTTTGTACCATTTTGTGCATTAACTTGATTGTGCCTAATCTTTCCTTGTTAAATGACGTTTCAGTGGGTCAGCGCTATAGGTAAATATTAGCTTCACCTTGTCATATAAAGGCACTTAATTATAATGTATATTATTTCCATTAATTAATATAGTGAAATATATTATTATATAATATTTCTTTTTCTTGTTGGCAGCTTGTGAAAAAGCAGATTGTCTCACTTATAAACAACCCTGCAAATACCGTAAACAGTAATTGTACACAAAGAGAACCAAAACCGCTGATGACCCTTATCATCAGGTCTGATTACTGAAATTGTTGTGCACACGTGTGTCGCAAAGAGGACAACTTAAAAGTCTGTTTTTTAATTTTAATATTTGTTTGTTTATTTTCTTTTTTTTTTCTTTTTTTTTTACTGATGTTCTTAATTAATCTGCGAGTATTTCAGGCACACCCTCAGTAGTGGCTTGTTCATTGCCGTCTGCACCATGCTGAGGCCAGGGGCATATGATGCAGCAGTGAAAAGGATCTCTGTGTTTGCTGTCTGTTTTTGTAAAGTAAAATCTGTAGGAGTGCTGCTTGAAGTTGCACAAAAGCAAGTAGGCAAGAATTTCAAAAAGTGGCATCACTGGAGATGTCTGCTTTTCAATTAAATATGCCAAGGCAAGTACAATTCAGATATGTCTAAAGCGTCACCCTGCTGCTATGAATCAGTCAGTTGCTGGCTTTCATCACAGTGAAAGAGGACTTCTATCATTTAATCTTTGTGTGTTAGATGGATTCTTAGATTTTCTTCTTTATTGGGGTGTTTTTTCACTCACTTCCTCTGGTAGTATTATATCCACCCTGCATCTAATTAGGAGAAGGATTTTTGTTTCTACTGGCCACACCTTTAAGCATATTATTACAATATGTGCTACTGATGTCTTGTGAAACCAAGACCAATCTCCCTACATCAACTTTAAAACTCTTTTTTTAAAATCTGTCAATTCTGCTGTGTGTAATATCCTTGAGACAGTGAGCTCTTACATTTCCACAGGACTGAAGGTTTGTAGTAGAAACACATCTTCCAACCACTCATCGTCATTCATCCTGTAGCCTTTCTGGTCTTTCTCTGTCCTCCAATCTTCTGGCTCTTCTTCAGTCCATTTCTTTACTGATGTTGCTTAGCACTACATTTTTATATTTGCTGATATGTTTGTCTCTTTCTGAGTGAGCAGTAGTGCAGGTACATTCAGTATTGTGAAATCGGAATTATTAATGTGCAATGGGGGCACCACTTTTAGCTTAGGCGAAATTAAATGACCAGTTCATTTTCACAGGTTTCAAATACCTAACAATTAATATTTTAACTTTGAGCATAAGGGAGTCAGAGTGCACCAACTTCATTGTGTATAAAACATCTCTTATATGATAAAGTATGTTATAGGTAAGTCAAACCTTTGGACTGTGATGCTGTTAAGTCTCATAGTTGTCTCATAACAGCTTTGAACCCAACAGCACTCAAAAAACAATGGAGGACAGCAGGATGAGACATAACTTATTTTCTACTGCAACAACACAAAAGCCTGGTTGAAAATGGCTACCCTAACAATAGATGGTATGAAAAATGGATGTAGTTGCCATGAAAAGATGAGGGATGTGATACAACCACTAGTTGCTAGGGAAACCTGTTTTCTCCAACAGGTTGGCAGTGGTTCCTGCAGGTTTCTGGCTCTCACTGAGTAAAAATGGGTTGCAAAGGAATTGCTGCACCAAAAACATCTTAGCGATTGCCACTGTTGCCGATATTGTTCGTGTTTATTTGCAAATATGTGCTAAGTGTTAACTGAATTGTAGTACTTGAAAACTCGAAAAACTATAATACAGGTTCGTCTTCAAAGTAAAAGCCTCAGCACTGCAGCCAGCATCTTTCACATGGTGCAAACTTGTGTCGCACTTTTCAGTTTCATTACAGCTCAGAGAGTATTTGCCAGTGTTTGGGAAAACTTTTCTCTAAAACCTTCCCTAGCAACAGGTCACTGGCCGGCCTGAAGGCTTGTGTAACTGACGCTTTAGCAACCATTTCCCCAGCAAATGCCATCAACCTCCAGCAGCCAATCAGGGAATAGTGGTACTATCACTTGGCTAGCTGTTAGAGAGTTCTAGCTTATTGCGACTGGGGTCTTGTTCATTTTTATCTCACACAGTCACTATTATTGTCATACAGCCAAAATAGCGGACAAGTTAGTTGCAATGTTGGGTGAAATGCATTCCAAAGTAACCTGTTACTGCAATCACATACATTTTTTAGTAACAGTAATGAGATATATATATACTCAGTCACAATTATGTCATTACTTGCAGTACAACGGTTCATAAGTTATCTGCACATCTGTCTTTTTCTTAAATGCGCTTATGCTATAATCACCTGATCTGATTTAGCGTGCAGGGAGTAGGAAAAGGGTGTAGCCTTTGTGTGTTTGTCTGTTAGGGTTTTTTTGCATGAAAGAAAGCATTTGATGGTAAAGTGCAAACTGTGTCCAGGATAGAATCAGCCATATTGTACAATTGAATCAAGGTGATGATCATTTTGAAGACTAGATTTCTATTTTGCATGTTGTTTTTGGTTTTGTGCTCATACATAAACACTAAAAGAAAGATTACATGTGTGTCCTCATTAACATAAAAATGTGTCAGTGTGGGTGACTGTAGCCTCAGTTTTTTATAGTTAATAATCTTGGATTATGGCTAGTTGTTAGATAATAATGTGACTCTCCATTTACTGAAGACTTTCTCTGACAAGTAATTAAGTAATGCCCTGCATTACTTTAATGAAAATTAATGAGTAATGCGTAATAACACTTAAAAAAAACAGCAACACTGTTTCATGGTCACTTGTCCAGGCATGTTTTTGCAGCCATCTTCTGGTGGCCTTTAAAGAGATTGCAGGCTTAAAGGTTTAAAGATTTGCAGGCTCCACATGGGCTTCGCTTTTCAGTCTGAGAATTTACATCTATTTGTTACACTGTCTATGGTGTAATCATCACCTACAAGTATAAACAAGTTTAACTAGTATGAGCGGTTGACATTACAAGCAAGAGCAGCCCCAAAGTTATCACTTAGTCCCAACAGGGAGAATGAAATTATGGATTTTTACACCTGAAAATACTGCATTCAGTGATCCAACTGTGGAAACACCATCTAATGAAGAAAATCATTAGCTGTAATATGCCTAATTTTTGTTTCTTCTTTTTTTGTGGTATTTTTTTATTTTATTTTTTGCATTCAAACTAACCTTTGGTAACCTGGCAACATTATCCCACACAGGTTATGTTGACTTGGCTTAATTAACAACGACATTATTGAGGAAATTCAAAGCTACCCTCTGACCCTTTTTTATCCCAATCCCTGCATCACGCTCGTAGCCTCAATCCTGGTTAATCTTTACCTTTTGCTTCACCTTTGTGTCTTTCCACCCTTTACCCCCACTCTTATCCTAAAGCAGCATTTCTTTAACCTTATGCTTGTCCATTAAAGTTCAATAACTTTATTTTTTCTTCTAGCATCTAGTAGAGAGTACTCTCCAGCTTGCTGAATTATTCATTGTTATTGTATCAGTGGCAATGGTCAAACATCTGTCTAAAATAGTGGGAGCTGTTTCTGATGTGCTAGCAGTTGAGGCTAGTGTAACACAATCAGTGTGCTTTTAAGCTTTCCAGTCGTCCTTGCGTTTTTGTGCTGAGTGTTAAGTCCTTTGAAATATGTTTTTGCAGCGTCACCTTTCAAAGCTTCACTTGTGCATCCTTGAGCAACTCTGTCCAGTCCATCTCTTTGCAAATTGTCATCATGGTGCTTTAGAAAACGATAATAAAGACAAAAAGGCTTATTCATTTCTTTGTACATTATATGGGAGAAAAACATGACCTTCAGATGTTTTAAAGGATAAGCTGATTGAATACTGCAACAGTCAAGTGTAGACTAAAACCAGATTACCTTGACTAGAAAATCCATCTATTCACTACACTCATATGAAAAACTAATGACACCTTTACTGCTTGCATAGGAATTAATAGGGCAAGTAGCAGCCAGGTGCTGCTAATCAAATGCAGCTGATTAATTGATCATCAGCACACTGCTGGTTGCTCATCTGGAGCATTCAGGTGTGCCACAATCTTACCAGGAGTGGACATCCCAGCAAATTCACCCCAATTCACCCTTTACAGAAAACTGGAGGGGGAAAAAGGACTAAAATCAGTAACTACATTGAACTTCTTTTGCACAGGACCTGAGCAGCTGGCAGTCATTGAGTCAGCCATGAACTCCTCCGTATAGGAATCAAATGTGAGGCCATCTGTCTGACAGCTAAAACATGGCCCAAACTGGATCATGCAACAGGATAATCACCCCAAGCATAGCAGCAAATCTCCAACAGAATGGCTGAAAAAGAAAACAACCAATGTGCTGCAATGACCCAATCAAAGTCCAGACCTCAGTCTGACTGAAATGCTTTGATGAGACCTTAAAAGAGCTGTGTGTAACCAAACGTCCACAACAGTCAATGAACTAAAGCAATGCTGTGCAGATAAAGATAAATGGTCCAAAATTCCTCCACAATGATGTAAAAGATTTAGTTTTCACAGGACAGCACCGAGTCCTGTGCAAAACTTTTTGTGTGTCACAATGAAACAAAACCACAAAGAAATCATTGTATACACCTTTATAAGGTAAATCAGTATAAGACTGTTACAAGGGTAGCAATATCCTTCATCACTCTGTTAAATGGCAAATGAACTGGTGCTTATGTTTTTGCTTTTCTACTCAATGTGTCATGGTCGCTGTGTGGCAGGCAGGATGAGGACCCAAAATGCAAACTCACGGACTCAGGGGATAAACTCAAAATGCAGCTTTATTGCTGACAGGTGACAAACGAAAGCAGTGATACCAAAGCAATAAAAAACTAAACTACACTGGGAAAAGCTAATTGTAACATATACCAGAAGACACGGGGAGAACCACACACAGCATGAGGGAGAACGCGACGCCGAACAGAGGGACACGCAGACAGAAATACACAGAGGGTTAACGAGGAAAGTGGGAACACACGGGGAACACAGCTGACACAGATAACCATAACGAGACAGGGCGGGGTGAACATAACACTGACGGGAGACGGGCAGAGTCAAACAGGAAGTACAGAGGTTCAGACAGGAGGAGAGAGAGAGCGCGGGGAAAACACAGACATAACGGGCTGGGGAAACATGGAATAAAACATAAGGAGAGACGAGGGCTCACAGATACACAGAGGGGCACAAGGGGGTAAAAGCCACGAAGGGAAAACACTTAGGGAACAACACAACAGGGCAACTCAGGAAACATGGCCTAAATAGGGAACAAAATACAAACATACAAGAAAACTAAGAATACTGGGCCAACATGGCCCAGGACCATGACACAATGTGAACACTGAAAGTGTTTTCTTACTATAGGCCTAATTCAGTCATTCACACACACATTCATACAGGTGGGGAGTTTTCTGTGTACTTTACAATAACTTGCTCTAGGATACTTTGTCATGCAGGCCGTAGTATTGAACCACTGACCTTGTGATTGGTAGACAAGCCATTTTACCTCCAGAAAAACAGCTGCCCCGACTTATGTTACAGTTAACTTGACTCTCTGCTAACATCATATTTCAGAACTGCATACTGGGTTCTCCCACACCTCGTCACTTGTGAGTTGAACACATAAGAAGAAATACCCCACCTTTCCTTTTCTATAAGATTTTATTTTTCATATAATTTCTGCTTTGCATGCATAACATTTCTCACTTGACAATTATTGTTAATTTTCTTGTGTTTTGGGTAAAAAAAAAAAAACAATACAAAATCGACTTTGCTGCTTCATGGTGCATCTTAGGAGAGGACACCTGTGTTGCATCTTTCTCTGCTTGCCTTGGTGCTGAGTACTCACAAACAGAGCAGACCTCCTCAGTCCACTCCACAAGCAGTGTGCGGGGGGTGGATGTAAGGCATGGAGGGCTTTGCAGTGGCTGTTTTTTGATTGACCTGATTATGGAAAACAGCCCCTGGCATAACTCCCAGAGGGTGTAGGGACCGTGGCATCTTCGTGAAATATATTCCTGTTGTGCCAGCTTCTGTCATAAGATGCCTGTAGATAAAGCCAAGGCAGACTGCCAAGAGGGAGAGTGTGAGAGACAAAGATAGCTAGAGAGAGAGAGAGAGAGAGAGAGAGAGGGAAGAATTGGGAGGGGCATTTTAAATATGGAAAATGAGAGCAGGAGGCCGATTGATGATGAAGAGGAGATGGAATAATGACATATCAGATTTACAGGCAAGATCACTGATGTTACTAACAATATTTATAACAGTGTGTATTTTTTTTCTTTGTACCATAGAGGTTTAATTCAATTTTCAATTCAGTTTTATTTACATAGCACTAGTTCACAACAAGACCCTATAATATTAGAGAGAAAACCTCAACAGTCAGACAATGACCTATGAGCAGCATTTGGTGACAGTGGGAAGGAAGAACTCTGTTATGATGAAGAGACCTTCATCATAACCAGATTCAGTGAGAAACAGCTCTCCACCTTGACTTTCTGTGGGCTGAGAGGAAAAAGAAAAAGAGAAAAAAGGCATGTCAATAATGACATGTAGTAGTAGCATTAGAAACACACGAAAAGTGAAAAGATGTGAGTGAACAAGAAACTCTGCATCAAGGGAAGTCTCAGCAGCCTGAGCCTATAGCCCTCCTGATCCCAAACTACGAGCATGTTCCACTGGAGTGGAGCCTAAAAGCTGAAGGCTCTGTCTTAAACATGTCAACAAAAAAGGGAAAATTGTCAAAGTTTGGCTGTTTTGTGACGTAGATGGACGGTGGACCCAATTGCAGGACTCAGAGACAAAAACGTAAACTCAAAAAGACAGTTTTATTGCTCAACTCTTATGAAGACACAAAATGGACTCAGAAGCACTGGGAAACATTAATACTGTACTCAAGGGATACGATATAATTTTTATCTCACTCTCACTCTCAAAATAATATATCTTGAATCCCACAAAAATCAAAACGGACACAAATAGTTTAGAAAATAAACCGAATCCAGCTGTTTACAGTAGCTAAATCCTTGACTTGAATGCCTTCCACATGAAATTTTACGTGATTCTTCACATTCTACTGTTAGGAAGAATCACCTGTGGATGATAATATCACTCGGGTTTAGTGACAGCATCTGGACAGCAAAACTGAGTCTAAATGCAGAGATTAGTCAACAAATTCCTTGAAATTGATCCCATGAAAAAACAGTCCTACTTTTATTATCATTGTCAGGGCCGCCTCTGAACACTGGTGAATATCGGTGCTAATTTCAATATGACTGGAGAGGAAAGTGTAACCTCTACTCTTAAGGCAAAGGCAGCAAGCCAAGAGCTGCAGAGGTTGGATCTAAGCCAAAATAAGGGAGGCAGCCAGGAAGTGTTGAAAGGCACAATTAATCTGCTCTGTCATCGCTTAGGCAAGAGGAGCTGTTCTCCAAGGACGTGTACACACCGCCCAAGTTAAGATCCCCAAAGTTACTAAACGCTGATGTGTTGGCAGGCTCTTCGTTGGGGGTCCTGAGGTTATCTAGTCTACACATGTTTCGTGGGTTTGGAAAGGTCAAAAGTTGTGATTACCCTAGAGTAGAGTCCTGGAGCTGTTATGCTAAACAGCTTCTTGGTTTTTTAATAATCTATATGAAAGTTAGATTTTCTGCAGGCTTTAGACTCAGTTGAACACCAGTGTTGTGTCTCTGACTTATTCATTTTTTGAGTTTAATTACTGTAGAGAGTGATTGTCTCTGTTTTATTGTTGAACTAGAAGCAGTAAAACACTCTTTTTGCTAAATCCTTCTGCACCTTAGACTTAGTGAGATTGCCAAAGGTTTGACTGATTCATTGAGATCCTTTTCTTTCTTATTATAGTTATCGGCTTCACTTTGCTTATTTAATTGCTTATTTAATAGACTGTATATTCTTTTGTTTGCATGCAGGCCTTTGAAATGTAAATGTCTCTTTTCTGAAATAGACAGTTCTGTGCAAAAGTCTCATTATTTCTTGGAAAAATAAGAAAAAGGTGCCGTTTTTTGTTAAAATGTACAAACACTTTTAAAAAATGCAGTTTATGAGGCTAAAGCTGATGGCTGTAGATGCTCACTCTCTCCACACCTCCTCTGTACATATTGACAACAGTTTGAAATTTGACTTCATCACTCCATCAGACCTGTTGCCACTGATTTTCAGTTCTGTTCTTGCGTAATCTGGTATACCTCAGTCTTTTCTCCCTGTTTCACTTCTTTCAGAATGACTTCTCAACAGCCACCTTTCCACTGAGATCATTTTCTTCTGTTATTTTTTTCTTCCATTATATGTATCCAAAAAGAATTCTGTCCAATAAATCAGTATGAGAATTGTTTCCGTCAAGCTTTAGTTTGTAGCATAGTTATCTTAGCATAAGTCAGCTTGACTCAACTGTAGCCCGTGGAATCACCTGAGGAAACGATCATAATACATTTTCCATCAGTGTTTTGTTTTTAGTATGTGCAGCGGGTTGAATCAAAGCTGGGCAGCTAAAGCTTTGATACTTAAGACAATCAAAAATAATTCTCCCTCTCAGATATCTGGCAAACACTTCAAGAAAGCATTAAAGAAACAGTAGTTTGCGTTTGTGTTTGCCCAGAGGAAGGACATTTTTGTATACATTTGGACAGAGACACATTGGTTGATGATGTGAAACGGAATATCCCATGTTGGGAGAAATCAATTATGCATTGAGGGGCACTACCCTGACTGCTGAAGTAGCTGTGAGATTAAAGACAAGTATAGATGGATGTGTGCCTCATGTATATTCTCTCCAAGTAAGCCAAAATCCTCTTTGACTGTATGCTAAACAACTAATGCTCTGCTAACAGCAGCCTTTAAAACACTTGCACAACAACCTGTTATGGATGAAGAGTTTGTCCACTTCACAGACAGTCAGAGCTTTCAGATGTAACTGTGTAACAACGGGATGTTCTTCGTAGCAACTCTGAGATTAAATTTAAAAATCTGAAATTTGGGAGATGACCACCCCGCTTTAAAATAAAAATAGTATCAGCACTTTTGCAGCAAGTGCTACAAAAACTAATTTCTTTACAGGGATGGAAAAAAAATAAAAACTCTCAGTATCACAGTTTTCCTATTTGTGTGATGAATCTTTTTTCCATTAAAAATGCATTCCTCTCAGCAGCATTCATCAACAGATTGCCTGTGTCATCAATATTACTTTTTTTTCCCAGCAAAAACAGCTCTTACTCAGCATCAGTGGGCCAGCTAAATTTCTCTCAGGCCCACATTGGGCTTTTGTTTGTTTTTCAGATCTGTCGTCATGAATTTTTCATTAGCCACTTGATGAGACATTTCTTGTGTTTTCCTTAAAGTATAAAGCACAGTGAGCGGTGTTATGGTGTGGGATTTTTTTCCACTGTGCAACTGCTACAGTGGCTTTGTTTTCATTCTGGCAGTAGTCAGAGTAGTTTGAATAAATTCATCAAAACTTAACCCAAATGGACATTTTTCGCGTTAACAACTTGTCTCCAGATGCTTGCAAAGAACATGCTGTGACTGAGTATAATGCAAGTTTTTTTTTATCTGTCCTTGATGCAATTTGCACTTTAATATCTTACTCTTGTTCTTTCCTTATATAAAAACAAAAGTAATGCTTGTTTCTTCACTCCTTAAAAGTTTGCCATCCTTATTGCACACAAACCAAACTCAGGTGTGCAAGAAGAAGACCCATTTGATTCTTTCTATCCACCTGTTGTCCTGATAACTGAAGAACCTTTGCAACACAAGTAACAGCACAATGGTAACCGGAATATAATTACTGAATTTAGTAAAGAAATGTATTACACTACTGCATTACTGAAAAATGTCCTGTGATTACTGTACTTTTGAATTGCATTATGCCTAACATAGCATTTTGGGTAATTTTGAATAAAAAAATTAAGTCTGTTTTTGTAAATCTTTAGCATACTGTAACATTTAAGTAGATTATCTGTGGTATGAAACCTCATGCTAATCAGCTAAAGACTGGAAAAAACACAAGCTGTTAGCCAATGAACGAGTCAGACACACCCACAACCATTAATATTTCTCTACACACCTTAAGTGTATCGTTGCATTTCTGTGCCACTTTTCACTAGATGAAGATCTAAAACTTAGCTTCTATGCTAGGATTTAAATTGTGAACAGAAATGTTCGTTTATAGTGTGTGAGTGAAATGTATGAAATGAAATGAATTTAATAATTTCACAGAACTGAATGAAGTGCACCCAATACCAGATGTCCTTGTTGTCTACAATGCCATCACCAAATACTGATTTTCTGTTTGTAAAAATATCGCAGCTCTGTCTGCATCTTCACTGTGCAATTATACAACAAGGACACTAACACATAATTCTTCATGAAAAAGTTTAAATCATCAGTCACATGTGATGGATTTACGAAGGCCAAAACATTGAAGTAAGAGGAGCCAGATATGGTGGAAAGTGAATCGCCTTATATCTGACATTTCCTCTGAGCTAATTTGCAGTGGAGTGCATGCAGACGCAAACCAATTAAGGCTCAGGAAAGCTGGGGAGAGGTCAACAGGCTGGCTATTATCTTGCTGTACCTGACGATATCTGGGGCAAGATTTGGGTCAAGAAAAAATGACCTGAATCGGACTGATGTGGTCTGTGGATCAACGGGGCCAGGTGGATGTGGGTAAGAGAGTAGGAGTCGATTTCTAACGAAGACTCCAGGGGCCACGCGGCAAGAGTTTATACTGTGTGAATGCCTGTGTGTGTTTCATTATGTGTCTGGATGTACTGTTCCCGTCCTGTGATTGTGAAGAACCTTTAGCTCGTTATTGAAATCCAATCTCATTTATGTCAGAGTAGCTGTCTGCAAAGCCTGTGTACTTGGTACAAGCTAAAGCTGGTCCCTATCTAAAGGATACAGAATAGAAATCAATTTGTGGGACGCATGACCTGACAGCTGTGGGACTAAATGACCTCAGAAACAACACTCTTAGGACTTAATCTCTGAGCAGTGTCAGCTATAATTCGTTTGGAGAGAAACTGTATAGACAGATGCATAACTTCTGCAACATCCTTCAAGTCCAACAAACAGATGATGTTCTTGTCTTTTCAAGTGATGTTTCATAATATATTTGTCCTCATGATATGTAAATGACAGTGAGATTACTGTATAAGGAATGTTTATGATGAGAACAGAATACAGTGCCTGACATTATATCTAACGTAGTTTATCTTCAATTCAATCTTGGTTTAAATGGATTTGTACTGGATTTTATGAACACCACACAAAAAAAGAATCATTTAATGATTTAGATTTTTTAAGGTCCCTTACAAATTTTGTGGGAATCAATTGAAAAATCCAAAGCTTTAATCACTGAACCTTTAATAAATCTGCTTTGTTGCTTTGTTTGTATTGAGTGATGACAGAAGGATACTTTTTAGAGGCGTAACGGGACCTTTTGGGAGGAGAACCGTTTAATTGTAATCTCTGGTTCACTTTTGAAGATGTTTTTGTTATGTTGACAGTTAAGTGTTTTAAATGAAAAATCAATCCTACGTTTAAGCTGGTCAGCTTTTTGCTCTTGCTAGCATTTTATCTTCGTACTGTTAACATGTCTATAAATTTGTAAAAACAAAAAGATTTTGGCCTGAAATTATTTGTTGCAACTATCTGGATAATCCATTAATATTCATAATTTTTTTTTCACCTTTTAAATTATGAGATTTTTTGCTTAAACTGTAAACTGAGTATATCTGGCCGCCTGATGGGCCAAAATCAAAAACTAAACTTTTGGATTAAGCTTTTCTCTGTATGTTTTAACTCAGTTGGCCAATTGATAACTAAGCAATGAATAAAATAATGTTCAGAGCTATTTATGTTGTGTAATTACCAGCCCTAAAATCTGTTAACAGTTCTATATTTGCAATCTTTTGCACATAGCTAGGAATATAGCTTTAAAACAAAACATTCAGTTCAAAGTTAATGGGCCATTTGCTAAACGTACATGGCACATACACCATATAGGCAACATTTAATGTCTGTCATGTTTATTAAGTTATATATTTTTAGAAGTTGTAGATCTTAAACATGAAAAATGTTATGCTTTTGTTGTTTGGTGCTCATGGCTGCCCCTCCCTGAGCCTGGTTTTGCTGGAGGTTTCTTCCTCTTAAAAGGGAGTTTTTCCTTTCCACTGTCACCAAGTGCTTCCTCGTAGAGGGTCATTAGATTTCTCTGTATTATTTTAGAGTCTATAGAGTCTATAAAGCACTTCGGGGTGACTGTTGTTGTGACTTTGTAGCATATGTAAATAATAGTTAATTGAATGTTTCAAAATTCACTTTTTATGTCTTTTGTGTAAAAATAATTATATATGTACACCTGTATTTGATTCAAGTATCACAATTTATTACAAAAACTAGAACTTTTTTTCATCTGTCAGTGTTGCCATGCTTTAAGCATATAACAATACAGTATAAAACCTCAACCCAAAGGTAGAATAGTAAAAGCAGAGATCATAGATGCTGACGCAGCATTACAGAAGTTAAGACATGCTGTTACTGTACAGGAAACATTACGACTGAAGTACAAGCATCTGTAAAATGTGCCATTGGCATCAGTGATTTGCATTTTACCATAAGCAATCTGACCCTTCCTCAATTTAAAGTGTCACAGGAAATGCCCCCTTGGAAAATAATTTACACGAAAATAAATACAAACACAGAAACGCTCTGCAAATGATCATGGATGTGCTGAGATATTTTTCAACAGCCCAAGGCACTCAGGCTCAAACATTGGCAATAAATATACATCATTCTTCAGACAAATCACGTCAAGCAGGTGTGGTTAGAGAAAGAAGAGTGACAGAGAAACAATGTTGTCTAGTTCGTAACCTCTTGAAGAGCGCAGTCCTTTCAAAAAAACAAAAGTCCACCTGGCCTTTTTTCACAGTGAAAATCGCTGGCAGTCGAGACAGAAAAAAGACATATGAAGGACTCAGTCATTTTGTTGACTAGTGCGACATCTGTTCTCTAAAAACTACATTAACCTCTTACTGTATTTTTGATGCTGGCCTGTCATTTTGGTCTCTGAGGGCGACGTCTGCTCACTAGAATGGCATCACCTGCTCCTCCCGGATGCGCATTCAAGCACCACAGGGTGTCGGAGCGCTCCCCTTTTATTTTTCAGTGGCCCATCCCACGTGAGAATCTGGTAAAATATCTATCAAACTGCCCACAAGTGATGTTTTCAAATATCTATGACAACCCAGACGCTATTCACTGACACAATCTCCTCAGATTGGCTGACCTTTTGAATGAGTTTACCGAGGCCGTGACAACACTGGTTTTAGCAAAAACCACTGAGCTTCTCTTCCCTGCAGTTCAGTTCAGTTGAGCTGGCGACAGGCTTCGAATGTCCACTTCGAGGCACCTCCATAAATATCGAGGCTGGTCTCCATCCATGCAAAAACGTTGCCCACTTGCGCTTTGCTGCTGCATGTCGCTAGATTGTAAATTTCTCCCACGGACAGTTTACGATCCCAGATGTGAAAATTTGCCAGGTCTCCTACAAAAGCTTGCGTGGCATCGAACCCTCCTCCAAGCGTGTCCTGTGGCAAACACAGTTTGATTTAATAAAGGATGATGAGCCTGCTTCGTGAAGAGAAACCACAGTCTCTTTAACTATTTGGATGTTTATTTGCCAATCCAGTGGGATTTTTTGATGAGCTCCAACCTTATCAAATTTAAAGTATTCAATTTTTAAGGCTCAATGAATACAAATTATCCAGCTGCTTACATTTTGTTGTAATACAACATAAAATACTATAATGTATGATTTGTTGTGTGTTACTAAATCATGAGAAATAACATTTTTTTTTAAAAGGTGCTTCTTTCGACTGGCAGGTGTGGAGCATTAAAACCAGGCTGTGCTTACTGCTTACCTGCTCCTGGCCAAGGATCAGCAGGCCCTGAGATTTGATGGGATGATACGGAGCCAGGTTTTCTCCACTCCCCCTCTTGACACCATCTTGAAAAGCCTCCCAAACACCATCACGAGTTGTCCAAGTCACGCAGATATGATGCCACTTTCCGTCGTTGATGAGAAATGGCAGCTTTGCTACCTTTAAAAAGTTCAAATGCAGGAATTATCAGACCTACAGTGGAAACGAGAATGTCTTACAGTCTAAAAAAAAATCGAGTGTTATTCGATTTTTCCTGCGTTTTTCTCGTACCTTGTCATTTATTAGAATCTCCATTGGATTGTTCCCCCACTCTATGAGAACCAGCTCGTTGGCTTGTCCAGGAACTGCGTAGGAGAAAGGTGTGCCCACTCCCGGGGAGGCGTTGGACTTGAGCCACATGCACACGGTGAGGGCATACATCTCTGGCAAACTCGTTTTCACTTTTGCGTACATGTAGTTGGTCCTCAGTGGGAACGTGAGCTGAAATTTATCCAGCGGCCTGTTTTCTCTCTGACCTGCCGTAGAAGAAACAGAAAAACAGGCTTGAACTCGTTTTAGAGGACGTGTTCTACCCCACACAGATATATCATTCCTAGTGCTCACATCCTGGGAATATTTCCTGGGAATTATACGTTACACAACAAATCCACAATGGTGACGCGCCAGATTTGTTTTAATCTCGCGTGCTAAATCCATCACAGGAGTGGTAACGCTGTTAACGGCCATCTCTTCTTTTCATATTTGCCCGCACCTCATTGACTATATTTAACAGAAATCGCCGTAGACGGTTCTTCCGGAAAAAAGGAAGAAAGAAAAAGAAAAAAGCGAAAGAGAGCGAGTGAGCGGATGTTGTAAATTCTCGTGTGTCTCTTGGAGCAAATGGCGGTGGCAGGTCACTTAATGCATGTTTGAAATGGTCTAATCTGGCCAGAGTGGGAGTTGAAAACTGCGGGATATACACTGTCCCACCGGCTTTGTGCTCAACATTAAATCGGATATATAATAATGTAGCCCGCTATCCTAGATTGGACCCCCCCCCCCCCTCCTCTTGACTTTCCATTTTTTAAATCAATTTTCTTATGATTGCTTGCTCGTTACAGTCCCCAGCCCATATTGCTTACAACTAATCCACCACCAACTCTTTCCACTTACCTTTCTCCAGGTCGGTGATCCTCTGGTGTAGCGATGTGAGTGTGGACTCCACTCTCCCACGCTGCTCTGTCTCATTGCGGAGTCCGGGTTTGCCCTCTTCGATGCCGTTCACTCGGGACAGCACCTGCTTCTCCAAGTCATCGATTTTACTTTGGAGAAGGTCTTTCAGGCTGTTTGCCTGCACCGAGTTGTTGCTTCTGCTGAATTGCTGTCAGGGGGTAAAAAGTGCGCATTTAGGTGAAAAAGGTTCAGATTCCAGATTATATTTTATTTTGGAGGGTCACTGCCGTAAACTTGAACGAGCAATTTAACCTACGCAAAGAATGTTTTTATGTTCATCTTATGTTCACACTGCGAATTAATTTTAAGAATCTAGACTTGTTAACCTATTGTTTTATTATAATTTTTGTATGTTTTCCATCTTATTTGTCGCAAAACGAGCTGTACGCAAAAGTGTTTATATTCTCCCCGGAAACTGCAGCCCTACCTCCAGATTCTCTAATCTCTGCTTCAGCGACTGTAAAGTCTGTGATAGTTGCGTCAAAGTGTCCGCGGGGCCTCTGGACACGTCCCCCATCGTATTTTTGGTCCCCGCTTCTTTCCTCCTGCCCCCGGGCCGCGCGTCCCCGAGGTCTGCGCCGCTCTGGCTCTCACACCGAGCCAACTTCGAGGTGAGCTCTCTGATAGTCTCTTTTTGGTTCATGATCGTCTCCTTCTGCTGTAAAACCGTCTCCCGCAGCTGCATAACCGTGGTCTTCAAGTCCTCTCCCGGCACACTGTTCTGCAAGGTGGCCGAGCATATGTCCATATCCTTGGGTACGGACGTGCAAATGAACTGCGTCTGTCCGCCAAAGTCTTGAGACGAGCTCTCCAAGAAGACGCAGGAAAATAGAAAAAGTTTCCAGCAGATTTCTCTCTTTGCGGCCCGCATGTCGCCGTCTGCGCCGGGCTTCACTTTTTATTTATTATCGTCTTTAATTCTGTGCTTTATGAGCCGCAGTGACTTTCGCCAGTGTCCCCCTTGTTGTTGTACTCCGTCTCTGCAAGTGCGGCAGGTTTTTATACAGCGTGCCCGGTTCTGCGCAGAGCCGCTCTCACTGCATCACAACCGGTGGGAAGGGAGGGGGGGTCGCGCTGCCCCCGTTTAAAAGGCTCCGGAATCCGCGTCACATTCAAGAGATGAAACCCATTTCGCTCGCGGACTCCCACGTGTTAAATCTTTCATGGCTTTGGCTGTTTGTCATTTCTCCCCGTGTGATATTAATCTGGAAAACGCTGATTTGTAGATGGTAGTGGTTTGGGAGTTGGGGGTGTTGCTTTGCATGGCGGGGTGCCAGCAGAGCCAGCTGTGTTTTGTTTTGTTTAGGGTACACCTAAAGACTCTCTCTCACACACATGCACACACTCACACACACATGCTGCGGGTGGATGCAGAGATCAGAAAGTTGCAGCAATTTGTGGCTGAGAGAGAGATAATGTGTGTGTGTGTGTGTGTGTGTGTGTGTGTGTGTGTGTGTGTGTGTGTGTGTGTGTCCCACAGATTCAGCACCGGGGACAGCTCCCACCACTTTACAGTATCAGCAAGAGCAAAGAGAGCGGCTCGTGTACGCGTTTAGTTCGTTTGAACGTGGAGAGCGTGTTTCATGTTTTCGTTTCAGCCTGTTTCTCCCGCTGTCATCTGGATCATACATGTCTATCTCATGGTGACCTGTGAGAATTCAACGTGAAAAGCGCTCTTCCCCCACAAACTCAGAGGCTATCTCTCTCTCTCTCTCTCTCTCTCTCTCTCTCTCTCTCTCTCTCTCTCTCTCTCACACACACACACACACACACACACACACACACACACACACACACACACACACACACACACACACACCTTATTTATCCCCAATGACCCGCTCTTGCAGTCAGTGGTCTGCTCTGCGCAATAATTATCTCAATAATTCAGTTTCTAAAATGATAATCTGTCCCCCAGCAATTTAGCCCATCTATTATTCAGGAAGGGCATTTTGCCTCCCGTTTCTCACTATCTTTTTATTCGGTTGGTGATTAAAATAAAATGAAAATACTGCAATTCAGTTACGAGAACATATTGTCTTTCAAATCAAATTTGATCTTTGGAAGAAAAAAAAAGAACACAGGCAGGAGAGACAGGACTCCACGTGACAGACGGATGTTTGACAGAGGTGGTTAAATAGGTCATGCCATAATTACTCTCATCTATAGTGGGTCTCTGGGTTGTAGTTGCAGGTGCTTTTTTAGGTCAGGAATTAACACTGGATGATTCATTTGCTATATAACTGTGGTGTTAGTTTTATTATTGGATTACAAGCAAGTAGTCAAATAAAAAGTGTCCTGTTAGAATATTCACTGCTGTGCAAAAGTCATGAACCACACTTCATGACTTTATAATTTGGGAAGTAGGTGCAGTGATTTAATGAAACCTGGGCAACAATACACAAGGGAAAAACAGTTTATACAATTCTAATGAGCTTGAAAGTTAACATTTGGTATGACAGTCTTTATGCTTCAGCACAGTCTGAACTCTCTTAGGGAGCTTTCTTGTCATTTCTTTAAGTAGCTCTCCAAGCTTCTTGAAGGACATTCAAAGCTCTTCTTTGGATGTTGACTGCCTTTCTGTTCTGTTCTCTGTCTGTCTGGGTCCCACACTGCTTCAGTAATGTTGCGACCCAGGCTCCTGGGAGGCCAATCCATGGCTGATAATGCAACCGAGTTCAGACCCCTTCCAGATGGTAAAGCATGATGGATAAAAAAATCTGTTGGTACTTTTCTGAATTCACAATTCCATCAGTTTTGACACAGTCCCCCAAACCCCTGGCTCATTTGCAGCCCCAAACCATGCCAGAGCCTCCACCTTTGTTCAAGCTTATTGCTGACAATTTGAACAAAGAATTTCAAACTTGGATTCGTCACTCTAGAAGACATGTTGTCACGGATTTTCGGTCCAGTTCTTGTGTAATTTGGCATAACTCAGCCTTTTCTCCCCGCTTCCCTTCCTTAAGAATGTCTCCTTGACAAGCACTCTTCCACAGAGATCATTTCTGATGAGGCTTCAGCAAACAGTTGATGGATCCACCGATGGTCCAGCTGAATTTTCGTAGGTCCTGCATCAGGTCTTTGCTGGATTTTTCCCTTTTTCTTCAGGACATGACTTTTTGATATTGGTCATCTACCACCTGCTATGGACATTCTTTTTTTCAGGCATATTCTTTATTTGTTTTTCCAGCACTTGTCCAGTTTCCCTTAAATTTTGTCAAAATAAAAACACTGAAAGACTTTCAGGAAGCCTGGAGAACTACCACTCAAGACAATGTCTGACTTCTTCAAAGTGAAATATAAAGAAATTAATTCCAGCTCAAGACTTTTGCACAGTACTTTATGTCTTTCTTTGCCTCACTTTTCACTTGTCACATCACTGTGCTTCTGTGTCATAATATGTGACATAACTGAGCATTATCAGGATTTACGTATGTATTACGTGTGTATTGCTAACTTAATGTCCCCTGAACTTCTTCTCTCTGTGGATTACAGTCTATTTAAGTAATGCAGCAGAGTCTACTTTAAGTGGAATGAAAGGCCAGAGAGGTTTAGCGATTTTACTTTCCGATGTTAATCACTGATAGACGCTCTTTGATATTATGAAAAATAAAGATGAAACCAGTGAAAATGGTTTCTTTTCAGCATTTTAGTTTGGAATGAAAGTTGTTATAAAAGATGTTAAGGTGATGTAACTGTTCGGGTAGAGTTGCAACTGGAAGGCCGCTTATCTGGAGGTTTTCAGGGACGGGATGAACAAAGCTACAGAGGAAAATCCAGGTCAGTGGTCAAAGCCATTATATTTTGTGAGAGACCAAGCAGAATTCATCAAACCTTTTTGTGGAATTTTCTTGCAGCAACACAACTAGAGCATTCACAATACACCAAGCCGAGAATGTGGAAAGCACGGGGCCTATTACAGAGAAATGGTTCTTGGGTGAAATATAAACAGACAAAAACCCCAAAACTTTGATACATGTTGTGCAACATGAAGCCACGCTCTTTGGCCCTCCCAGGGCATCTTTACTGGCAGCGCCAAAGATGTGAGTAAACAACTTTTTGTCTCTTCAATATCAGCCATCTGGTAAATCTGTGCTGGTTATGTAATTACTGACAATGGACCACAATGCTTTTTTTTGCGTGTGTGTTTTTTACTAAGTCTATTCATTATCAGTATTGCTTCCAATAAAGTGATTTGCCAGAGCTGTAGCCATTGCCGAAATGTGCTAGTTAATGAGCCGAATAGACAAAGAAGTGAAACTGTGTTTTTATTATTTCGATTGACTTTATTCCACATAATCAGGCAGAAAAACCTAGACATCATCTACCCTGTGGGGAAAAGAGAGCAGTGCAAAACGTCCAAAGTCTAGCTCTCATTATAAATTCATTATTCAGGGCTTCCCACATAAACAAGTCTCGGAGCCATATGCTTAAAGTAGAAAAACCTTCTGTAGCTCCTCAGAAACACGCTGCACCTCTTCCCTTCACCTACTACTCCCGCCACTTCTCCTCCCTCCAGTCATGTGAAACCCGAAGAAGACACTTGAA
The DNA here is from genome assembly GCF_057382275.1 of Copadichromis virginalis. Taxonomy (NCBI): domain Eukaryota; kingdom Metazoa; phylum Chordata; class Actinopteri; order Cichliformes; family Cichlidae; genus Copadichromis; species Copadichromis virginalis. The sequence continues at coordinate 16,279,706 of NC_140621.1, forward strand.
GCAGACTGTTGTTTTGAAGAATTTCCAGTCTCTCAGGTTAACATTTTCCACTGCGTGTCACAAGTTCAGCCTGTAAACATTTCTGTTTTGCTGTGACTGCTGCATCAGCTATTGAATTAGTAATGTACTTAGCTGTGCTGTGCGTGAAATAATATGATGGTTTGGATAAATGTTTATTTGCTGTTCAAGTCGTTGTGCGAGAGGTGACAATCAGTGACTCTGGAGATGCTAATCTCACGCAAGCAGCTGCCAGTCGCTCTTATCACAACCCTGTTCGGTATCACTGCAGCTCTGTCGGGGATGTGCTGCCAGGCCTCTGTCCACCTGTTCTGGTGAACAGCTTCACCTTCTAATAGATTCAGACACAGAGGAAATGCATTCTCCAGCACTGGGGATCAATACTTGTAATTGCACATGCTGTCAATGTGCAATATGGTTTTTCTCCCTGATCTCTTTCCTACGTTCTGCTAAAGTACTGCGATAATCTTTTTGGTTTTAATTTGTCCACTGACATTATATAATGCTAGGGGTCTAAGTTCAGTAAACTGTAACATATCATACTACAAAGTGTGTATATAATGGTTTAAATTACTAATTAACATAGCAGAAAAAGTGTGTTTCTTGCAAGTCTTCTTGCAGTAACTCTTATACTGTGGGTAAACCTGTTTATTTTCTCTTTAAATTGTGCCACACATATTTTTATGCCCAAATTTGAGCACACTGGCCCTCTTTGAGAAGTCAGGAATTAATGAAGCATAACATTTATTCGCTAAAAATTTCAAGGATAACAACCATAATTGTATTTTAGCATTAAAACTGTTATTTCGATTAAAGCAACGTCTGCATCTTCATGCACACATAGTTTGACCGTTCTTGATTTAAATAATATTTTTGGAGGCAAAGGTCTTTTGTGTATTTATGTAAGAATATCTTGCCAATACATTTTCTCATTTCTGCTGTGAGTTAGTAATAACAGTAATAAGGTCAAAAAGATCAACCTTGGCATCTATGAGTAAGAACACTGGGAGAATTTAAAATTTCAAGTGTGGAAACTCAACTTCTGCCCTCAAAACTTTAAATTAGAGTTTAAAATAAAACAAAACAGGCTTGTAATGCATTTCAGACATCTGCAAAGTTTGATCCAATAAAAATGCAATTCAGTAACACGAGTGGTAGGTGGCTATATCAGCGAACATGCACACTTTTTGCAAACTTTTGTAATAAACACTTCCTGAAGCCAATGCAGGGGGCCCCGGGGCCAGAGGAGGTGTGTATTTTTATCGACACACACATGCTACAGGTATGTGTGTGTGATTATTATACAGATACACACCCATTAATGTAGCAAAGTAACGCTAACATTGCAGAGCTTTATCACCTCGTCACTCCGCTTCATTAAAGCTGAACCCTTGCTGTTTGAATCACACCAATTAGAGAAACATTTGAACACCTAGAGTGGAAAGATATTTACTGTATGCCTGAAGAAGCTGCAGGTTAGCGCATTCTGCTGTTTTCCCATTTTAGCGTGACCACTACTGCCACTGTGTCTGATAATTACTGGAAGGTATTTCATCATTTCCATGAACAAAAGCCTAATTAAGCCGCCTCTTTGTGCAGCAGGCCACAGCCATCCTCACTACTCCAGAGGAGGAAAACACTCTCCATTTTGGGGTCACAGGAACTTTACTTTTTAGGAAAATATCAGACAGCACAAAGTCCAAAAAAAAAAAAAAAGCCCACAGAGTCTAATTAAAGTAACGACATTTTACTTATAACTTCTCATCACTTTTTTTGGTGATGGTGTTGGTGGGATGGGGATTATTTGCCTTATGGTGGGCAGATGGAGTTTTTTCATACTGTATTGCTTTCCTTATGTTTTATTAAAGGTTGTGATTTAATTGTTCGTTCCTTCTGCATGAGCCGAGCAGCCATCTGAAATTGATACAATGCATCATCTGACATCGGGATCATTATCTGCGCAACGTGGCAGTATTCTGCTTCTGCTTCAAGAAGATGAAGAAAATATATTACAGTGTGTGCGTGGAAGTGTTTTTTTTTCTTTCTCCTTCCGAGTGCTCGGAGTACGCGGTGATTTGATACAGAATGCCGAAAATTACTGTTATGAATTATCAGTATTTCTTTCTTTTTTTAAAAGATTTTACAAGTATAATCATTCATCATTTAATTCTTCTGATCTCATCTGCTGTCAAATGCATGCAAACTGTGAAGGCGCTGGAATATGAACAGAAAGCTTTATGAGCCGCTGTTGGTGTATGAAAAAAAAAGCAAACCGCCTTTTTTCGTAATGCAATCATACCACCACCGAGTGTCTTTGCTGTCACGGGCATGTTTAGAGTTTATAGATTATCAGTTATTATGATGACATTATTGGTTTTTCTTCCTCTACACTGACTGTGTGCTTGCATCTGTGTTTCCTGCAGTGTTTTTTGTTTTTCGTCTCCTTCAACCACAGCCAATGAACTGATCAATATTACCAGCTTAAAAAGAATCAGTTATTTTAACATATATTTTTAAGTAAATTGCTTCTTAATCATGCATCAAACTCTGTTTTACAATACTGTGCAGTTCAATTAACCAATATTATGCTCAAACAGTCGGTCTATTTGATTTTCGTGGACATGGAGGCTATACTGAATGTCAAAAGAGGTGCATTAGGTCATCTCTGGCTCTGTTATGATGTCATAGTGATGTTATCAGTGGTTATTTAAGCCTGGGCCTGAGGATTTGGATACTTTGATGAGCAGAGCTGTTTGTGTGCAGCTTAATGACACATATGCATTAGGTTTGTAGTAGTATTTTGCTCTAAGAATTTCCAACCTTTATTTTCTAAACTGTGGGAGGGTAATCCTAGCCATCATAGAAGAGGACATGGAGTACACCCTGGACAGGTTGCTAGTCTATTGCAGGGCTAACACGGAGAGACAGACAGCAATTCATGTAGACATTCACAGCTACAGCATGGCCACTTTAGTTTCCACAAGGATGCTTTACTTGAAACCTTTAGAGAATTCCTCTTACCCATCAGTTACTCAAAACACTCTCCCTCTTTGTCTTCTCATTGCCATCTCTATTGAATTTGAATATTGTTTTGGGATGAATGCAAGAGGCACAGTATTCCTTCAGGTCCTGAAGGCATTCTACATTATGAATTAGGCATCACACATTCTTACATCTACATCACAAATGGCCTTGTGGAGTGGATTTCAATCTCACCTCGGATCCCTTCAGTGCAGCTGGAGGCTGACTGCAGACTCCACAGACACTATGTTGCTCACCTTTATTGCTTTACATGAAATGCCTGCTGTTCCATTCCTCCATGAGTGTGATCCTTTTACAGCAATGTGAAAAATGATGCCCGCTAAACCGCAACTGTGAATTATTATTATTACTATTAAATACAGCTTAAATCAAAGTGGGAACCCTCTTCAGAGCCACTTTTCTACTTGTACATCATCCGTAACACAACAGGCAGGTTTCTATTTGGCATCCAAAGTGAGGGTTGTAAGAAAAGATTAGGCATAATGCAGAAATTGCATGCAAGTGTGATATAAAGTCATATCACTCACTGGTGCGGTGCACACTTCTCTGCTCAGCTTTAGTCATTATTTACTTGATTTCCACACGAGTCCATATGTTCACGGCACGTTTCTGTGGCACAGACCAGCCAACCGGGCGGGCACAAGCACTGTGTAGGTGGGAGCCTCATGTTTGTGCACCACTCGGCTGTCAAAGAAGCCGTGGAAGCATGAAGCGCTGTCAGGAGATGCAGTCTAATGAAGGGATGTACTCTCGCCGAGCAACACAAAGGGAGAGTGACTGACTTGTTCAAGGCCTCTGTCTGGCACCTTTTCTCTGCAGGAGGGACTGAAGACATGCTGGATCATGCCTAGCCAAAAGAAAAAGAAAAAAAAGTTAAGGCGACTCAAGGAAAAGTTGTGCTTCTTCATCTTATTAAGATTCAAGCGCGCCCACGCTGTGTTAGTAGAAGGACGATTGATTCCAGCCTGTTAATCAAGAGAAATGACAAATTACAAAAACTTGCAGATTCTGTGAAATTTTGATGCTGTTTCAAATACAGACTAAATGCTGAAAGTAATAATAGGAGTAACAATAATGATAATTATAAACAAGAAGCACTCAGAGACTGCTTTAGCTATTATTTACTTGCACCGATGCAGCTCACTATCTGGGCAGTGTTTACTTTTAATAGAATTGTATTGTATTTTGTATATATTAATTTTGATTTCCTTGTTCTTTTTAAACTTTGTCAAGTTTGTAGTGCAGTAAAAACTAGTGAAAAGTGCTTTTGCTGTTTGCCCATTTTAATATACTTGACACGATTTAGAGCGTAATTATTTTTTTTATTTAGCTCTAATTCATGTTTAGCGTTCACTTAGCAAGAAATATTAAGTGGAAAAAAATTTTTTTGACCATAAGTCAATTTTATTTTCCCAAAAATATTAATACAATCATTCAGGAATTCAAATTGTTATGTATTTAAATGGTTATAATCTGTTACTGGCAGTGATGGGAATAAAGGGGTTACAAGTAACCGCGTTACTAACGGTGTTACTTTTTTCAGCAACAACTAATCTAACTAATTACTATTCCTATCGTTACAACGCCGTTACTAACAAGAAAATGCGGTCCGTTACTGTTTTTTAACAAACAGACGGTTGAAGCTGTCTTCAGCTTACGCATCTTATATCAGTTGCACGGAAGTAGCTGACTATGTAAGTAATCTGGGCGCTACAGCTTTAAACAGCTGCAATCACTTTCTGGAACAACACCTGGAGCTAAGGGGGCAAAACAATCGCATGAGTGCTGCTGTTTGACTGAAGAAGAATAAAGTAGTCGTGGTGAGACAATCACATGACCACTTCAAGATTACAAAGCAACAAGGTGATAGATACCAGTTTTTAAATTGTGTTGATAGGCCACGTAAAACCACAGTCATGATAAACAATATATACACGGTGTTTTTTCCTGAATAGTTTCCTCACATTTGCTGTCTAAGGACAGCGCAGCAAGCACTCTCTGCTTATGAGCAAAAAATAAAAAAACAAAACAAAAAACAGCCCGTTCGTGTTGGAGGAAAAATGTACCGTGTCAACCAATCAAAAATGATATGGCAACATGACATTTGGTTGTTTAGAGAGAGAGAGAGAACGGGCTGGAGAAAGATAGACAACAGAGAGAGAGAGGGCGAGTTTTGAGATGTGAGAGATTTGTGATATTTAGCGTGTGTGTAGTTAATATGTTGTCTTGTGTAGTTAGTGTGTAGTGTTGTGGATAGTTTTGTGTTGTGTGTCAGAACAATGAGCTGCTGTCTCCAAGTAGAAAACAGGAGTGATACACCTGCTGCTGTCAGACCTGCAGGTATCAGGCTGTGATGTTCTCCTTTATAGTGGACAGAAATATTTGGAGCAGCACAAATAATTTGTGTGGCCTCTTACTGAATGCAGAACAGCTGATTGTTCTGTAAATAGTTTGAAATGGTTATTTAAAAAAGCGTAAAAGGTAAATGGATGCAAAAAACTTTGTTGTTTGCAAAACTTGTGCATAGTATTTAAAAATTGACAATTTATATTTGAATTACATTTATGAAGTATGATTCAATAAACATGTTTGTGGTTGTTACGGTAAAAATATCACTTTTCTATTCGGATTTTATGGGGTTTTTTTTGTCTCTTTTTAGATCTATTGTGTTAATACAGTATATCAAAATAAAAACATAATTGTAAAATCAGACACGTGAGGTTGTGCTGAGAAGGATGATACCAAACAAGGCAAAGTAAATCATTTTTAAAGGTGAAATGTAGAGGAAACATCAAAAGTAGTGAAAAATGGCCGATTATACCCTGGACCCAGTGGGTTAAACATTTTTTTTCCAAGTAATGCAATAGTTACTTTTCAAGTAATTCATTACTTTTTGAATCGTGTAACTCAGTTACTTTTTGAAGAAGTAACTAGTAACTATAATTTATTACTTTTTCAAAGTAACTTGCCCAACACCGGTTACTGGGATGTACATAACAAAGTCATCATAAAATTGATTAACTATTTTCAAAAAGTATCCCATGGCAACAGGTTCTACTCCGCCTGACAAGCTTTGATCTTTTTTAATTGTCCCACATAGCATTTTTATCACTTTGACCTTCAGATTACTTTATTGACCTTGAAGGAGAGGTCAAAGGCCAAATCCATCCATCCATCCATCTTCATCCGCTTATCCGAGGTCGGGTCGCGGGGGTAGCAGCCTAAGCAAAGAGGTCCAGACCTCCCTCTCCCCAGCCACCTCCTCCAGCTTGTCCGGGGGAATACCAAGGCGTTCCCAGGCCAGCCGAGAGATATAATCTCTCCAGCGTGTCCTGGGTCTGCCCCGGGGCCTCCTCCCGGTGGGACATGCCTGGAACACCTCGCCCAGGAGGCGCCCAGGGGGCATCCTTGCCAGATGCCCGAACCACCTCAGCTGGCTCCTTTCGATGTGGAGCAGCAGCTGCTCTACTCTAAGCCCCTCCCGGATGGCCGAACTTCTCACCCTATCTCAAAGGCCAAATGTGATGTGATAATATGATTTTTTAAATCTTTGTATGATACTTTCTACATGTTCACAATACACACCACACTTATAAGAATCACAGCTTTTTCAGTTACAAGGTTTTTTGTCAATTTTCAACAAATTACAATAAATCTTAGGTTGACCTTGGTGGATGTAAGTCAGATCTTAATGGATTGTTACATCCCTACAATTTTTTTTTTTATCAGAAGAGTATATCAATGCTTTATGAAAATAGCTGATTAGTGTAACTGCTAGTCACCTTATGCATTGCTGACTATAACAACATTTGTAGCATGCAGGAAAAAAAAGATATTTTATCATAGTTTAAAATAGAACACAAATTGAATCCAGGACACAGGGGTGAGCGTGTGCAGCTGTTTATTACAGTAATACGGACATTATAATGTAGGACCACTGAAGTTATATATAGTGGTGGCCAGGCAGCTGACAGTACAATACTCTAAAGCACTAAGAAAGTGTTACAGTATGAATCTGTCACTGCAGATTATAGTAAATAAAGAAGAAAAAGCCTAAAGCATGCAAAACAAGCTGCCACTACTTTTCTGTAACTTAACAAGCCCGTTTTATAATTTGCCTGAGTTGGCAAATGTGGAGCACTGCATGATGTAAAACTACCTTTGCTACATTTTCCTCTAGAAGAATATTCACTGAGCATGTCTGGATACACACAGTGGGTTTAAAAGAAGCTCGACGTGAACATGACTTCTGTTTGTTTACAAGAAGACTCGGGGGACACTTTTAAATACAAGATGAAGACAGAAGTGTTTAGATTGCAGGACACTGTCAGTGAAAGGCCGAAGCCTTATTGTATTATGTATGTGTAGCAGGTGGAGTCGCTACAAAAATAGATCAAACGTGTCCACGCAGGCAGGACCCGAAGAACCGTCGGTCCTCGAGTGAGCAAGAATCTGTATGTCAGAAACTGAAAGCAGACATACTTCAAAGTTTATTCAGTGCCGTGTGATCCCTTGACAGGTCACATCGAGCTTACGCATGTTTGATTATTCTCCAGGCTTCCACCTGTATGTGAAGTCCACCAGACACGACAGGTATGCAGCTGTGCTTGATCCAGGATGCCGTATAGGAACCGGGATATTACTATGATGTAATGTGGGAGCAGATAAGGCCAGGAAAGTAAAGATGTATTGATTTTTCTGTACATCAAGGTCGCTTCCTCTCTCCATGTATTTCCCTCTTTGGGAGTGTGTTTGTGTGTGTGTGAGAAACTGAAAGCATGGCACATTGCACACACGAAAGCTTTTTTCCTTGACTAAAGAATGTCTGATCTGAGGAAGTCACACTGTTAGTATCTTTGATGTTTTGTACAGTCACAGAGAGCGATTGAGAAATAATGCAAAAATAAAAACAGTTAAGTCACACCTTAATGCTTTTAAATGAAACTGATCAGCAACTTGGTAATAAATGCTGTCCCAAGTCGATGCATTTTTAACCAGTGCTTTGCAGCGTCACAAACATCTTTGCGTTGAAAATGTAGTCCTGTATCAAGCTTGTTCATAAGTGTGTCTACATCTGTGTGTGTGTGTGTGTGTGTGTGTGTGTGTGTGTGTGTGTGTGTGTGTGTGTGTGTGTGTGTGTGTGTGTCTTTAGTACATAAAAAAAGAGCAGGATCAGTGCCTCCACATGAAGGCTCCCTCCCAGAACCCCTGCCAGAGAGAAGCCAGCATCACATCTGTGTGGAATACTAAAATCGTGTCAGAAAGTGCAGGCAAATATTTCTGTACACCAGCTCTTCTCTACAGGGAATGAAGTTCACATAACTGCAGCAATCTCTATTTTTTCCCCAACTTCTCAGCCTCCTTCCTTAACGCTTTCAGTGTTTTTAGTGATCTCTCTGTTCAGATTTAAATGTGATATTGGACTGTTTTGCTTCAAAGGACGATTTTGTTCTCTTTTATTGCCCCATTTTTTGTCTTTTTAATGCAATGACCACTCCCCACAGACACACACACACACACACTCTGCCAGCCTTCTCTCAGGCGAGAACCAGAGAGCCCCCACTTGCCCAGCAGCATCAATAATACAACTAGAACACCCCCCAACACCACTTGCTTCTAAAAATAGACCCTCTTTTTTCTTTAATATTTAATTTGCCCCCTTCTATCTTTCTTTCTCTTTCATTTTAGCCTTTTTCTCTATTCATTGTCTCTAAATAGGTGATGAGAAAAGATGTCAACAGATGAGTGTTTGTTTCCACCTTTCTACTTCCTACTTTCCATCAGTGACTCTGTTTTCCTGCTGTCCAGCTGCAGCGCTCTGCAGGACCCATCCTTTTAATTTGTATGTGAGTAAGGGCCAAAACTTTTAAACTAGTGTTTTTGTTTATTAAAACACTGTAGTTTAAAAGCACTAGATAGAGATAGATAGATAGATAGATAGATAGATAGATAGATAGATAGATAGATAGATAGATAGATAGATAGATAGATAGATAGATAGATAGATAGATAGATAGATAGATAGATAGATAGATAGAAATTAAAGAGTATTAAGTTGTGTGAAAATTAAAGTTTTCACCTGACTCTCTCCACCCTCACTGCTTCCACAGGGATTAAAAAGATAAATAGCAACCTGGTGCTGCTAATCAGATCGAATGCACTTGATTTACTGATCATCAGCAAGTGGGAGAACCTCTACAAAGCAGCATTCACCTTGCATTGTGCTGGTATTGTGCAGTTAACACACACATTAAGGTGTGTGTTAACACAATGCCAAGGAGGAAACGCATTGATAATGATCTGAGAGAAGCAACTGTTGGTGCCCATCAATCTGGGAATGGTTATAACGCCATTTCCAGACAATCTGAAGTTCATCATTCTAAAGGTGAGAAACATTCAAGACATCCCAGCAAACTCACCCCAAGATCAAACCGTGCAATGCTCAGAGCTACATCAAAGTCTACAGACCTCAGTTAGCATGTTAAATGTTAAGGCAAAGTAAATTAGGAAAAGGCTGAACAGCTGTGGCTTGTTTGAAGGGGTCGCCAGGTTTGAGTGTCCCTCTATAAAGCACATTAAATAAAAAAGGCACAAATGTCTTGGCATGAACATTTGCCCACACATCTGGAACAATGTCCTTTGGACAGACGAGATCAAAGTGGGGACATTTGGACACACTTCCATACTTGACCTCATACCAGCTGTTAAGTACGGCGGTGGTGGCGTGATGATGTAGGCTTATTTTGCAGTTGCAGGTGTTGTAATAATAACCCAGTAAGTCCAGACTTCTGAAGCAACACTGTAAAGACAAATGGACCAAAATTCCTCCCCAATCATGTGAGAGAATGCTAAAGATTATTTCAAGTTATGGCGGCTAAATGTGCATTTGATTAGTCAAGCATTTCCTAAGATGATCCTGATACAGCAGCTCCATAAATACACATTATTAGGTGTTTGTGGTTTAATCTCTACCAGCCAAATTTCCTCACAGCACAGTTTTTGTATCCACCAGAACTAATTTTCTAATCTTATCATCCCTGTTTGTAGCTCATTAATATGCTGCTAATTTGATGAATTCTGTACCGGAGATATTAAGGGTTCCACACAAACAGCACTGCAAAATAACATATTACTGAGTAAACAACCGTGAAGGCTTTTGTTGTTAAATGGCAGATGTATGGGAAATCCTCGTATTTAATTTCTATTCCTGGACTCATCATACTTGTGACTGATCTGCTGCTGTGGTTTAAAATGACTGTTAATCATTTTTAGGTTCATTTCTTTCAGGTTTCAGGTTTCCACTCTAAACTCTGTGTATACCATGTCTTATAGCAGGAAAAGTACACGTAGTAACAGGTAATTATGACTTTGATTTCAGTAAACTATCCCAGCAAAGAGAGCAAGAAATGCAATAGTTGTAAAAACTAAATAATAAGGCAGAGGATTTACATTCAGATAAGTTCATCTTTATTTGAATGATCAATAGATTGAACTTAAATATTCCTATATGAAAAAAGGGATTGAATTTTAAAAAAGAAAGAAAGAATATAAATAAAAGGTGTAGCTCTTACTTCTGTTTGTTAAAAAGTACAAGAAAAAGATTCCTTGCTTTCTCAGAGTACTTCTCAAACAAGATGGGGGAATTTCCTACTGTGACTGTCTGTAAGCTTTAATCTGCCATCACAGCGACAGATCCAAGCAGAAGGGAAATGCTCACAGAGAAAATCTTGTATGTTTTCAAACCAAAAGCAATCGTGATTCATGCATTCTCGGTTTCTCCGAGAACAGTTCATTTCCCATTGAACAAATACGGTTTTCATGTGGGAGGCGATTTCAGGGGTGGCTGAGTGCACCTTACCCAACGCTGGGTGCACACGTGCGTTTTCCTGGGCGGCTTTTAGTTTTGTGCCCTGCGCCCGATGCTGCAGTTCTGCCCATGAGACTCCTTTGACCCCGCCTCAGACCAATGGAGGGGAAAGAAGGGAGGAGAGGAACGCTCTGCTGAGAGTTGACTTACTGTTTGTTATGTAAAGTGTCCTGATGGGGCACAAAGGTGCCAGCTGATGGGCAGAGAGTTGCTGATGGTGGTTTCAGCTCTGCTTACACATCAGTGTCTCCTTTTGTAATTTAGATCTCTAATAAGCAGGTTTTTTAAATTAACACCACCTCTGGAAAAACAAATACAGCAGTTGGATGGATGTGAAAAAATGACTTTAATATAGGATACAGGAACTAGTTTCAGCGGCATATTTAACTTCATTTTCTTCTGTTTTTAAAGTTATTATTCTCAACACAGAATAGCCTTTACCTTCAGCGTGTTGACTAATTTAGTAAAATTACAATTTAGCTTTTCACGGTTCTCATTATTCATCTCTTTCTAGTTTCCACTCTGATACATTAACTTCATACGATAGTAAACAATAGATTAATTCTCATTGTTTTAGCCTCATAAATCATTCCAGATTATTGTCTTAAGATGTTGGCAAACACATTTTCACCGGCATCGTCTAATGAGGTGTGCAAATTGGTTCTGGCAGGCAGGATTATAGGCGCATTTGTAGTAGGCCACTGTGTCAGGATAGAGCTTACCTGAGCAACATCTTAATGTGATGGATGAAGATGGACTAAACTCAAATGGTGTTGCTTGCGATGAAACGCTGCACAGAATTCCAAATCAGGTGTCCAGAGAGTAGAATGCACAACATTGCAGCGTAATGCATCATTACTTCAGCGCTGCATCCTCGTTTTTGATATCAAATAAACTTTGATAGCGAGGAAATGTGAGCTTTTCTAGTCAGTCATTCAAAAGTATAAATAACAGTGATGTGAGAGCAGATTCGTGATACCAGGAGGGACTTTTCTAAGGCACTGGATCCAGCAACCTTCTACCTACTTTAAAATCAATCACAGTATAAAGCTCTCTATTCTCGGAAGACTGAACCTCTCACACAGGCTTTCTTTCTTCTGCTAACCTCAGAGGGATCTGTCTGTTACCAAGTCAAAAGTTTGAAAACTGTTTTCAAATCTAAATCCGTGGGAGAATATATATTGTCTGGCAAAGAACTCCCTCAGATTCTGAGCAAAACTTTCTGAAAGCCCTTGGCGCGGCAACTGAACTGGCATTAATGAACGTGCTCGCCGTGATGCCATCCTCTGCTGTGTCACCAGTGTGAGAGTGAGCGGAGGGGTGCTTCCCCTCCACCTTCTTATTATTATAATGCATCAGTGGCGTCTTTAATGTTTTTGTTGCGACACTCAGATGTAAATAAGTTATTAATGTACAGTGAATGCGTCAGGGCTCGGAGCAAAAACATCCAAGTAGAACAAGTTGAATCAGATGAGGTTTACACAGTTCAGTAAATAGAGAATGTGAACTGCTTGTTTTATTGTCTTAACTCTATGTACGATAGAGACAAGACTCAATAAAACAAAACGTTGCAGCGTAGTACCAGTGGCATGCATACAGTATAACTTTGACTTTGACCTAAAACTATCAAAAGAAGATTGTTATTTCAGTCTGCAATCATGTTTGGTGGCACTGCTTTGGAACATTTATGAGTATTAGCAACATGTCACAATACATGTCACAATGTCAGGTTACTCGTTCTTCACTTTTGATCCATTTTTTAGAAAAAGGACCCATGGTACTCAGAGGAATGACGAATTCTGACGCATTGGTATGTGTCAATAAAGACGTGCTTTATTGACGTCTTTATTGACCATAAGAATAGCTGCAGAGAACAGGCAAAGACCACCTTCCCTAACATCTGATGCAGATCCTTTCATTTAGGTGTCTAAGCAGGGATGAAATATGACAGAAACTGCTCAGTTCAGAAAACATTTTCAAGGGTTCCTCCCACTAGCCTTTCATGGGGTAAAAAGTTAAGGCAGAAGTACCGAGTTTCCTTCTAACCCCAGCAGTTTGTTTTCAAGTACCTGAAAGCTAACTGCAATCCCATCAGCCACAGCTGTACTTAGAGCTTTGTTTTAATGTTACCATAGCAGCATGGCAAAGTTAAACGGGTCGAAGTTATTGTGAGCATGTTAATAAGCTGCTAGTGAGGGCTGACTGAATGATTTTTCTCCCTGAAAGTGTTTATTCAAGGTTACTGTAAGATTGTAAAGTCAGTGCAGATGAAGGCATCAGAAAGAAAGTTCAGTCCTGTGGGCAGAGGGATAAGCAAGATATTCCAGGTTTTCTTCTACCCAGAAACACTTTCCAGTTCCTCCTCAGGGAAGGCAGTCTCTGCGAGAGGAAAATATATAATAAGAGATATAGAATCTCTCTTGTGGGTGTACCCCCAGCTCTCTACCCGATTGGGTAAGCCTTCTTATGTCACAGAGGAGCTGTGGTTCTACTCCAAGCTCCTAACCCTTCCTCTGAGGTTGAGCCCAAACACCCTACAGAGGAAACTCGTTTAGGCCACTTGTATTCACAGCCTTTCTCTTTCAATCATTACCCAGATCTCACCACCACAGGTGAGGATGGGAATGTAGATGTACTGGTAAATCAAAAGCTTCTCACTTTGGCCAAGCTCTGTTTTCACAACCACAGTCCAGTACAATCCCCACATTATCACTGATGCTGCCAGTGATGATTCTTGATTATGTTGGGGCATTGAGGAAAATTTCTCAAGGGGCTTCTCAAACTCATGTCATATCATCTGAATCCAACAACAAAAATAACAATAACAAATGTTAAAGTTCAAAGTAAACAAAAGAAATATTGCGATGCTCATGGAAGTTAAATTATTCAATCGAGTGTCTCTCCCGCACAGCTGAGGCTAGACTAGCAGCATTTGGCTATTTAACATTATATTTAATGGTTATTAGCTGCTCCACTCGCCACTGTGCTGCTTTTCTCTGCTTCCTCTTTGTTTCCACTCACTTCATTTTCTTTGTGTTGTTATCATGTTATCAGTAGGTTTATTTAAACAGAATCCAGTCCGGTGGGACCCCGTTAGGTCTCACTACTCTCATTGCAAACTTTGCACATTGCTTATGCTCTGGCTTATAGTTTGTGAGCCTTCGAGGTGCCCCCACTGGCCTAGGGCCCCAAATAGTCCCTATTTCCACTTAGTCGACTAAGAAGTCCCTAATCTTTACCAAAACAATCTCGAAAAGTTGTAAACTAATACCTTCTGCGTGTCCAAATTTTCCAGAAAAGAATGACAAACAAAAGTTAAAAAGTTAAGTAAGAGCAGCCTTTTGGCTCTTGTGTATTGTCATTTGGGATCAGGACAGACACACTTCCACAGTAACTGATGAAGGAAACAGCAAAGCAATGACGATGAAGAGTGGCCATCGACTGCTGAGGCTGGGGAACGAGCCTATGTTCGTGTTAAATGTAATGTTTCACAGATTTGTGAAGCCCAGCTCATGCTAAGTCAGTTTATTTACCATTCTCTTACTCCCTCCTCCCCTGCTCACTTACTCACTCAGCCAGTTTTCTGGGCTTTTTCTCTCATTTTCCCTTTTTTCCAACTTATGTTAAACCACCTTGGGTCAAGTACTGTTCAAGGTTTCGATCTTCCTGCTTGTAGAGCTTTTGCAGATATTTTCCAGTGTCAGCATATTTTTCTGCAGCATTGAGAGCATGGAAACACGTTAGCTTGTTTCCACTAGCATGCTACCTTCCCAGCACACAATATTTTAGGCTTGCTTTGTACCTTTGCTCAAGAAGGCCTTCAATTACATCAGGAATTCAGAGAGACGCTGCCTTGCGGTTCGTACTTACACAAGTGAAGTCTCATCAGTGAAAATCCTTGGATGTCAGTGCTGAGATGAAAGCTAAAAGCCATCTTCTCCCAGCAGAGGAACTGCTGGTATGAATGCTAGTACTAAATCTGAAGGGGAAAAATGGCTGCAGATGCTCTACATGCATATAACAGTACCTCTATATTTACTTTTTAAAAGCCCTGCTCGTCATGCATGCGGGATGGTTTTGGGCCAGGCATCGCAGCATCTTCTTTAAAGTGGCTAGTCCTCACTCCTCAGCATTTCTTGAAAAAAGTGTACTTTGCCAGTTTGAAATACGTGTGCAACCAAAGGATCTTCTACCTTTTCTTAACAAGACCTTCAATTACATCAGGAATTCAGGGAGACGCTGGCTGGTGGTTTTCAGTTACACAAGTGAAGTTTCATCACTGAAACTTCTTGGATGTTTGTGCTTAGATGAATAATAAGCCTCACTGCGAGTAACTTTTCTAAATCCTGATTTTGCGTCCTGAGAATGGGTTTCTTTTAAACTCAGAGCCCATGTGATTCCTGTAAGAGCTCAATATTTTTATTGTATTTGCCTCAGTAAGGCTAATTTAATATCTCAACACCAAATACTGCCTGTTTACACTGGAGACACCTCTCAGGGCTCAGCAGCTGTCAATTCAAACTCAATGTGCCTCACAGGTGCCAGATCCACTCTGCCTCTTGTAAGCCTTGGTGCATCGATCAAAGCAAACTTCCAGCCAGGGATTCAAAATGCAATACTGTGCATTTCTGCAAAGTCAAACTGACCAGGCTTTCAACTTACTGAAGGTTCAATATTTTCTGAGAGCAACACTAACACCAGAAAATAAATGTGATCATGTGGAGTTTTGGTGTTAAAGTACCCCATATGGAAAGATATATATAAATCTTATAAAGTTTGTATCTGTCTTGTGTGAAACTTGTATGAAAAGCATATAAGAGTGAAAACAGATATAAGATCCCTTGAAAAATTATATAATGAAACTTGTATGTTTTGGATACTTACTAAAACAATATATGAAAGTAATGAGAAAGTGGCCACTTTCATGAGTGAATCGCATATAAGTTTTTACTATTTCTTTTCCATATGGGACAGTATACATACAAACATTATTGTTTATGGGACTGAAACATGAATGTTCTGTTTACTAGTAACATACAAAGCACTGGTCCGTGCATATTTCTGTCTCAGTTTTACCAGGCTTCCAAGAAAACTCAAAGAAATGTTTCCATATCGTTCAAAGCTAGTCCTCTGTGACGTCAAAAGGAGGCGAAAAAAGTTTAGAAAATAAAACAAAAATAAATATTTGTCAATACTTAACACATGGTTGAAGTATGATTGGTACAAAACCTCTTTGGTTAGTTTTCTGGTTCATAGTTTACGCACTATGAGATGTGAAGTGTTATGTATTAGCTCCATGGTGATAATCATAAATACATGGTACACACAATTAACACAGGTAACTATAAAAAAAAAACATCAGCAATGTTAGAACCAAGAGTTCTTTTTTGGTTTTAAAGATTGATGTTTTGTTGACCCGTCCATCCACTATAACACTTTGCATGTAGACTTTGTGTGCTCTGAAAGGTCATCGCATCAAGTTTATCATCCTCTGATAACCTCGGTTTCTGGAGAAATGTGTTATTTAACATATAGCTTCTTTTAAAGCACTAATGACTGATGAGCCACTGGCATCTAAGAGGTAAGATTAGTCTCAGTGCTGACTTCTTAAATATGGACCCCTGTTATGGGCCCATTTCTCATTATGTTGAGTTTTTTGTGTTATTTTGAAATCTGTGTTTGTATTACACGTCATATCAATCATCTTTGGGTCTTTTTTTCTGTTTCCTGCCCTTGTTGATTCAGAAGTCTTAGTACATATGCATTGTTGGGGAGTAACAGAATGCATGTACCGGCGTTACGTATTTAAAATCCACAATATGAGTAACTGTATTTCATTACAGTTACCGTTTAAATAGGTGATAATGAGAATACAGTTACTTTGTTGAAATAAATCGATTACACGATGGTCATTTCCTGTTTCATATGTTAGGCTGTCCCCTCTCTAATTTTGGTAATTAAACAAATTGCTGGAAACCCAAACAAAACACACAATAAGAGGATCTAGTGTAAGCGTCATGTTAATGTTGGTGGCGTCAGTTACACAGTGGACCCCAAGCCAGCACAGCAGAACCAGAAGTGCACGGGCAGGAATGCATTTCTTACTTGGAAATTCCAACACCAGCGAAATCTGACCATGCAATGCAAACTCTGTTTGCCACCAAACAAGCTGCTGTCAGCAGAGCAGCAAAACACTTCAACCTCCAACCTAAAGAAATACAGAAAAGACTTTTCTAACTTGCTTTTCATGCACAGCAAACATCTTTGGTGCCAAAGAACTTTGTATATAGACATTTGTAGTTCCAAAGACTGACCAATACAGACTTTGGAGATCCCCTAACCCAGGGGTGGGCAATCCCAGTCCATGAGGGCCGGTGTCCCTGCAGGTTTTAGATTTCACCTTGGGTCAACACACCTGAATCACATGATTAGTTTGTTACCAGGCCTCTGGAGAACTTCAGGACATGTTGAGGAGCTAATTTAGCCATGTAAATCAGCTGCGTTGGTTCAAGGACACATCTAAAACCTGCAGGGACACCGGCCCTCGTGGACTGAGATTGCCCACCCCTGCCCTAACCTGTATCCTTCCTCTTCTACAGCCATAAGGTGGTTGTTTTGACCTCGATTGTAATTGACACTTATAAATAAATGTCACCCTTATCAGTGCATTAGCTGATATTTATTTAAACTAGATTTTCCAAGACTTAAGTTAAACTGTAAGTTTTAACTGTCCTGCAGAAGGGGTTATATTTTGAAATGATAAATAATCCAGAAGAATTTCTGCACAGTTGCTTTAAATGAAGAACTGCCTGTGGTACTATGTTGAGTTGTCCACCCTTAAAAGTTTCGTTTTTAATGACTCTTGTTTGCTACAAATACAAGTGCAACAAATAAGCTGGCAAGAATAAGAAAAATGTGTATATGTGGTCAAATTCAAATTCAAATTTTATTTGTCACGTACACAGTCATACACAGTACGATATGTAGTGAAATGCTTGGACAACTGCTCGTGACCTAAAGAGAACAAAAAAGGAAAAGGCTATGAATAAGATAGGAAATAAATATGAAAAATTAAAAAGGGTAAATTTAACTAGGAAGGAATAAAATATAAATTAAGGTTAAAAATGAAATAACTGTACAACACAAATTAGAATGAAGGGTAAATTTAACTGGGAAGAATAAGATAAAGATAAATATATAAATTAAAGTTGAAAATAAAATAACTGTACAACAAAATACACAATACACAATATAGAACTATATAAGAATGTATGAAGAAATCTAAATATAAATAAATATATACACAATAACAGCAGCTGTACAAGTATTAACCGGAAATGAAGAATATAGTGACCAGTGTTGTGCAAAAACAAAGTCCAGAAAGTCCAGTGTGTGTGTAAGAACTGTATGTGTGGGTCAGTACTGTGTGGTGGTGTGATTGAGAGACCGTATCGCCTGCGGGAAGAAGCTCCTCCTCAGTCTCTCTGTGTTGGTCTTCAGGGAGCGGAATCGCTTTCCTGACCTCAGCAGAGAGAACAGTCTGTTGTTGGGATGGCTGAGGTCCTTCACGATCTTCCTGGCCTTGGTCCAGCACCGCCTGCTGTAGATTGAGTGCAGGTCAGGGAGCTCGGAGCGGATGGTGCGCTCAGCTGATCGCACAACCCTCTGTAGAGCTCGTCTGTCCTGCATGGTGCTGTTCCCGAACCAGGTTAAGATGTTTCCCGTCAGGATGCTCTCTATGGTGCAGGAGTAAAAGTTCCTGAGCACCTTGGAGGGCAGTTGGAAGTCTCTCAAGCGTCTGAGGTGGTAGAGACGCTGTCGGGCCTTTTTCACCACGGTGTTGATGTGACAGGACCATGACAGGTCCTGCGTGATGTGAACTCCGAGGTATTTGAAGCTGTCCACTCTCTCCACTGGGCACTCGTTGATGACGGGGGTCTGGTAGTTCCTCTCCTGCTTAGTGCTGAAGTCCACTATCAGCTCCTTTGTCTTACTGACGTTTAGAAGGAGGTTGTTCCTCTGGCACCAGTTCTCCAGATTCCTAATCTCCTTCAGGTAGGCCGTCTCGTTGTTATCAGAGATCAGGCCCACCACGACGGTGTCGTCAGCAAACTTGATGATGGTGGTGGAGCTGGTAGTGGCCACACAGTCATATGTGTACAAAGAGTACAGCAGGGGGCTCAGAACACACCCCTGGGGGGCTCCAGTGCTGAGAGTGGTGGAGGCTGAGACATGTCCGCCCATCCTTACTGCCTGTGGTCTGCCAGTTAGGAAGTTGGAGATCCACTGACACATAGATGAGCTGAGTCCCAGATGCTCCAGCTTGGTGGTGAGTGTGGAGGGAATTATGGTGTTAAATGCAGAGCTGTAGTCTATGAAGAGCATTTTAACATAATTCCCCCTTCTAGTGTCCAAGTGAGTGAGTGATGTGTGGAGGAGATGAGAGATGGCATCGTCTGTGGAACGATTTGGACGGTAAGCGAACTGTAGTGGGTCCAGTGTGTCTGGTAGTGAAGAAATGATGAAGTCTCTGACCAGGTGTTCAAAACACTTCATCACTACTGAGGTGAGGGCTACAGGGCGATAGTCATTGAGAGAAGCAGGGTGGGGTTTCTTCGGGACAGGAACAATGATGGACTCCTTGAAGCATGTGGGGATCACCGACTGAGATAAAGAGATGTTGAATATCTCAGTGAACACAGGAGCTAGCTGGTATGCGCAGTCTCTTAGGATACGACCTGGGATGCCGTCTGGTCCTGCTGCTTTCCTGGTGTTCACTCTCTTGAAGGCTCTCCTTACTTCATGCTCGGAGATGACGAGCACGTTTCCGGTGCTGGCAGTATCTTCCTGTCTGCAGCCTTTAGCGCCGCTAACACTAGCATTGTTGGAGACCTTAGCTGCAGCCTCGAAGCGAGCATAGAAAGTGTTCAGCTCGTCTGCCAGAGTCACGGCCGCGTTCGTCATACCGGTTGTTGGTGCTTTATAGTCCGTTATTGTCCTTAGTCCCCGCCACAGGCTCCTAGAGTCACTCTGTTGGAGTTGTGACTCTAGTTTCCTCCCGTAGCGCTGCTTCGCCTCTTTCACCGCCCTCCGCACGTTATATGACGCGGCTTTGTACGGGTCCATGTCCCCCGTCATGAGTCCCGTGTTGTAGGCAGCGGTGCGGGATCTCAGAGCGTCGCGGATGGTTTTATCCACCCACGGCTTCTGGTTGGGAAACGTTGTGATAGTCTTTGTCTCCACGGTATCATCCGCTAGTTTCCCGATGAATCCCACAACCGCTTCCGTAAACACGTTGACGTCATCGTCGGAGCTGTTTCTGAACATGCCCCAGTCTGCGTCATCGAGTGCGTCCTGTAACGCGGCCACCGATTGATCCGTCCAGCGCGCGACCTTCCTCTGAACCGGAACTTCCTGTTTCAGCCTTTGTTTGTATTTTGGCATGAGGAAGATGGCGGCGTGATCAGATTTGCCAAACGGGGGGCGGGATTGTGCCTTGTAGCCGTCCAAAAAAGTTTAATTTAGAAAGAAAAAAGTATCATCAAATATTTTTTTCCTCCCCACTTTCCAGAGCAGGATTTTGGCTCTGTGCTATAGTGACTCATTGTGTATCTGTGTGAGCAGGCATCAGTGTGAGCTATTTAGGGAGGTATGGTCACAGCGCCTGGCCTGCTGTGTCTGTCTGATCTCTGATGGAAGAGCTAGCTCTGGCTGAGTGGTCATGACCCTCCCACATAGTACTGGAGGTTGGGTGGATAGAAATGCAGACTGAATGGCAGGGAGCACAATACCCGCTCTTTAATAGCACCGCCTAATGCATTTGCAGCAGAAACACCTGCTGGTGATTGCTTTCATCTCGTGGCCCGAAGAGATCTGGCGTCATTGTCTGTTTGGGTCTGTTTGATGGCGACTATCAGAAAAAGAGAATCTTTTGAATAGCTGCAAAGTTGTAATGCACACCAATCTTTCGCTAATGGCTTCCCAAACATTTCAGAATTTAAAGAGGAGTTTTTTCCTTTTTCCTTTCTTTGTTTCCCTCTTTTTTTCAGCTGACATTAAATCTTATGGGCAGATTTCACAGCTACAAAGAGTAACTGGGTGGCCAAAGAGACATGCTGTGAGGTACACTGTTCGATGAACTGCTCTCAGTTCTGACTTAACCTGACTTTTTTCCGTCCCCAGAAACTCTTGGCCTGTCTTGACCTATCGATTTGTGTTCTGTGCCTGGTGCTTTGTTTATCTGACCCAAGCTTGGCTGGAATTTATTAGGAAGACTTCACTCTGCTTTCTGCTTTTGTTTCAAATGGTCGTGGCAGTAGGATTTTCTTGTTTCATCTGAAAACTTGTTTCTACTGGAAAAATGAGAAATGCGTGGGAGCTGTTTCGTAGGGTAGGTTATTTCGATTTTGGAAGGTTCATTTACTCAAACACGGAGCCAACTGTTATTGTTCATTCTCCCCATCATCTGTGTGCATTGCCAGGGGCATGTTTACAGCTTAGACTGTGCCCTGTATGATGGAGTTACAGAGTAAAGCTGTGGCTGATGGAGGGTATCAGGTGTTTAACTGTGACCTTTCGTTTCACTGTCTTTAAAGGTTATCTTCTGATTGGAGGGAATGCATTTCTTACTGGATACAATATGACAAATAATGTAGAGCAAAGTGACTTTGAAACATATGCTGTATTTAAATTAAAGGGGGCTCCAGAAAGGACTAAAATGGACGATGGCATATACCCTTCATTATTAAAAGAAACAGTCCTTATGCTTAATGTGTCAGTGTCGGGCTTACTATCCTGACATGTCAGTCATATATTATAGAAACTTATAGTTTACCTCCTTATAATTACACTATACTTGAATTAGAATTAGATGTGGAATAGAAGTTTACATTTATGTGCCTTCACTCTGAGGGAAAAACCTCCACCTCCAACACTTTATCAGTCCCAGTTGCTGAAAATAAAAATGATCTGATCCTTAGCAGCTCTTAAAATTAGGTAAATAAACCTCGTGGCATATTGCACCAAGTAATATTTTTGTAAACAAAAACTAAGCCAAAATTTGGAAGTCATCATGTGTGGAAAAACTAAGCACACCCTTACTGCTTCCATACAAATTAAAAGGGTTAGTAGCAACCAGGTGCTACTAATCAAAATCACTTGATTAATTGATCCTCAGCCAGTGTGAGCGACTCTGTGAAAGCAGAAGTTTGGGCAGGTTGCAGGTCTGGAGTGTTCAGGTTTGCCAAAGAGGAAAGAATTGCGCGGTGATTTCAATGAAGCAATTGCCCATCAGACTGGGAATGTTTACAAGGCCATTTCCAAGTAATTTGAAGTTCATCGTTCAACAGTGAGAAAGATTCAACACAGTTGTCAGTCTTCCCAGGAATGGATGTTCCAGCAAATTCACCCCAAGGTCAAACCATGCAATTCTCAGAGAACCTGCCAAAACCCAAGAGCTGCACCTCTGACTCTACAGGGATCAGGTAGCATGTTAAATGTTTAACTACACGACAGGACAATTAGAAAGACTAGCTGTATAGCCTCTCGTCTGTAAAAAAAGATGTGAAGAAGAGTGTGCAACATATCCTCCACAATGATGTGAGCTTATAAAGTCATACAGAAAATGATTAGTCTGTGTTAAATAAATGATTTGGCATAATATGTGATGATGTTTATTTCTGGTTGTATTTACCTGACTTTAAGATCCATTAAGGACCAGATAATCTTGTCCTGATATTAAAAATCAGACATTGTGCAAATTTAAATATAATATATTAACGTGCATAACTCTGAGACTTCGAGTCCCTTTCTGTCAGTGTGAAGTCATTTCACTACACATTTTAAATCCCTGAAATATCTTAATGTAAGAAAAAAGTGCAAATTCAACAGTGGGTCTCAGTTTTAAAGAAATGCTGCTGTAGTGTAAAGGAGAGAAATCTGCCAGCATGAAAAAATAAATTGCTAAATTACAAAAGAATTGCCAGGAAGCACTCCTTTTGGAGTCTTTGCCAGGCCAATTCTAGCCCATGGGCCTTATGTTTGACACCCCTGATATATAGAGAGAGGAGGTAGATGAAAAGAGACTGGAGGGAAATAAAATTGTCTTGTAATTTCATGCAGGCCTACTTGGAAATAAAAATATAATCTCCAATTGGTTCAGGTGTTGTCGAAGACGCTTCATTACAGCTCAGTTAAAAGCAAAACTTAAATCCTTTATTTTGAGCTGTCTGATCATTCATTTCCAAACACTGCCATCCAGGGGTTTGCTGCCATTGTTCTTGGATGGATCTGCAGTAAATGTTTTCCTGGAACTGCACTCAAAAGAAAATGTGTGGAAGCTCTGATTGAAACAGCTTAGCACAGAGCGGTGCATCCTAGATGCATGTTAATGTGGATATTTAGTAAATCAGCAAAGTGGGTTGGATCTCTTGTCTCCACTCGTACGCTCCCTGAATTTGACACAACAGTTTTTCCTCAGTGCAGGAATTGTGCACTTTGCTTGTAGCAGAAAGCACAAAGGCATTAACCCCAAAACGCTCCTCTGTTGTCAAGCAGCCCATTTACTTTAACTTCCACGCTTTTTTCGGATAACTGGAAGCAGCAGAAACAAACAACGGGAGACGTGTCCAGCTGTTCCTTTCCTGCTGCTGCATACAGTACTGCTCCAGCAGTGGTGTTACTTTAAAAAACATTTTTCTGGAAGCTGCAGAGAGCCTCCAAGAGACTGCGAGCCTTACCACGCAGAGGTTTAAAGGAATAGCCTTGTAGGCAGAGCCTGTCAATACAAACCACAGAGAGCTGATCCAACCTGATGCCGTGAGCGTGGTGAGCAAAATTTGATACAAGCGAATCCATTAAAAATTGACTGAATGTCATCAATAAAAGCGTAGAGGCCCACTGCAGTCCTTGTAACAAGAAGGCAACGAAACTCTCTCCCAGCAAACCTCTAACTACAACACAAGACAAACCCCAAGGCTGAAATCTTTGGCACTTTTTTCTTTTTTTGTTTGGACCGCCTCCTCAGAGTATCTCCTTAATCCAGTTAAAATCATTTCTGTAGCTGAAGCATCTACATTTATATTAGCTCGAGCAATGTGTTTTCACATTCACATGCGCCATCCTTCTGTTTATTCATGAGTTTGTTTCCATCCAGAGAAGGAGATAAACACACATATTTTCCCAAGAGAAGTGGGGAGAGTTATAAAAAAACTGAATTTCTCATGCAAGTTTATAACATCGACACACTGACTGATTGTCGCTGATTGTCTGCATCACCTCCGGGCTGCGTCCATCCAAATTTTGAGGGCCGTGCCGTATTAGTAAGGGGCTCTCCTCATCAACACAGCTGTGTGTGGGTTGTGCACTGTTGATCCTCGGAGACGCAGCCGAAGCGAACATCTCTCCCACCGCCTTTTATCTGCGCTTCACATACAGCTGGAGGCAGAACTAACAGGCGCAAAAACTTCCATCGAGTGATATCATTATTTGAGAACTTCTGAGAAGCCCCCAGTGAATCACAGTGACATCTGACTTGCCATATATTGATAGTGCAGTTTTTGTTAGCTCATCAGATGACAAATTCCATTTAATCCACCCACGGCTCAAATCATCCGTACAGTATTCAGATGGTGTTTACCCAGAGTCACGATGCAAAGACCCGTTTCATTGTGTTCTGGTTGTTTTGTCATTTAGATGAAACGCGATGCAGTTTTACCTCTTCGGCACTTATCAGATGCCGATCTCTCCCTGTCAGCGAGGCGCTTCTTTTTAAATGGCCACCAAACTTGTAGACACAAGACTGGCAGCTTGGTTTTCTAGCCATATTCAAATCTGTTTGCTAGACGTCCACGCAGGGCCTGCAGGAAAGAACGAGCAATTGTTCTCTGAAGCTACGGTCTCCTTCTGAAAAGCAAACTTTAAAATGGGTAAGAATGGCAAGCAGAAACAAAGACTGCTGATTACTTGACTCGATTCCAGCAACTTCTCTTCTCAGTCTTGGTTCCAAGAAACAAACGGCAAACAAAAAGCACACAACGGCAAACAAAAAGCCCTGTAGGTTGTTTCATTATGTCACTACATTTTCTTGAGTTCACTTTTTTCTTCCAGCTTGAGGCTAAATGAACCCACCAAATAAAATTCTACCAGCTTGTGTGTTTCTGTTACACAGAGTGCTTCAGTTTCTGTAAGGTTTTTTTTTTTTTTTTTTCAAGTATTGACATGAATTCCCCCCCGAAAAACCCCCCCAAAAACCTCTTAGATGAAATCAAAAGCAGTTTTTGCAGGAACTGTGTGGAAAATATCCACGACTATTGACCCAGTTCTTTGATCTTGAATGTTTATGTAAGATTATATTTTTTAAGTTACTTGAAGACGTTTCACCTCTCATCCAAGAAGCTTCTTCAGTTCTAAGGTCAAATGGTGGGGAGTCCCAGATATAAACCTAGTGGGAGTATCCCCCCACAGAGGGACAAAAGGACCCCCTGATGATCCTCTAATAAGTTTCGGGTGAGTTCATTGTGAAACCTGGCCCCACCTTATCATGCGAATTCCTGAGATCAGATGGCCCAGGATGTGAAACTCTGGCTGATTGGGACCCACACCCAGTTTCACACCTTGGCCCAGGCGATTAGAGGATCATCAGGGGGTCCTTTTGTCCCTCTGTGGGGGGATACTCCCACTAGGTTGGGACTCTCCACCATTTGACCTCAGAACTGAAGAAGCTTCTCGGATGAGAGGTGAAACGTCTTCAAGTAACGTAAAGAAGTCCAGACGCTTTTCTTTGCAAGCTCCTTTGACTACGATGACCTGGATGACTGAGAACCTTCACAGACATAAGATTATATTGATTTTCTGCTTTTTATGCAGGTCCAGGTCAGTTTTGGTAATTCAGTAATGCATTATCTGTCTACAGTGTTAAAAATAAAAAATAAAAACAATAAAAATTAATAATAAATAACAACAAAAACAAAAAGGATCTTTTTTTAAAGATGAAAATGTCCAGGTGTTCTACCAGTATTATAATCCATCTTTTTACAGGCGTTCCTTTTTTTATAAATGACCAAATTCACCATGTAATTAACAAATATAGAAAAAAATATCTGAAAATTATTTCGCTTTATCGTTTACTGTAATAAAATGTCCATATTATTGTTAATCAACTGTGTTTAACAAGCGTGTGTGTGCATGCGTGTGTTTGGTATTTATGATGCAGACGTGAGGTTGGAGGACAGGTGATCTGTGACCTTTGCCTCCGCCCAGATACCAGATGCTGGCATCATGTGGCAACAGCCAGCTGGAGGGATCAATGGCCTACATAGCAGCTTGTCAGATGGGAAGGTTTAACACGGGCAGCAATTAACCTGCAAACGTGGCAGAGATCAGAGGTAGCTCTGTTCAGAGAGCATCTACCGGGCTGGGTGGGGGTTGTTGTTGGTTCAGTAACCAGCAATCCCAAATTAAATGTCAAGAGTCAGAGCTCACAGACAAGAGGGTCTAGCTGCTGTAGCTTGACTGGACTCATGATTAAAACAAACAAACAAACAAACAAACAAACAAACAAACAGACAAATGTTTACTATTTATAGAAAATGGGGGGGGGGGGGGGGGACTGCAATCTCTCACAATCACATCAAACAGCCTCTTAAAACCTTTATTGCTTTAGCCAACCAACAGAAGCTAATGTTTTTTTCACAGGATCTGTTGGAAAATAAATAAATAAAAACCAATAATAGTTTCATCAGTGTGTTTGGCGAGTGTAGCACTAACCTGGGTCTAGATAATGAGGTCTTCTGACTTTGGATGAGCACATGCAGCTATGCAGAGAGACGTTTGGGTAATGATGGTACCTGTTCTCATTTTTTTGTGAGGAGGAATGAGGAGCAAGCATGTTTCCAACCTGCTGTGTCATTAAGGTGCAGGTGGGTGATTAAAAAGGTCAAAAGTGACAGAGGTGGGCTGTCTTGTTACAGCGCTATGGCACAGCTTTATATAAAGCTCTAACTAGGGCAACAGAAGCTGTCAGAGTGTGACAGGACAGGTGTGCAGTTTAGTCATGATGTGTGTCTGTGCTGGTATATAAGCTCTTCTTCATTCTGTGCCCTATTCTAAGTTTCTAAACAGACAAATCAATCAATACTGTCTGCCATGGCTGGCCCACTGCAGGTCTTCATGGTGAGGATGTGGGCGTCGCTGTGAAATGCTCCTTCTCGCCCACTACTGCATGTATCAACTTGACTCATTCTTACCTGTTCATCCTTATATGCACCAGAGCCGAATCACAGGGAAAATCTCGCTGCAGTGAAAGGGATTCAGGAGATCGGACTGAAATCTGCACACACATTCCTCCTCCTCCTCCGCTGCTCTTCCTCATTTTTGTTCTGTGTGCTTGTGTGTTCAGCATATCAACGATCTCACCTCTTCTGTGAAAAACATACGCTTCTCCCGAGTCATGCGACAGTTTTTGTTCTGCAGTGCATCCCTTCAAATTGATTTTTCAGGAGCGGCGGCCTGCAGGCTGATAATTCAGCGTGACTTGGACAGCTGTATGACCAGACAGAGACTTGATACACGCAAACCTCATGTATTTCTCTCTTTTGGGGGGGGGGGGCTGTAGCACTACAGCGCTACAGCTGTCAGCCTCTCCCTTTAGTTATCAATCAATTCCCCGCTAATAAAGAATTAATTTTGTTATTTAAGATACCCCCCACCCCCTCCTTTTTTATTGTAGAGGCAGTGCGTAAATCATTACAGGAGTGAGACTGGGGAGGGAGAGAAAAAAGAAAGGTTAAGGAAAAGTGAGGAAAAAAAATAGAAAAGTGGGTGGATGGGTGAGTGGGGGGGGGGGGGGTGACAGTCACTTGCAGGAGGGGGAAAAATGCAGAGAATTGATAGGAGAGAAGCTCGCTGTCTCACATGGAGGGAGGTAGAGAAGGTCAAGGGGATGGGGGTCCGCTGCTCTACAAATTACCGCTCAGCTAGTCATTGACGTTTCCTGATAATTTGCAGCCCAGGGGGAGACGGAGATCGTTAGTGATTATAGTGGATATATATGAGAAGGGAAATTTATTGCTGTGGACTTTTCTTTGGGTTTCAGTGGCAGATCTATAAAGACATTGCTCATGTGACAAAGGGCCAGAGCTTGAGCTCTGGGCTTGTACCTGTTCAAATTAGTGCAAATTTTGGTATCGATCCGATACCAAGTAAATACAGGGCCAGTACTGCCAATACCAGTACAGATACAGATACTTTCAACCTTGGAGGACATCTTAGGTTGGAGGACATCTTAGGTCAACTGAACTCCTCCTCTTGCTGTTTAAATGTCCTGCCAACAAGTTTTTTCAAAAAGGTCTCAAAGACTTTAGAGTCAGACCTGTTACAGATCGTGAACTTTTCTTTAATATCAGGTGTGTTTCCAGAATCACTAAAAACTGCTGTAATAAAACCTATACTGAAAAAGGACAATCTTGACAAGACACAAATGAAAAACTACAGGCCGATCTCAAATCTCCCATTTTTAAGTAAGATCATTGAAAAAGCAGTTTCTCAACAGCTCAATTACTTCTTAAAACAGAATAACTGCTATGATGCCTTCCAGTCAGGTTTTAGACAGAACCACAGCACTGAAACCGCTCTGACCAAAGTGTTTAATGACATATGTCTGAATACAGACAGTGGAAAAATGTCAGTCTTAGTTTTACTGGATCTCAGTGCAGCATTTGATACAGTTGACCACAACATATTACTCAAACGACTGGAGAACTGGGCAGGACTTTCAGGAACTGTACTAAACTGGTTCAAAACATACGTAGAAAACAGGAAATACTTTGTATCAATAGGTAACTTCACATCTGAGCAGACAAGTATCACATGTGGAGTTCCCCAAGGTTCCATCTTGGGACCCCTTCTGTTTAACATCTACATGCTCCCACTGGCACAGATTATAAACAACAACAAAATAAACTATCACAGCTATGCAGATGACACACAAATATATATCACAATGTCACCAGGAGACCGAGGCCCTGTAGAGGCTCTTGGTAAATGCATTGAGGAAATTAATGACTGGTTGTGCCACAATTTTCTCCAGCTAAACAAAAACAAAACTGAGGTAATAGTCTTTGGCGCCAAAGAAAAACGATTACAGGTCACCAGAGAACTTCAATCTATACACCTAAAAACCACAAACCAGGCGAGAAATTTGGGTGTAGTGATGGATGCAGACCTAAACTTAGAAAAACACATTAAGACAATAACAAAATCAGCTTACTATCACCTCAAAAATATATCAAGGATAAAAGATCTGATGTCTCAACAGGACCTGGAAAAACTAGTCCATGCATTCATCTTTAGTAGGCTTGATTACTGTAACAGCATCTTTACAGGTCTACCTAAAAATACAGTCAGACAACTACAGCTCATTCAGAACTCTGCTGCTCGAGTCCTCACTAAGACCAAAAAAGTGGACCACATCAGTCCAGCTCTGAGGTCTTTACACTGGCTGCCTGTCCGTCAGAGGATAGACTTTAAAGTTCTGATGCTGGTCTATAAAGCTCTGAATGGTTTAGGACCAAAATACATCAGTGACCTC
Organism: Copadichromis virginalis; assembly: GCF_057382275.1. Lineage (NCBI taxonomy): Eukaryota > Metazoa > Chordata > Actinopteri > Cichliformes > Cichlidae > Copadichromis > Copadichromis virginalis. Next base: position 16,309,219 of record NC_140621.1, read on the forward strand.
CTGACCCAGTATGAACCTTCCAGATCCCTCAGGTCATCTGGATCCGGTCTTTTATCATTTCCCAGAGTCAGAACCAGACACGGAGAAGCTGCATTCAGCTTTTATGCTCCTTATATCTGGAACAAAGTCCCAGAAAGCCTCAGATCAGCTGAAACACTCAGTTTATTTAAATCCAGGTTGAAGACTCACCTGTTCTCAGCTGCATTTGAATAAAGCACCAAATCCACACTTTTAAGCTTAAATTTCAAAACTAACATTTTAACTACTGATTTTATCTACTGTTCTGATTTTATCTGTTTTGATTTTATATACTGTTTTGTTTGTTTGTTAATTTGTTTGTTTGTTTGCTTGTTTTAATCAATTTTAAATCATGCTTTTTATTTGTTTTTGTTTCTAATGTCTCTGTAAAGCACTTTGAATCACCTTGTTGTTGAATTGTGCTATACAAATAAACTTGCCTTGCCTTGCCTTGCCTATAAAGGCAGCTTATGTGAGGGATTTATGCGATGAAGCGTCATCAGTTTGCAAATTCTGGACACAATTTCATGACCATTAAAATTTTACTTACCACAAAAATTAGTTAACAAATCAAAGAACCTTTTCATGTATTTTGAAAGTGAGTTTTGGGGGCAGTTTGGTTAATTTGTGTTGTTTAAAGGTGCTTTAGGGTATAGATAAAATAGATGTGACCATCAACACAAAAATGTTCAGACATTTTTCATAGTGCACATGTGGAAGTGAATTTTTTTTATTTCCAAAATTAAATAATGTATTCAACACAATTCATTGGGCTACACACTGAACTTAGAAGATAGAAACAAAGTATCAATGGCACCACTCTCGAATCAATACGATATTAAGTATTATTACTAGCAGCACTAAAATATCTCTGGATACAGTATAAATGTATAGTGGCAGTGAATGAGCTTGTTTGTTGTTGTTTAGTACTATATATAACATTTTTCATACAGATATGCAGTACATCCAATAATTAACGCTCCAGTTGTTTGCACACATGATAAAACGTTGGCCATAACGGATTATGTATAATTAGGAAGATTGCCGAAAGCACCCTTATATCATTAGACAACATAAAACTAATAACTTCCAATATGGAAGACTGCAACACACATTAAGCCTGATGTGGCAACTGGGTGTGGTTTACACTCAGCAGCAGGAGCAGAGGTGGAGCAGAATGATTAAGTTCAGCAGTGGTGGGACGGGTGATTGTCTCAGGTGATTCGAATTCACTAATCAGCCTCTCTTATATGCAGTAGGATGCTGGGACCTTGAGGCTATCGCATACAAAAGCTACATCAGTCGCAGCCACACCAGGCTGTGCAACAAGCCAATAGGAATCCAGAGTTGGTGTATGTCTCAAAACAGCATGAAATATCAAAATGACTGAAATGTTGCTGTTTGTTACTTGGTATCTCTTGGTGTCAACAGTAATTGAGTGTTAAGTGCTTGTGTTGCCACTGTCTCCATAGTAAAATGTTGTTTGATACTGTCTGTGATACTGTCATCTAGGATGCAAGCAGCGTTGCTGCAGCAACAGAAGGGCTTGGGGTCAAATCTGCTCTATTTGGATGTGTAAGAGATGTATGTGAGTGAGAATACCTTAATGGTCTGTAATCCTGATGAAAATGAATTACAAGTGTGTCTCACACTGGCAGTTCTGTTTGCCTGACAACGCATCGCTTCAGAAAAATACAAAAATGTAGTAATATGAAGTATTTGCACTGAAACCCATAAAATCATATCACCTCAATGTCTGGATCTTTGATAGAGTTTCACAGGCTTAGAACAGAAAGTAGAAAAAGCCTGTTATGTGAATCACCGTGACTCACTTCTGCTTCTTGTAAACATGAAAAAGATGTCATCCTTCCTTATTTACCCTTCATTATTTATCATTTAGCATTAATGATGCCCTCACGGATGTAGAAGTTTCCCACGCCAACCACCACATTCTTACTTTTTGTCAGTGTGCTGATAACACTGGTCTAAACCCAAAATGCTTCTGCAATAAATCCAGTGAAGCTTTACCAGTTTTAGGTACATTTTTGGATGAACTGAAAATGATGCATGTTAATTTTTTTTTCTAATTTTTATCATTTGCTACTTGCTACAGTTCAAAGGAAAAAGGGTTTCTAAGTTTCTATATGAAGCTAAAAATGACTGAAGTACATTTTAAACCCAAAACTTGGGGTTCGGTGCTATTTTAAGATGGTCACTCTTCCTAAACTATTCGTTGAGTTTTGATTAAACTTCTTAAAGCAGGAAATTTGCAATGCTGCAAAGTAAAGTTATGTTTTTAAAAGCATTTTTTAATCTCCCAGATGTAATAATTAATCTTCTTGCTGATGAAAGCACTTTAGCTTGCAACTGTGAAACGCATGTAACTTTTGCATTCCCTCTGTTGGTGCACTGCATTGTTAAATAATTAAATAACTTTGGTTTTGGAAATATCCATTAAAAAGCCAAATGATGAAACCAACTCTGGGTAGTTGCTGAAAATGATGTTTCTCCATGTCATTGCCTGTATACAGATTTCTCTGGATTCATTGAATAATTTTACGATACAAATCCAACAGTTTTAAACTGAACGAAGTTCAACCTGTTAAATCATTTGCCAACAGTCTTGCATGGAGAATCTATTCACTCAACTTTTTTTATTTTTATGTAATTCAAGGTTGATCCATCAAAGAAGGTTGAGTTATGCAAAATTACATAAGAACTGGACTGAAAATCTTCATGATTATGAATCCAAGTTTGAAATATTTTGTGTTGAAATCATCATCAGGATGTATGATGGATGTCCAGTAAAACATGGTGGTGGCTCGGTCATGGAGCTTGTCAAAATTGATGAACGTTTCTGTTTGTCCAATCAGATGTTGTTCTATCATGCATTATCATCTGGAAAGAATCTAACTGGCTACACTCCCAATCATGGGTTGGCCTGGACCTCAACATTATTGAAGCTGTGTGGGATCATCTTGACAGAGGAAAAAAAAACAAAGGCAGCAAACATCCAAAGAGAGATTTCAGCATCCTTCAGGAAGCCTGGAGAACTATTTCTAAAGTCTACTTAAAGAAATTACAAGAAAACGTGCCTAAGAGAATAAAGAAAGGCCATACCTAATTTAACAAACAAGCTTGTTTGCACCTATTTCTCAATTTCTTAGAGATGAGAGGTTTCTCGACACTTTTTGCACAGTGCTCTATTTTTCAAAGAAGAATATTTGACTGAATTGCTTTCACTTTCAATCTACGTTTTATAAAACCTCCACAGATTTTTGGGAGAGGCTTTAGAAATGTGTCCTTGAAACGAGTACTAATAATTCTGCTGCACATCTTTATTTTTCTAGCTTCAAACTGAGTTGTGTGTTTCATCCTTAAGTTTAATAAAACAAGTGATAAATGCACTTTGACAAACATGCTTTTATGTGTCTAAATCTGGAATAATTCGGTGTATAAAGTGTATGTAACATGTATAACAAATAGGACAGACCAATGCCGTAGGTGGAACAGGCAGATTTTTTTTTAATATACATAGATATAAAGAGACAATCAATAATAATGTGGCCAAAATATCAGTGTACTTACATTCATCACTGATTTTGTCTCTGCATTTTACTGGAATTTAAATTGTCACTCAAAAAACATCCATCTAATATGGGTGGTTGTCAGATATGTTGCAGGAGGTATAACGTATGATACATTCCTTTTTTTTAGATCTGTCTGTTACGATGCACATAAAGAAGTAGAATTTTATGAATGCAGGTTGTCCAAGAGAAGCTGTCTGACAATGCAGTATCAGCCCCATTTTTAAACCAGGTCGTGTCTCCACACTCCTCTCTGTGACAACCTGCCTTTCCCTCCACCTTCAAGTGTGAACTGTTTGGAACGGCTATGAAAAGTCTTCACTTTGCAGACGTGGTCAGACTCTGCTTTGCAAACTAGCGTATTTAAAGCGTATAGCTCCACCTTTAGTTATATTTGACCAGTTTTCAGACGTTTGTCTCAGAGGTTTGAGGTGGAAGTTTATGTTTTCCCCTCGCTCACCTTTGCTTATCAGAAGCGCTGGTAACAGTCGCTCAGGGCATCGGTGAAGGTCAGGTTTTTTTTACAGGAAGTCAGCAACACAGTCCAGGGAGTGATGGAGTGTCCATCTGCTCAACTTTATCGAATACGTTGACAAGTGATTCATTCTTTGCCTTCTAAGCATTTTTTTTCCTAAAATGACAGATGCCTCCAGTCCTCTACAAAGAGATGAATGTCAGGTGGTATCTAGGTCAACTAGTCGCAGTGCATGTTATAAGTAACGCGCACGCACGTGTGTGTGTGTGTGTGTGTGTGTGTGTGTGTGTGTGTGTGTGTGTGTGTGTGTGTGTGTGTGTGTGTGTGTGTGTGTGTGTGTAATTACATATACATGAGGGATTGAGAATCACTGCCTGTTCATACAGATTTATGCTCATGTCACCGACAGCTCTGTTATTCATCACACAGTTTGTGTTTTAAGTTGCGTGTGTGTGTGGGGGGGGGGGGGGGGGGTAGACTCAGCAGCAGGAACACACAAGTTAAAGTACTCCTGCATACACATCACAGCCCAGCCACACACACATGCACACACATCTAGGGATCCATGCATGCTCACACATACACACACAGAAATACACCCTGAGCACAGGTAGACGCAGTTGAGCTGACTGTAGCACGTTGGCACTGGTCGTCCCCCCCCCCCCCCGGGTGCTCTCCTGCTCCGTCACCTCGGGCCTGACTCAGCCCCAGCGCTCTCTCCTTAGCACACCTGGACCCAGCTCACGAAACCGTATAATCTTAATTCGCATCTCCCAGAGAGAGATGCAATTATTTCACATCACTGTGTTAGCCTCCCCTGGAAAATTCGTTTTGCAGTATCACAGATACCTGCAGATCTCGAGTAGATTGCAGATTTTTAATAGCTGGAACTCTGCTGCTGACACTCGCTGGAACAGAATTAATGTGCGGCTCTGCAGTGTGTGTGCCTGTGTGTGTGTGAGTGTGCATGTCTGTGTGAGGGTTTTGTTTGTTTGTTATGGTGGTGGCGGTGTTACGGCATGTTTTTGGCGCGGCCTTGTACCATTCTCCTCACTGGCAGGCTGACATGCTCCTGGAGCAGATGGTACCGACTGAGAACATGAACACTGCCATGTCCTTGGAAGGGACAGGAACTCTCTCTTCCCCCTCAGTTCCCCTGATTCCATTTTTGACTCCCCGCCCCCCTCGTACTTATTGTTTTCCTCTCTCTTATTTTTTCCCCACCTTTTCTGTTTACGCCAGTATGCAACTGTTTCCAAAAAAAGAAAATAATCTGACACTTTACTGCAGTAAATATGCTAATAGAAAATCTCATGTGTCCTATGCTTTGTTTGGAGTTTGTTTGTTTCAGTGTCCTGCTGCTAAGCCGCTAACCTTTGCCCGCTGACCACTGAGAGAAGCTGTAAGCGTGGCTTAGCCTTCATTAAGCCTGTCTTGTCTGTCAAAGCCGATTACCACTGCTTGAAGTTAACCCACAGCTGGACATGTGACCTAACCAGCGTCCACCTTTCTCCAAGTCCTCTCCAGATGTCGCAGTGCAGGTTTGTCCTTTTGCTTTCTGCCACAGTTAGGATACATTTACTGGCTTTGACTGGCTGTCAGCTGTGCCATTATCCTGGTGCATAGCTATCCCCCGTCTTCTTTTGTCCACTGTGTCATGTCCAGTGTTGGGAAGGTTACTTTTAAAATGTATTCCATTACAGAATACAGAATACATGCCCCAAAATGTATTCTGTAACGTATTCCGTTACGTTACTCAATGACAGTAACGTATTCTGAATACTTTGGATTACTTAATATATTATCATGCTTTTTACAACAACGTGAATGTACTATTGCTGTGTGATTTATTACTGTTACTGAAGGTCCGCGACTCCGAACTGTAGTAAACGGACCTCTGACTAATACGGCGGGGTCCCTGTCGGCTCGTAGCCGAAAAATAGCTTTACTTTGTTGTGTGGGTCAACTTTTCTTGCGAGAGACAGAGAGAGGCGTTGAAAGGCTGCTCCAACGGAACTTATTGTTTTCGGAGGAAAACACGAACACGGTGTACAGTCGAGTCTTAATAGCTTACTTACAACTGGGCTCGTCAGGCACTCTTCTTGGCTGCAGTGGTTATTATTATATTTACATGCTTCCAGCTCCCGTTTTTCCTCGATGACAACTCGTACCTTTCCACTCCCCTTTTTTCTGCCTCCTCGCGCTCACAGACACATAACGTGTATGGCAGTCCATTCTCCCTGCAGCACGGACTACACTGCCCATGATGCTACATTCTTTAGAGCTATGCTTGTAGCATTCTGCCTGTTAGCTTAGCACAACAACAACAACAACGAAAAGGCGCTCTCTCACCCAGGAAACACACAGTCGCAGAGAGAGAGAGCGTCGCCCTGTAACCATGGCAACCGTAACGCTGCCGCCTGGAACAACAGAACGTAGCTGTCAAACAAAACCCAAACAGTCCTGACCCACGACAATATGAAACAGGAAAGTACCGCAGTGTAATCCATTTATTTCAACAAAGTAACTGTATTCTGAATACCACCTGTTTAAACGGTAACTGTAACGGAATACAGTTACTCATATTTTGTATTTTAAATACGTAACGGCGGTACATGTATTCCGTTACTCCCCAACACTGGTCATGTCACCAATTGCCCGTCTTCTCTTTTCACTGTCTATAAACCTGCAAACTAGATTTCCGTTTTTCCCATCAACAGTAGCTCAATGAGTTTCTCAAACTGCCAACTGTTTGTTATTTCTGCTGTTAGCATGTACCTGTCAGTTGGGTCCACTATCTGCATCTTGTCAGCCAACGTGTCGCCACCTAAATAGTTTGTTTTGTCTTCCTGTCTGGCATTTTTAACAGGGGGGTGATTGACTCAGCTCTCGGCGGGGACGCCATCCGTACACCACTTTTGCATGACACGACGCATTTCTGTGTGTTTCACAGCATGATATTTTTAACATGCTGCTCTCTGTCGCAGCGTTTTCCATTTTTTATCGTGCCAAGGTGATAGCGCCCATCAGTCATGAGTTCATACTGAGTTTTTATTACCTTACAGAGCTCAGTGCCTTTATTTATCTTTGGAAACCACGGATGCATTTACTCTGAGAATGCAGAGTTGAATATGAACGAACAGAACTTGCTGGGGTTAAACTCTGATGCATGTTTGCTTTGACCGTCTGTGTTTGAGTCCATGCTTGTGTGTGTGTGTGTGTGTGTGTGTGTGTGTGTGTGTGTGTGTGTGTGTCTGAGTGCAAATAGTGTTAGCAGACATAAAAGGGATGAGCTACAGAGGTCATCAGATGGAGAGATTATCACTCTAGACACAACTTCTGACTCGGATAACCCAGATCCTGATGGTAGTTCATCATGGAAACTGAGACCAAATGCATGAGGGTCGGCATAAAATATGCATCCTGCAACCCATCTTTGTACCAGTGTTCTGCATATGTAATGTTTTATTTTAATCATTTTAACCACTGTAAATCTGAGCACAAGTGAAAAAAACCACAGTGAGCCATAAATCTTGTGTTTGTAATAATTAATATTTTGTCTGCTCTGTCAGTTAATGTATTCGTCAGAGGAAAGGACTGTAAAAAATAAATAAATAAAAGGCCATCAGTATCAGCATCATCAGGTGTATCATCTTAGAGAAGTTCAACAATCCATCACTACGTGCAATGCAACAACTGTTTGTGGGATTGTTATGTCACATGTGCTTACATTAGTTATTGGCAGTGATGTCATATCAAAGACTTCATGAAAATGATGGATATGTTAGCTGCCAGAAAATCACAGATAGGAGCTTCCGTCTTCTGACTGTGCTGAAGTCACAATACAGCTGGAAATGATGCCATGGTCCTCAGCCAGAAAAGGGTGGAGTGCCCACTCCAAGTCAGGTTCGAGTTGCTGCCCCAAGTGGAGGAGTTTAAGTATCTTGGGGTCTTGTTCAAGAGTGAGGAGAAAAAGGAGCAGGAGATTGACAGACGGTCAGTGGTGATGAGGACGCTGCACCGTCCATCATGGTGAAAAGAGAGCTGAGCATAAAAGCGAAGCTCTCAATTTACCGGTCGATCTATGTTCCTACCCTCACCTATGGTAACGAGCTTTGGGTAGTGGCCAAAAGACCGAGACTGCGGATACAAGCGGTGAAAATTAGCTTTCTCTTAAGGGTGGCTGTCCTCTCCCTTGGGGATCTGGGAGGGGCTCAGAGTAGAGCCACTATGCCTCCACATCGAGAGGAGCAGTTGAGGTGGTTCAGCCATCTGACAAGGATGCTTCCTGGGTGCATTCTGGGTGAGGTGCTCTGGGCATCCCGCTGGGAACACCTTGGTGTTCCCCTGGACAAGCTGGAGGAGGTGGCTAAGGAGAAGCAGGTCAAGGGTTCTCTGCTTAAGCTACTGCCCCTGCGACCTGACCCTGGATAAGCTGAAGAAAATGGATGGATGGATGGATGTTGTAATAGGATCTCCATATCAGCTTGGAAAGTGATGGTATGTAAGTTGTGTGCAACACATCAGTTCTTCTTCTTGCTTCTCACCACAGCACTTCATTTGTCTCTATCTCATCTCATCCTACTCTGTCACCCCAACCCTCTGCATGTCCTTCTTCACTACCTCTATGAACCTCCTCTGTTGTCTTCCTCTTCTCCTCCTGTCTGGCAGCTCCATATTCAGCATCTTTTGTCCAATATATCCTCTATCCTTCCACTGCACATGTCCAAACCATCTCAACCTTAACTCTCTAACTTGGTCATCTAACTGCTCAGCCTGAGCCATCCAGGCTGTGTCCGTATCACTTTTCAACAAAGGGTACCTGTGATGCACCAGCCTACTCCTTCATGTGTTTTCTGACTTGCAGATTATAGATCCAGCAGCATTATTAAGGGAGAACAAGACATTTGCAAAACATGACTTCAAACCAGAAGATGAGAGTTTGAGTTCTGTCTCAACTTTCTCAGACTAAAACTTCACTTTTGGTTTTTATTTTTCTGTTTGGGACACCCTTTGGGTTAAAATACAACCTTTTATAAGCGTTATAAACTTGTCCACCTTTTCCTGTTACCACAGTAACAGAGGAAATGGTACCAGCCGAGCCATCTGCCCACGGCCTCATGGTGTCTTTCTGATTGTTGAGGATCTTCTATTGAATTGGGACAAACCTTCATATTGAAACTGAAGCTAAAATTGGTGCTCAGTGGATTTTAATGTTACGCCTACACATCCTGACCAAAGGTCTGTATCTTACAACTCAGGAGATTGAGCTCAGGGATCAGAAATCATCTATTTTAGATGCAGTGAAAGCAAAGATTACACATTACAAGTTTACAATTGTGCCTTTATAGATGAGTTTTATGTGGTATTATGTACATAAACCCTCTCAAAGGGAGAAATTGGTCATTGAAAACAAATAAATGATCACATTATTATTAATGACTGAGTCGTTCATCTTATTTGTTACTCCTGTTGCTCTATTGATCTGTACACATCACTTACGCAGTACACCTGGCCTGAGAGATCTCAGTTTTGCTCTGTTTTCTCTTTATTGATCTTCACATCAGAAATTTTTACCAGCAACCTGGTTTGCAAATTCTTCATATGGTTTTATTAGCCTTCATTTATTGCATGTTTATAAGACTTCTTCTCTTCATGATTTTTTTGCTGCTGCTTGTCTTCCACTCCTTTCCATAACTTAAAGTTTAGTAGGAGCCACTGTCAGGATATCCAAGAGGGGAATTATCGGAAAGGGGACATTTCAGATTGTGTGTTAAAACATAGGAAATCTCTACTCTTTACCACTTACTTTCCCATTATGCACTTTGATTTAGCACTGGTGGCATAGTGCAACCATTTTTCATCCAACCAGTGGTGGATGCCAACCAGATGCTGCTACGTTTAAACAACGTGTAGTCGATACTGTAATTCATTGTTTGCACCCTGACTTTACAGTCGAGTGTGTGCAGCCTTTGATTCAGGTACAGCTCAGGATTCTCATCAATTACAGCTCCTTGATTAGTGTAGAGTGTGCACAAGCTCTGCTCTTTGAAAGCATAATGATACGGTCCTCCCTTTCCCACCCATACTTTACACACTAATAGACTCAGCCAGAAGCAATCTTACTGCATCTTCATGTACAGTAATTGGGGGAATACTGAGCAGTATGTGGGGCAGGCTTACGGGGAGAAAATGGGCCTCCAACATGTGTAGCGTAATTAGTAACCCTAAAGGAATTTCACTTCTCAGCTTTCCTGCAACTGAAAAACTAATACGGTCTCATAAAAATACAATGTGTTTGGCAAAATGGATTTTGGTTATGCCGCATATTTCCTGTTTAACTACAGTGGTGGTGTGTGTTTGTGTGCTTAGTTTCAGAAAATGATCAAAAGCTCCAAAAGACATGAGTCGACAGCAAGCTTTTTCTTTTATCTCTAATTTTATAACTGTACAAGCCCCATGGGAAGCACACAGTCACCTCTGTGTGATGTGTGTGTTTGCAACCCTCTGCTGCATATTACTGCAATTTCTCCTGGTCTCATGGCTGCGGTTCAGTTTATTAGCTGATGCTGGATGAAAGCCAGGTGTGTTTAACTAAGCCGGGCTTCTGGGGCTCTCAGTAAGGAGTCACATATATTGAATAGCTGTCATCCCTTTATCAAAACACTGACAGGGCCCCAAGGAACATCATAATGCTTTAAGGCAACAGTAAATGTCCATTCTCTCACTGCTTGCTTGCTTCTGTGAGGTTTTGGGATCCAGGTTTCAAATCCTCTGTCGTCACACAGATTTCAGTGAATATCAGTGATGTTCTGTTGAGGGTTTGGTTCACAGAGGATCAATATGCCAGGGCTTACAGCTGTGAAAAAGTATCTCCCCCCTTCCTAATTGACATTCTTAAGTTTCATTACTAGTATATTACTGTATTGTACAAACTGAAGAGAATTAAAACCCGTGGGGAATGCCCGATGTGACCTTGACCTTGAGCACAATTTGTGTGATGAACAATCTTTTTCTTCAAGATTCAATTCAGAGTTTTTATTGTCATGTGTCACAAGAGAAAAGGCATTTCTTTGTGCAATGAAATTCTTTCTTTGCTGTCCACCCACAGATGCCAATAGATACAATAGAAATAGAACATATAAATACAAATAGTACAAATAAATAGCTGAGGACAGAAAAGGAGATAAAATATGGAGATTTGAAACAGATGTGTGCAAAAGAGCTATAGCTTAATATGCTGGCTTAATATGTAAGATAACCAGACGTGCAAATAAATTATTATTAATGTTCAAAATGGGTCAGCTGTTCAAGAGTCTGATGGCAGTGGGGATGAAGGAGTTAGTGAGTCTGGATGTTCTGGATTTCACACTTCTAAACCTTCGTCTCGAGGGCAGAAGTGTGAACAGTCCGTGTTGGGGGTGTGTGGGGTCTTTGAGGATGGAGGCAGCTCTCCTCTGGACTCTGCGATGGTAGATGCTCTGCAGAGAGGGCAGCGGAGTTCTGATGATTTTCTCTGCGGTTGTTATCACTTTCTGCAGGCGTTTGCGGTCCATAGCAGTGATGCAGCTGGTCAGGGTGCTCCCCACAACACAGCTGTCGAAGCTGCTGAGGATCTTGGCCGACATACCAAATTTCCTCAGCCTCCTCAGGAAATACAGCCGCTGCTGAACCTTCTTGACCAGCTGTGTGGTGTTCAGTGTCCAGGTGAGGTCTTCAGAGGTGTAGACGCCCAGGTACCTAAAGCTGTCCACCCTCTCCACTTCAAGGCCCCGGATAGACAGAGGTGGGTGAGGCCTCCTCTTCTTCCTCATGTTCACTATCATCTCCTTTGTCTTGTCAGTGTTGAGGGTGAGGTTGTTGTCCTCACGCCATGACACCAGACCGGCCACCTCTCTTCTATAAGCCGCTTCGTCCCCTCCAGTGTCGTCCGTGAACTTCAAAATGAGGTTGTCTTTGTTGGAGGCCACACAGTCGTGGGTGTACAGGGTGTAGAGGATGGTGCTGAGGACGCAACCTTGTGGGACGCCAGTGTTTGTAATAATGCTGGCTGAAGTCCTGTTGCCAATCCTGACAGACTGAGGCCTGCCAGTCAAAAAGTCTCATAGCCAGTCACATAGGGTGGGGTGCAGACCGATTGTTGCCAGCTTGTGAGTGAGTTTGTGTGGGATGACAGTATTGAAAGCGGAGCTGTAATCAACGAATCTTTGTTTTCCAGGTGGGAGACTGAATAGTGAAGGGCAGCAGCGATGGTGTCTGACGTGGACCTATTGGAGCGGTAGGCATACTGCAGGGGGCCCAGAGTGTCTGTGATGTCGCTCTGGATGTAGGCCAGCACCACTCTCTCAAAACACTTCGCAATGAATGGAGTGAGTGCAACTGGTCTATGGTCGTTCAGGCACGTGGCTGAGCTTTTCTTGGGGAGAGGGATGATGGTTGTGGTCTTGAAGCATGTGGGGAGAGTGTTCTGGCTGAGGGAGAGGTTGAAGATGGAGGTAAGAACCTCCGCCAGCTCAGTGGCACATGCTTTCTTTTTGTAATTTCATGAATGATACAGAATATTAGAGAAGTGTTTTTATACTGATAAACCTTTATACCAACTTTAATGTCACTTGTTTCTCACAAGTTCACAAATGTATGTTTTTATCCTGTATGGTTGCTTTGTGGCTCAGAAAGAAGACAACTACAGTAAAGCGATGACTTTAATTAGTTACAGATGTGTCTATCTAGGACATGTGCCTGTCAGAAGCAAAACATCAGACTGGCTTTAGGCTACGTCCCATTAAAAGCAAATGTGAAACCGTATTTATTTATATAATTTTCAGTCTGCTCTGATTCTCATAATGACTGTCACTGTGAGAGAAAAAGGATGTGCCTGAACCAGGTCCCGAGATTGCAAGTCAGAAGTCGATTTAATGCTCCTTTTATTATTCACAAATTCTCCGTCTGCAGGGACGAGGCCAAAAGCTTACATTGAATGGCCATGATTCTCTGACCCTGAGACAGCATGACATTAAAAACACACAATTCTGTTGTGACAATCACGCCAGGGTCAAAGAAGTGAACAAAGTTGCTTCATCTTCAATAACCATTAAAACTCTATGAAAGGAGAAAAAACAAAGAAGAAGGTCCGCGCCTTGTCTGGACCCTAGATCATTTAGAGATGGATTGGATTGGAGGTTAACTGAAAAAATGTCCCATTCAATCAAGAAATTTCAGAATCTCATTGAAAATAAAGATAACTTTTTGGAATAAGATAAAAACAGCCGGCATACATGATGTTATGAGGGGTAATTAGCAGTGTTTATTATATATATCTGTGACTCAATAAACAATGATTTACACTCATAGGTTTGATTTTAGTGATGCAGAAATCACCATCAGTACATTTTGCAGCAGCATGGCTCTATAATAAAAGCCTGCTTTCAAAACCACAACTTACAGCCATTTGTAACCTCAGTGTGCAAAGACAGTGTTTTTAAAAGACGTAGCTCAAGTAACATAATGGTAAACATGCTCCTATCTCACCTTACTGGAAAATGTTGCTGGCATCTAATTGAAAATGAGCACGTTTTTCAAAAAGCAATATACCTTCAATATTTAATATTATATGACATACCAACGTGCTGAAAAGCTATTATGGACAAAAGTATCAGGCCACATCTCTTAATCTCTGAGTTCAGATGTGGTCAGTCCCATTGTGCCAGGTTATAAAAATCAAGCAAAGTCATGACAGTCATTTGTTGTATTTAATTTCAAACTAATACCAGGATAAAAGTTGAGCTTTGAATTGAAATAGTTATTTGGATTATACTATATGTAATTCAGATCTAAAACAAAAGATCAACCGTGATATTTAAGGTCATTTTACAATGTTTTCTGACATTTTTAGACCACTTAATTTGATTAAAATTAATGTGAATTTGTTGTAATGTCAGTAGATCTATGAAGCAGTTTGTTTATGACTATTGGTTTATGTAACTAAAGGTTTATTTGGTAGAAAGTTTACCATAAACAGCAGGGGTCAAACTCTGTTTTTCACCTTTTCAGATTCTCTTTTGCTCCAGTCTTTCCTGCCTCTTTCTAGCTGATATCCTTTTGATGTATCAGATATCTGTGTCTTCAATCCTGAACTCCTGGTAAACACTTTCTGTGCTAACAGAAGAATGAGGCTATACACACACATTCAAGTCCTCACACGCAAACACACACATCCTACTGACTGCTGACAGTGTGGTCCCCGGTTCAGTGCTAAAACAGCTGTGGGTGGCTCCTCGGGGAGCTCAGTCCCTTTGATGATGTACGTTCAGCTAAAGATGCCAGCGCAACATAATTAATGTTTTAGCAGATGTGAGTGCGTGTCTTACAACAGGGGGAGGTCAAAGTCAATTAGGTCCAAAGAAGGTGCATCGAATGGGTTTAAAGGGTCCAATATAACCGATGAGCTTCGTGCCATCTTCAAAACTAAAAAGGTTAGTTGTACAAAAAGCTTTGCTGGGATCCGCTCACCTGTTGTGCCCATCAAGAGATTAAATATAGTCGTATTATTCATCTGTTAAGCTGACTGTAACAGGGCAGGTTCTGCTATAAATGATGTTGCCGCTTTTCATTATAAGTTGTAAATGTCAGAGCAAGCGGTAGTGGCTACCAATCATCTTGGCTCAATCTGAAAATGAAAAGTAATTTTTCTGCAGCTCACTTCTCATCTCTAGCTGCGCGAGGAGTTCCAAATTAACTGACAGTGCCGTTATAATTTCCTGTCCCTTCTTCTTGTTTTCATGCAACTAACACTGGGATCTTCCTTTGGTGTTTTAATCCCCCCCCCCCCCGGCTGTCCAAGTGCATCATGCATGACTGGTTGGGCTCCTTCCCAGTTAGTGTGTGTGTGTGTCATTGTGTAAATGAGCATGTCTTCCTGCAGCCAGGATTAGCAGGCTGCGTGTTACTGAATTCTCTCCAGCATATGCACAGTGGGGTGAAAGGAAATTGAGCGATCAGTGGCGGAGCTATAATAAGCAGTGACGGCCCACCTCAGGACCACCTAGCAGGTGATTTGGAGGGACGGTCCACACATCGGTCATAATGTCATTGTAGTCACTGCTGTTGCTTTGGTGCTGATTTCAAAGCTTTTATTATAAATCACAGCTTCGTTAATCCCCCTCCATTATTACTTAGCTTTATCCTTTTATCCTCCCTTATCTGCCTTACGTTGGAAGTGCTCTCTCCATCTTCAGCGTGTTTGCAGAGAACCTCAGCCTCTTGGGCATCTGCCCTTTGCTTAACCTCACACATCTGTTTCCCCCTCTAGATTCAGGAGCACGACCATACACAATACAATCCCACAACTGCACTGTCATCGGGACTTAGTGACAGCTGCCTTTACGGCGAGGTTATGCTCACCGAAGCAGATGACCACACAATGAATGACCATGGGGATCATGGTGGAAGGTTAGTTTCACTGGTATTATAAGGCAAACATGATTCTTGAGGTATATAAAGGAGGAAACGAAGGTGAAGTAAGCAAGGCCTTGAACAGACTGTGCTCTGAGTAAAAAAAAAAAGGTGAGTGGAGGCGGTGTTCATGCATGCACAATATTCTTTAAAACATAAAAATGATCTGCCTGTGCTTCTGGCATCTCAGTATGCTCTTTAAATCACTATGTGACTAAAAAGTCTTTAGTTTCATTATTTTGTGACTCTTGTGTTAGGCATAGTGCATCCAAGAAGGTTATTGTGTTGAGTGTTTTTTAAAATTTATGATAAGAAAAACAAAGCAATAATTTAGATTGCAGATGACTTTAGGTTGCACCATTACATTATGATTATGTAATGGCTTGTATAGCAAAAAGAGTAAGAATAATATCTTTTTATAATGCACTTTTCAAAACTTGCAAGATGCTCTACACCAAACTAGCACATCATATAATTACATTTTTAAAAAAGAAGACTACGTCCTAACACATAAGTGCTGCAATAAGTGGAGAAATGAAAAGAAAAAAAAAACATAAATAAAAGCAGGTCAATAAATCAAGTAAAATCAGGAAAAGCTCTATCTTTATAAGAGATTTAAAAGAGGTCACCGACTCTGCTGACATAATGTCCTGAGGCAGATCATCCCATCGCTCCGGGGCTTTGACAGCAAATGCTATGTCACCTTTAGTTTTTAGCTGCGCCTGTGGAAAAGATAAAAGACCTCTGCTCATGGATCTCAGGCTTTGTACAGGCTTGAATGCTACTGAGAGATCAGATATACAGCAGGAGGAGAGAACGTGAATCTTACTGGGAGGCTAAAACTGGCCTGGAGCAGGTTAATGGATTTTTGGTTGAGGCTGCTGAAGAGGCTGTTGCAGTGATCAGACGTATGGTTATGTTGCGGTCATCACTGTGCATGTCGAAAGCTTTGTCCACTAGTGTGCAATACTGTGCAAAAGTCTTGAGTCACCTGTCATTTCTGGTGTGAAATGACAGTGTTCCACTCTGTGTTTTTTGCTATTCAGGTATGCTTTTACATTGCTTTTACAAAGATGCTTTCTAGATGGTATTTCATGGTGGATGAAGTCGAGTTAGGTGCCTTTTTAATGCTTGAATGATTAATAGGTCAATGCTCAGTGGCTTAGGGGTGAATCAAGAGTTTTGCACATTTCAAATTTTACAATAGAAGCAAAAGTAGAACTGTGGCTGTCACATGCTCTCTATGCTACTTGCAGCTCATTGGATGCATCGTGGCAGCTTGTCACTGACCATTAGGAACTTGGATCCAAACTCAGACTTCTGCTCTTCTTCCTGAGCCCAAAAATCAACTTATGTCGAAATGAATGGGGAAAAAAACGACACTACAGCGGGACTGCAAGGAATTTCACCAGATAGGACATGGAAATAAAATCACTTCTCTACAGTACGAGACGTATCTCATGAGTCTGACTCAGCTGTGATGGTGCTGCTGACTTTGGCTTAATACAGAAATTATCCCCCACCAGCACCCTGTGAGCGGCATGTGACTGACTGTGTTAGCGTCTGTTAGGATGCCTGGGTCGTTGACCCAGGGTTTTTGAGTTTATTATATTATTTATCATTTCTAGCCTTTGGTTTCTTTGTTAGAGTTCTGTCTTATGGTTTATGTCTCTGTGTAATCCTTAGTTGCTGTCTCCCCTGTCGGCTATATCTCCGTGTCTGTGTCTGCCCTGGTCCCACGTCTCTGTTCCCTCTGTAGTGCCTGCCTGTGAGTCTGTTAGGGGTGGGGGGAAAAATCGATACTGTGTAGTATCGTGATATTTTGTTTGCTAATAATGTATCGATACAGGGACAGCAGAAATTGATATTTTGTTACAAAAAAGTTTTTGTGGAAAAGTTTTCCTCTGACTTCAGAGCATGTTGATCCTTTTTCTGAGCAAGAATCCTGACATTCCTTCGCTGTCCAAGGAATTTAACTTTAGTTTAACTTTTTTATGGCAGCAATAAACATGACAGTTTACTTATTTTAATTTAAGACATGTTTTATTTTAATTAAGTTTAAAATGTTTTTATTTAATGTAAAATTATATTTTGTTTTAATTTACTTTCTTCAGTTGCTGAAGGGGCTGCATAGTTTTCACAAATTGCATAGTTTAGAATAGTTAATATAGTTATATATACTTCATAGTTAATAATTGTACCAGATGGTTGCATTCAGTTAAGTTGGACTAGACTGTAATACAAACCGTCCAGTTTGTCAACAATAAAACTGACTGAAATGAGAGAAAGACTGAGTGTGAGACTTTGTTATTAGATAAAATGAATATTGATAAAGTTTACCTTTATGTACAGAATCTGAATATCGCAAAATATTTTAAAAAAAATTTCTATAATATCGTATCGTGCGTTAAGTATTGTGATAATATCGTATCGTGGGATGTATGGTGATTCCCACCTCTAGAGTCTGTGTCTGTAAGTTCAGTCTGTGTTAGGTTTCCTGTTTTACTTTGAAAGTCCGTGTCTCATGTTAATGTGTCTGGTTGTGCTTCCTTTGTCTCGTTAGGCCTGTGTTGCCCCAGCTGTGTTTCCCTCCTGTTTCCTATTCCCTGATTGCTTCCTCTGTGTATTTAAGCCCTGTGTTTCTCTGTGTCCGTGTCGCAATCTACCGGTTTCTGTGCTGTGTGTTCTGTCTGCTTGCCTGAGTTTATTTGGCGTCTCAGTTTTGTTACCTTATTTGAGTTCAGCATTAAAGCTGTTTTGAGTTTACATTGTGCCTCCGAGCGTCTGCACTTTGGGTCCACCATTTCTGCCTAACAGAGTCATGCTTTTGTTACAACTAAAATAGGCTGACTGTAAACCAGACACAGAAGAAAACACTTCTCGACACTATAAAGTCTTTTTATGGAAGCGTATAGCATGAAGTGGGAAAATCCAGATGCTCAGTGTTGTCTGTTTACCTACAAACCAACAATCATCTGTCACATCAACTGTCATCATCGGAAACATAATGAGCCGTCATAAAAATAGATACACATCTGTCGCACTCAACTGTTTTGACTTGATGTAAATTGCACTGTCAGTTCCAGCTGATGCATGTTTTTGTAAAAAAAAGCAGAGAGTAGGAGATTTCAATTGGAGCAGTTTAACAGAGTATTTCTCTGTCTCTCTGGGGGGGGGGGTGACATCAGCTCTTTTATCTCTAGAATGAAGGTGAAAGTTTGGATTTCATACAACAGAGTACAGCTGCTATCATTAACCTGTATGGAATTAGAGTAAAGCGCATTTTTTTATTTCACACAGTTCTGCTCACCTCATGTCTGAGCCATGAACATCTCTGCAGAGAAGTTGCCAAACTTCACAAAACAAACTGTTCATTATGTAAAGAGCAAGTTGGCAGAAGTTTGCATATTTGCTGTCACGCTTTGTTCCTCGAGTTTCTGGGTTTTTTAAAAAAAAAAAGTGGTGGGGAGTGAAATTACTGGTTACATAAGGAACACAATACTTGTTTTGTCATGAAAGAAGCTATGATTTATACCCTCTTTAGAAGAATTTGATCAAACACGGGATATTATTGGTCTCTTTGTAGGGTGTTCCTAGTTGGATTGGTTTTGAGCTCAGATATGTGCTTAGTTGCTTGTTGCCTTCAAAATGTATTAAAAATGTGTTGCCATATTTTTTTAATCATTTTTTCCTATATCAGTGGTGTGGTTTTTTTCCATCTTTAATGCTAAATTATTTGTGATTTGACTGGTCAGTTACAATTTCCACCTTTTATGATGTGATCCTATTAACATAGAACTGGAGAATTCGTTAAAATCTGTACAGTCATGCACGGTATATTATTCTTGGATAAAATGACAACTTAGACTAAGCCATGAAACTACACACTAGTTAGTCCCAAATATGAGAATCTGACCCCAACACTTGTTGTATTCAACTGAAGCTTCACAGAATGAAGTTTGTAATAAAACCTTGTTTTCTTTGTGGTCTAATTTATTCTATTATTCTATTTATTTATTTCTCCGCACCCGTTCCTACTCCTCGGGTGGGAGTGGCTAGTGTCCGGCATGCTCCCGCACCCGTCCCTGTCTCTACTGAGGGCTCAGGAGAATTCGGTCTGCAATCCACACCGCCATCGCTACTGTATGCCTTTCAGTCATTAGCTCAGTCGTTAGCTCTGTTAGCAGCCCGGTCCGTAGCTTACATTCCTGTGCTTCCGTTAGCCCAGCTCAGTCATTTGCTCCACCTGCTCAGCCTTCTGTTCAGCCGGTGGTCTCTGCACCTACTGGTCATGCCACGTCAGCTGGAGGGCCCGAGGAGCCCGTCCAGCCTCATGCCACGTCAGCTGGAGGGCCCGAGGAGCCCGTCCAGCCTCATGCCACGTCAGCTGGAGGGCCCGAGGGGCCCGTCCAGCCTCCCGTCTCTGCTGGAGGGTCCGAGGGGTACGTTCAGCCTCACGCCGCGTCAGCTGGAGGGCCCGAGGAGCCTGTCCAGCCGCCACCTGCGGCCGCCTCGTCGTCGTCGTCGTCTGCTGCAGCTCCAGCCTGTGCTTCGCCTGCTGCGGCTCCAGCCTGTGCTTCGCCTGCTGCGGCTCCAGCCTGTGCTTCGCCTGCTGCGTCTTCAGCCTCGTCTGCTGCGGCTCCAGCCTCCGTGTCTTCAGCCTCGTCTGCTGCGGCTCCAGCCTCCGTGTCTTCAGCCTCGTCTGGTCCGGCTCCAGCCTCCGTGTCTTCAGCCTTATCTGGTCCGGCTTCAGCCTCCGTGTCTTCAGCCTCGTCTGGTCCGGCTTCGGCCTCTGCCTTGTCTGGTCCAGCCTCGGCCTCTGCTTCTGTGTCGGCCTCGCCTGGTCCTGCAGCTGTGTTGCCGCCGCCCAAGCCGCGTTTTGCCCCTTGGAATCGCCGGCCGCTTTCCGGGCCATTAGCTGGACATTTTTGCCATCGGGGTCGGCCGCCTGAGCTGTTGAACTGTGACCTGTGGTGCTCGCGACCTCCGGGTCGGCCCCCTGAACCTTGGAACTATGACCTGCTATGCTGTCGGCCTCCGGGTCGGCCCCCTGAGCTCGTGGACTATGGGCTACTGGACCGTTGGCCTCCTGGTCGGCCGCCTGAACCATGTGGACTCTTGTGCTGCTGTCGTCCAGGTAGGCCACCTGAACTGTTTGACCATGAACTCCTGTGCCGTCGGCCCCCGGGCCGGCCCCCTGATCAACTGAACTATGACTTTCTGGACCGTCACCCTCCGGGTCGGCCCCCCGAGGAGTCATGTACTGTTCCCTGCGCTCCTGTTTTTTTTTGGTGGACATTTTGGTTTTGTGGCCTTGTTTCTGGCCCTCCGTCCTGGGCCCCCACCGCCCGCCCTTGGTGGGTTGTCTTTTGGTTTTGTCTTTTCGGGGTTTTGGGCGTCTGGAATCCGCCCTTGAAGGGGGGGCTCTGTCATGATCCTGGGTCTGCTGACCCAGCGTTTTGTGTTTAGTTTATGTAGCCTTCAGGTTTCCTAAGTTCATCGTTATCATGCCTAGTTGTTTCTAGTTATTTTCCCCTCGTGTTCCACTATGTTATGTCTCCCCTGCTTTTCATGTATTTCATGTCTGTGGCTTATGTTGTCAAGTTCAGGTTGTCATGTCTATATCTCACTGTGTTTCCTGTTTTATTGTGAAGAGGTCTGGTGTGTCTGTGTTCATCATGTTCAGTTACTCTCCCCCTGTGACGTAATTATGTTCATGTGTCAGCTGGGTTCCCATGTGTTGCCACTTCCCTCATTATCCTCCTGTGTCCATTTAGTCTGTGTGTTCTCAGTCATTCTTTGTCAGGTCGTCCGTTGTATTCACCCGTTGTATTCGTCCGTTGTTTCCTATGTCTCCGCTCCAGGGGCCTGTTCTTCGTACCGCGCTAAGTGAGTTAGCTGGATGAGATTGTTGACGATTTCGCGTGATCCTGGATCGTTCGGTTCCCCGAAGCTCATCCGGGACTTGCTGTCATAGCAACAGAGCCGTAAGCGTAAACCTGCTCGGGAGCAGGTTTACTTTATGTAAACAGGATTAGATCGCGGCCACGCAGGTATGTCCGCTTCATTTATACGAAAGCAACAGCGATATTCCACCACTGTTTCACCATAAATAAATAACATCAATGTAACTAAAGATAATGCAGCACTTGATCCTTTTATTGATGTCACACAGATACATACAGGTCATTTCCTAAAAAAGGGAAATGTACTATTAACATTCTATTACATGTATGTGATTATTACAGATGTAATTCATATTTCAGAGTAGTAATTGCAAATCACTTCGTGTAATCAAGATGAGAGACCACGGCTATAAAAGCGAAGGTGGATTTGGGAAGTCTGTCGCAGCCATGTCCTGTCCGTTTACGCGAGAAACCCATTGCGGAAGGTGCAAGATTGATAAGGAGAGTCCTCAGAATCCAGCGTATATTGCGGGACAGACAGGATCCTTTAGCTCAGCGCGACAGTGTGCTCATAGAGAGATATCGGTTTTCCCGTGAGGATATTATTTACTTAACCAACTTGTTGACGAGGGGGTGCAGGACCACCACCTGTCTTTTTTTTGCTCTGCCCTTTTCTTGGTTGCTGTTATGAACAAACAAATAGATTATTTCAGGGTCTCTTTCCAAGAGACGAAAAGCAATATAAGTGATAAATATTACCATTCTGTAGAATATTCTTATATTTCACTTTTACTTGTTCCCATGTTCTAGTGGGTCCTGTTGTGGCTCTAATGTGACAGGGGATATAATATAACAATATAATATAATGTAATATAATATTGGATAATATAGTGTAATATAATAAATCTATGAATAAATAATAAAGTGACTGAATAGTGGTATTGTCATGCGCTTTGGGTGCCTTGAAAAGCGCTATATAAACCCACTCCATTATTATTGTTATTATTGAATTACTTACGAGTTTAATTTGTCAGCAACTTTCTGCCAGCCCTCTCTCCTTGCTTTTGCAGCCTTTGCAGTGTTCCCTTGCGTTTTAATTAAACTCTGAAACTCCTGAAATCCCTCAATCAAGAGTTCTTGCTCTGCTGCCGGAAAATACCGAGTGCGCCCCTTCGACATTTTCGCCGACCAATCAGCGGGTTGCCGATCAATGTTTCTACTATCGATGCGTAGCCCCTTTTACGACACCCAGTGATCTCACATTACTGCATCCAGCTGTACTAATCATCAACAACAGGTGTGTTCGGGGAACCGGATTAGCGAGCTCACGGTTAGCGCGATGGTTTGGTCTTGGATGTGTCATTTGATCTTGGATGTAGTGAGCGACGTACGAAGCACAGGGCCCTGGTATCCCTGTCAGTTTGTTATGTTTAGAGTTTTCTATGTTTTGTTTTAGTTCACCCAGTTTAGGTCATTGTTTAGTTTTCATCGATTCCCTATTATTTTGTACCCTCGTTTCTTGCCTTAATAAACGGCTTGTTTTGTTATTCACATCTCATTTCGGTCTGCGCTTGAGTCCTTCCCTGCAACATACGGTCTGCCCTAGCCAGACCGTGACAATTTTTTAGTTTTATTTACAGGTCATTGTTTAGAACATACCTTTAGCATGATTTGGCACGACACACAATACACTCCTCAAAATAAATAAAGGAACACTTTGAAATTACATCAGATCTCAGTAATGGAAGAAAAGCATTCTGGATATTTATGCTTATATAGGACTGAGTAATCCTGTTAGGAATAAAAGGATGCCAGGGCAAAATGGTACTCAGTATTTGCATGGTCCCCACATGCTTACATGCATGTCTGATGACATCAGGGCTGCTTCTAAAGGGTGGTGTCCTGTGGTTCTCCTACCAGATCTGGACCTGGGCATCACTGAGCTCCTGGACGGTCTGAGGTGGAACCTGGCAGGGTCAGATGGACTGACACATGATGTTCCAGAGGTAGTCTATTGGATTTGGGTCGGACTACCTCTGCAGTTTCTGTAGGGTCCAGGTATTATCTCATGCTACCAGTAGTGACACTGACCCTACACAAATGGAAAGCTGGTTAAAAAAAAAATAGCCAGAAAAGATGAGGAGAGAGAAATGTGAGTGTCCTCCACCTGTAAAACCATTCCCGCTTCACAGGTTGTCTCGTTGTTGCTCCTCTAGTGCACCTGTTGTTAATTTCATCAACACCAAAGCAGCTGAAACCCCCTTTTGCTGTTTAACTGACTAGATCAGTATCGCAAAAAATTGTATCATTTTATTTCTATATTTTTCTACACTGTTATTGGAGGAAATTTGTGCTTCAGCATAAACACTTCTACTTATCTGACTAACCAGGTGCAGCATTTCAATGATTTCTAACTAGGTTAAACTAGTTCATAATGACATCTTCGGAAAGCAAACATCTCCTGTGTCTTTCTCCCCCTTGACACACAGACACATGCATTATGTAGGTGTAATCTGTTTGTGTTGTGGCAAGCCTTTATCAGCATTTCTCTGTAGTTTTCTAAGAGTCAGCTTCAGGTTCACACAAGCTTTCGTGCCTTAGCCACTGAGCCATGCCATCACCACAGCACCTGTCACGACAACTTGTCTGAACAACACCTGCTGGACCAGCACGAGGTCGCAAGTCTGTGTTCCAAAGAGAAAAGAGACACAAGTGGATTATAACTATTACAATCAATGATGAAGACATCAAATACTTCAAGGAGATCCTTTCATCAAATGTAAACAAAAGGAGAAAGTAGAATAAAGCGTAAGACTTGCGCACCTCTGAGCATTAAAGAGACAAAGAGATCCCAGAAAACACAAATCCATAGTTTTCTGCACTTAGTTTGTCTTGGGTCACCAAGGGACTTGAGTTTATCCCAGAATGATTTGCTTTAAAGACAGCAAATCCCACCTGGACAGGAAGCTGTCAAAAGTCGTCCACAGTCACACCTATGAGTCTTGAGTTTCCCACTTGCATAGAACTTCTGATTATAGGTTAAAATCCCAGGAATGCAAAGAAAACACGCAAACTCCTCATGAAAGAAGAGCTGCTTTGGGACAGAGTATACACACAAGACACTCCCTAGTTCCTCTGCTACTCTTTATAGCTGGGTGGAGGACCAAAGGCCTATCAATCTACCATTTTCCCTGAGCAGGAGCAGGTCAGTGTCCCGTTTGTGAGAGGGGGAGACTCCCACTTTTTTTTGTTTGCTTGTTTAATCCGTTTTACTTCATTTACACTTCCTTATTAATATAATATGTTGCTTTTTTAGGGGTTAAATGTACAAAATCTGAAAATTAGAAGAAGAATTTCATTACTGGCAAATTTGTTCCAATGTTGTCTGTATATAACAGTTAAAACCTAAGAGTTATTTATACTATACAACTCAATACCTAAAAAGCTATAAAGATGTATGCTGTACAATCATTCCACTCAATATTTCCCAAGAACAACAGTTTTGGCTCCCTTCTGGGGCTTAAGTCTTGAAAGATATCCAATAAGTTGAGTGGGAGATAAGTGTGAACTGTAGTGTCAGAATTCAGATAGGACCCAAATGTTTAACACGCACCAGTACGCTGTGAGAGAAAACTCTTTACTCATAATAAATTCAGCTAAGCTTTTTTCTATATACAGCATCAAATCACAGCAACAGTCACCTCAAGTCCCTTTATTTTGTAAGGTATAGGCCACACAATAATATAGAGAAAACCCCAACAATTAAACTGCCCCTTATGAGCAAGCACTTGGCAACAGTGGGAAGGAAAATCTTCCATTTAATAGGTAGGCACAACCGAAAGCATACTGTAGAACAGACAGCCAGAGATGAATAATAACTAATGATTAAACACAGAATGGTTTATAAACACAAAGAAAAAGATGTGTGAAGAAGAAGCACATCGTTGGACATCCCCAGCAGCCAAGGCTTATTGCAACATAACTAAGGGAGGATTCAGGGTCACCTGATGCAGACCAAACTATGTGCTTTATCAAAAAGAAAAGTAGTTTCCACAGCAGAAAGCTTAAGGCTCTGCCTCCAATTCTACTTTTAAATATCCTAGGAACTACAAGTAAGCCTACAGTCTGAGAGTGAAGTAATCTATTGGGGTGATACGGTCCTCTGAGGTCTTTAAGATGAGATGGGGCCTGATTAAAAAACTATAGCCTACGAAAAGAAACAGACTGAGGTATAAAAACACAGCAGGGCGTGAGCTGAGAAAGCAGAAAGCTACAAAGCTAAAAAAAACAAAAAAAAAAAACAGCACAGTAAACAGAACAGAAAGGGGAATAAACTATAGAGGCTAACAAAGATATTAACATGGAAATTGATGGAATAAAATAACTGTGCACATAAGTAAAGTGATTTCAAAATAAACAAACACCTCAGACAGAATAAAGACTAAATAAATTGTCAAAAACCGAACACAAAGACGCCTACGTAGATTGTTTTGCATGTACTTACGGAATAAAAGTGGTGCTTAATTGTCCCATCAGCCTTTACCTGATTACCATTTGCTTTGACAGTTCTGTTTGCTGCAATGACTCTGAATAGAACACCCTGAATTTGGATTGTCCTCGGTGTTTCTGGTGCTATCAAAAGCTGATTTAAGTGCAGAAACTGTCCAAGTCTTTCCTGTGAGTTGGTCGCAGCTGGTAAACATCTGCACCAAGCTCTGGAGGTGGTACCTCCATCTACACCTGTCCCCCACTTCCACCTTCACCTGAGCTTTCTTCTCACTCTTATTTCATCTCTGTGGATATCATAAAGAACCAAGTTTATCTCCTTCTGAACAATGACCTGGGCATCCAGCTTTATGCTGGCCTTTTCTTGCACAGCCATAAATGATTTTTTCCTGTTTCTTGTTCCTTACAGAAGTTTAGAGAAGCATGCATCATTTCTTTCCTAAATTGAGAAATCATAGGTGGGATCCAACTGAAATAGCTCACCGAGACGTTTTGTTATCAGTAACATCCATTTGTTATTTCCGCTTTAATTTCTGTTTCTGTTGCTGTAAATCAAACTGAATCGGAAATCTTACTATCTTACTTTAACCATATTTATTCATTAGAAAGAGAGAGAGAGAAAAGGTGGGGAATAAAAACAAGGCAGCGTATTGAAGCCCCGGGAGAGAAAGTCCCTGTAGACTGGATCCTGCCCCATAGAGATGTGAGGAGTGTGGATTCAAAGACACAACATGTACCACAGCATCAGTAGGCTGAAAATTTATTGCAACAGCTCTGTTTTTTGCTGGAGTAGTCTGGCTTATTTAGGCTTTTGAGAACACTGTTATTTGTAAGAACATATGCATATGCAACATATCCAAGATCCACTGAAAAACTGAAAGTCGGTCAGCTGCAGAATAATAGCAAGTCAAGAAGCACAGGTTTGCACATCTTGCTTAATGACTTAATGCTAAAAAGCCATTTGCTGTAAATCAAAGTGGCATCACCCACTGTGTGCCTGAAGTCCCATTTTAATGAACAGAGTTGAACATTGTGGCCAATCAGGACAACAAAAAAAAAAAAAACCAAAAAACAATGGCACTTAAGACTTACATAGCAGCAATTTCTCAATCACAATTACTGTGTAGTATGTTCTTGTAAATATAGCCTTGGTAATATCTGAATATTTCAAATTAGTAGGCTTTTAAATACAGTTACTGGGATAGTTTGTGTTTCTTATTTTAACATTCTGGCCTAGAGAGAAAATTTTTAAACTGCACTCGTGTTTGTAGCAAAGCATGTTGAAAGAGAGCTCACTTTAACTTAAGCAGTTAAGGAAATGCTGACCATTTCAACAAAAAATAAAATTAAAGATTATTTTTACACATTTTTTATAGTGCAAGTCATATAACATGTCATCTTGTTAGCATTTATTGTCTTTATGGCTAACTAAGAAACCCCATGCAAAGGATATTTACAAAAATGCGAAACACTACCGCTGAAGTCCCAATGCAGAAGCCCAGAAACATGTTCACTAAAAAAAACAACATATATTGTGTAGGGATAACCCTCAAGTAACACCACCTGGTCTGCCGGTGAAAAGGTTGCAGGGATACTTTGGAGGTTGGTGCAGTCACTCATGGTGGGGAATGGGAATGAAAGCATTATGACAAGTTGTCAGCATTTCCCTTATGCTAAGACACACACATGTGTAAAAGAAGCAGATCAAATTAGGCTGTGTTCTGTCTCTCTCTCTTTTCCTCTCTCCCGACCCTCTTTTCTGGCCCAAGCCTCTGAGCACAGTGACATCATCAGGTAGAAATGATTGGATTGAGGGGCTTAGGCCCTCTCAGTGAGATAAGAGACTAAGAGCCCATTCAGACTGGGACAGAGAGCAAAACACGACCTGTGGCAGATTTCGGTTGAAGGTCATTGTTCGCACATTTGCGAAAAAACAGAGCTAAACACATCTTTAAAAAATGAAAGCGAGTACTGTGATTTACACGTCCAGTAAAATTACTGATTGGTCAGAAATGCTTCTGAAATGTTCATTTACTTATTTACTTTTTTTACTGAGTCATGAGTAAATAAAAGGAGGTCGTCACCTGAAATGGTTTTCCAACAGGCTTGAAGGAGTTTCAGAGATGCTGAGCACTTGTTGGCCCTTTTACCTTCAGTCTGCGGACCATCTCATCCCCAAACCATCTCTATTGGGTTTAGTTCATGTGACTGTGGAGGCCAGGCCATCTGGCGCAGCACTCCATCACTCTCCTTCTTGGTCAAATAGCCCTTACACAGCCCAGGGGTTTTCTTGGGGTCATTGTCCTGCTGAAAAATAAATGATGGTCCAACTAAACACAAACCAGGTGAGATGGCGTGTCACTGCAGGATGCTGTGGTAGCCATGCTGGTTCAGTGTGCCTTCAAGTTTGAATAAATCCCCAATAGTTTCACCAGCAAAGCACCAACATGCCATTGCCATGCTTCATAGTGGGAACCACGCATGTAGAGACCAACTGGGGTCTACAAGTCCCTACAAAGGGACTACAACGGGACATGATTGGTTCACAGAGATAACTACATTATTGTCCCAGCTGTCAGAGTTGGGCTATACAGGTTGCAAATATATCTTACGGCATGTGTGATATCAGTTGGGGAAAAATATAAACGCTGCCTTTATTTCACAGTCTTCATGTTTAAGTGCCAAATAAGCTGCCATCCAGTTTCTATAGGGGACTCCGCATTTCCAAGGACGATGTCTGGCTTTGGACAACACAAGTTTTTTTCTGGTGGAAATAAATCCTTTTAAAATGTGTGTATGTTTGTTTTATATGTCTTTATATACAGTGGGGCAAAAAAGTATTTAGTCAGCCACCGATTGTGCAAGTTCCCCCACTTAAAATGATGACAGAGGTCAGTAATTTGCACCAGAGGTACACTTCAACTGTGAGAGACAGAATGTGAAAAAAAAATCCATGAATCCACATGGTAGGATTTGTAAAGAATTTATTCGTAAATCAGGGTGGAAAATAAGTATTTGGTCACCTCAAACAAGGAAAATCTCTGCTCTCACAGACCTGTAACGTCTTCTGTAAGAAGCTTTTCTGTCCCCCACTTGTTACCTGTATGGATGGCACCTGTTTGAACTCATCATCTGTATAAAAGACACCTGTCCACAGCCTCAAACAGTCAGACTCCAAACTCCGCCATGGCCAAGACCAAAGAGCTTTCGAAGGACACCAGGAAAAGTATTGTAGACCTGCACCAGACTGGGAAGAGTGAATCTACAATAGGCAAGCAGCTTGGTGTGAAAAAATCAACCGTGGGAGCAATCATCAGAAAATGGAAGACATACAAGACCACTGATAATCTCCCTCGATCTGGGGCTCCACGCAAGATCTCATCCCGTGGGGTCAAAATGATCATGAGAACGGTGAGCAAAGATCCCAGAACCACACGGGGGGACCTGGTGAATGACCTGCAGAGAGCTGGGACCAAAGTAACAAAGGTCACCATCAGTAACACACTACAACGGCAGGGAATCAAATCCCGCAGTGCCAGACGTGTTCCGCTGCTGAAGCCAGTGCATGTCCAGGCCCGTCTGAAGTTTGCCAGAGAGCACATGGATGATACAGCAGAGGATTGGGAGAATGTCATGTGGTCAGATGAAACCAAAGTAGAACTTTTTGGTATAAACTCAACTCGTCGTGTTTGGAGGAAGAAGAATACTGAGTTGCATCCCAAGAACACCATACCTACTGTGAAGCATGGGGGTGGAAACATCATGCTATGGGGCTGTTTTTCTGCCAAGGGGACAGGACGACTGATCCGTGTTAAGGACAGAATGAATGGGGCCATGTATCGTGAGATTTTGAGCCAAAACCTCCTTCCATCAGTGAGAACTTTGAAGATGAAACGAGGCTGGGTCTTCCAACATGACAATGATCCAAAACACACCGCCCGGGCAACAAAGGAGTGGCTCCGTAAGAAGCATTTGAAAGTCCTGGAGTGGCCTAGCCAGTCTCCAGACCTCAACCCCATAGAAAATCTGTGGCGGGAGTTGAAAGTCCGTGTTGCTCGGCGACAGCCCCAAAACATCACTGCTCTCGAGAAGATCTGCATGGAGGAATGGGCCAAAATACCAGCTACTGTGTGTGCAAACCTGGTAAAGACCTATTGCCAACAAAGGTTATGTTACAAAGTATTGAGTTGTATTTTTGTTATTGACCAAATACTTATTTTCCACCCTGATTTACCAATAAATTCTTTACAAATCCTACCATGTGGATTCATGGATTTTTTTTTTTTCTTCACATTCTGTCTCTCACAGTTGAAGTGTACCTCTGGTGCAAATTACTGACCTCTGTCATCATTTTAGGTGGGGGAACTTGCACAATCGGTGGCTGACTAAATACTTTTTTGCCCCACTGTATGCTGTTTAAACTGTTTTTTGTTTGTTTGTTTCTGTTTTTTTCTCATTATGACATTGACGAAGGCTACAAGTCAACATGTTTCACTCAAATAAAGTGTACCTGGAGCATTATCGCCCAAGGGCAAAGTTAAGTCACCCTATAACACAACCAGTGCCCCTAAAGTATTGTGTGTTTATTGTGCAAGTTGGAAAAATATGGTTTGTTTTCCTGCTAAAGCATTTAGAAGAAGAACATTTGACACATTTCTTTTTGAAGGTAAGGTAGCATCTCTGTACGTTACCTTTAGTTTCCATATGTAGTGTTCGTTTTCTTCGAGGAAATTACTTTTGCTGCACTGTTGACTTAAATGAATAAAAACTGAACAATATTTTGTTCTTTATGTGCTCATGATAAATGATTAAAATGTGTAGAAAAAAGTTGCAGTGTTTAATCATAAGGAGCAATAATATTTTGCTATTCAAGTTTTGGCTCTCATTTAAATGTGTTTTTCATTCTCAGAAATATGTCAGCTCTGTATGCGCGCGTGTGTGTTACTTTGCTTTAAGCTGTTTAGAATTACAGAATCTATTAGCAGCTATACTGGGTCGACAAATCCATGTATAATGAATATCACACACGCATACACAAGAGCATACAAATACATGCACACACCACTCTGGCTAAAACTCAGCAGAGATAAGCCAGTGGATTAAAAGAGCACCAAAATGTCTCTGATGTAAGGACAGACAGTTATGTAACGCAGAGAAGTGCTGACCAAGAAGAGCAGCTCTGTGTGAGTTCATGATTGAGAGTATATGTTTTTCATATTTCAACGGTCTTAAGCTGTGGTGGATCATCATTGCATAAACCTTTTTAGCATATTTAGTATGTCTGAGCAGGAATTAAGTGTTTGTGCTTCCTCTCAGCCCTGGCTTTAAAAGAGTAGCCGTAACAGGAGACTTTAGCCAATCACAGGTCTTCACTTTTCAGACCAATAAGGCGAGGTAGCAATGATAGCGATGAAGATCAGCAGTTTATTAAAGGTGGAGATTTTTCACCCTGAACAGCAAAAAGGCAGTGATGACTTATTTTTAGCGCGTATGAAGCATGTGCACACAGCCATGAGCTTCCCATGGGAGTGGCTGAGGACACAGAGAAAAGAGCTGCAGGAGGACAGCTGTATTTTTTTTTCCTCAACCATTGCAGGTTGCTGCTAAATTCTGCCTTAGATTTGTTTGATTCATATTAGTTTTCTTTTCAAGGAGAATTTATAGAGAAAAAAATGCCCTTTGAGGTCTTAAGAGAACTCAGGTGAATTCAATTTTTAGACTTTATTTAAATACACCTTTACAACACTGTACAGTACAGCAGCGTGTGCATACAAATTTAGTCATCCAGCTCTGCTCTCTTCTTTGCTGCCCAAATCAATCGATTTCTTACAGCAGTGCCATCTTCAAGTTCTGCTGCATTAAAGATGTGCAGAAGAAGCTCCCCCTACAGGCCATTTGGAGCACTAAAGACATGCTGCAGTCACTTTTAGACACTGATTGCAGCGCCCACTTTGTGTCTATCCATTTCCTTCAGTTGTGCAGGTTATCTAATTCAGTCTTACCGCTGAGTTAAGACCTATAAACCTGAGCCCGGAGGTGGCCGACCTTGATATCTTGCTCCTCACAGAGTAATTATTTGGTTAGAGCAAAAAAGGAAGGTCAGAGAGAATGAGATGGAGAAGGAAAGAGTTATGTGGGGTGCTGTGGTGTCGTGCGTGAGTTGTTTGCGGCATTTGTTTGTGCATGAATTAATAATATGTAGATGTGGTAATGTAAATTTCAAGTAAATATTTTATTGAAGCTACATACCACCACACTGTGGCATGTAGACGTTTTTCCTTATGCTAATCCCCCTCACCCTTTTTAATGCAGTCAGAAGCAAAAAAAGAGAGAAGAAGAAAAACACGTCAGCCTACCTCTCCTCCTCCAGCTCTCCACTTGAGTCAAAGGGAATTCCTGAGCGACGCTCAACCTCGGCTCTGCCATCTCATCACCCACGCTGCCTCTGTGCCTCCCAGCTGTTTGCCATTTGTTATATAGTTTTCCAGACTCTTGTTTTCAGACATTCAGTTGCTGAGACCAAGATAAAGCTTTTTCTGGTGGAAATAAATCCTTTTAAAACGTGTGTTGTTAGAAAGATTTGTTTGCTGAATCATGTCACTAGATAAAGTTTGTCTGCATGGAGCTTTTCCAACAAAATTTTGGAAAATTTAAAGATTTTTTTTTCAAAGAAACAGAAACTATACATTTAAGGCAATAAAAGTTATATTTTTAATCATTTGCGAAGTACACGCGTCTTGTTATTTTCATGACAAGAGTGAGGTAGGGAGACTGAAACTAATCCTGTGTGTAGGGGAAGCAAACTGCAGCCAGTTAGCAGATACAGAAAGACACTTTGACTTGCCGAAAATCCGCACAATTATAAAATCACACATTGTTGTATGTTCCCGATTGGCTGGCAACCTCACAGTGGCAATAGTGCTCCGGGAAGTCGTGGCCCACGCAGAACATAAATAATGTTTTTTAAGGACGTTTTGGGAGATTTTTTGCTTGCAAACAAAAAAGTTAATCTTTTCGTTAAGTGTTCTCTGATGTTGACCTGTCTCACACTGAGCATACAGCAAAGGAGTATCTGTGTCATTCGCATGCTCACGACTGGAAATGGAAATGTTCTTGTTAAAGGGAAGGTGCTGTGTGGGCAAAGAGAGCAGCAGGAAGGACACATGACGATAACTCAACTTTGGGAAGTCTACAGGCAATTACCCAGCAAACATCCTGACCCTGAATATCAGTTGGCTGACCATTTATTCTAGACACCTAGTGCCTCAGAAATGCTGTCTGAAAACACACTTCCTGAACTTCCTAGGAAGCTTTTCTGCAGTAATTCTTCTGTTCATCAATTGGGATAAAAGAACATTGCATTTTAGTCATTTATGGTGAACTTTTTGCCATCACACCACATCAAATTTTGGCTGCAGAGACTGCTGGGTACTTGCTATGCTCTCATATGGCCTTTTCTTTACATTGCTTGAGTTTGTTCACTTTCATTTAAAGGTGCAAACCTAAGTTGTGCTGCCACATTCACACAGTTTAGAGAAAAATAGAGTTCTCAATACATCCAAACAAGCCATAGTTGGTCAGTCTTTCTCTAATTGTGCTGTAATGAACTTCAAAATTTAACATGCTAAGTGAGGTCTGTCAAATCTGAGGTGTAGCAGTTTGCAGCAATGAGGTGTGGGGTTTTTTTTGCAGAGCTACATCTCAGACTAACCTTGGGGTAAATTTGCAGGGACGTTCACTCCTGGGAAGACTGCCATCTGTCTTGAATGTTCCTCATTGTAGAATGATATAATGGCCTTATAACACTTTCCAGATTGATGGGCAGCAGCAGTTGCTTCTCTATGATCTTCCATTGTGTTAATACACACCTGAACGCTCCAGACCAGCAAACACCCAAAACCTCTCCTTTCATAGAGGTGCTCACACTTGCTGATGATCAATTTATCAAATGCATTTGATTAAAAGCAACTGGATGCTACCTACCTTCTTACATGTAACTCCATGAAGGGTGCTCTTAGTTTTTAAACACTGCTTGTGGATTTTGGCTTAACTTTTACTAAATAAATAATGACACAATGTAATATACCACCTTGTTTACCTCAGGTTGTATTTACATGACCTTCCAAGGACCCTTTATTTCTTATAATGTATCAAAAATTAAAATCAACAGAGGGTGTACTTTCTTTTTCCAATACCTGTAGCTAGCAGGCTAAAGACCATTTTAGCTTGCTTTGCTGTCTCATGACTAGAAAGGTTTAGCGTGGTCTTGTATTGTAGTGATATACATTTTCTTAGCAAGCAAGCAAACAGAATATGTCCAGAAATTTCCAAAGTATTAATTAAAACAAAACTAAACTCCTGAGGGCTCTTGTGACTGGTGCTGCGGTTATTTATTTAGTTTGTTGCCATTTGGAATAATACGTAGGCGTTTGAGGTCCACCATCTGGAACACTGGAGCGGTTTTGGCCCTCTGTCAGTCACTGAAGCTCACAGCATTGTGCAGGAGTCACTTATTAGTCACGACCTAACAAAACTAGAATACCCAGGCTTCACTGCAGTGTCGTGGCATCTGCTCTGCAAGACATTTTCAATAAGCTAACATTATGGGATGAGCTTTGACAACCTGCAATCACTTTATCAGCTCTATAATATTTAACAGTCTCACTGTAACTGCTTCTCTCACCCGGTATGAATTATCTAATGCAAGTTTTTTTCTTTAGGATTTCTATTTTTTACTTTTCCTCATCTTTTCCTCACCTGCCCCTTGGGTTTTGTCATCACACATCTCTGTGACCTCCTTCCTCTCGTCTCCCTCCATGTTTCCATGTGCTTGCTCAGCACGTTCCCACCTGCATCCATAATCCACTGTATGCTCTTACAGTCTGCTCGCTTTGTCCTAATTTCAGACAATCCTCTCTCAGCTAACAAGTCAAATTTTAATCATCCATTATCACTACTTAACCAAGCCGCCATAGCAGATTTACCCGTCGAAGGTCACTTTTTGCTCGTGCTTTCTCTGTATTAAGCGTGGTCGCCCATAGAAAGTGATTTAAAATCATTTATGCATTGTCTAAAATATATTGGATGTGGTCTGTGAAATAGTTTTTTTTTTCCCCGGCCTGTGGGTGAAATGTTCTGTTTGGAAAAAATATTTTGCTTGATCTCCTTCACTGTATACATTTATTTAATCTTGTCTTTTTATCTGGCCCCAGGGATTTCTTCATCTTAGGCAAATTATCAGTCAAGTGATGATGCTCATAAAACCTTGACAGGTACCGTGTGCTCTTCTGAGATTACACTGATTCACCAGCGGTTCGAGTGAAAGCATGCAAAAGAGTAAATGCTTTAATATAGCCTGTGCTCAGTGTGGTTTACGATAATGGATGGAGTTCCCAGAGAGTGTGAGCCGCCTCATCAGAGCAGTGTCACAAGGTGCTCCTTTATTCTCACACAGTCTCAAGATTCATGTTTGCTGTTAGGAAACGATGAGCACTCTGTGTTCGAATACAAGTCAAAGCATACAATTTTTAAGATAAGCACTTACCATAAATATGTATGCATTTTACAGTCAAGTCGAGCAATACTCCTCTCCTCATCCTGGTGGATGACATAAAGATACAGTCATGTGAAAAAGAACGTTTTCACAGGAGTCTGTGCAGTCTATCCTTATTCTGCACCCGTGCCACTTCCATAGGTATTACTTAAGAGGGTAACTAGCAGCCATGTGCCGCTAGTCAAATGCCTTGAGTGTTCAATGCCCCCCACAAAATGTAAGCAAAATACCAAAAAAACCCTTTCAGACTCTGCAGACCTCTGTTACGATGTTAAATATTACAGTAAAGTACAATTTAAAAAAAAGATTGAACAAGTGTGGCTTGTTTGGAAGGGTTGCCATGTGAAAGTCTCTTCTCTCTAAAACAACATGTCAGGTTAGGTTTGCTGGAAAAAACACAAGACTTTTGGAACAATGTCCTTTGGAGAGAGAGGACTAACACCTATACCAACCGTCAAGCACGGTGGTGGACAGGTGATGATTTGGGCTTTTTGGCAACAACAGGACCTGGGCACCTTACAGTCAGTGAGCCAACCATGAATTCCACTGTATACCAAAGTATTGTAGAGTTAATCGTGAGGCCTTCTGTCTGACAGGAAACGCATTGTCGAAATTGGCTCATGCAACAGAACAATGATCCCAACCAGACCAAGAAATCTACAACAGAATGGCTAAAAAAGAAAATCATAAAAGTGGTCCAATGACTCAGAGTTCAGCCTTCAACCTTATTTAAATACTGTGGCAGGAATTTAAAAAAATTCTTCCATAACAATGTGACAGACTGATAAAGCCATACTGAAAGTGATTATTTCACGTAGGTTGCTATAAAGGTGGCTCTACTGAGGTTTTCACTGGACAGTATTTACTATGTGATACTAGAGATGGCACGATACCACTTTTTTATGTCCGATACCGATACCGATATCATAAATTTGGATATCTGCCGATACCGATATGAATCCGATATGTTTTTTAATCAACAAAACTGTTTTTTAAATATCTTGCTGCATTTTGTATAAGTTCATACTCAAGTTTAAAACAACAACTACACTAAAGCTATTCTGTTATACCTGTATGCAAAAAAAAATATTTCATAGTTCAGCAATACTGATCAATCTAATAAACTTAAACCTGCACCATCCTCCCTATTCTGGTATTTTAAAGAGTACTTAGCATAAATATTAAGCAA
The DNA here is from genome assembly GCF_057382275.1 of Copadichromis virginalis. Lineage (NCBI taxonomy): Eukaryota > Metazoa > Chordata > Actinopteri > Cichliformes > Cichlidae > Copadichromis > Copadichromis virginalis. The sequence continues at coordinate 16,345,904 of NC_140621.1, forward strand.
CCTAACTAATAGGGTTCCAACTCCCAGCAACAACAAAAATAAATAAATAAAAAATAGGGAACCACCCCTCACGCTCCACCTCATGATGCTTAATCGACGTAATCAACCTTAATTTGATGCAGTGTGAAAAAAAATGCACAGAAATCAATTATTTTTCAAGAAATATTAAATAGATTCAACATCTTTCTTCAACAAAATTGCAGACTGCACAGATGGTACCTTCCCAAAGGAAAAAGTACTATAGCTTACTAGGGTATATATATTAGACGTAATAGTTACTATATACAGTAATTGACTTCTATTCATTTTACATCAAATTAAAACTTTGGGTGTCAGATAATTATTTATTAAAAGCTAGACATTTTAAATGAGAATAAGAAAGAAAAGTATGTCTTTGTGCCCCCTTTTCCCTGTTAATGCCCTATCGGCCCCCCTGGCTAAACTTTGCTAGATCCGCCCCTGCACAGTTACCAGCGTCAGCTACGTAGAAAAAGATCCTCGAGTAGAAAGTAATATTAAATACATTCTAACAACAGCTGATCAAGCTTAAACGTGCTGCTGTTGTTCAGCCGCTGGTTTCCTCTTTCTGGTGCAAAGTGGGCCAAAAGCAAACTAGAGACACGGACTCGCGACAGAAAAGCCGATCAGCTGATCGTTAAGCAGTTTCATGATTGAAGTAGCAGCAGGAGAGGCAGTCGCTTGTTAAGCTTAACGCAGGAATGCTTTACAAACATTCAGAGATGGACTTACACACTTGCTTTACTTCTCTCGGGGATAACTTTGTCGGAGATGAAATGCCGGGTTGCTAGCGAAGCTCCACATGCTATCCAGACCACCTACAGGTCCCGCATGCCACAGCCGCTCTATCACGTGATGCATACTGCTCCGACGTGCTAACGTTCTGAGGTGAGTTACGGCGTGTTGCAAGTTTTGTGAGGTGCTTTCGTGATATTTAATGGATCGGATTACATTTTTTATTTTTCTCCGATATCCGATCCAGTTATTTAGGTCAGTATCGGACCGATACCGATACGTAATATCGGATCGGTCCATCTCTATGTGATACTACAAATTGTTAGATATTCTGCAATATTCATTCATACCACTACAGGCAACGCTGCAAATTATTAACCGCTTTAATGCAATATTGGATTTTTATAAATATATTTCCGCATCAGTGTAATGAACCACCTGGAGGTATTTAATTTCCTGGAATGGACAGAAAACCCCTTTTTCATGTTTTCTTAAGTTATTGCATCTGATCATTTATTCATGTTCTTGAAAACTTCAACTATATTATCCAACGATACAAAGTTGTGAAGCGCGAGGGGTCGCTGGTTCAGGAACTGATTTTCTTTCAATAATATTCTTGGTGTACCTTCGCTGCATTAATGTATGAACCCTATGGGTTCATGCACAGACCGGCAGTTTTAATCCTTCTTCTATTGACTTTTATTTTAAATTAAACTTCAATTGAAGATTAAAGCCGTAGAGTTTCTTGCTGATTCAGAAGCACTAAAAGAGTGAAAGATACATTTTTCTTCCAAAATTAAATAACTTTTCTGTTTTAAACTCTGTACCTAATGTGGTTAGGAACAGAGTTAGAAATGTAAACTTGATAGCGATACCCTTGAAAATTCGAGATACTCAATACCAGTTTCTTTACCATAGGTGAAAACTTTTTTTTGTAATATTGAAACAACACAATGTTTTCTAACCTTTATTTATAGCAAGACAGACCTGTTTCTGACAAACATATTGGATTAAAATTAAACTGTATCATGTAGTGCAAAAAATACTGTAACATAACTAGGGATGGGTATCGTTTAGGTTTTATCTGATACCGGTGCCAAATCGGTACTTTTGAAACGGTGCCGGTGCTCAAACGGTGCTCAAACCAGTGCTTAAAGAATGGAGAACACAAAATTGGTCCAAAAACCTCTCATGTTCAGCTGGTTTTTGTAAAAAGATAACAATGTTAGCCTTTTCTGCAGCTGTGGGGCATATATGGTATCACTCTTGGCTGGAAGCAGTGCTTAATCAATGGAAAAAACACAAACTTTATCCAAAAACCTCTCATGTTTAGCCGTTTCCCTCTTTTTCTTTGGTCACTTTAGCCTTTTTGGCCAGGGTGAAGGGAGTATCTGCCATCAAACAAGAAGACAGCCGCATGTAGCTATGATGGTGTTTGCTAGTTCACCTTACATGCATTAATGTAATAACGTGGTTAGCCTACTCGACGTAAATTACACACAAACAACATTAAGCTACTCACGCAGAGAAGAACGGCTGCTGCTGCATCATCATCCTCATCATTTCTGCTACACTGGCAGGGCTAGGGGCCAGGACTCTCCTCTTCGTGTTTCTGGGGATGTTGCTAACCCCGGGTCCGATAACAGGCACCACACCCGCAGTAGATGCGCTCGGTGTGAGGTCTCGCAGCAAGCTATCAAATATGGCGCATTTCTTGGCTTTTTAAAAAAAACGCTATGCGTCGCCAGGTGTTTCATCGGATTCGAGGTGTTACCTCCTTTGACAGTATCATAGTATCTGCTCTGAGGATCCACTCGCAGGACTCCGGAGTGTGTTGTAACAGAGACAGTTTATTCACAAAAATCTTCACCAAGTGTATTTACAGGCAGTGCGAGGACAGTGCTATATACAAGATGTGCGAGGACGGGTTCCAGGGCTCCAGGGAAAACAAGGGGATCACACACACGCTCACGCCAACCTCTCTCCGCTAGTGACCAGCCACCTCTTACACGCTCCACACGGGGAAACACGGGGACGGGTCCGGGGAATCTAGAACAGAGAGACAAGTGTTACTTTCTGAGGCGGAAGTGTGGGAAACTAGGGCTCGACGTGTACTGACAGGAGTCTTCACAACAATCCAGCGTTGAACAGCTGATCTCCTCCTTCTGATATACCAGCTGGTCTGATGAGGCCCAGGTGTGCATGATCCGGGAGGGCGTGGGCCGAGGGCGTGAACCCGCCATGAGTTCCGCCCCGGCAAAACAGGGGAGGGGGAGAGAGATTGCTGATCAGTGCCTTGCCGACCCCGCAGGTCGTGACAGTACCCCCCCGCCAACGGGAGCCTCCCGGCGACCCCCAGGCTTCCCAGGGTGAGCCTCATGGAACCGCCGAACCATGGCCCGGTCCAGCAGAGCCGCCCGCGGGACCCAGGAACGCTCCTCAACGCCATAGCCCTCCCAGTCCACAAGATACTGCAGGCCACGGCCCCGGCGCCTGACGTCCATAATCCGAGACACGGAGAAGGCCGGACGGCCAGCGACGACCCGGGCGGGCAGAGGGGGTCCGGAAGGAGGGCACAGAGGACTGGAACAGTGAGGTTTGATCTGCGAGACATGAAACACGTTGTGGATACGCATGGTCCTGGGGAGCCTGAGACGCACAGAAACGGGGTTAACAATGGAGTCCACTTCGAACGGGCCAATGAAGGAGGGGGAGAGCTTTTGCGACTCCGTCCTGAGAGGCACATACCGGGTCGAGAGCCAAACCTTCTGTCCAGGTGAGTAGGCCGGGGCCAGGGACCTGCGGCGATCCGCCTGCCGTTTGTTCCGGTCCGCCGTGCGAAGAAGGGCAGCTCTAGTGGCCCGCCACGCGCGCCGACACCGCCGCAGGTGCTGCTGAACAGAGGGCACAAAGTGCTCACCTTAGATGGCAGGGAACAGGGGAGGTTGGTACCCCAGGGAGGCCTCGAACGGGGAGACGCCTGTGGCCGACGAGGTAAGGCTATTGTGAGCGTACTCCACCCACGTCAGTTGCTCACTCCAGGTGGTCTGATTAGTGGACGTCAAGCAACGGAGAGCCGTTTTGAGTTCTTGGTTGGCCCGTTCCGCTTGACCGTTGGTCTGTGGATGAAAACCTGACGAGAGACTAACCTGGGCCCCCAAGGAGGCGCAGAACTCCCTCCAAACACGTGACGTGAACTGTGGGCCTCGGTCCGAGACCACTTCAGCAGGGATCCCGTGGAGGCGAAACACATGAGTTGACAGAAGCCGGGCGGTCTCCAGGGCAGTGGGGAGCTTGGGGAGAGCGACAAAGTGGGCAGCTTTAGAGAAACGGTCGACAACGGTGAGGATGACTGTGTTACCTGATGACGGCGGAAGACCAGTGACAAAGCGGCGGAAGACCAGGGGCGGCTTGGCGTAGGCAAGGGATGAAGTAGGCCGGCAGCAGGCTGGTTGACCGGCTTATTCTGGGCACAGGTTGGACAGGCAGCGATGAAGTCTTGGACGTCCTTGGCCAATGTAGGCCACCAGGCGAACCGCTTGATGAAGGTGACGGTGCGATGAACGCCCGGATGACAGGTGAGTTTTCCGCCGTGGGCCCATTGTAGCACTCGTGAGCGAACCAACGTGGGAACAAAGAGCACTCCCGGGGGACCAGTACCTGGATCCGGTTCCGCCCGCTGGGCCTCCCGTATGGCGGACTCGATCTCCCATGACAGGGCCCCGATAACGCACGTGGGAGGGAGAATGGGAGCCTCACGGGTGGGGTCCTCTGAGGTGGTGAATTGGCGGGAAAGGGCATCGGGTTTCACGTTCCGGGAGCCGGGCCTGTAGGTGATGGTGAAGCAGAATCTGGTAAAGAACAGAGCCCACCTGGCTTGTCGAGCATTTAGTCGTTTAGCCGACCGGATGTATTCGAGGTTCCTGTGGTCAGTCCATACCACAAAGGGTTCTGTTGCGCCCTCTAGCCAGTGGCGCCACTCCTCCAGGGCGAGTTTGATAGCCAACAGCTCCCTGTCCCCGATGTCGTAATTCTGCTCTGCAGGAGAGAGACGACGAGATAAGTAAGCACAAGGGTGGAGCTTACCGTCTAGTTGCTGGGAGAGAACTGCTCCGACCCCTACATCCGAGGCGTCCACCTCCACGATGAACTGCCGCTTGAGATCCGGTTGCCGGAGGATGGGCGCCGACGCGAAACGTTTAGCCGGGAAAAAGCCTCCTGAGCCTGATCATCCCAGCAGAAAGGCACCTTAGGGGAAGTTAAACGGGTTAGTGGCAAAGCAATCTTGCTGTAGTCACGAATGAACCTCCGATAAAAGTTTGCAAAACCGAGGAACCGTTGAAGCTGCTTACGGTTAGGCGGCGTGGGCCAGTCTAAGACTGCTTGTACCTTAGCTGGATCGGTTCTTAAATCGCCCCGTTCAATGATGTAGCCCAAAAACGACACAGTACTCACATGAAACTCGCACTTCTCCCCTTTAACAAACAGCCGATTCTCCAGGAGGCGTTGCAGGACTTGTCTGACGTGATGTACATGATCCGGGAGAGAGCTGGAGAAGATGAGAATGTCGTCAAGGTACACAAACACAAAACGATCGATGAAATCTCGGAGAACATCATTGACTAGACTCTGAAAGACAGCTGGAGCATTAGTCAGTCCAAACGGCATGACCAAGTATTCAAAATGGCCCAGGTGCGTGTTGAAGGCCGTTTTCCACTCGTCACCCTCTCTCATCCTGACTAAGTGGTAAGCATTCCGCAGATCGAGCTTAGTAAAAATGGTCGCCCCCTGCAGGAGTTCGAAGGCGGAGGATAAGAGCGGCAGAGGGTATTTATTCTTAACAGTAATGGTATTGAGACCCCGGAAATCAATACAAGGCCGAAGGCTTTTATCCTTCTTAGTGACGAAAAAGAACCCGGCAGCCACAGGGGATGAAGAGTGGCGAATCAGTCCATCAGCCAAGGATTCATTAATATACTTCTCCATGCATTCACGTTCAGGTTGAGAGAGACTGTATAAGCGACTAGTGGGAAGGGGTGCACCCGGGAGCAAATCAATACTGCAGTCGTACGGGCGATGAGGGGGAAGAGAGCGGGCGCGGTCCTTACAAAACACTTGCTTGAGATCATGATACTCTGACGGGATAGCTGAAAGGTCAGGGGGCTCGTGTGGTAGTGGTTTAGCTGCTTTAACGGGAGTAGCTGCTGTCAAACAGGTCATGTGACACTCCTCCCCCCCACCCCAGAACCCTCTCCTCCCTCCAGTCGAGCACGGGGTTATGCTGGCGTAACCATGGAAATCCTAGCACCAGGGGCGTGAGAGGGGCTTCAAAGACATAAAACTGCAGCAGTTCAGTGTGATTCCCAGACAGCGTTAGGGACACGGGTTCTGTAACATGAGTTATGTCGGGAAGACGTTGACCGTTTAAAGCGGTGACCTGCAACAAGTGGGGTAATGCCCGTGCGGAAATCTTAAGTTTGAGAGCCAGGGAAGCATCTATGAAGCTCTGCTCCGCACCAGAGTCAATCAGCGCCTGAAGAGAGTGAGAGGCAGAGTGGACAGTCACTTTAGCGGCTAGCATGAAGCGTGAAGGAGAATGTGAAAAGGAGACCTCGCCCACCCGTATCCTCCTTTCTACCGGCGGGCGGGGTCTTTTGGCCGAGCAGGACAGACCTTGGCGAGATGGCCCTTGCGGCCGCAGTAAAAGCACTCACCGGATCGCCATCTGTGTGCCCTCTCCTCCGGGGAGAGTTGAGAGCGTCCGATCTGCATGGGTTGCTCCTGCTCGTCGCCACGGTCCACTTCCCGATCGCTACTTCCGCTTCCGCCGGAAGCTGACTCCGCACGCCCCACAGGCCTCTGGGAACCGTAGTTGCTGGCGCGGTGACGCGCCCTCAAATGTTCATCAACCTTAACACATAAGGCGATCACCTCCGATAGAGTCTTGGGCAGCTCCCTCATTAACAGTTCGCCCTTAAGGACATCACAAACATTGTTCAATAAGGTACTTATCAGCGCAGGCTGCCCCCATCCCGTCTCCTCAGCCAGTGTCCAGAACTCCACAGAGAATTCCGCCATACTCCGTCTTCCTTGTTTTAAGTTCAGCAAACGGTGGCCCGCTGCCTCAGCTCCGGTGCCCCTTTCGAACACACTTTTGAACTTTGAGAGAAAATCAGCATAGGTAATCTCCGGGCTAGTCCGTAACACTGCTTGGGCCCAGTTCAAGGCTTGACCGCGGAGTAACTGAACGAAAAAGGCTATCTTAGCTCCATCACTTTCATACGTTCGCCGCAGCTGCCTAAACTGCAACGTAATCTGCGTTAGGAAACCAGCACACTTGTGGAACTCACCAGCGAATGGCTCCGGTGACGGTAGAGCTCGTTCCAGGGGTTCCGCGGAAGCGGGGGCTGGTGGCGTGGAGTGTTCCGGGGCCGGCGGCTGTGCAGGAGCAGACGGGGGTGGCATAGCGGGACCTGGCAGCGGAACGTGCTGAGCGAGAGCCTGAGTGAGTGCGATCAGCTGTTGGTTAATGTGTTGTAGCATCTGCTCGTGTCGCTCCAACACGGCTTCTGGAGGAGGGGTGGGTTGTAGAGCTGAGTCCGCTGGATCCATAGTATGGCTGGATTGTTACTGTCACGGGTTGCTCTGAGGATCCACTCGCAGGACTCCGGAGTGTGTTGTAACAGAGACAGTTTATTCACAAAAATCTTCACCAAGTGTATTTACAGGCAGTGCGAGGACAGTGCTATATACAAGATGTGCGAGGACGGGTTCCAGGGCTCCAGGGAAAACAAGGGGATCACACACACGCTCACGCCAACCTCTCTCCGCTAGTGACCAGCCACCTCTTACACGCTCCACACGGAGAAACACGGGGACGGGTCCGGGGAATCTAGAACAGAGAGACAAGTGTTACTTTCTGAGGCAGAAGTGTGGGAAACTAGGGCTCGACGTGTACTGACAGGAGTCTTCACAACAATCCAGCGTTGAACAGCTGATCTCCTCCTTCTGATATACCAGCTGGTCTGATGAGGCCCAGGTGTGCATGATCCGGGAGGGCGTGGGCCGAGGGCGTGAACCCGCCATGAGTTCCGCCCCGGCAAAACAGGGGAGGGGGAGAGAGATAGCTGATCAGTGCCTTGCCGACCCCGCAGGTCGTGACAGTATCAGCTTAAAGCACTTGTTGCAGGCTGCTGAGTTTGCATATTTTGCTGTGAAGTACAGCCAGACTTTTGACCGCTTCGCCTAGGGCATTTTTAATCTGTAGCTCTGCTCTAACTGAACGTACGTACCTGGGCCCGCCTACTATCCTCGGAAACGTAAAATGATTGGCTAGAAGTGTATCACAGCTCAGGAAAAAAAAGCACCGAAATAAAGCACCGAAATGTGCGCTGCTTTTCGGTCTGGTTACTACCGTTTATGTCAGAACCGGTGCCCATCCCTAAACATAACCGTAAGCTACATGTGAAAAATACTTTACAGTTCTCTTAGGTACTGCTTGTCTGTGGAAATGCTGAACTTCTGTCTCTGTTTATTTCCTGTTGCACTTTTCTTAGCTTCATTTAGGTACTTTGAGAGAATAGTAATACACCTGAGACACAAATATAAGACAAAAATTATTACTGCCTGCAGACAGGAGTAATGACATCTGACGTTAGCTATGGCTGCTAACTGCTACAGTATCTTAATAATAGCAGAGCGCTAATATTGCTATCAGGTGACTGCTAATACTTAGCCAGGTTAACGTTTATGATAACTGTTCAGTACTTCAGTGTTGTTAAAACGGGAGCTTTACTGACCTCTCAAAATTCCTCATGAAGTGTTGTTCAGCATTGTGAAGGTCAGCTCCTGCCAGTGAGAGGAGGGGGCAGCGCCTGCCTGTCTGCAGCATTTTTGTGTCAGCTGGAGGAGATGAGGACAGCTGCTGGTGCTTGCTCTGCTAGTAATTTTTTAGCAACAATTAGGTACTGAGTATTGATTTTTGTTTGATAGTTTGTTTTTTGACAATCCTAGTCCTACATATAATTTAACCAAAAGAAATTTAAGCCATAGATGTGCTTTCAATGAAAGTCACTTAACATTATATAAAAAAACAGAATGGGACAATAGCACTGGTTGTACTTCGCTCAAGGCACTATAGATATAACAATCATGCCTCGTCTTATTTATTTTTTCTTGTACTTCTATATCAAAGGTATAAAAATATCTAGCATGGGGGCAAAAATATTTTAAAAGGTAGTGTAACTACAGCAGGTTGCTGTCCCACATCCCCCAGACACCTGACCTAGCGCTCTGACTGTCCGCCCTGCTGTCCTGACCTGGCGAATATAGGACAGTGTCTGGTATTCATCTGTTCATTTAATTCAACTTTAATTTATTATAGTTGATCTCCTATAATGTGATTGATAATTCATATTTGGTGGATGTCACAGGACATAGAACAGCACATCGAGGCCGGTGGAAATAGATCAGGTGGATTCATGGGCCATCTGTGATCTGAGTCAATGCTGGAAAAATATCATACTGTATTTTTAACAAATGTTTGTTGAAATGGAAATGGTAAAATGTATAGTATAATCTGGATTAATCTGGTACATTTTGTAGCAGTAGCTGAAGCCGCTAATCTCAGTTTGATCAATGAATCACACCTTCATTTAAAAATGCAGTAGGTGTTGGTGAGTGGGTGTGCTTGACATCGAACGGGTCTTTATCAAAGCTGATAAGCTGAAAACCAATGGCAGCCTTTGCAGTCCTTGAAAAACGCAGGTTAAGCGGTGAGGTCCTCTCAAATGCTGGTTCAGTTCTGTCTCTTATTCTTTGAGGACATTCACAAGGCTGCCTACCTATTCAGAAATGGAAAGCCCACATGGATTAAAACATCAAAGCGTACTCGGTGTTCTGTTGAACTGCACAAAGTTGCTGTGTTTCCTCGCTGTCGATACGTGTCTGGAATGCATTATGAGAGAGGGCGAGCTGGATTGTGGAAATAAAAATGAAATAAAAACACCAGAGCCGTTTTCATTCTGTGTTCTTTGTAAATCTTGGGGTGGTAAGAATCAGATAAATTAATAATGCCATAAGGTTTGGCTTGCTTTCTCCTCCTCTACTTCACCACCTCTTTCCTCGGGCTGCTTCTGCCCCTTGTGTGTATTTTTGACCGCTTCAATAATTCACATGAAAGTTTTAAAGCACAGTAGATGATCTCGAGAACATTAAGTCTGAGCAAAAGTGAAAAATAAATAAATAAATGATTGAAAGTTTCCCATATTTTCTTCTTTCATGTCTCCTCGTTTTGCACTACTGCGGGAAAGTCTTATGCTGAGTGGAAAAAGACAAACAGCCACAGTGTGAACACATTAGGCAAAAAAAATCATTATTTTGGCTGTGAAAATGTGAAATTAAAGAAAATAATGTGGCATTGTGGTTTGTGGCTTCTATCACATAACTGGAAAATTATTTATAGTATGGTTTTGTTACACTTTAGCTTTGAGGACAAGTGAAAATTCATATATTCACCCCCAAAAACTGATTGTTGTCATTAGAAAAAAAAAACCCACCCAGATTCTTCGTGTAAAGCTTATTGGAAGCTTTCTGAGAGCATAACCTCTGTAAAATACTTTAATCAGAAAGAACTTTTTTAAATGTACCTTTCATTCATCAACTCTGGACACAGTTTGGTGCAATAAAGACAGTTTTTTTTTATTGTGCAAGAGTGCTGCATAAATGAATATGTCAGTGTAGACAAGGACAGGAGTTTGTTCTTTGGCATTCAAACTTCAACTGCTGTACAAGATTAAAAAGAAAAGAAGGGAAAAAAGTTTAAAACATGTATGCACTTCATTTAGATATTATAAAGTTCATCTGAAGATTATGGTCAAATATAAGGATTTTTAAAAATATATATTTTTTAAAAAATAACTAAATATTAGTATATACTACCAGCGGGGATGTGGTTCTGCTCACCTGAATTGAAGGATTTTAAGGGTCCCCTCAGTTCCACTGAGACGTCTTCAATAGAGTCAGAGAATGAAGAGGATGAATCATCCACTATTGAGGGTGGGGTCACGGGGTGTTAAATAGCTCCTTGGTGTCTGGGTCCCTGTGGTGGATGATATTCACTATGAGTTTCTCATGTCTCTGGCTCTGTTTTGGGGAATCTTAGTTGATATGCTTCTGGAAGTTGGGGACAGTGACCCTAAATTAACAGACTGGGGTGGTGGTTCCCCTCTCCAAGAAGGTGGACCAAAGAGTGTTTCCTAATTATAGGTGTATCAAACTTCTCAGCTTCCCTGGGAAGGTCTATGCTAGAGTGCTAAAAAGGAAGAGTCAGCTGGACCAGTTCTTTATCCTCTTGAGGATATTAGTGGAAGAGTGGGAGTTTTGCCCAAACAGTCTACATGTGTTTTGTGGATTTGTATATTCAACTGCATCCCTCAAAGGGTACTTTGGGAGTGCCTTGGGAGCATGAGGTATCAAGCCCCTTGTTCCCTTGTGAGACATTGGTCCGAAATGTCAGCAACAAGTCAGACTCTTGCTCAATTGGTATTGGATTGTCCTTTCTCACTGGCTGGGTTCCTAATTATTATGGCCAGAATTTCTAGGCAAAGGTGAGGGGTTGAGGGTTCAATGGTTTCAGGATCTCGTTTCTGTTTTTAGTGAACGAGGTGGTTTTGTTGGTTTCATCAAGCCTTGAACTCCAGCTTGCACTGTGGTAGTTTGTGGCTGAGTGTGACGCAGATGAGAATTATCATCTCAAAGTCAGAGGCCATGTTTCCCATTTAGAAAAAGGTGGAGTCCAGGTTGTGAAATAGTATCTCAGGGTCTTGTTCACGAGTGAGGGGAGATTGAAGTGAGAGATTGACACAGACATTGGTGCGGCATCAGTAGTGATTCAGATGCTGTACCGATATGTTGTGGTGAGAGCAGAGCTGGGCATGAAACCAACGCTGTCCAATCTACATTCACTCTCACCTCTGTCCATAAGATCACAGATACATGAAGTGGCAGAAATGAGCTTGGAGCTTGGAAGGGTTGCTGGGCTAGACCTAGAAAGGAGAAGTAGAGCTACCCCATCACAGTTGAGATGGTTCCTGGGCGCCTCCAAATGAGGCATATGCCACCAGGAGGATGCCTCAGGGCGACTCCAGGACACTCTGGAAAGATTGCATCTCTCGGTTGGCTTGGAACACCGGGTTTCCCATCGTCATGGGATCTGGGAAAAGCTGGAGGTGGCCGAGGGGAGAGATGTCTGGTTGTCTCTGCTTAGACTGCTTCGCATGCTATCCAGCCCCGGATAAGAGGCAGAAGATAAGTGGATGAATGGATTCACATTTAGCATTTTCAGAAGTGTCATTATTTCTAATTAGCTTAGCACAAATACTGTTAACAGGAGAAAGCTGTCATGGTTAAAGTCATGAGATATAACTCACTGGGCCATAATGAAAATGCCTTTTCTGATTTACACTAAAAGATCTGGACAACTGTTGTTAGTCGTTACAGGAAAGATCATATTTCACTGTCAACAGGATACAGCATAAACTCCTGGGAACAAGAATGTTTGGATCTAATTTCATGGCACTCTAATAAGGGAAATTCAAAGTAGCCAACAAATCAACCTTGTCATGCCTCATTGTGTAACATACTGGTCTTATCAGTTATAACAACAGGCTATACACTTATTTTTAACTAGAGAAAATAATATAAATTGCCGGTGCTTTCATACAGTCCTGCCACTTCTTTTATCATCCACACAGATAAGGATTAATAAAACGCAGTATTAGCATGGCAACCTAAGTAACAGAATGTGCTTTTCAGCCAAACCCTTGCTGTGAAGAGTCAGAGCATCAATAACTGCCGAGAAGGAGCAGGGCACCAAAGTTTTTCTCAGCATTTTAGGTGCACCAGACGTTTAGCTTCTCATTTCTTTTGAGTGCGATATTCCTCTATCACTCATACATGTGGAAATAAATGGACCTGGATTGCAGTCTATCTTCATGGATGAAATTGCTCCTACATTTGGTCCGTGTGTGCTGCGTGTCAGGATAATACTTCTCATATATTCCTACTGTGTACCAACTCTGCCTGCTGTCAAATTGACAAAAAGTGCCTCTGCTCACACTGCTGCTGATGGTGCAGATGAGAGCCTCGGGTTTTATTTCCTGGAGAGAGAAGGAGGGGAGGAGAGGGATGGAGAAATGGAAATTGGCATAAACATGAAAATATAAATAAACTGCAACCTCTGGGGTTCCACCATCCACCATCTCCTCCCCTCTGCATCTGCTTACACCTCCAGTGAACTTTGTTATTTATACTGTTACTATTATTATCAGGTTGTACCTCTGGCCTTACCCTGTTCCTTCAGTCCCTCTAAATGTACCTGGCAGCTGTTAAGGTCAGGGATGTTGGTCCGTTTGTTAAATCAGCTGCCTTTGCTGCTCTACCCCCCCTGCCTTTATCTCGACATCCTTGCTGCCTAAGGGATACTGTAATTAACAATCACTCTCTCTGCATGTCAAACATGAAGGAGAATGCCATTAGGGAGAATAACGTGTAATTGTCTTTGTAATGCGCTACAAGACTGCTGGACTATAAACAACTTGATAGGTTTCTTTTCATTTTACTGTTAAGTGTTTGATACTGTAAAGCATCACAGTAGCATCCTTGGTGCCAAGGAACAAGTCCTCTCCTTCACAGAGCTGTCTCTTAATATATGCCTTCACTTGACTCTGCACTGTGCAGAGCTGCACAATCAAATTTGCATGCACTTGTTTAGCCAGTCAGAACAAGCAGCCTCATTTTTCCCCTGGTGCCCATATGCCTACAAGCCTATGGAGTCAGTTGGAAGATCCATCTGTGCTGGGAGGTTAGTTAAAATGCACGCCTTTCAGTATTTGGTGTAATGGGTATCTGTGCACGAAGGACCGCTGCTCTGTACATTCTAGAAGTGTATTGCTGCCCTCCCTTAACAGCAGGAGGTTGCCATGAAAGCCTCAGGTTTCCTCCATTTGTGGACGTGACATGCAAAACTTCATGCATCACAGACTGCACTAGGTGGTGTAAAAATTTCTGCAGAAATATGGATATCGTGCAGCAAAGAAGGAAAAGGGTTATACCCCTTTTCCTTCATAGCTTCCAGCCATAGCTGCCAATAAGCACTGTCATGTCGTTTTTCAGGATATGTTATGCTTGTAATAAAAATCAAGTGCAGTAAAAACTTTGCAAAAACAATGTATTTTTTGAGTATATCCTGTAATGTTAATCACTGCTGTCATTAATGTCCTCAGAAAAAGTCCAGTCCGTGTCTTGAAAGGAAAAATATGTTTTTGTTTAAGGTTATGATTTAAGGTAGTATTGTGCATTTCTGTATGTTCATTATTGCTATTATGTAGATGATACATCTTAGAGGTCAAATGCACTGCAACTTACAAAAACACCAGCAAATATAAAAATGTTGCAAAAACACACAAGACACAGCAGAAGTGTTTTTGAGGAGACAATAACGGAACGTAACACCTGTGGAAGTAACAAGTAAAATGCTAATAGCAAACAGGTATCTACAGTATTATAAGAATGATGCGAACAAAAACACACGTTACCTTGCACCCTTTTCTCCCACACTGAAGAATCCCGATCTTCTTCTCAGTGTGTCTCAGTCCTTCACATGTTTTGGTTTTTGTCACTTCCGCACCTGTTACATTAAATTACTGTTTCCCCAAAAACACTTCAGTTGTCTTTTGTAAGATTTTGTTTGGATTTTTTTTTGTACTTCCATTGTGTTTTATTCAACTTCTACTATGTTTTTTTTTCTATTTCTGTTTTCTTAAGCTGAAGTGCATTTGACCTCTCAAGGCCACCATACAAACACCTGTAAACTGAGTCGGCTGTGCAGTGATGTACATATATGATGCTACACTGACGTAATTTTAGACTGAATTAAAGTTTGCAAAATACAAAACTGGTTGAGCAGAATTTTTCACAGATATATCTCTTGCATATGCAGATTTCCATCTCGGAGGCAAGAAGTTTAGACCATCTTATAATGAGAGTGTCACTGATCAAACTGAATGTTAGAATATGGGATGACTGATACTGTCCCAAAGTGGTTTGGTGAAACTAAGTGGTCATAAATTTTGGATCCCAAGCATTAAACGCTTCAAATAATTGTTTTTTTACAGCATACACTTTCTCAAAACTTTTTGAGTTGCTAAGAAAACTCCAGAAAAGTTTAAATTTTATCCATGAACAGAATTAAAACAACCAACTTGTCACTCCATCTTTTAGGGGCCCTCTGAGGGTGCCAGAGGCCAATTAAACAGATGCCAAATCTCCTTTGCTCCAGGCCAGCTCTGTCCCGAGTACTCGCACATGCAGCTGTGACATAAATCCACTGCTGTTAACTCTGTGGTGACTTATTCAAACACATTTAAAATAGTTTTTACTGAAATATTGTTCAGTTCTCCTCTGCATTCATTTCGAATTTACATTTTCAATTCAGCATAAGATGAGATTAAATGTTTTGTTTGATGTAGATTTGGCTGTTTGTCCAAATTTAAATTTTTTCCACACCTCACAGCAGAAAAACGTATTACTTTGACAGCTTCCTTTACGACTATAATGGAATTTGTTTTCTTTCTATTCTTGATACTTTAACTGAAGGAAAAGTGTCTTTTTTGAGGGCCTTTTCTTTCTTTTCTACAAAACGAGGGCACTGCCAGTGCAGTAATTATGATCCAACTGATATTAAAGATATTACTGAGCTGATTCTACATTTCTTCCCCTTCTTATTTTCTGTTTTATCTGTTTTGCTTAATCTAGCTAATCAAATATAGCAAATGACTCTGAAGCAGAGACACCTCTGTTATAAATCATGTGAACACTCTTCATTAAAACATAATTAGTTTTCCTCAAGAAAGGCTTGTATAGTACACGCTAGTAAAAAAGAAAAGGAGAAATGTCTAGTATACTCGGGTTGTAATCAAAGAAAGTTAAAAAACCTCAAGTTTAATTATTGTTTTGAATCCTGCCCACTAAGGCCATAAAAGCTGCAGGATAAGAGAACCTTATACTGTCTTTGCACACGATAAGCAGTAAAGTCTCCTTAATGAATTCTGCTGCTGTATTTCCACTTGATAGGGTGTTGCATTCAAGGTCACTGAATGCACCGTGAAAAGAAGGCACTCTGATTTCTAATTTTTCTTTATTCTTCTTCTTCTTTTTCTCTTTCTGGGGTCCCCTATTTACAAGTTCATTCCTGACGTAAAGGAGAAAATTCATTTAGACTTGCTACGTGACACATTTTCAGCATTTTGTTCTACTGCCTTAATAACAGGTATAAAATCATGATTAAATTTTTAAAAAGTCACACACAAGAAACACACATGCAGTAAATGAGGTGGCTTTTCCCAATACGGAAGCTGTAAAATGTACAATTGTGCCCATGTGTTTGTGCTACAGCAAAGGCAATTGTCCAGTGAATATACAGCTAAGCGGGTATCGTGAGCCTCCCTCCTGTGTGCTCTACTTCCTTACTTTACCCAAATGGATTATTTCCAGTAGTGTATCTGCAGCAGACTCTTTCTGTCTGCTACATGTAAGAAAGCTCAATATCCCAATCTGAGTCTCCCAGCGGTGTCCAGAATTAATGTGTGAATGCAGCTCAGCTCTGTAAAACCCAGTGACGGAAAAACAAACTATAAAAGGCACCAATTGATCAAAGAATTAGAAGCTTGAAAAAACAAATATCTTATATTGCTTGATAAAATAGTAAGCTACTTATCCTACAGTACTCCACTGTAAAGCTTGGTGATGACCACAGGACTACCACAGGCTACTAAAATAGGGTATGTGGAAATATAAAAGCTTGTCATAATGGGAGAGCGCTGAAAATCCATTATCCTTCCACAATAAGCAGGAATAATTTATGATAACAGTTTCTGCTATATGTGAATTTTTACTGATGGGGTTCAGTGCAGGGTCAGCAGTGGTCCAGCTGCCCTGGATTTGGAGTGAGCCAAGGACAAACTTTAAAAGTTAGATGTTATTATATTATATTATTATTATTATATTACATTATTATAGTATTTAGATGTTAACATTTCCCACCAAATTCTGACCCAACTATCTGAAGGATCCAACAGAAATTGATACTGATCGGACCAAAGTTGCTTCAGTTTCCTGTTCTTAGCTAACAGCAGTGGCACCCAGTGTGGTCTTCTGCTGCTGTAACCGGTCTGCTCCAAGGTTTGATGTCCTCTGTGTCAGAGATGCTCTTCTGCATACCTTGATTACAACAAGTTATCGTTGCGTTCTTCTTCTTCTTCCACAGAGTATTTTTTGTCCTGCCTTCCTCCCTCACCCCCACCCGGTTTTGGCAGATGGCCGCCCCTCCCTGAGCTTGGTTCTGCTGGAGATTTCCTTCTATTAAAAGGGAGTTTTTTATTCCCACTGTCGCCAGGTGCTCGTTCATAGAGGGTCGTCTGATTGTTGGGGTTTTCTCTGTATTATTGTAGGGTCTTTACCTTACAATATAAAGTGCCTTGAAGCGACTGTTGTTATGATTTGGCAAATTGAACTGAATTGAATAGAACTGAACTGAACTCAATACTCATGATATGAAAGCAGTCTGGCCATTCTCTGACAGTAACAAGTTGTTTTCATGCAAAGAACTGCTGCTCACTGGATATTATCTCTTTTTCAATGTAAAAACTAGAGACTGTTTTGTGGGAAAATCCCAGTAGCCACATTCAAAGTCACTTAATAATAATAATGATGTATACTTTATTAATCCCCATGGGAAAATTCCTCTCTGTATTTAACCCATTCACTCAGTGAAGCAGTGGGCAGCCACTGGGCACCCGGGGAGCAGCATGTATGGACGGTACCTTGCTCAGGGGTATCTCAGGGTAGCTATACAGTGGATTCGAACTGCCGGCTTTCCGATTATGGGGCCACCACTCTACCTACTAAACTATCCATGCCCTCACCTTTAAATCACCTTTGTTCCCTGTTCTTATGCTCAGCTCGAATTTTGGCAGGTCATTTTGACCATGTCTACATGTCTAAATGGGATTTTCCACCACTTGTTGATAACAAGCAGTTGAAAAGGTGCAACAAATGTAGCGGCTTGTGAGTGTAACTGCTTCATTATAAAGATTCTCATGTATACACAATAAAATACACAGCCAATAATTAAGTTCAGTTGAATTTCAATTCATCAAGATGCTTTGTAACATAACATAGAGATTCTTCAACACTGGATTGGATTGAATTGGTAAGAAGAATGTTCCACTCGCACGGGGGGAAGAGCAGGAAGAGGTGCCAGGGGAAATGAGCAGCAAAGGATGGATGGGTCAATTTTTTTTTACATTGGAAAAGTTGAGACATTAGGAAACGTTACAGCATCACTGACATAGATGTACAGTAGCTACTATCCCCTCTACCGCAGACCTGAAGGTGATCCAAACGCGCTCTAGATTAGAGTGAGTCGGCCTGCATGGAGATGCAGCACATTACGCTCACTTTGTCTGAGACTGACAGCTTTCAAATCTGCTCCCGTCTGCTGAACTCTGCTGTCGGGTCACATTCCAACATGCAACAGGGATAACCTATTTACAGATTAATCCTTTTCTCATAAAACACATTTTTGTGTCACCCACAATCCGAACCATTTGGGAGGTTTGGGCTGTCTGTGCCATCCGTGCATAGCCGAGTGATGATATTGCACTTAACATGGTTTCGCAGTGACGCTTCCCTCAGCTGACATCCCGCCTGAATTACTTCTAATGATTAAATTTTACCGCAGTTCTCTCCTCACTTGACCTGCTAAATAAAACAGCTGAGAGCTCAATCCATTAATGTCGCTCAGGTACAGAAATATCTTGTGACAGTTCCACAAAATAGGCTTTGAAAATGTAATTTTTATTGAGGCACACCATTACCGTATTTGCTTTTGGTTTACAGCCACAATTAGTCTGATTGACCAAATGAGAAAGCATTCTTGGTTTTTTTATTGAATCTGTTTTTCTTTATTTAAAGCCATAATTTATTCAGCCATTTCCCCCCCACTAAGAGCTGTTTACCCTCAAATAGTTTCATTAGTGTCAGTGGAGAGCTTCAGGGTGAAAATGGTGTTCATGTGGAGTTCACAAAATCACAGTTTGGGGGTAAAAATGCGATCGTTTGTAATTTTTGAGCCAAATTAAACTCCAGTAAATATTACTCATGGAGTAATGAGGATTCTCATTTGTTTTTCTGGGTTTAGAAACTAATTCAGCAGCAGCTAATCGTTCTTTGTCTCATACATCAGAGGGCCTCTGAGCAACCGTTTGCTTTTTTTTTAATAACAAATAGATCTATAAGTGAAAATTGGAGGGAAGCAGCCTACCAGGATTCCAAGTGACGGATACGTTTTGACAGTGTTATTGAGGGATATATTGTTTTCTGTTTTCTGGGACATTGGAGAATTTCATCTGGCAAGTATTGTGAGAGAATGATTAAAGGGAAGATACCCCTGAGAATTGCAGCAGTACACAATTTATGAATGCACCCAGAGGAAGACTGAGGGCGCGTCTAAGGAGATTAAGAGGTCATGTGATGCACTCTTAATTGTTTTTTTTCTTTTTCTGATTGAAGTCAAACTTCTCTTTATCCACTCCCTGCTTTGAAACTTGAATGTAAATAAATTCACTCACGTAAATTATTTAATGCTTAATAACCTTGTACCAGCTTTACGTAGGCAGCTGGCAGAAGCAGTTGACACGACTACAACATCAAACAAATCTGAATGTCATCCTTTTTCCCCAAAGTGCTCCCCTCACATGGGCATCCAGTGAAATGTAGGACAGTGGTTTCCTCTGCTCGGCTTAAAGTAGTAGCAGTGATTCAGAGACTCAAATTACCTGTTGCACCCAAATAACATTATACAGGTTGGTCTATAACCTTTTAAACAATTACACACAGTGGACTTTAAATCACACAGATAAGACCTGATCAATGTGCAGACTTTCTGCTTTAATTCAAATTACAAACTGAAACAAATCAATGTTAATTTTTTTTAAAAATTGCATTAACTGTTTTAAAATTACAGACATT
The DNA here is from genome assembly GCF_057382275.1 of Copadichromis virginalis. Classification (NCBI taxonomy): domain Eukaryota; kingdom Metazoa; phylum Chordata; class Actinopteri; order Cichliformes; family Cichlidae; genus Copadichromis; species Copadichromis virginalis. The sequence goes on from NC_140621.1 coordinate 16,365,746, forward strand.
TTTATACATTATCCATTATTTTCAGCCTGAGAAGTAACTGGGCAACTGGCTGAAAAGCAGTTTTATGATCAAGTGAAGCCTGTTTACTCATTAGGTCTTTATAAATTAAGAAGATAAAAGATCTGGAGTTGAATCCAAGTGTTGAACTTCCATTTCGTAGCGTTTCACTGCAATTTAAAATGTGATGCCCAAAAAGAGAATCACACAAGAGAGGGAGACCATCATTAGACTGGAGAACCGAAATAAACCAATCAGAGAGGTAGAAAAAGCTTGACCTTCAGAAGTGGTCAGATCAAGAATCTCAGACATTTAAATTATTTCCTTGGTTAGTTGTTTTCACTTAAAAACATCTAAAAGAACCTACATCTAAAAACGTTCTCTGATAAATAAAAAATAAAACAAAAAGAACTGAAGAGAAACGTATGAGAAGGAAACAGCTCATCAGTGTTATTTGGCCTTGGCATGAATAGCCGCCACAGGATGGACGACTAGTGTTTGGTGATAATGCGACTGATGGCAAGAGCGGCAGCATGAACTGTGACGTGTACGGCGCTGATCAAAACTGATCAGCAGAGTTCACAATAACCCAAAGCAAACTGCAAAATTCTTCAACTGCCAAGTCAGCTATGGGATCTTTACCCAGCAGTGCATGCTTTGCAGGTATTAAATACAAAACGTCTTGTCAGAGACACAAAAACAAGCAGCAGCTGAAGGTTGTGGGAAAGCTACGTTTACCTGCTAACTTATTCACAGGGGTTCGCCACAGCAGGTAGCTCTGCGTGTTTGTTTTAGCAGATTTTCATGCTGGAGACCCTTCCTGTCACGTCCCCAATTAAGGTACTGAAGTTAACTACACACTGAGATTAATGCAAACTATTTTATTGGTATCTTTTGGTACAGCGTTGTCTACATTATAGCAGCTCCTCGACTATTTTCTTACTCTATCTCTCAGTCTTACTCTCAGTGGTGCTATTTGATATTTTGTTACTGATATTCTAAACATTACTGTTATGTAACATCAATAATGAGTCCAAAATATCCAAATTAGAGGCTGCTACAAACTAGTTCTGGTAATGAAAAGTGGAAGGATTTATTTCAAGTACACTGATGCTTGCAGTCCTTTTCTCTCTAGTCTCAGTTGGGCTCTTTAATGACAATAAAGGGAAATTCAATATGCAGGTGACAGCAACTCTGAAAAAGTTACAGCCTCACTTTGAATTGTTCATCCTTTTAGCACTTTTATCTCGTTATAATGATTCTTGTGTAGGTGTATCTTCCTTGTTTACTTGTAACAAATTCAACTTTTAACCTCGGGGTTATTAACAACACATTCTCAGCTGCAGCACCGTGTAATGTTAGTGTAGGCAGAGGCTCTTCACATGGTGTTATGTATGCTGTCTGTTGGATGAAACTTTCACAGGTCTAAGTGTAGTATTTCACACTTTCCTGACATTGAATATAACATCCAGGTACTTAATGGCCAGAGGGAGAATTCAAATGAGGAAATGAAAAATGATGTTTGCATTCAGCTCAGCTCTGATGAGCAGAACTTTATTTTTATCACAGTATGTTGATATTTCGTGTTTGCCTTAATATAATTCTAGATTATCACATGCAGTTATTTTCTAACAGGTCTATACTGTACAGGTTTTGCCCTGAAATAGATTTCTCACAGGGTTCCTCGAGATTGAATTGTGTTTACATTAAAATATATAAAAACCCTTATACTCACATTTTTCACGAGTTCAACATAGGACATGATACAACCACAAGGCACATAGGAAAAACACACTGTGCCCAACATTAATGCTGCACTAATTCCAGTAGCTTTTGTTACTGATAGCAAAGGTTGTGGCTGAGCGCTGTAGCCAACACATTTCAAAAGGTGCAAATTTAGCTTTGAAGACGAATGATCTCCGTTTCCAGGTTATATCATGCTTTTCACAGCTTCACTACCCCTCAGAGAGTAGTGGCGTCTTCCATGCAAACTACAGGCAAGCACAACAATCTGCTAGAAAGAGGTTTTTGCCACCTCTCTAGGCCTGTTTGATTCAGGCCTTGCTCACCTGACTGTACACTGTCACAGGTCCAAAATGGGATTAAAGCCACCTCAGCAGTGTTTGTTTGCAGCCTATTATCTCAGTAAACATTTACTAAGGAGAAAGTGAATATTTTTTCCTCAGAGGTGATGTGTTAGAAACAGGAAAGATGGGCAGCGTGAGGATTTGAGCAGGTCTGAAAAACTGTGGCCAAATTTTGATGGTTAGACGACTGGGTCAGAGCATCTCCAAAAGAGCAGCTTTTGTTGACTGTTCCTGGTCTGCAGTGGTCAGTATCTATCAAAAGTGGTGCAAAGAATGAACAGTGGTTAACCAGCAACAGTCTCATGGGCGGTTTGTGATCAGATTCAACGACAAGCTCTTGTAGCTCAAATTAACTAAAAAGATCAATGTGGTTCTGATAGAAAGGAGTCAGAATAAATAGTGGAACACTTTTTGTTGTCTATGAGGCTGAAGAGCTACAGACCAGTCAGGGTGCCCGTGCTGACCCTTGTCCACAGCTGAAAGCATGGACACGGGAGCATCAGAACTGGACCACAGAGCAATGGAAGAAGGTGGATTGGTCTGATGAATCACATGTTCTTTTACATGCCCTGGATGGCCAGGTACGTGTGTGTCACTTACCTGGGCAAGTCCTGGTACTAGGATGCACTGTGGAAGAAGGAAATTCATCAAAGGCAGCGTGATGCCTTGGACAATGTAAACCTCGAGTTCTGCCATCCATGTGGACGGCACCTCCTAAGCATTGTGCAGACCACGTACACCCTTTCACAAATACAGTATCTCCTAATGGCTGTGGCCTCTTTCAGCCAAATAATGTGCTTTTTAAATAGTCAAGATGTAGGGGTCGCTATCAGTGCTATTTTTTTAGCTCAGTTTCCTGAATCTCTTTGCTTTTTTTACATAATAATCTTATTTCGCGATTGAGAAGCTGCACAGTGAGGGGGGGGAAGAAGAGGCAAGTAAACATTATGTGTATGCATCTGTGTTGAATACAGTTGAGGAAAACAGTGGCGCTGTTGCCGTCAGCTAATACTTCAGGGCAGCTTTGTCATATGAATATTAATTATTCATCTTCATTACTATTAGTTTTGTGCGTGTGTGTGTGTGTGTGTGTGTGTGTGTGTGTGTGTGTGTGTGTGTGTGTGTGTGTGTGTGTGTGTTTATGAATTGCAATCCTAAGCCCTTCTGCCTTCCTGTATCGCAAAGTGCAGCGTCATAAATAAAACAGCATGTCTTCCATCAGGAGATGTCCTCTTTACATTTACAAAAGACTACAATGATACAATAGCCTAGAAATGTGTTGCATGGCAGTTTTTCTCATCTACGTCATTCATCTGTATTCTTTTCCAATCATTTTTTACCTACTTTGTTCAAATTGTTTTACAGTTAATTTTTTTTCAAATAGTTAAACTAAAAAGTTTTTGTTTTTTTTCATCCAGCTGAGGACAAGAGAAACAAATGTCTCCTTTTGACTCCTTTACCTGAGATGTGCTTGTGTTATTGAGACAATTTATCACTGTCATCTATAAGTTACAAAAGACATCATACCGCATACGCCATGCATTTCTTCTGCCAGCCTTCCCGTCTTACTTTCTCACCTTTCCCCCCTTGGCTTGCAGTGAGCCGTTTATGACTCTACCAGCTTGCATGCGTATTTATTTGCAGGCGTCACATATTGACTGCATCAATAATTAGTCACTGTGAAGGCATTTGGGTCCTAATTACCAGCGGGGTGATCCATCAGATAGTCACGTGTATATTGCACATGCAAATGCAAGCATCTATGTATCACCCACCATACATGTCCACAATGTAAATGTCTCTTTCATCCATTTATCTGGTTGTAAATCAACATTTTATTGTAGGGTAGAAAATAACAAAAAACTAAAGAAACTTTTTATCCATAAATTACACAATTTAGGTGAGGAAGAAAACCTTTGCCAAATTGATCAAAGTGAAGAATGCATTGGCAAATGTGCTAACTGTGCTTCTTATGGGCGAAGGAAAAGTTTTTAATAAATTCTCATAAAACTTTGTAGGGGTGTAGAGTGTTAATGATCCATTAAAATTACATCCACGAGGGTCTTCAAGGTCAACTTTATGATTTATTGATCCAAAATTGACAAAAAAAAAAATCCCCATAACATAGAGACTCTGATTCTTACACTGTGCACTGTATATTATCAACATATAGAAAGTACCACACAAATGTTTACATTTGGCCTCAGACCTGTCCTTGAAGGTCAACAGAAGGTCAAAGCGATAAAAATGCTATATAGAGCTACTTAAAATGACAAGAGAATAGAAAGGAATAGACTTGAATAGTCCAATAGGTATTCAGACTAATCAGAACATGTTGGCAGGGGATACTTTTTGAGAATAGCTGATTATACTGTAACTGTCATGTACAGTAGCAGGTTATAAACTCGTGATCTAAAACTTTCTCCACTTCATATTTATTACTAAACATTTAAACAAACTTACCGTGCAATGAAATGAATGCTGCACTAAAAACCTCTTAAACATTTAAAAAACAAAGGAAACAAAATGAACTTATACAAAGTACATTACTATTCCCTTTAAAGTGAATACTGCCCACAGAGTGAGCATCCTTGGTGGAGGTTTGCGTTCTCTGAGTGGTTCGTGTTTCCCTGTGAATATCACATTTCTGCCAAAGGTTTGGAAGAGATGGCGGCCGTTCTGCTTCCATGCCAACAATTCACTGTATGTTCAAACGCTGTAAATAATTTACACAAAGCATTAACAGTGTGGCCAAGTGTTTGTGTAGCGCGTATGTTGGTAGATACATTTCTTGTGAGAGTGCAAAGCCATGATGCACAGCCTGTCCGCTGCCATTGATCCATAAAATTTCCTGTAGTACTGTTGTGTGTGTGTGTGTGTGTGTGTGTGTGTGTGTGTGTGTGTGTGTGTGTGTGTGTGTGTGTGTGTGTCTGCTTGCATGTTATTTACCAGTATGATTTTGTGTTTATTAACACAGTGGAGCATTTATCATCTTAAAATCTGCAGCGTGCTAAAGGTGTAATTTGTTTATCTCTGCGTTCTCCGAGCATGCCTGTGTGCACGTGTGTGTGTTTATGTGCTGCACATGATGGATCATAAAATAAGCCTGATAGGGCTCGGTGCATTGGTGAGCACATTATTATGAGCTAGCCCTGGACTTTTATTGCCTGCCACACCTTTCAGTCCTACCGCAGCTCACTGTTGGTGTTTTATGGGTGTTACTCTCACACACCGAGAAGCAGAAGCAGCGTTAGTAGAAGGGTGGGAGAGAGGTTTTCTGGGCTAAGATGTAAATTATAGACTGTTGGCTGCGGTGAAGGTAATGCAACAGTCATGAAATATGCAACTGAAGACATAGAAGGGATAATGAGATTGGCACATGGGTAACATAGGATGTTATGGGTTTGACATCAGCTGACATTTCAAAAACAGGCCATCCTACATTAAGCAGAACGATCGGCGCTTTATTTTCAGACACGAGAAGCTGGTGAGAGCAAATATAATGATCCAGCAGAAATTAGCTGCTGAGACTGAGCGTTAATCATATTGTGCAAACTGGGGGGGTTTAATGATTTACTGCCTTGTTTGGTTCACCAAATCTAAATGCCTCTCAAATTCCATTTATCTGGAATTTCACAGTTGAGCATTTTCTCTTGGCCCAGGATGCAGGTAGTCTGACCCAGATACTTTTGCAGCTTGATGAATTATTTTGTCTCTGATCTTGGTCTAATTCTAGCTCAAGCATGTGTAGCAGCAGCAGCTTAAATTATGAGGGTTTTTTTTTAATGAGTCTCTGTTTGGCCCTATCAGGACCCGATGCCTAATTCAGCTCCTGCACCAAAACGCAGCAAGTTCCCACAGTCAAGCTGGTGTGTGTGAGATTATGGGATCAGCAGAAATTAGGGCGCTGCGGCTGCAGTGACTTTCAGCTGAAATGCGCCACCAGTGCTCGCTCGCAGAGACCCTGCACAGACACACTTGCTGTCATAATGACTGTCACACCTTCAAAAAAACCCTTTTTCTGTGTCAAAAGTTTACATTTGTGACCCTGTGCTGATTTAAATTCAATGAACTGGTGAGGTTACAGAATTAGTGTAGAGGATGTGTAAAAGGACGGTGCACGTGAACCATTGTTTCTAAAGTACTTAGCAATCGTCTGCATTATTGATATGGTTCATTAGGGTGAAATTAATTGTCTATTGGCAAGTCCAATCGCCCTGAGTTACCAATGCTGAGTTGTAGTACTGCTGATGGTGCAAAGTGGATGGTAACAGAATCTGTGCTGTCACTGTGAATGATGCCACGCCTCCGGTGATCAGGCACCACCTCAGTAAAGTTGATTTGCACCTTTAGGTTACACCTCGACACCTTGCAATCCCGCACACGCGCCACTTGGAGCAGATGCTTCACTTGTGCAGAGAAATAAATCATCAAGAATTAAATATGGACATTTGCTGTTTTTCCAAAGTCTAAAAAAGAAAAAGAAAAGACATTGATTTTGGACTCGCCACTATCAGTCTGCTTGTAAAGACTTTCTAAAAGAAAACACAGCGACAGTGCTGAGTCCTCACTCTAATCAGCAATGCCATCCATCTATCTCTATTTTTCTGTGTGCGCTCAACATCTGAGCGTGATTCCTGTGAGTATGAAAAGATCAGAAATCAGTCACCAGAAAGGCATCCTGATGGGGAAAGGACTTACTGTAAGTAAATCTCGGCGCATAAAAGCCTCTGCTCACGCTGTCCACATTCTTGCACCATCTGAGTGTCGAATTGAGTGTCATTGAGTCTATAAAGAAAACAAAGTCCACACATAGTGAACTGCCGCGAGGTCCGAAGAAATCGTGTCAGCAGAATGTTGTATTAAATCAAAGTGAACAAAAAAAATGAACATTTTTATTTTTTCCGGTCTATGACTGATACAAATCTATATGAAGTGACTGTGCATCAGTGTGAGTGCACCGATGCAGTCTTTTTCAAAGTCAGTAATGCAGAACTGAATCAAATTTAGAAGCAAACAAATATTTTATTTAACTTCACTCTGATTTCGCTTTATTTTGCCTTGCTAAATTTTAAATAAAAAATATTATTGCACATAACTGTGATGTGTTTCTGGCAAATATGATGCAAAGCATCCCCTTCATATCACGCTGACATTCTAGCCTGTTATTGCAAAATCTAACCACTTGTCGTCCCATGTCAGCAGGAGTCACGGCAATCTCATTTTTAGCTGAAAGCTTTATCCAATTGACCGCTGTGTTCTCTCATGACCGGCTCATAAATCACACGTGACGCCTGTCACACGGTGCAGAGGTGCTGCTCGTGTTTGGTGATAGGGCTGCGTGGCTTTCTGCTTCGGCAGGTCCCACTTTCATCAAATATCATTGAAGGAGATAATCCCAGCTGTGGTGGAAGCGTATCTGCACTCTGTAATATGGGAAAGTTGCCATTTATGTCATCTCATCTTCCTTATGTGTGTTTGTCTTTGTGTTTGACTATCTCTCTGCCACCCTGTGTCAGTATCTGCGATGTCTGCCCACAACACTGTGACCTTCAACAGCAGAGTTTAATTTAACTTCTATTTGTCAAAATCATAAAAACTTTATTTAAAGAAAACATATTTGTAGTGTATTTCACAGTTAATGCCATAAATGGTTATTGATTTTTTTATTTATAGTATATTATTTTTGTTATTATATTATTAACTAGCCCACACTAAAAGATTTTTAGGGTTATGATTGTATTAAACGCTAATTGATATGCACTGGCATAAATGTTGTTCCTCTGAACTTATGCATGTACACTAAGATCCTAAAGAATACTCTTCTTTCCCAAATATTCTAACATCCAAAATTATGTGTGTCTTTTAAAAAAGGAGTAACTGTTAAACAGCAGCAAAAAATAAAAAGTTTTGAAAATAGTTTTTCATTCAGACCTTTTAACTTAGTGTACGGATGGCCTTAAATTAACTTATCAACCATGAAATGCAATATGTGATTAGTTTGTGTCACTCCAAGAATCTCCCTCTGTCTCTCTTTTAGTTTCTTCTAATATCGGTCCTTTCCACTTTTCAGTTAATGCAAAAACCTGGCCAAACTAAATACACTGATAAAAACATTTTGCAAATAATATGTCCTTGTGTATTTGACCCCAATTGACAGCCTATAATGACATATGTACTTTATAATATCCCACTCAACCTTGACAGACAGGAAATTAAATTAATACTTGACTATTCTCAGGGACTTTTACTGTCATTGCCGGGATTATCTGCTCATACGCTGACTAAATCAACAGGAGAGGAGCTCTGACGATGAGTCCATTCAGAAACCGAATAAAAGCCCCGAAGGATTAAGACCTTGTAAGAGCTGCACGTGAGCACGAGGTAGATGGTCTATAATCCATTGAGAGAAAGAGAAAGGGATTGAAAAAGAACAAATTGGGGAGGAGGGGGAGGGGCATTTACGTCATGCGGCTGTGACTTTCCAACATGACATCTGGACTGGAGGATGGGAGACAGTGGTAAACTGAGCCATTCTTTCTACCTCAGCTTTCCAGCTCGGTGTGAATGACTGAACCTGAAGACAGAGTGTAGCCATGTGTAAAACACTGAGAACAGTAAATAAGAATTAGCATGTTCTGTGTAGCACAGATTGGATGTCAGCACAAAAGGAAAATTGTTATTGGTCCTTACATGGGAGTGAAATGAGCTTTAAAAACAGAAAGCCAAAACTTTCTTGATAAGGCTTGATTTTAATAAAGCAAACTTTTCGAAAGATGGACATTAGATGAGATTAGATTAGATGCAAAATGTTGTGAATCTAGTAAAACAAGCTATTAAATCCTTCATTCACTCACTAACAAGTCATGCTGGCTTTGTGAGGCTTAAGCACAGCTCTACTTTGAATTATCTGCATGAACATCAGCACGTGAACACTCTCAACATGCTGGAGGATAGTGAGATGAATGGTCTCTGTATACTTTTTTAAGCCTTTATTGGATAGATTGGCAGGAAACCAGGCAGAGAGAGAGAGGCAGACATGCAGCAGAGGGCTGCAGGTTGGACTCAAACCCAGGCCTACGACTCTCCGACCATACAGCATATGGTTGTCTGCTCACCCAATGAGCTGAACCAGCCTCTGTATAAGTTTAAAATGTTGGTATGTGCTGGAAAAAGTAAAAAAAAAGTAAAGTAATTCTTAAAGTAATAACATTTTAAATGCCTAAATTTAGCTAAACAACAACAAAAAGATGAAAAGTGTTAATTAATTTAGTTGTTTTAATAGGGCAACACAATCCATTGACCAGTGTAAAAAGTTATAAATAGTCACAAAAAAAAGAGATAAATTTAAGAAATGGTCAAAATCACACTTTTGGTCTACCTAGTAGGAATACATAGACATCCAAACTTCACTCAAAAAAATATTTATGCCCAAAATGCTGACTTTAAGTATTTTGATTACATTTTTGAAATTTCCATGTAATTTTGTTACATAATTACACTGTAAAACATTAAGTGTATATAACTCTGGTCAATGAAATTTACTTTGACAGTACCAGTTTATACCCAGTAGATTATCCTTAATAATTAATTATTTAAATAAGTACACTTTGACTTTATATGGTTCATTTGATGTATATCAGTTGCCTTTGTCCAGTCAATATGGCAGTTACACCTGAAATCAGTGTGCAAACCTTGACACTTTTTATCGATACAAGAGCATTAAAACAGTCAGGTAAAACAAATAATGTAATTATTCTTAATTAGTGATCCTTTTCACATGCAAACAGTGTAAACTGCTTGACAGCAGAAAATAGGGAAATAAATAAGAAAATTAAATGCAGTAATAGCCAATATAAAAAAATAACACAAGACACAATAAAATAAAGTGGAATTCTTTTTTTTAAGACAATAAAGTGCAGTCAATACATTTCTCAGGCCTGTTTGTTTAAACAAGAACTCCATTTTAAAAGAGTCCACAGAGTCAGTTAAACATAGTTGTAGTGGCAAACTGTTAATAGACAATATATTGTATATAAGAGATGAATGCCAGTCAATGCTCCGGTGGCTGCGGTGACACTGCAAAATATTTAACTGACACATATCCATTTTTTTTATTCCCAACTCTTTGCTGAGTGCTGATATTATTCACATATGTACAGACAGACTGTCCAACAGCAATTGTTGTGCAAAGGCCACCCGCTGCCTTTACTGTCTAACAGAGAATAGCCACTCACAGGGTACAGAGGTTTAATTTGACTGGTCTCACTTACAAGGTAATCTCTTTATGAAAATCTGCACTGCTTCCAGCACAGCTGCCTGGAAGTCCTTTTTTCTGACCACCAGAAAAGGACTTCCACATTTAGAGAGGTCGCCTTACTATACTTCGTGACTCAGATTAAAAAATTTATTATTTTGTCAGTCTGTAAGAACAATTCCATCTGTAATCAAGGACAGTGTGGTAAGGCTTTTTGGAAGCATCCTCTTTTGGGAAAAACATCATAAGGTCAGTTTGACCACAAGGCCTCAGTGCTTCAAAGTGGGACTTGCTGCTTTTTAATATAGGAAATTTTCTTTTTGAAATGGGATACACGATGTTTAAAAACACATCACGTCGTCTGAGTTTTGCTGGCATAAATGTGAATCTCACTGTTGAATATTATTGAAGTCGATCTGCCTTGAGCCTCTTACTTATGAATAGCATCATTTCACAGGATGTCATCATCCTCTGACGGAATATAAGAAGTCGACATCAGGTAACATTTTCCCTAAAATTGTATCCAGCATTAACTAAATAGAATCTGTGATAGTTATGAATACAACATGCAGTATTTATGGAATGTCCATAGGTGAAAAGGTAGAGATTCTCCCCTGAGGAATTATTCTGAAATTGTCATTTTTCCCATGTGCATCTATTAAACCTTTAATCCCCACTCCGCTCAGCACCATCTGTCTTGTAGTCTCAGCCACTACTAGTGGCCTGCCCTCATTTTCTCAGCTTCTGTCTGTATCTTTCTGTGTTAGTGTCACATTCCAGATTTTTGGCTAAAGAAGTCTGGGACAAGTTCAGTATTTTTAGTCTGTGTGTGTGTCCAAGTCTCCTGAGCTCAGGTCATGTTTTGAACCTGCTGAGCCCACAGCAGAAGAGTGCATACTTATCTCGCCATATAGGAGGTTCAGTAAATGTCAAACCTTCGGAGAGAAGTGCTGATAGGACACTCAAACAGGTAGCTCGTTATTTCCTGCATAGGGTCTAATTAAAGAGCTATAGTATTTATCATATCATGGTCCACACTGTGGCTGGACAAAAAGGCCACATCGGGAACTAGTGGATGATCATTAAAAAGCAAAGCGTTGAAAAAAAAGGACAAAGAGTCACCCTCCCATTTATTGTTAATTCAATTCAATTTTATTTATATAGCACTAATCACAACATCAGTTTTGATGAGGTGCTTTATATTGTAAGGTAAAGACCCAACAATATTGCAAAGAAAACCTTGATAATCAAACGGCCCACTATGAGCAAGCATCTGGCAACAGTGGGAAGGGAAAACTCCCCCTTAACAGGAAGTGAGTTTTTCACTGATTCTTTGTCACCTATTCTATATCTAACCAAACATCTGAACCGTGGGAGCACATTATATAGGCTGATGTTTTGATGCTTTGTTCCTTTGTCTAAACCAAAGAGCAATGGTTGTCTTTGTATTTTTTTTTTTTTGTTTGTTTGTTTGGGCACTTCAAGCATAAAAAGGCACCTAATTCAAGGGAACAGAACCACTTAGCAAAGAACCTATTTAAGATTGTGTATTTAAGCTCTTTGTTGCGAGCAGCCTGTTGCAAAAGAACATCATTTGTTCCCATTTCTGTAGTTGAATCTACTAAAAATGCCAAATATAACACAGTTTTACAGGCATAAATTGGTACTTTTGCTGTGTGCTGAATTACTTGAGAAATGGACTAAAATTTTCAGTTCCACTTGCTGTTTAATTAGTTTAAGGCACAAAAATATTGAGTTAATGGTAAAGTTAGCGAAAGATAATGGTTTGGGTAAAAACTGCCATTTCATTAAACTTATTAAGTGGACTGAAAAATTACTCTAAAAAGAATATAGCATGTTACAATGTGACGTGATGCCCAGTGTGACAGTTTGGGAATGAATCTGAGCTCTCCACATTGTATTCAAATGTCTCTTCAAACAAGCAAAAGTGACTATTTTTATGAATACAGCCTGAGGCCATGAGGTCTGCAAAGCAATAACACACAGTCAAACTCAGAAGAGTCTCTTTTGTCAGCAGGCTTTTAAATGCACATCGATCATCTCCCCAAAGAGTGTCAAATTAGCAGTTAGCGAAACAGGTGGCCTGCCAGCATATGCCAAGAAAATAGCAGGAGAGAGATTGAGGTCATGTTTGTTTAAAGCCTCAGGGGTTAAGTACCAGATGGATTTGATTTCTTTTTCCTGTGATTTAGTAGAGATGAGGGTTGCAATGTAATTAGAGCTGCTTGGAAGGTTTAAAAAAGGGCGATATTAAAATTTGATATATTTTTTTTCTCCATTGACATTCATGCTCCCACCTTTAGGTGTCAGGAAATGTAATGAGTGAGAAACAGTGCTGTTGACTTCCTCCTGTAGTGTGAACATTATTAGCATAGCTCTGGATTATTATTACGAGCAAATGTCTGATGCTTTATGTGATTCAAAGAAAGCTGAATTATTCAGTAAATGTTCAGTAAAGAAGATGATTTTAGGAAAATGCAAATATTTAATTGATAGTTTTCAAGCATGTGCAAAGAAAATTTAAAAATAAATAATCTGATTGCAGAAGTTTGGCAGACAGCCTCTAAAGATTAATGGCAGCCTGACCATCATAGATGGATTGCTTTAAATTTGTACAGACATGCATGTTTTCTTTTTTTTCTTTTTTTCTTTTTTTTTTCTTTTTTGTGTCCCGTTTGGATCTTTAGCCATCAGAATTGTTGTCTTAAGGCCAAGAAAGATGCCAAGCGGATTTATTTTACCAAGTGGATCATCATGGCCTTGCCATATTGGTCCATTTGATTGACCTTTATTATAATTATGAATTTATTTTATTTTCAGTTGCTACAAACGGGACAGACATGACTGGGGGATAGGACAGGGAGAAAGAATGAAAGAAAGAGAGGGAGAGAAAGAAAACCAAAGGGGAGAAGAGATGGTGAGAAAGGGGGGAAGAAAGAGAAAAAAAAAACAAAACAAAACAAAACACCTGGGTCACCTGTATGGAGAAAAAAAACAGAAGAGAAAGCAAACAACAAAGAGCAACATAATAAAAAAAACAGCACCATCACAATAAACTAGCTAGCAGTAGATATCAGTAGATACTAAATAATAAACGATATTGTGCAGCACGCAAGATAGACAGCGCACAATGTGCTTTGAGGCAGCAGCCAAGAAAGCTGTAGTCCGCGTCTGTGAATACCCGTGTGTACACCTGTGTGGATCAGCATGTTTGCATTCCAAAGGTTTCTCCATGTAATGATCTGCTAGAGGGTGTGGGGGGGCCACATCCCCGTCCTCCAGGGTATGAAGCAGGTATGGAGGAGATCAAAACTCCAGACATCCAGAGGCCCCCAGAACACAAGAGACCAAGGAAGACCAACAGAGGGGCAGCCGCGCCACTGTCCCAGTAAGAGCTGAGGAGAGTCCCAGATGAGGGCTCACTCAGCAGCCGCGGAGCAGAAGCCAGGGGGAGTTGCAGTGACGCGCCCGTGAGCTCCGCCGGCAGCCAGCCGTGCCTGAGTGACCGAGCCCCAGGCCGAAAGGCCGGGGGCACCCCACCTCCGAAGTGGCCCGAGCGAGCCCCAGGCTCCAGGCCCCGATAAGCGGCCGCCAGAGAGTGAGCCGGTGTGTACTTGGACGCCCATCCCCAGACACAAAGAACCACCAACGCACCGACACCTGAGGGAGTCCGCCACTGGCAGGGGAAGTGGTGGTGGAAGACATGCATGTTTTCAACAGGTGTTTTCAGTCTGCCTTTACAGACATCTCCTTTTAAAGAGCTCACTGAATCCAAGCGTGGTGCTATAATAGGATGTTTCCATTGCAATAAATCAGTCTGTGAAATTCCCTCCTTTCTAAATATTTCAGAATCAGCTGTAAGTGATATTATGGCAAACTGGAAGTGTTTAGAAACCACAGCAACTCTATCACATAAAGTTACAAAGTTGCCTCACCAAATATTGTGATGTAAACGTCACCAACTGTCTGCTGACTCAATAACTGCAGAGCTCCAAAACTCCACTGGCATTAACATCAGCACAAAAACTGTGTACCGAGAGCTTCATGACATGGGTTTCATGGCCCAGTACTTTTGTTTACCTGCAAAACTAAATAAATTTCTGAGCCCCTCCCGGATGGCCAAACTTCTCACCCTATCTCTAAGGCAGAGGCCAGCCACCCTTCGGAGGAAGCTCATTTCCGCCGCTTGTATCCGCGATCTCGTTCTTTCGGTCACTACTCACAGCTCGTGGCCATAGGTGAGGGTAGGGACGTAGATCGACCGGTAAATTGAGAGCTTCGCTTTTACACTCAGCTCCCTCTTCACCACGACGGACCGGTGCAGCGTCCGCATTACTGCAGCTGCAGCCCTAATCCGTCTGTCGATCTCCGGCTCCCTTCTCCCATCACTCGCGAACAAGACCCCGAGATACTTGAACTCCTCCACTTGGGGCAGGAACTCATCCCCGACCCGAAGTGGGCACTCCACCCTTTTCCAGCTGAGAACCATGGCCTCAGATTTGGAGGTGCTGATCCTCATTCCCGCTGCTTCACACTTGGCTGCGAACTGTTCCAGTGCGAGCTGGAGGCCCTCACCCGATGAAGCCAACAGAACCACATCATCCGTGAAAAGCAGAGATGAGATTCTGAGGCCACCGAAGTGAAAGCCCTCCACCACTTGCCTGCGACTAGAAATCCTGTCCATAAAAATTATGAACAGAATCGGTGACAAAGGGCAGCCCTGGCGGAGCCCATCACCCACCGGGAAAGAGTCCGACTTATTGCCGGCAATGCGAACCAAGCTCTTGCAACGGTTGTACAGGGCTCGAATGGCCCGTAGCAATGGGCCAGACACCCCATACTCCTGCAGCACCTCCCACAGGACACCCCGAGGGACACGGTCGAATGCCTTCTCCAAGTCCACAAAACACATGTAGACTGGTTGGGCAAACTCCCATGCACCCTCAAATATCCTTGAGAGGATAAAGACACACTTACTGCTAATAAGTACATTAAGGATGTTGCTGTGTTGATGAACCTGTTCCAAAGCCGGAAAGAAAAGC
Organism: Copadichromis virginalis; assembly: GCF_057382275.1. Taxonomy (NCBI): domain Eukaryota; kingdom Metazoa; phylum Chordata; class Actinopteri; order Cichliformes; family Cichlidae; genus Copadichromis; species Copadichromis virginalis. The sequence goes on from NC_140621.1 coordinate 16,381,150, forward strand.
ATGAAAAACAGAGCTTTAAGATTTCCCTCACAGAACTGAAAATAATTATCAGCATAACGTATAGGCACCAGTGGTACTGGTACTACTTTTAAGTACTGGCACACTAATTGAAAAAGGGAATAGCCTACTGTAATAGACCAATTTTTAGTGTTTTGACATAAAGATGTGATGACACACTTTGCATACTGTAATATTTAATGTGCTGGATGCAAAGATAATGTCTGGAGGACACAGTATAATGGCATTCTGGCAGCCGAAAATCTCGTCTTCCTCTTTTTTCCAGTGTGTAAATTGGATTCAGTAATCGCCTCAGGCAGCAAATGAGATGATTTAGATAGTAATTTGTGGAAGACAACTTTGAGGTCAGCTGAGTCCACCAATTCATTTGCATTTAGTTCTGTTTTTCTCTCATCTTTTCAGTTGCACCAACCAAGAGTTTTCTCAGTCAGAATTCTCCTACCATCTGTCAGACTGTAATACCTACACTAAGATCCCGTTACAGAGTGTTCTCTTTGCCTCGCACCATTCAGTAGTGATTGCACTTCTAATTGTACTAATATGCAACCATTGCTTAGCCTCATTCAGCTACAGAATAAACTAAGCATCAAAGCCACATAATTTTGAGCCTTGAATACATTTTAATTTTGGAGGACACACATTTGTTCTCCGTTATAGTTAAGGGAGACAATAATGTACCGAGACAGCTCCAGAAGTGAGTAGCAAACATACCAAACATGTATTACATGAATCATGCAATTAGTACCTTGCATCTTTTTCTCAATCACAACATCGAGGACTCCTCTGCTTCTTTACCGCTCGATCCCTACCCTCACCTAAGCCCAAAGACGATATAAGAGTGGCGGCTCACAACAGTTTGTTTTTTTTTGGTTTTTTTTGCTACATGGATCATTTTAGTTCAGCTGGGTGTCTTTCCTTTTGTTATATTTCTTTAAGAGTTCAAAATGTGTTAATTACATAAATAAAATGTATTTTTCTCTGTAGCACTTCATGGATTTCATAAGCAACACACTTAGTTGCTCTGTGGATTCTTTTTAACATTTCTGTTCAAATAAGCCTTTTTTGATCTACGTATTTTATATTCTTTACATTATTTACATTTGATCTTTCACATTGTGTATAATGTCTATTGATTGTATTTTTTATTTTAATATTTGTGTACAGCGCTTTGTGACTGCCTGTCTGTGAAAAGTGCTTGATAAATAAACTTTACTTACTTACTTACTTTAGTTGTTCACACAAAGCATAAAGAAAACACAGTGTTATCTTCATTTTAATATCAAAAAGTATTAACGGCTCCCGGTGTTTTCTTTTACGTGGAAACCGGGTCCAAGTGGCTCTTTGGGTGTTAAAGGTTGCTGACCCCTGGTCTATGTATTAGTATTATTCATATTATTCTTATCATTATTAGTTTTTTGTTTTGTTTTGTTTTGTTTTTTGCTTTTTTGTGGGGTTTGAGGGAATTAGAAAAAGGTGACTTTTGGAGGGTAGGAGTCAACTGCATTGCAGAGAGCGAAAAATATCCCAGCTACATCCTTCCTTGCTTTTACGGCAAAGGATCATTACCATTATGAGGCTGGATTTTTTTTTGTCATTCTGTTTTGTTATTAAATTTAGCTATTGCATTATGCATGTGGGGGATATTACTGCAATTTGTATTAAATTGTTGAAGAGGGTGCCCTTGCTACAAAAGTGTTTCTGCCTTCAGTCATTCAGCCAGTGAACTATATCATCTCATAGTAGCTCGTGCCTTAGGCCTTAACATCACAGGACGTGTTCCCAGCATATGACTCCCTGCAGCGCTTTGTTCACAATTACCTTTAATGACTTTCAAGCCACCAGGCAGTTTCTCACAAACTCACATCCATTGTTGTAGTATCAGGCTAGTTTTCAGCTGAGCCAAAGCACCTGTGCTGCTGCTGTTGGTTCTTTATGATACAGAAGTTACACAGAATAATCGTGTTGGGCAGTCAGTTCTTCCACCACTTTAGCCCAGACTAAAATATCTTAACAATGGATGGAAATACATAACATTTTCTTCACTGTTCCAATAAGCTCAATCCTAACAGCGGCATCAATACACATGCCTTTGATTGTATTCATTGTTCTTGGTTAAAACCAATATACACTGATAATAACTTCTATTTTTTATTAAAATCATGTTACAGACAGTCACTGTATTTATGATAATACTGTAAAATATATATATATATATATAAAATATACAGCAACTCTGTGGTTGACAGTGGGTTTAATATAAGAGACACTGTCTTCATTTAATTATTTATAAAACACACTAAATATCTGTAATAATGCTGTGTGCTTGCTTTTATTTCCTTTGGTAGTTTGTGAATACCACTGCAGCATTGCAGGGATCTAGTGTGATCATTTGGTGTGATCAGTGGTGTAATCTGGCAAGAAGAAGAAGAAGAAGAATGTGTGATGATTATGTTTTGAGATCCATAACAAATAAAAACAATCATAAAAATAAAAGTCTTTGAACTCCAGAGCCTTTTCAGTGACTTTGGTAAAAGAAATCTGTAAAGTTAAATCCTAATTGAAGGTTTTCTGTTATTATTTAGCTAATTTTCTTTGTGTGCAGTTGCTTTTGTTGCTGTTGGGATTGTTGTTACTAACCCCATGACGCCGGGGCTGAGTCTCCCAACCAACGAGCTATATTTATGATTCAACTGAACATACATTTAGCTACACTAATCTCAAATTAACTGAACTGAGGAATAACATCAGATTTAACCACTTTCTCAATTTCTCATGTTTCAGCAGTTCCCAAATGAGAAAAAATTAAACACTTAAAATGGTATGTCATCATAAAAAAATAGCTTTTGCAGCTGTTTTTTTTTTAATAGATATTAGTGGTATTCAATGACTTTTACAGAAAGGCAAGGAAAGGCCATTATTAGCTAAAAATGACACGTGGTGAAGGAAAATAAGAAAAAAACACCTGAGTACACATAAAACTATTGCTGAAAAATTTTGCAAGTAAAATCAAAAGTAAAAGTAATTAATCTGCAGAAATGTGTTCCCCATCAGTGTTAAATGCTTAATTATCATTGCTGCAGAAAAACTGACTTTATTTTTAACACTTTACATGCTGTTTAATGTCCAGCATCAGATTCTATATGGCGTATACATAGATAGATAGATAGATAGATAGATAGATAGATAGATAGATAGATAGATAGATAGATAGATAGATAGATAGATAGATAGATAGATAGATAGATAGATAGATAGATAGATAGATAGATAGATAGATAGATAGATAGATAGATAGATAGATAGATAGATACATACATAGACTTTTTTCCTGTATTTTCACCAGTCTCTCCTGGATGTAATGTGCAACTAACCGTTACAAAACCCAAACTGGATAAGGTCAGACTGGTGAAATATGTGTGGCGCTATGGGAGTAGGCAGTAATGTACAAATATTAAAGCCGTCAGAAAGTTTTTGCATGAAACTCTCAGAAATAATTCAAAAAAGAGGTGCCGTGTGAAATTCTCTTGAGCACAGAGATCCAGGACCATCTTGGCGTCAGGCAGCAGTGCTAACCACTGACCTACAAAGTCATTCATATAAAACATTTTATGTTATTTTAGTAGTGAAGCAACCTGTGCCATCTGTAACCCAGTCTGTTAATAGCTTGTTTAATTAGCCCCAATACTTGCTATAATAATTGGACTTTAATCTTTTCCAGTGTCTTTCCTAAAGTAGTAAACCTAATAATCTAGTACTTGTCTCTGTCTATGCACAATTTTCTCTTAGTGTGGGACTGATATCTATCTGTGAATGTTAGGAAACAGCAGCATCTTAAAAATATCAGATTGCATTTCCAACCACATTATGTTCAATCCTAAATACAAAGTAGTTTCTTTTAACCACAATTTAACTTTTTAACATATTCACGATGAATAAGAAATGACTCGTACTTACGTGCCATTTTCTTTTCTCGCTTAATGCCATTCAGCCCTGAAGATATAAACCCAGAATCTATAATTGGGCTTATTGAGCCAGTGGGGGTTTCTGCATTTTGTTTTGAGTGAAGTGGAGTTGTGATTTCTGCTGGCACAGCACTACTGGAGGTGAAGAGCCATGATGTAGTCAAAGTCACCATCTATCTATCCCAAGGACATGTTTAAAACTGGCCGCTTTCCCCAGACTACACTCCAAATTCCTTTTGCCCCACTAAGCATAAGGATGAATTTGCAGTGGTGTTTTCCAAGTGCTGTGTCAACCATTTGTGTGGCTTTAATTGGCTGTGTTTGAAAAAGAGAACTAAAAAAGGTATTTTTTTATTTTTTTAAGTAAAGCAATGGGAGACCTGCTTTATCGAGCTTTCATGGATCTGACTCTTTGGCCTTTGCTCTCATGTACCTAAAGCACTCTTTGAGGAGTCCCAAAGCTGCCTACACCCACATTTACAGGCACCTGAAACTCAAAGGCCTAGCTTAACCATGCCTGCAGTGTTGCATGACATAGAGCCGCAACAGTGGAGGGAGTTCTTCCCCCAGAGTGCTGAAGAAAGTTTAGATATTCTTGAACAGACTGTCTGTGCTCGTTGGAGCAGAAGAGTTACGTAATGTTGAGAGAACAAACTCTGTTTGTGATGCACCTTTGATACCAGATAATAATTTCCTATGTCTTCATTTTCTTTTATCAGCTACTACATCAGTTTGAAATAATCCATAAACCTTTATCACTGATCGGGACAGCTTGGGCTTTTAGGAGCTTCTATGAGTCATCATATTTCTGAAGTATCACCACATTACGTGAAAAAGCTACATATGCAAACATGTGATTATTGCTACTATAAATTTGTGTATCTGCAAGTAATGCAGTGTGATGTACTATTACCATGCTCAAATTACCGTGTTCATGCTGACATTTAAAAGAAATGTTCCACTGTTATTAGGGAGGAAAAGGCGTTTTTGTTATCCTGTTGAGAGTTAGAGGAGAAGATCAATATCACTTTCTTGTCTTGCTGTTAAATATGAAATCTAAGCAGGCACATCACAAAGACTAAAAATGAAGAAAACAGAAGCCTGGCTCTGGCTTAGTAGAACATTTCTACAAGTACTTCTAGTAAAAGGAAGAAGAGAAAAAGTGTATAGAGTGTATTTTTCTTTTTTTGAGGAGATTTGCCTGGCATAGCTAGCTGGTTTCTCCCAGTTGAGTAAAGTTCAGAGAGAGGTTTGTGCATTTTGGGTTATGTATGTACCGCCTATTATTTATTATTTAGTAAAGGTGGTTTGATTTAGCTTTAAGTTTCTATTATTTTTGTCATGGTCCCTGTGCCTCACCAGCTGATTCTGTATTAGGCAACATGTTTTCTCTCTCTCTCTCTCTCTCTCTCCTGCCGGGGCGATGCTCATTATGGGCTCCCGCCCCTGGCCCACGCACCTGCTGCCGATCGGGATAATCACAAGGCCGATTTAAGACAGCAGCACTGTGTCACTCGTCGCTGGATCGTTGAGTTATCAGCGTCAGTCGCTCAGTAGATTGTAAATAAGGATCTGTGAGTTCGTTCCGTCTGTTCGCCTCTAACTATAATCTCTGTGTACAGATCTATCCCGGACCTTTCCCTGCCTGCCTGTCATCCCGTGGACGAGTGAGTGGATGGTGTTTCCCCAGTGTGGGGAGTGAAGAGAGAGAGCCTTTGGAGGACGTCAGATTCCCGTCTTTTCCCTCACATACCCCGGAACCCTGGACCCCCCTCCCTCCAGCACTTTGTAAATAGCATCACCTGGTGTCGTTGTGTAAATAAAATCTGTAAATCCTGTAAGGAGTCCCGGTCTGCGCCTGAGTCCGTTAACTGAAACCTGACAGAACGATCCAGCCATCATGGACTCAGCAGGTCGGGACCCAGCCGCTCAGGACCCTGTCGCTCAGGCACTCATCGCTCAGGGAGCTGCTCTGGCTCGACATGAGCAAATGCTCGAGCGGCTCCACCACGAAATGGCGGCGCTTACGCAGGCGGTCGCTCGCTTAACACCTCTGGAGAGTGATCCCCGGCCGGCGGCTCCCGCCCCCCAGGAGCCTGCGCCTGCCGCTGCGAGCGCACCTCCGGCACCTCTGCCACCCTCGGACGGACCCCTGCCCACGCCGGAACCTTTTACGGGTGAGTCGGACAAGTGTGCTGGTTTTCTGGCTCAATGTACTCTTGTGTTCCGTGAGCAGCGGCGCTTCCATAACAACGACGGTGCCAAAATAACCTTTTTTGTCCAGTTGCTGCGGGACCGGGCTTTAAAGTGGGCTCAGGTCGTGCTTAGCTCGGATCCCGGGATTGCCTATGCTGATTTCCTGTCTAAATTCCAGACTGTGTTCAATAAAGGCTCAGGCGCTGAAGTCGCCGCGCTTCGTCTGCTGAACTACAAACAAGGGAAGCGGAGCATGTCTGACTATTCTATTGATTTTTGGATTTTGGCTGAAGAGACAGGCTGGGGCCCGGAGGCCTTACGGAGTGCACTGCTCAATAATGTTCGTGAAGAGGTGAAAGATGAACTCATTATGCGAGATCTCCCCGACTCTCTTACCGAGTTAATGGCTTTATGTATTAAGGTGGATGACCGGCTGCGAGCTCGTCGTCTGCCGCGGCACTACAATTCCCAGGAGGCCACGGGGCAGTGGAGGGCTGGCTCCACCTCGGAGCCCAGCTCTTCCCGGCAGGCAGAGAGCGCAGACGGAGGAGAGCAACCCATGCAGATTGGAGGCTCGCATCTCTCCGCCGCAGAACGCCAGCGCCGTATCTCTGCCGGTGAGTGCCTCTATTGCGGCCACAAGGGACATGTGGTCGCCTCTTGCCCATCTCGAGCAAAAGGTCGCGCCCACCAGTGACGGTAGGAGTGCTGGTGGGCGGTCTCAGCCAAGACAAATCTCCTCCACGGTTAATGCTGTCTGCCCAGCTCACGGTCAACACCAAAGGTCATGTTCTCTCCGTTTTGATAGATTCAGGGGCGGAACAGAATTTTATTGACTCTGAGTTAGCAGACCGCCTTCAGCTAGGGCAGGAACCTCTTCCCCACACTTTGCATGTCACTGCTTTGTCCGGCCAGCGCCTACCTGACATTACTCACGTCACTGAGCCCGTTATTCTTACTCTGTCTGGCAACCATACTGAGGAAATATGTTTTTTTGTGTTTAAGGCCACTCGGACGCCGCTCGTTCTCGGGCACCCCTGGCTTCGTCAACACAACCCGTGCATTAATTGGCTTACGGGACGCATTACGGGGTGGGGAGAGGAATGCCATATGACCTGCCTTAAATCCGCCTCACCGCCTCACACACCAGCCTCCCTCGCCAAGTCGACCGCGCCCTCCGATTTGTCCGGAGTGCCCCCTGTTTATCATGATCTCGCCGAAGTGTTTCGCAAGGACCGGGCCCAGTCGTTGCCTCCTCACCGACCGTACGATTGCGCTATCGACTTACTCCCTGGCGCGCCATTGCCTACTAGCCGTCTCTACAGCATCTCTCTACCGGAGCGAGAGGCTATGGAGTCATACATCTCAGAGTCCCTCGCCGCCGGCTTGATCCGCGCATCCTCATCGCCCGTAGCAGCAGGGTTTTTCTTCGTCGAGAAAAAAGACAAGTCTCTCCGCCCGTGCATCGACTACCGTGGATTAAATAACATAACCATCAAAAACAAATATCCACTCCCACTTCTGACCTCTGCTTTTGAGCTGCTCCAGGGGGCGACAGTTTTCAGCAAATTGGACTTGAGGAGCGCATATCACTTAGTTCGGATCCGAGAGGGCGACGAGTGGAAGACCGCCTTCAATAATCACCTTGGACACTTTGAATACTTGGTTATGCCGTTCGGCCTCTCTAATGCTCCTGCAGTTTTTCAAGCACTCGTTAATGATGTTTTGAGGGATTTCATCAACAGGTTCGTCTTCGTCTACCTCGACGACATCCTGATCTTCTCCAAATCACTGTCAGAGCATGAGACCCACGTCAGACAGGTCCTGCAACGCCTGCTGGAAAATCGGTTGTTCGTAAAAGGTGAGAAATGTGTCTTCCACGTGTCCACAGTTGCCTTCTTAGGCTACGTCATCGAGCAGGGAGACCTACGTCCTGACCCAGCTAAGGTGAAAGCCGTGGTGGAGTGGCCTGAACCCCCCAACCGACGGCAGCTGCAGCGGTTCCTCGGCTTCGCTAACTTCTATAGGAGGTTCATCCGGGACTAAATGGTAAATGGCCTGTATTTATATAGCGCTTTACTAGTCCCTAAGGACCCCAAAGCGCTTTACATATCCAGTCATCCACCCATTCACACACACATTCACACACTGGTGATGGCAAGCTACATTGTAGCCACAGCCACCCTGGGGCGCACTGACAGAGGAGAGGCTGCCGAACACTGGCGCCACCGGGCCCTCTGACCACCACCAGTAGGCAACAGGTGAAGTGTCTTGCCCAAGGACACAACGACCGAGACTGTCCAAGCCGGGGCTCGAACCGGCAACCTTCCGATTACAAGGCGAACTATAGCAAGGTAGCTCTGCCTTTAACACAATTGACCTCTCCCAAGGTTCCTTTTCAGTGGAACGATGCTGCCCAATCAGCCTTCCTGGAGCTGAAAGAGCGATTCGCCTCAGCACCCATTCTGGACCAGCCACCCTCGGGTCCGCTTCATCCCTTACCCACGCCTACCAGACCATGGTCCCATGTTTCTCTGGATTTTGTGACCGGCCTCCCGCCATCTGCAGGTAATACGGTCATACTCACGATCATTGACCGCTTTTCTAAGGCGGCTCACTTTGTTGCTCTGCCCAAGCTGCCTACAGCATTGGAGACTGCTCGCCTGCTCACCACCCATGTCTTTCGCCTGCACGGCATTCCAGATGACATCGTGTCTGACCGGGGTCCTCAATTCACGTCCCGTGTGTGGAGGGAGTTCTGCACATCATTGGGATCTAAGGTCAGTCTCTCCTCTGGTTATCATCCGCAGAGCAATGGCCAGTCCGAACGGGCGAACCAGGAGTTGGAGGCGGCCCTGCGCTGCGTCGTCTCTTCCAACCAGGCCGTCTGGAGCGAGGAACTGCCCTGGATCGAGTACGCCCACAACAGCATGACCTCCTCCGCCACGGGCCGGTCCCCTTTCGAAGCTTCTCTGGGGTTCCAGCCACCTCTTTTTCCCTCCATCGAAGGCGAACACTCTGTGCCATCCGTCCGGGCGCATCTGCGTAGGTGTCGTCGGGTGTGGAAGGCCACCCGGGCTGCGTTGTTACGCACCAAGGACCGCAACAAACGCTTCGCTGACCGCCGCCGGTCCTCCGCTCCCGCCTATACTGTTGGGCAGAAGGTATGTCTTTCCACACGCTTCGTTCCCATCCGGGCGGAATCCAGGAAGCTCTCTCCTGCCTATATCGGCCCGTTCGAGATCTCGGCTTTGGTTAACCCTGTGTCTGTTAAGCTCAAGCTGCCTCGCAACATGAAGATACACGATGTCTTCCATGTGTCTCAGGTTAAACCTCTCCGGTCCAGTCCTCTGTGCCCGCCTTCCAGGCCCCCTCCTCCCCCCCGGCTCGTGGACGGTCTGCCGGCTTACTCGATCACCCGTATCATGGATTCTCGGCGGCGGGGGCATGGCTTCCAGTACCTTGTGGATTGGGAGGGCTATGGCTTGGAGGTGCGGTCCTGGGTCCCTCGGGCGGCCATCCTGGACCGGCGCATGCTGCGGGCATTCCATCGTCTGCATCCGGATAAGCCTGGTGGGTCGCCGGGGGGCTCCCGTTGAGGGGGGGGTACTGTCATGGTCCCTGTGCCTCACCAGCTGATTCTGTATTAGGCAACATGTTCTCTCTCTCTCTCGTTCTCTCGTTCTCTCTCTCTCTCGTTCTCTCTCTCTCTCTCTCTTCTCCCCCCCCCCCCCCCCCCCCCCCCCCCCTGCCGGGGCGATGCTCATTATGGGCTCCCGCCCCTGGCCCACGCACCTGCTGCCGATCGGGATAATCACAAGGCCGATTTAAGACAGCAGCACTGTGTCACTCGTCGCTGGATCGTTGAGTTATCAGCGTCAGTCGCTCAGTAGATTGTAAATAAGGATCTGTGAGTTCGTTCCGTCTGTTCGCCTCTAACTATAATCTCTGTGTACAGATCTATCCCGGACCTTTCCCTGCCTGCCTGTCATCCCGTGGACGAGTGAGTGGATGGTGTTTCCCCAGTGTGGGGAGTGAAGAGAGAGAGCCTTTGGAGGACGTCAGATTCCCGTCTTTTCCCTCACATACCCCGGAACCCTGGACCCCCCTCCCCTCCCTCCAGCACTTTGTAAATAGCATCACCTGGTGTCGTTGTGTAAATAAAATCTGTAAATCCTGTAAGGAGTCCCGGTCTGCGCCTGAGTCCGTTAACTGAAACCTGACAATTTTTCCATCCAGTTTGTGAATCATGTTATGTTATTGCGCATTGTGCATAACTGCAGAAGAAAGAAGACATCAAGGGGAAGCCAGTGTTCCTTTTTTAATACAATTGTGTTCTTTGAGTGTCTTTCCACCTTCCCTATCTGTCCTCTTCCTACACCAAATCCCTTCAGGCCTTATATAACCACACTTTACCAAGCAGGCAGCATTCAGTAGTGTGTGCACATACACCTATTCCTATAGGATTGTTCCCATCAGCACTCCTTTCTGAGCTGGATTTGTAAGTTGGAGCTATTCTATTTTATACAGTTAAAATAGTACAGTCACATACTAAACATGGCCCAAAACTCAAATAATGAGATCAGAGTATTAACAGTTATTTGCTGCGAGCCACATGCTCAGTACATGACACTCAGTTGTTGTTTTTTTCATTCATAGCTCTGTGTGATGTCAATTTGAGCAATTATTCCTAATATGGTCATCTTTATGGTATTGTCAGTAGAGGTCCCACCCGCCTACTTTTCAAACCTAGTGTTTACAGAGGGGAAGCCAATCAGAAGAAAAGTGGTTTAAAGGGAGATTAAATGAGAGGCCAAGGCCCACTCAAGCCTCACCAGATAAACTGTGAATCACGCATGCCTATGACGGTAGAGTCAGACGTGTACACTACCAGTCAAAAGTTTGGGCACACCTTCTCATTCATTGTTTTTTTTTTTTTTTTACAACTTTCTACATTTTAGATCCAAACTGAAGACACCAAATATATGAAGCAAGATATGTGGAATTATGTGGCAAAGAAAAAAAATGATAAAGAACCCTAAATATGTCTTATATTTCAGATTCCTCAAAGTACCCTGCCTTTCTTTTGTTGGCGCTGCAAACCCTTGGCCTTCTCCCAATAAGCTTCATGATGATGTCTCTTGAAATCGTCAGGAATAGAATTCATATTATGGCAAGAACCAATCAGCTAAGTAAAGAGAAACGACAGCCCATCGTTACTTTAAGAACTGAAGCTCCGTCAGTCTGGAAAATTGCAAAAGCTTTGACTGTGTCCCCAAGTGCAGTCGCCAAAATCATCGAGCGCTACAACAAAACTGGCTCACGTGAGGACCGCCCAGGAAAGGAAGAGCAAGAGTCGCCTCTAAATTCATCCGAGTCACCAGGCTCAGAAATCGCAAGTTATCAGCACCTCAGATTAGAGTCCAGATAAATGCCAGTAGCAGACATATCTCTACATCAACTGTTCAGAGGAGACTGCGTGAATCAGCCCTTTATGGTCAAATTGCTGCTAAGAAACCACTACTAAGGCAAGATTTGTTTGGGCCAAGAAACACAAGGAATGGACATTAGACCAGTGGAAATCTGTGCTTTGGTCTGATGAGTCCAAATTTGAGATCTTTTGTTTCCACCTGCCGTGTCTTTGTGCGACACAGAAAAAGTGAACGAATGGTTTCTACATGCATGGTTCCCACTGTGAAGCATGGAGGAGGAGGTGTGACGGTGTTATTTGAGTTATTTCACACTCTTATAAGGCTGTGCCATGGAGAAGGGTACAGTAAGATGAGCAAAGACAGGAGAGCACTGGAGCTTTCCCCAGGGTTTGCACTCAAGAGACCAAAATCCCAGGATCATACCACATCATGACTCTCCTGCTTTCAAGATAAAATTATTTAAAAAATGGAAAAGAAAAAAAAGACTGCAGTCTGACTGAAGCTCTGTCACCCCAAATGCAGCTTAAACTGTTATTTATATCAAATGCTTCACACGATTATGTCAGGAGGTGGATGTCACCTATGTCGAGGTGAATCTCTAATCTGCCACTCATTCTCTCTGCAAGTTGTCCCTGCAGGCTTAGTGGCAGGTTCAAGGCAAGAGGGATTTCAGCTGGGATGATCTGCTGATTTGTCCTAATATACCTCTGCAAAACACTTTTAATTTCTGCATGAAAAAATATTTATGAATCCACAACAACCTTTGACTTGATCTCATGTCATGACTTGGTAAAGTTTAAAGTCTTTGTAGCTGACAGCCAGGAAGGGAGTGGAGGATTCTTTTTTCCAACAGGGTGCTGACAAAAGTCACCAAAGCAGATGACACTAGTATGTCTGCATTCAATTCATAATGAAGGCGCTTTTCATAAGTAGTTACTGGTGGGTTTGATCTAGCAGGGGGAAGTGGGAGCACTCTCTTTCCCCACATATAACACCGCTGTTTTACACAAGGAAGCCAACTTGTGACTGATACAAAAAGAGAACAAAGACATGAAAGAAACAACAAAGTTTGGAAAGTCTGTGCATTTCATAAGACGGGAGTCCTGTCAGCGTCTCCCAGAGGAAGGTGTACGTCAGGGCGAGGCAGATTGTTGCCACTCTTCCTGTGGTTTGCTCCATGCTTCTCTGCACCGGACTGACGGGAAGCCCTGTCGAGGACGTGCAAGAACTCTCTGTTACCTTTTGGAAAACACACCTGAGCCAGAGCCAGCAGGGACAAGGCTACTGTCAGATGAGCAACACGCTTTTCATTTTAGATCCCGCTCTGAGTTGGGAGCGCACCAGATGAGGCGGTGGAACTGGAAAACTACTGTCCACCTCCATCTTTGTTTCACATCGAATCTCTCACTTCGCCACATACATTTTAAGTTTCGGATCAGAGCGGAAAAACCCGAGGCTGTTTACCAAATTTTCTCACACACTAAACTAAATCCTACTCTTCAAAGTAAAAGGGGAATTATCGTTCTGACAGCTCGCACCAGCAGCTTAGCTTGACTCTGTGCAGAGGTAGGTGAAATCTACCAAAGGGCCTCAGAACTCGGGAGACACTCTGAGGCGATGATGATATTACTCGGGTTGTTACATTGTAGACGTGTCATGACCCCATGAGCTCCCTGCAGGTTAAAAAAGAAATGCAGTAAGACCAAAAATTATATGACCGTTATCACAAAAAGAAAATGTGGGACATCATACAGCATTATATTGCACTATGATACCTTAATTTAAGATAAATCATTCAGTGAACAGATGTAACAAAGCTGACATAGAAGTTAACATTACTGAAATAAAACTACAACACACGATACATGCTTGTAAGTTTACACTATATTTTCTCAAGTTACAGTGTGTAACATCTCACCACTAGATGTCAATAAATTGCAGACTGAAATCAATTGAATTGTTTTTTGTTTTGTCTTTTGTTTTTGTTTTTTGGGGGGGAGGGGGGGTAATTCTTGGTCATACCATTATTTTAGGCTTATCAGCTGTCCATCAAAGTGCATTACTCAATGAACGTGTGCGTTTAATATGGCTTTTGTGTTGTTAACATGTTTAATGTTATGTATTTTCTTCTATTTAATCTCAAAAAGCTCCTAAAACAGTCAGTGATCACTGTTGACCTCCCTCGGCTTTTATTACCGCTAATCATTTATTTAAGCTCAGTTTTTAAAACCTTAGGATGTAACTACAGCCCAGCCCATGCAGCAGTATATGAACGACCAACCCCGTATTGTGGATGGATTGTCTCAGTTGTTCTCCTGGCTGAAGTTTGGTCCTTTTACAGCATCCTGCCATGCGATTACATTTGTTCCTGACCACCGAGAACACTCACGTTAACTTTTATCGAGTGGAAAAAAAGTTAGCTTGTTTATATTATGCTAACATAGCTGTGTCGCTAGCGGTCACGTAGCACATCATTATATACCAGCTAGCCCAACTTCAGTAACCCTACAAACGTCACTGCTGTTTAGTTTTCTGTCTTCATTTATGTTGGAAGTGAAAACAGAGCTGTACGTTTTAATTTGTTTCCAAAACCCGCAGTCAGGACATGCTATATTGTATTTAGATAGAAGCTAGCGAGCTAACTTCCTGCTAACTTCTAACTCCATTAAATGTCATAAATTCCATTTTCATGGATGCCTGGATGTTAAACTCAATTGTTACACCTGGTAGAGCAGAACGCTGATCATTTTATTAAAGATGAAAGACTTTAGACAGTTTTTCAACTCTCAGTAATGCCATAGTGATCGTTTGATATATGGACCTGCAGCGGAGTTTAGGCCCAGACACGGCTAGTGACATCAGACTTAACGACCAGATAGCTACATCCATCTCTTATACTGTTTATGCTCAGAACAGGAAAATGAGGCTACAGTTCGCATGGGGTCACCAAAATTGGACAGCAAAAGCTTGGAAAGACACTGCTGATCTGACAAGTCTTGATTTATGCTGCGACGGATGGCAGGCTCAGAATTTGGCATAAACACCATGAAAGCATGGATCCATGCTGCCTTGTCTCAAAAGTTCAGGCTGCTGGTGTGGGGGATATTTTCTTGGCACACTTTGCGGCACTTAGGACCAACTGAACATTGTTTAAACACCACATTTTCTGCTTTTATAACCACAGTTATCCCACACTATCCCAACATGTTCATATCATCTCAATCTGGTTTCTTCAACATGACAATGAGTTCACCGTACTCAAATGCCCTCCACAGTCACCAGGTCTCAACCCAATAGAGCAGATTTGGGATGTGGTGGAACAGGAAACTCACATTATGGATGTGCAGCTGAGAAATCTGCAGCAACTGTTGGATGCTGTCATGTCAATATGAAGAAAAATCTCTGAGTAATGTTTCCAACACCTTGATGAATCTGTGCCATGAAGAATTAAGTCAGCTCTAAAGGCAAAAATGAGGTCCAATCTGGTACTATCAAACTGTACCTAACAAAGTGTCTGGTCACTGTATTTTGTTGTACTGGTCAGGTCTGCAGCAAAAGGCTTGAATTCAGTTAACAGGTGTTAGTGCAGGAAGTAGTATGCTCTTTTTTGTTGTAAAGTTTGATGTAATATCAAGTTATGATTAGAACGAACACTGTAGTTCGAGGCAGAAATGTTCAAACAGCATCTCCATTCATAGCATCCATAGTGTCAAATCAAAAGCTTCAGAAAAAGCTGCATAAAAAATAATACAAAACAAAAGAGAACTTGAGAGAGAAGTTCAAACCCCGGGCTACTCTTCCATCTCCACATGCAGTGCCAATTAGTGGGTTAGGAAAGTCCTGCATGCATTTCTGATGGAGTCTATTAGCATGTAAGGGGGTTATGGGATGTATAGTATATGTGCATTAGACCTGCAACAGGATTTAAACTCTGTTTTATAAATCATAACAAAAACGTTAGTTGCCTGCAGGTGATATTTAAAATGCCAATAACCATGACGTAGCAGTTTGCTTTATTTATAGTATTAATAGTGTCTTTTGTTATTTAGATATTGGGTTGAACTTACGTTGCCAAGCTCACAATCTGTTTCTACTCGAATCAAAGCTACAGAAGCTCTTCTCTGGTGCAGCTGACTTACAACACTAAAAATGCAATGTTGTAAGGATGTCTTACAATGCCTATGTGGGATATCAGTGTTACAGCTGAACAAAGTAGTGCAGCTAAGATTTTTCAAGGCTCTGGAAACTCACAGGACCCCCTGTGGGCTGCCGATCCCCGTTCTTTGGAAGGAAAGCACTTATTATTAATAATTCAGGACAGGAGCCACTTTATTATCAGATGTGGTGCCTGGATCGTCCTCTTAGCGAGTGAGGCTGGTGCTCTAACCCTCAATCTTTGTTCTCTAAATGCTATTAGGCGGTGCAGCAGTAGAAAGAAAGAGCGAGCAGGTGTAAGTCACTTCCTTAATGGCCTCCATTGTCCACTGCTCAGCATAATTTTACTGTACACTCTGTATAAGAAGTCTCTATCCATGTGTCATGTAAAAGAAAAACCCTTTTATTGCATGTTGTTTAGAGTTGTTGGTTTCTACACTATAATTTTATTACAGCAGTTAAATTAATCAAAGTAATTTATGCAAACAGTCCATGTGTTCCCTAAAGAATAGATATATAGAGAGTATAAGTAATGACTTCAGGGTGTGTGTGTGTGTGTGTGTGTGTGTGTGTGTGTGTGTGTGTGTGTGTGTGTGTGTGTGTGTGTGTGTGTGTGTGTGTGTGTGTGTGTGTGTGTGTGTGTGTGATTTGTCGTTCTTTGTATTTCATTCAGAGCTGAAAACAAAATCAACACAGCGCTCTGGGGGCGCTCAGATTTCTGAATGAAGGTCTTGATTTCTTCTCTCTCCGGCGTTGTTTTCACTTGTGATCATCAGAGTGAAATTGGTTGCATATCATGAATTATTCTTGTGATGAGCTCTGCTAAATGACAGTGTGATCAAAAGCCTCAGAAATCTGGACTGTCAGACCGAGAAGCGTTTCGAAAAATCCTTTCCCGACTACACACGATGCCTTTTTGCATTTCCGGTGCATCTTTGAGGGCATGTTACATGCTCCGTTAATCGATGCAAACATGGGACAGTCTCCTAAAGCAGGACACGGATGCACAAACACTCATATCAAAAGAGAAATTGCAGACATCCTTGCGGCACGATCTACCTCTGCCTCCTCCTGTGAAGTTCTCAGCAAAGAGTGGCCTGTTGTTCCTGCCTCTGCATTGCTTTGCATATGATTTCCCCTGAGTCATTCATGTATTTATCTTCATAGCACACAGCAGACATGAATATGGCGTGTTTAGCTGTTGCCATAATTACATCCAATAATTGAAACCTGAGAGATTATATGCTGTTGTTCTGCACTTTAATCACATTTGAGGCTCTAAGTCACCTGTGTGAACACGATTGCTGTGCTTTTTTCATTATGCTGAGTGTAAAAACTGTGCTGCTGTGGGCTAATGCCATCGGCCTGGCTTGTCCTCAGCCTTTCTGAGGCACTCTGAGTGGGAGGTTTGAGCCACGGGCCGCTCGTACAGTATCTCTTACAGTAATTACTGGCTTCACAGTTGGAGCTTTGTCCGCATTTAACATTTTTATCTCAAAAATATCTGTGTCACAGTGTCTGCTCTCAGTGGGAGGAATCTGCATGTATTTTCAGCTCATTCCAGTTTCTTTTTCTCGTGCCCCAGCATCACAAATAATAAGGAAATGTCCTTATCGCTCAGTGTCCATCTGAAAGTGACGCACAAGACTGCACAGCTGGTTTGCTGTGTTTATGAGCGATTGAGCCATTTTCTTCCAAACACGCTTTCAGCCTATTCACCGTCTGGGCCAGGCGTGCATTTCCAAACCATTAAGAAATACAGTGTGATAGAAAACTGCAGCCATTTCTTCTCACATGCTTCCTTCATATAATGACAGCCATCATTACTGTCCATGAAGCTGTACTCATTATTTGTTTGCTTTTGCTGAACAGCAGTTGTACTGGATTAATTAGAAGTAGCAGACTGCTGTAATTTTTCCTAAAGTGAATGTTTTCAGTTTGCATAAACACTAAAGGCATTTTTCCACTCACTCCCTCAATCACATGCCACCAGCAGCTCTGGCTGCCAGTGGGGAGTGTTTTTTAACTGTTGCAGGGCTGGGAGAAGCTGAATGAGCTTCTCCCTAAGCTTTCGCTGAAAATGCTTTCTAAGCCTGGTGAGAATTTGCATGAATGGCAAGACAGGTGCTTCGCAACACTTGAATATCCTTGCTTGCATACTAAAAAGGTGATTCAGTCATGCTTTTACCCTGTCGCTGGAAGCTGAAATTAGATCCACCCCAGATGTAACTGCCACACAGAGGATTTTACACAAACTCCTGCTGCTTTTTACCTGTGTTATTTGTTTGTGCTTTCCCCAGCAAATCGCCTTTGCTTTTATTTATTTTTTTCATTTACTTGCTAGATGTTGTATTAAAGGTGTTTTCTAGGAATGTACTCTTTCATTTTTAAAGTTATCCCCATGATGAATCGGGAGGCAAATGCTCAGCCTCATGTAAAGACCCTCTGACAGAATGACAACCAGACATCAGCTGACCTGTTTTTATTCCCACAGAGATGCACGCTTCGTCCAAATTTGGCAGACACGAGCACTTTTTTCTACACCTGCTTTCAATCTAACAGTCAACAGAACAATTTGGGGTTCAGTGTCTTGCTCGAGGACGCTTTGGCAGACTGGATTGAACAACCAACCATCAGGTTAACAGATGACCTGCGCTGCTATGAACTACAGCCACCCCACTGCAACCAGTTTTGTTTTGAGATCAGCTGATGACTTGGATCTTGAAGAATATCCCATTTCTTTGTCTAGAGCAACATTTGGGTTGCTTTCTCAATTTGCTTTGAGTCATTATCCATTTACGCTGTGAAGAGCTGCAACATTTGGCTGAGTCCATGCAGAGAGTATAGCCCTGTACACTTCACAATTCATCCTGCTGCTTCTATCAGCAGTCACATGATCAACAAACACTAGTGATCCAGTTGCACTGGCAACCATATATGCTGCATGACACTGCTTACGATTAGCAGATAATGTG
The DNA here is from genome assembly GCF_057382275.1 of Copadichromis virginalis. Lineage (NCBI taxonomy): Eukaryota > Metazoa > Chordata > Actinopteri > Cichliformes > Cichlidae > Copadichromis > Copadichromis virginalis. The sequence goes on from NC_140621.1 coordinate 16,399,888, forward strand.
TTACATTTTAAATAATGAGCTGTTTTTCCCCATCTCCATACTTTCCTGTTTAAAGTTCATGTTGGTTTCATCTGTTCAAATAGTTTTAACAAAACTGTTCAGGCTCTTTTAAATGTTTTAAGTCTAATCTGGATTTCCTGATCTTGAATGTAACCAGTGATTTGTTCTAAGTCCCTTTAGTGTTGCTGAGCTGGTGAGTGAATTCATCCTTTTAAATAATGAACCACCCACTAACTAATAATGAACTCGCTTCATTTACATGAACATCTCATTTGACCTCATGTTGCAAAGCTCCACTGAACAGCTATCAAATATTAAATTCAACACATTGAATTGAATCTGCTTCAGTTGCATCACCAGGTCATAAAACCACTTGTCACTCAAATATCCAATTTCAGCCTCTGAAAATGGGGGCTGTGTATAGTAATGGCTGCAAAATCTGTTGAATTAAAGCTGAAAGTCTGACCTTCAATCACACCTTATCTATTTGATTTAAAATCAGCTTTTGTGGTTTCAGCTACAAAAACTACAAAAAATGTTTCCGGTTCCAAAGATTTAAGGACCTAACTGTATAAGTGCAGAGTGGTCTTCTCCTTAAATCAAACAATTAATTACACATCAAAAGTAGTGCAGATGCTTATGTGTGAATCATCTGTTAACTTTAACTGTTAACTTTTGAATACTCGGTGTTTTCTGCAGCCAAGAGAAATTTGTTGATTCGTTTCACATTTGACACATTCCTCTTCTGATTAAGCTGGAAAAAAAAAATTTGTGTATAAATCTTTATGTTTGAAGTATGTATTGAATTGAAAAACTTAATTCTATCTTCAGTTACATCAGCACACCTGTGGTGAAATTTAATAGTAATCCCCAAAAAACGAGATTGTTTTAGCTTCGTGCATTAACAATAGCAGCTACAGGTCTATGAATGTGTGCGTGTGGCTGAGATTAAAGAGTGCATCGGCCTGTGCGACACACAGCCACACAATCACAGAGAGTGTTGGATATATGAAAGGTAAGATGAAACCACAGTGATCGTGTGTGCATGTCAGGGGAGGGACAGCACGGAGGGAAGTGTCAGTGATTTAAAACAATGAGATTTTCTCTTTTTTGCGAGTTAATTGGAACCCGACACAGCACGTCGCTGCTTTTTTCTGCCTCCCTCCCGCATGGCTTCCTGTGCCATCAGGCCTCTTTGTGGAGACCAAATCTGAGCTGCACACAAAGTTCTTTGTGCTTTGCTCCAGTTGAAAGTCCCTGAGTGAAGGCTTTTCCCCGGAGCCCCAGAGGGAAGTCAGCGTGGGTTTTAACAGGGAGTATCTGAGAAAAAAAATTTGTTTTAGATTAGCCCAAATTTCTCTCATTTTCTATTCACTGCCATTATACCTACTTCTGCACAAGTGCTTCAAAAACCACAATGTCCAGTAAGTGTATTTACTAGGGGTGCAACGATATTCGTATCGATATTGAACCGTTCGATACAGTGCTTTCGGTTCGGTACGCGTATGTATCGAACAATACAACATTTGTAATTTATTTTATCAACTTTCCTTCTGACGATGCTGTCTGTGTGGAGCGCTCAGTGAATCTGCGTTCGACTACTCCGCCTAGGCTGCACTGTCGAGCGCAGATCCACTGAGCGCTCCACACAGACAGCATAGTCAGAAGGAAGAGCGCAGGGCACCTCCCCCACCCTCATTCAGATCTGGCGTTTGGAATTATTTTGGTTTTCATGTGACGTATAATAATAATAATAATAATAATAATGGATACTTTATTGATCCCCATGGGGAAATTACTTGTTTTTCTCTGCATTTGACCCATTCACTCATGACCCTGAAGGTAAGCGAGTCATGGACTAAAGTAAAACAGTATGTTGGATGTGCCATGCAATGCTCAATTACATGGGTGGGAACTAGTGTGTTAGCGCAGTTAGCTCGTTAACGTGTTGGCCGTCTAGCCCCATGCACGGGGCGATCGGCGGTAGCTCGTTAACGGAGATTTGCCATGTTGTGGCGTTAAGGTCATTTCAACGAGATTAACCTGAAAGCACTAGTGGGAACACAACGAATATGACTGCACATTTACGCCGACATCATCCTAGTGCAAAGACAAAAACAACAAGCATGCTACTAACTTTAGCCGAGTCATTTAGACAGCTGTTAGCACATGATTCTCCTTATGCTGCTGAGAATATAACCCAGAAGAAGCGGATAGTATAGCTTTTATTTTGGAAAGAGACATTTCTCTGTAATAAACTCTCTTTTCCAAAGATGCATGATTCCTCAATCAGATACAGGGCTTGCAATATCGCTAGCCTGACGTCCTGGGGCTAGCGATTTTTTCAGTCGGGCTACCAAAATCTATCTCTTCCCTGCCCGTCGGGCTATTGTAAGAAGGAAAAATATATGTCAATGCTTTTGCATTCTTTCAGAAATGTAGCTGGGTAATTATGTCATTGGCATCGGTGAGCCACTGTCAATATGTGACATATTGAAATCGCGTTTGAATTTGCGCTTGTTTTTTTGCTTTCACTTTGCAATCGTGCGAACTGTGTATAGAGAGCGACAGCACTGATCTGTGAGTGATGATAATTTGTGCACCAATTCCTCTGACATCGTCTTATTAATCGTTAGCTTACTATGCAAACATGACAAGGGAAATCTCCCGCAGCAAGCTTAAACATGTGAGAGGTTGATCGCGCAGAGAATTGCTGAGCTTATGTGAGTCCGTGTGTAAAAGCAGCAGGATATATATTTGACTACGATGACCTGGATGACTGAGAACCTTCACAGACAGATATATATTTTAGTTCTGCTGAGCCAAATAAGACAGGTCAGGGTGAAGAAGTGACAGCCAAAGAAAAGCTTACCACAAAACGGAGAAGTTATGACAAATCAGACTATAAGGCAAAAAGAAAGTGCAGCTTTATGGTTTCATGGACAAAATAATTTCTGTGGCTGCAATATGACGAGCTAAATAACCAGGGCTGCACATAAGTGGTCCGCAGGTGCGCATTCGCTGTCAAAATAAAAAACACGCACAAGGGTTAGGGTTAGGGTTAAATTTAAAAACTGTACTTTTGAGTTAAAATATATATTTATAATTTTAATAAATGACAAATTAAAAAGGTATGAACATTTTTTTTGTATCGAAAAAATATCGAACCGTGACACCAAAGTATCGAACCGAACCGTGAATTTTCTGTATCGTTGCACCCCTAGTATTTACAACTGGAAATGCTGTTATTGTCCGGCTCATTAAAAAGCCAAATTGTTTCATACTACACTTGAAAAGCCTCCTAACGCCAGGACTTCGATTTCTGTTCAGGAGTAGATTTTGAGTTCAGGTCTGAAACCACATGCTGCTTGGTTTGGCTGAAGCTTCTTCAGACTCTGCATTTGTTTTGCATTGAGTCTCAGTGCAGAGATCACTGGATTTTAAATGAAACTAAAATTTAAGAAGTGTGAAAAGAGCAAGGGGGAATTCACTTTTGTAGATTTATTCAAATAGCGACTGGAGGAAAGCTAATAATACAGCACAGAAACTACTTTACTATGCTTATTTAAGCTTGCAAGAGTACTATTTTGGATTGGTTGACATAATTAGGTCTTATTCTGAGTTTATCCAGCCCAGTGACATGGGCAAAGGGCTTCAACTATGGGGCAGGGTGTGGAGCAGCGGGTTCAGAAGACAGTGACTGGGATGGCTGGTCAGCACACACCTGGCAGTGTGATTTCACCTTTCCTATTTCAGTAGACGCCCTGACCTATAGAGAGGTGTTAAGCTGTGAGCAGGAAACAGTGGTGGCGCGTCTTAGACACTGTGGACTGTGTGAATCATCACTCCTGAGGACATTTTGTAAATAAAAATAAATAAAACCGTCATCATCACAACTCTCTGCCTACAAACTACTACAATTATTTCAAAGCCAGTGGAATCCTGTGAATATACAGCAAGTGTTCTTTGGCACTGGTGAGATGGGACTCACTCCCAAATTGTAAAAATCGATGTTTCTAAAGAGTCCAGTGGAACAGGCTTTTTTATGTGTTTTATAAGTGCAGAGTTAACCTGGACTGTGGACCAGTCAGCAGCAAAGTCAGCAAACCAAACTCACCAAATGAAGACAAAGGGGAAACTATTGGAAAACCCCCAGTGCTACCCATCAGCCTCCTTATAGACACACCTGTGGTATCAATTTGAAAGTCGTACGTGACTTCCTTCTTGAGTTCTCAGGATTTTCAGATTCAAAGATTCAAACAGATGCAGCTATGGTATCAATTTGAAGCTCCTACTTCTTCTCATTTTCAATTTATCGCATTTGCCAGGGTGACCACAATAGTAAAAAGAAAACTAAGCAAGATTTAATCCACTACCACCTTTAAAACATCTGAATGCCAAGGTTGTCACCTGTGAAAGACGTCTCTCTGCATTCAATATTGCAGTGCTCGTGCTCGTACTGCTACAACACCTTTGTATCTGACAGAGAAGGAGTTATTTGTCACCCTCGGTTGAGAACCTGTTGATTTCTCACCATCTGGAAGTCAGTCAAGCAGGTAATAAAACCCCGGATGGACGTGAGCACTGGGCAAAAAATACTACACCAGGCAGTTTTGGAGTATCAACACACCACGAATGGTTGAATGTGGAAGCATCTTTATCATTCACATGTTGCCACTACTGCCGGGTGCAGCAAAGCAGTTATGGTTGGAGGCAGCGGGTTACTAAGAAAGATAAAGGTTAACGTCAGCAGGCTGGATGGGTCAAGTGATCGTGAGACGAATGGAATTTGTGATTTCCCTTCACTCCGGCGAAGTTCTTCTGCTTCAGAAAAAGTCCATGTCCCACATGCCACAGTTTTTGTCAATTATCAGCAACAAAAGAAAAGAGAAAAATCCAGGTTGAAACATATCAACTGTTTATTTATATAGCGCCAAATCACAACAACATTCGCCTCGAGACGCTTTATATTGTACAGTAGATCGTACAATAATACATACAGAGGAAAAACCCAACAATCATATGACCCCCTATGAGCAAGCACTTTGGTGACAGTGGGAAGGAAAAACTCCCTTTTAACAGTAAGAAACCTCCGGCAGAACCAGGCTCAGGTTGGATAAAAGCAACAGCTGGAAAAGCATGAGCCTGTGCTTTGTTAGAAAGAGAAAGGTCAGGTGGAGGGTGGGCTGCAGAGAGGGGCGGCCATCTGCTGCGACCGGTTGGGGAGAGAGAAGGAAAACAGGATAAAGACATGCTGTGGAAGAGAGACAGAGATTAATAACAGATATGATTCAATGCAGAGAGGTCTGTTAATACATAGTGAGTGAGAAAGGTGACTGGAAAGGAAAAACTCAATGCATCATAGGAATCCCCCGGCAGCCTACGTCCATTCCAGCATAACTAAGGGAGGATTCAGGGTCACCTGGTCCAGCCCTAACTATATGCTTTAGCAAAAAGGAAAGTTTTTAGCCTAATCTTGAAAGTAGAGATAGTGTCTGACTCCCGAATCCAAACTGGAAGCTGGTTCCACAGAAGAGGGGCCTGAAAACTGAAGGCTCTCCCTCCCATTCTACTTTTAAATACTCTAGGAACAACAAGTAGGCCTGCAGAGCGAGAGCGAAGTGCTCTAATAGGGTGATATGGTACTACAAGGTCATTAAGATAAGATGGGGCCTGATTATTTTAGACCAGGGCTGCCCAATCCCAGTCCTCGAGAGCTACTATCCTGCAGCTTTTAGATGCATCCCTACTCCAACACAGCTGAATCAAATGGTTTGGTTACCTCTTCAGCATGCCATCATGTTTGGCAAAGGCCTGATAACAAGCCATTCATTTGATTCGGGTGTGTGGGAACAAGGATGCATCTAAAAGCTGCAGGACGGTAGCTCTCGAGGACCGGGATTGGGCAGCCCTGTTTTAGACCTTGTATGTGAGGAGAAGTGACAAGAAAGTTGGGACAGGGCCAGACTGCAGATGATGAGATAGTCACAGTTTTTTGCAGAGTGGCAAATCTTTTCCCGTCTTTACTTCTGAGAAACTGCTTCTCTAAGATGCTTTTTATAACCCAATCGTGTTACTGACCTGTTGCCTATTAAAATTATTAGTTGCTGTTCTTCATTATTAGTTAACTGTTCTTCAAGCTGCTTTGTTTGTTTATTTAGAACCACTTACTTCCCTGCCCTTTTATTTTCTATATTCTGAATAAAATATGGGTTTATGAGATTTTAAAATCATTGGTAGCCGAACTTTTTTGGAATCTGGATTATGTTTGCTTTTGTTTATTTTCATTCTATAAATCAATTTTGTTCACCTTGACACCTAAAGTGCCTTTTTATCCCATGTTTGCCTGAACGCAACATTAACAGTCCAACCCCTACACTGACTGACTTGCAATGAAGCATACATCGGTGTTTGTATAAATAGCATTAGAAAGAGGAGACTCTCTGCAGCCCACCCTCCACCTGACCTTTCTCTTTCTAACAAAGCACAGGCTCACGCTTTTCCAGCTATTGCTTTTATCCAACCACTGAAATCAAAGGAATTCATTCCCATCTATTCAGGCTGATGTTCGCAGACAAAGGTAGGCAAGCCGGCCGACAGCTTCCTCGTGATTAGCAGAGCTGTTGCTATGGATACAGTTTTATTATATTTTTGTCAAATTATTTCTCTAATCATTCTCAGACAAAAAACCCCAGCATTCACTAAATACTTTGTGTGTTTGACTACTCTTAAAGCCCCAACAAGGTCACTTTGCACATAGCTTGTCCTCTCTCCTCTTTTTTTTTTTACAGCAAATGTTCCCGGCAGAATGGAAGTGAAAAGATGGAATGCATCATGTCTCACCAAAGTCACATCTGAATTTCTGAACGGCTGAAAAATAAAGTTATCAACAGATTATATAACATGTTTATACCCAAGTGCTGACACTGCCACGGCCTGAAGGATTCCTTTTGAATAAATAACGCTGTCATTAGTTTGTAGTGTTACTATCCTGGTCTGTTTACTAATTGTCTTTCACCTAAGAAAGGACATTAATGCTGCAGTAAAAATGTTTTTAACATGCTCTTCAATCTGTTTCCATGTGAGTACTCAGAGACCTTCACCTCCACTTAGCACTGTAAGCAGGCTCTGTCTTCAGAGGCCGATTACACTGACAGCCCCAACAGTTCATATGTTCACCTCTGACCTCTCGTCCATTCAGTTACGCCCTCCTTCCAGTTGGTGTTTCAACTTCTGATTGGCATCAGGCTTTATACTCACATTAATTGGATTTGGAAATGAAGCTTTTTTTTCTTTGTGCATATCAAAGATATCATGTGTATTCATTAGTAACATGTCTTTGTACCTGTGTGTGTTATTTGCTATATCCTGTTAAGCCTTTATAACGTGTCCTGAATACTGAGTTAAGGACATCCTGCACTTTTATACCCAGGTGATGAAATAGGACGTAAAAGGGATGAAATGAAATAAATATTCTTTGCATAGGTATCAAGAGAAATAGATGACTGCCAAATCAAATTTTATTCATGAGCGGTATCTCTTGAAGGATTGCACTGCAAAGGGCTTTGCCAAAGAAATGAGAAAAAATATCTATCTACATCAGAGATGGAGATCTGTAGTGGAGCCAGTAATAACTGCTCTATCACTGATGCCACACTTGATATAAACAAAGCAGAGCATGGACGAGAAGAAGTGTGATAGATGTTCACGGCTATGAATTTTGAGAAGATGAAGAGTTTCATCTTCAGCAGCAACGGTGAGGAGGAAGGAGGGAGAGACTAGAGAGAACAGAGGAATAATGGTTTCAGGTGAGTCTCCTTGAGATCGGTTATTGGCACAGAGTAAGACAGAATAAGTGAAGTCAAGTTAAGGAAACATCCAAAGGGAAAGAGGTTCCCCAGCAGGAGACTGGAATAAGGAGTTGGTGGTCTCTCCAGGTGAGGAGAGAGAGCACGAGGAAGCATATGAAGGTAAATCCATCCATCCAATCATTTCACGCTTTGCATCTCCAAAGTTAGAGCTGAGAGCTGCAAACTCGTAATTCAAATTTCACTCATATTTATTCTTTTTATATATGTATACTACTTACAACCACAGTTCTGTGATAACACCCTTTCAAATCAGTGAATATAACCGATCAGTCGTGCCCTCTCCAGTCATACATTCACGAATTTGCACGCTTTGCACTTCTTGCAGTAAACGTGTTGGAAAACTCGCACTTGTAGCTGACATCACTTTGAAATTAGGCTCCAAACTAAAGATGCCTCATCACTGCAGCGATGCTTACTGGACTTTCTCACCTACTCCATTTGAATCTCTGTTGGGAGGCTCTGAGACTGGTCAGAGAGGAGGCGAGGAAAAGAATTGCATTTATACAAACTCACAAAAGAGAAGAGAAGTCTGCTCCCATTAAACAAACCATTCAAAAGCAGCACACATCCTACAGTACCTCTGGAAAACATCCACTACACTGAATGCGTGGACAGCAGTGTGAAAGAGGTCCTCAAAAACCTGAGCTAATTAATTAGGTAAATTAATCTATGGGTGTTAGATACATAAAATTCAGATGAATATTGTAAAATTAATTTAGAAATCAACCCAGTTTGCTCCATGACACCTACTTGGTATAGTTTTCTTTTACTGTAATGAATGAATGGCTAAATCAGCATTAAGGTACAGAGGAAGACTCTGGTTTAGTGTGATTTAAAGTGTGATGTACTGATGTCCCTGAGTGACCGTGCTGTGGTTTAGAGTGGGCGCTAACAGTACTCTTTTACTGCCACCAGTGGGTCAGACTGGGTGAGAAGACACTGCAGCACAGTGATCTTTATGCTGGATAGCCAGTTAGCTAACACCATTTACCCAAAATGCTCATTCACTCTCATTTTTGCTGCTGCTCTGAATGATGAATGATAGATTTCTGGTGTCTGCATTGATTGATCCCAGTGTTAATGTACTGAAACAAATCTTTGAAGGAAACTTACCACGGCTCCAGGCGCTCTGTGGTTATGACTCCAGCATGGCGGACAGAGAACAGCGAGGAATGAGACCTTTTGGTCTTCTGCCTTCTAATTCACTGACCTCTCCTCCCGCTCCCTCCCTCAGTTTCAACACTTACATGGTTTTAAGTTTCAAATAAATCCTTCACATTTCAATTTCTACACATTACACCTACATTTTTAACCACTCTTGTACTACTCAGTAAGGTTTTAAAGTAATAAGTATAAAGCTATTTGGTGTCTAAAACCTTAGTGAAGGGGCTTTTTATTCATTCGGCCGATAGCTGGTGATTGACTGACTTTTGTTTTAGTGTCTTTTGTCTTTTTGAGTCTATGTTATGAGAAATTTCTTAACCTTTGGGGGGTTCTTAACTGCATAAAAGTGGTGAGAATGTCGTCCCGGACGTGAGAACTGCTTCTAAGCCATCAGGAAAAACTGTAAAATGGTAGATCTTTGCACATAACATAGAATTCCATGGAAAACATTCACACATTGAGAACTGAGAGGGGGAAAAGGTGTTTTGCTTGTTTTTACATCAGATACTCAAAGGTTTGCACTGAGGTTTACAGTACATCTGTAACGAGTGAATGTATTATCCATCCTGGTCTGTAAGCAAATAGGTTAGAAGTTTATACACTGTATCATAAACCATGCAAACATTCACATTTGTTTCAGGACAGATAACCTGTAAAATACAGTAACGTGACATTTATTTCAAGCTAATTGTGTTCCTCCCAAATGAGACCCATTGTTCTGCTGTAAAGGCCAGCGCCAACAAAGTCTGGGAGTTGCATAATGCTCGATGCTAACTCACTGTAATGAATTCCTCGCTACTTTACTTTTGCTTTTCACCAACTGCTTCTCTCCTGTGTCCTGGTATTTTTTAAATAGGCTGTTATTGATGTGTACTAAGGAAATAAGAAAAAGTGTCAAGGCCTGTGCGTTGCACATGCATTATTAAACAGATCACCCTATTAAACTCCGAACAGCCAGTCAGCATGTTTCCTTTAACGTCACATATTAGAAGTAAGCTCAAAAAACGGCATCTTTATGAGCCCTGATGGTTATTACTTCTTTCAAGTGGAAAGCTGAACTAAAATAAAATAAAACAGCAAATGAATAATATGATAAAATATAGTGAGCGAGGACCTCTGACCAGAATCAGTGCTTCACACATTAATTAAGACATTTCACACAAATGTGTAAAAAAGTGCTGACATCCAAAAGAGAAAACATCAACTTAACACTTTTTACCCCTCAGCTGTAAAAGGCTGATGGGGTATTCACGTCATCCTGACGTACGAGTGGATGGGGAACATGGACACCCGAGTTTGTGAATGCAGTACCTCGAGAACGAAATGGATTTTGAAATTCGGACCATAGGTGCCTCTACTGGCTGAGGGTGGCACTAGGCACTGCCAGTATTTTTATTCAGTGCATATATTATAATGCATACATTCTTGGGTATGTGGCGGGTTACCATGTTTATTACTTAACTATTCAAAATGTGTGCATGTGTACTTACACGCTAATACAGACAGACTGATAGATACAGTAGATACAGTAGACGGCAGCACATCAATTCATTTAGGCATGCAGACACGCTAAAGCTCAAACTGAACATCAGAATGGGGAAGAAAGGGGATTTAAGTGACTTTGAACATGACATGGTTTTATTAGTCTGCTCTGAGTGTTTCAGAAACTGCTGTTCTACTGGGATTTCCCCATTCATCAACCCATCCATCCATTTTCTTCCACTTTTGTCCCAGTGTGGGAGTCTGTCGCAGGAGTAACACCCCAGTATACCTGCCGCAATGGTTGCTTTGCTCACCACCGCAACCTCATTTAAAAGACACTTGTATTTATACCCACCGTTAGAGTGCAGGAAGCCGCTGCAGTATTCTCCTGAGCAATATGTGTCACCATTCAGTCACATAAGTGCTGCTATAGGAGGAGGAGAAGTCAGAACTGGAAGCCAAGGCTTTTAGAGTGTTTTGGTTTTTGCAAACTTTTCTCCCTCTGTATATCTGTATGTCTCTGATCTTCTGTACTGGAATATCATTCAAATGGTGGTAAAAACAGACATGATCGTACGCTTGTGTCTTCAACCCAGGTGCGGCGGCCACAGTGTATCCGCCAGTTTGCAAAAGTCAAGAGGCGCACGACCGGCCGACGTGCCACACACAATGTGAAATCAAAATCTGTGCAAGACACCTGCCACACGGAGACTTTGCCACACAAAGGCCCCATAACACAGAGATAGACAACTACTACACATTTACCAGACTCGATAATTTTGCATCTTTGGGATGTGGTGTATGTGCAGCTGACAAATCTGCAGCAGTGCAGATTTTCTTTTTTTAATTAAAGGTATTTGCTGGAGATTTAACCCTTTCAAAAACCTTGGAACTGCCACATCCGCATGTTTGTGGAGTACTATGAAGGCTTTACTATTACATATGTGAGTTTCTACAGTCATGGATGTAAACTTGGCTGTTGGGTGAGGCCATATTTATTGTGACACTTTTAACAGTCAACAACATTTCAGTATTCCTCTTGTTTTGCATTTCGGGGAGCACTTTAGAAAGCCCTCTGTTGCTCTGAGTCAGTTTGTATTTGAGCGGGTGGAGTGAAGCAGGTCTCTCCCTCCCCTCACACACACACACACACACACGCACACACACACACACACACATTTACACTTTCTATAACTCTAAATGATTCCTGAGCAGAGCTGGAGGAGCCTGAGCAATCAGAGCTTTTGATTACTCAGAGAAACTGGTCTTTTGTCTCTATCTCATGAATGAACATAATGCTCATACTGATTATCAGTGAGCTCTCCCAAATGCCCTCTGCTGCATGTAGGGACCACGGGGTATTAATGAGCTAAATACTGAGGTTAAACGGTTTCTTTAATCAGAACCATTATGATTAACTGAGGTAGAGATCCTCTCTCAGGGGCTGATAAAGTCACTCCAGTGACTGATGCGAGCAACACATAACATCAGGTCCAGTTGTGCATGCTTGTGTGTGTGCGTGTGTGTGTGTGGCTGATGTGTTTTTTGCTTGGAACAGCTGCAGTCCAAACTGAATTTCCAAAGATTGGATTTATAAACACTTCTAAGACTGGAGCACTAAGCAAAGGCGGCGAGAGGGATCGTGAGGCTCCTCGCCGCCTTTGCTCGTCATCACTATGCAGAGTCCTCCTGACTTTAGTGTGTCTGCAATTTAGTTCAATGATAGCCAGCATCCATGATATATGAAAACCACAGGTAACACACTCGTCTCTAGAGAGAGAGCTGTGAGAGGTTATCCACCGTTATTTGAGTTTCTTCCTGCTTTTTCTTGTCTGATTCTCTAGGGCTTTAAAAATGTTTGTTAGATATCACTGATTTTATTATATTCAAGGCAAGTGCCCTACCTTTAGGCATGCTTATGAAAAATTTACCAGAGCTGAGGTAATCTGAACATAATAGCAAGTGTAAACACAACGAACTGTCAACTGGATGTGATTATGCTGATGATATATAATGAAATAATAATATAAAAACTGTTTAAAATGGGCTGGGATGCTTGGTAGCTGAGGCTGAAGGCTATAATATAAATGCAAAGTGCATTTTTGTCCTTTCTGGTGTTATGCACAACTTTAATTTACAAAAACACCGGAACAAAATCGACAAACTGGACAAGGAAAATGTCCAAATTGTTAGAAAGAAAGCAAAATGTGGTGAAGCATTAGCTGTAGTCGCAGGCTGTTGAAGCTTCAGAGGTATCTCAATCAAAAAGCAATTATTTTTGAGGCCAAAATGTAAAAAAAGAAAAAGAAAAAAAGGAGTGGCTTGGTTAGGGGCCAACTTTCATTTTAATATTTTGATGTCTATACATGGTTGTGGCCCTCTCTCTGCTTCACCAGGATCAGCAGCAGAACAACACCCCTGTGGTTTCACTGCTTAAGGACACTACAGCGGGGTGGATCTAAAGTGAGCTTATAAACAACCTAAGAGGACTGGGAGAAAGGGGGGAATAAGGCTCGTGTTCAAACCAGCAGGAGAACGCAGGAAGTCTTGGATCCAGGTTTTCATGGGGAGTTAGCCCACAGCAGAGAACAGCAGCCCCCTGTGGAGATTCAGATGGAGCTGTCTCCAGACTGCATACCTCGGATATGTAGTGCTGTATCGGAGAAGCGGACTGGCTGTGCTGTGATGCACAAGCCCATAAAAGCTCACTGTTAATGTTGTGCAGTACGGAACAGTGAGCATGACTTTTCTCCGTGTCCCCTCTGCTTCGTTGTCCTACTGTAAACCCGCTGCTGTACCAGGGCCTGGAGCATTGTCTGATTCTTCCCCAGCAACCCTGAGAGAGTTGATGCAGAGAGCCTGTCACAGTCAAGCTTCACAGATCATTTATTATTAATTCAGCAACTATGAGGTGGGTGGAGTGAGCAGGACAAAAAGCCACAGAGAGAGGGTAGAAGGCAATTGTTAGGCCTGTTTAGCCAAAAAAATATAAATGGATGTGAGAAGATTTATTGCAAAGACACCAGTAAGAATTTTATAAAGCTATCTAAATAAATAAGTGTATCCTTTTAACAGACAGCTGCTGAAAGGAAGATGGAGGTGAGCTTGGGCATGAGGTTGTGTAGAGAACAGGTAGCCTCGAAGCTTTGCCTTGTAGCTACACGCTTCCTGCCTCCTGCAGGCTGTTGTGCCACAGGCAGAAACATCTCCATGTCATAGCTCATCAGCTGTGTTCCCAGTCTCAGATCAGCCTGCCCACTATGTGGTGCAGAAGTTCTCTGGGGTTTTTTCTGCCTGCACTCTGTCAAAACACACCATGCCAGTGAGGAGAAAACGGGAAGTAGCTCTGTGAAGTCAACATGGTCAGGGGCAAAGTCGGGCAGTAAGATCTAAAAACAAAGACAAAGACGGATGGATATCTTTTTTTATACAGTATAGTATATTATATAAATTTTTCTGTTCCGCTTTTTTAAATATATGCTCCTCAAAGAATTAAAGAAACACTTTGAAAACACATCAGATCTCAATGGGGGAACAAAATAATTCTGATATCTATACTGATATGTGTTAGGAATGCTTGCCACGTCACTTGAGGGAACTAAGAATGATCCGCCTACAGAGTGCTGAATTCAAAGACATTCCTAAAATCAACGTGAAAAAATGATGTTGTGAGCTAGTCCACTTTGGCAAAATTTCATCGCAGGAACTCAAAATGGTACTCAGGAGTTTGCATGGCCCCCTATGCATCTTCTCCCAGAGATGAACTAGGCCAGACAGTCTGAGGTGCCTCAACGTCTCAGTGGTGTTCTATTGGATTTAAGTCAGGCGAGCATGGGTCCCAGTCACCGGTATCAATTCCTTCATCATCATCTGGGAACTGCCTGCATACTTTCGCCTCATGAAGCTGGGCACTGTCATCCATGAGGGGAACCCAGGACACACTGCAACAGCGTAGGGTCTGATAACAAGTCCAGGTATTTCATCCTGATACCCAGTCATGGTTTCAATGTCTAGCCTTTAGAGGTCAGTGTGTCCCTCCATGGAAATGCCTCCCTAGATCTTCTTTTGATTATTTGGTTAGAGACATTCACACCAGTGTCCTGCTAAAGATCATTTTGTAGCTCTGGCAGTGCTCATCCCGTTCCTTCTTGTACAAAGGAGCAGATACTGTTGAGTTAAGGACCTTCAACAGCCCTTTCCAGCTCTCCTAGAGTAACTACCTGTCTCCTGGGACCTCCCCTATGCTCTTGCGACTGTGCTGGGAGACAAGGCAAACTTTCTGGCAATGGCATGTAATGTCATGAGTCCAGGTTTTCTAGCCAAATGCAAAAGTAGTGAAAAAACCGTCAGAAAAAATGTCAGTTTCCTCCACCTGTAAAACTATGTCTTTTTAAGACAGGGGTGTCAAACTCCAGGCCTCAAGGGCCAGTGTCCTGCAGGTTTTAGATGTGTCCTTGATCCAACACGGCTGATTTAAATGGCTAAATTACCTCCTCAACATGTCATGAAGTTCTCCACAGGCCTGGTAATGAACTAATCATTTGATTCCGGTGTGTTGACCCAAGGTGAGATCTAAAACCTGCAGGACACCGGCCCTCAAGGCCTGGAGTTCAACACCTGTGTTGTAGTGACTCCCTCTGCTACTTAACTGACCAGATCAATATCCCAGAAGTTAAACTGACTTGATGCTTTACTCTAACTAAAATGTTCCTTTAATTTTTTGAGCAGTATATCTGAAGCCGATTAAAATCAGGGCCTGCAGATTCTTTTCTTCAGAAGTGAAACCAATTTTCATATTTTGCTGTAGAGTGATTTACAATCCAGCAGCATTCCCCACAGGCCTACATAAACCAGAAGTCGACACTAGCTTTTTTTTGTTACTCATCTTCCCATTTCTCATTCTCTTTAGAGCAACATGTGTTATGGTGTAATTTACAGCAGGAACTCATTATCTTCATCACGCTCAGTCTGAAACGCTTTGGAAAAACAAAAATCCCTTTCTGCGCACACACATAAAGCCCTCTGTGATCCATCATTGTTTTTCACATGGATAAATATTCTTTGGTGAAGGCAATGCTGTTTGTGTTTAAAGTGAGATGTAAACATTTATTTCAATACCATACAGTGCCACTTCATTTCCTTTCTCAATATGCTCGATGCAGCACACAAAACATGCATCTGACAGTATAAATCAACCTAATGAAAATAGACTGGATATGTATTTTTAAGAATTTGGGTAACTGATTATAAACTGGAACATACGGGGCAAAGTGTGTGCTGTAACTACTTTTAATTGTGTGTTTAGCTTTATTTGTTTTGGTGAGAGCTTAGTTCACATTCCCAGGAAGTCTGACTCAAAAGTGCATCCCAAGGGTTGGAGGGTGTCAGGTTCAGTAACCTGAGGATCTCATTTCGCTTTTATGCAGATGATGCGGTTGGAATGCTGCCCCTCCCTGAGCCTGGCTCTGATAGAGATTTCTTCCTATTGAAAGGAAGTTTTTCCTTCCCACTGTGGGAATTGTTAAGTTTTTCTCCTATTATTGTAGGGCTGTGTTACATTGAATTGAACTGAATTGAATTGAATTGAATTGAATTGAATTGAATTGAATTGAATTGAATTGAATATGGTAACCCAAATGCTAACCCAGGCCCCAGAAACGCTGATTACAACGCTGTGTGTTTATTTCAATTATTTTATCTTGGGGTCAAAATGACCCTGATTGGGTTCATTATATAAATTCAATACACATACGGTTTACTTCACATTACAAGAAAATTAAGTAATACCAGAGTCACAGAATAGTAAGTTAGTTGTTAAGTAATAACATGGATGGTACTCAGGCTAAAAGCTGAAAGTTACATTAAATAAGAGTTTAGTTTGTCATTTTACAAAATACGCAAATTAATTGCAAGTTTGCAGTAATAAAAATCATTGCATTTTAAGATTAGCATTAATTAGATAAGTGATAATGCTGTGAAAATAATAAAGTTTTGCTATAATTATTATTTTTGCAATGTGAGTAAAATATTCTTGGAGTCCCCGGGGAACACAGGTGGTAGTCTGTGTACATTGAATAAATGAAATGCAAGCACTATAAATCCCAGAGCAAAGACATCAATCACACCCTAAACCTGGACCCATAAATAGCTCAGTGGTACTGCCGCCATCAGTCACTCTTTTCAAACCAGCACACTCATTAAAGAAATAAAAACACAGTAAACACATGCAGGCAGAAGCTGACGTGGCAATTTCCCAGAAAATCACAGTTGTTTGGTTGCTGTTAGTGATGTGTAGATGGCTGCTTTTTCAGACAGGCATCTTAAAGCAGAAAAAACAACTAAAATGTAAAGAAAACAAACATCAACTCACATGTATTGAATCCCTGCAGTGAGCACCATGATTTCCGTACACCGCGAGATTTAGCTCGATGTTGTCAGGCAGTTTGTTCTCTGCATGTTCCACCAGGTTGGGCTATTCTCTACTATGCCCTATGGTGAAGTCTTGTGATGATTGCAGGTATATCTACTGCTGAGTGATGGGCATGCATGTTTGCATCATCATCCATAAATTATTACAAACCAGTTGTCCACTACTTTCAGAGTGAGTCATATTAGATATACATTTTAGAATTTAAAAGAAAATGCCAGCACTTTGAGCCAAAACTGCAAGTTAATGTTATTAATGTTATGCATAATGCTAGAATTATGTCTATCACATTTAAGAAGGATTGAATTGAAGGACAGAATGGACTTTGTTAGGCCAGCAGAACAACATAATCAGTTTCCCCTGTTTTGAATGCTCCAAACCAATAAGTCTCTTATTTAAATGATGATTAATAAGAACAGTATGTTAGATGCTAATGGACCTGCTTCCAAATGCTGCATTGCGTAGTTATGTCGGTTGCAACTGAGCCTAATACAGCAGTAGAGGGTCTTCTTTTGTTCTGCTACACGTGGACAAATAAATAACCTGAATAGAAACTTTACGTGCAGAATTCAGGGTTTGCCCGATTAACAGCATTTTATTAGACGAGAAGCCTGTGCTGAAATATCAGGAGGGTTATAAAGGTTAGACTGCCTCTGCACCAGTGAGGGCTAAAATATCTATTGTTATGATGGGGTGAAAAAAAATGAATGGTACTGTGGAGATGGAGATAAAGCTGGGGGGATGCGCCGTCAGACTTTTGAATCACCTTTTTTTTCCTGTTATTCTTCAGCACCTCATAGTGGTCAAAGGTAACGACTGCAAGATGATCCACATCTCATAATGAAAACTGTTCTTTAAGTACAAATGCAATAACCCTGAGATATTTGCACACCAAACAGTCACATTACCATTGCAGTCTGCGACTTAATGCACTTCAAATATTGCCTGTGAAACTGTATCACTCTGTTACTGAGAGAAACCCCACAGCCCAAGGCTTTTTAATTGATGGGGACAGCTGCACCATTTGTTAACAGATGAATACTTTTATCCACCTGACAGAACAGCAGAAGAACTGATCAATATCCAGAGTTGTAGCCATATTCAATTAATATCACATCATATTTTCTTATGTGTCGTATTTATCCCCGAATTACTAATTTGATGATGAACTTCTTATATAAATCGTTACTGTGTGCTCTGCTGCTAAAAATCTTCATCTCTGAGTTTTAAGCTGAGGTTACTGAGCACTGGATCGAGGATGAGTTATAAAGTGGCACGTCATGTTGTCAAAACACTGTCTGTTTAAGAGATTCGGTTTGTTCCCACAGTTAAAAAAAAACAGCACATGACATTAATAATGAAAGAAAAAGCCGCAAGGTAAGGGGGCAAGAGAAGCAAAACATGGCCTTTAGGTTCTTGCATAATTTTTGATGAGCTTTTTGTTTTAGTTGGACTATCCAACAGAGACGCAATGCTTTCTCACTTCCTCACACAAAAAATTTCATTAAATTATTTTTACAATAAACAAACGGATAAGATGAGGAACACCCTGTCAACACCACCACTCGTCTCTGCCAGAATGTCTGTCATATGTTCCTCCTGAAGCTGTGTGTTATTAATCTTACGATAGTGAAACACCTTTACCAGAATGTCCTCTGGACCACTCAGCCTGCTGCTGCTCCAGATTCATACTTCTGTGAGAACCCACCCCACCGATACAGGATATTTTATAAACTGATTTTCACTTTTCTCTCTTTTTTCTTTTCTCCTTTTCAGATAAAGGACAGTGACTCAAGCATTCTGTTTAATAAATAGTAGTTTGTACAACTTTTACCATTACAACAATTAAGGTTACCCAGCTCTATTCGAAAAGTACGCTATTTTTACATCACATATCAAAAAGAGCTACTTTTTTGCAGGAATTGTTCTGTGCACTCTTGCCCCTTGATATTTTAAACTCCTCAGCAAGACTCATTGAAGGTATTTTTAGTCACAGATGATGCTGGGTAGTCTTTGACATCGTGCTGTGCTTGAATAGACATCACAAATTTTTAACAGCTTTCAAACAGCAGGAATTTGAATAACACTCATAGTGTCTTCCTTTTTTTTACTTCTTGTGCCAAATTCTTTGGTTCCTCGCCAGGTGGATACAGAAGCAGTCACAACCGCAAAAGAATAAACTACAATAATAATAGTAATAAATGAATAATAATAATAATAATAATAGCTAATTACAATGAAGTGTTTATGAAAATAAATATTAATTTGTGTAAATTTTGGCCCAATTTTCAGCAAAATAGACTCTGATGCTAAATATAATTTAGGGCATTGCTGCTTTGTGATTCAAATGTATTAAGTTACTATGCTAACTGGCATGTGGCTAACATGTGGCAAACACAAAAGTAGCATTGATAGTACTTAGCAAGAAAGCTAAAATGAATAGGTCACAAGACCTCAAACTCTTCCACTAAACTCAAATGTCATTGTTTGTTGAGGAAATATTGTTAATTCAGAATAAAACTCGTGTTCTAAACGAGGTGTACTACAGCTAACAGTGCTTGACCACTGAAATCTAAAAAATAGTCAAGGACTACAATCTCATTGGCAACAGTAGGCTATTTCCTCAGGAAGCTAGCTTGGCTACAGATTTTTTTTAAATATGTTTCTGTAATTTTGTAGGCACATCTGTGGCCCAATGACAAAGACTGGAACTTGACAAACTGAGAGAGGAGCATTTACTCATCTTTCAGTGCACGTACGTTACAGATAAACCTGTACTCTTTGATAAAATACCGATGGGTGTCAAGCACGCTAGTCAAGCTGCTTGTGACTCAGTTTTCATGCTGAAGGGCATAAAATCTTGCAGATCATCAAGAATGAGATTTCGTACCAGATTGGTCAGGGGCCGGATTAACAATGACCACCAGATGCTGTTGTCCAACAGGATCCCGGTGGAAAAAAGAGAATTGAAATGGGGAAGGCATGTTAGGAGGCAGTGGGAGAGAAGGGCTGGAGTGACAGAGGAGGATGCAGGGTGAGATGGAGGGGCACCCCTGCAGGAAGGAGCTAAAAGAGAAGAAGAAGAAGACTCCGGCTAATGCATATTGGAGACTGCCCTCTGTTCCAAGATGAGTTTGGTTTCTGGGACTTGACAGTCCAGCAGAAGCAATGGCATTCAAGTGATAGTCAGTCATTAGACAAGTTTTTTTACGCAACAATGGAAAGACCAGTTTTATTGAAGAAGGCTGTTTTAGCTTATTATCGTTTTTTTCTTGCAGTACTCCACATTTCCCCCAATGTTCTGCCCTTCAGTAATGTCTTTTAGGATGACAGAATTTGCGGTATGTAAAATGTTGAGTAATCCACTGACGAACATTGACGTATCCCTGAAAAAGGACATGATTATTCTCGAGCAGGTTACAGCCATAGCCCTCAATCATCGATTCTGTGCTCAAGAAGGTGACCCCCAAGAGATCTTTCCAGCAGTGGACGTCCCAGTAAATTCGTGCAATGCTCAGAGAAACTGCAAAACCCCCAAGATTTACATATCAGACTTTCAGTTCATGATAGTACAATTAGAAAAAGACAGAACAAGTGTGACTTTTCTGTAAGTATTGGCAGAAGAAGCCTCTTCTCTCCAAAAAGAACATGGCAGCACAGCTTACGTTTACAAAGTTCCACCTCCAAACGATTTCTGGACATCTGCCTTTTGGACAGATGAGACCAAAGTGAACATGTTTGGTGCACAGTATCGTGTTCGAAACAAATGATTTGATGTGATTAATCACATTACCCTGTGATATGTGCATGATTGCCCCATAGTAACCTTACAGTCAGCTTTTTACTCAGTGATCCATCACTAATAAGGCTTTTTTCTTCATGCATGCCTCGTGTTTTGACACGTCTCAGCGGAATATGAAGAACTGAACCATAATACTGTTCATCACACGGTGACCTCGGTAGCCACGGCAACCACAGCATCAGTGGTGACCACATTTGCATGTAACATTGATACCACTGACAATGGGGAATGAAGATAGGACCCAAAATTGAACACAAGAGGATTATTTGTTCATGCAACCGCGGTCTTTGTGCTGACCCTCCAATCTGGAAACTGTGGACACGGTGTATGAAATCTGGATAGGAAGAGAAGTGTTTGACCTTGTGAATTGGTCATTTTTGTTTGTACCATTACAGAGCCTATTTCAGGCAGTCAGAATAGGAAACTTCAGAAAGATCTGGCTGTGATCTACTTCACTGTTATGAAGAAAAACCAAACATGTGCTGCTAAGGCCAAAAATGAGTTATCAGATGCACAAAATTAAAATAACGCTCCTTTAAGAAAATATCTCACTGACTGAATCAAAATATCTGAATTAGTCTCACTGGGCTTTAAGCTATCAGTTTCCCAGTATAAAGTCAGCATGATTTCAGATTGCAACAGTGTGAGAAGGTGAAAGAAGATGAAATCCTGAAGTGAACACCTTCCACTACCTGTCTATACATCGACAGGTGGTGTCTATGCCTACACAGGTGGTGGTCCAAAAAGGCTGTCTAAAAAAATATGAACAGAATTGGTGACAAAGGGCAACCCTGGCAGAGTCTGCCACCCACCAGTAAAGAGTCCAACTTATAGCCAGCAATACAGACTAGATTGTAATTAAGAGAAAAATGGGCTAAATAATTGATTTATTATGAAGCATTAAAGCAGTGCTATAAAATGTAGGAATTACATAACTGTTGCCCCACTCGGGATGTAGGTACTTGTTGTTTTCTGGGACGTATGGCTGGATGTTCTGTTGTGGTCGCTGACCCACTCCTTTGGTGGGCCTCTTCCATGTTGGGGAGGGGGGACTCTGCTGGGTAGTGCCTGGAGCCATGGGACCTTGATCTCGACTCACAATGGGGTGGCCGACCTCCAGCAGAGTCGGCTGCCCATCAGCTCTGGTCCTCTGAGACTCCTGCCCTTTAGCAACTGGCACCTTATCTAGGGCCTTCCTCCTTCTCCTGCTGGGATGGGCGAGCAGATATCGCTAAGATGTGTGGCCTCAGGTCTTCAGGACTCTTGGGGCTGCAGATGGCCCAGATCTCCTGGACCTATCTCTGTCTGCCTCTGCTTCCCACCTCTTCCCACCATCATTTTCAAGTACTCTGTTTCTGTCTCTCACACTCATACTAAAAAACACCTCACAAGAAGATTATTGATTTATGTACCTGAGCATTTTCAAATTTTTGCGTTCCAGGTACTGAATGTTTGTTCTTCTTACAGGTGCTTTCAGATCATTCTGATTCTGATTGCAAAAGCTGCCAGACGGGACAGGATTTTTTAAAAGTGTGTTTCTCTTTCATTTTTTCACATTCAAAGACATCCAGATGTGTATTTTTCCAGCTGTAAAGAGGTGTTTCTCATCAGCTGAGCGGGGTCCTTAGTCCTGCTGTTTGCACATCAGTGATTTCAGCTTGAAGCACTAGAGGGCAGACTTCAGGCAGCAGCGCTGCGTGGAAACTCAGTGCCATCTGGCTGTGATCCGCTTGAATGTGAGAGAGGCTTTCACTGTTGCCTCCACATCAGGAGATATCAGTTTCATTTTCCATTATTTAAGATTTAATTGGTATGATATAACATGAACCTTTTTGAAGGCCTCCATACAGCTGATATGTTTTTTCAGGTCAGTCATCTTATTAACACTGTGGGAAGTTATGCAAATGCCCAAGGCTTTGTTGATAGCACAGCAGAAACAAAGCATGCAGACTACAGCATTCATATTTGTTGGAATAAGCTGCTGATTAATTTTTTACTCCAGGAATAAAATTATAATCATATTTTCAGCATTGGGACTGTAGTGTCAGTTCTCCTCTCTCTCCCTTCAACAGACTCTGATTACAAAACATTGGGCAAAAATCCATCTAAGCAGAGATTCCCAGAGCTCCCTCACTGCCTCCTACAGCTTTTCTGGGCAGGACACCGAGGCATTCCCAAGTGATACAATATGGTATGAAAAATAATATTTCACACAAGGTATCACTTCACAGTGCCGATGTTCCAAGCTTTTGTTCAAATTCAAGTTGAAAGCTGATAATATCAACTTAATTTATTACTTTGTACATCAAATGATATTTCTCTCTGAAACTTGAACTTAAACCTTTTATAGGGGCTGTATCACACTGTTTTGTCATATTATTTGTTAGACAATTCAGTTAATTCGGATAATTAAAAAGAACTAAACAAGGTTTAGACGTCCAGTAACCAGAGGGGAGGCCAAGCACACAGTTTACCACTACACCCAGTTAACTGTTACTGACTGTTATCCAAGTGAATGACTGTTTGTTTGTTTAGTGTCCCTTCTGAAGGGAGGGAGTATGTAACTGGTTCAGTTTGTTTGTTTGTCCATCTGTCTGTGGGTTAGGTCCCTGAGTCCACAGTTTTCAAGATATCATTTTGAATTTTTTTCTGATGGTAGATGCCAATAACAGCTCGAGCTGATTTAATTTAGGAGAAAATCAGGTAAAGATCAAGGTCACATCAAAACTGAAAATCAGTTAAACTTTTATAACTCACACTATTTGGTTGGGAAGTCTTTGACCTTGACCTTCATTGTTAAAGGTCAAAGTTGACCTTGAAGAAAATTTTCAAGAAACCATACTGAGTACTCTGTTACATGAAAAGGGACGGAGAGAACTGTAAAACACACTTTATATATTTTTAATACGACACCCTGTGACATAACAATGACACCATAACAGGCTAACCTCATCATACTGTAAAAAGCATTAGAAACTGTCAGAGTTCTAGTATAGCCTTTGCCCTTCGAGTGCATGCTTACCAGGCTGTAAACATGTTTTCTGAGAGTTTATAAAGATTGACTCATTTTTCTTAAGTGGTCACAAGAGAAACTCATGCTTTTGATTCTTCCTGCTTTGCGTAATTTTTACGCGCAACAATAACTGAGGAAATGACAAGTATGGTAACTAATATCAAATGTCACGCTGTCAATCCTTTTAAATAATCTGGATAAATTAAAGTAAAATGGAAGTTTATTAGAAACGTAGACAAACACAAATCCAGTGATTCCAGACGGGGCTCTATCAAGTAAATCGAAATATGATTAATGAATGTCTAGTCACATCAGCACATTTTAAACACATTAATGTGCACATAAGAATACTTGAGGACAAAAAGGGGATTCAGAGGTTAATTCTATCTGAAGAACAACAGCGCACGCTGTCTTTACTGTTCTTCGACATGGTTGTCATTAATTAAATCATGCTAAAAAGAAGCCATCATGTCTGTGTTTTCTACACCCCAGACCTTTGAAGGATGTGAGAAGACTAAAAAATTGCTTCTTCCTGTTGAATTTTTCTCGTCATCATAACAAAAGACAGGGCAAAGTAAATGGTACAGATCCTGAGGAAGTAGCAGCCACTTCCTGTTCAGTCAAGCGTGCCCGATAAGACATGGAACAGCCCTTCAGCACCACTGCCTTCTGTTCACTCCACCTCTCCCTAAGTAAAAAGTCCTCCCTGGTCTGGTTGTGACTGCCCTTTCTGGCCTCTGTCCTTGCAGATGTATTGTAGTCTTTCAGCAGTAAACCACCTTCACCCAGGATGGGCTGCAGACCCCCCAGCTTGCTGTTTCTGACTAGCCTGCTACACATCTGTAAGAACCCAGACTGAGGATGAAGGATGTTACTATATTATAAACAAAATCTCCTGATTTTCACCTGATTTTTTTTTTCTTCCACTCTGTGTGACTTACAGGGCATTGTGCTGGAGGACAGGGGTGTAAGTATAACTGCATTACACGCCTGATCTTATAATAACTAGTGCAGACTCCCCGGTGTAGTAGCAGTTACAGTCCTTTCTATATTTAACAAAAAAGCTGTTTTCACACAAAAAGAAATTGATTTGTCACGGGCGATGCTGGGCCATGTTTTAATCACCTTCAATTTGAATAATATGACATTTGAAAGCTTTCAGAAGGCAATACAACTAGGTGCCTATAAAGTTGCCACGATCTTAGAAGACCACCTTTCCTCTGAAATAAAGAAATAACACCCGTGTTTAAAAAATGTAATTCGATTCTGGTGTCTCTGAAGCGTCCTTATTAAAGTGGCACCTTGTTGATTTAAACTTTGAAAGCGCTGGGTCATCATCATTCAAAGCTAGGCTCAGGGTTTGTTATTTACAGCACTTCACATCCCAGAATCCAGATTAACAGCAATTGGCTACCGTGAGGATGTGGAGTGATTGTTTCCACTTCCACTGTGCTGTTGTCGTGGAGGGAAAGCAGAAGTTTGAATGAATCCACATGGTTTTCCAAGGGGATGTAGAGGGTCGGCACTGTTTACTGAGGTGCTTTCCTTCCTCCATCAGTTCCTCTGTGCACCCGACTGATGAGCAGGAAGCACCTTTCCATAGTCTTAACCTGGCGCTTGTGCTGCTGTTTAGGTCTTTTTTTTATGTTTGTTGATTATTTCTTTCCCCTTCATCTTCTGTTTCTGTGTCTGTGTGTGATATTTGTGGACTACAGCATACACCATAGATACTGTTCGCCTCACAATCGAACCCAGGAACGCAGTTCAGACCGGGACAGCAGTGAGGCTACGCTGCCAGGTCAGCGTCAGTCACAGCAACATCCCTAACCTGATACACAGTTTCCAGCTCACACGGGACGATGTTCCTATCTACACCAACAACGCCACGGAAGACACGGTCGAGTATAAGATCAACCCAGCCAGAGCTGCCGACTCTGGAAATTATGAATGTCGAGTCTCAGTCAAGAACAAGGCCAAAGCCAGCAACAGCCAGAAACTGGATGTGAAAGGTACAGTTACATTTACAAGTAAAGGTCTGGAGATTATTCTAAGTGTGACATTTGCATTTGGAAACTGTTTTTGTAAAGCCACAAAATGCAATCAAAGGAGCTCTCAGCACAAACAAAGCTTATCATCTTTTCTTTGCACAAAATGTATTCATCAAGGAGAATCAGAGCAGAAGGAACGCCTAAATTATCAGTTTTTCAGCGTGAACAAAAAAAAAGTGTGCAATCGTGGATGATCTCAGAATTTTTTCTGTGTTAAAAACAAATAGCCTGCAGCGGCGGAGCCAATCAGCTTATCTCAGCATAATCACGCTTTTAAAGTTTACTGAAGACAAAATTGAAAAGAAGGAAGGAAACCACAACAAGAGGAGGCAGCTGCAGTAAAGGCCAACTCCTAAGAAGGAAGCCCATTTCAGGCGGGAGCTGCCTGTCCAGCGTCCAATTACATTTGAGCCCTTAAAAACTGGCAGCTGTTTAGGGAAACTGTCGCACTTTCTACACATTTTATATGAAATGAGTTCAACATCTGAATCTTGATTGTTTGATGTCACACATATCCAATATTTTGTCTAAAATTGAGCAAATTTTCTAATATTTCTGGATCTAACTACATATGCACTATATTATTATATATATTATTTGAACTATAATATGAAAGCAATATGAATAGTAGGTTCACATCTGTAGTAATGTGGTTGTTTTGCTTTGCTTATTTTTTATGACTATAAATAATAAGATATATACTCCAAAAATATTTTGCGGCCCCAGACTTTTTTCAGTTTGTCACCAAATTTGTGAGCTACAATCACACACTGGCTAATGAATGTCTTCCCTCAATTGTATTTTGGCAGTAGAGCTTCTCACGTCCAAGTGCATGTCTCGTACCCCCTTTTCTTCCTGCCTGGCAGCTCCATCTTCAACATCCCTTGTCCTCCTCTGCAGATGCTCAAGCCTTTGCAGCCTTTATTTGCTAACTTTGTCCAACATTTGGAGAAACTAATATACTTAATATACCTGAATGTGCTTTTCAGGCTTGCAGACCCCGACCCTGCATTTGACTACTTCATCGCCCTATGAGAACGAGGAGTTTAAAGCCACCTGCAGTGCTCCAGAGGAGAAAGGAGCCCTTATTTTCCAGTTTTACCAGAGCTTTAAGACCGGATCCCCTGAGGTCATAAAGCAGCTGTCACAGGGGGGCAACTCATCAACGGCTACACTGAGACTGAGTCACATCGGAAACTGTATCCTCTACTGTGACTATGAAATCCGTTTGGTTTCCGGGAACCAAAAGTCTAACAGTAGCAAAAAGGTTGAACTCATAGTCAAAGGTGAGTCTGCTGTTATGTCACAATGAAAAGCTCTGAGTGCCTATGGAGGAGTGTGTCTGACTATTCTGGATTTTGTCTTGTAGCACTCCACATCGCCCCCATCATAAATATACTTCCCTCCAATAGTCTCTCTGAGGGTGATATAATTGAAGTGGTCTGCAGAGTTGTCAGTCCTCCGAGCAACACTGAAGTGTTCTTGACAAAAGACAAAGTGATCCTCAAGCAGGTCAGAGCTACAGCCCTGAGTCATAAATTCACTGTACGAGAGGATGACTCTGGAGAGCTTGTGTGCAAAGCAGAGTGGGGCAGCGTGCAGAAAGAAACCTCGCGAAGAATCACAGTCAGATGTAAGCATCAATTACTCTGAATTTTTCAAACATGGCATCATTTTTTTTCATCTTATCAAATTAAATCGAATCAAAAATAATATATATGTACACATAAAGATTGTATGAATCCTTAATTTTTGCTCTCTAATCCCAACAGCGCTGTTTTCAAAGCCACAGCTGACTGTGGAGCCCACAGACATAGTTGAAGGAGACCCCTTCAAATTGACCTGCTCTGTTAGCATTCTTGATTCCAGTAAGATCAACAATGAAACCATGCAGTACTCCATCTTCAAAGATAACACTGAAGTCGCAAATACTGCCACGTATATGACTGTGGCACAACTTTCTGCAAGTGGCAACTACACCTGTAATGCCACGTCTGATTCTCTGACACGTACTATTGTGAAGGAGAGCCAAAAACATTTCGTCAAGGTCAAAGGTGAGTTTAATCCAACCGAAGTTTTGCTGTTGTCACAATAAAGATGTGGGACATGTTTCACTTTGTTAGCCATGCACGTAATGTGTCAGCCTGTTGGTCCGTTTATTCTGTTGGTTTAGGCTTAAGTGTTACATTCAACATCTATTTAGAAGAAATTTGGAGACATTTCTGAAAATTCTGTGAAAAAAAAAATGGATTCACTCCTCTGATGACACCATTAGCCATTTTCGCACAGAGGTGCATCTAGGAATGCAAACACCTGACTCAGTCAGATCACACTGACTGACCTTTTCTTAAACCAAACTGAGTATCATCTGTAGAGAGAACGTGCAGGAATCAGACCCTGTCCTGATCTATGCAACAGGTGAGAAACCTCCTCCTAAAATAGTGCACAGTTCAGTGTGTGCAGAGTATGAAAACAACTATCAGGTCTATTTTTGTATTGAAGAAAAAGGTCATGAGATTCCCATCATCCTCAACTGTACTTTGTGTTTTGTTTCAGATCACACTTGTTAACACACTATACGGTGATGGGGAACTAGCATAAGAGGATGAGCGTATTGGCATTTACCTGGAAGCCTTACAGTGCAGCATCAGAGTTCCCAGCATGGCTGTAGACTCACAGTCTGGTTTAATGCTATCTTATTCTCCATTCCCAGTTCCTGTTTCAGAGCCTGTGCTGTCTGTGGTGGGAGGTACGCTGTTTCTGGGAAAGCCCTTCCAGTTGAGTTGTTACAGTCAGAGAGGCACTCTGCCCATCAAGTACACCCTGTATCAACCTAGTAAACCAACCGACATAAAAGTTGTGAGCAAGCGCGGTGAAAAGGCTATCTTCAACCTCACATCCATCACCCAAATATCGGACATAAAAAACATTCTTTGCCATGCAAAAAACAGTCGACTAAAGCCTCCCAAGGTGGGAACAGGAGAGCAACTACTAAAATCGTCCGACATCATAGGTTTGTTGGACTGATGACCATGAAATGAATAAAACTGATGTAAAACATGTTGAACCCAAGTCTAACACGTTTTTTTTTTTCCTCTGTGAAGAACCTGTGTCAAAACCACACTTGACCACTGAGCCCAGGATGGAGGACATCTCTGAGGGTTACAACATGACTCTTGTCTGCTCTGTTCAGAGAGGTAGTTTTCCCATTAACTTTACCTGGTACAGTCAGGGAAAAGGTTTCCTTGATTCTAAGACCTCCAGGAAACTGAAAGAATCTCACAGCATCAGCAATGTCAAAGGAGATCATGCTGGAGGATACTTCTGTGAGTGCACAAACCCAGCTGCAGAGCCCAAGCAAAGTGCCATCATCATAATTGGAGGTGTGTGTTTTATCTTCAGTTAAATGTGTGTGTGTGTGTGTGTGGGGGGGGGTTAACATCAGCTGGACTTTAAAGATATGTGATGTTGAAAAGTGAGGACATTCATGCTATTATGAGTGCGCTCGCTTCCTCCTGCATTATCAACAAGCAACCAATTCGAAGCAATAAAATTGTCGTTCTTCACAACCACTGACAGATTTTGAAGTTAACAGTATGGTTGTTTTTAATTAATATATATTCCTCTCTATTAAAATAAGTCTTTTATTAACATGTTTTCAATTAAATTAAATGCATTTTATTTATATAGTGCCAAATCTTAATTGTCACCTCACGACGCTTTATATTGCAAGGTATTGTAAGGTAACTCCTCTACAATAATACGGAGAAAAGCGCAACAATCAGACGATCCGTGGTCAGCAAGCAATAGTGGGAAGGAAAAACTCATCTGCTTAGTTAGGGGTGAGGAAGACAGGACACAAGACATGCTGTGGAAAGATTAGGAATGACTAGTGAAAAGAGGTAAGTAAAGAAGAAACATGGTGTCATGGGAAACCCCCAGCAGACTAAGCCTATTGGAGTGTAGCAAAGACAATAAACTCATTTTTTTTCTGAATTCAGAAGCAGGAAATTAGAAGTCATCTGGAACTTTATATGCATAAGATTTTCCTTCAGTTTTACTAATTGGAGTGTGTTATCTGGTTTCAGTAGATAGAGTTGGGTATCATCTGTATACCAATGAAAATGCATGCTGTGCCTTTAATAGTACTGTCTAAAGAAAGCCTGTATAATGTCATTAGAATTACAGGCCTAACAGGACAAGCATGGAGATGAGTCCACTATCCGAGGCCATAAAAAGATCATTCTTAACTTTCTCCAGCGTTCTTTACTTTCCTTCTTGTTATTGTGGAAACAATGCACCGTCATTCAATTCAATGTTATTTATATAGGGCCAAATCACAACAACAGTTGCCTCAGTAGTTTTTTAATGTCTCCAATTGTATTTCAGCTGTACATGCTATCGTTGTTTTGACACTGAATACTGTGTTAGCTGTTTATGGATACAGTTTGCTATGAAATACTTAAGAAATCTAAAATAGCTGCTGGAATTTCTATTCATTTACACTAAGAGTAGCCTAAGAACTTATTGTACAAAGTTCTCAGGCTACTCTTAAATTCATCTTAATTTCTTCTTCATGTTATCAAGTGGTAAATAATAATCTAAATATATCTAAGAAATAACTACAACGTTTGAACATATGAAGTCAAAAATAATAAATAAATGCTTAAATTATTTTCATTGGGGATAAAATGAGTTGCAGTGCTATGCAAGTCTTGAGCCACCTCTCATTTCTTTATGTTTTGCAAGGAAATGGGAAATAGGTTCAATTATTTCCAAAAGATGTGCAAACATATATGCAAATACATAATGTAAGGCAAAAGCAGAAGCAAAAGGAAATTTCCCACGCGTGGGACTAATAAAGGTTATCTTATCGTATCTTTTTGAAATACATTCAAAGCTTAGGGCGTCCGGGATCATTGTCATGCTGAAAAACAGAGCTGTTTCCAGTCAGAGGCTGTTCACACTGCATTACATGGTGGATCAAAATGTTTTCTGTGTTCATAATTTCATCAGTTTTAGTCCCAGTATTATTGATCCCCAACACCACTGGCTAAAATGCAACCCCGACACCATCATAGATCCTTCACTGTATTTTACAGATAGCTGTAGACAGTCACTGTGGCTTTCCTCAGCCGTTTTTCACTGTTTCCCTTCCTTGAGAATGGGAAGCAGGGAGTCACCCTTCCACTTAAATCATTTCTGATGAGGCTTCAGTAAGCAGTAGATGAGTTAACTGAAGCCTCATCAGAAATTTCAGATTTTTTTCTGTTTCTTAAAGACATGAATTTCAGATACTGTTCTTCTGCTGTGCTCCAATTGTCCAGTTTCCTAATTTTTTAAGGATAGGGTGCTAAACTTCACATCTGATATGAATATATAAATAAATAAATTGATTATGCACCTGTACATGCACTCATGTGTGACATTTAAACAACTTTAAGCCAAAATGAGGTTTTGTGAGTCCATTTTATTGCTGTGTTTTGTAACTAAGTAATGACTTTAGTCACATGTATTCTGCAGTGAAGATGGCTGGCTGGAAGAAAGGTCTTATTGCAGTCTTTTGCCTCCTCTTCGTAATGGCCATCATCCTCTTTCTTTTCTACAAAAAGCGTCTCCCCAAATTAAAGAAAAGACGCACCGGCACCCTATCAGTGTAAGTAGCATTTCTCGTGTTCTTATCAGTATGTTAAAGGTTAGTTACCAGAGTATGGTTCCCATACATCCTCCTGTTGAACATACTTTGTGTTCACTTTGTTTTAGGAAGGCAGCCAGCACCAAAGTAGAGCGAATGAGCCTCACCCAGGCAGAGGTCAACAAAGCCGCAAATGGTACAGCTCCTTATGCTGATGCAGTTTCATTTAGCACCAAAACACAGTCTTCTCAAGGCGCTTTATTTTGTAAAGTAATAACTATACAATAATATAGAGAAAACACCAAGAATCCTAACATAAAATTATCCTAAATATATATTAAACATGTGTTGTCTTGACTGATTTTGATGTTAAAGCAGGAGAATGTATCAGTTACATCACTGAGATCTGTGCCATGTTTATTCTCCCTGTGCAGCAACTCCAGGCATGATGGGGAAAAGTATTTGGAGTGAACATGTATCAGGCTCGGGTATGTAAAGTACTTATTTATTGGTAGCAACTCATGAAATCTCATGAAGATTCAAAGTCAACAATACTTTAATTCAAAAGGTTTGTTTCCCGTCACATAAATCTAAAGTTTGTCCAGTAAGTGTGCTCTTCTGGGCTTTTTTGTCTCTTTTTAATGAGGAAACATCTCACCCGGTGAGACAGAATGATTAATCAATGTGTTTCTGATTTCTTTTAGAGAAAAACTGAGATCATTGGCACAAAAAAATAAGTTATACCACGTCAGCTACTCAGACATTGTTGACTTTTCTCTCTTAATGCTGTTTTTGAAAAAGAAAATAGCAAAAGAACATATCTTTGTCATTAAATATCATGTCATACTATTTTTTTAAATAAAAATAATGAAATATTCCAATATGCAAGTAATTTAAGTTTGCTCATTTCACTGTGTTGCAGAGTCTGATGACAACTGTAGTACAAACACTCTAGAAAAGCCAGAAATTCAGTACAAAGAGGATCAGCTGCGACAGGCAGATCCCAGCAGAGGTGAAAGATTATTTCTGAATTTTAATAAGTTGTAATTTGACTTTTTAAAGCTCAGTCTAAAATATTATATCTGTTCCATGTCAGTTCCGGTGAAACAGGGCACAGACACAGTACACGGTGAAGTACGCAACTCCCAGCAAGGTACGACTAACATCCTGCTCCTCACACAGACCCCTTTTCTACTACACGGTGAGAGAAATCAGGTCATTAGATTAAGAAAAAAAACGCTAGCAACAGGAAACAGGATCAACCCCAACTGTAAACATCTGCATTGTTACTGAAAGAATGTACCATTAAAACAGAAGGGCCAGTCCCTAGGTGTCCACTTCCTGCTTTCGTCAAAGAGCACTTCCTGTTGTTGCAACAGACTCATACAATGCTTGCATCTGTTAAGGCTAAGTAAGCAAAGTGCTTGATTGTTTGAAATTTATTGTCCATTGTTCAGTTCGGCTCCTAATAATATAATATTACTTAATGAGTGATACAGCACAATTCAGCTCAGTTTTATTTATACACCACCACATCCTAAGTTAAGTCATCTCAGGGCACTTTACATAATCCGAGTTAAGAACTTAATGTATTATATGGAGAAAGCAAATGATCTGGAGTGAAGGGTTTTTGTGCATGTGTCTCAGGAAGCAGCTTGTCTAAAAAGACATGAGCTTATGAGAATGATCAGTATGAATGTGTCGGATGTGATAAGCTGCCTGTTTCCTGGGAATAGAGAGCTGTTCATGGGAGTGCTGGAAACTAAAACAGCCCTCATTTAATCCTCACACACCTTTTGTTTCCTGAGCTTGTCCTCTGGCTTTGTTTTTGCAGGTGTTCAAGAGCTGGCTGATGCTGTAAGTGTGAACACGTCATGCACATACACATACTACCAAGAGCTGCACGCACACACACACTCATGACTGTATTGTGCCTTTGCTCCGAGAAACATCTCACAGACAGAAACTGTACAATAAGTGGAAACCCAGTGGAGACACTTTTTATTGTTTGTAGAAAGGTAACTTAAAGGGTTGCATTTCATGTAATATAAAATTTGCAGGAAAAAAGCATCTAATGTAGCTGAGTAAAAGGCTCCAAATTTGCTCATCACATTGAGTTAACTCATTAGGAGGAGTAATATGATAGCAGCTCTCAAACCTCCTCCATCCTTCTGGAGGAGCTCTCCAGAGTTTGTAGAAACAATCCTGATGAATGTCTCATGTTATCGCTGTATCAACTGAGAAATAATAATCTTAATAAGTAAAATCACTAAACAGTACCGCACGTACAGTCAGCATTTAACTCAGTCAGCCAATGAAAATAATCGTTCATACAACCTTCGTGTTTCAACAGGCATCTGTGGAATATGCAGAACTGAATCATGATACCAATCACCAAAGCGACCCCAGTGACCATGGTTACCACAGTGACCCCAGTAACCATGGTTACCACATCGCCAATGATGACCAGCCAAATGACAATAGTGTTAGCATTAACTGCGCTAACAACAAGGAATGAAACCCTGACCAGATACCACTTTGTTTACCAATATTTGTTCCCGTATTTATCCAGCTTGTTCATGTGGCTCAGTCTTTGTGCTCATATGTTTTTTATCATGCTTTGGAAAAACAATCCACACTGTACATGTACTTGCTTTGTCCTTGTTGGCTAAATACATGGTTTTGTTAAATAAGTCTCTCTATTTTTGTCAATTTTTTTAATGAAAGAAGAAAACACATTCAGATGTGCGTCTTTTGAACTGTAAAGAGGTGTTTCTCATCAGCTGAGCAGGGTCCTTGAACTCTTCAGTTGTCTGGTTTGGAGTACATTCGGTCTTCACTGCTGTTTGCACATCAGTGATTCCAGATTGAAGCACTAGAGGGCAGACTTCAGGCGGCAGCGCTGCGTGCAAAACTCAGTGCCATCTGGCTGTGATCCGCTTGAATGTGAGAGAGGCTTTCACTGTTGCCTCCACATCAGGAGATATCAGTTTCATTTCCCATTATCTAAGATTTAATTGGAATGATATAACATGAATCTATTCAAGGTCTCCATACAGCTGATATGTTTTTTTAGGTCAGTCATCTTATTAACACTGTGGGAAGTTATGCAAATGCCCAAGGCTTTGTTGAGAGCACAGCAGAAACAAAGCATGCATGCAGTATGCATTGCGGTGTTTGGACTCTAGTATTTGGAATAAGCTGTTAATTTATTTTTCACTCCTGGAAGAAAATAATGAGAATCAATATCACTTTTGGAGCTTTTGTTTCAGCTTTTGAAAGCGCAAACAAATTTATTAAAAACAGAAAAAGGAGAAACATTAAAAAAGTTTATATTTATTTAATCATAATTTACTGTGATTTGGGATGGTATTAATAAATGCCATGATTAATTCATTACTTCATACCTGACACGATGGCTCTGCAAACAGATTAAACTCAGTATGTTATGTTCCTCCTTGTTTTCTGTTATCAAGCCTGTTACAATGGTAGTTGCTCTTGTTAAACACGGCCAAAGTTTCAAATAAGGAGGTCAGTGTATGTTCAAGTAATCCCTTTATTCTAGAGCTCAGGCTTCAGGCTGCCAATCAAAAGAAAGCTGGATTACAGGAAGGGTCAACAGAGCTAAAACACCTTCCCGTGAGGCACGATCTGATATCCTCGTGTTGGTGTTGTTCCCAGATCATCATACTAAATGTTGTTCCAGGATCAACATTGCAAGTGACCAATCAGAATGTTGTGACGTCATACTTTTGCGACTTCGGGAAAAACCAGCGTAAAACAAAAAACTGTACTTAAGCTGCGAGAAACCGCCTCTGTCCGCCGATCAACGGACCCTGACCCTAACCGTAACCCTTTAATAAACAGTAAGCAGAATTGATATTGTCCTTGCAACATTGGAATTTCATAAATGCACGAATGGCTTGGTGCGCAAAAGAATAACGTCACAACAATGTGATTGGTCACTTGCAATGTTGAACCTGGAACAACATTTTCATGATGGTCTGGGAACAACACCAACACGAGGATATCAGATCATCCTTGTGTTTTGTGGAAGCCACGATGTTACTCCACCACATAAAATGTGTTTATAGATAATCCTGAAATGATCAATAACAGACATCTGTGAATTATTAATTAAACATGAACTTAATATTAAATCCAAAACAAAAACTCACCAGTAAAAGTGCCTGCTATAAATAGGATGTTTACTAGGATCTTAAAACCGAGACAGCTATAGATCTATGACTTCTGTCATGGATGACAAAAGTTCCCTCTCCTCATTTTCACGGGTGGCATACGTTGGGTTCGCTTCGTTTGCTGCAACTCCTGTCGACAGTCTGGATTATGAGGCTCTGCTGTTCAACGCGAGGTTTTTAGGAACACCACACAGCAGATGCGGGAATCTGTTACACAAACTAAGCTAACGCTAAAAGCTTGCCACCAACTCAAACAATCTTTAATAACCATCCATCTGAAACTTGCATGTCTACGACTGTGATCAATAAAAAATAAAAAACTCTAAAATCTCCTCCTCCATCACTTCAAAATTTGCTTATTGCTTCATGCATGTGTGCATATGTGACACCAGGGTGATTCTGCAAGGTCCTCTGAGGCAAATAGAAATGTCTTCAAGCTCCGAGGTGCCAAAATGAAAGCCCACCTCTGCTCTGAGGATAGAGCAGTGCCTCAGTGAACCTGTGGTTTATTAATCAAGTTACTTAACCAGGAGGCTGAGCTTGACATGGGGGAACAGTGTATTCTGAGCCGCAGCGATCACGCACTCTGGAACTGATACTGTGTTACATTAATATCAGAAGTGTAAGTTATACAGTATCATTAGAAATAAACTGGAGCTACTTTTGGCTGCTAGTTTATTCACAAGGTGTCACCCCAGCGGGTAGCTCGGCATGTTTGATTTGGCAGTTTTTGTGCCCTTCCTGAAGCAACCCCCAAAGGGATTTGTGTCTCCTCCTCCTCTCAATTCATTTGTATTTATTTAGAGCTCAAGTCACCTTAAGGCAGACCCTATAATAATAGAGAGAAACCACAACAATCAAATAACCGTCTTTGAGCAAGCACTTGGTAGCAGTGGGAAAGAAAAACGCCCTTTTAACAGGAAGAAACCTTCAGTAGAAACAGACTCAGGGAAGGGCGGCCATCCAACATGACTGAGTTAAGCAAACGTGTAAACCACTACAGTATTGAGCCTCACAGCTGCTGGAATTTAATCAACAGCAGACAGAGAACTTGACTTGTTTTTCTATACGTGAAAAGGCAAAACAGCAAAGTCACCATTACCCACTTGAACCTGAGCATGTGCTAGAAGACAGTGTGCAAATGCTTGGAGTGAATTCCTGCCGCTCATTTCAGTCACTGTACACTTTGCCCAAGGATGGTCCTGCTCTGCCTTCAGATCCTAAACTGTATCAGGGGCAGCCTGAGGATTTACTACTGCTCCTAAAGTTATGACCTGTGAGCCCAATCGGTAACCTGACTGACCTTTTGGACTCCTATTAGAAGGAGGCATGTCGCACCACCCCCAGGGAGTACAGTACAACAGTCACATGATCCAGACTTAGGGTGGACATTATGTGGCGAATAAGGAAAGGGGCTTGGCTATATGCATACATATGTCTGGAGTGATGGATTAGTCTAGCAGGCCCAGTACAGTCTTCTGTCTACTTTCTCTGTGCTGCACGTACGCTGTTTGTGTCTCAGCCACGTAACCTGATCCAGCCCCCTCGTGTATCTGGAGCACAACTCTTGAACTGCCATTGGCTGCTGTGCTAATATTAGCATATTGCCCCCTGTGAAATGCATTCTGGGAATATCCTGTCTTTTCCTTGGCCTTATGGAGCCAGTGCTGTTTCTGGTCTTCAGATGAAGCAGTGAGGTCATCGTGTAGACCGCCGCTTCCTTCTTCCTGCAAAGGATCCCCAGCCATGGTGTAATTATTCTAAATGTGGCATATTGTCACTGTCTGATAAAGTTAAAAGGTAACTAAAAAAAGGAGTATCCCTACCAGCAATCTTATTTCTTGTCACCCTTGCAATCAGTAGTTAATATCACTCCCAAAAACGTTGGGTAAATTTCATATACGTTTATAGGTTTACTTTTTCAGCTATAGTTCACATTCAGTAGGTATATGGAAGTGTATGTGTATGTGTGGTTGAGCATATGTTTGACTCTATGTCCACTTCTCTAATGTATGTTGGATTTACCTTTGATCATAAGTTTGATCATTACTTAACTACTTTGGTGTAGTATGAATGGGGATGGGGATGGAGTCGATATTGGTTGGAAAAACTGCAATTCATGACAATCCACTTAAAAGTTAAAAATCTGTGCACTCCTTCACATTTCCCAAAGCTGGACTGGAGTCTTTGCCAGGCTTATTCTGGCCCCCATGCCTTAAGTTTGACACCCCTGTAATAAACAAAGTTAAGTTAAAAAATAATCAGCATTCTTTCAAAAAGTCTATAGACACTGATATAAAATTTCTATTGTGAATCTGTTTATTTATTGTCACAATAACGGAGTCAGAGTAGCGACAGCTATAACAGTTAAAGCATCAGATGTTGTTAAGAAGTGCCTCATTCATTGTGCTTTTACAAAAATTATTATTTACTCTTTGCCTTTTTTTTGTTCTGCATGCTCAGTAGTCGAGCATTTTTGGGTGAAGTGATGCATTTGTTGTGATTTTAAAGACCTTCACTGATATATGCAGATATATAGAAAGAGATCATTTTTACATAGTGGCAGTAATGCACTCTTAAACAGCGTTATAAAGCAAGGATGGTTATGCAATTGCAAAAACTAAACACCTCTGTCCTTTTTAAGCTTCCTCTTAAATGACCTCGAGGTTACTTTTAGTAAAACCACAGCTAATTTAAACACACTTAGTGCTTCTGGAGAAGAGCTTTATATGAGATGAGAGAATGGCAAAATAATGTCTTTATATAATGTGCATTTGCAGTTTCCTGATTGGAAATAATCAAAGCTCAAAGGCTGCAAGCTAAAGGCATGTGTGGAAGACTGATTCTCCATTGTCCTTCGTATGGCGAGTAAAGGTTACATTCAGTGAGTCCACCTGTTTGATGCCCTCCATCCTTAATAATTTAAGCTCTCCCAAATCCAGGAAATTAATTCTTTCTAACCTTGAGCAACCTGGTCAGAAAAAGCAGAGGTTCACCGGACTGACGTCTTCTTAGCTGACCGTTTCCACTTTTAAACACGCAGACTCATTATGCAATCGTGCATCAAAGAATTACACACATGTATGGAGATTTTTTAACCTCTGACCTCCTTTTCCATGAATGCAGGCTTCAGCTAAGGTAACCCTATCCTCTCACAAACTGCTCCCGCTTCCATCTGTTCTCGGTCTGATCCCTCAGACTCTCTCTGTGCCCTGGACAGCTGCAGTGCCATTTTGCGGGGAAGCATTCTTCACACAATGTCAGCAACAGCATCCCTCACTGACGTAGCAGCTTCATAATCAGATGCGTTATCCTTGATTCGGATGACATGCTGACTGCTTTTCTAAGCAGACCGTGGATTCTCTCCTGAGACTGTTTTCACAGCTCCATTAGAAGCCTTTAAATTTTGGGCTACAAGGGAAACATAAGTGTTTTTGTGGGCACATGCACAGTCAGTAGGAAACTTCTCTTAGCTTTGCTAACATTTGAACAACGGATAAGCTTTTGCATGCATGTACTATGCTAT
Organism: Copadichromis virginalis; assembly: GCF_057382275.1. Taxonomy (NCBI): domain Eukaryota; kingdom Metazoa; phylum Chordata; class Actinopteri; order Cichliformes; family Cichlidae; genus Copadichromis; species Copadichromis virginalis. The sequence goes on from NC_140621.1 coordinate 16,439,055, forward strand.
GTGCAACTGATGCCACTTTGTTAGGTACACCTTTTCAGCTGGACATTAAACACAAAGATCTAATCAACCAATCATATGGCACCAACAAAGTGGAAGTGAGAACTGCTGTTCAGCCAATAGCAACTCAAATAATCAAAACACCATATTCCAAGGTATGCGAATACCTTTGACTCTGACTATGTCCACTTATGCCCAAGTGTATTTTTTTGGCACACTTGGGCATACTTTGATCACCACAGCCTACGTGAGTATTGTTGCTGCATTTTTGAGCACCAGTAAGATGTGGCGGGACGAGAGATGCCCAGCTGACAAATCAGCAGCCACCGTGTCCTGCTATCATGTAAATATGGACCAGAATCTCTGAGGAATGTTTCCAGCACCTTGATCAAAAGGAGGTCCAACACAGTGCTAGCAGGGTGTTAATACAGTTAGTGTACACAGAGTGTAGTGCTCAATCACACACACTGATAGCACCTGTTATGTTTAGGTCTAAATTATATTCGTGGTATTAATGAATGTGTTAAAAGTATGTTAAACTGCATAATGCACAGATGAACTGCACAGAGCTCTGATAAAATGGCCCTGATAACACAGCTTCAGCTGATCTGTGCTGTTTTTATCGATTAAATACAAAAAGACACAATTCATTGATTCAGTTACTGTAATGAAAAGAGCAGTATGTGGAATAGCACACTGAATTTCGGGTTAGGTGTGTCCTCTGATAAAATTAAAAAAGATTTTATATTGTGCACATCTACTTTTTATTATATATGTTATTGCTGTGAAACCTGCAATGCTATTAGCTTAAAAACAACATTATATTATTATTAAAAAATCAGTCTGTAGTAATGAATATGGACCATTTCTCATGGAAACCATGAGCTCATGACTGGAGGGCTTCAGCAACTAAGAGTCCAGAGGAATGGGAGCCACGACGGTCGCGCCATGTATGCAGGGCCAGATGGCAGTTGGTCTCATTTTCAACAGCAAATGGCTCAATTTAGTTTTGCTTGGCTCATGTAATCTGCTCACGAGACTCTGTGTGAATATGTTTATGAATTCTTTTTGATCTCGTCAGCATTCATGTTAATGTGTGCTGCTCAATAAAATAAACCTTTACTTAGAAACATTGGTATTTAGTCCCTCTGTGTTGGTTTACTTTAAGATGCTTTGAAAGAACTTTGTTTGCTTGATTTTATTTTTGTCTTTATTTTTTTCATTTCAACCTAATAAGCTTCAGACAAAAATATCACAATGAATAGAAGTTATGGTTATGTCACCCCAGAGGCACTGACTGACTTTGCTTTTGACTGAAAAGAAGAGGGTAAACGGGCATGTGATGCACTCCCAGAGAACGTACACAAGGCATGATCAAAAAGTCCCAGGAATTGGCCTCTAAACATCTAAAACTTTACTCCAATATAGATTTGGCCCATCTTTCCACCTAATAGCATCTTCTCATCCACCTCTGGACCATTGTCAGCATTGCTGCTATAATTAAATCAATCCCAGGAAGTCCTTTCATGCCCCCTTGCACTTGTGTTACTCCAATAGCCACTGGATTGCCTCCAGTGCATCACAGCAGTGATTTTCATTTTTGGGAAGCAGACAAAGTTGCAGAGAGTGTAGTCTGCAGTTTTTCATTTTTAAAGGTCAGTTCTCAGTATTTCCAATGTGCAAACTTATAGTTTGTGGACCTCTCTGAGCAAAAGCAAAGATATTAACAATAAGCTGCTGTGCAAACAACCTAAATTCAGAACAGCTGGGATGCTTGCAAAATGGAAAACAAAAAGGAAACCAGAATGCAGTGATATACAAATATCATGAACCCACAACAGAAGACATAAAACATGTCAAATGTTTAAATGATATTACTGGGTATGAAAGAAAGTATCTTATAGAGGCTGATTATCTCCGACGATGGGCACAAGTTCACCCATTGCAAAAACTGTTCATAAATTATGGAACAATTAAAAAATAATGTTTCTCAATGTAAAATTTCAAGGACTTTTAATGCTTCATCATCTGCAGTAGAGTTGCTACTTTTTGGTGCTATATAGTTCAATTAAACTGTGAATGAAATAACTTAAATAATCTTTTGGATTAAATTGAAGTTCATAATATCATCAAAAGACTCCGAGAATCTGGAGAAATCTCTGTGAACAAAGGACAAGGCTAAAAAGCAATGTTGGATGTCTTAAAGCTTCAGTTTGTTTGTAGGCTTTTATTATTGTGGATTTGTGATGTGCTTTTCTGTATTTGTGTCATACTAAACATCTAGAAACCATAATGTGTTTGTTTTTCTTATGTTGACACTAGATATCACTAACTCACGCAGTTCAAGCAAGCAGGATTTGGTGTATTTTGCTGGAGCTTCTCACTTTGACTTTCCCAAGATCCACCTCCACAGCACTCTTTTCACTAAATGACAAAGGATTACTGCATCCTGATTTAGATTACAGCTCCTTTTTTTCAGCCCACCGCGCGTGCCGTAACCGGATACTTCTCAGACCGAGTGAGTATTTCTCATTGGGCCTGTGGAGATCCAGACAGACACTAATCCCTGCAGCGCTTACCATCCAGCGATCCAGGTCTGTAACATACCAACTGACCCTGTTGTCACCCATGGCACTGCATATGTCTTGCACAGCAGGCTGATTTATGAGAAAAGGATTTTACAGCCAAATAAGAGGAGCAGACAACTAAATTTGGCTTGAGCTATGATTATTCAGTCAGAATTATCAAAATAAAACTTAATGTGACTTACTTGTGTTACACTGACCTTTCTAAACTGCACTGTTTATGAGGGTGGCAGCCCGCATTCATAACATGCTATACACAGTCAGGACGCTTCACAGCTCTTATTTTTAGACATCACATCCAACCTGCCACTTACCTGCATCACGTGAGGCGGAGGAGTGTGGAGGCGCGCGTAGCTGGCGGTCTTTGCGGCATGTATTGGCCAACTCTTGAAGAAAAACAATAACATGGTTTCGACTTTAGAAACTTCAGCTTTTCGATGTGGTTGTGTGCGCAGTGTGATTTAGGTCATTTTCTTTTTTTATTTAATGCCAAATTTTTATTAAGTAAAATCTGGAACATTGTCTTTTCATTGTTTAAATGTCAGAAGGCTGCTGCTTGTAATTCAACAAATTCAATGACAAATGAAAGTTAATTCATTGAGACTGGAAGGTAAAGCCATACAATGTGCTTTCCCTTTTCAATTTTATTTTAATAATAGGAAGCGACTATTACATCACAAAAAAACAAAGCCACGTGTTGGGATCGATGAGCTCAGGGGCTTCCGACCACATTTACAGTACAACACCACAGAGGGAGTTGAAAAACAATGCAAATACCATTACCTCCACCAAGGAGGTCATGGGTTTTCTGTATACACAATGGCTCGAAGAATTTTGAAAGAATTCTAATTCAACTTTGTAAGGCTGTTACAGCAGGGTCACGGCAGCAATGTATTAGAAATTTGTTTTACATCAACAGAGGTCCTCAAGGTCAACTTAATGATTTATCGGTCAAAAATTGTGAAAAAGCAGTAGAACTTAGAACCTATGATTTTTACAAGTGTGGTTTGTATTGTCAACATAATGAATAGAAAGTTACATTTGACTTCTGACCTCAAGGTCAGATAGAGACAAACTTTCATAGATTGTCTTTTTATAAAAAGTCGTATTCATAATAGAATAGAATAGAATAGAATAGAATAGAATATGTCTTCTTTAAAACTATGTTTAAAATTCTGCTGCCTTTCTATTGGCAGCTTTTAGGCAAGAATACTGGTATATGGAGATTCTAAATATAACATCATAGTTTGCATCCAAGTATCATGTCATGTTTGACCTCTGACCTCACATCTGCCTTTCTTTTAAATCCAAAATGTGTTACATCTTTAAAGGTAGCATTTTCAGAAAGAATGCAAAGCAGACAATGAGCTGCTTTGGTGTAATATTATATAATAACTCAACTTATTTATGTCCAGTGTCCTATTTTCCATTACCTACTCCTACACAATGTTTGTCCAATCAGATGTTGATATACTACAAACTTCTTAAATTATGCCCAAAAAGAACAAAGAAAACAAAAAATATATATTTAAAATTAATTACTGTTCCCAGTGAATGAGCTTTCTGCCTTGGCAGAGGTCTGATTTCTTTTAGTAGATCATTTTAGGTCACAATTCCTGCACAACCTCCCTGAACCAAGGGAACGTCACTTATTTTATTTTACTGCATATTATTTATAGGGACTAAGAGGTTCTACTAGGGAGGGGGCAACCTCATATAAATTTTGCCACCGAACTAAAAAGACAAGAAGATAAGAATAGTCTGTTTCCCATCAGTCTTGTGGAAAGTGTTTACCACTTTCCATTCTCCTGAATGTTTTCAGCTCTGACTTGTTGGTAATTTGACAGATCATAACATGAACTCTAAAGAGCAGGTAGGCGATGGAAAGGCGGCCTGACTCTATGTATAGCAAGAAGTCATAAAGTGTGAAACCTCACTCTGACATTTGGTGCCTGTTTTTTCTGGTGAGAACACTGCCGCATAGCAAGAGCAGGAGAAGCTGGAAGGGGCATCATTATTGTTCAGGGACACCCTTGAACCCCCCGCCCCCCTAGTGCCATAAGAGACGGTGAAACCTGGCAGCTGGCACATTCAGATACTAACGGGTGTTTGAAGTTTCTTTGTTTTTGTGCGCACACACACACGCACACTTTAGATATCAGTAGGAAGAAGAAAGAAGTGATGAATAACATGATTATTACACAACTGATTATTACCTCCTCCAGTTGTGTACAATCTCAATGGAAAGATTTTTTAAAGACTGTTCCTAAATATTGTGTGATGTTCTAATAACATGTTTTCTATATTTAGCCACTTTAAAGCATTTCTGATGGTGTGTGAAAATGAAAAACTGAATTATACACAGTGTAAAAATGGCAAAAATATGAAGCCCAAACATTCAAGCGTGTGCAACTTGAATGGCCGACCTTGGAAAATCAAAATCCTGAGGATGGCATCCATCAGCTCGTTCCTCTGTTACACTGGCAGCATCTGTGAAATGCCCAAGTCTCACTTCCAAAGGTTTTGTGAACCAGTTATAACCAGCTCTGCCCCACTTAGAAATCTGGACAGCTGGGCCCACTACCACAGCATTCCACCACCATTTTACACATACAGTATGCATTTGACTCCACGGTGTGAGCCTGCTGGTCCACATTTAAACATCCTGCTTACAGTCTGAATTCGTGGGTTTTTACGTGCTTCCAGTTGAGGGAGCTTTTCTGGTTGACACTTTTTAGCAGATGTTTTGTTGTAAATAGCTGCATTTCTTTTAACCTTGTGACTTTTTAGTGACATTTGCGGGAAGAGGTTACATATCATTTGCCTCCTCAGCTGGTCATGGCTACACGCCCACATGCGACCTCTTCAGAAGATGGTTTATCTAGTCTGGGTGCAAAGGGCAAGCACGAGGTGTCCTTTAGGTCAATGGGTAATATGAGAAAGAACAAGGGCACACAAAGTAAAAACACTATTTTTAATGACTCTAGTATACCTACAATTACACTGCACCATAAGATATAATTTAAGCAGACAGATCGACTGCATGATTGGGAAATCACACGTGCCACTGAGGTCCAGTCTTCTTCCTCGGGGCAATATTTACCAATCATGTTTACCATAGTTTCGATGTTTACGAGGGAACATTTAAGTCTCGGGTGAGGAGAACATTTTGGTTGTCAACATTTTTTATGATCCCTTGGTGAGTGCAGTGTCAGTGGCCATGTGACCACACAGTGGGAGGAGGCGCGCAAGGGCCACTCATTTGTAAGCTGAAGTCACTGGATATTGGACCTTGAAATAGCACTACAGAGGATATAAAAGGATCCTCTCCTGCTTGCTCCCAAAAGAGCGCAGCCTTGTGCAACAGCAAATAATACTGTGCAACGGCTAAATTGTAATTTGGGCAAGAGAAATGAGCATCTGGTGAGAAAAAGGATGACCACACAAGCGAAAAGAAGTGGATGTGGACAGAGCAGAACGAAGTAAAGGATTTGACAAGTGCTCGCAGGAGCTACTCTGGCTATAAAGTAAAAGGATAAAGGACATTTGGGGACAAATAGGACATAGAGCAAAGGATACTGGTCTTTTTACTGGATTGTTGCATTCCCTTGGATTTCTCACTTCCCTCCTCCTGATCTAAAAGACTAGAGGGAGACAAGCTGCAACCATTGCAGGCATGAAGTACAGCTACCGTGTGCCGGCGTCTACGTACGCACGCAGCTCACAGTACACACCAACTTACCACACTACCACCCAGTACACCCCCTCATATTACACACCGCCACCGTACACATCTTCATACACGTCCGCATCAAAGTACAAACCGACACAGTACAGCACCACATATTACACCCCGTCACACCACACGTCCACTTACAAGCCTGCGTCAGCATACGTCCCTTCATACAGCAAAGGGTCACGGTACAGCTCAACATGTGGCACACAAGCACAGGAAAAGCCTGCACCTGTAATTCCTGTCACACCTGCCAAGAGGACAGTGCACTTCCCCAATGACATCATCTTCCAGGATATTGTTAGACGGGGAGATCTGGAGCAGATTGGTCGGTTCATGAGAGCAAGGAAAGTTCGTGTGGATACAGTTTTCCACTCAGGTGAGCAATATCTCCACAGCTTTGATTTTCTGTTTTTTATCTGCAGGTACTCACATCCAAAGTTTCTTAAAACATATGTATATATATATATATATATATATATTATTGTTGTTGGTAAAAGCAGTACTAGCTTCACTAATGACTGAGAGCTTTGATGTTAAACATTGTGCTAACCGCATTGGCTGTAAGGGAACTGATTATTACTGCACTGTGCAGGTATGGCAGCACTGCATGAAGCTGTGCTAACGGGGAACCTGGAGGTGGTGAAGCTGCTGGTCAAATATGGCGCCGATGTCCATCAGAGAGACGAGGACGGCTGGACGCCGCTCCACATGGCCTGCAGTGACGGCTACCCAGAAATTGCCAGGTAACGTGTGACTTTTTAACCAAAAGTGTACACTGATGTAAATATAGAGAAGCTGGAGGGTTATTAGAAGGGAAAAAAAGAAGCGGTTACTCTCTTGCCACTAGGGGACGCCACAGCCCATAGCTCAGCCTGTTTGATTCGACAGAGCTTTAGATCCCCTTTCTGATGCAAGCACAAAGGGGACTTGTCTCTCCAGCTGGAATCGAACCAGCAACCTTTCGCTTGCCAAGGAAATGTGTTAACCATTGCACCTGTAGTATATACAAATGTGCTACAAAAATAAACTCTGCAGACAAAACCTATTTTTACATGACCCATGTAGTTTGCATGTGACAGCTGATGCTGGCATAAACAAGCAGCACCCACATGAAAAAGTGACATCACCATCATACCATCATCATCACAGTGCACACCATTCAGCATGAAAGAAGCATCAGATTAGCTGAAGTGGAGAACATTTCTGGGAAGGGAATTAACAGAGATTCACCACTACAACTTTGAAACTTGACTCTATATTCAAATGTTACAAATCTAAAATCTATTTAAAAAATTAGATGCACTAATGATTAATGATGGCATGTATTCATGCACTTTTGTAATATGTTTAAATATCAATATGTACTTCATTTTCTACTCAGATATCTGCTATCAATGGGCGCCAGCACAGAGGCAGAGAATGAAAATGGAGAGAAACCCGCAGACCTCATCGACCCAGAGTGCAAAGACCTCGCCAAACTGTTTGAGACTGGCTGCGTCTGATTGGATACCGGGCGGGTCCAAAGGAAAGCAAACAAAGATTACAGAAAGAAGAAGATGAGGAGCTGGAGCAGAACATATCCACCACAGCTCACTTCACGACCGATCCCGTAAAGCAAGATTGTGTTTGCTAGTTTCAAAACTGTAGTACAAACACCTGCAGGTGTATTATTGTAAATTATTGCCTCAAAGTGATACTCCAGTAAGCTTTTTTTCCCCCTGGTGGTTATTTTTATTTAATTTCATTATATTTGACTTTATTTTTATGTGTATATTTGTCATACTACCAGTTTCAGCACTATGGCGTAACATGGAACGTGGAAGCAAAACATGTTTTTTGTCACGTATAGTCTAACTGTCTGGAGAAATGTTTGACTTTCAGGATTATTTCAGTTTGGGTTATTTATCTGATGTGTTAGTGTTAGGCAGTTTTTACATTGCTGGATGAACTCTGAAAATTGTGTCTCATAGAAAGAGTTTCTTTACTGCTGGGCAGTAAGAGGATCATAAAAATGGATACTGATACTTTAGTATCAGTCAATCATCAATCAAAAAGAAAAAAAATCACCAAATCGCAAGCTTGTACAAGCTTTGTAACCCTGCAGTGTTTCCCCTAATGCATTACTTTCATTTATTTAGGTATAAGAATATAAATGCCAGCAGTGTAAATCTTATTATGTTTTTGCTCAGTTATTATTTTTGTATATTTTCATAAATAAAGAAGCCTTTTATTAATTTGACTGACTTTCTGTTGTGGTCTCTCTAAGGAAAATGAAACTACATTTCAAGAACTACAAAGTTCATAGAGTTATTCGTGCCATCACTAGTAAAGTACTTCAATCACTGGCATTTTCTAGAAAGCTACTATCTGGTATTTAACTAACTCACAACCTTGTGACGCAAGGGTTAAAATACGCTTGAGGATTTGTTTGTTTGTTTGTTTGTTTGTTTGTTTGTTTGTTTGTTTGTTTGTTTGTTTGTTTGTTTGTTTGTTTGTTTGTTTACACTTTTACAGTGACTCAGAGGAACACTTGGTTTCTTAAATGAAGAGCAACCACTTGGTTGACCGGGCAATCCATCTGTTGAAAGGCTGCAGGGGCCTGGACCAGCACTTGTGTTTTATTTCTCCGCTCTCTCTGCTCTGTGCTGTGGATAATGAGTGCTAAAAATAAATAAATAAAATAGCCTATAATAATATTAATAGTAATAATTATCTGCAACAAACCAACATCGTTTTTGTTTGTTTGTTTGTTTGTTTGTTTGTTGTTTGCTTGCTTTTCCTGTTTTTTTATTTGCCTGAGTCACCTGGTTTGGACGGATCACTTCCGTTTGTTTTCCCGGAAATGTTTGGTTGGCATTGGCAACGTTTTAGCCAGCTCTAACGCCATACAGCCACGTCCGGAGGAGTGTTTATACACGGGTTTGTTGAATATCCTATCTCTCGTTCAGTGTGCATCTGGAAATACACTATTGCGCTGATGTTTGTTTTTTCTAATACCTATCCTGCGCTAGTGAAATGAATGAAATTGTAGCTGTTACGAGCTAACGTTACGACAAGACAATGAAACTCTGCAGTCAGCTAACTACATGCTAAATTCTCGTGTCGAAAAATATGTTGTTATTTGCCCCCACAGACATAACTGCTGGGGCACGCGTATCTCTAAAATACAAACTGGTTTAGATACAATGGTTTTTAATGGCAGTGGAAGGCTAAAACGCTGGGTTTCGGTTTGTAAGCCGATGCTAACACTGCTGAAGCTACTGGACTCAAAACGTAAACAATGGCTCCTTGTTTAGCTAACGTCAATATTTCTCATTTTCAAACTCCTGCCTGACATTAGCTTTACTACAACTAGTTAATCTCAGCAACAATGATTTACTCGTTATATCTCTAATGTCACCGGAACTCATCGGATGACTGACTATGTTTTAAGAGCGTTAAGCTAGCTAACACCACTAACCAGAATTACTACCATCTACACAGTTAGCTTAAAAGTAACCAATGCTGAAAAAAGTATTTCTGAGGTCATGTGGGAATTAATTACCCAGTCGCTGTTATTTACTGGCAGGACTGAGCTGAGGACTTCTGGACGTTTGTTTATACTTATATTCCACTCACCACAGAGGAGCGAGGAGCAAGTACAGACTCCAAACAGAATGACCAGGTTTGACCAAAGACAAGCACTTAAACACCCGTGATCACATTTAATTAGTGCTTTTGCGGTAGCTTTAGTTTAGAGTAAAAGATGAATTGACTGTGTGCTGTGGTGCTAATTTGAACGTTTCCATGTTTTTTGAAGCTCATCAGCTCCCAGGATGGTGAACAGTTACAAGAGAACTTCAAGCCCCAGATCCCCTACTAACAGTGGGGAGCTCTTCACCCCGGCACATGAAGAAAATGTGCGCTTTATACACGACAGTAAGTATGCCTGTCTAACAATGATGTGCCAAACTCTCTTCATGAAAACATTCAGGATTTTAAATGCAGCTCCTTGAAAACTAAAACTGAATTGCCTGTCAAATGAATTTAATTCTGAAAAGGAAGATTCTTTCAGAACCTAAGACACATTCAGGTTGAGTTAAAATGGTTACTTTTCAGTTAACTATAAACTGTGCAACTATAACAGTAGATTATTATTTATCATATACTTAATAGGGTAACAAATAGCAAGTTGGTTACACAAGACATTAAATTAAACAGCCTCTAAATCATGAAAGCTGATTATATTAAAAATGAAACAGCATTTTGATCATTTTTTGTTAAATGTTTGTCTCTACAAAGCAAAGGACACTTATTACGAGCAGTATTTGTAACTGGTTAGTCTGTATTCATTGTTGTCAAAGCTGGTCATTTAAATTCCATGGTTTAGTATTATTCATCAGAAGTTGCCAGGTCTCTTTGAGGCCTACAAACCCATCGTCTGTCTTGCAGAACATCAGTATCTTTGTGTGCCACTGCCACCTATAGATCAGCACAGTAATGTGGAATGACAGCCATTTTTAAGTCTTGATCTGCCTATCCACATGCAATAAACAAAACGGGATCCAGCTGGCAGCCTGTCCACTATTTCTGTGGCTACACAAAGAGAAGGACTATGAGAGTTAAGCCAATGCATATGCTACAAAGACACACTTGAGTGTAGTCCTCAAAACACACACTGTGCATGCTGATCGGGATAAGGAACCACTGAAGACTTCTCCAAAAAGAGAGACACACACAAAACACACAAAGAAAACAGATCAAAAAGCATAGAGGAGAAACACAAACAGTGGAAATTTTTATTCTGCTTGAAAGGAATTCTTCGTCTATTGTGACCTGTTTGCTGTGCACCAGATCTCTGACAGATCTGTGACCAAGATTAGCATGCATGCCCTTGGACATAACAATAAATGCCTACATGACACTTATAAGCTGTATTGTACCATTAAACGGACACTCTTAAGGTTGTGCACACACTAAAGAAATTCTTGCAGTGTGCTTTTTACCCAGCTGTCCAGTCACAGTCATGCCAATCATGGTGCAGGGGCTGAATGGTTGAGCCCTTGGTATTTGTGTTTGCACCAGATGACAACGCAAGATTGCCACAATTTATGCAATAATACAAAATCAGTGTTTGGAGGATTTGTTTACTATTCATCTGCAGGCACCTGCCAGCATATTTTATGTCACAGCAAACAAGGAAAACTCTGTGGGTCTCTAATGCCCTTCAAGTCTGAGAAAAGGCTTGAATAGAATAGAATAGAATAGAATAGCCCTTTATTATCATTGTACATGTACAATGAAATTATAGGTGCTCCACGCCAACTGTACAGGAGTAAAATAAAATGGTAAGACAACAGGAATGTAGCTCCTCATCCTTTGTTAGTGAACACAGACCACAGTTGAAATTCAGTGATTACTTCCAAAACATTGTTAAAAGGACTTTAGTGATGATGGTTTAAGATGGCAAAAATTCATTTTCCACGCTCCGACACTGAAGCACTTTAAAAGGTCTGGAAATAATGCTTTGCAAGTTAGAAAATGCCAGCACACAGCTCAGATGCATCGTTAAGTAAAACGTATTCGTCTTTGCTTATTTCGCAGCCTGGCAGTGCGTGCTCAGAGACATAAGATCAACGCAAAATAGTGACCGGAATGACCGTGGACCACAGGAGTATGTCGAGAAGAACCCAAATCCTAACTTACATTGTAAGTTCCAGCAAATATTTATTTTTCTGTCACACTAAAAGATGAAATCGGTAAAGGACGTGCCGGTTAACTACTCGTTTCCTTTTCGTTCTTGCAGCTTTCACGCCAGTGGACCTGAGTGACCTCAAAAAACGCAACACACAAGACTCCAAGAAGTCCTAGTCTTTCTCTTAATGATCCCATTGCTTTTTTTTTTTTCTCCCATACATTATCCTTGAGAACTTTTCCTCCGTCAGCCCTCTTGTCAGCCAGAAAGTTATCGTTGTTGGTCAGTCTAACACAGAATGCAAATCTAATTTCTAAACTCTGGACCATAGAAAAGCTTCTCTTCCTTCGCCCTCAAGACTGACTAAAAAGAAAAAGTTGGATTTCTCTCAGTTCCTGTTTTTTTTTCCAGTCGCATTCGATATGTGGACGAGACCGATGCAAAGATTCATCCAAAATTTGCCGACTTTGTACCTCAGCTTTTCTTTGTCTCCACAGGACGCAAAAGACTTCAGTCTTAAACGCGACGCTACAACTACTACTAATATGACATGGGAGGAAAATATGAAAGGGCTGACTTCTTATTTGTAGTTTTATTTTGTTTATCATTAATTAAGCAAGTGTAGAAGTAATTGAACATTCACACACACACTTTATGGGCGAGTTTTGAAAGCCAAAACAGAGTGTAAACAAAGCCAACATTTTTATTATACATTTTCTTGCCCTTGGTCGGACTTTATTAAGTAGAGGGCCTCCCCAAGTATTGATAAATCCCCCCCCATTCCCCTCTTCTTTCCCAAAGCCTTGAAACAAAATGTTGAATAAAAAGACTTTTACAGTACTTGTAGTTTTACTTACTCTACATAAATACATCACTGTATTTTTATCACATTAGAATTCTAGTTATGTATTGGTCATGAGTTGTAATTTAGTTTTTGATCCAGTTTATTTTCAGCTAGTTTCCAGAGTTGTTGCTCAAAAATGTTCAGATAGCCTTTGTTTTCACCAGTATTGGTATTATTTTAATTGTTTTTCTTTTTAATTATTATAGTATTTTATTATTTTTCAGATCCAATATTTAAAAAGTCAGCAATTTAGATGTATCCCTTTGCAAGGCACTTTACGCACAGTCAACGTGTAGGGTGGAGCAGATGATACTCCAAAGGTAAAGACAACCAGGCTTGACCTTGTTGGGTGATCTTACTATGAAATCATACATATATGACCATTTTAGAGGTCTGATATTTCTCAAAACCTCCTTTTTAAGGCAGTCTTATACACTTTAATGACAAAAGTATTCACTCAACCTTCCAGATCGCTGAATCCTTACATCACCAAGTGCAATGCAAAGCGTCAGATTCAGTGGTGCAAAGCTCGCCACCACTGGACTCTAGAGCAGTCGAGACGTGTTCTCTGGAGTGATGAGCCACGCTTTACTATCTGGTAATCCAATTGGCAAGTCTGGGTTTGGGAGTTGCCAGGACAACAGTACTTATCTGCTGCATTGTACCAGATGTGAAGTTTGGTAGACGGGGGATTAAGGTGTGGAGCTGATTTTCAGTAGCTGGGCTCGGCCCCTTAGTTCCAGTGAAAGAACTGTTGCTTCAGCATACCAAGACATTTTGGGCAACAATTCGGAGATGGCCCCTTCCCGTTTCAACTTGACCACAAAGAAAAATCCATAAAGGCATGGATGAGTGAGAGCTTGACTATCCTGCACAGAGTCCTGACCTCAACCCAACAGAACATCTTTGGCATGAATTAGATTAGACTGCAAGACAGGACTTCTCATCCAACCTGACAAATGTGCTTTGGGAAGAATGGTCCAAAATTCCCATAAACACTCCTAAACCTTGTGGAAAGTCTTCCCAGAAGAGTTGGAGCTGTTCTAGCTGCAACGGGTGGGCAGACATCATATTAAACCCTCCGAATTAAAATTGGGATGTCACTCAAGTTCACATGTGTGTTAAGACAGACGAGCAATATAGTGTATATATAATAGTACTGGGGTGGCTGTAGCTCAGGAGGTGGATCAGAAGATTGTTGGCTTGATTCCTGGGTGCTCCAGTCTGAACCCAGAGTTGTTTTCTGATACATCCATTGAAGTGTAAATGTGTGTCAGTGTTTGATAGAAAGCCCTTAGGAGTTAGATAAAGCATAGAAATGAATGGGTGAATGAGGGATGTTGTACAAAGTGCTTTGAGTGCTCAACTAGGGTAGAAAAGCACTATATAAGAACCAGTCCATTATCATTTATATAACACCTACAGGAGCTTTTTTAACATCTCATTATATACTGATCCATTTTGCAGCTTAATTATTTGCAGCTGTTTGTTTAATTTAGTGCAGTAGATAATTCGATCTTGTTGATTAATTTAACTTAGCTAAGTGCTTTAAATCTCCAAACATACAGGTTGGATCAAATGGTGATTCTAAACTGGCTGTAGTCAAAAGGGTGTAAATGGTTATTTGTGTTTCTGTGTTACCCTGTGCATGGTGTACCCCACCCCTTGCCCACTTTCAGCTCTGCCTGACCTTGAACTGGATGTGTGGTTAAAAATATCGATGGATATATAGGTGATAGATAACTGTGTCTGAACTGACAGATTGTGCCAGCAAGGGATAACTAAGCCAAGGGTAAAAATGTCTTTAATAATTTATTGAATTGGACTGGATGAATGCAGGCATTGTTAAAATATCCAAACCTAGTTGTGAGTGTGGTAATCTCAACCTGCACAGCTCTGTGTAGCTGCAGCTGTTATCACACCATCAGTGCCTAAAAATTGGATACCATATGACTCAATGCATTTTCTATTTCTAAATGCGGAAAAAAATCTGAAATTGATCCAGAGGGTAAAAAAGCTGTTTACTAAGCTCTAAAAAAGCAATCTTGGAAAATTATGCTTTTATTCAAAGCGCTGTATTAAAGATTGTTATCCACACAGTTGGACTTTGATGAATTATTTCTTTGAACTGTTCTTTTTCCACAGTGGAATGATTGTACACCATACATCATTAATGACTTGAGAAAAAAAAAACACCATTTGGGCGCACAAGTTTGAATTTATGTATGCAGAAGTATACATGCAGGCTCACCCCACAATTTAGCAAGTTGCACCTTGATAACACACTTTTGTTAGCCATAAACATTTTTGGCATAATTCTAAGTGGACATTTGACCAGTCTTATGGGCAGAATTTGCAAAGGTCACTTAAATTGCTTGATTTCCTGGCACTTACGTTTAAGTGTAGTCCACAGATTTTCAGTAGGGTTGAAGTGGGGCTTTGGGAAGGCCATTGAAGCAGCTTTATGTTTATCCATGCCAAAACCAGTTGTTGAAACACCAAATGTGTCCAGGTTTCAACCACTTAGCCACTGACTTTATGTGAAGTGAGGTGATTTGGAGGTGGTCCTACTTCTTCGTTATTCCAAACACTTTGTGCAATGTAACTGTCAGCAGGCAGTGTCTGGTTTAGGTGCAGTTTGGACAATTGTGGGGTGTATATCTATAGTTTAGCCAGTGCTTTACAATCATTCCACACTGGAAAACGTCAGTTCACAGAAATCATTAAAAGCCAAAAAATTACCATGACGATCGGTTATGGCCACAAATATGTACATATTTATTCAAACTGACTAACAGTGGTACATTTTCTTTATTTTTCGTTTGTTTTTATTTCAGTTATTTTATACACACATAGCTGTAGTAGTTTGTGTACTGAAGACTTTCAACTACAACTCAAAATAATGAAATTTACAGTGAAAACGGTAAATTTATTTAATATTTAGATTATTTGAATAATTGTAGATTTAGTGTTTCGGACGATACTGTTAATTGTTTACCGATACTCATCTGGGGAGCAAAACAATAGCAATTCCCTGTTGGTAACTTTGTACTAAAGTCTGATTGGACAGAAAGCTGTTACTACGCGTTGACGTATATCTACGTATGATACGCGACGAAACTGTTTTTCTTTATTGAGCAAAGGTCTGCTCATTGTGTTTTGTCGTCGGGGAGAGAGAGGAAAGAGCAGGCAGAGGGACCATTGAAGTCTAGGGCTTTACTTTTTTTTAACTATTTCATTAACAGTTTAGCATTATTGGGGCAGCATAATGACCGATAAAATGGATATGTCTCTAGACGACATTATCAAGCAGAACAGGCAGCAGAGAGGTGGAGTCCGGGGCGGGAGAGGTCGAGGCCGCGGAGGCGCAGGCGGCCGTGGAGGAGGAGGCCCCGGGCGTCTCGGAATCAGCGGTGGAGGATTTGGAGGCCGAGGCGGCGGATCCGGCCCGATGAGGAATCGACAGATCCCGAAACGCGCTAGAGGCAGACCAACGCCTTACAGCAGGGTATGAGAAAGTTAAAGGAAAAGCCTTCGACAAAGCTGAAAATGCCTGGTTAACGTCGTTCTGTAGCTAATCCCCTAGCCAGCTTGCTAGTCAAGCGAATAAAATGATTGCTAGCCGCCGAGTTTTCCCTTCGGAGGAGAGCTCTATAATTGGCGGCTAAGCATTAATGGAAGTTGTATGCATATTGTGTCCCCTCTCCCACAATCCGTATGTGTTACATCCTTTTTCAAGAGGAGCCCTTTTTGGAGAGAGCGGTTGTTAGCCGTGTTGGCTAACTAGCTAAAGTTGGATCGTAAAGGCCGAAGCGGCGCCATTTTGAATCAAGCACCTTAATTTAGAGCTAGTCGTCCAAGGTCCATATCGGTGCTTTTCCACCTCTTGTGTCAAATTGATGGTGAAAGGAAATCTCATCAACGACAAAGTCTACCCGCACGCTACTATCGTGGGAGCAAAATCCTTCCTCCTTTTTTTTTTTTTTTTTTTTTTTTTTGGTCAAGTCCCAGCGCAGCGACCAGACGGCCTTTTGTTCGGGAGTGGCTGACGCTCTTCTCAGCAAGGCCCATTTTGGTGGCTATTCAACCGGTGTGGCTGTTGCTGTTTGGATGGATCAGTGGACTTTAAACCTCCTCTCTGATAGTTTTCATGTTAAGGCAAATCATCACTCCTTAATTGTGAATGAATATCTAAACAAAGCCCCAGTCAAAATGGCGTGTCTCAAAATGGACGCTCAGATAATCCACGCTCATTGATGGGGGGATAGCTGGGCCCCCTTTCAGTTTGTTTACATCCCCTTCCCCACTCATCCTATGGACATTTCCCCCTTCATGAAAGCCCTTTTCGTGGCTTGATAAAGAACTCTTGGGCGGGCCTGGAAAACATGGTGCAACGCTGGAGGCAACGCTGCTTCAGACGGCGACCCCCTGTGTCCCTGAGGATCATGTCTGGAGGGCCTCTGGTGGAGGTGCAGCTGGCAAGAAAACAGTGGGCAATTTTTGTAGCTAGCATGGGAGGTTGTTTGGGTTTAAACATAGAGATTATGGGTGGGAGTGGGCTATAATAAAATCAGTTGGCTCCATTTGAACTTGGTCATTGCAAAGACATGTACTTTAAAAAAAAAAAAAAAAAAGAAAATGTATCCAAAGTGTATGCATGTACAGGTTGTATACAAGACATCCCCTTGCCTTTTAATTATTCTATATATATTAAGTTGTCTTGTGTATGTCCTTATATGTCTGAAGTGATTCACTTGCTTGTAGTGATTGGGGTGGGCAGGGAATAGTGGGGATCCTCTTGGGGGACCTGAGCACCCTGGCCATGTTGGAAGTGGAGCCCCTGCTTGCCCCAACACCCAGCCGTGTGGACTCTGTGAATAGCAGAGGCAAGGGGATCCTGAAGTCAGCAGGTGCGTTCTCTTTCGTCTGTTGCAGCCTAAACAGCTTCCAGATAAGTGGCAGCACGACATGTTCGACAACGGCTTCAGCGGCTTCAATGGTGCTGCTGGAGGTGGAGGAGGAGCTGGCGTGGAAACTGGAGGGAAGCTCCTCGTGTCCAATCTCGACTTTGGGGTCTCAGATGCAGATATTCAGGTATTCTAAGTTGTTTGTGATTCTTGGCCTGGGTTGGTGTGTTTAACAGTCTGGATCAAGAGGGACCAATTGTTTTGGGCGTGTGTTTTTTTTAGGAACTTTTTGCTGAGTTTGGAACTCTGAAAAAGGCCGCAGTTCATTACGACCGATCAGGAAGAAGCCTGGGAACTGCCGATGTCCACTTTGAAAGGAGGGCAGATGCGCTCAAGGCCATGAAGCAATACAACGGCATCCCACTGGATGGTAAGTCTTACGTTCTTTGACCTGCCAGTATAAACAGTTTCTTAAAGTTCGCTGCTTCTGTAAAGATTTTGAGGTTCATGGTGTTTGTGTTTTTTAGGGCGGCCTATGAACATTCAGCTCGTCACATCACAGATCGACACACAGAGACGGCCAATGCAGGGGTACGTTAATATTTCTTTTTGTTTGGGAGGGGGCAGCAAATGCATTTGATGACTCGATGTGTAAAGACTCCTTTATCTTCAGTCTGAACAGAGGCGGCGGAGGAGGCATGATGAACAGAAGTCGTGGTGGTGGCGGCTTTGGAGGCATGCAGAGAGGCCGTGGAGGGCGTGGTGCAGGTGGCCCTAGAGGACGAGGACGAGGCGGCCGTGGCGGTAGTAGCAAGCAGCAGCTGTCAGCAGAGGAGCTCGATGCCCAGTTAGATGCCTACAATGCCAGGGTATGTCTACCTGAAACTTTTAAATATGATTTCTTCTGAGTAACGGATTGTCCATTTTCTCACATGTCTAATTAACTCTTGGTTTGTTTTCTCAGATGGACACCAGCTAAGAACGTAAAAACAAGCTCCTGAGGGTCGTCGTCCCTTCCTGTCTGCACAGAAGGGTGGCTGTTACAAATGTGCAGATTATTTTACACTTGGTTGTCTTCTAATGTGATTGAAAATATTGCCCCACCTCTTGTTTTAAATGCTCCAAAGTGTTTTTTACCAGTTTTGTTTGTGATTTTTTTTTTTTACTTTTTATTTTTTTTTCCTCCTCTCTCTTCTGGTGGAAAAAAATGGTTTCAACTGTAGGTTATGGAACTGGGTTTCCCCAGTTTGTTCTTCTACCCTGTAGTTAAACAATTGTAATAAAAACCTGCAGTGCATATTAACCACATTAAATGTCCCTTTGTTTGGGTTTTGTTTTTCTTTGTTTTTTTGTTTTTTTCTGGTCATATGTCTACTTGTGCACTATAGTTCACTATAAAATGTATTATTTCACCTGTAGCGTATCAGGATTAAAGACCTGTATTTGCTGACGTTTCTGTATTTTGGAATAAACATTTGCATTGTTTTGGAAACTTGCAACAACTGTAAAATACAGATTTGCCATTTAAATGGAAAAATAAAAGGAGTGGCCTAGAACTTGGGTTTCGAAAACCTTTGCTAACTAGCAGATGGAGGACTGGATTAATTGTAATGCACGCATTAGTTGTAGGCCCAACGTGCTCTATTTGCTGCAGAAAATGATACTGTTGAAGTACAGCCACTAGATGGCACCCTGCTCTGCTATATACCTTTAAGTTTTCAGTATGTGCTCGTCACCACGCCTTTTGCAAGCACACAGGCGTGTATTAAATCTCAAGTCTGTAAAGAGGCTTATGTGCTGTGCTACAGATATGATCAAGTGACTAAAAACCAAAGAGGGCGTGAAGTGAACGTAGTGTAAAAACAGCCACAAAAGGTAACTACATCTGCATGCCCACGCGTGTCGAAGCGCATATTTCCCGGAAGCGTTGCGGGGCAAAAAGTGTGAAACGTTCAGAAGAACAGTTTCCGGTTGGCTTTCAAGGTAATACGTGGAAATCATCTGATCTTATCTGCGCGACTTTTATATAAACGTTTTATCGTGTTCTATTATCATTATTATTATTATTGTTCTCATATAGCAGCGTAGTACGATTTATAGGTAAAAGTGACAATTCGATGCTAGCTTCACACTTCAGTGTGAAGTATAGGTTATGCATTCAGAAAACATAAATAGTCTACCCATAATACAAATAAGAACGTTACATATATAGTTTATGAGTTACTGATGGACTGAAATGTAGTTTTGCAGTTTATTTGAACTCATATAAAAAATAAACAATAGCAATTCATACACGATTAATTAAAATGCACTGTCACACAAGTATAAAGATACTAAAACTAGAAGTCCCCACTCAGTAAAAATGCTATTCTAAATTGTACTTAACATTAAGTTATTTGAACCACATACAAAGAAAATTCATAGTCGAGCTTAAAAAATACTTTGTTGTGGATATTTTCTATTTTTAAAATGTATTGTATCTATACTGCGTACAGCTGGGGCTACGTTTTTAAAAATGTGTTTTTTTTGTCGCCCTTTATTTTGAAGGTGGCATACCGGACATTGTGCCCGTCAGCGGCACCGGGCTCAGATTTTCCTCTGCCGCTTCACTGCACTCCCATTCACAGGAGACGTTTCCAGCCAACCACAAGTAAAACGGTAAGAGTAGATAAAACACCCACTTAAGTCTTCTTATAATATATTTTATTCTGTTAAATGTGCGTTAATATACGTCCTTAAGCTGCTCCGGCAAATTTCTATCGATTACTTGCTAAGAAAAAAGGAAAAAAAAACGGCTAACTTACCGCTTGAACCTGAATTCTAGAAAAAATGTTTACCAAATAATCGCTTACTGTAGTTAAGGAACTACTTTTTAATAGCATATTATACTCCCGTAGTTGCACTAATGTCGTTTTCTTAAAATTACAGCGAAGTCACTGTAAGGTTGTTCGAAGCCGTCGGTTAGTTGTGAATTTCCGGGTGTTGAACCCGATCTGAGCTGAGAGGGTTGGGGCTATTAAGTAACGAAATGTCACCCGTTGCTGTTAAAAGCACACACATAAAGTGATTGCACTGACCAGTAAAGTAGGGGATTTGTTCAAATTAGTAGTTTAGTCTGCTTTAACACATTCTTCATGATCATGTCCTTTATATGAGGAACATTTTTCAGCCACTTCCTGGAACTCATCTGTCTTTTAATTTGAATTAGCTTACACTTGAAGCAGCCACCATTTTGGCTTTTTTTTGTTTTTTACTTGCAAACAATTAATCAGAGCACGTCGATCAAATCTGCCAAGATCGAGTAACTTCTTGAGCACTTTGGGTGTGATAGTTAAGCTGTGTGCTTTTGGCTGAATGGCTGGCAAGTGATTTCTCAGCGTGATCACACAAACCGTGAAGCCTCCCTTTCCTTCCTGTATATGTGTGTGCATGATAAGTAGAGGATTTTTTGGCCCCTTCTTTTCTTATAGAAGGTCGAGAACCTTCTGTTTAATCAACTTCTGCCGTGAATTGTTCACTTGCTTCACCTCATATTTAAAATGTTGCGAGCTTCCAGTGGCGGGCGGATGTGTCTTGCAGCAGTTTATTTCCTCTGGTGTGAGGAGAGGCCTACAGAGGTTTAGAAAAGAAAGGAGAAAGACCCATTTAGGGTCGGTACTTAACATTTTTGGTGTGCTTTCCTGACACTGCTATAATCTTCAAACATGTTCCAGCAACTCACAGTGAAGAGTGCAAGGGTCAAAACCACAGGCCTGAACTGCAAAAATGGCTGGAGCATATTTCTATGAACTGACAAAGTAAAGTTGATGATTCATTTGCCCTTCTCAGTTTACATAACAAAAGAGATTTTAACCAAATCATTGTTTTTCTCCATGTGCCACACTTTTCTAGTGGACTTTCTTAGCCAGCGTAGCAGCGCAAAGCCCTAACCTTTCAGCGTGGCTGGCGCCTTGGCTCTCCCATTCACGCTTAGCTTCCTGCTGCTGTTCGAAGGGGTTTCTCACCGGCTATTTTTAAAGCTTCCTATTTATCCTGGGCCTTCTTGGGGATGAAGACATGTTTTGCTTTTCTGTTCTCTCACAGCCACTCCTGTTCTTTCTGCTGCTCATTGACCATGGATTTAAACCCTTTCTGTGACATTTTAGTCTTTTATTCATTAGTACATGTTAAACCGATTTACCAGTGTCCCTGCATACTCCTCCACTCCTTATCTCATTGCATTTCTGTTTTTATCCTACCCACTTGTCTATATTTGTTAGGGTTGGGTTCCTCTGGATTGCATCAGCTCTACAGCACTTCCTCAAAGATTTGGCATGTTAGCACTGCCCCTACAACTTGATTGAACCTATCATGTTTTTTTTTCTTCTTTTTTTAGAGGCTTCAGGAGCAGGCCTTCTAGCATTTCTATCATTAAAAAAATGCTTAGCTTGGATTAAGTTAGGCCCCCAGGTTAGCTTGAAGAAGATGAGTTGTGCAGTGCTGTGGTTAGCGCGTTAAAGGATATGAATCATCAAGCCCGCCTGAAAAAGGAAGCTTGCAGTAATTTCTTGACAGACAAAATGGTTCAGTTGCTGCCTGAGGTGCAAGGCTTCCTTATTTGAAGACATGTGCTGCGGGCTTAATCAGTTTCATCAAACATGGGGGCTCTGCATTACTCAGATGCACAGCAGAAAGGTATTTTCATGTGGTGTGTGGTGCAGGTCTTAATTCATGCCACCAAAGCGCTGCTCTTTGCAGTCATTGTGCTAAGTGCACAATTTTCTACTGAGATAAATAAAAAAAAAAGCTTAAAATGACAGCAAGATAACAGCGGAACGATATAATAGTTACATTATCTGATACATGTGAAATATTCTCGATCTGTATGCATGAAAAAAAAAATGTTGAACTACAGAGACGGTGGATACAGGATGTGGTCTTACAGCAGCACCCTTTCCATTACAGTCATTGCAGGGTAGTTCATTTCGAATCAAATACCAATCTGCTGATTTGATGATTAGGATTTTTGTGGCGCACCCAAATCAGAGAAGTCACCGCTAAAGCAAAGTGCAACTGTAGAGAGATTGTGTAGGTAAAATTGAACGACTCCAAAGGGCTTATGTGCACTGAGAGCTGCATGAAAGAGCAAGAACACAGAGAGCTGAGAGGATCAAAGCATCACTTTCTAGAATAGAGTTAAGGCCAGGAGCTAAATGTCACCTCATAAAGGTCTAGTAAAGCGCTGTTCATGTCCTGTTCTTGTCTCTGAGGTAAACGTGTGCTTTATTCCACGAAACAAATTCAGACTGTAAGTTATCAGCGATAATACTTCCACTTTTTGATTTATCAGTAAAGCAGGCTTCCCATATTGGTTTACTTTGTCCTGCACCTGGCTGCTGTATGTGCCTAATCACTGGAAAACCTGGCTAATAAAAAGTATTCTTAACAAATATGAGTTGTTGCTGAACCTGCGTGCATTCAGGGTTTTCCAGTTTGCAGCTCTCTTTTGCCTTTACTCCAGCCTGTGATATGCTGTTTGTTGTCCCCCTCCCCCCTCCGCTCCATTGCCCTTTGCCTGCAGTGAAGAACCTGAACAGCAGCATCTATTGCATTACCAGTGGCTCTAAACGGAGCTCATAAGATTACATCAAATCTTCCACGGCCAGAGGGCTGGACTGTGAGGGATGGTAACTGGCTTATCCAGGTAGCCTCAGGGGTAAACCTCTACATTAACCTGTTGTTGTCGTGATAGTTTATGCTGGATCTTCAGACACCTTAAAGCAGATAATAAATGAGCGATCAACCTTTGAGTGCAGACAGTGAGATGGACCCTAAAATGTGTGTGTAAGCCCTTTGGCTTTCTTTGAACGGCATCAGTAAATGTTTGATTCTCTACAGAGGAAACTATTATGTCCTCTTTTTTTTTTTTTCTTTTTTTTGTTCCTGCTTTCTGCAAATTATTTCTAAGCAATTTTATTGCTACATATGCTTTGTGTAGTCACAGTCCTTTTAACAGATGCTCCAAAGGCTTGTAGCACACTTGTTGACCTTTTATATCTATAGGCATACCTTTGAAGTGCTCACTCCTGAGACTAAATAAGGCTAAAACTGTCTTGGACATCAAAATGATATACCTACACAGCCTACAAATTGAATAGAATACGTGATTGTATTTAGAGTCGCATCTATTGAGACTTTGTTGTTGCAGTTGCTGGGATTCATTTGGGTTTTGTCTTTTACTTCCTCATGTTTTCTCAGGATTACAGTTTGTTGTTAGAAGTCTGTAGCTCTAATCCCATATTTAGGATTGGTTAGGTGATGCCAGCACCAACCACATTATGCCAATATGCTCAAACAGCAAATCAAAATAAATGCCAACAACAACTAAAGAAAATGCTTTGTGAACCCTGACTTTCCATGATCTAAAAACCCAGGTTAAATCTAAGTAATTTTAGTAGATTAAACTCATAACCATGTTTTATTTTTTTATATATATATTAGATATTCTATAAATATATAATAAATGTTACATTTTAATTTTTAAATAATGCCGTTCATGGTGCTTAATGAAAGTAAACCAGGGAAATACAGAATACATCACTTCTAATCTCTATTTACTATCGAAATAATGCTCAGTATTTTAGTAGAGAATAAAAAGTTGACTTTAACTTTGATTTAAAAACTCTATAAAATTTGTTTTCTAGTATTTCTGTCCAGGGGATGTGGCATATGAAAGAATAACTTTTTTTATTCACCTCATTAATGGTTAAAAGTAGATATTCAATAACAACAATATGCAACCTGAAAGATGAGGACAAACACAAGAACCACAAGTTTGCTTTCATTGTATGGATGTTTCAGTAATATAATATCTAGTTCATTACCCTTATGAACACTCACACACATATATTAATGACACCTGTAGCTCTTGTGTCATCCCACAGGGATTACCTGGTGCCTCCTTAACCTCAATAACTTGCCACAGTCACTAATGTTTCAGCAGGAGAGCTTCGTGGTGCGTCACCAGCGACACTTCCACACAAACACTTTCCTCTCCTGGCCCCGAATGCCTTGTGATCCATAATCCCACCTTTTCTTACTGCTCAGCAGTGTTGCTAGGGAGCAAGACTAATCTCAAGCCTCAACTCCTGCCAAGCCTGGTATGTTTGTAAATTTGTGCTGCTTAGTCCAGCCAAGCGGCGAGATTATCACCTGTAAGGAGAAAGTAGCACAGGTGAAGGTTGGGACACTGAAAAGGAGAAGTCCAGCAGCACATCCCAGTGTGGGTTTACACGATCTCATGACCTCTGTGTTGATTCCCAGCAGGCAGAACAATGACGGGGCCTTTTCCTGTCAGCTCAGTATGTAGCTGCTTAGCCACAAGCCACATGGATTGAGCGAGGGGAGGGGGGGGGAAGGGCTCTCTTTAAAAATATGCTGAATCAACAATTTCACACTTGATTAAGATGGTAGCTTGAAGTGATGTGGCTGTCTGCCACACTTAGAACAGCCGTATCTATAATTTCTTGGTGCTTATGTTGGTAAATGTGGCTCGATGCACTGGAATAACTTCATCAGATGCCCTGCAGTTTTACAGTTCAGAAATGACTGCCTGCATTTATTATGGTGATTGTATTTCACGTCAGTCTAGTCATTACCAGGCTTAGTATCATTAGAGACAAATTTGGAAACTGTTTCTTTGTGCACCATAATCATGTTTTTCTGGGAAAATGTTATCCAATCGTACACTGTATACAAAAGATGGACACACTGGCTTCCGTTTTCCAAGCATGAAAATGGAAGCAGGAAGTGTCTTAACCCTGCATGCTTACTTGTGCCAGCAATGCCATAATGCAAACCTGTTTTTCATGTGTTCTTAGTAAAGCTTCTTTATATAGAGCTCACAAAGCGCTGTACAACAATTAAAGCAATTAAACCATGTTCTGATTTTATGACCCGTCTTGATGATTTTATGATCTCAGTCTAGTTTTAGCTCTGGTTGAATAGAATAGAATCATTTTGTTGTATTTCGGCCCCCATTGGAGTCAAAAAAGGAGAGTAAAGCTTGGCGCGTCTCCGTTGCGATGTAAAAATTTGCGGTTTCAAAATGCCAACGGTGTAGAAGCTCAGTTCAAGGTTTGCTTTGTGACTTACCTAGTGGTTTAGAATCACTAACTGAATAGTATATAGTTATTAGATTCAGCCATACTTTCATCTTGGAGGTGAGGTACTGATCCAGTCAAAAAATAATAATTTTTATACACTAACAGCTGAGATTTAGGACAGAGAAGTTTTGACTTGAGATTTTCAGAATAGTTTCCAGTAGAGAAACATGCCAGTTCTCTGTGACTGAGCACTTCCTGCTGTGTGACAGTTTGGTATGCTGCAGTCACAATGCTGCTCGCTGCACAGCCGTCACAAGGAGTGCATTGAAAGTCGAGAAGAGGAAGCAAGAAAAACAACCTGTGCCTTGAAGAATGATATGACACATCACTGTGATATCTGGTCTGATTTTCTTCTCCGTCTCTTTCTCCCTGTCTTTTTGACCAGGAAACACTCACACAGCTGACAGGCCAAACCAGCAAGCTATTGGGATAAGAGGAATTTGTGCTTTTATGGGAGCATAGAGGCCCAATTTGGGGAAAACAAAAAAAACAAACTGTGCTGCATTCTCAGTTCCTGCTTGGCTAATGCCCAACTGTATATGGAGGCAAAATAGAGCAGAGCAGAGGGTTAGGCGGATCAACAAACCAGTTTTGTTTTTTTCAACACTGTTCATTTGCTGAGTGTGATTTGCTGCAATGGGTGAGGTTGTGTCAGCTGTATTCTGCTGCCGAGGGTAACAACCTGTACTGAGCAGGTGAAACTGGCCTCGTAAGCTGTCGCCACTTAAGGGTTGTTTGTCTGGTGGGTTCTTGTGCGTTTGCTTTATCCGCATTTGTTAGCTCGCCTGTACCCGTTCATTGTGTCATTACCTCCCGGGTTAACCTGATTTGCAACAGTACAAAAGAAAAAGAAGCTGAGGTGTTAGTCACTGCCTGCATCTTTGTAGCATGTGTAACTAAGAGTTTAAAGGAGAAGAAGTTGGTGCTCTAATCTTCCTCTTTCAGTTTAATGCAATACTGCACATTTTTGCACAGTTTAAAACAGTGATACGTGTGGCCCGTGTTGATGCATGGTTAAATTCAGCGCAGTACAGGAAGTTCTTTCAACATGCAAACACGCAGGATGAGACATTTGAGGGTGTAGCTGCTCGCTAGCTAGGAGGAATGTTCTGTTCATGGCAAGACAGGGCAACACCTGCAGATTAATAAATAATTGTCGCTGACCAGAAAGAGCTTTCTGCTGTGTTGCCTCATTATTTGACAGTAAGTAGTGTCACTTCTTCTAATTTTGTTAGAAGTTTAGAGTTGCTTTGAGATTCGCCTCAAAGGGCAAAGTGCATGAAAGCTGGTCTTTGTGTTTCCGTTGCAGGTCTCTGCCTTCTTGCTTTCTATGTGTGATAAATCAACTGCTTCAAGTTGATAAAGCACTGTATGACTGCGACTGTGGTTTGCACTGTACGTGAGGCTTCAGTGGTCGATAAGAGTAGAAAAGTGCTATCAGTTTGTTGATGACTGCAGGTTCTGTTCTCATCTTGTTGTGCTTGCAGAACAGACCTCACGCAAGTGTTACACAGTACCATCATCCAGCTGCATGTGTTGAACAGCACTGTGCAGGCTTTGCCCAGCATTTGTGCACCAGATGTTATAAATTGCATAACTAGAGCAGGTTTGTTGTCCAAGGTCTCATTGTGTTACTGTGCTGTTGCCTGCTCAGAATCACTGGCAATTAGCAGTAAGAGTGGTTGTGAGAGCACAGCTGGGTGTAAACGGCCACGCGCGCATTGCTGTTTTTTACTTGCTGTTGAGCCGGAGAGACTAGGACAGCATGGAGCTCAGATAACCATCAGCTTCTTAGACCACCAACCTCTGCTGTATGTCATCGCTGCGACATCAGGGAAACTGGCTGGTCCGCCAAGTAGACTGCGAGGGTTAGAGTGTCACTTGTCTTGGCTCGTGTCTGCTAGGGTGTGTGCATATGTGCAAGTCTGTGTTGAGGTGTTGAATAAACAAAGGGGCTTTGGAAGTGGCTGGGCTCTTGTCAAAATAATGTGAAAGTTGCCCGCAAGGCACAAAACTGACTCATCTTTGGTTTATTTCAATATAGCTGACCTGTTGCCAGCTGCCTGTTAATGAAGAAAATAGTGCACACGAGCTCTGTGGATTGTTCCTCTTGTCACTCTGTTTGAACAGGGAAGTTGCTCTGAAGTGAAAGTTTTTGCAGAGCAGATGCCATTACTTTGTCTTTCAGCATGTGAACTATTAAAGCAGTAGAATAGGCTGTTTCTTCCTACATGACCTGCAGCTTTAGAGTGCTGCGCCCAGGTCAAAGTTTGTTATCCCTCAGGATAATGAATCCCAGCAGCTGGAAGTCTTAAACAGCCCGTCGCTACTTTGCTTCGTAGCAAGAGTGAAAAGGAGAAGCAGTCTGTGGTGCGAACCTCTGTTGGTCAAAGTGTATTACTCTACTTTCCTGTCATCTAACCCTTCCTCTCTCTTCTGTCAATGTTTCCTGCTGCAATTAGCACACCATGGCAGAGCACGAGCCCACACCAGAGGAGCTGGCAGCGATCGCAGCAGCCAATGATGAGAGCGACTCTTCTGTCAACTACAAACCCCCCGCCCAGAAGAGCTTGAAGGAGATCCAGGAGCTGGACCAAGATGACGAGAGCCTGCGCAAGTACAAGGAGGCGCTGCTGGGAAACGCAGCTGCTGTAGTCGTTGGTGTGTTGATGTTAATTAACATACGTCAATAAGCTTAAATACGCATTGATTTCAAGAAGAGTTGGAGTGTTTTTTCTTGTGGATTTAGCTTGTGCCTTTTTTAAATTTATGATTAAAACCTGTGTAGTGACGACATGACAAAAGTATGTTAAAGTCATTCTTTAATAAACCTGCCAACGTTGTTGCTCAACATGTTTGTCCTACCAATAGCACGGCGTATCACAAGGCCAGGAATTTGTTGTGGAAACAGTTAGAATATTGAAAACTGAGCTGATGAGTCAGAAACTAGTCATTAACAGCTCAGACAGACTCTTTCCTGTATTTTTGCCATTGAGTTATATTCTCAGCAAAGAAATCTGTTTAAAAATATACAGATTTACTGTCATACAGCATGCTGGTACTGTTGATCTGAAATCTTTGTTAGTTAAAAGGCTTTAAATTACTAATTTTAGCACAGTATTCATGAAAGTAGAGCAACTCCACGTGTGCAAAGTAAAGCAAATCCTTTCCGGAGTACAATTTCAGTTCAAGAGCTTGAAAAGCAGAGATTGTTATGGCGTTTCTAACTCTCCAGATACGAGCATTTAATGTTTTAGACAAATTTCACTGAAATTAAATGCAACGTAGAGTGAGTGTTCGAGTAGTTATATACACACAAATGGATGTGTGTGTACGTAACACCTCCCCTGAGCATTTTTGTTGTTTTATTCAAACTAATGAGATGTTCTGTCTCCTGCTATACTGTGACGATGTTTTTAATTGCGTGACTACTTCTTCTTGTCTTAGATCCCACTGTCCCCAACGTCCAGGTGACGAAGATGGTTCTGGTGTGCGATACGGCTCCAAACAATCTGGTCCTCGATCTGACTGGTAAGTAGAGCAGGTGTGTCCGTGCCGATTTTAGTTTAGAAACTAGAAATCTAAAATAAGTGAGCAGAAGTGAGGCTGGCATACAAGTCTCATTGGTGTGTGTGTGTGTGTGTGTGTGTGTGTGTGTGTGTGGTGGGGGTCATAGGCCTGCTGGGTCATTAGTTCACTAATCGGTGTCGACTTGATTCCTATGTGTCCGCGTTAATGAGCCATTTCCTGAAACTTCAGCCCCCTCCAGCAGAGCAGAGGCTCACTTGTGACATTGTTCCCCCTGGTGGTCATTATTCTTACTACAGGGTGTTGAAACCCCAAAATCCACGGGAACTGTTTATCAGCCTGCTATTTATTTATTTATTTATTTATTTATTTATTTATTTATTGTCAAAGTGGAAAGAATCTGACTCTTCTGTCCCTGCTGTGTTGCTTTCTGCCAGGGGACCTGGAAGGCTTCAGGAAGAACCCGTTTCCGATGAAGGAGGGAGTTGAGTACAGAATAAAGATCTGCTTCAAGGTGAGAGTCTGGTGTTTGTCACACTCGCCACTGCGCTCTGTTTACGTCGCAGTGTTGTTGTTACAGCACTGCTGGAGATGTAACTGCAGTCTGCAGAGCACTATCATTATCGTCAGAGGCTTTTCAGAGGAATTTAACTCTTGTTGCCTTCTGCAGGTCAACAAAGAGATTGTGTCAGGCCTGAAGTACATGCAGCAAACTTTCAGGAAAGGAGTTAAAGGTGAGCCTGCTCAAATCATCTCACTCTGCTGTTTTTTTGTTTTTTTTTTTTATAAAGCTGTACTGATTTTCCTAAACCTTGCCTCTCATACATGGTCACCATACAGTAATTATTAAAAAACAATGAAACTAAAACTATAACCATTTTCATATGATAAAAATCCATGCTGGAGCTAAACTGACTTAAAAACAAAAGGCAAAACAAAATAAAATAAAAACTAGTGAGTCTGCCTCTTGATCCTAAAGTTCTCCTTTTTCTTTCCCTCTGTGATGTGCAGTTGACAAGTCTGATTACATGGTGGGCAGCTACGGCCCCAGACCAAGCGAGGAGTACGAGTTCCTCACCACAATGGAGGAAGCCCCAAAAGGGATGCTGGCCCGCGGCACCTACCATATCAAGTCCAAGTTCACCGATGACGACAAAAACGATCACCTGTCTTGGGAATGGAGCCTCGCTATCAAGAAGGATTGGAAGGACTGATTTTTTTGATTTTTTTTTTTCCCCCCTTCCCACACTCGCTCGCTGGTCCACCAATGTCTTCCTCTGCTTTGTTTCCGCTTTTCTTTTTTTTCTTGCCATCATTCCCACCTCCCCCTGGATATTGGATTGTTTCAGTCTTTTGCTCTCTCCGTCCATCAGCTTGCTCACTCCTCTCCTGCGGTTCCATCTATTTTCCTTTTCTTCTAAATTCCAATCACTTCATCATTCCTCCCATAGCAACGCTGATTGATTTTTGTTTGCACCAGCCTTTATTACAAGAATGACATCTTAAAAAAAACCCGGAGAAAGTAAATGGTGTTCATTATCCAGATTTTTGGTTACAGTTTGTTTATAAAAAAGGAAAAAAAAAAAAAAAAAAAGCATCTGTTAACAAGCAAATTTGATTCCTATCACTTTTTTCCTTCCTTTCTTTTCTCTCTTTTTCACATTGTTTTGTACGATTACCACGATCTGCCTTGGAAAGAATTGTACAGGAAGCTAAAGTGCTGCGTGCACACGATCGCTGTACGGTCACTGAGCAGTAATTGCTGGACACAAATCTTGGACACAGCCCGCCTAAAGCCTTTGAGCAGATTATTTGTAGTTGGGTCTTGTTAAATTATTTGGAATTCAGGCCACTTCTTTTTTCCAGATAGTCGAACAGCCAGCAAATTCTGCTGAGAGAAGAGGGAAAGCAGTTACCTCTAACCCCCTTGCATTCCCTCGCTTTAGCTGTGGCTGTTTGTTCTTTTTTTTATTTTTTTTCCTGATCAGGGTATTTTGGCAGGTTTTATTTTGTTTTTTAGCAGCCGCGTGGCCTTAACAAGTAAATAAAAAAAAAAAAAAAATAGACAGCCTAGTTGAGCCAGTTGCCTTCTTACTATTAAATATTATATTTGCCAGACCATCGTGTGAGCCTGTTTTAACAGATTTTGTATTACATTGACAGGGAATCAGGACTGAGGACATGCTAGTCTCCTTGTTTCAGGGTGTCAATCATATCAGCTTTATTCGCCAACACCTTCATTTCAGTACTTTGTAGGTTTCTTCAAATCTAATAAATGAACTCTAAATCTAAGAGTCCGGGTTGTACTAATGGCTTTATATCACCCAGTCTCCTCTTATGTTCCTGAGGACATCAATTCTAGCGCGTTACCTCAGTTCCCTATTGAACCGAACACCGCAGAAAACTGTTAAACCGCTCACCTCGTATTGCTCAAGTTAAAGATTACCACTGCTGACTGTGCCTCCAGACTCTCCCGACCGGCCACGCGCCGCCTCTGCTGACTCGACAGAGCTCAGAATCGTCTATAATTGACTTATGAACCAGAATAGAGATGGTTAACACATCCTGCCATATGAAAGTGTTTTTCCTTTTTTTTTTTTTTTTTAAATACACTCCATAAGTATCCGAGTGAAGCCCGTCAAGCTTCGTTCAGCTCTCGTGCCGCGGACTGATGTTTTTCCTCTGTGGGTTGAGTGAGACTCGATGTGTGCTATTTGTATTACCCTACAGTTTACTGATCTGTGTTCACATTAAAGTGTTCAGACTGGGTGTGTGTGTGTGTGTGTGTGTGTGTGTCGTGTTTTATTCAGGGTTATTACCAAACAAACTTCCTTCATGAGCACTTTTGCAACTATTAGCAAAACAAAGAAGCACTCAGAGCTCAAACCTCTGCCAAGAAACTCGCTCTCTGGGCAGTATTTACTTGAAAGGTAATAGTGCTGCATTTTGTATATATTCACTTTGTTCTTTGTAAATGTACTTTAAGAGGTTTGTAGTGCAGTAAAAACAAGTGCCTAGGGCAGGCTTTTGTAATTACTGACATCATCCTGAGAATAATTACTAATTATTTATGTGGATTCATTATTTGTCTTGACAGTACTTTCTTTAAGAATCTAACAGATGTTGGGCTCAAGCTGAAAGAGAGGCAGATGTAAAATGCCAAAGTGAGGTCATAGGTCAAACGAGACATATTTGTATACAAATTGTGTTATTTAGAGTCCCTGTTTACCAGTATCATTCCTAAATGTTAGCAGTACAGTGGGGCAAAAAAGTATTTAGTCAGCCACCGATTGTGCAAGTTCCCCCACCTAAAATGATGACAGAGGTCAGTAATTTGCACCAGAGGTACACTTCAACTGTGAGAGACAGAATGTGAAAAAAAAATCCATGAATCCACATGGTAGGATTTGTAAAGAATTTATTCGTAAATTAGGGTGGAAAATAAGTATTTGGTCACCTCAAACAAGGAAAATCTCTGGCTCTCACAGACCTGTAACGTCTTCTGTAAGAAGCTTTTCTGTCCCCCACTCGTTACCTGTATGAATGGCACCTGTTTGAACTCATCATCTGTATAAAAGACACCTGTCCACAGCCTCAAACAGTCAGACTCCAAACTCCGGTGCCAGACGTGTTCCGCTGCTGAAGCCAGTGCATGTCCAGGCCCGTCTGAAGTTTGCCAGAGAGCACATGGATGATACAGCAGAGGATTGGGAGAATGTCATGTGGTCAGATGAAACCAAAGTAGAACTTTTTGGTATAAACTCAACTCGTCGTGTTTGGAGGAAGAAGAATACTGAGTTGCATCCCAAGAACACCATACCTACTGTGAAGCATGGGGGTGGAAACATCATGCTATGGGGCTGTTTTTCTGCCAAGGGGACAGGACGACTGATCCGTGTTAAGGACAGAATGAATGGGGCCATGTATCGTGAGATTTTGAGCCAAAACCTCCTTCCATCAGTGAGAACTTTGAAGATGAAACGCGGCTGGGTCTTCCAGCATGACAATGATCCAAAACACACCGCCCGGGCAACAAAGGAGTGGCTCCGTAAGAAACATTTGAAAGTCCTGGAGTGGCCTAGCCAGTCTCCAGACCTCAACCCCATAGAAAATCTGTGGCGGGAGTTGAAAGTCCGTGTTGCTCGGCGACAGCCCCAAAACATCACTGCTCTCGAGAAGATCTGCATGGAGGAATGGGCCAAAATACCAGCTACTGTGTGTGCAAACCTGGTAAAGACCTATAGTAAACGTTTGACCTCTGTTATTGCCAACAAAGGTTATGTTACAAAGTATTGAGTTGTATTTTTGTTATTGACCAAATACTTATTTTCCACCCTGATTTACGAATAAATTCTTTACAAATCCTACCATGTGGATTCATGGATTTTTTTTCACATTCTGTCTCTCACAGTTGAAGTGTACCTCTGGTGCAAATTACTGACCTCTGTCATCATTTTAGGTGGGGGAACTTGCACAATCGGTGGCTGACTAAATACTTTTTTGCCCCACTGTACAAACAAAGGCAGCAGAGTTTTAAGCAGGGTTTCTTAACATGTCTTATTTTTAAAAGTTTGACCTCGAAGAAGAGGTCAGAGGTCCAAAGTACCATGATATTTACAATCCTCATATATCATTGGGGATATGTTGTCGATGCAAATAATGGCAGTAAGAAAAAAATCGGCTAATAGTATTATCACTTTGACTTTTGGATCATCTACTGCCCTTGAAGGAGAGGTCAGAGGTCAAATGTGACACGTTAGAAATCTTTACAGGCTACTTTGTACATGTTAAGAATCGTAGTTTCTAAGTTACAAGGCTTTTTGTTGATTTTTAATAAATCATAAAGTTGAGCTTGATGGATCTGTTTTATCAGAATTCATTCAAAACTTTCCGAGCTGTTGCATTTACAGACAGACTGGCAGCACACATGCAAGCAGTAACAAAAACATGTATTTAAACCACCTTGGCAGAGGTTTAAACAAAAACAAAAAAGGAGAACATGGTTGATGCAGTAGTTATTTTAATCAACAGGAAACATTAAAACAGCCTATTACAGGAACAAGTTGGATCATGTGACAGCACAGTGTGGAAATGATGAAATAAATCCCTGAAAAAGATGCAGAAGCATCGCTGCCTGTTCAGGAGGTACACTTTTGTGCTATCCGGTGAGTTCAAAAAGCTTTAAGCTCATTGAGCCATTCAAAAGCTTGCGATTCCTGTTTCTCAAAGACAGATTTAGCTTTTTTTGTGTTATCAGCCAGATGCATGCTGTAAATGCTGCAAGTTTTAAAGCTTCTGAAAGTTGGCCTGTTATTTGGCTTCAGTGTTTATCTTTTTTTTTTTTTAGCATCAGTTACAAACGACGTCACAACAAAACCCTCCGTTCAGATAGTTTGTCAGTTACAGTCAGGAGAAGCATTCCATCCCTTTGGCAGTTTCATGTGAAACAGGATACAGCAGTGAAGGGTGTCCAAACGGTTAAATGAGAAGCCTTTAAACAGTTTGGTAAACTGAGATGTTTGTAGTATCTCATCAAATTCAAATTCAAATTTTATTTGTCACGTACACAGTCATACACAGTACGATATGTAGTGAAATGCTTCTGCCTCACTTGTTAGTCTTTCTGCTCTTCCTCGTGTTCATGTCGCTCTTTGTCTTCTGCAGTCGGGAGAAGATCTCCTTGAACAGCGCCTTGTACTCTGGCGTGTTCTGGCTCAGCCGTTTGTCCACCTGCTCCACCTGCCTGCTGATCCCCTCCAGGGCTTCAGGGGTGGAGGGAGTCTGAGGGGGTGTAGGAGGGGCGGCGGCGATCACGACGTCTCCGGAGGTGGAAGGCCCCGCGGCGGCCATGTTGTACTCCTTCATGGAGGGATCCCTGGAGACGGGGCGCGAGGTCTGCACCCCTGCGTGGCACAGGCTCTCTTCGTGACGCTTGCACTTCCCCAGCAGCTCCTCGTACTTCTCCAGCAGCGCGTGGTACTGTTCGTCCACCTCCCGCAGGATGGACATGCCCCGTTTGCGCACGCCATTGGCGTGGAGGGCGTAGCTCCCCTGCCGTCTACCGGTTGCGTCACGAGCTGAGATGGCGTTCAGGGCTGTGTCGCTGCAGCTTTTTCTCACCGGTCCTCCTTGCTGCCCAGCCTCTCCAGCACCTCCCTCGCCTCCGTCCTCCTGCCCTGGGCTCTCCTCTGGAGTGTCAGTCTCAGGGCCGTTATTGAGCAGATTCTCTAGGCCGTCTTCCATGTCACCAATCAGACACACCCTGGACTTCCTGAGCTGCTGCATCTCCTGGAGCTCAGCTTCCAACTCCTGAACCCGCAGCTGGCATCCTTCTGCTCCTAGGAGACGCTGCTCCAGGCGCTCAAACTCCTGCAGCACAGCAGCACACTCCCTCTCTGCACCCTCCCGCTTGGACCGCTCTGCAGCCATGGCCGAGTGCAGCGACGACACGATGTCTCTCAGACGGTCGTTCTCCTCATCCAGCGGCTGTCGCTCGGCCAGGTCCACGCTACCCGGATTGGCCAGCAGGAAACCATCCTCATACCTTACAGGAAAAAAACACTCAGTGAGCTGCGTTTGTGGCCAATCTCATTCAAATTTCATGTACAAACACTGCACAGTCACACTATAAATACAGTCCAGTGATAAAGCATTCAAGTCCTTCTGGTTTTTTTGTTTTACATCAAACTAATTTTAATACTAGACCAAGATAACCTGAACAAATACAGAATTCAGTTTTTAGATGATGACTTCATCATTTATAAGGAAACAGCTACTGAAGCCTATCTGGCACTGTGGGGAAAAGTAACTGCCTCTCTTGTTAAGTCAGGAATTAACTGTGATTAACAACATCTTTTGGAAAGAAAAAAAGTTCGGTTTCACTCGCCATACCAAGGCCTCACTGGGTTGGTTATCTAGCAGGACGATGACCTGAAGCACACCAACAAGTCCACTTCTGAATGGCTAAGAAACAAGCAGTGAAAGTTTTGGAGCCAAGCCTGGACTTCAATCAGATTTATATGCTTAAACAGGCCGCTTATGCTAAAAAACCTCTAATGTGGCTGAATTTAAAAAAAGGAAAAGTGGGTCCAAATTCCTTCACAAAGATGTGAAAGACTCATTGACAATGACTGATTATTAGCTTTAAGGAACAATTACTTTTTCACACAGGGCCGTGTAGGTTTGGATACCTTTTTCGCTTAATAAATGAAATCATGATTTAAACACTATGTTTTGCATTTACTCAGGTTATGTTTGTCTAGTATTTGTTTGATGATCTGGAAAAAAGTGACAAATATGCAAAAAAACTAAGAAATGAAATACTTTTTTGCATACAAAGGACATGTTACAGTTACTGTTAGCTCTATGTTACAGACAGCAAAGACACCAATCATTTCCTGACGCTCAGTGACCTCGGAGCAGTGCAGAGCTCCTTGAGGCAGGGGAAAGAGTGGATGGTCTTGCGACGCTCCTTCTTCTCCCTGCGGACTCTCAGCTCCTCCAAAGTTCGCAGCTCCTCAACCCGAGCTGTGAGACTGTCCACCTGGCTCTGTAGGGTCTCCATGGTGCTGGTTAACCTGCAGGCATGCACACACACAGATCACTGATTTTTTCCATTTTGATTACACCATACCTTTATCTCAATGCTGGAATGACTCAGCATTACAAACCAACATAACATAATGTAATCCCTGATTATTTAAATCCGATTATTTTAAAACCAGCTGCTCAGGTGGAGGGAGTGGTCTGTCAGCGCAGCAAGGCTCACATTCTTCAGCTGATTACGAAGTGACTGTTACATCAGGCTCGCTGCTTTTCCCACAGAGGCCAACCACGTATAGTGAAAGCGTGGGCTCAAAGCAGCTGTGGGTCACCTGTCTATTTTCTGCTGCGACGCCTTGCTCTCCAGCACCAGCTTCTCATTGGTGATTTCCAGCTCTCTGGCCGTCACATCCAGCTGTTCGTACACCTTTGCGTGCTGCTCGTTCATCTCCCGCAACATTTCCAGCTGCTTGGACAGGTACTGCAAGAGACGCATGTTTGCAATTAAAATGAGAGGATCTTAATGGTTTACATCTGGAGAACAGACTGGTCCTGGGAGCACAGGGTAGAAGTACTTTAAAGAATGCAAACTAACCCAAATACACACGTTTATACAATTACAGTTCACACGGGTTCATATGGGTTAAAAGTTCATCTCGTGGGTAGTGTCAGTCAAAACTGTGAGACATCTAAGCCAGAACACTGGAAAATCTACATCTAATAATCTAACTTAAAGGTTTACAGAGAATGGTCAGAACAAAGAGTGGCAGTTCTCTGGGAGAAAATGCCTTGTTGATGTCAGAGGTCAGAGGTGAATGGCCATAGAGCTTCAAGCTGATAGAAAGTCCACAGCAACTTATTAAAACCAAGGTAAGCAGAAGAGCATCTCTGAACACTGCAGCAGCAGAAGAGCACACCAGCTGTCACTCCTGCCAACTAAGAACAAGAAATTGAGGCTACAAATTACACAAGGTCACAAAATTGCACACTGCACTAATAAGTTCCCACTGAGTATAGTTTAAACACCACAGACACCAGAGTATTGTTGTTGCCCATGCCTGTCCCTTTATGACCACAGTGTATCCACCTTCTGCAGGACAGCACACCATGTCACAAAACTAATCATTTCAAACTGGTTTCTTGAACATGACACTGAGTTCAGTGTACTTAAATGGGCTCCACAGTCACCTCACTTTGGTACATTTGCAAAGCCAACAGCATTGTGGAGGACCCCACACACCCCACACACACTCTTCACCCTGCTGCCTTCGGGCAAGAGATACCGGAGTAATCAGGCCCTCGCTGCTAGACTGCGAAACAGTTTCTTATCCCGAGCTGTCAGACTCCCGAACACTCAGTGACTGGATTAACACACACACACACACACACACACACACACACACACACACACACACACACACACCCTCATATACCAAGTGGCTTTTTGCACAATGCTCAGTCTTTTGCACATTTCTATTGCCCTGTTGTGCATGCACTGTGTTGTGTCTGTATCGTTCTGTTCAGGTTGGTGTTGCACTGTCTTTGTTTTGTTTCTTTGCACATTGCACTTTATGCAGCGCTGTGTAGATTGTCTGTTATATGTCATATGTAGCACCATGGCCTCGGAGGAACGTTTCACTGTGTACTGTATCACTGCACATGGTTGCAATAACAATAGAGCCACTTGACTTGACTTGAAATTTGTACCACAAAAAATTAGGACAGCGCAGAAGGAAAATGGGGTCCAACTCAGTACTAGTAAGGTGTTCCTAATATAGTGGCTAGCGAGTTTATATACAGGTTTCGCCAAAATTCGATACGTTGACTTTGTGTGTCTATCTCTAAGACTGAGAATACATTTTCAGAGGCTCTCATCAGGTGTTTACTTTACCCTCGGTGAGCCTCGTCGCTAACACCACATGCAGATTTTGAGCTGTGAAGAGGCTGACGCATTCTGCACGTGTTTTTTTCTTCTCACACACTCGTGCTGCTTTCTGCCATTTCTTCCCCTCACTTTATACCATAACTGAGTAGGAAAGGAACACAGACAGGCAGCAGCCCAGGAGTAGCACACCTCAATCTCTTGCACTTGCTCCTCGTTGTTGATGTACATCTGCTGCAGAGAGTCCTCCAGCTCTTTGTTGCGTTCCAGGAGGGTCTTGCCGAGCTCCGCTGCCAAATGCAGGTCTGACGAGAGATGGGAGA
Organism: Copadichromis virginalis; assembly: GCF_057382275.1. Classification (NCBI taxonomy): domain Eukaryota; kingdom Metazoa; phylum Chordata; class Actinopteri; order Cichliformes; family Cichlidae; genus Copadichromis; species Copadichromis virginalis. Next base: position 16,478,217 of record NC_140621.1, read on the forward strand.
GAAGGACAGACATAAGCAGAGTTCGCTCTCAGGGCTTTACGGCTAAAACCAGTTGTTCAGGCTTGTTTGTGGATGACTTAATGAAAACCAAGATAAAGAGAACAGGCACCAAATATTACCGTGCATTTATTTTAAAGATCACAATAGTTGTCTTGCAGATTGGTTTCTCTTCACATCATGCTGATAAAAGCCTGCAGTTGTGCGCACAGCAGGAGCCTGAGCTCTGACAACACCTTAACAGTTGCTGATATTTTCTGACACAGCGTGAAGCATCCATTATTCATTCTCCTCTGGTGGATAAAAACAAGCTGGACTGAAGAGGAGGAGGAGGAGGAGGAGAATCCTGCTGGCTCTGTATACTTGGAGCTCATAACAAACATGGGGGAGTGGAGGGACGGGAGGAGACAGAGAGGCACTGACATCCATTACTGAGCAGTGAATGGAGTGTTTTTTCAACCCAACGCAGAGGATAAAAACACAAGCCTGCATGCATGCAGTTCTGCAGGTGTAAAACCCAAAAGATTAGATCCGATTGGGCTCATTTGCATGTAACACCTCTGCCTTATCTAACATATTTAACAAGCTCCATTTGTGCACGCTGTGCATCCTCTCTGTCGCCTAAAACGCAGCGAGGGGAGGCAAGGACATGCTTCAACAAGACAGAAGAGATAGCAAAACTCCAGCCTGAACCGGAGAGCGCTAATGAGCTGAGGAAGAGGCGTTGGAGGAGAGTTCGCACGGCACCTCACAGTCACGGCGCCGCTTCTGTCCCTGTGGCGGGCACGTGCCGAGAGTCTTCTGTTATATAACTTCTGAGTTCTGTGCAGGAGGCCTTGCTGAGAAAGTCATCCTTATCACAGGGACTGAACTCTAACTCCTCATGCAACAGGCCCCCCCTCACAGGTCAGATGAAGCTGCAGGACTAACCACACCATCTGCCAGGACTCATTTTCCATGTTTGCCTGATTCTAATAACCACACAGAGGTAGGGGGTGGGTAGGCGAGGGGGGTGGTGTCACCAAATAGTAGATCCGGCAGCAGAAAAGTTGCATAACGCAGCATCATTTCTGGGGCAAAATGATGCCAGGCTCTAAAGTGCACACAGTGTATTTGTGTGGCACAGTGAGAGCTTGACAGTAATTACGCTTCCAGTCTGACCCCGAAAAGCCTCAAATCTCTGATCTCCACTAAGGAGGCTTCGTCTGGGGCTCCCTAATCAGATCAGCCTGCGGGATGGGGACAGAGTGGGGTTGGGGGGGCTAATGACTTTAGTCTGTATGCTGAATAATGCTGAGATGAAATTCTGATGATGGACACACACACAGGGAGTCAAATCCACCTGCCTCTCCATGCATGCTGCACAATGACGCTACAAAGCTGCTTTAGCTCTCTGGGTCAGCAGGTAATCAGGAGATGGGGTGATGCTGCTGCAGGAGGACGCAGGCTTTCCAGAGCACAGCTCTCCTCAGACGCACTCTCAGTGAAACTGCAGCCTTTTAAAGCCATTTTTCTGGCAGGGCTGGTCACACAGCAGCAAGGAGGAGCAACAATAAACAGTCTGAGCTGCCTTTGCTGCTCTTTGCTTCTTTCATTTTATTCAAAAATCTACAAAGTTCTGGGGATTTGTTGCACACACTGTGCTGACCTTTTTGTTAGGAACATACACTCAAAATAACGTCATGCAGCTCCACAGCAAGTGGGCTGATGGATTTGAGAGAGAAAAACAGCTTGAGATGAGAGGAAGACATTCAGTCAGTCTGACAGGAGGACTGCTGTCCGAACCACCGCTGACAGGATCGGAGTAATTGATGAGATGAAGGGCAGGCAGCTCCAACTCGTGCATGAGTTGCCTTTAAGAGGTGCAACCTCCTCCCGGTTTTCCACCCACCTCTAAATGCATGAACACCCGGGGGCCAGCGGTTGCTAATAGAAAAGGGGTGGGGTTGGGAGGAGTGGGCTCACCTTGCTCCAGGTCCCGCTGGTCGTACCACGGCTCCTCTTCCTCCGTGACAAACTCCTCCATCCTCCCCGCGCGAAGCATCGATGCTGCCGAACTTCCTCTTCTTCTCCTCCTCCGCCGGCGATGTGAGCTGCCGGTGGTACCGACTGCTCGCCCGGAAGTGACAACGAACAACAGCCCCCCCCAAATCACTCAGAGAGAGGAAACCTCGGCGGCGGGGACTTCGGTGCACCTGCTCCTTCTCCTTTTTCTTCTCGAAGCGTCCGCAGATATGAAGCACCCCGCATCCGAGCGGCCTCGACGTGAAGCAGGTTGGAGGAGGCTGACAGCGTCTCCTCGGTGTCTCATCAGGCTTTGATGTGCAGCAGCAGCAGCGGACGCAGACTGGCAGCCTGGCGGCAACCGAGTAACCGAGCGCTGCTGGTGCTGCGTTTATGTGCTGTGGGAGAAAAGTGCTGTTTGCAACGTTAGTCTTTTGAGATTCTTCTTCTACTGTTCCCTTAAAGAATTCAGTGCTGTTTTTACCCTATCAGTGAGGTTAATAGACTTTTTTAACAGACCATTTTACTGTGCAGTACTGCAAATATTGATATTGAGCCGATACCAATATCAGCGTTCGTATCAATACTATTGATATTTGGATTGATCCGGCCACTATCCAAAGCTTACAAAAGAGAGATCTGGCCAAAAGGGCCAGCGGAAATTGAAACAAGTAAAACATAATGGTACTATAAACACATTTTAAGTGGCCAAAAAGGGCCGGATTCTTTATAATGTAGGTAAATTAACACATAATCATGAAGATTAAAATATATACACACCCTTTTCGTAAATGATGTTGACTACTGTGTATTTACCAACATAAGCAATGACATTACTCATAAAAAGTGTGGGAGGCTCTTGAGTCCTACGTTAGCAGGAGTTCCTGAAAGCAGCACTACTAAAGATGACATCATCGTTTACTTGACAGCGTCCCCACCAGGGACGTCTCCTGTACAGTTAATAATAACAACAATAATAAGAGACGTCTCACACTGTTTGGTACTTTGTATTCGACACAGACTTTATTGTGAACAATCTGCAGCACAGATTGGCTCCACTGTGGCCACCAGGACTCCCCACAGCTGGGCCTCAGTGGCCATCTTTGCTTTTGGTTTCTTCCCGACTGTGGGGACTGATACAGTCGCCTTTTATATGCTTTCATCATTGGAAACCATGTTTTAGGAAATGAAAAGAAAAAGAAAAAGCCCTGCATCACAGATTCTCCCCCTGCTGAGAGACAGAATATTTTTAAATACAGGAAAATTCAAGCTGGACAGTTTCACAGTAGATTGCATGAATAAAAAAAAAACAAAACTGGTTCCAGTATTTAAGACGAATAAACAAAAACATAAAATTTAAGAGCAAGTAAGATAGTCTGCCAGAAACAGAAGCATTAAAACATGTGTTTTGTGCATTTTATTCCCCCATTGACTTACACACGCACCCCCCGTCCTCCCCCGTCCCCAGAGAATAAATCTCAATGACTTACTTTGAACTTTCTAATGTCAGAGAAACAACAAGGAAATCATGGCTTATTTATTCCCTTTTTAATAGCACAAAAAATTTATTAAAAAGAAAATAATAACAGCTTCAAAGTCTTTTTGCTCTTCACGACCCCATCTTTAAACACCACCCAACCACGAATGTCATCTTAAACGTGACAGACGGCTATCAGAGGACAACTGTGACAGCATTTTTAATGTTTCCTGAACAGAGAGCTGGAGACACTGTACAACAAACCAGTATTTTAGCTTTCTGACACACCTTTACTTGTCTCACACACACACACACACACACACACACACACACACACACACACACACACACACACACACACACACACACACACACACACACACACACACACACACACACACACACACACACACACACACACACACAAAAAGAGAAGGGATTAAATGTTCCAGTATGGCAACATTGGAAGATCCCCAAACCAGCTTGCTCAAAATCGCACGCTGTTGTTTGAATGCCAATAATTACACCTCTGCTTTTCCTGCTATGAGAAGCCTGTGAAAAACCTCAGCTGGCTTCCTGCTCCAAGCACCACTGGGTCTGCATAACTCTGCACTGTGATGTAATAAGACCATGTGAATTACACACAGTTTGCAGTTTAAAAAGAAGTCTCACACATGCATCTGTCTGATCTCTCAGGCTGCAAAACTGTCCCTGTTTTATTGCTTACTATTTATTAACCCAAGTTACAGTATCAGCAACCATCCTGGAAAACATTTTAAAAGAATAACAAAATAGCAGCAAGTGGACCATAAACCTCGTCAGCAGGCATCTGTGACAAAGCCTGAGGTCATCGTAACCGGAGAAGTTTAGGCACTGTCAAAGAGGAAGGGCTACATATTTCCTCCCCCCATTCATTCACTTTTGGCTGTGGTTTTACAGCTGTGAGGTCTCTTAAGGTGCTTCCAGTCTGCCTCGCTCTCACAGCGCTGGACGCTGCTGAAGAACTTCTTGATGAGAGCCTTGGCCTCTGCTTTCACTGTGGACCCAGAGGCTGGAGTTAAAGAGGACCAGCACACAAAGCAAACTGCAAGTTAGAAATTTCCCATGCACCCTTTACCTTGGCCTTTCCCCCTGCTCCTTCCCTCTGTAAGAAGGTGAGACAGGTAGCGAGCGAAAGACTTAAACAGCTCCTGCGAAATAAAGAAAGAATTTTAATCATTCTGCTTTTAATCGCAAACCTACTTTTTTTTTTTTTTTTTACAAACACAGCACTCGCTCACCTTTGTGGCAAACTTTCCCTGAGTGTAAAAAGGGTCCAGGTAGCGGACCACGATATCAGCTGCTTCCTTAAGTGTTACAGGCTTGGGCGAGTCAGTGGCTGGGTGCAGGGCTCTCTCCTGCACGTTGGGGTTGAAGGTTACTCTCCTGCTGCTCTCATTCCCGGGCCGGCTGCGCTTCGCCGGAGGGGGAGACTCCGTCATGGTTTTCATGTCATCTGTCACCTGGACACACATGTCATGATTGTTCACAAGCATAAAGTCAGACTCAGGACTCCAGGCAGAACTGAAATCTATGGTTTGGCCTGCCAAAGACTCCAATCTGGATATCTTTGGAAAATGTATAGGATGGTATAAATTTTAGAATTTTAACTGTATTTTCATATGTTTAATGGCTTTCCCCCCATGGTCCTAAGAGATATCTCTAAGAGATAAACCATTAAATAACAGAGTGTTACTGTTCCTTCACAACATACTAGAGAAATTTATGATTTTTACAAATGGTTCACAGAACAGATATATTTAAAAATATAGGGGATTAAATGTGTGGCTAAACATCTTTACACTATCAGAAAGGAGTTTCACTGGGCCGCCCACTTAAGATCAAAGTGATCTGTACGTGGCCCACGATGTAAAATGAGTTTGACATCCCTTCTTTACAACATGGACTTTAATGAGGAGTTTTCTATTAAAACTAATATCTATCCCCATCATGCTGATGCTCAGTCTGTTATAGAAAAGAGAAATTATGCTGAACAAAAACGAGACTTTGGATTTAGATTGTGTGGATTGTGGAAAGAGGCTAAATGTGTTTTTCTATACTGATAATTCAATATTGTCTGAAGCTATGCAGGAAATTATAAGGAAAACTGAAGAGTGACAGATTTCGACCCACTCCTGCATACTTCAGGTGCTTTGTCGAACACGCTATTTGGTATTTCGTAAAAGTTGCTAAAGCTCCACTGATTGAATAACTGACAAGCTCAAAACCTCTGGCATTAACATCAGCACAGAAACTGTGCGCCAGGAGCTTCATGTCATGAGTTTCCATGAGTTGCTCGAGCAGTTGCTGAATGTGTAGGTGGCCCAGTTCTTTTGTCCATACAGTGAATGCTAAAATTGTATGCCAACTGACTTCCTGTGGAAAAACCCCAATCTGAGTGTAAGACAGATTATCATGCTCAAACTCTAATCTCTTAAAACTTTACTTTGTCTTATTTTGTCTTTATACATTTGTCCAAAAGTCTTATTTTTGGACAAACTTATAAAGCCTTTGGAGCACTTCATCTAGCTTCAAACTGCTGAGCGGAAAGACTTGTTTCAAGAAGGACTTTTGTGGGTGTACAGACACCTACCCCGGGAATTTCACTTGTGTTAACCTCTTCTTCACTTGGTTTAAGTTCTTCTTCGTCTTTGTTTTGTCTGTGGGAGAACAGGGGGAAGAAAAAGCAGTTAAAAGTCAATAAAAGGCTTTTTTCCGCTATTTCTGATCAAATTAAGAATCAAATACTCTGTGATGGACGTCAGGTCCTGCTCAGATGTCTCTTGAACTGGTTCTGCAATATCAGCTCCGTCCTCCTCGTCATCATCAGGTATAACAATTATCTCAGATTTGCTTTCTACGAGGATCACATCCTCAGTCTCTGACTGTGCAGCACTGCTCTCTCCTTCTGACGCAGCAGGTGAGTGTGGTTCCTGGTTGATGTATTCCTGGGAGATGGAAGCTGGAGCGGGAGATAAAGTGGCTTCGGGCTCCCTCGGCATCTCCTCCTCATCCTGGCTTTTCTCTGGAGTATGTTGCTTCATGAAAAAATGAGAAATGTTGTGGGAACTCTTTGCTGCTTCCGCCAGCTTCTGCTGCTTCTTGCTCATGGCTCTGCCTCCTTTAGTCGGGCTGCTCAGAGAGGTCGTGACGGCATTTGCTTTGGCTTTGATGGGCGATGATGCATCTGTGTTGGCTTCTTTTCCCTGCATAATGGTTTCTCCTGAGTAGCCATTGAAAAATCCGCCGCTTGTCCTACCTTTGTTAGCCCCTGTTTCCAACATGGAGGGGTTTATTAAATCCTTAGCAGTTATGAAGGGGTTAGAAGAGCCCCGTTGGCCTGCCCCTACCCTCTTACGCTTCAGCTGGGGGGGAAAGAAAACATGTTTTCCTCTGAATACTCTGCAGCCACAAAAACCTCCAGTTTTCCTTTAAAAAAAAAAAAATAAATAAAAATCTGGGAAAGTAGAAAAGCAATGTTACCGAGTACACCTCAGATGCCAGCGTGAACCCCTGCGGCTCATCAGAAAACGAGGATGAAGAGGAGGATCCAGCCTCTTTGAGTTCTGTTTCTCTGGAATCGCTGCCGCTGCTGCTCCTAGCACCTTCTGCTTTATCTCGACCTGCTGAAGCAGGTGCCGCTTTCTTCATCTCTGTTACCTTGACAGAATAATAGAGCTAAGCATAAACATTTCCCTCTATATGGCAATGAGACATTAACAAAAAGCCTGCACTTACCTTCTTTAGCACCACAGCTTTGTACAAGTTAGAGGACTTGCTGTTTCTGAAGACCTCGTGTTCAATATCCACCGCCAAGGACAGACTGTCAGAGCTGAGAGACAAATGCCGACACTTTGAGAAAAGTTAGTTATATGTATTTTTTTATTTTTTTTTTTGCAGTATTTTTATGTTTGAGGAAAAATGTTTAAAAAAAAAAAAAATCTGAATGAATCTAGATAAGTACTTGAGTGCATCTTCTGCCCCCTGCTGGCCTTGAAGTGCCTCCTGCAGGAGGTACAGGCAGTGCTCTCTGGCCTGAAATACAATATGAATCTTATTAACGCCTTGGAAAACGCTCACTTTCTGCTTTTACTGTACAAAATGTCAAACACCAACGAGCCACAGCCTTTTAAGCTGCTGCGTTTTGGGTTTTTTAACGCTGCTTTTCTCATCACATGGCCTGAGTCGCTGAAGGACGTGTTCATAAATGCAGCAGATATGAGGAATGTGTGCGTAGTGTTCAAGTTTTGTCTTGTACCTTTACACTGAGCTTGGGAATTCTCTGGCTGCTGGCCTCTCTAAGCGGGCAGTTGATATCTACACAGCAGAATAACACCGGTTACAAAACAGGACAGAGAGAGTTATTCACAATCATTTTTACTGTTCGTGTTACACGTTACCTGGAGGAACAAACTCTTCCCTCTGACTGCTGTCGTTACCCTAAATAAACACGAGCACAGGCAGAAGGGAAGCCTTCAGTATTCACACGTGTATTAAAGCCAGAACATAGAAGACAACAGTGAGCATTTATTATATACGGCTTTGGGACCACGACGCAATTTTTTGTTGTTTTGCCTCTGTACACATCACATCACTGAATGTGCAGACTTTCTCATTTAATTCAAGGGGTTATCAAATAATTCTGCATTAACTGTTTATTAAAATGAACTGGAGAAACTAATATACACTCAACAAAAATATAAACGCAACACTTTTGTTTTTGCTCCCATTCCCCATGGGATGGACGTAGAGACCTAAAATTCATTCCAGATACACAATATAACCATCCCTCCCAAACAGTGGTCACAAATCAGTCCAAATGTGTGGTAGTGGGCACATCTGCTATATTGAGATAATCCATCCCACCTCACAGGTGTGCCACATCAGGATGCTGATCTGACATCATGAGTAGTGCACAGGTGTACCTCAGACTGCCCACAACAAAAGGCCACCCTGGAATGTGCAGTTTTTTGCGCTATTGGGGGTCTGGGGACCCAGAACCGGTCAGTATCTGGTGTGACCACCATTTGACTCATGCGGTGCAACACATCGTCGCATGGAGTCTATCAGATTGTCAATTGTGGCCTGTGGAATGTTGGTCCACTCCACTTCAATGGCTGTGCGAGGTTGTTGGATATTCGTGGGAACTGGTACACGCTGTCGTATACGCCGGTCAAGCACATCCCGAACATGCTCAATGGGTGACATGTCCGGTGAGTATGCTGGCCATGCAAGAACTGGGACATTCTCAGCTGCCATCTGCCCTGAACAATGTGAACCATGATTCATCCGTGAAGCGCACACCTCTCCAACGTGCCAGACGCCATCGAATGTGAGCATTTGCCCACACAAGTCTGTTACGGCGACGAGCTGGAGTCAGGTCAAGACCCCGATGAGGACGACGGGCATGCAGTTGAGCGTCCCTGAGACGGTTTCTGACAGTTTGTGCAGAAATTGTTTGGTTGTGCAAACCAATTGTTCCAGCAGCTGTCTGGGTGGCTGGTCTCAGACGATCTTGGAGGTGAACCTGCTGGATGTGGAGGTCCTGGGCTGGTGTGGTTACACGAGGTCTGCGGTTGTGAGGCCGGTTGGATGTGCTGCCATATTCTCTGAAACGCCTGTGGAGACGGCTTATGGTTGAGAAATGAACATTCAATGCACGGGCGACAGATCTGGTTGACATTCCTGCTGTCAGCATGCCAATTGCACGCTCCCTCATTGCTTGTGGCATCTGTGGCATTTTGCTGTGAGACAAAACTGCACATTCCAGGGTGACCTTTTGTTGTGGGCAGTCTGAGGTACACCTGTGCACTACTCATGATGTCAGATCAGCATCCCAATGTGGCACACCTGTGAGGTGGGATGGATTATCTCAATATAGCAGATGTGCCCACTACCACACATTTGGACTGATTTGTGACCACTGTTTGGGAGGGATGGTTATATTGTGTATCTGGAATGAATTTTAGGTCTCTACGTCCATCCCATGGGGAATGGGAGCAGTAACAAAGGTGTTGCGTTTATATTTTTGTTGAGTGTAGATTGTTTTTAATACTTGGATGAAGCGTAGACTGCCGTTTCCCCCCTTCAGCTGCTTGGCCTGGACTTCATCCACCTTCAGTTGCTTCTTGTTTGTGAGTCTCTTTGCATTTAGCTTTGTATTTAATAACTTTAAAGCATGCTCTGTTGGTTAGAGATCAGCTGACTGGCTTGGCAATTGAAGAATCTTCCATTTCTTCTCCTTCAGAAACTCTTGAGTTGCTTTGTGTCATTTTCCATTTGTGCTGTGAAGCTCTGATCAGTTTTGCAGCATTTTTCTGAATCTGAGCAGAGAGTATAGGCCTGTGCACATCCATCAGCAGTCACCATCATCAATAAAAGCTAGTGATCTATATCCGCTGGCAGCCACACATGCCCATCTATATCACTGCCTCCGCCATGTTTGACAGGTGATGTGGTATGCTTCTAATCACGAGCCGTTTCTCTCCATCTCCAGATTTCTCTCAGCGCTGAACTGTTTTCAGGCTCTTTTGGATATTTTGTGATCTAGCCTTTCTGTTTCCATTCATCGAGCAATCTCCATTTTAGACGTTGTTAATGATGACTGTTAAGGACTTTTTTCTTTTTTTTTAGACATTTTAAGGATGTTTTTCATAACCATAGAAATAATTCTGTCATCATCCACGTTTTTCAGGCGTTTTGATGTTGCTGAGCTGGTCAGTGCATTCAGCATTTTTAAGAAAGAACATGACTGTGTGATTGGCCACTCTCTCTCTCTGATAGTTACTTTGTTTTTTCAGTCTAATGATGCCTCCCTCACTTGCTCCAGCGTGTCTTTGGAGCTCACATTCACAGTTCCCGTGAACACTTGGAATCCACCTCTGATATTCTTCTGCTTAACATTTCATGAAAATAACACAAAGACGGATAACGGGGGACTGTGTGTACAAATGTCTGTAGCTTCCAAACAGCTAATGCGACAGTTTTGTAAAAACTTTCAGAGTTAAAGCTGAAAGTTGGCACTTCAATCGCATCATGATGGCTTGATTTAATATCCACCACAATTAACAACATTTTATCATCGTCCAAAAGCCTGTGCATCTGTAGTTGAAGTGCAAAATGTCTCTTTAATGTGTAAAGAAAGAAAGATAAAAGAACCATAGTTTTAAGCTAGCAACATTTAAATGAAGCTCTGAGCAACGAAGCCCTGAGGCATCAATAACCTCCATAACTCTCCACACACTATAATGACTTGTTTGTTCTTCCTGCTCAGTTTCTACTTTTTTTAAATAATCATGGCATTCCTGCTTTTTATGCTATGTTATAAACAGTTTGGCCAACCTCCTCTTGGACCTGATGAGGAATACTTTAGTTCAAATGTTGTAAAAATTCCACTGAACATGTGGGAGCCATTTAGCAAAAGCAGCATTTACAGGGCCTGATAGCCCCAGATGGCTTACAGATGTGCAGAGGCACAACACAAACACTCTGGAGATGCTGTCCTTACATTTAGAAATAACGTATATATTTTACCCAAAGAGTATGAGCTGATTTTCTCTATTTCTTTTTTTGTGGTAATCACCTTGCGCATGCTCATCTGCTTCTTGAAAAGCTCAGAAAACTCCTTCTTCCTCTTAAAAGGATCATCTTCACTATAACCTTCCCCTTCATCATACCTGCGAAGCAAAACATCGGTGTTAACCTACAGGATCAACCATCAAGTCATAAATGCAAGCGGGACATTTCACACAACATCACTAAAAATCGTCCTGCCTTTCAAAGCCGTAACCCTTCTTTCCTCCTCCATAAGTGTCCGACTGGAACCCGAACGCTCCCTTGGGCTCGCTGCTCTGAGCCGCACCGATCTTGGTGCTGAGCGTGGCCGCTCTCTCCAGCTGCGCTCGCACCAACTTGGGGTTACGGCAGTAGTCGCAGGCCCCCGCGCAGTTCGGCGCCGTGTTGCCGAAAAACTTTGAGATGGTGGCATGGCGGCAACTGGTGGCAGGACGAGAAAAGAGCTACCGTTGAACAGACGAGTTAAAGAAAACACACTCTGCAGTTTGCAGTTGCAAAAAGGCATCATCTCATCTTTCTGATAATGTTTTAGAAACAATATTGATCTTTTAGTTGTTGTGTAACCACCATATCAATCCCCATAATCAATACTTTTGTTATGAAATAGGTCAAGCGCCACTCTTTGTCCCATGAAAAACACAACGCAGTTGCATCAACACTAACCCTAACTAACTGTTATCGACGGATATGAAGGATGGATGCAGAGGCACAAAGTCTGGATTTGGAAACAGTCGTTCAGCGTTGTTTTCTTACAATTTCAAGGTTTTTGAAAAAAATAAATAAATACTATTAATGTCTGACAGCAGGTCACCCGCTTCCTCTGCAGCATGTTTCTGTTCACAATCCCTGCTTTAGACGGGATTTTCTTTTCAGAAAAAAGGTCTCTTGTATCACACTATCATATCCAGCATTACGCAACGGCCAGTATTCTCTCACACACACACACACACACACACACACCAGCACTTGGGAAACAGCCCATTAGACGAGTCATTTCAGCAACATACCAGCTACCTTGCTAGAAGTGGAAATGCTGCCACCTTCCCTTTCATGAAACAAAGAGAAGCACTAGAAGAGGTGGGGAACGACAGAGAGGCAAACAAAGCTCTGTGAAGCAGGACTATCAAAGAGAAAACAGCCTTTGAGGCAGACAAAGAAAAGTAAGACACAGCAGTAACTACTCTGTATGTGCGCGTATGAGACAGCCACAAATCAAAAAACCAAAGAAAACAAACAAAGGGAGCAACAAGAAGCCTGGAAGAGGGGAAGAGATGAGAAGACTCAAAGCGACTGAGGAGTCAGAGCAGCGTGAAAGAGGGCAGAAGAGCGCCGGATGAAATTTGTTATCGTCTACTTTCCCCCCCTCACGTGCAGTTTGTCATCAGTGACAGTGGAATTAACCCTCTTAACTATATCTCAACCTCCACCGCTAATCTCAGGCTCGCCCGAGCACCACTCCTCCTCCGGATGACGTCCCCACAAACAAATTAGCACGCAGCCTAAAGCAAAGGCACTCAGCTGGCAGCTCCGTCAGGGGAAAGAAGAGAATGACACGTTTCCGACCGACTCCTAATTGCCAACTGGTTTTGCGATTTCTGACAGTTTAGGCTCGGCCAAGTTTCACAAAAAAAACCCCCCAAAAAACCCCAAACTAAACAAACAAACAAAGAAACGACAAGAAGTTTCCGATCAGCAGGTAAGTGCTTTTAAATGTTTCTGTGCGAGCGCAGCGTGAGAAAAACAATTCAAGCAGACGAATGTGTAAAATGTGTTTAAAAATAGAGAATTTCTCAGTCACATGCATGTGATCTGTAAATACTGTTCATCGTTTTAACGAACATACAGTCAGCTCCAAAATCTGTTATTAATCAGCATCGCGTTCCACACAAGCTCACGGTCTCAGGTAGGAACAGCCCGCATGGTTGGAAAATCAATCCTTCCTTTTCTCCTGACTTACACTTTCATACTAGGATTTTTAAAAAATAGCATGAAAATATTTTGTAGCATTAATTTCCCACATCACTGTGTGTAGCATAGCTATAATACATGTGGCCCATTTAAGCTGTTTTTATAAAAGTACTGAGTTAGCTCTGTGGCTTTTTTCCAGTGAGCAGAGCAGATATGTATTACTGGATTTTACTGGAAACAACACATTACACTTATACACAGTTAAAGCAATGCAGCACAACCTTTCCCCACATTTAAATTTTCGAAGCCAGGAAGGACAAGTTAGCTTGTGATCATGCAAATCTTCCCCCGATCTCATCCTGGTTTTGAGTATATGTGATACAGGTTTCTGACAAGGAACACGAGACACATACACTTGCATAAATTACACAGTGCAGGTTTACAGATCCTGTGGGTGGAGTTGATCCCTGATCTGATCTGTCACCAGCTCGGCCACTGAGAACAAAGAAAGCTGTGAAACCTGGCTAAGGTATGCCACAGTATCCTGATTTCTAACAGTGTACTTTGGATAGTATTACCACCTTATCCACACTTCTGGAACCAGGATGTTTACATCCAGAATACTCAAAAGCATGTGATCAGAAGGAGGATACACTACCATAACTCCTCTGAATTATCAAGACGTCATGTTGACCCCCAAGTTTCCAGGCTTTGTCCTCAGTGCCAGTGTAATAACTCATATTGTAGTTATTTTCAATAGTTTTTATCCTTTTATGCTTCGTACTGCAAGTGTTAGTTACAAAGAACTCTCAAAACTAGAAATGCCACACGCTGTCACACCCATTCCAGCAATTCAGCACCAGCTCAATGACTTGCCACCCTACCACCGCCCATTGCACACACTGAAGTGTCTGCAGAGCCGTCTGATTAACACATTTATCACAGAGAAGGGCCTCGTTCTGTTCCTCTTGTTAACTCAACCCATATGTGAATCAGCCCGTCTGTTTACCATACTCTCGTAAACAGAGCAGCTTCTCTATTAATCGAAGGTCGGCGGTTCGATCCCCACCTCTTACAGCCTGCATGACAGAGCAGAATATTGTTCCTCCAGAACACTTTTAAACCCGGTTGGATTAAAATTGTTCAGGCACAGAAAAAGCACCAGTGCATTTACCGCTTTCTATCAGACACACGTTTCTTCTCGGGCAGTGAGATTCCTGCCTTCTCATGACAACCCGCCCACTAAACCACAGGCTGAAAAACTGCTTAGCTCTGACATGTAAATAGCAATTCCACCTCGCCCCACTCACAGTGTCACCAGTGAGCAACAGGAGAAATACCTAGATTGCAAGGGAAATAAAAGAGGTGCTGTATACCTGTCTTCACTAGGATGGATGCCAGAGAACAGACGCTGAACATCCTTGGCAGAATCTGGGTCAAGCTTCAAGGTCTGCCCAACGCCAACCCCATAGAGCTGGGAGCTTTCTTCGTCCTGCTAACTTTTATTCGTGAGTTTTTGGTCGATATGTTTTTTTCCCCCCCACATTGCTTGTTCATCAATAAGCTGGTCATGACATTGTTTATTTGCTGCTCTCCCACAGTTGTAGTCCTGCTCATCACAGTGGTGACCTGCGCGAGCTTCTGCTGCGGCTGCTGCAGCTGCTGCTGTCGCAAGAGGAAGCTAAAGGGTCCCGACCTTTGAGCAAAAACAGACACAACTGCAAGCTCTCCACACAGCGAGTCCTGATCGTGTTTTAGAAACACACACACACACACAAGAATTGTACAGGGTGCATGCTGTGCAGCACTAAAGAACCTCAACCCTTGGACAACAAAACACCTGCCAAACACCGTAAAGGATGTCCTGCAACGCTGCCAAACACACCTGCTCGAGTCAACAGGCTTTCAGGAGAGTCCACATTCCTTGGAGCATCACTGCACTCCCAACAGCGATCCCTGAAGACAGGGCAGGGCCAACTCCAGCTGTGTGTGAATCAGGCAGAAACTTCTTGGACCATACAGGACTGAACACGTGTATGAAACTAACTTTAGGCAAACGGTGAGAAATGACTGGGAATGCCCGATTGGATTGTTTTTTCTCAGAGCTTTCTAAACATAATGATGTGTCACTCTAAAGTAATGAGAACTGGCAGTCAGACTTCTGAGTTAGTCAAGAGCCTCAAGCAGGAAGCAGCTTTCAAAGGATGGTAAGAGAGGAAATCTGCCCTCTGCTGTCCAGAAACAGAAATGCACTCTTTATCTAAAACTGCACGTTACATACTGTGGAACAGGTGAAGGCGTTATGTTATGATGTAATGCTTTAAGCCTGCACTTATTGTCAGTTATGCTTTGATCTGTATGTAAATAATAATAAAAATAACAATAATTATAACCTGTCACCGCATGTGTGAATCCTTTACTTACCCTTCTTGTTCACAAAAAGACACCATGGCTTCAAAGTCAGTCATTGCGGTTTTGTCAGTGTCCTTTGCAAAGCCCCGTTTTTCCTGCAGACACATTTAAACACATATAAAAACTGTGCAGCAAAGAGCTTTCCATCCTGCTCTGCTGCTAATCTGACCTGCTTTCTTGCCACTTCCTGCCGAATGAGGAAATTAATTTGCTCCTTATCTCTCGGGGAGTAGTATGTGCGACAGGCGGAGGGCAGGCCATCTCTCCCCGCTCGCCCAGACTCTTGGTAGTAGCTGGCCAGAGACTTAGCGAGGTTCCAGTGAGCTACAAATCTGCAGAAACATTTGAATACACAATGGCAGGGGAAAAAAAAAAAAAAAAAAAAAAACTAGATACAAGAAGAATGCGAGTGATAACTGTGCATTTGCAGCCTCACCTGACATTGGCCTTATCTACTCCCATGCCAAAGCTGATGGTAGCCACAATAACCAGCACTTTCCCCTGCATCCACTCATTCTGTACCCCTGTCCGATCTGTTGCCTTCAAGCCTACAAAAGTAGAGCTCAAACACTCAATTTTACACATCCTATACACAGATCAGGCATAACATCATGACCAGCTGCCTAATATTGTGCTCATTCTGCTTTTGCTGCCAAAAAACAGCCCTGACCCATCGAGGTATGGGACTCCGTTAGACCCAGAAAGGTGTGCTGTGGTGTTGGGCACCAAGATGTTAGCAGCAGATATTTTAAGTCCTGTAAGTTGCGAGGTTGGGCCTCCGTGGATTGGACTTGTTTGTCCAGCACATCCTTGGGCAAGACACTTCACCTGTTACCTACTTGTGGTGGTCAGAGGGCCCGGTGGGAGGCAGCCTCGCCTCTGTCAGTGCGCCCCAGGGCAGCTGTGGCGGCTGTAGCTTGCCATCACTAGTGTGTGAATGTGTGTGTGAATGGGTGGATGACTGAACATGTAAAGCGCTATACAAATACAGGCCATTTACCATTCAAACAGGCCACAGCCATCAGAGAATACAAGTCCCATGAAGGGGTTAACATAGTCTGAAGCAATGCTTAGGTAGTTGGTACAAGTCAAAGTAACCCAAAGTCACCCAAGGGATCCCAGCAGAACATTGCCCAAAGCACAACACTGCCTCTGCCAGCTCACCTTCTTCCTATAGTGCATCCTGGTATCCTGTTCCCCAGGTAACTAAGCATCTGACCATCCACAAAAAATGTGATTCAGACCAGGCCACCTTCTTCCATTGCTCTCTGGTCCAGCAATTTGAGCTACAGTAGCTAATCTCTTGGATAGCCAGCCTTCATTACCCCCGGTTCACCACTGCTCCTTTCTTGGAACACTTTTCATAGATACTGACAACTGCATCTAGGAACGCCGCACAAGAGATGTAGTTTTGGTGATGCTCTGATCCAGTCCTTTCCTGCTAACACATGAACTTTGAGGACAAAATGCTCTCTAATATTTCCCACCCACTATGAGGTGCCACAATGAAGGATTAATGAGTGTTATTCCCTTTACCTGTCTGTGCTCATAATCTTATGCCTGATCAGTTTATATAGATGTAAAAAAACAAAACAAAAAAAAAAGGAGGTAAAAAATAAAATAATTTTACCTGCATGATACGGCTTAGCTACGACTCCAAGCTTCGTCAGCTGGTGAGCTACCGTCTCACAACCTTCCCTGGTCCGACAGTACACAATCCCACATCCCTGTTTACGAACATCAGACAGTTTGATTAAGCCAGAGTTTGCATGAAAGAAAATGGCAAAGAGTGTTATTCCTCCACTCTAGGCAACAAAATCAGTTGTATTCACACAAGAAAATGCTGTGTGAGCTCAATCAAGCCGTTAATAACAACAGAAATGTTATAAAACAGAGAAAAGGCACACAAACAATCCTGAAATAAAATTGAACAAAAAGTCATTCTAGAAGTAAAACATACAGCTGCTAAAATGCTTCAATAATTAAAAACTTGTTCTGTTTTTTTATTTTTTTTATTTTATTTTTTTATTTTATTATTATTATTTTTTTAATGTAAATGGCAAAGTCGTTTAAACCTTTTTATAAGTGATGCTTAAGGATGGGAATTGATAGGAAATCAACCACTTTAAAGAACTCTACCAATTCTGCCACAATAAGTATTCAAATATCCATCCAGAATTAAACTAGAAGCTAACTGTTGGGTACCAAAAGCATCTGGTCAACATGCAACTTGCTAAGGGACATTTAATCTAATCTAATTATAGGGGTTGTATCTATTTATGGAGCCTGTATCTACACTTTCGACACCGTGTGGATCAGAGAAAATCCCAAGTCAATTATTTTGCACCCAATTCTTGTTTTTTAAAGTCACATACAATCATTCCCCAATGCAAAAAGAACAGTTTAAAAAAAAGTAATTAAAAGCTCAGAATTTGCATGACATTCATGCCCATGATGAGTATTTTTAAACTTGTGGCCAAAAA
This sequence comes from Copadichromis virginalis, assembly GCF_057382275.1. NCBI lineage: Eukaryota > Metazoa > Chordata > Actinopteri > Cichliformes > Cichlidae > Copadichromis > Copadichromis virginalis. The sequence continues at coordinate 16,496,112 of NC_140621.1, forward strand.
TGTAAACCCCTTAGGCAAACTGTCGCTACTCTATCTGAATATTTCTGTTTGTAAAAAGGATAACACATGACAGCCTACAGTCTACAAACCTGTCCGTTAGATCCACCTCCAAGTGATAATGTTTTCTTAATGAAGGCACAAAGGTGGACGTATGGGTTTGGCAGCAGCTCCCTGAAAATCACATCATAGTGCAAGTTACTCCGGAAGACGGGTGTAAGAAAAGAAAGCGGCGAGGACAGCCTCAGGGACTGAATGATGTCCTCCTGTACATTCTTGGGTGCTGTTGCTGTTAAGGCCAAACAGGGAACTCCTTGCAATCGAGCCCGCAGTTCACCCAGCTTGAGGTAGTCTGGTCGGAAATCATGGCCCCACTGCGAGACGCAGTGAGCCTCATCCACAGCCAGGTAAGACAGCAAGCCACGGGAGCACAGGTCCATCAGGCAGGGCTGGAACGCGGGCGAGGCCACCATCTCTGGAGTGATGTAGAGAAGCTTTAGCTTCGGGTTGCTGCTCCCCAGGTCGGCCAGGATCAACCGGCGCTCACTCACTGGGAGCTTAGAGTTGATGGAGCAGGCAGGGATGTTTAACTCCTTCAAGTGATCCACTTGGTCCTGGATAGAAACACGAACAGGGGTTAAAGCAAACCTGATACTGCAAAACTTATTCGAAGGTTTTGGATTGGAGCTCAGGAGCTAGAGACAGACGCTAACCTGAATGAGAGCGATTAACGGGGATATAACCAGAGTAATGCCCTCAGCAAGTACTGCAGGCAGCTGGTAGCAGAGCGACTTTCCTGCTCCAGTAGGCATGCACACAAACACATCCCTGTCACCTGCAGGAAGACCACAGAGACCACCGTGTTACACATTATTCTGTCTCTCACTGTCTGTGAAAACCAACTGAACCTCACATTCAAAACTAAAGACAAACAGCAGTTATGTTAGCTTGCTAACGTTCATCTAACAGAGAGGCAGACAGGAAAAATGAGCCGACTTACCTCTTTGGACTGCTTTAACAACATCTTCCTGCAGTTTAGACCTGAAGGTGTCGAACCCAAAGTGGGTTTTTAAGGCCTGTTTTAAATTTGTTGTCATCGTTTGACTACCTGCTGGGAACTCATATAAATCTTCTTAGGCATCGTCGCGCAGTGATTGCGTCATCACGGGCGCGTAAAACACAAAAAAAATGTAAAGAAATATTTTGTTTGTTTGCTTCTTTTAACGGCGTTAAATTCAGTTTGAATATATTTGTTATAGAATTATTTGATTTAATTTTTTTGATTAAAATTGTATGCGTTATTTTGTATCTGCATTTTGTCATGGTGAAAGAGTTAGAGTTCTGTGATTGGTCCCGCTGATACGCCTTTCAGCTTCTATCGATAACAAATAAGTCCTGAATTTCCTAAAAATAAATAAATAAATAAATAAATAAATAAATAAATAAGGACCTTTAAACCATACAAACGTCACATGCAAATTATGGAAAAATTCTGTAGTTGTACTGAAGAGGATTAGTATGGAAGAGGATTATGGCCACTGGGGGGAAAAAGTGGGCACATGTTTTTTTGTTTTTCTTCTTCTTTTCCAGAATTCTGAGAAAAAAAGTCTGAATTCTATGGAAAATTAAAGGTCAGAATTCAAACTTTTTTCTCAGAATTTTCTTTTTTTCCCCTCAGAATTCTGACTTTTTTTCCCTCTGAATTATTTTCAAAATTCTGACTGTAATCTCAGAATTCTGACTTTTTTCTCAGAATTTTCTTTTTTTTCCCCCTCAGAATTCTGAAAATAATTCTGATGAAAAAGTCAGAGTTCTGAGATTAAGGTCAGAATTCTGAGAAAAGAAAGTCAGTCAAAAAATGAGGGAAAAAGAAAAGAACTATTTTCAGAATTCTGACTTTTTCCTCAGAACTCTGGAATAGAAGAAAAAAGACGTGCCCACTTTTTTCTGGTGGCCCTAATCCTCTTCCGTACATTTACATTGTTTAGGATCATCGTCATGTTGAAAAATGAAGCCACTACCAATCAAATGTTTTCAAGGTTTTGTTGCATCATAGATTATAATGTAATCTAGTTCTTTTTTTCAGTTTTTTTTTCTTTCTGCTTTTAATTTTATCAATCTTGATTAGATCCCCAACACTGCTAGCTAAAATAGAGCCCCAAAACATGACAGGGCCTCCACCATTTTGCAGATGGCTGTAGACACTCACTATTGTATTTCTCTCCTGACTTCTCCCATACATATTGACAACAATTTCAACCAAATACTTCAAACTCACATTCATCACTCTATAAGACCTGTTGTCACAGACTTTCAATCCAGTTCTTTTGTCATTTGGAATGGCTCAGCCTTTTCCCTTAACTTAGATGTGCTAAGTTTTCTGCTAATAGCTTTTTGGGAACCTCCTTGTTGGTGAAAAAATACTAATCCATGCCCGTCAAATAAAAGAAAGGATAATAAATTCAAACTTGTGCACTCAATTCTTGTTTTTTACAGTCATTCAAAACATATGCCGTACAATCATTGCACTCTGGAAAAAGGACAGTTCAAAGAAATAATAAGAAATCCAAAATTAACACGACATTCATGCCAATGATGAGTGTATAAATTGTATATAACTGTATATATTTTAAATACATTACCAAACAGAATATCAGCAGTATCAATAAAGACATGAAGCATCAAGACATAGATTTGGTTTATTTATTATTCACACGAGTGCATTTTATTGCTGGATTAATAATGCACAATACATCACATTAACACTATAGGTTTCTCTTGAAAGAAGATGACGGCATTTCATTAGATGGCATTTCATCACGTATGTGAGCAAAAGGGTTGCACTATAACTCTGTAGTGAGAAAATGGAAGCAACAATCACATTAAAGCAGCAGCATAGAGAGTGGTCACAAAGTGAAGCTATTCAGTAGCACATTTAAGGTCTTTTGCAACCTCCCTGTGATTTGGGATTGTTATACTTCACTATGATGTCTACTGATGTTTTTTTTAAAGGAAATGCCCACGGAGGGAAACTCAACCCCACATGCAAGATGTGGAGCACAGACACTGGGTTTTGGCTGCTGGAGACCTGATAACCAGATCCTTGATGATCTCCACTGTGCCAAACAGTGGGAAAAGCTTCTCATCGAAGCTCTCGTTGTAGGTGTAAATGTGGAAATGTTTGTCCACATCATAGAAGGACAGCTGGTTGTTGTCATAGTCGAGGTAGACGCCCACCTTGCGGGGGATGAGGCCGGGTGGCAGCGCGGTGAATGGCACCGTCAGCGCCTTAAGCTCAGTGCCCCTCTCCAGCCGCAAGGTCAGGTACCCCGTATCTGTGTTCAGCGACTTAAAACCTTTCCTCAGGGCCGACTCTTTAGCAACGCCCAGCCGCCAGTCGCGCTCTCCCACTTCCACCTCCCAGTAGTGGCGACCAGTGCCGTAGCCCTCCGTTCCAACGGCACACCACCAACCGTCAAAACGCTGGTGGTAGTTGGGAATATCTTTTCTCTCAAAGCCACAGCGCATCCTTTTCTCATCAGTAGAGATGAGCAGATCAGGGTTGGCCGTGTCCAGATCCAGGGTCACCTCCACTAGAGGGGAAATGTGAAGAGGTTTAAATTACAAAACAGGTTGAGCAAAGATTATATGGGGAAAAAAAGCTGATTAAATATTTAATTTTGTACCTGCAGCATCTGCAATCCAATCCCACACTGCCAAAAAAAAGGGAAAATAAAAGTAAGTGGATCTAATAGTGTAAATGCACCAGCATGGGAATAGTAATGTGTGATTCGTGGTCTACAGTATCTCACCTGGTTGAGGGATGTAGGATATGGCACCTGGAAAAAGAGAATGATAAACTCATAAGAGGGTAAATATTTCCAAAGAAACAACCAAAGTCAGCTTGAGTTACGATTTACAAACCGATCTTCTGAGTCTTCTGTTTCCACAGAAGCCACTGCTGTGGGATGGTGTCCTGAAGGAACAAACAACAAAGAGGCCTCATTGATGAACTGCAGCGAGTCATGCAAGCTGTAAAGTTTGACCTGTGGATTACAGAAAGAACTTCTACCTTGTCAGGCCGCTGTAACATTAAAGTCCACATAAGCAGCTCCATGGCGGTCAGCAGATTGGGAGCACGGCCCCAGCGCCAGGCGGACTGCACGTCCTCCAGATTCTTCACCACTGGTTCTCCGGGCCACACACTTTGCTGCAGAATGATCAACGTCAATAAAAAACAATGAGCAAACTTATTTTTTGTTTTGAAGGAAATATTAGTTGTATGTCTGAACCTCCCACCTCAGGCTGGGCTCTTATATCCTTGATCCATTCGAGAATAACAGCTTTGGCCTGCTGCAGGTCCTTCTCACTCGTCACATCGGGCTGTTTGCCCTCATTCATCTCTGGCCAGCCATCAGTCTGCATGGGTCTCATCTGCACAGAGAAAAACACACATTTATTAAATATACCTCTATACCTAAAAGACGTGTAGTTCTACTGTGACTATTAATTTTCTGCAGGAATCTGATGTTTCCTTTTAGGTCATCTGACTGTCCACATGTTCACAATTCATAAGATTTGATCATATTTGGTCAGGTTTTAATTCAGCTTACTTCTTACAAAGTCTGCTCAAGGTCACATTTGTCATTTTATGGGCACATTTCCATTTTCTCAGCATAACCTTCATGCACACTACTTACACTCTCACCAATATTCAATTCAACCCTTTCAGCAAAGTCATTAACACAAGGTTCCCAGTGCATGCATACAATAATAAAGTGAGAACTTCCTGGAATGCCAAATCATGTGATAGCTTGAACTATCGCTCTGTCACACGTTGTATCTTTTTAGATTGTAACGACCATGATCTTACTGATCATCCTATTAGCTGGCCATTCAACTACTAGACTTGTAGTCAAGACCGCCTAAACCAAGACCAAGGCAATACCAAGTCAGAGGGCATCGAGACCAAGACAAGACCAAGACCAAGTCAGACAGAGTCAAGACCAAGACAAAGTCGAGACGAGTCCAAGACCGAGACTAAAAAGTCTTTAAACTGCAGCCAGATGCTGGTTCGTTTACAGGTGTCAGGCATATTTATGTGTTTTTGCGATGCACTCGCACAGCCCTCCTCACCGCTGTCTACTGTCTCACTCACTTACTGAGAGGACAGACGCACGCTCCACTTGACTGCCGCGTCTCTCACCCTCTCTGTTTGTCACATAATGATATTATCCTATATCCTTGCATGTGATTGGCCACAATATGGAGGGATTGGAGCATAGCTGGGCCACTGTGTGAAAGCTGACCAGCGAAAGGAAATTAAGGAAATTAAGTGAGGAGCCGGCTCTCGCTCAATGGGAGTCGACTCTTCTGATTCACTACAAAGCACTCTGTAAGCACGGCTCTTAGAGCTGATGCTTTTGCGTATGAAACATTATCGAACGTTACGTTGTGTGTCATGGATACTGTTGACTCCAAATCTCCCGACCACTATGTCGATCTGAGAGAGCAAGACCGAGACAGCAAGACCAAGACGAGACCGAGGGATCCGAGACCAAGACCACATAAAAGTGGTCTCGAGACATCCAACTCTATCAACTACCCATTCATTCATTCCTGTCCAGATCTATTAGAAAGGCATAGTTGAGGCTAACATCAGTAGTATGGTCAATGCTATGACATACTGACATGTAAATATATTTTCAAGCTTTTTAAGGCAATGATTACTGCTGGTTACTGTATGTAGTCATGATACTTCTGAGCTCAAATTTCTCATTTGCTGTTTGTAGAGAACTTGTAGAAAGTACAAAAGGTGGACATAGCTATGGCGACTTTCTGAAGTGGTGAGCGATTTCACCGGCACCATCTTGGTATCAAAAAACTGAATGTAAAGACAGATCAACCTGTGACACCACTTGCTTGCTGGCTAATTGCTTGCAACTGACAACTCACTGCCAGTGAATGAGCTGATAATACCGCAGATAATCCTGCTTCCTAAAACATGATTTAACCAAGACTTTCAAGACAGAAATCTTCCCATAGACTTCTATTGAGGTTTTGCAATCATTATGGATGTGCAAAAATCATGCTGACAGTGTAGGACCACTAAAGTCCCAGTAACACAGTACTAGAGACCTGGTCATGAGGGGGAAATTATTACATGAAAATGACTGCTAAAGCCCCATTAGCAAAGTCTTACAGACTAATCAGTGACCCCCTAGCAACCACGTGTTACTTTGGGGAAAATGTGTATTCCTCAACTGGTTGGCAAAACCTCCTTGTGACTGCTGCAGTGGTAGTTTGGATGAAAGTAAGGGACTTAAGTAAGGCTACAGTAAGGCTGTAGGGAAACTGTAAAAGTGTGACACAAACCAGAAGTGTCAGCCTTACTATCACTAAGCTAGTGGTTAGCAAATATTTGTAGACAAGCATGTAAAACCGCAGGCAACTCTAGTCTGCTAGCTCAAGCAATCACTGCAAAGTTTTGGGGAAGTCTCTTCTTTGCATGATTGTATCAGGTCCAATATGTTGGACAAGTCTCACACAATATGCACATGGCTGGCACATGGTGTCAAGTGGGAGACTTCAATAGGACTCAGTCTTTTTGCAAACACAGCTATCGCCATCTGGTGGCCTTCACTTAGAATGCAAGTTCCACTTCCACATTGACTTTATTTTTTCAGAAGCTACATTCATCTTTACTGTCTGTGGTTGAACTAGAATAATTTGTCCTGCATATGACTGTTTGCGACCATCCTTGACTCCACAGTGTATTTGAATTATCATTGGCTTGTGCAATACAGCCAATCAATGGCAAAACAATAGTATATCACTTCCCACACAAATGATGCTTTGGTACTTTTCAGTTAAACACCTTGCTTTCCAGCATGGAGGCCCACTGTAGGATGAAGGCCCTGCAGAGAGGAGTTGGCCAGATGTCATTTTGGTTCCAGATGTGCTCCAGCATTGCTGATCTCTGCAAGGGTAAAATGGAGAGAAAAACAGTGGATTGATGAAGACTGCTAATTATTTCAGAGTTTAATAATTCCTTCATTAGGCTGTAAACAACAGTGATGATCAGCGTCACTTTTGGCATTAAGAGAAAACTGTTACAATGACACTATCCCATTCATCCTGAAAGCGCACACTAAGACAGTGAGGGAATGCAAGCATCAGTTCAGGTTCACAAGACGTTTTTACCTGACACACTCGGCCGATGTCTCTAGCCAGCTCCACAACGAACAACTGGTCCTCATCCAGGGGCTCCCTCTTCTCTTTCTTTGCCCTCTTGTGCGAATCCTGCGAGGAAAATACAAGTAAAGGATTTTCCGTGAGAAAATGCTGGAGTAAAGACGAGTGTTCGAGCCACAAAGAAAGACATTTAGACAGCATTAGTGCTGGTTCACAAGGGCTTTAGAAAGTAATAAGGCCAACTGGGAAAGGGGGCGGTCACTTAGCCTAATCAAAATGCACATCGGGGCTCTGATCCTGTCAGCAGAAAAAAAAAGCCTCTGTCTCATTTCATCTCATCAACTCCCTGCATAGAGTAACTTACATTACTTACATTAAGCCAAACACCAACACCAAACAGGTAAGATTATAAAAAAAATGTATTATGTCAGCTGTCTACCTGAGTATAAACGTGACCTCCTGCCAGGGGCCACGTTTGAACATTAAACACACAATATTTTTATTAGAGTGTACAGAAATGGGTTACCTTGATCTTGGCCGTCAGGTTTTTGGCCGGCTCCACCATGAAGTGAAAACACTGCATCATTTTGGCTGGCCTGTCCTAACATGACACACAAAACACACAAAAAATTTAGCTTTAGCAAACTACCCATTCATTCATTCCTGTCCAGACCATGTGTCATCCTGACAAGCAGCATTACGCGGTAATGAAGCATTTAAGCACAATCTGCTACATCTCAGAAATCTGATGGCAACTCCATGGCGGTAAAAACAGCAGTGAGTTATCTCACTGCTGCTCCTCAAACCCCTAAGGACTTGTTATTGTCCTTGGTGTCTTCTAGGAGGTGAATGCTGAAGTGGAAAATGGGCAATGTTTAGTTCCAAAACACTGGGAGGTCAAGTAAATCAGTAAATACATGATGATGATGGAAACATCACACGGCCTTTTGGAGATCAGAACATAACAATAACAGTAAAAGGTGAGGGATGCAGCGGTGGAGTTTTGGCAAGTTATATAAAGGATCAACAAAGTTAATGAAGTCATAGATGCCACACGCATGCAGAGCACAAAGTCTTTAAGAAGGTCATCGAGCAGAAGCAGAGAACAGCAGTGATTATTAACTTGAGCAGCAGTAAAGCGATAAAAACAAGCAGTCTGAGGCAGGAAAGGCCCAGATTTTCTGTCTCCCTGCCTTATTTACTCTGTATGTCACTCACTCTGGCCTTTTTCTCTCCCTCATCATCTGCAGAAGAATACAGTGTGAGCTCAGTCTGTGTCTGGTTGGCACTGCATCAATTATCATGACCAGACAAAACTGGTTCTCAGGCTGAGCAGGACGTACAAAAACCCCCCCACAACAAAACACAACACAATGCAATTAATAAAGCCTGTATTTGCATGCAATATCACCCCTTGTTTCATGTGAATAAACTGTGTTTCTGTGCAGCTTGAAGACGGCTCGAAATAGCGCTGGTTAGGCCCACTTTCATATACAAAACTAAGCTGCACCACTCAGGAATCTACCAACAACACGCACCTGTACATACACGTCAATGCTGCGTCACACAGGAAAACAACAACAGAAATCACAACACATAAAATCAAATGAAAGACTCAATTTTTTTAGACGACACGTCTAACGATGGGGAAGTGCTCGCTTTGTATTAATGCTGTGGGAAAGCATGACCATGCAGCTTTTGCAGAGTGAGAGCGGCCCAGTTCGCAGGCAGCTGATGACTGCGCAGGAGGTAAACACAAATCTGCTGAGTGACTTTGCGGCAGATTTGCATCACATGTGCAAAGATGCCTCTTTGCAGACGTTGCAGACTGATTTTTACCACCAATGTCCACACAACAACATGACAGGTTCATGCATTTATAGCGTTGTTGTCCTATAATTCGTCCCCTGCAGTGCGTCCTGCGAAACAGCGCGGTTAGTAATAAGGCGCCAGCTGACCTGCAGCTTACCGGGATCCGCGGAGTTTTGTTGAAGCTCTTCGGTTTTCCTCTTGCCTCTTTCTTTAAGCGAGATGCTGCCGGGTCTAAAAGTGTCTGGTTTCTGTTCTGCAGTCTGTGTCTGACCTTGTTTACATACCAGACTGACAGTCGGCTGCTCGTGCAGTTTCGTTTTTTTCCGTGAGTGACGAAAGCGGCTCATTAATGGGCAGAGCTCGCGACCATCTTGGTAAGGTAACAGTATTTTATGCTGTCTTAAAGAGGCAAATCTGTAGTTTGGATTCAAGTTTTAAAAATGCGACTGTTTCACTTGTGTATTTACATTTTCTTCTATATGGCTTGCACTGCAGCAAATCAGTTTATGCCACTGGATTTATTTTACATGCACAGGTTCATTCAGCGCACACAGACTAGAGGTCTGCGCGGGAATGTTTTTTTTAGTCCCGCTCCCGCCCGCTCCCGCAAGGTTTTGTACCGCACCCGACCGCTCCCGCTGTATATTCAGTCTTTGTTCACCCGCTGCCCGCTTAGAATAATTTTCTACCCGACCCGACCGTTCCCGCTAAATTTAGATCTGGTTTCCAAAATCTCACATTTAAATGGGGTACCACCAACAAATAGAGATAACAGATAAAACTGCAGGTTGTGCAATGATTGTATTTATTTTTCTTAAACAAGATGCATTTATCTGTCAACATGCAACATTTATCTTTTAACATGGAAAACGTGTTGCAAAAATAAAATAAATAAAAACGAATACAGCATTGTGGCCTACTTGTTATCTTTATGTAAAATACAAACGTAACATTTTTCTGTCAACACAGTAGGGAAAGTGTCGCGAAAAAAAAAAAAGTCACTTAAAATTGTAAACAAAAGAACAAAATAGTTGGCCACTGCGAAATTAAATGGTTGTTTAAACTATCAGTTTAACGAAAAAATGTCCCAATGTCGAATTCAAGGTCTCTCCTACAAAAGAAAATATGCATATATAAATACAACAATAAACGACATCTCAAAATTATAAACTATTAATCAAATGAACGAAACTTACTTAAAAAATCCAAATTATTTTAAATTTCCATGCAGGAAAAGAATGTCACTGACTGATGAGGGTTTCAGTACTGAACGTCTCTCCTCCAAAATCCGACCACAAAGGCTGAATGCTCTCTCGGAAGGTGCACTCGTTGCCGGGATGCAGAGGACAAATCTTGCAAGGTTGCTCAGGGCAGGGAACTGGGAACTGTTGGAATTCCACCACTGCAAAATGTTTTGTTGACTTGATAATTCAAGTTTCATGGTCCTGTACTCCTGAATCTGAACATCTAGTGATTTTGATCCACATGATTCTTCCTCTTCCTCCCAATCTGAAAATTTATGAAGAACAGTAGGCCTTTTGGCAGGTGTTGGTTCAACATCCTCATCATGTGCATGATCAAACTTTAAATCTTCGATCATCTCCTTGACTCCCTGTATCACATTCTGTCGCCCTCTTTCATCTAACATTCTCAGACCTCGCAGATTTGGTGTCAGAAAGGTTGCTATTTTATAAAGCATGTGAACAGAATGGGATGAAGTGCTGTCTGCTGACAGTAATTCTTTCAGCCGTGTTACACAGACGGTTGCAATTTCAGAGAGCAGAGGGTCTTTTGTGGCTGATGTACAGTGCTCAATTAATCGCACAGACCACGGAAGAACAAGTGAGGCACTGGGAGCTGTGTTATCAGTTTCCAAGTCGTCAGTTGCCTCTTTGAAGGGTTTTAGGAATGATACTAGTAACTTAAGAGTACTGATGCTAATGCGTCCGATCTTGTCATAATTATTGCTCTCAGTCAGCACAGATGCAATGTCTTCGTACTGTTCCAAGACAGAATTTAACATGTCAAAGTTAGAGTTCCATCGTGTCTCTATGGATTGTTTCAGTGACTTTTTAAGCTTGCCCTGCTGTCCTGAGTGTTTGAAATATGTAACCAACTTTTTAACATCAGTCAGAAGGCTAGCGATCTCTGGAGACTTTTCGATTATGGCAGGACCAAACGCACTGGAGAGAGTCACGTTTAGTATGTGCGCTGTGCAGTTTAGCCTCGTGTATTCTCGTAAGGCACTGATCATGTTGGCTCCACGATCTGTGACAAAAATAATCTTTTTGCCCATGTCTGTCGCATCAATGCCAAACACTCTGAGATTCTGCAGCAGGTGCCTTCGAATGTTTTCACCTGTCTTTGAGGTGCTTGGGTCAAAAGGGGCAGCAAAAAGCACTCTTGAATGTAGCTCAGATTGCTCATTAACGTAATGGATGGTTGCAGACAAAAAGGACGTTTTTCGATATGTTTCTGTCCATATGTCTGCTGTAACAGCGCATCCAAACTTCGATATTGTTGCAGTGATTTCCTCCACAACATGTTTACGTAGACTCTGAGCCCTCATTTCAACATTTCTTGACACCGTTGTGGGGTGTGGTAGTATCTCACAGACATCGAATTTTCCTATTCTTGCTGCTGTGTCGACCAAATGTTGGGCCAGCTGTGTGAAGCCTTTTCCAGAGATGGTATCATACGGTCGAATGTCTTGGCAAACAAACTGAACACATTTGTCTCTGGTTTCTTTTTTAAACTTCTCTGGCACCAGCAAAGATTTAGTAAATGCCAGTTTTGTTTGCCCCTTTGTGATGGGACATGAGTGCCGCCTTAAACCTGAGGTTCCAGTCTTGTGACTGCAAAAAGGTAAAACTTTGAGGCATTTATCGCATTGTACAAAGGGTAATTTTTTTCCATTTGCGTCTATGACGCATGAAAAAGACTCCCATACATCAGACTTGCCTGATGTGGGTTTCCTTAAAGTAAACTGACCGTTGTCTAATCCCAGCTGAACGTCCTTCAAGGAAATTGCATCTTCAGTTTGCTCTGCCATGTTGGTAAAGCGCGCTCTGATGCAGGTGATGCGCGCACAGAGTCACAGACTGTGCAAGTAAAATGCACGTGCAAAAAGCACTGATCCATGCGCTCAGTGCGTGTAACAGGCGTAGAATGAGGAAATCACAGATATGCTGTTCCGAAAAAATGTCGGGCACGCTATATTTTCAGACCGCGCGCTCCCGTTCAAATTACACCAGAGTTACCGACCGCTACCGCATTTTATTTGGAAATTTATTCCCGCGCCGCAAGAAATCTGGTCGGGTCCCGCCGCGGGAATGCAGACCTCTAACACAGACTAACTAAATCTGATAAACCTGATATCATTTCTGCTATTAAGGGCACACTTGCAAGACTTGAAGCGCAGATATATTAGATTTAATCCTTGCATACTGGAAGTTCACTGTCATCTCAGCATCAGCTTAAACTGCTGCCTCTGATTATACATGTATCACCGTAACATTTGATTTACTGTGTAACGGCTGTCTATTGTTAAAAAGGCACATTATATTGTCAAAAGTTTGCCTCGTCTGCCCTCACACGCAAATGAACTTGAGTGACATCCCGTTCCTAATCCATAAAGTTTAATATGGATTTACAGCCTCAACTCTTCTGGGAAGACTTTCCACAAGGTTTAGAAGTGTTTATGGGAATTTTTGAACATTCTCCCAGAAGAACATTTGTGAGGTAAGACACTGATGTTGGACGAGATGGGCCTGGCTCGCAGTCTCCACTCTAATTTCCCCCAAAGGTTTTCTCTCAGGTTGGGGTCAGGACTGCGCAGACCAAGTTCTTCCACACCAAATTCGCTCATCCATGTCTTTATAGATGTTACTTTGTGCACTGGTGTGCAGTCATGTTTCACTGGAACTAAGGGCCTGAAGCCCAACTGCTGAAAAACAATCCCAGAACATAATCCCCACTCCACCAAACCTTTTTTTAAAAAAAAATTTATTTAACCCTTATTTATACAGGTTGTCCCATTGAAACTCAATGTCTCATTTACAAGGCAGATCTGTTCCGGACAAACATTAAAATTACAACAATACAAGAAATAATAAAATAGCTAAATTTATCTAATTCACACAGTCATATCAAATACAACAACAAGTTCCCAGTGATGATTTCACAAAAACATTTGCATGTCTTTTGAAGTCTGCAGTGAAATCAGTTGATTGATTGATACTTTACATTTAGTACAATGAAGCCGGACAAATAGTGTTGTCCTTTCAAACCCAGACTTGTCCATCAGAATGCCAAATGGGGAAGCATGATTCGTCACTCCAGAGAACACACCTCCACCGCTCTAGAGTCCAGTGACGGCATGCTTTACACCACTGCACCTGACACTTTGCATTGTGTTTGGTAATGTAAGGCTTTGTTGCAGCTGCTCAGCCATGGAAACCCATTCCATGAAGCTCTCTGCACACCGATCTTGAGCTAACCTGAAGGCCACGTGAAGTTTGGATGTCTGTGACTGACTCTGTAGAAAGTTGGCGACCTCAACGTACTATGATCCTCAGCATCTGCTGACCCCGCTCTGTGGTTTAACATGGGCTACCACTCTGTGACTGAGTTGGTGTCGTTCCCAGTTGTTTCCACTTTGTTATAATACCACTAACAGCTGACTGTGGAATATTTATTAGTGAGGAAATTTCACGAGTGGATTTGTTCCACAGGTGACATCCAATGACCGTACACCTCTAAAGCTCACTGAGCTCCTGAAAGCGATGTATCCTTTAATAAATGTTTGTAGAAGCAGTCTGCATGTCTGGATGCTTGATTTTATACACCTGTGGCCACAGAAGTGATTGGAACACCTGAATTCAATGATTTGGATGGGTGACTGAATACCTTTGTCAGTATAGTGAATGTAAGGTATGGAATACCTCAAGCTAGATATTTTGTGTAATTTTCAGTCTTTATTAAGACCTTCCATTTGTATTAACAATGGCTCGGATTGTTAATACAAATGGAAGTCATCAGTGTTTCCTGATGACTAAACAATGCAGCTGAACCATCGATTGATAAATGAAATACTAAATAAGTAGTTGAAGGTTGTAAAAGGTTAATAAACAGGTATTAGATGTTGCTAAGTCACAAATGCATAGACTGAGTGTTAATAGTACTCCAGGTGAAGTGCAGGAGATATTGCAAGTAAACTGCTAAAGGTTTGTCAGTGGTCAGAAGAGTTTCAGACTTGATGCTTTGGTTGCATTAGTTCTGCCTCAGCTTTATTGTTCTTGTGTGAGCCCCTCAAGTGCTTCAGCAATAGAAATAAAACCTTGCAGGTAGTGCAAAATAAAGCTGCCGGTTCTTTATTGCAGTGCTTTTACAGAACTAATATCAATGAGATCTAAATTAAATATCCTAGAGACAAGATTACTGCATGTATTATATGGAATGAAACACAGTTCAGTCGACATAATCATTGAACACGATCTGCAGCAGAAAGGAGTTTTATATTGCCAAAGGTGAAAACAAGTGATATAAAGAAAACAGTAATTCACTGATATGGTGGAACTCAGTAGCGGTTCATATTACTACAACCAGAAAGCTAGAAAAAAGCACATTACATAAAAGTTATAGATTGATTTTCATGTCACTGAGTGGAAATAATAATTTGATTCCCAAGCAAAACATGATCTAGTATTGGTAGATAAATCGTTGTGGGCAAACACAGCGGTAAGACGTTTCTCGTAGTTGGTCACCAGGTTTGGAAAAATGGTGTTTTCTGGGACACACTCAGGATTCCTCTTCCACCAAACGTATTGGGTCAGGTTGATGGCAAAGAGGTCGATTTTCTGACCACAGCACTTTCTCCCAAGCCTTCTCTGAATTATTTAGATGTTCACTAGCAAAGCTAAGACGGGGCCGTATACGTGTCTTGTTGAGCAGGTAGACCTTGTGGCACAGCAAGATTTCAATTTAATAAAGCGTCGTGTTTTACTAGTGGTGTACTTTGGTCCAACTGCCTTCAGATCATTAACAAGCTCCACCTGTTTACTTTTTGGGCTGATCACTGTTGAGGCAAGATCTTGCATAGAGCCTGAATTCATTTTATATTTCTTCCATTTCTGAATAATGACACCAACAGTTGTCGCCTTCTCACCAAGCTTCATAGAGTATCAAATCCTTATTGAAGTCAATGACAAAAAGTCAGTTTATAACTTTTATGTAATTTTTTTCAGGATTTTCCACTCTGTGAAGCTACAATAAAAACGAAAGACTGGTCATTATTTTTCCATAATGGGAATGTTTCGCCATAGGAAGTTGTTTTTGAATATTAGGACCTAAAAACTGAAAATATTCCAGTTTTTATTGAACTCCAGAATTCAATAAAATTCATGGAAATTAGTTTGGGAAATACTAATTAGACAACAATCTCCCATGAAATTTTCCTGATTTGTCCTTTGTTTTCAAAACAACATGCACTCAGAAACGCGCATATAAAATCTTACCTCACTGTGAGTGGTTTGGATGTGGTCCACATACATAAACTGCGGCTGTGTAATGAAAAACATTCACGAACAAAGCAATAAAAGTATTTATTACATTTGTTTCCACAGAGAAATAACAAGATGTCAGTTATCTTTCTTCAATAAATACAGTACGAGACATATGCAGGGCAAACATACGACTCGTGCACATGGAAAGTAAGAGAAAATAACGCACAGAACATTAAGACATAAAATCTGGTGTGTAAATAGAAAAAAATCAAAAGATGGGGTAAAGACAAAGGTTTTGTAATGAATGTCTAGTTTCGATTCCATGAAAGGCACTCTCATTAGCACCTTTTTTATTCTCCCTCTCAAGCTAGAGCAGCGTTGCATCGCCTCAGCGGGGTAAAGAAGCCCGCTTTGCGGCAGCTACTAAACAAACAGACCTCTTTAAAAACCACACAATGAGGTTTCCAGTTCGGGGACATTAGAATAAATGAGAAGAGCTAACTGTGAAAACATAAGTCCATTAACAGAATTTAATACACGTCACTGTAACCAACAAAGTAAATAGTCGTTCCCTTTTTTTGGTATGTTTCAGTTCTGCCCTCTCCTGTTCGAGATGTGCCAGCCACCTTAGTTTTATGAGTATTCAGTGTTTCTGTTTTCAAACTCACGGGCACGGTAGAGCACAGTAAATGTCACAAAGTATTTTTAACATTCAAACGTGTCCTTCCCTGCAGGGTGTGCGGCTCCTCGTATGGTTGCCTTCCAGCTCATGATCAACATTAGCTCTGTCAGTTTTGAGGTATCAGAATCATCTTGTACACAAGTGTTAAGGATCCAGTCGATTTAGTAACTGCATCTGCGTTACGTTAAATATCGCAATTCTGCTTCACATTCACCAGAAAGCTTGATGGCTTGATCGGCGTCACATGGATAGGACGGTGTTGTCGGCGGCCTCAAAGTTAGCTGGAGGCGCTGTGTCAGTCTGAACGACGGCTCTAGTGTTGGTGTAGAAACTCTGAGCAGAGGGGACGTCCAGGCTGGATGAGAGGATGTCGTACGGCAGCTCCACCGACTGACGGATGCTCTCTTCGTATGTTGGAGGAGGCTGTAGGAGATGGGGGAAAAAGATAGAAGAGATTTTACACTAAATATTACACGAACATCTATGAGCTGAACTGTCGGTCAGAATAGCTAATTGTTTAAAATTAGCAAGTAACTGAAGGGTCTGTGGAGTGTTCAGATCCACAGGTTAACTGCTCTGATTCAGATAAAGTTAGCAGCCAGCAGGTGGACCAAGATAAGCATTTAACAGAACTTAATGGAAAAATAAACTTAATCAGCTCTTCAGACTCAAAATGCTAATGTAACATAATCTCTGCAGAGTGAAAAAATAGGCTGCTGACATCTATTCATTATTTCTGCTTATCCAATTCAGGTTTGCGGGATGTGTGGGGTGGAGCTGGAGCCTATTTTAGCTGTGATTGGACAGATCATGAGTCTGTCGTAGGGCTAATGGGAAATGACAGTTCAATGGTGACAGCATATTGCAGGGGTGTCGAACTCCAGTTCTCGAGGGCCGGTGTCCTGCAAGCTTTAGATATCACCCTGGGTCAACAAGCCTGAATCAAATGATTAGTTCATTACCAGGCTTCTGGAGAACTTCAAGACATGTTGAAGAGGTAATTTAGCCATTTAAATCAGCTGTGGATGAAGGACACATCTAAAACCTGCAGGACACTCGAGGCCTGGAGTTCGACACCTGTGGCATATTGGGAGTCGTTGGGCAGCTTAGGGCAGCTCAGACTGCCCAGCTGCCTGCAGTCAGATGGCGGCAATGTCAGAAACATGTGGTACAACTAATCTGTGCCCTACTCTAGATTGTGCTGTCGTTGGTGTTCCACCGTGTTCTAGATACCTTCGAACTCAGATATCGGAACAAAAGCAAGTAAAAACAGGATTTGTTAGCTAAGTTAGCTAACTCTTGTATCACTGGCAATACAGCATAATACTTTGTTTGTTTGTTTTTTATTCTGTCTTTCCAAGTAAGAAATCCAAGTTGAAGGAACATTCTAGATTCAAATTCTGACTGGGAAGTCAGAAATTCAGATTTCCGACTTATTCAGGACTTCAGGAATTCATAATTTTGCTTTCGTCTTGATGCATGTTCAATCATCCAGGTAAGTAAATCTCCAAAAGTTGATTCTGTTCATCTGGACATAGCGTTTTGTGGGAGAAACGTTTCGTCACTCATCCAAGTGACTTCTTCAGTCTCGGCTGACTGCAGGTTTCCCCAAATCTTATAAACAGTACATTTGCATAATGACTGAAACCAGCCCATTGTTCCTTCACTGGGCTGGTTTCACACCATTATAACACACAGGGAGCTGAAATGGCCACTTTTGGTACTTTTCTTGCTGTATTTTTTTGATCGCATTTCTCTCACTCCTGGTTAACTCTGCTGTCACTCCTTCCCTATTCTGGCCCACTTGTCAACCACATAGTTGATAGTTTGGTCGACTGCTCAGAGAAAAGTTTGCAGTGGTTGAAAACCCTGCTTTGTCAGCTTTCTGTAGGCAAATACTTTCACAAACAAATACAACTGGAGTAGCATGAATTAAATACAACGCAGAGAGACTGACCACCATTTGCACTCACATTCACATCTATGTCCTAATAACCAGTTAACCTAATTTGTATGTCTTTGGACTGTGGATGGGGAAGCTGGAAAACCCAGAAGAAACCCACATGGAGAACATGCAAACTCCATGGTCATTATAATATAGCATTAATCAAGTGGTAATATTATGTTTACAGCTGCTATCTTAATACAGATTTAAGGAAAGACATGGAATATCATTCAGTAATGAGATGCACGTGTATACATGTTACTGTCATACTGCTGCCTTTGTATGCAGTGATGAGACTTCTGAAGACTTTTGGGAAACATTTCCCAAGTTGCCAAAGGGCACTGTTCTCCATAGCTGTCTGAGAGCGCACAGTAATGCCACCGAGGTTGCAGACCACAAAATTCTTCAGGAAATTAAAAGTCCTCGAACAATCCGGAAGGACTGAGTTAATCTGAGAGCATCCACAGGCCTGAAAGAACTGAAATCTGACCCTGTGGTGAAGCAGAACGTGTTTGTATTTACATTACCAATTAATCCATCCCCATCCTGGCTGTCTGGAACATGTTACTTTTTTCCCCCAAATATATTATCTTTCTCATCACATCTAGCAGATTCACGCTTCCTGACTGAGTCCTCTTATCTTTTAATTGCTTGGGGACCCTCAGGCGACAAGTGCACCCCCACAACCCTGCCCCCCGTTTGATACCCGCACCACACGCGCACGCATACCAGGCTGCAAAGTTTTACTGCCGTCCTGCCTCGGGCCACGCAGGGCAGGCGGGGAAATAAAGGGGTCCATCATCTGAACTCTTGCAAGATAGAGTTCAGATTGTGTAGAGGAATGTTTGTCAGTGACTAGTGATGGGATGACAGAAGAGTATTGTGTGTGAATGTGCTTTGGTGATGAGCAGTCATGCTAGGGGGTGTTTAATTAAAGAAACGGAGAGGAGGTCAAAGTAGAAAAAAACGGTGGAAGATGGGAGCACAAAGCTGCATTCTTGGGCACTGTTTGCACTCAGAACGCAGGCTTTAATTATGTTTGATGTTCCTTTTTCTCATTACCTTGTTTGCTCAAGCGTTGTGCGAACTAGAAGCTAAGCGAAAGATCAACACGGTAAAACCTCGAAACGCAGCTGCCAGCACAATTCGGCAGCAGGCATTAGATGAGCTGATACTGCATCCTGTTTACTGCGCTCTGAATGCAGTCTAAGGTCTTGTTACAACATTGTGTGCCAACATCTTTCTATTAACAATAATAAAGAGAGTCTCATTCTGTTATCTCCACCCACTGTGTCAATAGAAATGAGGGCTTTCAATAAAAAGCCGACTTTTTTTGGAGATTTAATGTTCTCCCACAATCCCATGCTTAACAAAACCACCTGAAGGGCTACATTTCCAAAGGCTTTACAACAATACCAAACTGTGTAATGCAGTTTTAGTCTCTAGTGTACCCCACCTCAGTCACAATGGGTCCATTGAGACCAAAACGGTCTGCGATCATCATGTGGATCTGCCTCTGGCGGTCCTTCTTTCGGACGCTCTCATAGGAGGGGAGCCTCGGCAGGGGGCCTTCCAGCACAGGCAGGCTGTAGCTGGAGGGCAGGCCGACGTAGAACAGCTGACCTGCCTGCTGAGACGTAAACAGACCACAGTGGGACAAGAAGCAGGTGTCTTTATGTTATTTGTGAAAAGTGGTCTGAAGTTTAGTGGGGGAAATAAGTGTTTGAGCCCTGCTAAATTTATAGATTTGCTCACTTAAAAAGAAATGAAAGAAAAGAAAAGAAATTAAATGAAATAGATTTTTAGGTTAGGTTCATTTTAATGGAGAAAGACAGAATACCAACCAAAAATCCAGACAAAAAACCCCAAACACATGACATAAAAGACATAAACTGATTTGCATGAGTGAAGTAGGCATTTGAACCAGCCAGAATTCTGTGTGGCCATGTGACATACAAATTACAATCAGTCAGTCAGTTGCAGACATTCACCATCTCAGCTCTTTACGTGTATAAAGCAAACCTGTCCACATAATCACTTTCTACCATTCTAACCTCTCCACCACCACGGGCATGACCAAAAAGTTGTCAGAGGACATTAGGAGGAGCCACAACACTGTCAGCAAGAAGCAAAATTTATAAAATGACTAACAATTACCCTCATTCTCATGAGAATTGTGATGGATCATCCCAAAACTATACCGGAGGAGGCAGGCAGTTGGGACCACAGTCACCAAGAGCACCATTGGTAACGCACTACACTAGTGGATTGAAATCTTGCTGCGCCCACACGGATCTGCACAAGAAGACACATGTACGGGCCCGTCCGAAGACACCTATAGGTTAAATAATTCAGAGAAGGCTGTGGTCAAATGACACCAAAAGGTCTTTGTCATCAACTTGACCTGCCATGTTTGGAGGAAGACAAATGCTGAGTATGACCCAGAAAACACCATCCCCAGAGTTAAGCAAGGAGGTGGGAACATTATGCTTTGGGGCTGTTTCTGCTAAGGGTGCAGGATGGCTTCAGCACATTGAGAGGCCAATGGATGTAAAATCTTAGACGAGAACCCAAAGGATGAGTTTAAAGAGCTTCTGTAAAGAGGAGTGGGCAAAAACCAACTACAAAAAACGTTTTGCTGCTGTGCTTTTGCCAACAAAGGTTATTCGACCAAGTACTACGTCATGTTTTGCTTGTGGATCAAATATTTATCTCACTCAGTGACATGCAAATCAGTTTATTATTTTTATGTAATGTGTTAAATACTGGATTTCTGATGGATATTCTGTATATAATATATGTATATTATATATATATTATAATATACAATGTTATATAGAAATCAGAGACTGCACATTTCTTTGTAAGTGTGAAAACTTACAAATTCAGCAGGTATCAAATAATTATTTCCCCCATCATATACCCCAGATGGGTATTATTCCCAGATACCCACGTTAAAGGATAAATCTCATCAGAAACATTCACTTCAGAGACGAGGACTTTCCGGCCTATGTGTATTATAGAGTGTGTGCATGTGAATGAAGGCCCTGCCTTAACCATTAGCATACACAGACGGGAAGAGAGGTGCTTTGTTTGGCTTAATAGCAGATGATGGGCTCTCTCACCTGAGTGCTGCTGTCATCAGTGATCTGTGTCTGCTCGAGAAAAGGAGATGGCACCAGCGTCTGCCTGCTGCTGTAGTACTGAGAGGGAGCACCCTGTAAAACAAACAGTAATAAATTCAAGAAGTTGCGGGACAGGAAAAAAAAACCCCTTAGTTATTAATTAAACACGGGACTGGAATTTCACCTTTAGAGTTTAACTAGGTGAAGCATTTTTCTGGTTCTTGTTGCTGAGAACCACTAACTTCAGCCCAATTGACCAATTTTCATGCCTTGTTTAGTCACTTTGGTGCACCGGCTGGTTCAGCAGTACCATGAATTATCTAATCAATAAGACGACCACCCTCAGATTTCCGTGCCTCCTCCTCCTATAAAACAAGACCCGTCAGTGTCTCACTGTATGAGGTGCAGAAATCCTGAAAAAAGGCCGTTAGTAAAACGAGGTAATTGCCTCACGTCTAAATGAGTCTCCTTTGTGTGGAGAACAATGTGATGTCCTACTGTGTCATCAAGGTCCCTAGGCAACAAACCACACCGTGTGGTCTTTTCAGCGTCCCTCTATTGCCCGTGTAGCCCCGGCGGGTACCTGTTAAGGAGCACACTCCAATACACATTATGGCCTTTTTATGTCATTTGAGCCGCCTTTACCACAAAGTCAATTTGTTGCCTGACTGAGATTTAGATCCAGCATGAGGACAAGAGATATGAGCTAAACAGCAGTTGCTGCGAATACTATAGAGATTCTTCTCACACAGAAGCAACAAAGGCAGCTCAGATTGCACTAACACGGGGTCACATCAACATATCATCAGTTTATCAGATTTATTATTTTCCCAGGCCTTTTTAAACGATGACATCACTCACCATCAAAGTGACGCGATCTGTCGACCTTTGCCATAACCCTCATTACGTTTCACAGACACACAGAGATGGCACCAAGAAAAGGTGATGTCAAAGGTCATTTTCCCCTCACTGGTTTGTACTTTTGAGAGGGAGGATAAAAAAAAAGAAAGAAACGTCACCACGTCGAAGAGAAAAGGAAAAAAAAAGGAGAGGAGCTTTTGTCGCCTGCCATTGAATCAGCCAGCGTGAAGAAAAAAGCACAACCGTGTAAAATCAGTGTCGAAGTCGGGGGAGGACCCCAGCAGCAGTGTGCTTTTTTTCTCCTCCGCCGCAGCCTAAAGGAGCTCCCATTGTCCCTCTTGTCTCCCCCCCACCTCCAACACCCACCGTGGGGTCGGTCCACTATTCATGGAGCAAACTGAAGCAGGGAAAGGTATGTGACTATGAAGTCGAAGACATGAAACACAATGAAAGAGCGCCTGTGTGTGTGTGTTGCTCAATCTTCACTTTCTCTCGCTTGTGGTCAAAAGAGTGAAAGCCTCTTTTTCACCACAATTAATCGCAGGAATTGTAACGACACTCATCACTCTCTAATCTGTCACGTGCAGTTCACTGTACGTGACCTGTGGGTAAATAGAAACCATCATGTGCTTCTCTTATCAGCAACACGGTACAGCTGTAAGCAGAGGTCAGCATGGCCACTTTGTACAAGTGAAACAGTCTGTTAGTTCCTTAAACTCAGGCACAACAGAGCCTCTCCATTAAAGACACAGCTGAACAGACAGCTTCCTGTCAGTTGAAGGAGGGAGGCATGAGTTGTGTCTCTGCAATCTAAAGATAACACTCAAACCTCACCCCTGGGGACTAATGGAGGGGAGAGACGGGTCAGGAAAAGGAAACAGACGACTAATAAACAGTATAATTCTTTGGGAGTATTTGCATTTCCTCTTTAGTTTATCCTGCACCAGCACCTGCAGCACTGAGGATAGTCAAGTGTTTCTCTTTAGTGAGCAAACAGTTATGTTATTTTGTAGGTATGATTTTTAACACACAAGCTAAAAACAGACCCAAGGACTTGGGTTGATTTGCTTCACCCTGCCAATGCTGGGACAGAAAAAAAATAAATTTGATTTGCAGTGATTTAATTAGGCCACTATGGTGCTGAAGTAGCATCAGTGCTAATTCTGTCCAATTCTATTGGAGAGATAGTGCAGCACTCAAGAGATATTTCTGGCAGCGCGCTATTTCCACCGGAGCAAATTCACTGACTGACACTGATCATATCAAGTTTATTGTAGGCCATGTTTGTGCCGCTATGCAAATTCAATCTGACACGCCTTAATGTCTGCGTGCCGGCCTGTCTTTGAGTGTAATCTCAACAGTTTGTGCTGAGAAACTGAACATACAGATCACCTTACAAAGAAAACCCCCCACAAAACTCAGCATCAGGGCGTTTTTTTTGTCCCCCC
This sequence comes from Copadichromis virginalis, assembly GCF_057382275.1. Lineage (NCBI taxonomy): Eukaryota > Metazoa > Chordata > Actinopteri > Cichliformes > Cichlidae > Copadichromis > Copadichromis virginalis. The sequence continues at coordinate 16,519,679 of NC_140621.1, forward strand.
TCACCCTCACCCCCACCCACACACACATACACTCTCTGCCATGTGGTTTGTTTTTCCTTACCATATCTGCATGTGGCCCCTGATAGGAAAACAGTCTGCAGCACTGAGGATCCTTGCGGTAGATGATGGACAGCAGCACCACGATAACCACGAAGAACACCAGAGAGGAAACTGCTTGAAGCCGGAGAGAATGAGAAGTCACTTAATCACACTGAGTCAGACACTGTGCATTTTCTTTCCACTCACTTTGCACATTTGAAGCCTGTGATGAGTTTTTTTTAAATAAAAATGTGCTTATTCACTGTTTTTAAATGTCAGTCCATCTCTACAGTCAGAGTTTCTCTGGTGTGTTTAAAATGACAAACTCAAGTGTCTAAGCTTGTTTTTAATGGGCTTGGTAAACATAAGAGCCAAAGCTGAGACATTAAAAGCCTGTATATATATATAGCTATCTGCCTGTGTGGCTAGATTAAATCCAAATGCTGTATCCAAATGTCTCCCTCTAAAGAAACGATTTTTACTCGAATTACATCCTTAAAGCTTTACTTACAGGACGCAGCGACCACTGTGAGTTGATCAGATGTCAGCTGGAAGGAGGGGATGGTTGGAGTTGCAGTTGTGGACATTTCTCCTTCGTGAACTGTTAATCTTCCCTTTACAAATCCTCCTGAACTCTTCGGCCTCAGCGCCGGGGCTCTCATCTTACAGATCAGAAAAGGAAACTGTCCTCCTGTCGCTCGTCTTCATCGTGCGCTCAGTCCCGGACAGGCTGGCAGTCCACATGCGCTCTGCAAAGTGGGGATCTCAAACTCTCTCCACTCGGTCAAACACGCCACACAGCGTTTAAGAGCCCGTGACGGCGCACTGACGCCCTCCCCGAAGCGCGCGTGACGTCGCTGTGGCTTGGAGCCGGACAGCAGCATTGGTTTTGTTTATGGTCTGACTGACACTGACTGGAAGCAGCAGCAGCGCACGGGCACACAGACTCATTACTTAGGCTAATAGGCATTTTTAAGCTGGACCCCTCTCTATGTGCGGAGGACACCAGGCCACGGACACGGAAAACAGCAGCGTCTGTGCTGCTGAATAAATATTACAGCAGGTTGCTATTGCTGCTTCCTCCGCTGTTTAACTAATGGCATCCAGACCAGTATAAGTTAGTTAACACCCCGGATTCCTGAGCTGGAGTCCCGTTACCCTGGCAACCGCGGGTGTCCCATCCTTAGAGGCTTTCTACACAAACAAAGACCCAAAATGTACCATTAGTATTCATAGATGGAAACTATGAAAACATGCGCCCCCGCCCTTTTTCTCCTTTTTTACTAGATAAACTTCATAAAGTATGTCACCCCAGATACTTTCATTATTTTATATCTTAAAGGTGGAGAGAGGCACTGACATCCCGTAGACAGGATAAAACAGATCTCTTAATATGCACTTCACATATCTGGCTGTGGCCCAAGCTTGCTGAATTGAATCAGTATATTATACTTTGCCCTCGAGACAGCGAGGAGAAATTAGTTTTGCATACTGGCCATCCTTACAGGGAGAGGGAAGTAACTAAAACTTGGAAAAGCCAAACTCCAGCAAGCTTTTTAAGTAATAAGTATTCATTCGAGTCAGCGTATTTTACACAGTAATAAATACATAAATAACAAATCCGTAAACATACAGTTTAGTGTATCATTTTATAATGAAGTAATTTTCTGAATTTCTTAACTGATATTTTGTGGCATTTTGTTGTTGTTGTTGTTGTTGTTGTTTGTTTGTTTGTCTGTTGTTGTTGTTGTGTGTTTTTCTTGGGGGGGGGGGGGGGGTGTTATACCACGTATTGAATTTTACTATTTATGTAAATGCATATGAATGGGTGTTGATAGGCAGGCCTAATCAGTACAGAAAATTAAAAAATGCCTAATTCAAGTAAAATCCTGACCCATAACGCTGAAGGTTATCTGATGCCTTTGTTATGCTGCGGGTCTCGTCGCCACCTTGGAGGGAAGGGTGACTGCAAATCAATACACAGCTTTTCTGCCTAATTACCTTTGTTCTATGATGAAACACTGCTATCCTTAAGGGAGCGGTCTCTCTTTCAGGAGAACAATGCCCTCATCCTGACTGACTTGGCTTACTTTTACTTATAAAAGTAAAGTAAAATGTTGTTTATATCACACTTTCAAGAAAATATCACCGTGCACCTCATCAGATTTGCCAGATTTCATTAAATATAACATTTTTACAACGCACTTATGTAACAAAGTTTAAAAAAAAAGGGGGGGGGGGGTCATATGAGCTCTGGGACCTGTTGGGGATGTAAATGTCTGACTTATGGTTTTGCAGTAACTCAACCCAAATGAACACCTACGGTGGATTCAGTTCTGAATCAAAGCACCAAATGAGGGACCATGTTTTGGGGGGAAACTGAGCTCCAATGTAAAGGCTGACCTCCTGAAACTTGAATCTCAATGCTAACTGAAGATGCTATGAAGTGTAGTGTATGTTAGATTTTCCTTTAATATGTCACCTGTCAGTGTCATGTTATGTCTGTACCTGGAAGTTGAAGGAAAATATAATGCATATTTTTATTTATTCTTTTATTTTGTTTCTGATACCATTACACTGATGTTGAAGAAATAAGAAAATAGAAAATGAATTAAAAAAGAACGTTTACTTATTTATTTTTATTTCAGGTCATTGGAAATATAAAAAACTAATGTGAGTGAACGCTATAAAATACAGTCAAATAAATAAATACTAATTATTATTATAAGCAGTTCTAATCGTCTTTATAACTTTTTCCAGCAAACCGGGATGTTGAGCGACCCCGCGTGGGCGCGCCGCTCAGAATGAGCCCTGCACGCGCTCCCAGTCAACCGGAGTCGGAAAAATGGTGGCCAGCGTTCGAGTGCAGAAGCTGCTCCGACGATATAAACTAGCGATTGCCGCCGCATTAACTATCCTCCTGATTCAAGGGCTTGTGGTATGGAGTCTGAGAAGTCTGGAAGAAGGCGAGGCAGAGGTGAGGAACCGATCCTCCGGGTGTATTTGGCGTGACAGCTATTCGCTTTGGTTTAATTGTAGAGCTAGCCGTTAGCACTTAGCCCCCTGTGAGTTATAGCTGATGTTAGCTGTTAGCAGTTGGGGAAGAGCGCTGCTCCCAAACATTTCAGCACAACGGACCAGCCCTGTCCAGCCCTCCTACCTACCTACTTGCCTGCGTGTCTGTCTGTTCCTCAGTCTCTCATTGACCACACTACCTGGTGAGAAAGTATTCGTTACTAGACTGTCACAGCCATGAAACCAGAGGAGTAGTTAAGTGGTAGTTAACTTGTTTAAGGAACAGCGGTGAGCTTGGGTACCACCGCTCATGTTTATTTCTTTTGGAAACCATGGCGTTGTTAAAATGTGATGAAAAACAGACTGAGGGGAATATCTAAGACGAATAGTATGCTATGAAGTAATGTAAGTTTGAGGGAGCATGAGAACAGACTGGTGATTCATTGATCCCAAACACTTCATCAGTGTGAGCAGGACCGCCTTCATGTAGTAGTTCCAGGATGACTTGGATCTCTTTTGTTTTATGTTTCCTACTTATTTATATCAACCTGTGGATTGTGATGTGCTTGTGGCTGTTCTGTGACTTTCAATTAGCTTTGAGTCATACCAAAAAGTTCAGCAGAGAGCTGCCTCTCCTACATACCACTGAAACCGTTTCTTCGACAGTAGCCAAGTCTTGTGTGGGAATTTTTTTCCCTGGGTCTCCCTGGCACACCTGGAGTGCGCTACCTTGAGGCAGTTTCTGTTCCAGTTCTCCCTCTAAGTCAGGTAACCTGAGCTGTTAACATAGATAGGTGAACCATGCGTGTACAGGACTCATTTTTTGAGACACACCAGTGATGATGGAGCCACAGGAATGCACACTGAAAACTGAGGTGGGAGCCCTGCCAGCTCACTATTGTGATGTATCAAGCAATGTGGTGGTGTAATTTTTTCCAATGTGGATAGATTGAAGTTCTGTGCCTGGCAAGGTTTAAGGCAGGCAACAGATGTAACAGTGGCCGAGTGGGAGGGGAGGGAAAGATGTTTGGCTGTTCCTTCAGAGAAAGGGAAAAAGATGGGTCATTACTCTGCGGACAGTAGCCTCTGTTTGCCAAGGAAATGATTTGCTGCTGACCACTTCAGTTTAAACCATGAGCTAATCGGTCAGATGGTGATGTTAGACTAAATAAATAAATCATTTCCTTTAAATGCAGCAAGTGAGTCAACTTTTCTTGCTGAAGTGATTTTGAGAGAGGCTCCGGCTTTCATCACCTGTTTCTGTTTGCTGTTTCACCAGTTGTATTCATGCTTAAACATGCCTCAGCAAAGATAAGAGAAATGTGTGCAGGGCTGTGGTTTCTGTGTTTAAATGCAGCTCTTCTGTGTTTCTAAATGAGCAGAAGTGCACACTGCTTTATAGAAGCTCAACTGCACCTCGGGTGTTGCTGTTGAGTGTCTCAGGTGAAAGCATAATGGTCTTAAAGTTAAAAGGTGTGCAGGTGGATGGGAAAAGAGCTGCACTGGTTGTTTGCTTCACTGTTAATCAGATTTATTTATTGACTGTTTTTAATCTTTGGGCCCTGAAGTTGTGGCACTACCACTCAGCACAAATGTCAGCTCTATATGCAGCTATGTTGGCAGACATCTATGCAAATGTCAGCATTTGGTCTCTGCATGTTTGCACTCTCGCAGATGCAGAATCAAATTTCTGACTTGAGCGTGCACATTAATCATCACTTCACCTCTGAACGGTCTCCCCGTGCTCAGCGATCTCTGCCTTATCTTGCATCTGCTCTAATCAGCGTCTGGCAGTGCATGTGTGAACACGGTCACATGCGTTATATTAAATCCCTTGGGCAGAAGAGCGAAAGGATTGCGAGGACAGAAGAAGACATGACGCTTGTCATCCTCGTATCACCCTCTGCACGCCCGGGTTCTCCTGCAGAGCTGAGTGCTCGCTGCTGCTGCAGCTTCACGCTTCAGCAGATGGCAACGCTGATATGGTTTCACTCGACTTTAATTGGAAAGTAAAGAGGCTGACTGGCTTGCCTTTGAATCAATACATTTTTTTTTGACATGATGGTGTTAATTAAAAGCTGTGAACACAAGTGATAAGGAAAATTGAAATGTTAGCCCGTGCTGCGTGCTTGGCTTTCTGCACAAAAAACATGTCAGCTGGCAGCTGAAAACTAAGCTTTCTTATGAATGTTTGCTGGCAATCATGCTTGTTGTTATCATGCCATTAATGTTTTTATTATTATTCTTTTTTTATTTAATTGAATTTTACAGGAATTTGATTTTCAGAACAAAAAGTTTTTGTTGGCATTTTTACATATTTATGCCGTATTAATGCCACATTTTGCAGCTGTGGCGTTTTGCATCAAATACAATTTGGTTTATGAAAAGGTCAGAAATGGCAACAAAAAAGGATAAATCTTTGTTAAGTAAGGCAACATGGGTAGTCACTCTCTAAGGCCTATTCTGAGTTAGTGTCGTGCAGCTGGTCAGACCACAGATTTCCTCCCAGCACTTCCACAGAAGCTGAGGTTGTGTTTAGTTTGGCCTTTGAGTGTTGTGAAATTGACATAAAGATGTAACTAAAGCACCCGCTCTTACACCGATTAAAGGAAGCAAAGCTTTCTTGATGAGTTGACATGTATGGTGTCATAATTTCTCAGAAAGATGGCAAGGTTCCTTAAATGTATATAAGCATTTTCCAGTAGGTTTGCACTGCACTGACTGCTGTGTAAGTTTACTTCACAATCCCTCTTACTGTATTGGATTTGAGACTGCAGTTGGCAGCCAGTAGCTGACTTTGCTTTATTGGTTGGCAGCTGGTGTGTTGGCCATGTATTATCTGGCTCCTCGTCCCACCGCACAGGCCCGGTCCATCTTCTGTTCCCACAATCTCTGGGCTGTCGGGGTGCCAGCGGTGTGAGGCGAATGAGCGGGCCCACGTTTTACCATAACTTCTGACAGAGGCAGAACACTCTCACCCACTCGCTCTTCTTTCTCTTCTCCAAATGAATATTTTGAAGGGACTTTTTATATGAACCAGTAATTTAGTGTGCCAAAACTATGATGTTATTTGGCTAGAAGATTTAAAATGGCTTAAACTGTGTGCGTGTGAGTGTCTTTCCCTCCAAAAAAGTCCTCTGCCTTTATTTTTTGAGGTGTGATTTCTACTCTAGTGAGACTGATTCACTCAAAGCTTTTGCTTTGAAACCGAGCCTTAGATGTAAAACTTAAACTGGGTCCTCTTTCATTTTGATACAACATCAGTTTAGATGATAACACACTATTCTCTATGATGCATTCTTTTGTTTTGTTTTTTGCACTTGAGGAAAGAGACCTTTCTAGCTTTCATTAGTGTTTACATAATTTTCCTGCTGGGGAAAACGGGCAGCTCTGCACCTGCCCCAAAGCTGATCTTTCCCTTTTATGTTGACATTTTCACAAAAGTATAACTATATGACAAACACTGGGTGGACTTAACATTTAGAGATTTTACGGCCAGAGACTGCAGCAGTGGGACACTTCACTGATTTTATTATGTCAAAGCATTTATAAGAAGGTGTTATCTTGACATTTTAAGGAAGCTCTCAAGCCCTGGTTTGATTTTTAAGAGGTTACAGTCAAACACTATCAAAGTTAGTGCTTTACTGATTTTTTTTTATTATAATAAACTAAAATGATAGAATATTGTTGTTAATTTGTCACAAAATCCCCCTGAGCTCTTTAAGATAATTTTAGCACTAAAGTGCAAGTAAATTTGCCACATTGTCACTTCTTAATGTGTGTATGAAGGGGCTGTAAACATGTGACCTACTTGCATGTGTGTGCATTTTTCCTGCCTGTGATTTCGGCCAGAGGGAGGAAACTCAGGTCGGTACAGTGAATCACTGGAATCATGTGTGACTGTCCACTTTTTGCAGATTAGCTCCATAAAAAGGCAGAGACTCAGCTAAAAATAACCCAGATCGGCAGAATGAAAAAAACAAAAGCAAGTAAACACATCCTTCCCTCTGGGGATCTGTCTACTGCTGCCCTAGTCGAGGTCTTTGTTTACCTTATGTGTCATTTCTGTGGATTCATTATGATTCATTATGACTCCAAAGAAATAACGCCTCCTCTCAGTAGTGGTTGTCCAAGATAACCTTATGGAATGACTGGCAACAGAGCAGGATTTAAAATATGTCTCTGCTCTCTCTCTTTCCTCAGAGAAAACTAAGACAGTCTAAGCTGCCTGACCACGACAACCAGGACCCCAAGAAAGACAACGCACAGAATTCATTGTCGGGGAGAAACAAGGGAAGCAATGGTGCCAGTGCACTGAGGAGAGGGAGCAGCCGCCGTGGAGGGAAGCCCAACATCAGGCTGAAGACCCCCCAGGAACGGGGAATGACAGGGGTTGGAGTAGATGGTGTAGTCCCCCACGATCTCTCCAGCAGCCGTAACCTTAGCGAGATCCGCCCAGACGGGGCAGGCAAGTTACCTGCTGCTGCCATACCAGGAGAGCCAGGCAGCGTGGACGGGGCGCACCAAGCCCCCAACAGTGACTTTGTGCCTAAATGTGATATCATAGGAAAGGATGCGCTGTCTGCTCTGCACCGCGCCGCGTCACAGCAGTGCAGACAGGAGATCGCCAACATCGTGTGCCAGCATCAGGCCGGGCAGCTCATGCCAGAGTCACTCCCTCAGTTCTGCCCTCAGCTTGGTGAGAACCCACTAAAGTTTGCATGAGTATTTATAATCACGTGTAGTCTACAAACTTCAACGTGAAAGGAGATGAATGTAAAAAATGAACAAAATGACACTTTTTGACATTTACTGTAATTTTTACTCACCAGTGCATTTTCAGTCTAGACATTCTTTGTTGCCAAATTTCCTTGACAGTTATAGGATAATTTTGTTTTATAGATTTTGTTATTTTTCAGTCTAACAATGTTGTAGCTGTTACAGTTTTCTTTGGTACATAATTAAAAATGTACTAAATTCAAATACTAAAAACAAAAAGATTTGACCCACTATGATAAACAGCAACAAATAGCTGTTTCATGTCCTTAACTCAGAAGAATCTTTCCATCTTTTGCCCATTGCTATGCTTAGTTTTAGGGTTATACATTATAGATCGTCAAATGTCTCTGATTGTATAGCCACATTTAGGGAACTTGTTTGCAACTGCAGTATAATGCAGGGGTTGCACAGGGCCAAAAGACTCAACCCACGCCTCTGGCTCAGTTGTGCCATTACTGTAAATGCAGCTTGCAGTGTTGCTGAGTTGGACGCTTTGTCAAAAAGGAAAGTAATAGAAAACCCTTTTAGATTTTGAATACTTCAGATATGTAACATGGTAAAATTAAATCTCTTTCAATCCATTAATAGTGCCTGTTAAACAGCTAGCTTAGAGGTGCCCCCAAGCCTACTGAGTCATATTTGTCTGTCCTATTGGGACAGGTGTGTCACACCCAGTTCAGGCTGTTGGTGAGCTGGAAGACAGCCTATCCGAAGTGGAGAACCCCGTCAGAGTGGCTTTCGTTCTGATGGTCCACGGCCGTGCTGTACGGCAGCTCAAACGTCTCATCAAAGCCATTTATCACCGTGACCACTATTACTACATCCATGTGGATAAGGTAATTACAGAGCTTCAACTGCCATGCAGTCTCTTTAGACAGTATTATTTTTGGTGCTTAAATATTATATTAAACAGTATGTGTTTGGTGCACTCACAGATGCTTTTCCCAGTTAGATCTTATTTGCATTATGAAGGTTAAATTTATCCCACGGGTCTCACAGTGTAGTAAAGGGGATTAGCCTGGATAGAGCAAAGTGTGGTTATTCTTAGGGGCTGGATTTAGTGGAGGAAAGGTCTGCTGTCATGTGCAGCCGGAAGGCAAAAGACAAATGCACGGCTGGTACTGAGGCAGGGACCTCAGGTGCGTTCAGCAGAGACAGCAGAGAAACAGGTGCCTGTTCTCAGTGCACCTGTGTTGCCGGAAAGGTTGTGGAGACGTAGGGAGTTGCTCTGTTCTGCTGCCAAGGGACGGCAGAGCAGCTCACCGGAGGCAATGATGGATAAGACGTCAGTAGGACAATCACACCACAGACAGTCTTAGATACTTTGCTTGCCTAACCTCATCCATCTCAGAGGCAAAAGCCTGTTTGAGAGATGAGGCTGTAAAACAGGTCAGGTTTGTCCTAGAAAATGTCTGCCAACTGCTCTGCTCTCTCTTATCCTGTCCTCTTCTTCTCCTGTTTAAAGGCGAGTACTGAGTTCAGACTACTCTTTGACCATTCGTTCTCCTATTTTCTAATTTCTGCAAAAAAACTGTATACCCTTTTCATACAATCTTTATGTCCTCTTTTAAATATACAAGACAGAACCGATACCCTTTATTCATGCTTTGCTAAACACAATTGGACTTTGTGTCCCCAAACAGTCACTTTCGAAGTGTCTGTGTCTCCCTAAACTGCCCATTTATTGCTTCACAACGTTTATTAGCTCTCCTTATTTGTGAACAGGCCCCTTGTTAATTAGGTTATAATTAATCAGTTTAAGTTCCAAGTAGAAATAATAAAAAGAATTGTTGAACCTTCAGTTGTTGGTTTCTTGCATATTTTAGACACTTGCAGTGGTCACATGTTCACTCACTCAATTTTTAATACCGCTGCATAAAGCTTGGCAGCTCAGCAGCCTCTATTTCTTCCTTTAATCCCCGCACTGTGGTTTGTTCCAGATTATCTTTTAAGCTCAGTTCATTTATTTTTGTCTCACCTGCAGTCACCTAAAGGAGGAACAGCCAGCAACAGAAACTAATTTTGATTCTTCCTCTATCGTCATTATGACCCACAGCACAGAGCACCATGTGGCTGTTGTTCTTCTCAGATCAAATTCTCTTTCAACAGGAGCCAGTTTTGTGTGATGGTCTTGGCACAGTGGCAGCTGCAGCTCTGTGAGAACAAAGCTAAAAGTAGATTATGCTTTTGTTTCAGAAGCAGCCTCTCCTCATTTAACTCTTTAACTGACTTTTGGTTTTAAAACTCTGACAGCGGTCTGGCTACATGCATCGGGAGGTCCTGCAGATAGCCCAGCAGTACCCAAATGTGAGAGCCACGCCATGGCGCATGGTCACCATCTGGGGAGGAGCCAGCCTTCTCAAAGCCTACCTACGCAGCATGCAGGATCTGCTCTCCATGCTGGACTGGAAGTGGGATTTTTTCATCAATCTTAGTGCCACAGACTTTCCAACTAGGTTGGTCACACACACATATATACATAGAAATAAACTCAACAGCTAATCTTTGTTGCACTTTACCTAAGGTGTACATTCACTCCCACATTTGAGCCTAAATCCATGCAGTGCAAGATTAAAAAAAGATGCTTTGAGTTTAGATGAGTTACTGAAGAGGGGACATAGATATGTGAGGCAGGAGTTGCTCAGTGAATCTCAGGCCAAGTGAAAAAAAGAGGATTAGACAGATTGTCAATGAACGTCTGCCACAGAGGGTCATGGGAGATCAGGATGGTTATAAACTGTATAAATTCAAGCTTTTACCTGAAGCCCTAGTAATGCCCAAAGCTGTCTTTGACTCTCTCTCGCCCCTCTTGCTATCAGTTCAGTGTCCTGCCATCAAAAGCAGTGCTGAGACGTGTGGGTGTGTAGTGAAACATTGCAGCATGGTGTTGCTTCTGCTCCTGTCAAAATCATTGAACCGCCATGTTAAAACAAAAGAAACTTAACAGCTGGTTACACCACTTATCTTTCATAATCCCAAACAGAAAAGGGTGTCTTGAGCCATTTTCACTCTGTCACAGTGAAGTTTATTTTAGAGCTAAAAATAAAAAAAAGCATTTTAGTGTGCACTCTCTTTAACCTACTTTGTGTTTGTTGTATTCCCTCAAAGTTTGTATCTTGAGCCATTTTTCATTATTTTTGAATGCCTCTTTCCCTTTTGCAAAACTGCACCTACAATTACGGCGCTTTTTACAGCAACATTACAAAGAAACTTAACAGTTGGCAGATAAGAGAATCTAGTGGCAGCTTCAAATGAATTATTTTGGGCATGAATCAGTTTTGGCTGGCTTGTTTCTGGGGCAGCTTTGAACCCCTAACAAAGCAGCTGTTAGTCCACCTGAACCATCTCAAGGGGAAAAGGCTTGCTTGGACACAGCACAGAAAGACAATGTTTTCTGTGCTGTGTCCAGAGTAGTTTATTTCAGCTAGCACAATACTCATAACACAGTCCAAAGAACCCTGTAGATGGCCCTTTTTTTGGTCTCCTGCTTCAACATAACCTTTCCTCCTTTCAATTCTCACCATAATGCCCTCCTGCAGGACCAATGATGAACTGGTGGCTTTCCTGTCGCTGCACAGAGATAAGAACTTTCTCAAGTCCCATGGGAGAGAGAATGCCCGGTGAGTTTGCTACATAAAGGCAGCACAGTCTGCAAATACTGACATCGGGATGGCATTTTGACTTATAATAAATTACATTTGACACACCTTTTAATACTACAGAAAAACTGTAACTGAACAATGTTAATGAATGAAAGCACAAAAAGTTGCTCTATAAATTCTCAGCAAATAGAAGTGTATTTAAATATTGCTGCAGATACAGATGAGCTGGGGAGCAGAGAGCTCTGTCAGATCCATTATTTAATGCAGTGTTACAGTTCTTTATCATTTACTGCGATGAATGGTGCAAATACCTTCACCCGTGTCTCTTCCACCCATCATTTTCAGCTGTGTCCTGTGTTCCAGGTTTATTAAGAAGCAGGGCCTTGACCGTCTCTTCCACGAGTGTGACAACCACATGTGGCGTCTAGGCGAGCGCAACATCCCCGAAGGCCTGGAGGTCTCAGGCGGCTCCGATTGGTTTGCACTCACCCGCCGTTTTGTGGAGTACGTCATCAACTCCCAGGACGACCTTGTGTCGGGGCTGAAGCAGTTCTATTCCTACGCTCTGCTTCCTGCTGAGGTAAGCGAGCTGTAGGCAGTCTGTTTATCTCCCGTTGTTGAGACAGTTTCATATAGAAGCCTGTCTCAGGCTCATTGTCCCCTGCCAAGTCAGAAGAGCCTAGCAGCAGAGATAATGTAATACTTTAAGCTTTCTGGCACAGCGTGCAGCAGAAGTGCAAGATGAGGAGGCTTCGCTATATTTTATCTGTGTAGTTTGGTCTCAGAAGAGTTGTCTGTTCACCGCTATAGAGCTGTGACCTTTTTGTAATTTAGAGTGTGGTTAGAAACAGTTCATAGGTATATTTGATGGTTTACACAAGCTTAATTTGGACACAACACTTGGCCACACTGTTTTCTCACACAGTGAAGAAATAACGTACCTACTCCTATCCTTTCTTCCCAGTCTTTCTTCCACACAGTGCTCGGGAACAGTCTCATGTGTGACACCCTGGTGGACAATAACCTGCGCGTCACCAACTGGAACCGTAAGCTGGGCTGTAAATGTCAGTACAAGCACATTGTTGACTGGTGTGGCTGCTCTCCCAATGATTTTAAACCACAAGACCTCGTTCGAATCCAGGTGAGTTCAACAGAGGATGCCACTTTAAAACAAAAAACAGGGCTGGGTGATATAGACAGAAGCCATATACACTCAGTGGCCACTTTGTTAGGTACACTTTGCTAGCACTAGGTTATATTTAAAAACATTTTAAATATTTCTTTCCTCAATCAATTAGTTTGTATTATTATCTGGCTCCTGGAGTTCTTTGGGGTTAGTTCTGACTGCAAGCAAGGAAAGGCACACAAAGTAGACTAATGAGCCCTGTTTCTGTAAGATGGGAAATCACTGTTTTTGTCAACAGAGTCCGGTGGTTTTGAATAAGCACAAGGGCAGAACTGCAGATACTTTCCAGAAGAAGCGCTTTATTTAATGCTAAATCAAACTGACTTGAACTAAATTCTAATTCTTTGTCAAATATGTTTTTGCTATTTTCTCTTCCTCATCCACAGCAACTGACCCGTCCAACATTCTTTGCCCGCAAGTTTGAGTCCTCGGTGAACCAGGAGGCCATAGACATCCTGGACACTCACCTGTATGGCCAGTATGCTCCAGGAACTGTTGCTATCAAGGCATATTGGGAGAGCCTGTTTGAGCAGCTGGATGGCGTGGGCTCTCTCAGTGACGTGGCTCTCACGGCGTACTTGTCATTCTTTCGCCTGGGCCTGAAGAGTTTGGTGACTGCTCAGAGCAACGTGAAGGCCTGCAGGTGGAGAGTCTGTTCTGCTTTGCTTTGTTATTGTCACTAACACAGCACATAAGCTATTTTCTTTGTCATGTTTAATTTATCTATTTTTTTTCTCCCAGGTTTGAACCAGTAGGCGTCCCTCTATCTGTGCATGTATACTTTTATGATGACCGTTTCCAAGGGTACCTGGTTCGCCAAGAAGTCCAGGCAGTGGAGTCAAAGGCCAGGGAGACTTTGGAGATGTGGGCAGTGCCTCAGGCTACACTCGTCCTTGAGAAGAACCTTAAAGAATTTGAAAGGCTCAAGAATCTGGAAGTAAGCACTCTTTAGGGTTTTTTTGTACAAACTTTCAAGATCAAGACAACTGCAACATGAGGAAGATTTTCTAGCTGATATCTAAAAATTAGGGTGGCTGTATCAGGCGTGATCTGACAAAAGCTAAACTGAAGTTTAATTAGTTTAACAAAAAGTATGTTAATACTGGAAGAAATGAATATTCACTCACCTTCTTCAGACAGAAAGGAGTGGGTCTCTTTTGTATTGTCAGTGTTGTTGTATTATGTGTTACATCCCTCTGCAGCCCCTAATCATCTCAATGTTTTCAGCTGGTGCTAATTGGCCACACCTAGTCAGGTGTGGATAAAAGCATACCTTAGGCAAGCTTCCTGGGGGAGCTCACTTGCCTTTGCCTTGGTGGCACCAGCTGTTTTAGCCAACCTGCTGTGCATTTTAGGATTTAAAACCTCTTCTCACTAACACTCTGGTATTCATCTCCTTTTTTATGTTGCGGCTTTGAGCCGGGTCGTAACATAAGGCTTTAATCCACAAGGTTCAGTAAAGCAAGCATACTAGTGACCACCCACAAAACGGAGCGCTATGGCCACACAACGATCACATCAAGGGTTGCTCAGCACCCCTCAGTGTTATTGCCATCACCTGGCCAACAACACTCACAAGTGATCCAACAAAAGTAGCCATATTTACCACAACACTAAAGGTCACAGCACAAAGCACTCACCTCACAAGGATCTCATTAGCATCCATCAACACTGACATATGCACACACAGTATACATTATGCCAACTTAAAAATGGCCTACCTGCCTCAGGCACAAGACCATAATTATTGAATGGTCTCAAACCTCCTGCCAAGTTTGCTGCCACTGATTTACTATGCACAACTCCCAACCTAAGATGCTAAAAACAATAAAAGTTTACCTGTCTAGTCTTCAGTGGTGTACCGGACTCGAGGCAACTTTAAACGCCAACTCGAGAGCAGGCAGCAGACCAGAGATATAGTCTCCTACCAAACTCTGTACCCCCACCCAGGATAACCACCAAACACAATAAACTAAAACAACAAACAAGTGCTTCGATGGAAGGGCAGCACAGCCACCCAGCTGAAACACACTTACTAAAGGGACGTAGCTCAATCACAGTGAACACCTTCACTCACCCACTTAAAAGCAATACAAAAAACTGATATTCAGTCTCCACAAAAATGTCCGAAGATCCCGGATGAGCCCCCACTTATGTTACAACCTGGCTCAAAGCCGCAACATAAAAAAGGAGATGAATACCAGAGTGTTAGTGAGAAGAGGTTTTAAATCCTAAAATGCACAGCAGGTTGGCTAAAATGGCTAGTGAGCTCCCCCAGGAAGCTTGCCTAAGGTATGCTTTTATCCACACCTGACTAGGTGTGGCCAATTAGCACCATTGAGATGATTAGGGGCTGCAGAGGGACGTAACATATGTCACATAAATTTTTAAAAATGACTTTTTTTGTTATCCTAAGATCGGCACAGAGTGGGATCCCAAAGAGAGGATCTTCCGTAACTTCGGTGGGGTGATCGGCCCTTTGGATGAACCTCTGGCAGTCCAGAAGTGGGCACGTGGTCCGAATCTCACCGCCACTATTGTGTGGGTCGACCCGGCTTTGGTGGTGGCGGCATCTTATGACATTACAGTGGATTTGGATGCAGAGTACACACACTACAAACCGCCACTGCAGCACCCCCTGCGGCCGGGCACCTGGACGGTACGGGTGTTAAAACAATGGGAGCGTGTGGCAGAAGTTCACTTTCTTGTCATGCCGTTAACTTTTAATAACAAGGAGCCGCTACGCAAAGGTGAGACATGTATTTATAGCTCTTTATTTTCATTTTTAATTTGAAAAGATAAGGCTGATGTTTTTCTTTATTTCACTTTCTGTGACAGAATCACATGATGAAACACCAAATCAGTCAAGCACTACATTTTCCCTAAATACTTGTTCAGTCCTGTCTGTCGCGATCACAGGGCGTCTCTGTGCCCTTTAAAAGTCTTGAACTTCAAATGTTTTCAGTCATGTCATTCCAACATTTTGTGACACACCATTTCAGGCTTTCACACATTTGGTTCACACAGAAGTTAAAGCCATACTGTTGTTCAGTCTGCTGTAATTGGTAAATGTAAGTGGATGGGTATCAGGTGAATGCATTTATTTTTGCTTCTTTATAGTTTGTCTGACCCTTTCAGGTCAATTTTTGTGAATGCAAATGGTTAACAGTAACAGCAAGTTTTTGTTTATGTCCGCAAACATCTTAAGAATCCCTGAGGCCCAATTGGAAGA
The DNA here is from genome assembly GCF_057382275.1 of Copadichromis virginalis. Taxonomy (NCBI): domain Eukaryota; kingdom Metazoa; phylum Chordata; class Actinopteri; order Cichliformes; family Cichlidae; genus Copadichromis; species Copadichromis virginalis. Next base: position 16,535,532 of record NC_140621.1, read on the forward strand.
CGATGCAGCTGAAGATGGTAGAGAAGAAGGAGGCCTTGCTAGTTTTACAGTACCACTTTTAAATAGCTGTCCCAATCAGTACTCTATGGAAAAGAGAGCATGCAGGTTTAATGACAGAAGCTTTTCTAATACTGATTGCTATTGGTGAATAAAGCCAGTCACCAAAAAAGCATGCTGTGCTGAAAGTATTTTTCAGGACATTATATTTTTGTTTTGTTTTCACATTATTAAAACCAATTTCCTAATATTCAAATATGTGTTTTTAGGTAAACGATGTCAGCACTCATAACGCTATTTATTGGGTGTTTTCCTGCCCCTTTATTTATTTAATTTATTTTTTAAAACTCATTTATCATACCAGTCCATGCTGATATATCGGCAAGAAACTAATGTTGGCTATTAAATTCTCTACTTTCCACTATTTTAAACCAATATTATTACATCAACTTAAAAAATATGATTTTCACCTTTGATTTCTGTTTCCAGCATGCTTTATTTGGAAAAGAAATGGCAATATAAAGGTTTTAAGAAGTAGACGCACCCCTTAAAGTGCCCAAAACTACTCTCTCTCTCACACGCACACACACAGAAGTTTGGTGTTGCCTACAAGCTTCATCAGCTACAGTAAATAAACTACAATGCTGGTGTGTGCTGTAATCAATGACCATGCCTACCTGGGCAAACATGGCATCGGCTATGTCAGACTGCACAGTTGATGGTGTTCATTGTTAGTCTTAATCTTTGCTTTGGATTTATTGGGAATAAAAACATGCAGAATGTCCCCGGGCGTACATTAGTGCTTGATCATTCAAATCTGAAAACTTTGGTGGATTTTTCAGACACTCATGTCATCTTCTTCTGATTTTTTTCTCTCCTTCTGTTCTAGAAGAGGACAGCTGGCTTCATGCAGGACCTCCAGGGAACTTGTACCTGGAGCAGAGCTTCCAGCAGCTGAGCTCAGTGCTTAAACTGCCTCCCCAAGAACCTGCCATGCAGGTGGCCCAGCGTAATGCCCAGTTGGTGGGCCAGGCCCTTGATGCATGGGTGGACACTTCTGTTGAGTCCTTCTGGGTTATCGGCGACTTGTGTGCAACACAGACTTCCTCATGCCCAGCTTTGGGGTCTTGTTCCAAGACTGCCTGGAGCCCATTGTCCCCAGACCCTAAATCTGATATGGGCCCAGTGAAAAGCGATGGGCGGATCAGGTAGCCCTCAGAGAAGAGAGACTGCAGACGTGCGGAGAAAACCGGAGACTGCTAGGAGACCTGTGTGAACCAGGACGTCTCCGAGGTCGGCTAAGAGCTCAAGGGCACATAAGCAACGATAAGGAATCTTCCTCCACCGAGGAGCCGCGTCTTTCTCAGCGCCACAGTAATACAGGCTTGAAAGACAAGAGCATGACTGCTGGAAATTTGCACATAGGAAACTGCAAGCGCCTAGTCTTGTAGCACCGCTTACTGAATGGGTACACGGATGCCGGGTGTAACGTGTTATTTAAGCTGTCGCACAGGTTTGCGGTCATGATCCGTCTGTGCCGGAGTTTCTTTAAGAAGTGTTCAGGTGCACAGTTTTCCTGCACTTCGGTAGAATCAACAGGCTCAGTGCCGTGCTCCGTCTTCTTTTCGAGGGAGAATCAAACCTGTGAATCAAGTTATTGTGCTTATTTTGAAGCATTATTATGTAAGCATTAAGGAACAGATAGATGAAGTGCACTTTACTGTAAGACTTTGGTTTTACACAGAGGTCACTAGGTTACAATGTGAAGATTAGAAGGTAACGGTTAAGGTCATTTCTTTCTTTCTTTTTTACAATAGGAACAAACTGCCACTCCCTGTTGCACAGACGCATAAAATTTTTGGACTGTAACACAGAGAAGGAAGAGTAGTAAAGAGAGTGGGGTTCTTGTGTATCCTTAGGAGTCTTGTGCTTTTTCTTTTTAATATATTATTTGTGTCATTTTTTCACATTTTGTTTGTTAATTCGCAGAACTAGCTGCTAAATTGAGTTAAATTTTCTGTTGTTGCAAAAAAAGGCTCTGAGCTAAACGTCTGGTCTAAGGAAGTGCCTGGACTGCTGGTGCAGATAGCGAGGATGCATTCACAGTTTCCCTGAGATCATCTTTGTAATACGTCTTTAACTGAAAAGGAAGGATGTGCAGTGTGCATGAAAGCTCCAGAACAACAGACTGTGGACCTTAAGTCAGGACTTTTACTTCCGCTGTTTGACCTGTTTCTTATCCACTCTGCTAAAGCGACTCTACTGAGCTGAAGGAAATGTGGGTAAAAATAACGTTTATTCAGATTACTCTCGGCCCACTGGGAGAATTGAAACCACTCTGTTTATATGTTAGCTCAGCATGTAGGCTGGAAATAGGAAGAAGCGGGCAAAAGCCAAGACACTCTACGTCTGAAACGCAGCTGTTTGTTTGTTTTTGTTTGTTTTTTAAACAACAATGTCAGTGGAAGAGAATTCATTCTGTTTTACCTGTCGGGACCTGTAAGGCCCTCGTGTCTGTACCCTGGCTACTCCGTGTCATGTGTCAACCAAGGTATAGGACGTATAACCCCACCATAACACTAACGACTGTCACGTGTTGTCAGTCTTCTCTCTGCAGAGTAAGCAAGCTTACACAGTTCTCCAAAATGTCAAAGTTCTCTTAAATGCAAGATTTTTAGATCACACACCTGCCGTGTATCTGTTTGTATGCAGTATTGTCACGACACATTCACATTTAATTTGTTACGGTGAATTTAATTTCAACTTTTTGAATTTTGTATGTTTTCTTTGTTTGTCTTGTTTTTCTTTTTGAGTCCACCGACCCAGAGTGGTCACGAGTGTATCGTCCATTTGTTTCAGTGTGATCGAGACTCTAAGATGCCTTTATGTCACAAAGCTGAATTGTTTACTACGGGATGAAAGCTTCCACAGATGTGCAATCAATGCCTTTTCAGATGATAGTGAAACCCATGTCTGTGATTTGGTTTGTTTGATTTCTTTTTTACTCCAACGTTACGTGTTTGTTAAGTAACAGTTGGCCACCGTGTGAGTTTTAAGTGACCTTGTTTACCTCGATCAGTACAGTTGCTTCAGTGAAGCCCCAGTTTTATTGGGATAAGGGAGCAGATGAATGGGTGTGACAGATGTTATTTTTCTATCCTGTTTGGGAGGAATTATGTTTGTTGTCTGTTTATCTCTCAGCACTCTAAACTATTAGAGCTGCTCTCCAATCGTGTTACATTTGTCCAGCTGTTCAGCGTCATTTGATACAGACCTTTATTGTTTTTGGTGGGTGGGAAGTTGAGGTCTCCCTCCGTGCCGCTGTGATATGCAGCAGCCCGGCTGGTGAGTCATCCAGAGCTCTTATCTGGAAAAAGCTCATAGGACAGATCTGACTGACTCAATAAAACGAAAAAAAAAAAAAATTAAGATGTTTCCTTATTTTCATTCTTAACATGCCTTTGAATCAGGTGGAAATAGAGAGGAAATGCTTCTTATTTGAAAGTCTTAAATGAACCTTTCCGCTACATTTCGAGGGCTTTTCCCTCTTACAAGAACACGATGGGAGATATTTATGAGGCTCTCTCTCCGGGGCGCTGAACACTTCCTTTTCCCTTCCTTGTTAAAAAGCTCAACATGACTTGCATCATGAATACTGTATAAGCTACACTTCCGTTATCATCTCTGACCAAAACTACTCCTTTTAAATATTTAGTTTCAACATAATTATACATCGTAGCATGGTGATATAAACCATCCAGGGGTGAAGGAGACATGCAGAGAAGGTGGGGTGGAGGAATTAAGACAGGGCGATAAAAAGGATGGAGAGGAAGCATAAACGTTTAGTTCACCTCTAGGACTTCACCTGCTTTTTGGTTAGGAGCTGATAATTACTATTTAATAGAAAGTGGATGGACGACAGCTGGGATACGCACAGGATGAATGAGCGGGGGAAGATGGTTTCCTCGGACAGCGCGTACATGTCATCCACAGAGGATGGACAGACGCCCACGGCCATCACCTACCCTTATAATGAAGAACTAACACACAAGGTATTTATGTAACTATATTAAAAATGATGCGGGAAACTAACAATATACAAAGTGAAATTACAGATTACCACAGAAAAAAATATAAAATCTTAATTTACTTTTAAATTAACTTTCAAAAGGATGTGCTTTTTTAAATAATTAACTATTCTTTCCACAGTGACTCCTTCTGTGTCATTTTCTGGAAACATCTGTACCCAACAATAATCTAATAGCTCAGTGATCTAATGCCACCCAATATAACCTCCCTGTAGTACTAGGGGGTTATGGGAGTGCAGTGTGTCATGATTTATGAGTGTGAATGGATGAATGCGACATGTTGGATAAAATTAAAAAACTAAAAGCGCTGTCTAAGAACTGTAAAGAGCACATCACTTAATGTTCACCACCAATTTCGCGTTAGTCAGCAGGATAACTTCTGGACTTTGTCACAATCACAGGAGCTGCACAGTTTTAACTAAAGACAAAGCAAGTGAAATCCTGTTTATTGTCTCCGATTGTGGGCATTTCTTGCAGATAGTCTAATGGTTTAATCGCTCTGAATGCTCCGTAATTCCATTACTGGATATGTGTGAAACAAGTATTTATTATGGTAAGCCAAGAACAAGCTCCTGCTTCCTCACTAATTGAATTCATGGATGCATTTGCTGTTTTGCCGAGTTCTAGCCTGCCAGCAGCCCCAGCACATACTACATACTGATGGTTCCAATTTTGTTTGCAGGCTGCACTGAGCCAGTTGGCTCTCAACTCTTTAAATATCCAGTAAATGTTGAAGTCCTACATGAAAACGTGTGACAAGAAACTGCTTTGGCGAGAAAGTAGAAAATAAAATATGCACTGTAAAAGCAAAAACCTGCAGTCTTCTCAGCGTTTTACCAGAAGGAACGTGGGGTGATGTGCTCTCTCTTTTGGATGTTCAGTTTGAGCTCGAATTTTAATCTCATCATGGAAAGACCTCTGCAGTGTAGCAACGCTGTCACAACTAGTTTGACAAAATGTCAAATTTGGCTCCGGCAAAAGCACCAAATATGCCGAAACGTATGTGGGATTCTGCTGGCCTCTAAAGCTGTCCTGGGTCTCCTCAGTGTCAGGGTTCAGACAGGTCTCTGAAAAAGCTGTAGTTACCCCCCCACCTCCCGCTTTATAACATCCACACCACCAGTCTCCTGTGCTTTGACTTCTGTTTCATGGCTGCTCTCGTCTCCAGCGTCAGTCCTGAAAATGCTGCCAGCATGCTGACATCAAAATTTCATGTAGGTGGTATGAAATAGTAATCTGATGGTTTCCGAGGGGGCCGCACACTACATCTAACCTGGTCTGCATTGTTTCTACTTCAGGTGCTCATACCTGCTCTCTCTTTGAAAGGGATGCAAGCAAACACTTTATGTTATATCTGCTATTGCAGACTAAAAGCATCCTGCTCCGGAGTTTCCATCAAAAGGAAGCATGCTGGAGAGCGAGGGAGCCACGTAGCCTCAGATGTTCGGCTTGCATGTCACCTTGTTAGATTTTTAATGTGGGAAGCAAATTGAATGTGCAGAACATGAATATCGGTGTTTAAAGTGAGGAGTACAGAGGCTGCCTGCTGTCACGCTGCACTCTATCTGAGCTCCTTGACACTGCAGATAAGAAGCAGGCGGTGGAGTCTGGCCTGCTGGAGGAGGAGGAGGGTGAGGAGGACTTCTGTGTATGGAGAGGCGGTGGGGTGAGTAATGTCAATAAAGAAGGCAAGCATCTGCTGCCAAGGACCTCAAGGCTGGGTACTCTAGAAGCCAGGGAGACAATAACCATGGCGACAAGGCCAGTTGTTGCCAGAGCTGCGGTGGCAAGTCAGATGGCAGCTGGGGTGATGGATGACCCTCAGCAAACAGAGCCAGCGGCCGTTTCTGTGGCGCTGCGTCTTGCTTTTGTCCGTGCGTCAAATTCTCGGTCTGAAACGTGTACAAGAACATTTCACACCTGCATGACATCTTAAAGTATGTTTGTGTGAGATCTTTTCAGTTAAATTAAGCTGGCAGTAAAATAACAAATCAAGTAAAACTGCAGTATTACCACCAAAATGTTTTTGTTCCAAAGAAACGTGTCCCCTGTAGGACCCTAATGTGGTAATTTAGCTATTCTCAAAGCCAACACCCTGAAAATCCTTCCACCCAAATATTAAATCTTCACTCTAATCAAATTACAAGAGAGATTACGTTGGCTCACCTGCAGTACCTTGGAAGGCCATCAGGGGGCCCTGGCTCTCTCTTTGGGAATCACTACTGTGTTAACGAGTTGTGCTTCCCACCTGAGCTTCTGGTGAAACTGCTGCCGAAGCATATTTTTTTTTAAATCAACATTATGTTGCAAAGAAATAGTAAAATTTAAAAGAGCAAACTATTACGCATAATTTATGGACATCTGTGGTTTGATTTCTTTGCATGCGTGGATTGGATGGGTTGTTAAGACTGTGAGAATTTCATTTCAACGGCAGCTTTAGAAATAGATTTACTTAGAAAACCGCTGACGTGTTCAGTTCTTATTTTACCTGCTGTATCTTCCTGGTGAGATGATGGTAGTATTACACATCAAGGTTGTTATAGTTAACTAAAACTAAACTGAAACTAAATGGGAAACAAGATTTTATAAATAAAAACATATATTACAGCTTGTGAGTCCACTGCTTTTAAAATATGTGTTTTTATTGTAATACCTGCACTGATTTTAATAAATCTTACCTCTAGTATGATTTACAATATACAACAACACCTAAAAAGACTAGAACTCACACTGAAGGTAATAAAAACTAAACTAAAACTAAAGATTTTGAACCAATGAACTAAAACAAACAATCAAAAAATAACTGAAACTAAACCGAACTAAAACTAGCAGGTCAATATGAAATAAAAGTTCAAAAATATGAAAAAATACAAAACTATGATGACTCTGCTGCCCAGAACCTTAGAATATATTTAGATTTAAAACCTCCACATGTGACATTTTTGTGGTGTTTCTATAGATCCACTGTAATCTGTAATGCATATGTAACATGATGCAGTGGGGGGGATAATTGATGTTGAGTCCTGGGTTCAAATCCAGCCTGGGGCCTTTCTGTATGCAGTTTGAATGGATGGTTGTCTGTTTGTGTAATCCCTGTGATGGACAGGTTAGCTGGGATAGACTCCAAACTCTAATTTGGAAAAGCAGAAGAAAATTAATAGATTCCACTTATTTTTAAGATATCCTAACCTGATGCTAAGAAGTTGTTTTGCTAAACTGTAACTTGCCTGAACTAAAATTAGTTGGTGACACTTTATAAAGCGGCGCATGAACACAAGAAATTTCAACGTATTTTATTTGAAATTATGATGTAATTATATTTACCTACAAATACTTAAAGTTAGATGAACTAGAATAAGGGGATAACAAGTCTGGCTTTTACACAAAAAGATATTACTATGCTGTGAGTACATTTAAGTGCAATTTCATGGTAATTTTGCAAGAAAACCAAATTATTTCCCCATCTTACATCCTAAATATGCTGTACTTTTCAGGGCACGGGCTGTATTATGAAGTGCATTCATCTCACCTGAATATCCGTTAGGTTAATGTACGTGATCGATGTTTTATTACTCAACAGTCCTTTTATGTATACTACAAATGTGACGAAGACTGTTCTCCCTGACCAGCTTAAAGTGAAAATAAATGTGTGTGACCTATTAGAGAGCCAAAGTTAAGCCACTCCATAATATGACCTGCACCCTGAAAAGTACAGTGTAGTTACAATGTAAGATGGGGAAATACACTTTATTTTTCCACAAAATTAATATATTATTCAACACTTTACTGAAAGAATAGTTTGTTTCCTGTGAAATTTCCGTAGGTATGCAATACTTAAAGTTAATCAAATTATTTTGGCACATTGCACACTACTTAAAATGAGTTATACACAACTTAAATGTACTCACAGCATAGTCATTTCTTTATTTCATGTAAACACCTGACCTTTTACCCCTTTATTCTAGTGTAGCTACCTGTAAGTATTTGTAGGTAAATATAATTATATTGTAGTTTCAAATAAAATACACTAAAATACCATGTAATTACAGGGTAATTACACCTTTAGTCACGGGCTGTATTATAAAGTGTTACCTGTTGGTTAACACCTCTGTATCCAAAGCTCTTTACTTTGATGAGCTGTACTTAGGTTAACAGTTAGAACTGAAGTGAATCTGTGATGTCTAAGAGAAAAATGGGAGTAACAGAGAGATAGTGGCACCATAAGGGTACAGGAGCAGATGTGAGGCATCAGTCTGAGACGTGAGCACGGATCTCGCACACATAACCCGATTACATTCCCGCTTCACCGGTGCCCATTGTGCTTCCCTCTTTTTGCTGTTATTGACTCCCAGCTCCGGCTGTCACACAGCATCATGGAGCACAGAGCTCCACACTGAGCAGCCTATGAACACACGCATTGTCCTACACCGCCTGTGCCCACACAGCGCAGGGCCTCGGGCGACAAGTAGAAGCTGCAGCGCTGAAGCCTGCATGATGTTGCCTCTGTTTCTCTGTAAATCTGTCTGCAGACCATCCTGGTGGGGGACAGCGGAGTGGGCAAGACCTCCCTGCTGGTTCAGTTTGACCAGGGCAAGTTCATCGCAGGGTCCTTCACCTCCACCGTGGGCATCGGCTTCACGGTGAGTCCACTTTTCATGTCCACCGCTCACCCCACCCACTCTTTGTTCTGGCTCACTCATACTTCTGCCTTGCTCGCCCGTGTGTCTGTGTGTGTGTATATATGTGTATGCTTTCTCTCCCTCCTCCTCCCACCTCATTAAGCCGCTGACTTCACCCGAGTGTTGAGGGAGATGTCACCGTGATGGGCTGTTTGCACTAAAGTCGTGACATTTGCTGCGAAGCAAATCTTCTCTGTTTGGGTGCTGGGGAGTGTTTGACTCCTTCGGTATGTGTCAGTGAAGTGTGACGTGAATCAGCGGCGCTTCTCCAGTGCACCAATGTTGCATTTTATCACTGCATTCATTATAATCCTTACCACACTGCAGGGGTTAAGGATTATAGTCAATGATGCCAATGCTACAATTGAATTGAAATTACTATCAGGAGAGCACAAGTGATGGATGCTGAGGCGTGCAGGCTATTTGCTGCTGGATGTTTGTTGCAAAGATGCTTCCAACAAGACTGATTTGATGCTTTGTGACATTTTTTTTTTTTTTTTTTTTTGTGGCTGAGGGTCAGGCTGGGTGACAAGTGAAGGCCAAAAGAGACAAACAGGAGGCATGCATGGCTTAGTCTGGTGGATTTTTTCCCCCCTTGTTGCCACACTGATGATAACTTTGGGTTTGTGTCATTGCCATTAGTGCAGCGCAAAGGAGGGGGAAAATCTGCGGGAAAGTAGAAAACTGGCTTTGGCATTGCACATTTGCATAAGTTTGCAGAAATGTATGATCTAAGGTTCAAACGCCCTGCAGAAAGATGCACTACAAAAATAAATAGATAAATAAATAAATCTTCTGGAAGCGTAAGTGTGCTGGATTAAAGTCAGGGGTGAGACAGGGTGTGCAAAAAGTGCCTTTCATTGGGTGTCTGCAGGCGACACTTTGAAAGGACCTGGCTGAGATGATCAGCAAGGTGGAAATTCAGGCAGTTGTGCTGAGCTGGCCGGAACAAATTGAGATTTAAAGCTTTTTCAGTCTCTGCGTTCAGATATTTTAGACATGTCTTCTCTTCATAAGCCGTAAAGCAGTGAACCGGGGGGAAAAACGGGCACGCAGGAACTGGTAACTGACAGTTTATCTGATACGATCTGAAATGTTAAATTGACTCATTTTCCTCAGCTGCACCTCCAACGTGCTGCTCTGACACGGCTCCGTCATGTCAGTTAGTGAGTGTTTTTTCCACGTGGAGTAATTTGTTGAGAGTGAGAGACGCGAGTTCTTTGATGAGAACTGTGCAGGTTTGATTTAAATTACTATAACTGAGCAAATAAAGCAACACGACAAAAGTGGCACGAGGTAAAAAAAAAAAAAAGAAGACTTGCACAGAGCTGTGAAAGTATTTGCCACCTACCTGATTTCTTAGCTTTTTTTGTACATTTGCCAAACTTAAATGTTTCAGATCATCAAACAAGTTTTTTTTTAATGGTGATTTAATTGGTGGAGGGGTAAAAAAGTTATCCAAACTTACCTGGCCTTGTGTGAAAAAGTAATTGCCCTCTAAACCTAATAACTGGCTGTGCCACTCTTAGTAGCAAGAACTGCAATCAAGTGTTTGTGATAACTGACAGTGAATCTTTCACACAATAGAAGGAATTTTGGCCCAGATTTGTTTTAATTCAGCCACACTGGAGGGTTTTCAAGCACGAACAGCCTATTTAAGGTCATGACTTTGACTAGGCCAATCCAAAAGCTTAATTTTGATGTTTTTAAGACATTTTAAGACATTTAAGACATCATTGTCTTGCTCCAGAACTCAAGGGCCTTTCAGCTTCAGGGGACAAACTCATGGTCAGAAAATATCCTTCAGGATTTTCTAGTAGAGAGCAGAATTCATTGTTCCAACATTTGCAACAAGTTGTTTAACTTTGTGTTTTTTTGGTCAGCAGTGGTTTTCTCCATAGATCCCAGTCGCTTTTGTATTGTTGAATCATGAACTCTGAATTTAACTGAGGCAAATGAGGCCTGCAGTTCTTTAGATGTTGTTCTGGGTTCTTTGTGACCTGAATGAATCGCTGATGCGCTCCTGCAGTCCGTTTTTGTTGGCAAGAAATTTATGGGAAGATTCAGTATAAGTTTTCCCCCTTTGTGGTTCACTGGAGTCCCAAAGCCTTAGAAATATCTTTGTAACCCTTTACAGACTGATACATGTCAGTGACTTTGTTTTTCAGCTGTTCCTTTTAGAAATCTGTTGCATCATCTAAGGAGCCTGGAAAGGAAAGTGACTGGACTTTTTGCTTTTCTTTCCAAGCTCCTTAGAGTCCTGTGACCTGGATGACTGACAAACCAGACAGACATATTGCGTTTTGAAATCTTTTAGCCTGCTTCAGTTTGTCAGACAGCTTCTGTTTCATTGATTTCTTTATCCAACATGTCTGGCAGTAATCAGGCCTGGGTGTGGCTTTCAGCTCTCCAAGAAAAAACAATGTGGTTAACCACAGTTAACTCATGATTTAACAAAGGATCACACGCAGCCACGAAGATTGGGGTCGCTTTCCCCCCCAAAAAATGAATTAAATCTCCATTTTAAAAAGAAACTCGGAAGTAAAACAGGAAACAAATGCGGACACAGACGGCTAGGATGCCAACCACAAAACCACGACATGCCCAGCTCCATGTTTTCTCATTATGTTAATGCAAGAGGGGGAGACGCTGCTGCCGCTGACGGGGACTCATGAGCTCATATGTGTGAGCGGCAGATCGCATGTCAGTTACGTAACATAAATGATCTGTGACCGTGCCGCCTTTAGTCCCGTCTGAGCGCGGAGAGTCTCCTCTCCGAACGGCAGGTGGAGACAAACACTGTCTGCTGCTGTAGCTGGAAACTGGGAGGACAACTGGTCGATCAAGAAGGCGCAAGAATAACAAAAGACTCAAACCAGTTTAACAAGACTCGATAGAATGTCCCAGGATAACAAAAAAAGAATGTTTGTAAAAATTGGGCACATATTAGGTTTTGGTGTGTGCGCAGGGATGTTGATGGTGGTGTAAATGAACAGCCAAGTATGATTTGTGGATCTTTAAACTAGTAGTCCGTCCACCTCTCACCTGTGCGTGTGCGTGTGGATGGAGTGGGGGGGGGGGGGGGGGGGGGGTGATCCTCTCGATCGAGCACCACCACCTGTGGCAGATGAGTCAGCCGTCAGCGCGTCTGACCCCGCGGCTCCAATGTCAGCGTGAATCAGCGGCGCTTCTCCAGTGCACCAATGTTGCATTTTATCACTGCATTCATTATAATAATAATAATAATAATGATAATAAACTTTATTTATAAAGCACACTTAAAAACCAAGGGTATGCCAAGGTGCTTAACAAGTAAAATAGAGTATAGGAGGAGGATAATAGAAATAGGACCAAAGCAAGTACTAAATATGCAAACAGATAACTGTCACTAATACATAGGAAAGCAACAGGTACAGAGCAAACAAGAATTTAAATGAGCATAGAAGTGCATGATATAAAATCATAAAAGAAATATTAACTAGAGGGAAAGGCAAGATTGAATAAGTGGGTTTTTAATCGTGATTTGAACAGTGCAATGGAGTCAGATGCGCGGAGGTCGAGAGGAAGGGTATTCCACAGTACCGGGGCAGCCAGAGCAAACGCACGGTCACCCCGGGACTTCAGTCGAGATCTGGGTTGGGTCAGAAGTAGTTGAGTGGCAGATCTGAGTGTTCTAGCAGGAGTATGTGGTTTGAGAAGTTCACTAAGATAACTTGGCGCTAATTTATTAATAGTTTTGAAAGTAAGGAGTAATATTTTAAATTGAATACGGTACTTTATGGGCAGCCAATGCAGGCTAGCTAGGACAGGGGTAATATGGCAAAATTTCCTGGTACCAGTCAAAAGGCGGGCTGCTGCATTTTGGACTGTTTGCAGTCTAAGAAGAAGAGAAGAGGGAAGACCATAGTACAAGGAGTTACAATAATCCAACCTGGAGGTCACAAAAGCGTGAATAAGCTTCTCCAGGTCCTCATGCGGAACATAATGCCTAGCCTTAGAGATAAGGCGCAGTTGGTGGAAGCTAGATCTCACTACAGCAGACACTTGCTTATCGAGTTTGAGCGAGCTATCCAGCAGTACACCCAAGTTACTGACATAGTCACAAGAAAAACTAGCAAAGGAACCCAGGGCAGCACAGAGTTGGGCACGAGGGATTTTACTGTTGAACACCACAATCTCAGTCTTCTTATCATTTAAAACGAGGGAATTACTCAGGAACCATTCTTTGACCTCCCGCATGCATTCTTGAAAGTAGTGCAGGGACACAGCAAGGTCGTCAGTAAGTTCAAAATAGATCTGTATGTCATCGGCATAACAGTGGAAGGCGATATTGTATTTTTCAAAGATTGTGCCTAGAGGGAGCAAATACAATGAGAAGAGAATAGGGCCTAAAACTGATCCTTGAGGCACACCACAACAGACCGGAGCGGAGGAAGAGGAGAAGGTGCCTAAGTGAACTGATAAGGATCTATCAGCGAGGTATGATTTAAACCAGTCGAGGGCAGTGCCTCTAATACCCACAGTGTGCTCAAGTCTTAGTAATAAAATGTTATGGTCTACCATATCAAAGGCCTTACCACACTGCAGGGGTTAAGGATTATAGTCAATGATGCCAATGCTACAATTGAAATTACTATCAGGAGAGCACAAGCGATGGATGCTGAGGCGTGCAGGCTATTTGCTGCTGGATGTTTGTTGCAAAGATGCTTCCAACAAGACTGATTTGATGCTTTGTGACATTTTTTTTTTTTTTTTTTTTTTTTGTGGCTGAGGGTCAGGCTGGGTGACAAGTGAAGGCCAAAAGAGACAAACAGGAGGCATGCATGGCTTAGTCTGGTGGATTTTTTCCCCCTTGTTGCCACACTGATGATAACTTTGGCTTTGTGTCATTGCCATTAGTGCAGCGCAAAGGAGGGGGAAAATCTGCGGGAAAGTAGAAAACTGGCTTTGGCATTGCACATTTGCATAAGTTTGCAGAAATGTATGATCTAAGGTTCAAACGCCCTGCAGAAAGATGCACTACAAAAATAAATAGATAAATAAATAAATCTCCTGGAAGCGTAAGTGTGCTGGATTAAAGTCAGGGGTGAGACAGGGTGTGCAAAAAGTGCCTTTCATTGGGTGTCTGCAGGCGACACTTTGAAAGGACCTGGCTGAGATGATCAGCAAGGTGGAAATTCAGGCAGTTGTGCTGAGCTGGCCGGAACAAATTGAGATTTAAAGCTTTTTCAGTCTCTGCGTTCAGATATTTTAGACATGTCTTCTCTTCATAAGCCGTAAAGCAGTGAACCGGGGGGAAAAACGGGCACGCAGGAACTGGTAACTGACAGTTTATCTGATACGATCTGAAATGTTAAATTGACTCATTTTCCTCAGCTGCACCTCCAACGTGCTGCCCTGACACGGCTCCGTCATGTCAGTTAGTGAGTGTTTTTTCCACGTGGAGTAATTTGTTGAGAGTGAGAGACGCGAGTTCTTTGATGAGAACTGTGCAGGTTTGATTTAAATTACTATAACTGAGCAAATAAAGCAACACGACAAAAGTGGCACGAGGTAAAAAAAAAAAAAAGAAGACTTGCACAGAGCTGTGAAAGTATTTGCCACCTACCTGATTTCTTAGCTTTTTTTGTACATTTGCCAAACTTAAATGTTTCAGATCATCAAACAAGTTTTTTTTTAATGGTGATTTAATTGGTGGAGGGGTAAAAAAGTTATCCAAACTTACCTGGCCTTGTGTGAAAAAGTAATTGCCCTCTAAACCTAATAACTGGCTGTGCCACTCTTAGTAGCAAGAACTGCAATCAAGTGTTTGTGATAACTGACAGTGAATCTTTCACACAATAGAAGGAATTTTGGCCCAGATTTGTTTTAATTCAGCCACACTGGAGGGTTTTCAAGCACGAACAGCCTATTTAAGGTCATGACTTTGACTAGGCCAATCCAAAAGCTTAATTTTGATGTTTTTAAGACATTTTAAGACATTTAAGACATCATTGTCTTGCTCCAGAACTCAAGGGCCTTTCAGCTTCAGGGGACAAACTCATGGTCAGAAAATATCCTTCAGGATTTTCTAGTAGAGAGCAGAATTCATTGTTCCAACATTTGCAACAAGTTGTTTAACTTTGTGTTTTTTTGGTCAGCAGTGGTTTTCTCCATAGATCCCAGTCGCTTTTGTATTGTTGAATCATGAACTCTGAATTTAACTGAGGCAAATGAGGCCTGCAGTTCTTTAGATGTTGTTCTGGGTTCTTTGTGACCTGAATGAATCGCTGATGCGCTCCTGCAGTCCGTTTTTGTTGGCAAGAAATTTATGGGAAGATTCAGTATAAGTTTTCCCCCTTTGTGGTTCACTGGAGTCCCAAAGCCTTAGAAATATCTTTGTAACCCTTTACAGACTGATACATGTCAGTGACTTTGTTTTTCAGCTGTTCCTTTTAGAAATCTGTTGCATCATCTAAGGAGCCTGGAAAGGAAAGTGACTGGACTTTTTGCTTTTCTTTCCAAGCTCCTTAGAGTCCTGTGACCTGGATGACTGACAAACCAGACAGACATATTGCGTTTTGAAATCTTTTAGCCTGCTTCAGTTTGTCAGACAGCTTCTGTTTCATTGATTTCTTTATCCAACATGTCTGGCAGTAATCAGGCCTGGGTGTGGCTTTCAGCTCTCCAAGAAAAAACAATGTGGTTAACCACAGTTAACTCATGATTTAACAAAGGATCACACGCAGCCACGAAGATTGGGGTCGCTTTCCCCCCCAAAAAATGAATTAAATCTCCATTTTAAAAAGAAACTCGGAAGTAAAACAGGAAACAAATGCGGACACAGACGGCTAGGATGCCAACCACAAAACCACGACATGCCCAGCTCCATGTTTTCTCATTATGTTAATGCAAGAGGGGGAGACGCTGCTGCCGCTGACGGGGACTCATGAGCTCATATGTGTGAGCGGCAGATCGCATGTCAGTTACGTAACATAAATGATCTGTGACCGTGCCGCCTTTAGTCCCGTCTGAGCGCGGAGAGTCTCCTCTCCGAACGGCAGGTGGAGACAAACACTGTCTGCTGCTGTAGCTGGAAACTGGGAGGACAACTGGTCGATCAAGAAGGCGCAAGAATAACAAAAGACTCAAACCAGTTTAACAAGACTCGATAGAATGTCCCAGGATAACAAAAAAAGAATGTTTGTAAAAATTGGGCACATATTAGGTTTTGGTGTGTGCGCAGGGATGTTGATGGTGGTGTAAATGAACAGCCAAGTATGATTTGTGGATCTTTAAACTAGTAGTCCGTCCACCTCTCACCTGTGCGTGTGCGTGTGGATGGAGTGGGGTGTGGCGGGGGGGGGGGGGGGGGGGGGGGTGATCCTCTCGATCGAGCACCACCACCTGTGGCAGATGAGTCAGCCGTCAGCGCGTCTGACCCCCGCGGCTCCAATGTCAGCGTGAAAGACACACCATCGTCCGCGGAGCCGCCGTCGACGTCCTCGCATAGCTGCTCAGTTAATGATCTGCCCACGCCACGATGCACCGCTCTGCTCTGAACAATCACACTAATGTTTCCGCCTGCTTGTCATCACTGCCTTCTCCTTGACTGCTGGATGGCGCCGCTGCAGCTGATGTTTAAGTTTTGACCGTCTTCTTCCGCGTCTTCTCACAGTGCGCGAGTTGAGGTGTGATTTTTTTCTCCTCCTTTCTTCACTTGGGAAGGTGATCCTTTCGTGGCCACACGCAGTATGCGAGCAGAGGTGGAGGTTGGCGGACACTGGGACTGAGTTGGCGGAGATCTCGCTGGAGGCTCTTTGCGCGTCTTTCTTCCTGTTTTTTGTTTTTGTTTTGTTTTCTTGGACACCTTCGGAGATCGGAACTGTTTGGGGTTTTTAATTTTTAATTTTGGAAGGGGGGAAGGCTCTTTAGCCTGCGCTCTTTCCCTTGGCACTGCGATGTCCACGAGAAAGGCATCGTTGACGGAGAAGCAGGCAAAAAACGGCACATCAAAATATGTCTTGGAGAGATGCGCGTCTATTAACGAGTATTACGATATTGCCTTCAAGGTGTGTATTTCCGTCTTGTTGTGTCTGTGTTCGGGGGGGCTTGTTTTGCCTTTTTTTGTGGTGCTACAGTTGGAACAGGTGTGTACATTTATTGCACTGTGACAGCTGGGTGTACCTTCAGCAGCAGCGACACGACTATTGACTTTTCACATGTGCAGCGCTCACTGGTGATCACAAGCGAGAGAGAGAAAAGAAATGCAATCTGAAGGCTCTGCCTTTTAGCAGGCCATTATTTTTTTTACAGTTTGCATAATGACAGCATAGCAGACAAGTCATCCACCCGGTTTGGTGCTGAATAAGCCTTTCTTTGAGGAGGCTCTAAATCCTCGTCCGCCCAGATGTTTGCAGAGGGTGTACTTGTTGCTCCTCACAGCTTCTGCTGAATGAGAGCCGCCCAGGTTTTTCACACTGTTCCATCAACTCACAGAGACGGCAGCAAAACTTGCATTCAAGTGCAACTCTGTTAGCCCGTGCGCATTTGCATGGCGTGCTTTTTCTTTTATTGAAGCAGCCATGACTCGGTGTAAGCAATGCGTAATATTTTCACCTTCATGCTGCTGGATTGATTGTACAATTACGCACCCCCGTTGTTGTAATTATATTGATTGGAAAGGGGTGCCTGCTGGAAAGAAAATGAAAAAAAAATGACGAGAGTAAAATTACAGAGTTGGCTGATCACATCTTAACCCCCCCAGTACTTGCAAAGTGTCACATCCTGGTGGCGGCTAAGTCAACACTATAGTGTACTGTGGCTTGATACATGATATACTGCACAGCGTGGTCGTGGGTGTCAAACTGTATGATTCCAGCTGTGAAATGTTCATGCAGTGTGTTTAATGCAACGCACATCTGTCGGTTTATTTTTGTGTCAATGGGTTTTTGTTTTGTTTGTTTGTTTGTTTTGATCAGCTGTAACCTGTTGTCCCCTCTTCTTCTTCTTTGGTGGTGGGTTTGCTCTAGGTGATGTTGCTGGGAGATTCGGCCGTGGGGAAGACATGCCTCTTGGTGCGCTTCAAAGATGGGGCATTTCTGGGAGGCAACTTTATAGCCACCGTTGGAATAGACTTTAGGGTGAGAGAGATTCTGTAGAAGTCACCCAATAAACCATAATGATGCTCAATTTCTCTATGAGCCTTTCCGTGTGTGTGTGGGTGTGTGTGTGTGTGTGTCAGTATTCTTGTTAATCATATGAAGCAATAACTTACGTGTGCAAAAACAACCTAATACTATCCGCAAAGCAACAAAAACAACAGTAATCTGTCTGTTAACGAGCGACATCGACCCAATTATCACCCTGCAGTTTCTGCGAGGAACACTTCGTCATTCTGCGTTGATGGCACCAAATGTACAAAAAAATATCAGTGGAGTTCACAGACCACTTGTGCTGTTAGGCTGCAGACTGCTTCATAAATGTCTTGGCAGATGCCTGCCCACGTCCCTGTCTCCTGGAAAGATTGGCTGCAGCTCAGCTCAGTCCTGGAGGAGTCACCATGCTGACAGACGAGCTCTTATTCACACACACCTCGTGTGCGCGCACACACACACAGCCCACACAGTGCTGGATTTGATGCAAACGGGCAAATGTGCTGCTCGGACCGAGTGGACAGGCTCACCCTCAGCATCCGAGTTATCCTCCAATCAGAGCAAAGCACTCTCACTAATGGCAAGTCAAGTAGGGGGTTGGATGGGTAGGTGGGTGGGGGTGGTTCGAGGAGGAAATTGTGCTGCATTAGCCAAAGTGATGTATTGTCTTCTCTGGATAGAGGTGCAGACACGAAGGAGCGTAATGGATGTCTGACAGGTACACGACGCATCAGCATCTCTCACTCTGCCTCCCCTCGCTCAGCAACAAGTGCTGCAGCCAATTCATAAAATGCATCAACACCGATCAACACTTGCATTCGTTTGTAGTGTCAGACTGAGGGCCTGGCAGAGAGTCACCTTTTGCTGTCACATTTGGGAGAAAGGTGAAAAGGTTGTCTCATACGCATGCACAGGCAGACAGGCAGTGTGTTGTTGTAGCTTGTAACATGGCCGGTCTATTTTCGGCATGCTTCCTTGTAGCAGTTACTCAGCATGCGGGCTCCTCTCACGTCATAATTTTGTGGGGGGGAGAAAATGGAAACCCATGGCAACTAATGCAGGGGTTGAACCATGTCCATTCCGCCAAAAGCAGACGATTCAGCAGGTGGCAGCTCGTTGCTGCCAGTGACAGCCTTGCACACGTCATAGAGGTTTCGTTATTTGTGTTTCTGTGCGTACTTCCGTGCTTTTGCAGGAAAGGCAGGGAGCGTTTGAGATGACCTGTCACTGATATGAAGTTTCAGACTGATTAAGGAAGTGCACTCGCGAGTCATACTTCCTTCGTGTCATGGTGGTTTTTGCAGTACATGCTTGAAATATGCATATGACCTGGTTTCGTCCTGCAGGTCACGGTGGCATGAAAACCCCCCTCAAACTCTCCCTTTACCCCCATGATGCAACGCACTGCAGAACTCTTGTTGTTTGCTCCTCTTTTGCACCCTTCCCAAAAATCTGTTTTCAACAGATTTTCTACAGATTTCAAAAATCTGTAGTCTTTTTTTGTTGTTGTTTGTTTTAGCGAAGGTGGCCAGATCATCCAAACATCGATAGTATCGATACGAATGTTGGTACTGGTATTGGATCGATACTAGTGCAACAGGATCGATATATCCATATTTTGTTTCTAGCCTCAGTTCAGTATTAAAACCTCTGAATTTTATTTAAATAATTAATTTATATATATATATATATATATATATAAACCTCCAACTTCAAGCATGCACTATATTCACAGATTTCACATAGATGAAAGTGTAAAATGTGTGTTTTGTTGTATCAATCTATTATTGTGGAAAACAAAACTCATTAGCGTTCATTAAAATGTGTTCCCAGACTGATGTCATAAATCATGACACGCTGCTCTCACCTCCTGTCTTTATGGGTTAAAAGTATCGATACTGGAACTGGTATCTGCAATAATGGCCCTGTATTTACTCGTTATCGGATCAGTACCAAAATTTGCAGCATCTTAATCACAGCACTATTTTTTTTAGCCGGGTCGCCTAAACTATTTTAGACAGATCTTTTCTTTTCTTTTTTAAAAACAGGAAATCAGAGGGCACCCCTACAGGGCGGCAGGAAATTAACGGGGGAGTCCGTTGTTCTGCTGCCAGTCCTCTTTCTCACTGTTGTGTAATTAAGTCTCTTATCCCAAAGACCTCGCTGTTGTGTGGGTGTTGCAAATTACTTTCCCTGCCAGCATTCAAATCCACTTTTAGTCGCCCTGTGTCTTTTTGTCACACGCTGAGTCCATGAGCTTTTTTGGTCCGCTGTGATGTTCGTCATTCATTTCTGTGCCATTTCCGCAGCACTCCAGTCTCTAAACATATGGTGACTTGTCTCACGCAGACTCTCCTTGTTTTCTTAGAATAAAGTGGTGGATGTCGACAACCTGAAAGTCAAGCTACAGGTGAGAGCGTTGCACCTTGTCGATGTCTGCCTGCATTTCACCTCATCGCATGACAGCTCCTCTTTCATCCCTCAAGCAGCTTTAATGGCCTCAGCTTTAGGTTCACCTCAGTTCATCCAGGGTGGGAGATGATAGAGAATCCAAAATTACCTGGAAAAGAAAAAGTGATTTCTCCATTTAAATGAAATCTGTGATTTTAACCACTGTTAAAGATATCCAGTTAAAGATATTGTGTTAGAAAAAAGGGATTTGGGGTTTTATTCCGGCAGCATGCTGTTGGCACACAGTCCCCCAAAACATGGCAGTCTATCATTATGACCTGTTCATTCAACACTGAGTGGGAGGCAACAGATTTAGACGCCTCTGCTATCTTAGCCTCTCTTCTTTTGCAAGCATTATACATTAGGGGAAAAAAATCCTGTGATTAATCCCAAAATAGACGTAATGAGTTACAGCAGAAAATCTAAAGTCTCAGAAAGGTTCAGAGACTTCAAAGGGGCTGGATGAATTGCAGCAGGTGGATAGGATGTATTCAACATTTCCTCATACCATTTATTTGACATTACAAATCATTTGTGACTTGCTTCGCTCTTTGATTTGTGTTTTGGAAACACTGGGGTTTTTAAAAAAAGCATATAGCTTAATATTATATTTTAACCTACATAGTAGCTCAGGAAGTTCAGAAGCAGCCCTACAACCTGCCAACATGCTGAATTAACAGAAACACCACATGTCTATATACAAACAACTAAATTAATTTCATTTGATATTGAACTAAATGCTGAGAAATGCCTAGAATATAGTCAAATATAGTAAAAATGCAGGATTTATTTAAGGATGTATTCAAGAAAACAGCTGCTACACTAGGCCAACTAATTTAGCAGTTTCTCTACTAGAGCCAGTAATTTTGCAAGACAATGAGCTAAATGGCCAAGCTGGTCATT
Organism: Copadichromis virginalis; assembly: GCF_057382275.1. NCBI lineage: Eukaryota > Metazoa > Chordata > Actinopteri > Cichliformes > Cichlidae > Copadichromis > Copadichromis virginalis. The sequence continues at coordinate 16,556,784 of NC_140621.1, forward strand.
TATTATAATTATATTCCCGGGCCGCTTCATTAGGTACACCTGTTCAGCTGCTCTTGTAACGCAAATATGTAATCATCCAATCACATGGCAGCAACATTTAGGCATGTAGAGTTGGTTAGGGCGACATGCTCAAATCGAGCATCAGAATGTGGAAGATAGATGCTTAAAAGTGACTTTGAATGTGGTATGTTTGTTGGTGCCAGATGGGCTGGACTGTAGTGCAGCGGCCTCCACAATCACCAGATCTCAATCCAACCGAGCACCTTTGGGATGTGGTGGAAGGGGAGACTCACATCAATGACATGCAGCCGACAAATCTGCAGCAACTGTGTGATGCTATCATGTCAACATGAATCCAAACTTCTGAGGAATATTTGCAGCACCTTCATGAATTGAGGCAGATCTGAGGGTCCAATCCGGTAATAGCAAGGTGTACCTAATGAAGTGACCAGTGAGCAAAAAGCTACAAAAATACAAAGTTTAGCTTTATCAGCAAGCTTTAACTTCTAACTTCAACTACTCAGATTCTGGATTTGAATCAAATCTTCACGCTTTACTGCGTTAGAGCTTTGTGGAGAGGTATTATCGCTCGCAGTGCGTGCTGCTGACAACAAGCTGTCTTGTATTTCGTGAGGGTGGATCAGGATGCACACCAGTGTTTGCATACCATGTATCTGTGTGCTTTGTTACCCAGATCTGGGATACAGCCGGCCAAGAGAGATTCCGCAGTGTAACGCACGCCTACTACAGAGATGCCCAAGGTAACCTTTGCATTTTTATGTATTTTACTTCCTCATGCTCTCCGTGTGGGGGAAGGTCTAGAGTAGGTAATGAAGCAAAGCAGTGTGTGTGTTCATCTATGAAAGAGTAGCCCTTTTTAAAATGTTTCCTTTCTCACAGCGTTACTCCTGCTTTATGATATCACCAGCAAGCCATCATTTGACAACATCAGGGTAAGACTTTCTCAGATTACTTTCCCCCTAGTGCTTTCGCTGCCTCTGCCTCTCATTGCTCCTCTCTGCTCTGTGTTTATTTTCACTTCCTGCTCCCAAGCCCCCTCAAGCTGAATGTTAAACTCTATTTACATGCAAAGTACTGCGGGGGCCCGTAGCGTCTTCTCTCTTTAGAATGACAAGATGTTATCATTTGCTTGGTTACACAGTTTCAATAATGAAAAGCAATAAAAACATTCAAGGACAAGAGTGACTCAGTGACGCCATGATTGATTGGAGGGTGGTAATAACGCACTGCTCAGGAGGAACAGCAGAGCGCTTGCTTCATCTGGTGGTGTTTGCTTCTTTTTTTTTTTTTAATTGACCAATATCCTCCTCCTCCTCTGACTGTCTATCTTTTCTACTTTTGAAGGCTTGGCTGACTGAAATACACGAGCATGCCCAGAAGGATGTGGTCATCATGTTGCTCGGCAACAAGGTGAGCATAGCTTCCGTTTAGTGTTACATAAAAGATTAGGAGCATAACAAGTCCTTTGCACAATTTTAACACGCCGTTGTCACATTTTGTCACACATGCACGAATGCAAACTCTTAATCTCTTAACATAACGTTTACAAGCGCACAAATTGATGTCCTGATCGTGTTGCTGTGTGTCTCCTCTGATTTGTGTGCTTTTAATGTGCACACCTGTGCACACAGAGACGGCCTGTTTTCAAATTTGTCGCTTTCATCCATCATCCGGTGTTATTCCATCATCATGACTATTAAGGATACATTCATCCAAAAACAGTGCCTCACTAAACTGCTGTTGCTTTGCTTCAAGCGGCCGATGCATTGAATATTTCCTGCAAAGCGCTTCTGGTGATGAAAAGAGACATTTTCCTGTCTCACTGCAACAGCAGTCATTGCTAATATATCTAAAAGCTCCCTCTGGTGGCTCAGAGAAAACTCACTCGTCTCAAGGGTCTTAGCTGTCACGTAGCAGCAGCTCAGATTGTTTGCTGTGAAAGCAGCGGGACTGGTGGCATCGGTCTTCTGCTGGAGGTGGAGATTCTGACATTTCACCAGTCTGAAGGAGATCTGGCTCACCAGCTGGCGGCCCGGCTGCCAGATAAGAGACAGGACGTGCCGGCTGACGAGATGTAGCGGATGGCATGGTGAATCTGTGACCCGTCACCTACGCTGTGATGACTTGTTTTTCCGTTTGCTGTCTTACAGTCAGACATGGCTGCAGAGAGGGTCGTGAAGACGGAGGACGGGGAGAAGCTGGCCAAGGTAATGCGTGACATTTTCAAGTGGTTATGTTCTCCACAGCAGAGGAGAGTCTTTACTCTTCTAATGTTTTTTCCATCTCAGGAATATGGAGTACCATTCATGGAGACCAGTGCCAAGACCGGAGTCAATGTGGACCTGGCTTTTCAAGCTATAGGAAAGTAAGTTTTAAACCTCCTGTAATCAATACCTATGTGTACACAATGGATGAGATTACATTATGTAATGGAAATTAGTTGACCAAAGCGAAGAACCCACTTCGGTGTAGGTCAGCTGATAATTTTTGGTTTTATAGAATGTGGCTTTGAAGATTTAGTTGGCTGTCAGCATGCACATAGCATCATCTTACCAGGTAAAGCACCAATATGTCTGCCTAATGTGATAACAGGCAGTTTTGTTGCCATGGTAGCATAGTAGGGTAATTATGTTATTCTTTTTTAAATTTTTCGGGCTATCCTCAAGTCTTAAAAGGAGCAAATAATGCAGGTTTAAGAGATGTATGATCGAATGCTAATGTTAATATTATAATTGTGTTTTATTTTCCCCCACTATGCGTAAAAAAGCCTAAACTCCACCTAATTTCCAGTTAAAAGAAAAATATAATCTGACTAAAATAATCACTGATCACTAACCCTAACCCAAGAAGAAAATAATGCAAAGCCAACAAATAAATTAAATGGGTGATGGGGAGTTTTGGACATACCAAGTCAGAGTTCTGTTGCAGTTATGAGCATGAGATGCATGTTTTGAATACTTTTGGTCTGCTGCTCTTTGTCTTTTTTGGAACAGGGTGTTTGCAATATGGGAAAAAGAAATCCCACAACATTTAATTTTTTAAACAATATGCTGCCGTTGTGGGGTGAGTTTAACCATAACCTCATCCAGTAGCTTTGGGATAAACTGGATCATAGACTACAGTGGTATTTGTGGCTGAATTTGAATCCTTTGAGCCAGTTTATAAACTCTAATGGGATCGATTCCCAGAAGAGTCTATGCTCATGTAATAGCTTATTAATGTCCATAGTTTTAGAATAACATCTTTAATGGCCACATATGGGTAGGATATCTGAGCATCAATACACTTTTAGCCTTCTAGTGTATTTAGTGTTGTATTCTGATCTCAGAATGGACTAAAGGTTTATTTAAAAAACGACCTTGTACTCAGTCTAAAAAGTAAACTAAAAAGACACTGCACAGAATATACATATCAGCAAAAAAGGTAGATCTAGTTATTGTAAAGTTTTTACTTTTGTAGCTATAGTTTATCAGTCATACATTTTATTTCTGGGTCTCATAGCTGTTTCATTCATTTTGCCATGTGGGGAGTCTGTAGATAACACTTTTGATTACCTAAATAAAAAAATGAGTCAGTTTTTAGCTTATTTAATGGAACAAAGAGAATGTTGTATTCATAAATATACACTGATTAATGTGTAACGTCTGTCAGGGTGTCCAAAGCCGACACTGTTAGATCCACTTCGAAGACTGTTTCGCTAACAGCAGCTAACAGAAACGCCTACAGACAGAAAAGTTCAGGATATCCTCAAAAACTCACCTCAGTTTTGCTGTCATCAGACAGCAGTGAGCTTTAGTGACTCACTCGCTTGCATCAGACCCCTTTCACAAAGTTTTACAGCTACCAGAGTAAATGCACGTGGACACCCAGCATATTGACACCTGAGGTAAACACACTCACTACAGATAAACACCAGCCAGAGGTGTTTGTCCCACAGGGGCCACCGTAGCTAGGAATATGCACTTAATTGGAAGGGGTAAGAAAACAGACTTCAATTGACTGCAATCTGGAACTTACTGAAATCTAGTGGTGAGATTTTACACACCATACCTTTAAATTTTGCAACTATACCCCTTCTTGTGTGCCTCTGCACCACTTCCACCACTTGCCTGGAAGTAGCCTATTTGTCAATTTCACCACCGACCTCAAACTTGCAAAAACTAAGAAAAGAGAAGAAAACAAAGAAAACAGGCCCAGATTTGATGTTGAGGATCATTAGTGGCCATGAAAGCTGGACGACCAATGCTGGCCTTGCAAACACAATCAACATTTGGCTTACTTCTCTTTTCTGAATAAAAAATGAAGTCGCAGGGTAAATCATCGCTGATGACATCTCGTATGTTAGACTTCAAAAGCTATTCTCCTTTTAAAGACAGAACCCTTTGCAGTACGAACTGAATATAAATTGCACTAAATTCTGCATGTTTTTGTGCTCGGTCCACAAAGGTAACAAACTAATGAATTCTCTTCAGCTCGGGTCATGCTTGTGGAATAATGAACGGTGAGATTTCACATGAGGGTTGTTATCCGCTCCATGCATACGCCTGACCTCTGTTGTTTACTCTGATGTTCTCCTCTCGGTTATGTGGTTGTTGTTTTTTTCTTCTCTGTCTCAGACTTTAAATTGATGCAATCAAGCCTTCCTCTTCAACTACTGCAAACCACTGGTTTTTGTTTAGTTTGTTGTTTGCTCCTGTTGTCTATAATTATTATTAGTATGAGACTTTTTGCATGTCAGGCTTCCTCTGGACTCTAAATAATAAGTGTGTGATTGCTGTATTTTAATGAGTTACTGACTGGAAGCAAATCTACAAAAGGTTCACATGAAGTCTGCAATGACGGCTTATAACGTGTGCTTCCAGACCTGCAAATGAAACTAATGCCGGTGATTTGTAATGCTGATGTGATGGCAGTCTTAAGTGGATGTCAGATTAAATGATAGCACGCCTGAGGCATTCTGATAAAATCTCAGAACACGGAGATCCTGATACGTTTCTCTTCGTTTCTCATATTCTTTATTTGCTCAGCCTGTCTGTGCTCCATCCCACACATCCGCCACCTCTGCATCTAACTTCCTGCATCTCTCTCTTTCTCTATCAGGGAGCTGAAGCACAGAGCGACGCAGCAGCCAAATGAGCCCAAGTTCCAGATACACGACTACATCGAGTCTCAGAAGCACAAGACTGGCTGTTGTGGCCCGTAGCTGATGCTGATAATCTGGCAGCGAGAGACACATACAGATAAAGAAATGTGGAGGGAGGGAAAGTTTAAAAAAAAGAAAAGAAAAAAAAAAGGCTGGTCTCTCTTATGAAAGCCAATCCCTGCACCAAAACCTGAGAAGCAGACGTCCTCGTCTTCGCTCCACCGAGCTTTCGGCTGAATGAAAGTGAATCTGGATTGGTTGCCATCCCCTATTTGAAATGTGAATTTCTACCTTTTATGTCACGTGTAGAGATATTTGTGGGTTTTTTTGTGGTGACAGTTGTATCAAAGCTACCAGTCAGAAGTTGCGGACTGAAACGCTATATCCATCTGCAGGGATGGGACGAATGAACAGGTTAAACAACCGCTGGTGCCGGCGATTGCCAGCGTGGATATAGCATTTCATTGCTGCACAACTCTGAGCTTGTTTAATCCCAGTTATATCAGGCTGTGAACAGAATCCTTTTTTGGCCTTACAGTCTTTTAAATCTTTAAGTGAGTCTGAGTCTCACGATGAGATTGTAGCTAAAATGATCCCATCTGTTCACATCTGTACTGCTGTTAGATAGAATAAAGCCAACGTTTGGAGGGCGTTTACCCACTCTGTGTCTGTCTGTACATTCAATTCAGGGCCAGTGACACGCCATCCCGAGTACTGTATGTGTAACTATAGACAGTGGGATTATTTCCACTGTTCCCTCCACATGCACCACTCACACACAGCAACAGCACTCCCCCTCACACAACTATTGTCGTGTCCCCTTCGGTGGTGGATGTCGGTGTGTGTAGCCTGTAGCGAAGCTGTATTTGTGCATCACTTTTCTTTGTACGCTGTTCTTTGCTCATTATGAACGTTTGCTCGTCAGACTTGCTCTGTGTCACATTTGTCCTCTCTTGAGAGGTTGTCACGGTGATCACAAAGTGCCATGAAAAAGTGCTTTGTTGTCATACGATCTATAAAAATATATATATATTTTGTAATGTACGTGCTGCTGCTTTATTGAAGTCTGGCTCGTCTGCGTTTCTGTGTGTGTGTGTGTGTGTGTGTGTGTGTGTGTGTGTGTGTGTGTGTGTGTGTGTGTGCTTGAGTGGGAGTCGCTGACAAACGGCAAGATGTGCTGCAGTTAATGAGCCACTGTGTGGCAGCAGCTGCCCTGTTTATTCTCCAACATGCACAGCTAGAGAAAATAAAGTGTTTTATCAATCAGGTAGATAACTGTACACATGTTAATAACTGTGGATTTGTGAGTGTGTTTTATGATGTTACTGTATGTAGGCAAGCTTTTTGCGAAAGGATGCTCAGGATCTGTGTGGTTGCACAGGTTAGATGGACTAGTGCACTGGGGTGATGCGAGAAGACATGAAATACTTAAGAACACAGTCGTGATTCACTGTACACCTGAAGGCGGCTCACATCCATCTACAGTATGACTCACTTAGCAGACCCACTGAGGCTTTCGGTCCTTTCTTGTGGAAATAAAAGTGCATTATTTGAGCGACTTTCCATCACCAACTTGAACCCACTGCTGCACGTGGTCAGCATACTGCTGAGAGCTTCTGCGTCTGTCCTCTTATCAGGGCTGGCAGCATTCTCAGCTAAGAAGTCAAATCCTGCCCGAGGTTTTAGCTGAGCAGCTTCCTGTCAGGATTTATTTTCACTGCCATGTCACTTATATCTCTGAGATGAGTTTGGGGTGACAGTGGAGTTGAAAACTGATGCTGATTATTGTTGACAGACGATCGCATAGCCAGAAGTTGGACTTTAGGAGTACTTGAAAGTCGATGCAGGGCTCCTAAAATGCCCAGTTTGTTCACATTGATCATTTAAATCACGGTCATCTCCAGCTTCACCTGTTTTTACTGGATTCCACTCGGGTACTTTAGCATGACTTAACTTTCTTTGGATTGGTTGCCCCTCGCAAACAGCAGGTGGGTGGGGCATCTGTGCTCACAGACAGAGCAGTGTGCATGAGATGACCATACGGAGTACATTCACTCTCTTTGACGTCATACAGAGACAAAAGCAGGAAACAAAATATTTGAAGCTGAGCATTTAGAGCAATCTTTGCTCTCTAGGACTATCTGCACATATGCAGACTTCATTATTTGAGTCTGCCAAAGGAAAGTCCCCTTAAGTCCGATCTGGTGAGTCAGAAAGTCATAACTAGGTCTTGTCTGGTTACTAATTTGAGGTCGCAAGTCTTTATCAACCCCCCAAACACTCTCATTAAAAACAGTATACGGTATCCTGCAGGGACATCAAACTCATCTCAGTGTGGGCCACACACAGCCCATGTGATGTTAAGTGGGTCAGACCAGTAAAACTCCCTCTACTTCAATGTAAAGAAGTTTAACTGAACATTCAATACCTGAAATATCCTAATATAAGAAAAAAAAAGTGATTTCAACAGTATGTATTGATTTGTCTACACAATAAAGAAATAATTAAAAATAGAAATACTTAAAAGCAAATTTAAAAATAATTAAATGTGTCAGCATGATTCTTTGGAAAAAATAAAGAAAATAAGTTGAAAAAATTAATTTAGTTGCTCAATGACCAAACAAATTTCTACAGGAACTTTTCAGTGATTTAATTGTTCCTCTATTACTTAATTACTTTGATGTAGTATGAATTTAGCAAAAGCTGTAAAACTGAAGAAAATCCAGTTAAAAGTTCATAATTTATGGGCTCCACCCCTACCTTAGTGGAATGACTGTTTCTACAGCAGCGTGTGGAGTGAATATGCTAATGACAAACAAATGTTTTACCTGTGACTTCAGAAAGGTAAAAGCTAAAACTAAGAATTAATTGATTCAGATTTTAAAATCCCCAGGATTACTCTGTGTGTGTTTTTTTTATATGTATTGTTTTCCTCAAATTCTTCTTCTTCTTGTTTTTCGGAAATCATCGCGCTTCGATTTGTATTTGCTCCTCCACTGGCCCCTAGTTTGCATGAAGCTGCCAGCTGGGCCGTTCAGTGAACGCACCTCCCTCTTCCTGAGTGGCTTTTCCACTTGTTTTGTGCAGCAACACTGAAAGGGAGCGTCTGCTGATTGAGTTTAATCGGCCTCAGCCCAGTCCCCGGGTCAGGACCTTCAGTGCGCACAGGAGCAGGGGCTTCGCTCAGGATTTAGACCACCTCCGCTGCAAAGAGCACATTAGGAAGAAGCAAAGCAGCAGCGTTTCTCACGGACTGGTCTCCACAGCAGGGCGGGGGGTGGGTGTTTTTTAATTTTTTAAGAGGATTCCTCTCATTCACACATAATCTTCCTCGGCAGCATCCTGAGGAGGCTTTCTAGTTATTTCCACAGTGAACCAGCAACAGGTTGAGCAGCAGCAGCGTGAATGCGAGTGAAGACGAACATGCCGAGCAAAAGCCAGTATCTGCGCCCCCGGCTGTGCACGCTGGAGAAGGGGGACAACGGCTACGGTTTTCACCTCCACGGGGAGAAAGGTAAGACGGGCCAGTTCATCCGGTTAGTGGAGCCCGACAGCCCGGCAGAGACCTCCGGGCTCCGTGCCGGCGACCGGCTGGTGTACGTGAACGGGGAGGACGTGGAGAACGAGAGCCACCAGCAGGTCGTGTCCCGGATACGAGCCACCGTGGGCTGGCTGGAGCTCATAGTGGTGGACCCGGACACGGAGCAGCTGCTGAAGAAGCACAACTTGAAGTGCCTGAAAGCTTTTGTCACCGACGGGGTCCCCCTACCCTTCGAGGAGGAAGAAGTGGAGGAGGTGGTAGTGGTGGAAAAGGAGGAGGAGGAGGAGAAGACTGAGGAGGACGAGGTAGTGGTGGAGGAGAAGCAGGAGGATGGAGAAGTGAACGGGACAGAAAACGGAGATGAGCCGCGAGAAGAAGAGGTGGTGGAGGAGGTGAAGCAGGAGGAGACACCAGAGGAGACGACACCTGAGGAGACGACACCAGAGGAGACACCTGAAGAGACGCCCAGAGAGTCCACGCCGATCCCAGAGACTAACGGGCAAATCCACGGACACGTGGAGAAGAAGCTGAGCATCAGCTCTGAGAAGGTGAGACACATGAAACTGGTAAATTCCCGCATTTCACGAGAATTTTCGTGCACCAAGTTTTGCCATTTCTGCGTTGTGCAAATGTTTCACTATAAAATCAGGCACCAGGTTTCCCACAGATCAAAACTTTCCCCCATAACTTTTCAAAATAAAAGCCCCTCTTTCTGTGGTTTTATTCCAAGCATCCCCACCCACAATCTATGCCTATGCCAATGATGGCACTTAGATATAAGTGCTGATAACTGCATCAAAGCTCCCTGCTTTTACCCAGGTACTGTTTCATGCAGATAATAGGTGCTCTGTGTCAGCTGCATCCACGTGTTGCCAGGTTGTGGGCAGGCTTTGCTGGCAGGGCATTTGCTGTGGGTGAAAGGCTTGAGATCACGAAAACAGGGCCTCAAACTGTGCCTTTCTTCTCCCAAATAACTGATTTCCTAATGTTTTTCACAGTGCTGAGAGATACAGGACTTATATTGCCAATGCCAATATTTTTAAGCTATAAAGGCAGCTTATGTAGGGGAGAGCAGTGTGTCATGAGATGAATCATCATCAGTCTGAAGACATTTCATGACCACTAAATCACTGTGATGTTTACTTTCTACAATTCATTTTGTTGTGTTATCTAACACAAAAAAACAAACCTTTCAGCTTTGCTACGATACCAATACCAACGATCGATATTCGTACCAATCTGATCATCTTTTTGTTTTCTGGCGTTAAAGAGAATTTACTTGAAAATGTGAGGACAGTGACACATTGAAGCTGAGCAGTTTAAAAAAAGGAAAAAATGTACCCTCAATGTAGAAAACCACAAAAAACAAATGACTTACATTTGTGAGCCATCCACAACAATCACCAGGAAATAGTTTAGTTCCCACTCCCCTTTTAAAAAAAAAAAATGAAACAAAATGAAGCCCACTAAGTGCCTTTTTTTCACCCTTTGATCTTTTTCTCTTTAAAAATTAGGGACATGTTCTCAATCTGCATCAGCCACTTGTTGTTTCCCGAGTGTAAGCACTCAAGAGGACGAGGGTCCCTGCAGTCTGGAACATCTGTGTCCCTCGCTGCAGCGTCTCGGATGTTTATCCCTGAGGCTGTTTGCGTCTGTGTGCGGTGCTCATCCTCCGTACTTAACTGTAGGTGGAAAGAAGGGTCATAATAGCCAGCAGCCGTCGCAAAGAGACAGAGAGGGACCGGCTAAGCTTTCATTTTTTCCTTAATATAATAATCATCATCTTCTGCGGGTGAAGTGTTAAGTGCTGATTAATTGGAAGATGTTTCCATTAACACTTAATTGCGAGACGGCTTCTTTCTTTTTCCTTCACAGGTGTTAAAAGATAAAACAAACAGGCGATGACGCTGCAAACTGAAATTAGGTTGTTTTGCTGTGAGTTGGCCACAGCTGTACCGATGTCTGCCTCTTTTTCCACCTTATGGAACCAAAAACAAATTCAGAAACTAACCAAAAATGCTTGTTTTCAGGAATCATGACCTGGTTACTCAAAAACAAAACAAAAAAGCAAAAAATCCAGACTCTGTTGTCAGCAGTTTCATGTAGGAACTAGTTTCTTGCTAACAAACTTCACTTGCCAACCATATTGCCCTGCAGAGGGACGAAGCTGTGACAGTGTGAGAAGATGCCAACTGCATGTGGACTGCAAGTTTAGCTAGCTCCACCCGTCTTTTGTTGGTAGATTATGATGATGATAAACTTTATTTGTATAATACTTATCAGAACCAGTGATAAACAGTTTCTAAAAAACACATAATAAACAAACGAAAAATTCAACAAAGAATCTCGAGTAAAGAATAAATTGGAATAAACTTAAAATGCAAAAATTAAAGTGGAGCCATTAAACCTGATGTAGTATGGTGATGCTTGGATACAACTTGTCTGGACCAACAGTAAGAATTTCTGTTATCTGAGTTGAAAGTCAATAATATTTGCATTCATGTCCATTTCTTGGTGTTTATTAGACAGTTGTTCAGTTCAGAGAGGTTTGTTGAGTCTGTGGACTTGATTGGTTGATAGAGCGGTTTGTCATCAACGTAATGAAGGGATGAAAGAAGGATGGGCCCCATAATAGACCCATAAGGACTCCAGAGTCACCAGTGTAAACAAAAAACCAATTCAGTTGGTCAGATATGAGCTAAATCACTGCATCCCAATGCTGCAGCCTCACAAACCAAACTTTATGGCCTGCTATATCAAATGCCACACTTAATTCAAGCGCTATGAGAATGGAGCACTGTTAGTCTTCGGGAAAGGTTTTGCTATAAAAGATAACTTTTGCGTCAAGGCCAGATTTCTTCTTTTACGTGATTTAAAAAAAAAAAAAAAACCTGTTTTACTGATTAACAGCACTCAAAACCAGAGGAAAAATATGTAACCTGATCTGGTAACCATGTTATTTTGATTATAGATGGCTCATGTTTTTCTGTAAATGAGTAAAAATGCCTTCACGAGAAGAGCCGTCCAGTTACACTGCTTAGTAAACCCGAAGAGATGCAGCAACAAAACCAAGTGGAGCATAAAGCGATCGGTTGTCTAGATGAAATCAGTGAAATTAGTCATCTGTTCTCAAAAATCTGACGCTCATGCTCATTTGACACAGTGTTGCATTTATCATAATGCATGTGTATGTATATAAACTTTTTCTCTTGTACCCGCAGTATAATGACAGCATTCACATACCCAGAGCATGCAGGACTTTTCTGGAAACATGTTTCTGGTATTTATTTAAGCTTCTTTTTTTTTTTTTTTTCCCTCACATGAAAATAGCAACAGCCTACGCTTGTGCACAGCACTCGAGCACTGCTCAGTTATGTTGTTTGTCCTAGGAATATACAGCGATTGTTCCTGTGTTTACTCTCGATAGTCTCCACAGATGGCCTAATGGAGCTGTGGCAGTGCGGTGCACGCTGGCACGCAAACCAGCGGGAAACAAACGACAGCACTCCTAACAAATTCATTCTCACCACTCGGATCTTTTATTCCAGCTGTCTCCCAGAGTTTAACATACGGAGGATCTGGAGTGAGTAGGGAGCCTAGCTGGGAATTTCTGTTTTTGTGTAAAGGCACAAACCACAGGTTGAGGAAGTAACTTGGGGACACAGTAGAGAGTATGAGAGTGTAAATTGGACTTGAGGGATGCTGTTTAAAGTCTGCTTGCTTCTACGTTGCATTCACAGGCACCCTCAGGGTGTTTTTGGCATTGACTTTACTGTTTCTGGAATTTTCTTCCTACATCCTGTCCGGCATTCCTGTCTCGAATCCCGTTGCCAAGCCAATAAAACACACACACACACACACACACACACACACACACAGCCTTGAAAAACACAGTGTTGGTTTAGCGGCCACACGGACACTCCGCCTGTCTGGCTTCATCTTTGAAGCGACACAAAAGAGGGTTCGAAGAACAACGCCCTCCCCGGAAGCTGAGGAGCCCTGGTTTCCATGGTTACACTGATGGTGCTTGTGTGCCGTTTGTGTGAAGTTGGTGCGTGTGTATATATATGTGCGAGGATGGAGGTAGGCGAGAGTGAGAAAGCGAGGTGTGAAAAACTGGATGAGCAGAGATGAAGGTCGAAGTGATCAGCTCTGCCGCTGTCGTCAGCGGCGAACAAAACACACGGGGGGGGGGAGAGCAAAACACATCAGCCGTTCCAAAGGTCGTCGTTTTGTTTACCGGGCAGTAAAACTTTTACCCTGCTATTGTGGAGGTCAGTGAAGTGTGCCCGATACGCTCTTCTCTGAGCTTTTGCTGAAAGACTTGTGGGGATGAGTGTATTTTTTTCTGGCGGAGTTTGAGCGATTGAGGTGTTTGTATAACATGCGATCAAAACTGGAGCTGAAACTATCAGCCAGTTATTTGCTCAGTCAACACAAAGATTTATTAGCACCTGCTGTATTTTTGACAATTTGATGTTCTTAGTCATTTTTCCTACTCACTGGAATACAATCATGAGCTGTGGGAAAATGAGATTTTCTTTTTTAAGAATGTGTTTTAAGATGACGTTTATCTAACGTGGACTGCAGGGAGAGAGAGCGCGGGAGTGGGATATTTTGAGGACTTGACTGCTTGCTGCTTGCTTAAGCCCGACTTTAAACACTAATTAGAGGGAGAGGCAGGACCGCTAGTGTCGGATGTAATTGACTGAACCTAGTTGAGATTGTATACAGAGGAAAGTGTGTGTGTGTGTGTGTGTGTAAGTACAGCCGACAGAAACCACGCAGACTGCAGGAGCCTAAATTGAGGGACTCGTCTATTGATGTGCTGGCTGTTTGTCACTTCTCTCTCCTCTAATCTGAACTTTCATATAAAACCTGCTCATTAAAGACCTTTCGTGAACATACGTGTTGTTTTTTTAATGCAGTCCGTACATAGAAAGCACAGTTCTCAGGATAACATGTTGTGTGGGAGGACTTAATCTGTGTGGCCTGCAGTGCTGGATTTGCATAGCTCTTTTTTTAATAGATTTTTTTCAGCAAAGACACGAAACTCTCGCTTCCGCCCTCAGCAGCAGAACTTCCACTAAGGGTTTTTTGATTTGTATATACTCATTTAAAAGACGTGATTTGTCTTTCATTCGCTGACATGTGATGTAACGCCTTCAGAGGCAGATGCTGGGTAAATTTAACTTCCTCTTAATAGATCAGTAGTCAGCTTGCTGTGATCGTTTGTCATGCAGTTGAGGCTGAAACGGCCACACCTACACTGGCTCTTTGAGCCAGCGTAGTTAGGGCTGTGATTCTGGCTGCTTGCGGGCGTCTAGTGGAGTCTTGGCCTGTGCTCAGTTCCTGGGAAGTTTGTGCTGGTTTCCTGTCATTGTTGTTGGTGAGAGATTCTACCACCTCGTCATCGTGATCCTCTGTCCACCCAAACCCCCCCTCCTCGTGGGCAGCAAGAAGACTCTTAGCAGCTTAGTGCAGAGTAAACTGTGGTCTAAATGCTGGGGAAGCAATCTCACCATTGCTCGGCAGTGAAAAGGGCAAATGCATGCAACATTACGAGTGCTAATGCAGCCCAGATGAATAGGGATCTCCCAGGGGTGGACACTGAGTTGTGGTTCTAAGTAAACAGTGCGTCCAGCTGATAAGTTGTATGTTAGTCAGTCTGATTATCATTGTGACAAAGCCAGGTATTGTTCAAGGCTGTGTTTGGCCAATGAATTGCGCGTCATTGTGTTTGTCTGACAGGATCAGATATTCTCCGTGATTCATTCTGACCGACTGACGTTTGCTCATGCGCCCGGGCATGTCTTTGCGTTTCTATTTGTTCTGTGTGGGTGCTTTCATGTGTGTGCGCAAGCTGGTTTTTCACGCCCATGTGTGAGAAAGTTCGGGAGTCACCCTTCTCTGCCCTTTTGTTTGCTAGATATGTGGGGCGGAGGATGTCATGCGCTTCATCATGTTTCATCTCGGAGATCTCTGTATTTGTGAGCCTAACGACTTTCCCGCTGCGTGTTTGTTTATGCGAAACTAGAAGTGCAATATCAACAAATCATTAATAATGTGGACACAGCAGCAGAAACATTCATGACCTGTTATGGTCGTCTGTAGCAGCTACATAAAGATAAATGACCCACACTCCACAGAATTGTATCAGGCAGTTGCCAAGGAGCCATTGAGTCAAATCTAGTCAATCCAGTTCACTTCAGTTGTATTTGTATGGCTCCAAATCATAACAACAGTCGCCTCATATTGCTTTATATTGTAAGGTAAAGACCTTGGAATAATACAGATAAAACACCAACAATAAACACCTGTGACCAAGCACTTTGGCGACAGTGGGAAGGAAAAACTCCCTTTTAACAGGAAGAACCCTCCAGCAGAACCAGGCTAAGGGAGGGGCGGGGCCATCTGAGGTGATGGGAGGAAGAAAGGAAAAAAGACACACTGTGGAAGAGAGCCAGTAATAATAAATAATTAATAGAAATAACTACAGTGGAACCCCGACTTACGAATACCCCATTTAACGAAAAATTCAAATTACGAAGGCACTTAACGGCAATATTTCTGCCCCTGTTACGGCAAAATGCCTGCGTAACGAAATCCGCTGGTTCTGATTGGCTGAGCCCACAATACCCACAATGCCTTCCGAATCATGTGACAACCCCCTTGGCTTTCGTACTTGCGCTTCGCTGTTCCACTTGAACGACGTATTGTTGTTGCAGTTAGCAACTAGCCCATAGCCTATCATTCACTCAAAAGGCGCGATTGCTGCTCGGGAACGAATTAATTTCGTAAGTCAGGGTTCCACTGTAATGATTAAATGCAGAGTCCTATATAAACACATAGGGAGTTAAAAAGAAAGCCGCCAGCAGTTTAAGCCTATTGCAGCGCATAACTAAGGGAGTTGAGTAACTGATCGTTTTAAGCTTTTTATTTAAGACAGACAGCAAAAAAAACCAAACATACTTTCTATGTTTTCCGACTCTTATTTCGCAGCTGAGCTCCAGTGGTCATTCAAGGAACTGCAGATTTCTGCACTCTAGTATTAATATCTTGGTTAATTGCCTCTATAATGTTAAGTAAAACTGTTAAAGCAAATAACCAAAAATGGCAATATGGATCCATTTAGTGTTTTAGTAACCGCTGCTGGGCGCTACCACTGAGCACACTTTACCCACTCATCTATTATCAGGAAGCTTTCATTTGAGACGCTGTTTTTGTGTAATTTAAGGGTGGGAATCGTATTAAACTCGAAAGTATTTTATCACATAATGCTGCCCAAGATGACGAGAGTATCAGGAATGTTTTGCAAGGCAGTCACATTGCAGTTTGTTGCAATATCTGTTTAAGAGTGAGGCGAGGAAAGCAAACAGCAGCCCAAGGAAAGGAAATGATGGTAGAGAGCAGCGATTGGAGGGCGTGCAACAAAGGCCCCGTCGGTACTCCTCAACCTGGGAAATTGCCACGGTTTCGTTTTTTTTAACGCACAGGCCATCAGGGTAAATGAGCATTAGCTTTCTTAATGCCAGCACATGTTCATATACCCCATTGTTTAAATGTCAGATAATCATGAACTGGTAAAAGGAAAAAACTGTCAGGCAGCACTCCGGTGTAAGCGTCTGCAGTCAAGTTGGATCAGCAGCACACTGTTGTATTGATCGTGGAGGTAATAAATAATCAGTGGCGTCAGTGTATCACGCAATTAACGGCGCTCTGTTTCACTGAAACCTTTGTGACACCAGCCAAACAACGACGCCACTGTCCCCGACAGCCAAGGCCACTGTGGCCCAGGTCAGGGGTGGAACCTGAACCCTTACTGCGCGGGTGTGTGGGTGGTTTGGTCGCTGCCTGGCGATTGGGTCCCGTGGGATACTGGATGGAGACTCTACAATGTCACATTCCATTTCGCTCTCCATTCTGCCGAAGGTTCACCACCCCGGCCGGACAATGAGCCGAGGCGCCGCGCCCTGCCGGGGGCGGGGGGGAAATGACTCGTTGTGCACCCTGAAATAACCCCCCTTCCCAAAGCACAAGGTCCTCTCCACCCTCGCCACCCTCAGAGAGCGTTAATACACTTAAGCAGCACAAATATCCATTTAAACAATCTCACGCTGTCTTTTTCATTAATAAAATCCTAAATATATCTTGTTGGTGAGGTCATCTTAAGAAGTTGGCTCCAATTTTCTGAACCGTTTTTCACATTTTAGGCTCAAAGTCAATTTTGGTTACTTGTGATGATGATGGTGATAGTGTTTCTGTGGCTAGCACACATGACAAAAATACAATAGACCTTTCCTGTGCAGCTCTGATGAGAGACAGCCCTTCCTGGGCTAATTTTAAAGTTTGCTTACATTTACTTGTCAGGGAGAGACAAGAGGGGAGAGAAATGCATTTAGAAGATTGCTTTTCTTAACTAAGTGTGGCTTTAATAATGTGACGCAGCCCCTTGGCATGTTTTGAGTGATAACAATGAGCCAGAATTTCTTCTTTACTTTTTTATGTGGCCTTGAGCAGTAGCTCTGCAGGCTTTCTGAAGGTCTTTCAAAGGTTTTGTTGTTTTGTTTTTCATACATTGGATGCTTTTTCACTCATTTTCAGTCCAGTCCTTGTACCTGACCATTTTCAGACTCTAGTGTGTGTGTGTGTGTGTATATATATATGTATATATGTATATATATATATATATATATATATATATATATATATATATATATATATATATATATATATATATATATTTTTTTTTTTTTGTATTTATTTATTAAGCCACTTAACAACAACCTGTGCATTATTCAAGTGTAACACAAACACATCATTTGTTCCCATTTCTTTAGCTCAATCTACGATTGATATGTATATCAAAGATAACACACTTTCACGGGCTTAAAATAGCATTTTAGCACCAATGAGGTGATCCCAAGAGAGCTCCTAGCTGCAAACCTGGCATATCTCAGCAGGGTGTGCATTGTGTGCTTGAAAAATCTGAGGAAAGTGGACACTGGAGAAGGACACAACGAAACAAAAAGAATTGGCAGACCTAGAACATCATCTAAAAGTCATGTCTTTAAGAAAAAGGAAAAATGTCCTGTTTCTTGAATGTTCTTCAAAAAGCTTGGAGAAATATTTCTGACGACTGCTTAAAAAATGACAAAACTGCACGAGAGAGTTTGTGTTGAAGAACAGAGGTGGTCATGCCAAATGTTGACCTTCAAACTCGTTGTGTTTGCGCATGTTTCAATAAATCACTGGACCTATTTCCCATTTTCCTACAGCAAAATAAAAAGAGATTAGTGGTGGTTTGAGACTTTTGTATGTGAGACTGTATAGTAGTGTGCAAAAGTACAACACACTGAATACACGAGATGAGAGAATGAAGTTCAAAATATTTTCCCTAGCAGGCTGTCGTCAATATGTACCATATAAGGTGATTTCATCATCGTATGGCTTCGACTCACATCTGCATGTTCTGCTTTGTGAGAGCCAAATTTAAAAGCAAAGCCCTCTGACACCTTTTTCATGTTCTATATTTACTCCTCCCTTCCTCTTGGTGCATTTTCTTATAACCACATCAACTGCTGTGTATGTGTGCGTATTTGTACGTGAGAGGTCAGACTTGGTTTGTTGGGCTCGTGCGGCACTCAGGTCCGCAGGGGTGGAGGGTCAAGGACAGGAAGACTGGCTGAGGAGATAAAACCGTGTTGATTTGCGATGGAACAAACCATCTGGCTGTTTTGATGCAACTGTGAGTTTAAAACTGAGGACTGAAGGGTGGACGAACAACAAAAACCTCTCGAGCAAAGCCAGAACCTTCACTTTAACATTTTCAAAGACGCTGAAGTGAAGTCTAGGCCCCTCTGGTATCTTATCAGTGCGTGTACCCCTGCTGTGTTGACTGACATTACCGTTCTGTGTTCAGGACTTCCCCCAAAGAGTTCATCGTAACGGGAACCCTCTGTAAAACCTTTCTTTGCTATCTTTTGTACAGCTAGTTTGTCCCATCCTCAAATGGAAGTGGGGGGGACAGTAGGGTGCTTTGTTCAGCTCTCCGCTTGCCTCCCAGCTGGTTTAATGATCCAGCTTGAAACCCAACACCCCTATCCCGCCTGAGAGAGTGGTGCGCTCCATACACTCAAGAGGGCAAAACTTGTGCCGTGGTTAAAAAGGAACCAGGTTTGCATCAAACATTAATTAAGTCTGCCCTTGAGGCTGTTAATCTGTTAGAAACTACACATGGCAATCACAAGGAGCCGGGAGGTCAGCAGTTTGTCGCGTCACTGTGTAACCACGATGCCTGGCAGCGTGTCATTTTAGTGCTTATTAGTTATGCTGATCAAAGAGGCCAAACTCATGGGAGAGCTTCCCCCACTCTTAGTAAAACGACAGGGGGTATGAAGCAATCGGCAAAAAGATGAAAGAGTGACCGCTTTAAATGACATCTGCATTCAGAGCCCATCTGAGTGTGACAGGTTGCAGTTGATGATTTGCAGGACTTGAGTTTTATTGGATGTCGTCAGCAGTCGACAGCAGCTGCTTGGGTAGGAGAACAGTTTATGTAATAGGAAATTTCAACATGAAGGGTTTCTTTTTTTGTTTTTGTTTTTTTTGTTGTCCTGGGTATGTGAAACAAAAAAAGAAGAGTAGTTGAATCGTTATGACTCTGATGGTCCCCTGACTTTTATTCCAATGTCATCATCAGGTAAACATTCCTGTTTGTCCAGTGCTTTGTTTTTATGGCTACGCACTGTAAAACTAATGTCGTTCCCATCGCACTCATCTTTACAATATGCTGACCGTAGCAGAGGCAAACCGCAGATTTATAGCTTCACAGGCTTTTTTTAATTTGTTTGTTGTTTTGAAGCAAGAGGTCGACCATATTTGGACTGGAGGGTGGAATGCTAAGGTGTCGGCTAATGCTAAGAAGCTTGGTTAGCAAGGAACATCCACGAACTGTAGGAGTGCATTGCTTAGACAGTCCTAGAAACTGATTGGCAACTACTTGGCAACCAATGGTTACTAAGGAATAATATTTATTCCCTGACTAGTTGAGTGGCTGCTGAAAGTTGCTGGCAGTCATGGCATGAAATTGGTTGCGAAGAGGTATAAAGTGCCTCTTGGTAAACGTGATTGGCTTGATCACTAGCAGGATGCTGCGGTCACCTGTAGTTTCCATGGAAGATACTAACTTGGCTTGAAAAAGTGCCGTTTCCATTTCACTTTTTCAAGTTTGACTACCGCTCAGTGGCTAGCTGAGTGTCGGCAACATCCGTGCAAGCTACGGGTGACCATAAGCAATCATCATCTTGTGGTGCAGCACCCCCTTTCCAACCAGTTTCACCTAAACTCTAGCAAACGCCAGACAGGGAATACTAATTTTTTTCCTAGTGATTGAAGGTTACCAGGCACTAACTAGTCGGCCTGTGTGACTGGGGCATAATATAACATGAAAACCTCATTCATAAAAACACACACACTTCTCGTGAGCACTCTATTAACGTCACAACAATCAATAATATTTGTAAGAAAGTAGCATTGAAAGGGCTCTAAAGCCACTACTGTCACACTGACTAGAATTACAGCAAAAAGTGATACTGTATATGTCATCCTGTGAGTCATCCCTTACCTAAACCCATTATAGGGCTCGATTTGAATCATAACAAGGAGTTTGTACAAGACCAACAAAAGTCTTATAATGTCCTCCAATAACACACTGCTCCAGCGAGTGACCTTTAAAGAGTTAATTTTATATGAGTGAAGTGCGCTTTTCATATACTTTTTTTTATTATTATGGTGAAAAATTACTTTCAGATAGCAAAACAGTGGCTATAAACTTTTTTTATTTCTACCTTAAACTTTGGGGTTTTAAGCCGGATTTAAGTGGCCATTAAAGGAACTGCAGTTTGTGTCATTTTTTTTTTTTTTTTTAAGCTGCTTGAGTACGTAACTATTGCCTACTTAACGTCAGCTAACATCGAATATAACGTTTGCTTCTACAGAAATATGAGCACGAAACCATAAGATTGCTGCGGTAGTTTGCAGTTTCATGCCTTGTCTCGTGTGCCAGTTTAAGTTTCCTTCATATCTAAATAAAACTTATAGATAAGAGAGCTTCATTTTCAGCATCATCTCCTCCCCATGTGATTTTCTTTTTTTTTGTTGTTGTTTTTTTTTTTTTTTTTTTTTAAGTGCTGCCTGTTGTTCACTCAGAGGCCTGTGAGTTGAACTTTGCCATCATGCCTTATCTCATGGTTATCACAGCTTCCTGAGGAAAGACAGAAACAAGTCTTAAAGAGGGCCACACAAATCTGGGTTGGGGGATCTGTTAAAAAAGCTCAATAAGAAACCTCTAAAAGCTGCTGCGTTGTGAGGCAGCCGTGTGACTCAGAAGTGTGGTTTTGGAATATTAAAATGGGACCTCGTATTGTCTCGGAGTTATTGGTATTCAAAGCAAGATAAAAGCTGCTCACTCGCACACACGAGTCGCCCGGAAGAAGGTGTGTGAGAGTGAAAACCAGCCGGCAGCAGCTGGGAAGCAGGTTTTATTTTTTCTTTCTTTTTTTCTTTTTTTTTCTTTTTTTTTCAATAGAGATTTCTCTAGATGCAAAAAAATATTACTCAACTACCTTCCTACTAACAAAAAATGGTTTGGCTTTGTGCGGACTGCCCAGTGTTACTTAACCGAGTGTTGATGCTGCTTCAGTAACAGCGGCTACAAGTGGTTTAATAACTACTAGATTCTGTGAAGTAACGTGTTATTTTATCACGTTTAAAAGTCAGCTTATGGTCAGTTCGATCGCTTATCAGAAATTATGTCAGTGTTTTATTGCTGGAAATCACAATACGACGTCACAGCTGCTGTGAATAACCCTGGTATCATGGGATTTATCAGTCCCACCTCTGTGTTGTACAAACTTAGCATGTTTGTCAGGTTTTCCTATTTGCCCTCCTTTCTTCCTTCTTTTTTCAGCACAGGTAAAAGTGTAAAGTAAAAGACAAACAAACAAGAAAAATTAGGCTTTTATTGAAATGGTTTCCACAGCCTTCCTATATGTGTGCAGCTTTTCCATGATTCCTGATTTCTATGCTGTGTGCACACTGCAGGTGACAAACTGATGCAGTGGATAAGCACAGTTGCCTGCATTGCCACATAGCCATCATACATGAACATAGGAACACGTGACTGCAGACTTTGGATCTGCAGCCAGTTGCTTCTACACAGATAGCACGAGGTCAGACTGGCTCTTCTGGGCATTTTAATGAAAGCGGTTTCATTTATTAGCATACGGCGGCACATCCTGGTAGCATTTCTGTTTCATTCTGAGAAGTAAAGGCAGCACAGGGGGAAGCATACTGAGGAAAGATGTGTCAACGTTTCCTGTTCGGCACTTCTCTCCTTGAAGGGAAAGTGTGTGTGTTCATCTTGAGACAAACTTTTTCTTCTTTTTTTTTTTTTTTTTATCCAAAGAGAAGTTGTTTACACAACAGAAAAACTTGACTGTAAAGTAACAGGTGAAAAAGATTTAATCAAAGACTGTATATGAAAGACGGCTACCATGATGCCTCCTAATCCTTTTTTTCTTTTCTTTTTCTTTTTTCTTAACCTTGATGTGATGGCACCCTGCCCGCACAGGACGATAGAGACGATAAAGGTCCACTCTGGACATGGGACAGGTCGCCAGTCTATCACAGGGCTAACAACCATCATTTAGCCTAGCATACATGTCTTTGGAGTGTGGTGGGGGTGGGTGTAGTCAGATTACTGTAGAGAACCCACACAGGCATGTACAGCTTTATGCTGAACAAGAAAACACCATCCACTGTGTGATGGTGCAACCAAACCCTGGACATGAACCTGTCACAGTCCCATTAATACTTCAGTGTAAACAGGTTTAAAAGTCACGACAGGGACATCAGCTGTGAAAACTAGGAGGCTGAGTACTTTTGCTTTTTGTTTTGCTTTTTTTATTCACTTGAGCTGAAAATGAGGATTTTTCTGTGAAACTGGGTGTTTTAACATTTCAGTATATTGGGATTGACTTGTTTTTGGAGCGACTGTTTTACTTAGGCATTATGTTCCTGTCATGGAGGTTACTTAAATGGGCTGTAATAGTGAAACTCTCCATTCCTTTAGTGTAAAGAACTTGAACCTGAGATATCTTGATATAAGGAAAAAATGCAATTTCAACAGTACATCTCAGAACCTTTGAAACTGTACTTCATAAAGAAAAACTGCTGTAGTAAATGAAAGTAATCACTTACTACTATCATTTACAGCACTTTGGGCTCAGTTATAAGAAACAAATGTAAAATTACAGAGAAAGATCTGAAAGCTAGACTGTCCTGTAATTACGGTATAACACAAATTGTTTGTTAATTCACAGAAATGCCACCATCTACTGGAAGCTTTTTCTAGTAGACGGTAAAAAAGAAAACAGTAATTTCTCTGTCATCTAATTCTTTATCTATTACTTATTTACTTTGGTTTAGTATGAATGGTCATGGAGGAGGTCTGTAACAGTAGGCAAAGCTGTTAAAGTTGTGAAAATACAGTTAAAAGTCCTCAATTAATCCCGGCTTTCACATTTTTCTAAAGCCGTGCAGTGGGCCAGATTGGAGTCTTTACAGGGCCAATTCTGGCCAGCAGGCTTTATGTCTGACACCTCTTTGATTGGATTAATTTATTTTTCCTACCACATATTATGCGCTTGGACTGGGAAGTGCCCTAATCCGAGTAAAGTTTTACACAGATGTTCCTAATCTAAGCTGAGCTCAGGCCAAGAGCGAGTCTGCCGGAAGGGGAAGACACAACTTCACAGTTCAGCATATCACTCTGATTTAACCACGAGTTTCAGTTGGTTATACCAGGAAGAGCAGCGGTATGAGAGAGTGAGGGAGTTTACACAACATGCCATGAATGTTAAGTCCTGTGGGCCCAACGTATCTGCACCTCATTTTGTAACCGATCATCAGATTTTTATCAGTAGTGAAACTGATAACAAGTAATATGAGTAAAGCGTAGCAGCAGCATAAACACACACACACACACACACTTGGCATCTTCAGTTGTCCTCCTGGCTCGTGTGTGTTCAGCAGATTCCACAGATTTCAGACCCGCGTGGAGATTCCTCGGCCCTCCACTCCTCTCTGATACAAATCCTCCCTTGTTGTTCCTGCCAGAGACTCTCTCACCCTCTCTTCCCTAAGCAGGAACTGCTAATGTCAGCCAGAGCACCAGATGATGAGATTCAGGCCCATCTGACGCTTCGATGTGTCTGAATGACACTCGATATTTTCACCCACTTTTGGGGTTTTTTTTTTTTTTTTTCTTTTAAATGGCACATGGTGAACTGAGTGACTGTGGATCACACAGACTCAGAGCTCTTACATCCAGTAGATGATAACTTGTAATCACATTTGTGGTGAGAGCCAGCCTTTTTATACAGATAAAGCCTCTCTCTACCACCGCACAGAAGAACAGTGCATAGAGTTCTTATTCAGGATTTCAGAATGAGGGAAGGTCAGTAATAAGAAACGCCGAGCCACCAATTCAGACACGGTCTCCAATTTTCCCTTTAGTCTCTACTTTTAAAAGCCTCTGTTAAATTTATAGGACTTGCAAGGGCGGGCTCCCTTTTCCTTTTAGCTTGGGTGTAACTCCAGAAGATAAAGGTTAAGCAATGCGCGAAAAAATTTTTGTGCAATTGGTTCGCAGCGTGATGAAACTGTTGCTCTTATCGGGAGCACATTTGATCGGTAGCGTGCACGTTCTGCTGCACGATGGGGCTCTCGAAAGAGACAAAGATGGCCGGTCTGCATCACTGATGAGAACAGACAGCGCAGTTTACAGAAGTGCCTTCACAATCAAGACATCGTTCTGTATCTGCAACTCTGTGCGTGGTGTGACGTATCCTGTTTTTGTTGCACTATCTTGTATCTTGGTTGCTCAGTGTAGACACATCCTGTGGAGGACAGTTTCTTGCATTATTCAAGTGAACATTATCCTTTAACGTGTATACAAAACGATTACTAATGGAGTGGAAAGGAAATGATAAATATGTATGTTTGGGTCTAACTGCCAGACTATTAGTTTAACGTGGAACGCCGGTGGTAAATATTGAGTTTGAGCTCCAATTGTTGTTTCTATTTATGATCGTAAACTCTTACAGCTCACATGCATACAAGATTCTCTTAATCTTCTCATCTAATGTTATGATGGAAATAAAAAGGGAACATTTCTCCCTAATAGTTTAAGCTGTGCTTTCAAGGCAGACGTGGCGCTGTAATATAAATGGTATAATTCTGCAGAAATGAACCTTTTTCTGCTTCAGTACACAAACAGCTCGCAGGAGGCAGAGCATCTTTATGCATTACTCCCCCCTCAAATGAAACTCATTTTTCAGACGATGCATTAAGTCTTTGTTGTACTCGTCGCCTGTTTCCCTGAAGTGGGCAAAGGTCCTGTGCTGATGAACACGAGTGCGGTGCAGGAGGTTTGCTGTCGGATCACGTGATTTCTAGGATGTGGAAGTTCCTTGTTTTGGAGCCACCAGTGTTCATAGTTTCCTTTTTAATTCCTCTATTTTGTATATAATTTACATGCATTCAGTTCCTTTTTTTTTTTTTTTTTTTTTTTTTTTTTTTCCCTTTAGGTTTTAATAGGAAACATGTGTCTCTTGACATGAAACATGATTCCCACCTGGAAAATCGATTTTCTCTTTTTTCAGGCGCTTTATGCCGGGGTGGCGGAGGATTGGTTTATATAATGCAGTGAAGTCATTCGGTTCTGTTGTGGAGTTTTATTACGACAGGAACTGTTGAGTCAGACTGCCTCGGTTATTATCATGTCCACTGTTCAGCGATGTTTAAAAGGGATTTTAATCAATAAGGCCTCTGCAAGAACTTCCTGCAGAAAAGTGAGTCATTCATACCTGATTTTTATTTATGGAGCTGGCTCATTGTCTTCCAGTGTACAGTTGATCAAGGGCAGGGGAGCACAGCACAGCCGCTCTGATGTGGAGGGAGTGTCGGGTCAGATTTGGTCACGGTGACAAAGATTACCCTGACCAGTGCTCCTGTATGTTGCTGTTTTGACCTCTTTGATGACAAAGCCTTTAAAGTTCTCTTTTTGCTAAATAAAGAAACTGCTTCATCCATACAGCGGAAGGGAGGTTCTGGGACCGAGCTCCAGGTTTTTGTTTTTTTCCCCTGAATGACAATATGGCTCTAACTCTTCCTGCCATCCCAGAAACAGGACAGGACATGGGAGAGAGGGGAGGCGGTCAGAGGTCAACACCCAGCTTCCATTGTCCTGCAGACCCCGAAATGAGTTAGGTTGTGGACCGGAACCGGTCCCTTCCTTAGAGCCACCCCCCTGCCTCTCTCGGTTTTTCTCGAAAAACCTTCCCAGCAGACCTCCAATCACATGCCTCCGAGACCCTTTTCCTTCCTGTTGAGCAAACAGAGTCACGTGGGCTGAAACAGCGGCTGTAGTTTACTCTCGATTATCAAAAACACAGCGGACAACAAAGCAGCATGCAGCAGGCAGCTGCATGTTCAACCTGGGCTCTATATTCATGGTTAACGACTCACTGGAGCTCTCTGTGATCTTTGTGCCTCTTGTTCTTGCTGAACAGACACCCACGGTGGAGGTATTTTTATAAACATGTTGCTATACCCTGTGCATGTCACATACATGTTGTTTACATCCGATGTCTCTCCCTGCAGGAGCAAGAGGTGCGCGCTGAACTGCGGCCACGTCTCTGCGTGATCCAGCGAGGCACCAGCGGATATGGCTTCAACCTGCACAGTGAGCGGGCGCGGCCGGGACAGTACATCAGAGCTGTGGATGAAGACTCTCCAGCAGAAAGGGCAGGCCTGCTGCCCAAAGACAGGATCGTAGAGGTAAAGTGAGAGCGTGCGGGCTGGATCTCAGTAACCTAAAACATTTTTATCTACTAGGAACAAAAAACATTATCTGACTAGTTTGAAAAGTTTAAAATTTTTGAAAGAGGTGCCAAATAGTTACAAAGTGCTTCATTATTCATGAGAAGCAGCTTATTATGAGCCTTTCAAGCTCCCTAAAAATATCCCTGCATTGTATCCTGATTAGTCTGCCATACTTCCGCTCTATACAGCCTCCACTGTTTTTCTTTGTAGTTGGATAAAAATAGAGAATAATTGTGTAGCTTGTAATCAGGCCTCACCTAAAGCCTGGTTGGAGATGGAGACCTTTGTTCACATTCAATAATTCAAGTTATCTCATTTATATTTAAGATGTTTGTCATATGTGTTGCAATCTTTGTAAGTATCATTTTCCTCTTTGCCTGCTCAGCTGTGGAAACCCTTGCCATGAAGCTCCCAGTACAGTTTTTTGTGCTGATGTTAATGTCAGGAGGGTTTAAACTATGCAATTATTGAGCCACCAGAGCCTATGTGACCTTTACTCACTGCTGTGGTTTCTAAACACATCCACTATGCAGTATTACCACTTACAGCTTATCGCGAAATATCTAGGAGGGAAGAAATTTCACAAACGAATTGCCTACTGTGTGTGTATGTATGTATGTATGTATGTATGTATATATATATATATATATATATATATATATATATATATATATATATATATATATATATATATATATATATATATATATATATATATATATATATATATATATATATATAAAAATATAAAAAAAAAAAACACCCAGCACGCCCCTGCGGGCGGTTTATCCTTCAAGCTCGGGTCCTCTACCAGAGGCCTGGGAGCTTGAGGGTCCTGCGCAGTATCTTAGCTGTTCCCAGGACTGCGCTCTTCTGGACAGAGATCTCCGATGTTTTTCCCGGGATCTGCTGGAGCCACTCGCCTAGCTTGGGAGTCACCGCACCTAGTGCTCCGATTACCACGGGGACCACCGTTACCTTCACCCTCCACATCCTCTCGAGCTCTTCTCTGAGCCCTTGGTATTTCTCCAGCTTCTCGTGTTCCTTCTTCCTGATATTGCTGTCATTCGGAACCGCTACATCGATCACTACGGCCGTCTTCTTCTGTTTGTCTACCACCACTATGTCCGGTTGGTTAGCCACCACCATTTTGTCCGTCTGTATCTGGAAGTCCCACAGGATCTTAGCTCGGTCATTCTCCACCACCCTTGGGGGCATCTCCCATTTTGACCTCGGGACTTCCAGGTTATACTCGGCACAGATGTTCCTGTACACTATGCCGGCCACTTGGTTATGGCGTTCCATGTATGCCTTGCCTGCTAGCATCTTGCACCCTGCTGTTATGTGCTGGATAGTCTCTGGGGCATCTTTACACAGCCTGCACCTGGGGTCTTGCCTGGTGTGATAGACCCCAGCCTCTATGGATCTTGTACTCAGAGCTTGTTCTTGTGCTGCCATGATTAGTGCCTCTGTGCTGTCTTTCAGTCCAGCTTTGTCCAGCCACTGGTAGGATTTCTGGATATCAGCCACCTCCTCTATCTGCCGGTGGTACATACCGTGCAGGGGCCTGTCCTTCCATGATGGTTCCTCGTCTCTGGGGTGAAACCCTCCATGCATGGTCAGGAGCTTTCTTGTCTTTATGTCAGTGGCTTCTATCTCCTCCTTTGGCCAGCTTATTACCCCAGCAGGGTACCTGATCACGGGCAGGGCGTATGTGTTGATGGCCCGGATCTTGTTCTTACCATTCAGCTGACTCCTCAGGACTTGCCTGACCCTCTGCAGGTACTTGGTGGTTGCAGCCTTTCTAGCGGCCTCTTCATGGTTCCCATTTGCCTGCGGGATCCCCAGGTACTTGTAACTGTCCTCTATGTCTGCAATGTTGCCTTCTGGTAGTTCAATCCCCTCAGTTCTGACTACCTTCCCTCTCTTTGTGATCTCACTGAGGGGGTTCAGGCCTATGCAGAACAGCAGTGGGGACAGAGCATCTCCTTGGTAGATCCCGCACTTGATGGTAACTTGTGCTATGGGCTTGGAGTTGGCCTCTAGTGTTGTACGCCACATCCCCATTGAGTTCCTGATGAAGGCTCTTAGGGTCCCATTGATCTTGTACAATTCTAGGCATTCCAGTATCCAGCTGTGGGGCATTGAGTCATAGGCCTTCTTGTAATCAATCCAGGCAGTGCACAGGTTGGTCAGTCTGGTCTTGCAGTCTCGGCTGATTGTTCTGTCTACCAGTAGCTGGTGTTTTGCACCTCTGGTATTCTTGCCAATTCCTTTCTGTGTCCCGCTCATGTATTGACCCATGTGCCTGTTCATCTTAGCCGATATGATGCCTGACAGGAGCTTCCATGTAGTACTGAGGCAGGTTATTGGTCGGTAGTTGGAGGGGACCGGTCCCTTCTTGGGGTCCTTGGGGATCAGGACCGTCCGGCCTTCAGTTAGCCATTCCGGGTGTCTTTCGTTAACTAGCAGCTGGTTCATTTGTGCTGCCAGACGCTCGTGGAGTGCAGTCAGCTTCTTCAGCCAGTAGGCGTGAACCATGTCGGGCCCTGGTGCTGTCCAACTCTTCATACTGGAGACCCTTTCTTGGATATCTGCCACTGTGATGGTTACTGGACCCTGTTCAGGGAGGTCGCTGTGGTCTGCCCTCAGATCCTCTAGCCACTGAGCATTGCCGTTATGGGTTGCATCCTTCTCCCATATGCTCTTCCAGTATTGCTCCGTCTCCAGCCTTGGTGGTGCTGTTCTCTTATTGTTCCCTTGCCACTGAGAGTACACCTTTGCTGGTTCTGTGGAGAACAGCTGGTTTATTCTCCTGCCTTCTATCTCTCTGGTGTACCTCCTCAAGCGGCTGGCCAAGGCTGTGAGTCTTTGCTTGGCAGTTTCCAAGGCCTCAGGTATGGACAACTTGCTGTATTTCTTAGGCACCTTATTTGTCGCACCTTTCTGCAACTCCGTTAGTTGGCTAACCTCCCTCCGTGCTACTTTGATCTTGCCCTCTAGCCTCCTTCTCCATGGAGGGTACTGCCCCTTGTGGCTGTTCAACTTGTAGCCAAGCATCTCACTGATCACTGCTGCCGTATTGTAGATCAGCTTGTTAGTGTCGGTAATCGTGGTTGTAGGTATTGCCCGTAGTGCTGCATTAACATCATCTAGCAGACCTTCTGAGGGTACTTCATATATATATATATATATATATATATATATATATATATATATATATATATATATATTTTTTTTTTTTTTTTTTTTTTTTAATTATTTATTTATTTGGGGTGCAACGATATTCGTATCGATATTGAACCGTTCGATACAGTGCTTTCAGTTCGGTAGGCATATGTATCGAACAATACAACATTTGTAATTTATTTTATCAATTTTCCTTCTGACGATGCTGTCTGTGTGGAGCGCTCAGTGAATCTGTGTTCGACTACTCCGCCTAGGCTGCACTGTCGAGCGCAGATCCACTGAGCGCTCCACACAGACAGCATAGTCAGAAGGAAGAGCGCAGGGCAAGCTAGCGAGACAGAAGTTAAGCTCTCCTTGCAACAGGCAAATTGACCCTCATTCAGATCTGGCGTTTGGAATTATTTTGGTTTTCATGTGACGTATGACCCTGAAGGTAAGTGAGTCATGGACTAAAGTAAAACAGTATGTTGGATGTGCCATGCAATGCTCAATTACATGGGTGGGAACTAGTGTGTTAGCGCAGTTAGCTCGTTAACGGAGCGATCGGCGGTAGCTCGTTAACGGAGATTTGCCATGTTGTGGCGTTAAGGTCATTTCAACGAGATTAACCTGAAAGCACTAGTGGGAACACAACGAATATGACTGCACATTTACACCGACATCATCCTAGTGCAAAGACAAAAACAACAAGCATGCTACTAACTTTAGCCGAGTCATTTAGACAGCTGTTAGCACATGATTCTCCTTATGCTGCTGAGAATATAGCCCAGAAGAAGCGGATAGTATAGCTTTTATTTTGGAAAGAGCCATTTCTCTGTAATAAACTCTCTTTTCCAAAGATGAGTGATTCCTCAATCAGATACAGGGCTTGCAATATCGCTAGCCCGATGTCCCGGAGCTAGCGATTTTTTCAGTCGGGCTACCAAAATCTTTCTCTTCCCTGCCTGTCGGGCTATTGTAGGAAAAATATATGTCAATGCTTTTGCATTCTTTCAGAAATGTAGCTGGGTAATTATGTCATTGGCATTGGTGAGCCACTGTCAATATGTGACATATTGAAATCGTGTTTGAATTTGCGCTTGTTTTTTTGCTTTCACTTTGCAATCCTGCGAACTGTGTATAGAGAGCGACAGCACTGATCTGTGAGTGATGATAATTTGTGCACCAATTCCTCTGACATCGTCTTATTAATCGTTAGCTTACTATGCAAACATGACAAGTGAAATCTCCCGCAGCTTAAACATGTGAGAGGTTGATCGCGCAGAGAATCGCTGAGCTTATGTGAGTGAGCGTGTAAAAGCAGCAGGATATATATTTCAGTTCTGCTGAGCCAAATAAGACAGGTCAGGGTGAAGAAGTGACAGCCAAAGAAAAGCTTACCACAAAACGGAGAAGTTATGACAAATCAGACTATAAGGCAAAAAGAAAGTGCAGCTTTATGGTTTCATGGACAAAATAATTTCTGTGGCTGCAATATGACAAGCTAAATAACCAGGGCTGCACATAAGTGGTCCGCAGGTGCGCATTCGCTGTCAAAATAAAAAACGCGCACAAGGGTTAGGGTTAGGGTTAAATTTAAAAACTGTACTTTTGAGTTAAAATATATATTTATAATTTTAATAAATGACAAATTAAAAAGGTATGAACATTTTTTTGTATCGAAAAAATATCGAACCGTGACACCAAAGTATCGAACCGTGAATTTTGTGTATCGTTGCACCCCTTGTGTGTGTGTGTGTGTGTATGTATGTATATGTGTGTATATATATGTGTGTATATGTGTATATATATATGTGTGTGTGTATATATATATATAAAAAATTGATGACAAGCAGGAAAAACAAACAAACATCTGGTCCGAGTGAACGGACTCTTTCTGTGCAGTACTTAAAAACGTAATCAGAGCAAAGAATCGTCTTCTGACGTGAAGGACGCCTCCTCTCCCTTTGAAAGTGAATAGAATTTATAAAGGAGAGAAGGATTCAAAGGACTACAGGGTCTGCTGGGAGTCTTTAGAGGGGCTTCCAGTCCCTGAGAGGTGCCCCAGACAGCCACACCACCCACTGAGGTCCGGGGCTTTGTGAGGAGCCGACAGCCATTGTTACTGCTGTTACTGGCTGAGCAGCTATTGTCCGGCTTCCTCTGTAGGACTGGCTTTGACGTGCAGATCCACCCTGTGACCTAAACACACACACACACCCTTCATATTTCACATGCTTTCCCATAGAGATTTTACACCAGAGGAGTCAGCTGGTCTTCTGGGAGACACGTGACACTTATACCAGACTTAAAGGGCAACTGTCACAGTGACGTAGGAAACAGAGTTTATAAATGTATACAGACATATATATATATGAGAGATAATGGAAAGTTTCAGGATTCTTTGTTAAGTCTGTGCGTGTGCAATTGTGTGTGGACACACAGGATTTCCTGCCCTGGAGCCTTTGGCAAACAAACTGATAATATACAGGAAAAAAAAAAAAATTCCTGACAGTGATGAAGTTTGTTCACTTCTGTGTGGGAATGAAGATGGACAACCACGAAAAGCAACAATGAGGACTTTTTTTGGTCATGTTTTGAAGGGTTTGCAGACGGTTTTGCAAAGTTTAAATATCTCATTCATGTCTAATGTCTCTCTGTCTTTTTTCCTCTTTTTGTCTTCTTCAGGTGAACAGTATGTCGGTGGAGGGTAAGACTCATTCAGATGTTGTTGCTGCCATTAAAGCCGGCGGGCACGAGACCCGGCTGCTGGTGGTGGACCCCGAAACAGACGCCTTCTTCAAGAGGTGCCGGGTCACCCCCACCTCTGAGCACCTGACTGGTGAGAGCACAATTTCATGCTCATTGTGAGGCTTTACAAGTTGTGCAGAAGGGATGGAGCAAATGAGTGCATTTAGCTGCTTTATCAGACATGTTATGGACACAAGCCTTCTACTTCCGTCTTCCCAAACAAGCAGCACATTAAAACCCCGCTTTTTTTTTCCTCTCTTCGCTCGTTTCTTTCTGTCTTTATTCTTTTGCCAAGGATCACAGAGAGACAGAGATGCTAAGCCACTTCCTGATATCTCCCCCCCCCATGTTTTTGATCTGAAAACATCACCCTTATCTAAAAAAACTGAAGGCTTTAATGCTGAAGTCTCTCTTCTAAAGTTTATTATTACACAGCAACTTAAATAAACCACAAGTGGATAGTTTGACCCTCCCCACCCAAAAAAAAGTCAGCACATTTTGTCTTTAATCAGAGGAGTAATAGCAATAATATTTAAATATAATTACAGGCACGAGAGATGCCTCTAATTCCTTGCTCGAAGACTTTCTAACTTTTCTCAGGACTGGGTGTACCCACCACAGCCCCCAGGGGGAGCACTAGCATAGCCTGTGACTCGGGGTCCCTCCATGGTGCAACAGCTGGTCCTCTGTGTGGGTGTGTGGCTGGCTGTGGTGCAGCGTCTGAGTGCCACTCTGCCACAGGAGTTCCCCCCCATATTAACATGATGCCACCAGCTGTTGGCATGGCAAAAGCCTGGGCACGCTCAGTGGGGAGGGGGTCAGCTGTCAGGGCCAAGGTCCTGAGTTGCCAGGTCCTGAGCTGCTGGTATATACAACAAACCTGCTATAGATTAATGTACATCATCTAGTTTAGTAGAAGCAAAGCTTGTTTCAGATTCTGTTTAGTCTGACTAGATTCAAAATCCAAACGATACTCGGATTACTTTCGTGCATCACAGCAAAAAAGGAAAACTTTAATTTAAGAGGGAGAAACCAAAACAAGTCTTTGATATTTATGCTAAAAATGACCTAAATGATTGTTTTATTACTTAAATATATTTTGTACTTGATGTTTGTATTAAACGTCTCATGATTATTTGAGTTTCTTTGTAAAATGAACTTGAGTAAAAGCATAAAGGGGCAAATTTGTACATTAGCACAATGCTTAAATAATCGTAGTTGGTTTATTGCAGTCAGACCTAGTGCAGGATTAAAATAATAGCGCTCTACAGGAGAAACATTCCAGTGAGGTGTTTCCCAGGTAACTGCCTGCACTTCTCTTCACATGCTGCCCACTCAGAGGGCACCTGCCTACACCGACTCTCCGTGTCAGCGCTCACACACTCTCTCACACTCTTTCTCACACGCACACACACACACACACACACACTCTGCAGCCCTGCTGGCCAGCACCTTTTGTTTGGTTTCCAAGGTGCCAGCTCCAAGTGGCCTCTCAGCCTGGAGCTGGATCTGTATTAGGACTTGGAGAGGCTCCATTCAGACTCAGGGGTGCAAACACGCTCACACACAGCAAAGACCTGAGGGCTCAAATCTCAGATTAGCTCTGAAGGAGCAGCTGATAGAAGCTACAATAACAAAAAGGCAATTCTTGGCTGTGCAGAGAAACCGAGGGAGGGATGGAAGGTAAGGGTGAGAGATGGGAATGTGTTTGTTTGTTTGTGGGAAAAATAAATAAACATGGGGAAAATTTTTGACTTGAGCTTTTTGAAAGATAGCTGATCGGAGGAGGACCATCTCATCGAAGAGATGGCCCACTGGTGAATTATAGATGATCTAGAGCAGGTGCTGGCGAGATGAAAGTTGAGCTTAAGAGGAACTCTTGATCTAGGAAAGTGGAGCTCTGAAGGACAGAAGGTATCATGACAGTGCCACGGCAGGGAGCCTGAGAGCTGATGCTGATGACTAATAGTTGCTTCATTTTGTTTTTGACAGGTCCGCTGCCAGAGCCCATCGTTAACGGAGGGATGGAGGAGAAGGTAAGACCCACCAGAAGCACTTAGAGGTTTGCTTTAGCAGGGAAAGGTCTTTTTTTCAGACTCAAAAACAAGAAGTGCTCCTGCTTTAAATGCTCTGTTGCTCTTCATGTGCTGCTTAACCCAGCGGGCCAAGGCCAGGCAAGGAAAGCAGCATTCAGCTTTTGTTTTGGAGTGCTGCGCCACACGAGAGAATCGATAGGCTGCTGAAATGAGTTATTAATCGCACTTTCCTGTAATTGTGTGTGTAGTTCCTGTAGAAAACTCCACCCAGTCAGCCATTAACTTGAAATTATTTGCAAAAGTTTGACAGAGTAATGTAAAAAAGAAAAATCCGACAATAGGATTTTTCCCTACGCACTTTGGGCTGAGGCGTGGAGAATGTCGCAGCTTCCTGCAAATCCCGCCGGAGGATTTGGGTGTAATGCCGCTGAGACACAACAGTCGACGTTTACAGCAGGAGGCGAGCGAACACACTCCCAGTTAGACGAGAAATCCGTTACTCACTTTGTTACCGCAGGAAAAAACGTTATGCTTTACACCGAAAGCCACGTTTGCTTACTCACACAGCTCTTTGTTGTACCTGCCTTATATTTATCTAACATCTACACCACCCACATATGACACAGGAGGAGGAAGAACTTTCAAACTCCTCACAGGCGCACAGTTTCTGTCCACTGAAACACTGGAGAGCTTTTAATTTGAAGTGGAAACAGGAAATGTTGAGTCTTTTATAAATGGTATCTTTAACAGAGCGGCCTCGGATCAAAAGTAATTAAGCGCCACCACAAGGAATAAGAAATGGGAAGCAGGAAATATGAACATTGTTCTTAGTCTTTTAACTTTTATTGTTTAAAAATTTCAAATCCTGTTGTGACGAATAATAAAGGAAATTTGAAGTCACGGTGCCATTGAACATAGCTAGCAGGTACCAACTGTTAAGGTGGATTGTGGCATTTCATGTTATGAGAAGCAATCAAGACACCTTAAATGCCATTTATACTGTGTGTGTGTGTGTACATATACGTATATATGTTATATTAAATATTCTATATATATTTATATATATTCAAAAGTTCAGAAATTAAAGACGTTATTAAACATAGATAGCTGGGCATCGTGTCATCTGAGTGAGCATGCGCTATGAAGACTGGTTTTGCAAGCCAGCTCTGCAAAATCTTAAAATTCTCTTTGGAGCCAGTCTTTCTGCTCCAGCCACTGAAAACAGACCAACTACTCTCACTTTATAGAAAACCTCTCTGGGCAAACGCTACAGCGGGTGGTGGCACCAGCTTCAACCTCTGGCATTAGCTTTATTGCTGCTGGGTTGAGACATTTAACCTGACTTTCTCTAAAGGAAACCAGATCTGCCAGCTGTAGATCAGGATAGGTGTTTTTTTCCCCCGATTTCAGTGTTTACGCTAAGCTAAGCTAATCAGCAACTTGCTTTACTGAACTACTATCTCTGGCTCCTTTTCACATCATTTCTTTTGTCATGTAAACATCCCATCTGCCCCACCTGGTCGTGGCAGATGGCTGCCCCTCACTGAGCCTGGTTCTGGTTTCTTCCTGTTTAGAAAGGGAGTTCTTCCTCCCTACTGTTGCCAGGTGTTTGCTCAAAGGGTTGTCTGATTGTTGGGCTTCTCATTGTAAGGTAAAGATCCTACAATAATACGGAGAAAAGATCTTGCCGCTGTATAAATGAGTGGTTTCAGTATTCCAGCAAATTTGTGTGTGTGTGTGTGTGTGGGGGGGGGGGCTGCGTCACAGGAATGCTTTCTGAGGGCCTCTCAAGTAACCGAGTCTTTCGTTCCCGTGTGAATACCTTAGACTTTTATGTAAATCAGGCGATGACTTGAGATAATGGCCGGGTTCGGATGAAGAGCACAAACTGAAAGAAGCTACTGTGTTTAAAAGCGGCAGCCTTTCACTTTGGGCCTTTGTCCAAAAATGCTCAAAGTGAAGCCTGACCCCGGACTTCCCGCCAGTCAGGATCTACATGTGCTGCGGTGAAGTTGCATGTTCCACGTATTGTTGCGTAACAAAAGGTCGAAGAGCTGAGAGGGAGGGGGGGGCGTGGGAGCAAGAGGTCAGAGAGAAATCGTCACGGAGGTGAAAGATATTTTTAGTGGCCTAAAAAACCTAAATGCAGTCAGGATTTACAGGCTTAGTGCTGATTCTTCCTGTTACACTGCAGGAAAGGTTAGGGTTTAAACTCCTGCACGCTGCTGGAAAAATGAGGGAGCGTTGAAAGCTTTAACCAGGAAGAATTTCTCAGATTTCACCTGTCACCACTCTTATCAAAACAAAGATTAACTTTGAGATTTTACTGATTAGATAACACTTTTTGCCCTCAGATATTTCCAGAAGTATTAAAAGCATCTTGTGTGTGTCACTAAATTGAACACATTTAACAGTAAGAAGGGACCTCAGAGCTGTGAAGTGTATTTAGTTGTTTTTATGAAACATTTTTGATGTGTGAAAATCGTCTTGGAAAAACCTGCAACCTGTTTGTCATTCATAGGCGGAAAGTACCTTTTTTCTTAATAAGGGAAAAAATAACTAATCCAATGCTGCCTCCTGGTGGAGAGGTTTGGTATTGACAGGAATGTTGGGAAAAAGTTGGAATTTTACAAATCTTCATCAGTGATGCTCACTGGCATTTGTGTTTGCAGGTGAACGGCAACGTGGCGAAAGAAGCAACGAGGGATTCGAAGGTGTCCGTCAGCCCCTCCCCGTCCAATGCCTCGTCTAACGCCTCGCTCACAACCCCGCCCGCGAACACCCCGCCTGAGGTAACGCCACACAAGACAACACAGGGTGCAGCACTCACTCTTGTTAGAGTTTCCCTGGTTTTCTTACTCGCTTGCTTTTCTTTCAACAGGGAGCAATCACAGACACCATCCCGGCTCTGAACCTGACGCTGCAGCAGGTCAAAGAGCTCGCCCACCAGAAACGCTCCAACAAGAGAGCCCCGCCCATGGACTGGACCAAGAAAAACGAACTCTTCAGCAACCTATAGGGCCTCACCTGAGACACACACACAAAGCAATCAGACAGATTTTTTAAAAATTATTATTATTATCTTAAAGAAAAGTTCCAGCCTTTGGGTAAATTATTCCTTTTATTATGCTCTTCATGCTATTATAACCCAGATATTATGCTATAAAATGTCCTACTACCAAGAAAAGTGCATATGCCAATGAGAGAGAACTGCATGTGCAACCATGGCCATGTGTGTATGCGGGCGTAGGTTTTTCTGAGCTTGTGTGGATCCAAGAAGGAGCGCTAAGATTCCTTATCCGCCTTTTAAAAGTTTATACTAATGTTTAAAACACTGAAGTGTCTTCTGATAAAACAGCGCGACAATCAATACATTTCTCTCTGTTTTCAGGAGCAAACCTCTGGCAGTAGACAGAGTTGAACTGCTTTTCATGTCCTTAATTTCACTGGATTTCTTTTCTTTTAGCGGATATCACCATAGAGCTCTTTCTTCTCTAATTATTTCTTACATTTTGGGAAATGCTTACTGATGCCTTTTAAAACTGGAAATCGCTGTATTTTGAAGTGTGTTCTATTATAATATATGTACATACATCATATATCATGTATATTTTTTACGCATATGACTTAAATCCACACCGTAACGAACTCAACTTTAACCCTTTGCTACAGTGTCGTCCTGCCACTCAACGATACCCGCGTTATCTTTTATAAAATGTGAACTGCAGCATATTATTAGTGTAACTTATACCGCCCGTATAACCATTATTGTTACTGTGAATGACTGCTCACACAGTTCACATTTTTAGCATACTGAATATTTTTATTGGAAATTAGAAATTGTGAAGTTTTTTTTTTTTTTTTTTTTTTTTACTTATTTCTGTGTAAAGAGCTATAATTGTGTAGGATTTGGATGATGTTCATAAGAGGGGAGTGGCTGCGTGTCTTTTAAACTATATGCATTTGTCCAGTATTGATAAAGGCTATCATTTTAATGACTGAATTATATGAAGAGTTTTTGTAGTTTGTGTAAGCAGTAAGAGATTTCTATTCTGTAATGCGTCGATCATCTCAGCGTTATCCTGGTCTTTGAGAATAAATAAAAGTACTATACACTGTGTGTGTGTGAGAGAGTGTGTGAGTGAATAAACGCCGGTGACTGGGACCTCGACCTCCAGCAGGCCACAACGATGCCGCCACCATGTTATGGTATACTTTGAATCAGCCGTTTCTCTCCTACTTCCCCCTCCACATCGTCTGGTAAAAGATCATCTTGGTTTCGTTTTCATTTGCTGAAAGAATTTTCTCTCCTTGATTTAAGGGTTCATTTTGGGGGGGTTTCAGTCTAATGATGAAGTCTTACTTCATCAGTAGGAGCGTTGAATTTCAACAAATTCAACACTTTGAATGAACAACAACAGTCACCTCAAGGCACTTTATATTGTAAGGTAAACCCTACAATCATATGACACCCTATGAGCAAGCACTTTGGCGATGGTGAGAAGGAAAAACTCCCTTTTAACAGGAAGAAACCTCCAGTAGAACCAGGCTCAGGGAGGGGCGGGACCATCTGCCGCAAACCATTTGGGATAAGAGAAGGAAGACAGGACAACAGACATGCTGTGGAAGAGAGACAGAGTTTAATAACAAGTATGATTCAGTGCAGAGGGTCTATTAACACATAGTGAGTGAGAAAGGTGACTGAAGAAGAAACACTCAATGCATCATGGGAATCCCCCAGCAGCCTGAACCTATTGCAGCATTACTAAGGGAGGATTCAGGGTCACCTGATCCAGCCCTAACTAGATGTTTTAGCAACAAGAAAAGTTTGAAGCCTAATCTTAAAAGTAGAGCTAGCGTCTGTCTCCTGAATCCAAACTGGAAGCTGGTTCCTCGCATACCATTTTTAAATACTCTAGGAACCAGAGAGTGTTTGTAAAATTGTGTGTAAAATATCTATAACTGGTAAACTGTTTATATAATACTGAAACCCCAGCAGCTAGATCAATGGAGGAGTCAGCAACATATAAAATAGTGTCATCTGCATAAACATGTACACTCTGGTAGAGATAAAATTGCATGTGTACAATGTGAATAAACAAGCCTTTGGCATTTAATCAGAAAGACTCATATTTTAAAAATACATAAATAAAATACAACACAATTTTAAATATACGTGTGACGCTTTCAGTGTCCTCATTTCCTCAGATAAAGTTTTCTGAGATTTTTATAGCCTACAAGTCGGGACAGCAGAGTGGTGTCCGAGCCACTCGTCTACCCTCCATCATGTCACTGTGTCTCCAGCAGCTGTCTCTTACTAATGGCCTCGACCTTTCTGCTCTTCCTTTATAACCCCACCATCATTATCACATCTCACTGTCACACCCCGAGCTGTACACTTTCTGTCTCTAGGGTTCAATTAACCTAATTGGACTTCATGACACTGATGGAGGGTGAAATTAGGTAAAATGATGACTCGGTAAAGATACATAATAATAATGATGATGTTTGTTATAATTGCCTATTAAGATTAAACAGAAGGGTGATTGTTACAGCGACAGTATGAATTCTGCTCGTATTAACTAGAAATACTTTGAGTACCCACATAATGTTTGTGAAACTTTCTATTAAAGAACTCTTTCACCTTTGGGGGCAACTAAATAGCTTTATTGTGCAAACAAAAATTAGGAATTTAAATTTAAGGACATCTGATATCCACTCTGATGCTAAAGTTTACACTAATCGTAATAAGAGAGCGCTTTATTTGTGAGTGTTGAGAGTGGAGGACAGTTATAGCGCTGTATGAAACTGCAGCCAGCAGGTGCTTAACTTAGCATTAGCACGTAGACTGGTGTATGTGTCAATTAAACAAACAAAGGATAATATATTAAACAGTAAGCAGATACACGTGTAAGCAGTTTCTAGTTTACCTTAAAACAAATCTTTTATAGCACTCTCAACAAAAACAGTGGATTTTTCTTACTAATGCTAAGTTTATAATAGTTATAAAACGGATTTTTGGCACCAGAAACTTTCTGCTGTAGTCGAAATGAACATTCAGGACTGTTAATGCTGCTGTGGGACCCCCACCTGAAAAAACCCAGTGTAAGTCACCCATCTATAATGTATGCAACAGCAAATAGAGCTGTTTTTAATTTGTTTTGTTGTTTTTTAGCTGCCTTTGTTTTCCTCTGCTGGTATTCTAAATAACCATGTTGGAAGCTGAGTGTTTTCATTAGAATCAGAATGGAACTTAAAAAAATTTTCTATTCTTTTAGTATCATTTTATATTTACATTAACAGTGAGTTTCAGTGAGCTTTGTACAAAATAGCTGGTAAGAATCTCCTCCAATCGGCTACTTTTTACTCTGAGTACATTTCAGAGGTTTTACTTTTTCATTTTTACTTGAGTAAGAAGGTCAAATCTTGACTTCAACTTTTGCTACGATATTTGTTTAAAGGAATTTCACCTTTATTTGATAGAGTACTGAATCAATGTACAGACACCCTTTCTAGAGTATCTGTATTTGTACCTAATTGACACCCGTGTGTAGTTTTGCCACCTCTGTCCAAAGATGCACCAGAAGCACTGAAACGCAGACGCTCAGTTCCTAAATAGCAGAGTCGGATAAATAACTTGTCTTTTGTTACTTCTGGTTGAGTCCGAGGACTAGGAAAGAACTGAGTGTACCGCACTCCTATAATCCATGTTTTATATTTTACAAGCCAGCATCTGAAGGCTGCGTAACCTGTTGGTGTTCATGTTGTCTTGAGGTTAGTGCAGGCATTAGAGGTGGGCGGATAGATCCAGATATCAATAGTATTGATATCAAGCCTGGTATCAGATCAGTACTTGTGCAACAGGATTGATACTTTTTTCTGTCCCCATAGTTCAGTATGTTGCCCGGTGAGTTGTGTTAATTATGGGGTTTTTTGTTGTTTTTTGTGGAAATGAAAAAAATATACTTCAGACATGCAATAAAACATGTCTGAAGCTTTTTGTGTTGACTGTCAGGTCCATTTTATTTATACTGTACAGTACATTTAAACAACAGAAGCAAAGTTCACAAATCCCTCCCAAAAAAAAGCTGAGAGGTGTGTTTTATTGTGTTAACAAATTATTATGGAAAATAAAAAGCACCTTGACTTAGTGGTTAATTGTGTTCAGAAACTGCAAAGTGATGATGATTCATCTCATAAATCATGACGCACTGCTCTCCTTTACATTAGCAACCTTTGTAAGTTAAAGTATCGACAATATTTGTCAATACGAAAATGTGCAGCATCTTACATCTGATGCAAGCATGGAGGTTTATTGTGCAGTACTGCAGGCAGAGTGTGAGCTGAGCAGAGTGTTTGGAAGAATTTATCTTCTTCTCGTGATGCTGCCTTTTTCACAGCCAGATGCACATTTTAATTTCACTAGAGAGCACTACATGCATCTTTACAGCTGGCGCATAAAACGTTCAAGCGCCTCGGGCGATCATTACAAGCCAGCTGCCAGCTGTAAACTCTCCGATTTCCGCACAACAACCGGTGAAATAATAGCACATCTTTTACGCCGCTCTTCCTGTATTAGCACACCGCGATAAAGATAACGACGATGATATGAAGACGAATGGGGGGTGGCGATAATTAAGATGATGAAGGGCAGGTGTGGGTTGAGCGGTGGACCTTCACAGCTTAGGTGCAAACACAGGCTGGTTGCTAGACAACCGTGTCCTCCAGAGGGTCCTTGTAAGGCCTGGAGCTGGGGTGAGACAAGGGGTCAACACAACTCTACCTTCAAACCCCACAGCACACTAAAAATAGACTCGGGTTTAGTGTGTGTGTAAGAGAGACTACAGTGGAGAAAATTACAGATAAAAAGTAAGCTACATGGAATAAGTGACATTAGCTGTGTGGAGGAAGATGGAGGAGGAGGAGGTTTTGGGATGAGCGAAGTCTGACGCATTAGCAGAGCGGTGCGTAAGGCTGCTGTAATACGAGCTTTTTCCTATCTGTCTTCTCCGAGAAAGCCTCATCCCCTTCTGCCTTACTTTCCTCATGCACGCACACTCACACTCCTTTTATAAAAATACCCAAGGACAATCCTCACTATTAATAGGAAGTGTTGTCAACTGGCTCTGGAGAAATGGGACCTGCTGTTCAGCTAACTATTTTTGCAGTCCTTTGTAGTGGTGACCCCTTGCACTGTCAATTACATCCTTAATAATGCAGATTATTAACGACCCTATAACCTGTTTCACTTTTTTAAAAACAAAAGTTATTTTGCAAAATGCTTAAATATGGCACGTGTTTTATTATTATTATGATTTTGTTCATCATCGTGAGCTGTTCCAGAGGGACGCTCATATTATTTACTTGGCTCATCTTTCATCACTGGGCTCTTTTGATTCAATCACCAGTGCGGTAATTGAGCTCCACGCATACTGCAGGTGATTTAGAGGCCTCGGCACCGACATCCAGTGATCCTGCATTCAGCTATTCCCCGGTGCTGACTGCATGTACAGTAAATAAGCCGCAGTTTACCGCTGACAAGAAACCACGTGTGAGAAAGTTCTGATTTAATTTGTCGTCTGTCTTTTAATTTCTTTGAGGTGTATGAGAGCAGTAGACAAGTGACATGCAGATAGGCTTAAAAGCCCACGTCCAGATTACTTTTAATGTTTGACGCTGTATCCTCCTGAAACTGGGATGACTATCACAGAAAAGAACTGCCTTGAGGTAAACTTTTCTATGTGGATGTAGCTCAGGAGGTAGAGCAGGTCATCTACCAATCTGGTTCAGTCTCTAGCTCCTCTTCTTGGAGAAGATACATAACCCCTTGTTACCAAAGCACACGTGTGAATGTTAAGTTAAAAGTGCTTAGGCATAGAAAAAGGCTCTTGTATAAATGTGTGTGTGAGTGAAGCTTGTAGCAAGGAAGTGCTTTGAGAGCTCAAATAGAGTAAAGAAAAGTGGAAAAGCACCAACCCATGCATAAATTCTCACATCATTGTGGAGGAATGTTGGTCCACTCTGCTTCACAGCATTACTTTATATCAGTGAGGTTTGCAGTCAATGGTTTTAATTGTCGTACCGCAGCATTTCAGTCAGTTTGACGGGTCATTGCAACAGCCTGATTCTTTTATTTTTCAGCCATTCTGCCATAAATTTGCTGCTGTGCTTTGGGTCATTGTCCTGATGCGCAACACAATTTTAGTCAAGCTTTAGCTGTCGGCAACACACCGAGAGGATCATCTTCAGCTCCAGTGTGAAATCAGTGTTGCTCTGTGGTGCAGAATCTCTAAGATCATCAATAGCTGCCTAAGAAAAATGTACAAGATCTGCAATCACTACCTCTGGGAAAACCAAAACAAGTACCTGTGGTGGATGAGATAGAAAGAAGTAGATGGCAAAGGATAGGACATAAGCTGAGGAATGAGGCAACAAGATTACCAGACAAACCCTGACATGGAAGCAGGCCATGGAGGCAGGCCAAAGCATACACAGTGGAGAGACCACCAAAAGGATACCGAGAAATTGGGATACACTTGGCCTCAGATTAAGGTCGTGGCTCAAGACTGAGCACTTTGGAGGACTTCTGTCGACTGCTTATATCCCAAGAGGGGTGTGAGGCATAAACAAGTAAGTTTAGCTGTCGGACAGATATCCTCACATTTGATTCTAGGATACTTTGGGATACAGAGAAGTTCACGGTTGACTCAAAGACTGCAAGATCCTGTGGCTAAACAACAAACCCAAATCCTAACCTAAACTGAGCCCCTATGTTCCTTTTAGAGAGAAGAGGCTTTCTTCTGTCAACGCTTCCTAACAAGCCATACTCGTTCAGTGTTTTTCTAATTGTACTGTTGTTCAGTTTATTTACAAGTGGCTTTATAATCATCCCAGATTAACGTGCAGCCAAATCTGCTGTTCTCAAGATCATTGCTGATGTTTTTCCTCCTTGAAATTTTGTTAAAACACA
This sequence comes from Copadichromis virginalis, assembly GCF_057382275.1. Lineage (NCBI taxonomy): Eukaryota > Metazoa > Chordata > Actinopteri > Cichliformes > Cichlidae > Copadichromis > Copadichromis virginalis. Next base: position 16,601,363 of record NC_140621.1, read on the forward strand.
CCTGAATTCTCCAAAACTGCTGCTTTTATAGAGGTGCTCGCGTTTCCTGATGATCAGTTAATCAGGTGCATTTGATTAGCAGCACCTGGCTGTCCCTGACCCTCTTAATTCCCATGGAAACAGTAAGGGTGCTCTTAATTTTTCACATCTCTGATCTTTTTTCGTAATTACTGTTACTGTATGAATTATTGAAATATCTCCGAAACCTGATTGATAAGACGATGGTGACTTAAGAAGTTCATCCTTTATGCCAAATTCAAAGAATTTCTGTGAGACATTCAAGAAATATTGAAACTGAAATTGTCCCATTTGTGTTAGCTCACTTGGATGATTGAGAGAGATCAGCTTCATCGTGTTAGTTGGATTATAAACAAGACAAAGCTCAACAAAAATACTATACATACTGGACTGTTTTCCAGGGATAGTTAAAATAATGTGCAACTGATGAATAGTTTAATAGAGTGTGTGTGTCTGTGCCTGTGTCTTTGTGGCTGTGTGTCTGTGTACACCAGGAATAGGGCTTGGGTTGGGAGAGTACTTAAAGCTTAGCACCATTCCAGCTAAACACCTGTCACACACACACGCTTGTTTGTGCACTCGCAATTGCATCTTGGTGCGCACACTTGTCCAGTGCATACCATACACTCTGTCTGTCTGCCTGCCTCACTCACACTTGAACATACTGTGACATGCTCAGAAAAGTTGACACTTGTGTCTGCAAGGTCACATTTATACCTTCTCTCACACGCCTGTTGTTTCATTTGGGGGGTATTATGTGTATCACAGTCTGCATCCATCCTTCAAACAGCTTCTTTCACACATTTTTCAGGATTGTCTTTGTTTCATAGTTAAGGGAGTGCATGTAATGTGCGGTCTGTGCATTCTATTATTTTTTATTAAATAAAAAAACAGTAGGACTCTTCAGCGTAGTGGCTTTCTCCCTGTTTCTGCAGAAACAATGAGTCTGCCACAGGTATTCAATAAAAAATGAGCAGAGAGTGTTAAACTCTGTACATCGCCGTGCTCTGTTGTCCTCGCTCTCCTTCTCGGCTCCTTCACAGCGGGCTCCCTCCATCTTTGCTCAAATCTCATCCGTCACCCTGTCATCGCCGCCGTTCCTCCAACCCTTTGCACACAGACATTCTCGGCCTGCCCGCACTCAGGGCCGTATATGGAGGGGCCATCCTGGCCGGGGAGCCACAGGGTTAAATATACTCCCAAGCTCCAAGAATGTCAGACTGCTCCAACGGGCACACAATGGGCACATGTGCTCATTGTCTCATTAGCATAAGCATTTTCTGTTTGTTGCAGCGTGAGCTGAAGTCACAGCTCCGAGGCCCATTCAGAAAATTCTTCTCTTCTTCTGGTAGAAAAAACACAAATTAAGATATAATATTTAAAGTCTTCATACTCATTAAAGAAAATAATAACAGCAGTAATTTGATAAACATTTCTTTGTTATTAACTGAGAAGTAGAAAGCAGTTCTATAGATTATTTATTTATTTATTTTTCCCCACGTTTTTGCTTCACTGCACTTATTCATTATAATATTTTCCTTTTTTTTTTTAACATGAAGGCAAAATCACGATGTAATTAATTGATTATGCACTTTTCAGATACTATTGATCATTCAGGGATAGCCCTTTCAGCTCTTTTCTTATTGGTTTTTGTCTTATTTTAGGCCAGGTTAGTGAGGGCGGCCTCTGCCTATGCAGCCACCCTTGGAAAAACCCAGAAACTATTCAAATTGTGGTTAAATCAGCTAAAAGTCGTCAAAAATGGCCACTAAAATCACAGAGGTCATCTTCATGGGGGAAAGTGCACTTTCTTACTTTCACAAGGAAAACTGCTTAATAAAAACGCCACCTCAGTGTTACAGCCGCGTTACGCTGAAAATCCCAGGCATCTTGATTACATTTTAAAATACGACTGTAAGTGTGAACAGCGCTTCTCTTCAAAGTGAAGGCCTCACCCTGTGTGATTGAGGAGCTGATGGACTATCCTGTAGTTATCTGAGAGCATCACTGCCCGTTCTGACTTAATCAAATTTACATTTGTTGTAAACAAGCTGTAAGAAGATGTATCAAATCATAAGTCATGGAGATTTGAAAGTGTAATACAAGCAGAGCAGTAGCTGCTACCGAGCTATTAATTGATGCCATAAATCTAATGCAAGAGTGGAGTGGCCTCTGTAAACAAATCACAACCAGATCTTGGAGGCACAGTGGAGAGTGTGTCTGGTTGTGTGTGTTTATGTGGCTTCACTGCAAAGTCCAAACAGATCTTCTGAGAAGGAAGTGGCTCCTTCTCTCCCTGGACTAAAGAGGTGGGAGGACGAGCGGCTCACTCGGAGATTTGGTGACATAAGAGAGCAACACGAGAGCCTGGAGAGCGTCCACACTTTACGTTCTCAGGGACACACTCAGTTAAGAGAGCGCCTGACGCTGAGTTACTTCCAGGGACAGGTTTCGGGGCACGTGGCAGAGGAGTTAGGAAGTGGATGCAGGAGAGGGAAGGAATCACAGACTGGAGATTATTGAGATGGCAGGAGTTTGAAGCAAATTCACAATCATGAACTGGGATACAGCGGTCGGTCTTCTAAATGATATCACTGTTTGGTTTGAATTTGGACAAAGCGTTGACCAGCTGCTCCGGGATTACTGTTTGGCCCAAAAAATTATTAAAAAACTATCATTTTAGGCCAAATTAGCGATGCCTTGGAAGGGCAAGTTATTGATTTATTTAGCTGAAGCAGCTTAAAAAAATAAATCAACATTGTGTCTGTTGTTGTCTTTATTTTAATTTTACAATAGCATTGGTATGTCTCTAGTTTTGTGCCTCAGTCCAGAGATCGTAAAGTGTTACTCTTATCATAAAGCAAACAGGGCTCCCGCACTTACAGGTCACTTCGCTCCACATGCAGAAAAAAGTAAAATGAGTGAAAATACAAAAATTGAGACTTGGAATAGTGCAATGAATTACAGAGGGCCTTACACCTGGGAAAGTTGGGTTAAAGTCCTAAAATCCTGTGCATGGATGCTTGTTTCTGCCACTGGAGAAAAAATCGAATCAGCATGAAGTACCTGCTCAAACATTTCCAATTTACATAAGAATTTGGTCCAAAATGATAAAGTTTAGACATATATCATGAATGCTGTGGAATTTTTACTTCATGTGTCTTGATGCATGCTCAATGGTCATGACAATTGGCATATTAATGATCAAGGAACTGACCTCACAGCCCATTGTTCACTCAGTGGGCTGGTTTCTGTTATTATAGCTTCATATATCAAACACTCTGATATGTGAAGCTATATCAAAAGTGTTTGATATACACTATCTGATGTTTTCAAGTGTCTGTCATTTGGGGCAGATACATACAAAACAGACATTGCCTCAGATCTCATTGTGTGAACAAAAGGCCTGAAAGTGACAGAGTCTGATTCATTTTGATGGTAAAGGAAGACCAGTTAATTTTTTTAGGCTTTTATCTTTAGTAGTTTTTGGGAGAGTCATTTTGAAACAAACAGCCTCAGATTTCAAGGTGTGGAAAGTATTTGATATATAAAGCTAAAGTTCAAACGTTGGAGATCGACGAGCTGAAAATGTTGTAAAAATTGATTTTAGATGTTATTGGTTATTATATCGAAATTTCTCCTTAATGTCTCACAATTTCAGATTTGGGTTCTTTGTCGGATGTTTTTGTTAGCAATTTCAAATTTTGAGACAATAACCCAAAATTGGATGTGGTGATTTTTTTCAGTGGTGGAAAAAAGCTTCCATAGCTGTGTGAGAACGACGCGTTATGTGTGTAACGCGTAAAGAAAAACTATTAAAATCCCAAATTACTGCGCTATAAAAGGTGCTACGTTTTGTGTTCTTTAGGCAGCACTGCAATATTTGATTTGCTTGGTTTCTTTCCGCATCATCTCCATTTCTACACAGGTGTAAGAGTGAATATTACCAGATTAATTTAATAACATAATGCATAAAAAAGTGCTTCACGCTCATCTCCACCTTGAGTCAACCTTCAAGCTCCAGTGTAGTATCTAGAGCGGGGGATTTTCGCTTGCAAGATGTCACATTCTCAAATCTCTTCGAAAGAACACCGAATTTCTGCCATTGTGTCACAGCCGCCTGCCCACATGCCCACTGCACTATTTATACCAGAGCAGCACAACTGCTGCTATAGGTACAGTTACAGTGAGGCACTTCAAACCACAGCTGCCCTTCCTCAGCTAATAATACGATGCAGTACCTACACACACAAACGTACAACACTCTGCTGCTGCTGCTGCTGCTACTACTTTTGGCCCTCATCATCCTCCCTCCCTGGTGCTTCCTGTATGTATCATGGTGATGAGCAGCCACATGCAGGCAGGCAGCCCTGACGTGCCCATCTCCCACACCGAGCCGCCTGCCAACGAGCTCTCACACACACTTGTTACATCACGACCTAAACTGTACCGGTCCCAGCTACAAATCATTAAGCACGTAACTGTTTCAGGTGAAAGGACAAACAAACAAGCTAATAAAACAGATGTTTAAGAGAGGAAAATGAAATTTTTTAAAGAGGATTCAAAGCACTTTTTATCAAAGCCCTCAAACACTCAATCACACACACATTCATACAAGTATTTTCAATACCAAAGCATCTTATCTAACATTCACACACACACAATCAGGGGCAACTGTATATTGCCCAAGGATACTTTAACATGCTGACCCGAGGAGATGGGGGGTGAACCATCAACCCACCAATTGGTATTTGAGCCACTCTGAAGTTTTCTGCAGCAAAGTGTGTATTAATGCAGTATATTCGTGATATTGTATGACCTGCGAATCACTGAACAATGACTTTAGCACCAGGGTGTACAGCACTCAAATCAAATTTACTGCATCTAGCGCATCAAACACGAGGATTTGATTATATTTCTTTATCACAGACACTCGTAACATGATTTGCAAACTTTTGCTAAATGAATACAATGTTGATTTTATCATTATACTCTTACATTTTGACTACCTTCATATTTAAAATGTTGTTTTAGCTAAATGAGATAACAGCAGAGGTCTCGGGGTGAGATTTTTAACAGACTATGGAGCACTGAAGGGTCGACAGTGAAGGACATTCTGTTTTAGAAGAACTGTGCCCCTCCTGTTTGTCCGTGATGCTGCAGGACTTAAATATCCTTAAGTCAACAGTCGTGCCACTCAAACCCCGTAGGTGCTTGCACCTTGAAAGCGTGAACTCAACCAAAGTAAATCTTATTGTTCAATCTTATTTTTAAAAAATAATAGGAAGAAAAGCTTGCATTTTACATTTACACCACTGAGTTGTGCTTGTGTAATCAAGTTGAGTCGTTATCCAAAAATAGCTCAACAAATTGCGTAATCTGTCTCTGCAGTAAAAATGTTCTTTCTAATTAAAATCTCATCACAAACACAGCCGGGTAAAAAGATTTTACACGCATGAAACACGCCTAATCATTCTTTCCACGTAATGATCTTAAACGTGTCTTCTAGAAATCCCATTCTCATTGTTCAAGCACACACAAGTGTGTGCGTGTGTGCCTCTCCGCAGGCGGTGCAGCATTATCACCGCTGTGTTTTATTAGTATTAGAGCACAGTGTTTAGATCGAGGCGCAGTAATCTGATCCCTGGGGGAGATTGAGCTAAATGTCAGTGAGCCACCTTGAGCTTTGCACTGCTACAGCCGGGCCCACAACAGCATCGAGGGTTACAAGTGTAGCACACAAAGGAGGGTTTCCAACACAGACCGCAGCCTGCAGGGGAGATGGAAATAGACAGATGCAAGACTGATTGTAAATGTAGGGTTAGAAAGAGAAAAAAGATGGTAAAGATTAGAGAGATGGGAGTTAAGAGGAAGTAGGGGAGTATTGCATAAGTATGACTTATGAGAGTGGGTGGCCACATCTGAGTTCACAATAATGACCTTTGTTATCTTAAGACTACGAAGAAGTTATTATACACCAACAAGTATCTACATGTTTTTAGAACCTGTGAAACATTTTACAAGAGTGTTTAAAACAGCATTAATGTGTGAATCCTTCATTTCTGACCATATAAATTACAAGCAGGTAATTTCATTATAGTCCGCTGAATGTCTTCTGCTTCTTCTTCTGGCTGCTTCCTTTAAGGGTTCCTTCGCTGCCTCCAGCTCACCCTATCCCTAGCATCCTCCTCAGGCACACCAACTCTCTGCCTGTCCTCCTTCACTACATCTGTGTATCTTCTCTGTGATCTTCCTCTTTTCCTCCTGCTTGGCAGCTCCATCTTCAGCATCTCTCTCTCCTCTGCGTATGTCGAAACCATCTCTTGCTACTCAGATGAAAGTATGATCTGAAAACTTAAGCCTAAATGATATTTTTATTTAGTTCTTGGATTTTCATAATTATGAATGTTGGACTTTAAAATGGAAAAATGACCATTCATCTTATTGTTGAACTGTTTAGCTGTTCAACTTAACTGTACACTTTCATTTTCAGAAGCATCGGTCAGTTATTCTCCCCTAAAAACATCAAAGAGCCCAAATAGATCAAATTTGGTCCAGTCAGTTTATTTCTATAGCACATTTAAACACTGCAGACATTAACCAAAGTGCTGCACAGCAATAAAAAATCAAAATGATATAACATTACCAAAGTAAAATAAATAAATAAATAAAAAACACTGTGAATTAAAGCTAAACTGAATCTAGTGTGCCTCTATTTAACTATGGATGTTATTGACCTTCAGCCTAAGAACCAGAGGACAAATGTTTCTTAGAAAACGGAGTGCTCTTTCTTACAGAGCTGCGAATACGGCCGGTGCAGGAGACCATAATGGACAAATGGGATTCATAGCACACTGAAACATAGCTTATACACTGATGTATCCCCACTGTGTTTGTTTGTGTTTGGTAGTTCTTTTTCTTTATGCAAACACAAGGCCGTAAATAGGGCCAAATATTCATATTTATCAAAGAAAGAGAAAAAAATTTTCCCTTTACAGGTGGTTGAGACCAAACACGGAGCATCTTTCAGTCTGACATTCATGAAGTGTTTATTACGCATGTGCAGGCGGTGTAATAATATGTAATAGTACAGGATCTAAGGAATTTTCTACCATATCAGGTGTCTTGAAACACAGAAGCAACCTTTTTGTTAAAAGCCTGGTCGTATCGGCCTAAAAAGAAACATGAAGCCCGTGGTGTGTTAACAGGTTATTTCTGCAGCCTCTAATTGCCAAAACATTTTTTTTTGCCATTGCTGGTTTTAAAGACTTGTAAGTCAATTTGCAGCTGATAACAGGTCCCAGCAGGGTTCCCGTCTGTTTAGACTTGGCCGTGCATTATGTTTTCAGCATGGGCATGCACATGCATTTTCACACCTGTTGCTTTGTCATGTGATATATGTGACGACAAGGTAACCGAGACCAGACCAGTTGGGACCGTGGATGTATTATAAGAACTGAGCACTGGACTCAAATATGGCACCTGCCCCCCCTAGAATGACCATTTCTGACCTCACACATAAACCAAAAACAAGCCCCTGTGTCGTGCTCTGTGGTTCGGAGTGCTGTAATACGACAGGAGGGAAGGTGGAGAATGGGGTGATTCATAGTGAAACATTACAATAGATTTAAAAATATAAAGTGGAGTCACCTGTAATAGACTGCCGTGCTGCCTAGGGTGTATCCCAGCTCTCGCCCTATAACAGCTGGGATAGGCTCCAGCACCCACTGCAACTCTGAATTGGAAAAGCACTGGATGGAGGGAGGGAGGGAGGGAGGGAGGGAGGGAGGGATGGATGGATGGATGGATGGATGGATGGAGGGAGGGAGGGAGGGAGGGATGGATGGATGGAGGGAGGGAGGGAGGGAGGGAGGGAGGGAGGGAGGGATGGATGGATGGATGGATGGATGGATGCATGGATGCATGGATGGATGGATGCATGGATGGATGGATGGATGGAGGGATGGATGGATGGATGGATGGATGGATGGATGGATGGATGCATGGATGGAGGGAGGGATGGAGGGATGGATGGATGGATGGATGGATGGAGGGAGGGAGGGAGGGAGGGAGGGATGGATGGATGGATGCATGGATGGATGCATGGATGGATGGATGGATGGATGGAGGGAGGGAGGGAGGGAGGGATGGATGGATGGATGCATGGATGGATGCATGGATGGATGGATGGATGGATGGATGGAGGGAGGGAGGGAGGGAGGGATGGATGGATGGATGGATGGAGGGAGGGATGGAGGGATGGATGGATGGATGGATGGATGGAGGGAGGGATGGAGGGATGGATGGATGGATGGATGGATGGAAATTCATCATAAAACTATAAAAGTCATTCCTCTGCTTTCTGAGTCAGTCCACAAGTACATTTGTTTTATTAAAAAAGAATTAATCTTCACTGCATTCAAGGAGTGTTTCTTCAAATTGCTCCACTTGAGTTGTCATAACTGCTCAAGACAAGACAAGATAACCTTCATTAGTCCCACATTTTTAAAATTCATATTATTACAACAGCGAAATGAAATAAACATCTGATTAAATAATTAATTAAATATATCATCAGTTAATTACAAATGGAAATAATAGTTAAATATATACACAGTTAATAAAATATCAATTCATTTCATGTAAAACATTTTAATTCATTAAAATGTTACATGTAACAGCAGTACAGCAGCAGTTTCCTTTGAGCCTCTGATAATAGTAAACTGTGTACTGTGTACCAAAGTGGCCATAACTCCTAAGTAAATGTCGTATTTTGTTAAAACCCTTGAATTAAAGTTGAAGGTTTTCACTTCAATCACACCTAGATTACCTTACAGAGGTAAAAGTAAAAGAAAAGGTGACACTCTCCATAAACACATGGGTTTAACTTTATTATCTAGCCCAGTTAAAAAAAAATGTTGGCTGTGTAAAATGACAATAAAAATATATTGATTACCAAACTGTAGAAACCTATATTTAAAATAGTGCAGAGCAGGCATATTGAAAAGCCACAATTGATTAAATAATTAATTAAATGTATCAACAGGTGCGCCTCTGTATTAACACAGAACATGAACTCTGAAATATCCATCAGCAACCTAAGATTCTGATTCATCAAACCACTGGATATTTTACCGCTTTGCATCAGTTTGCTTTAGGTGATCTCGTGATGGTAGAAGACGTACACATGCCTGGATCACACTGTGAGCTTTATTTGAAGGGTGGGATGCATGACCATTCAGTTTTAGTTTTCAGTCTCATCTCCTCCACTTAATAATTTCTCAGCTGAGAAGTTTAAGAAGATGAAAATTTTCAACACAAATGAAACAAGTCAAGGGGCCTCCAAGCAGTCCAAATCTGAAAGTTGGGAACTGCTTAAAAATCAGGTACTCAAAATATGTTTCCACTGCTGAACAGTCGACATCTCTCAGTGTCTTTTACGTTTCTTTGTTCATTCACTGAGTGAACAAGTGTCCACCTGTGTCTACAGACATGTGGACATACACGTGCCCACCAGTGTCCATTCAGACAGTCTTTATGTTACCTCTCCATGCTAACCATGCATGTTCTCTTATGCACATCTTATTTCCAGCATGCTGGGACCCCTCTGCAGTTGCTGTCCTCTACCCCCTCCACCTCCCCCCCTCCCCCCCTGCCTATTCTTTACCACGGGGGCCATCCATGCCCACCTATTTGTGACGTTCTCATCCAATGAGAGGGGGGTGCATGGTGGACAAGCACCAATGGGGCAACTTTTTCATCGCTATAAAACTTTTGAGGACAGTTTGCAGGGTTGCACTTTCTGTCGGTCCAGGGCTCCTAGAGGAGAGCAACAGCCCAGAGAGAGAGAGAGAGAGAGAGAGGGGGCAAAGAGAGAGAAAGTGTGAACGCACAGGGGGTTGCCAGTTTTTAATCCTAATCCCACTCTTCAAGAAAGTGGTGGGTAGAATTCCGCATCATTTGTTTTACGTTTCAGTGTTTGGCCAGCTGTAATTTCTCTCCATTTTTTTTCTATCCCTTTTGTCTCGAAGCCTCTCCGTTTAAGTGAGGATGGAGAACGCACACACCAAAGAGTCGGAAGACGTTCTGGCCTACTTTGGCGTCACTGAGGACACCGGGCTGTCACCTGAGCAGGTTAAGAAGAGCCTGGAAAAGTATGGCTACAACGGTGAGGGAAACAAAAAGATGGATGGGTGGCTTGATGGATGGATGGATGGATGGAGCACTTAGATGAAGCCTTTGATACAGAGTGGAAATAAAGAGCAGTAGAAAATGATGGTGAATGACATGATGGGAAGGTCCAGGAGCACATGCATCAGATTTAGCTTGAATGAGAGGCGGCATACATACGGAGTACCTTGGAGGTTAACAAGATAAAATGGCAGGAGTAGAGACACTGAGGGAAATGGGAGGGGAAGGTGAAGGAGGACAAGTAGTGGCAGTGTCGGTTTCAAAGCTGTGTGTGACTTTGTGATGCTGGTCTAATTAAGGGAAACTATCCGACTGACACAAAGCAGGAGTTATGTTTGTGGAGCAGGTGCCTCAGGGTGTCAAGTTCCTGACAACTGCTACTGGTTTTAGTTTAGATTGAGGGTAATTTGTTTGTATTTTGAAACTGAGCGCACGAAAGTCCCTTTTTGACTCAAAGTCAAGATATTTACTTTTGTCTCAGCAGATGGAGTTCGCTGAGTTTTTACAGTCTCATTGAGCTTTATAAAGAAAGCATCAGAGGCCTTTTTTTCTTGCTTATCACAGCAGGGAAAGCATAGGCATGAATGTAACTGTACCCACATTACTGCTTGGCTTAAGGGTTCAAATAACAGGAACTGGAAAATCATGAATATTCCTACCTCTGCTTCACATTTAATTCACTGGGGGGAAAAAGTCCTACATTCAGTAAAATGAAGAGGAATCATGTTTTTTGAGAATGCATTTTGGAGTAAAGTGTTATTGTTTGTTGGAGCAGGGCCTCAGTTTGGTGAAGAAAGTGTAAATTGTGCAATGTAATGCTTCCTTTATACTGTGTATTTTGTACTTGATGGTTTTATGGTCAAATCGATTGACCTGGCTGCATGTTTCACTCTGCAAATATCAGAACGAATGTAGTAAGTGTTGTGCTTTACTAATGTTCTCTGTCTCTCATCACCAACAGAGCTGCCAGCAGAGGAAGGTGAGCCAACCCGAAACATTACACACCTGCATGCTTCCTTTAACATCCCAGCTGTTCCTTTCACTTCCTGTCATGACTGCTCCCTTGTGTGTGTGTGTTTATCACTTGTTACTGACTCCAGTCTAGCAATGATGTATATACACCACAGAAACTAATGGATTGTATCCACATCTGTTGTGCAATGAACTCAAACTAAAGCAGCAACAGTCTTTGCTGCTGGGTTTGGAGCAGCCCAAAGTGGTGGGAGGATATTAAAACAAAGAGTCAGCCATCATTAATCAAATATGTGTTTTCACCTAAATCACAGTCACTGCCTTTTCCATTTAATCCGGTGTGTTTATCAGACTTACATGTATAATAACAGGAATTCTTAACACTGTATCAACATTGAATTTGATTTAATAGATGGGCTATGTCTATTTATTTGAATGTGTTTATCAGGCAAAAGTATCTGGGAGTTGGTGGTGGAGCAGTTCGAGGACCTGTTGGTCAGAATCCTTCTACTGGCAGCCTGCATCTCTTTTGTGAGTTTCATGATGCAACCCCCTGTGCGACCATCCATTTATCCAATGCAAAGCACCTACTTATGTAATATTCATGAAGTGTTCAATGCAAGGAGCTTGCACAAGTTCAAAAATCATTCTTTATTATCTTGTAGTGAAAAGATGTATTTTTCTATTTGTGCAGAGGTGCCCCTTCCATCCCTGTCTTACATTTACTAACACCAGATCCATTCAAAAGGAAATGGACAAAGCAGAGGAAGACTAGCTAACACAATGAATTAATGAACAGGATATATTCTCAGCAGTACTTGTAAAAGTTGTGTTTGTAATTTCAGTGATGGACACCACATGTAGTAGATTCTCTAATCTCTTCCTATACTTCAGACACCATGTGTTTAATTAGTTTTCTTTTCACTCTTTTGCATAATTTTCCAATTTGCCTCAAAATATGAAAATTTTCTCCCAGGAATTCAAGTTTTAGATATCTGGCAGATCACGTGTTTGATGGTTTATTTAGCATTAAGCTGAGGTTGAGCAGTTAGAAAGTCTAGTTAGCATTCGTTGTCCTACAGCAGCAGTAGTCAGTGTTGAGTTGTGTTACAACGCTCTGCAGTTCCCAGAAGCCGAACACTAAAAGTCCAAGAGTGTCCGTTTGGTGCTCACACCTGAGAAGGCCTGAAACATTCTTGAACTCTGCCAGATTTGTGGGCGTATTTCCTTTACACTGTGAGAAACAGAGTGTAGCAGTATAGCAATCCTTAGGGTACATTTTCTCTCGTTTACCAGTGCTGAATATATCCCAGAGTTATGTCAAGATGTTAACATTTTTTTGCAGCTAGAGCTAACCATGCTCATGTGGATGACTCCACCTCTAATTTAAACTTAAGAATATGTGGCAACTGAAGTCAAACACCCCTGTTTTGTTGCCTTTCAGGTCTTAATTTTATGTTACTGTTTATGAACGTCGTTCTTACATAATTGGGGGCTTGTCTGGGATCTGGGGCTGCATGTCTTTTGACTCTTTACCAAACACACACACACACTTCAGCTGACAAAACATCATTCGTATCATCACGTTATTAGATTACCTTTAGTGCCATTCTCACTGACACGAAGAATCCCTCTCCCCTCCTTGTTGCTCTCGCCAGTGCAGCTTTATGAAGGCGACTAGGTTCTTCACATTGTTTTAATCTTCGATTGCTCCCCTCAGGGCTCCCTCTACAGCTGTCACTATAGCCTTAGAAGGCCTGACATGCTGCGTGTGAAATAGCGAGAGAACAAGAGAAAGACGAAAAGAGAGTGGCAGTGCATGTGCATGGCAGGACCTTTATTTTAAGAAAGTCTCAAGCCAGGACGAGAAACTATATCCTTAGACAAAGGTCAGGGATGGAAGGAACGAGGGATTGCTTGCAGCAGGAGAGAGTGAGAGACAGAGACGAGGGCGGGGGGCTGGGGATTGGATTGCACAATGGCATTGTCTGTTACAATGACAAATGAGCGCAATAGATTCAGAGTCATATATGGTTTCTAAAAGAGAGAACACTAAATACTGCAAATACATGGTCATCCTATTCATACACACAGGAATGCTTGACCACTGCAAGGTGTTGACAGGCCCTGACGCTCAGTCTGGAGATCGATTGTGTCTTTGAAGAGAAGCACAGTGAAGACAGACTGGAGAGAGCAAGCAATCAAGCCTACTTTAAAAAAAAAAAAAAGGGGGGGGGGGGGGGTGAGAAAACATGTGAGCTGAAAAGCAGGCGAATGGAAAACAAGGAAGACTGTGATGCTGAGCTAAATGCTAAATGCTACAAAGGAAGGATGGGAGGGCTTTACTCTTTTCTCTCCGCTTGGGTCCGTGCTCCGGTGGCCTGCAACTAATCTGTGTCAGTGTCAACACGAGGCCTTTCCGAAACACACCAGCATCAGTAACGTGTAGCTCCCGCTCACAGGGGCGCACACGTGCGCGAATATAGGTTTAGAAGAGTCACATGTGGAGAACTTCACACATAGGATAGCGTACGGCGCAACAGTGACAAAGAATAATGTCATTTGATCCTACGGTGGTGCAGAAATAGCTCCGAGCCGTGACAAATATATGTTTATGTTTATGCTACTCAGCAGTAAAAGATAATACTCTCACCCTGAGCGACAGGTGCACAACAAACGTAAAGACACTTCTGTATCACGGGCTTAGCGATAGTAACAATGTATCATTTTAACTCGAGAGGAAAGTGTCGGCGTGATGAACGGGCACCTCTGTAAAAGAAAAAGAAAACTGTCTTAGAGTTTGTTTGTTTTTTACAGATATTGTATATTTTTGGTAACACATTATAATGTGGCCAATGATTAAGCATGTAATTCCCTTGTAATTAAATATTTTCTTAGAAATTGCAGTATAATTATACTGACCTAAAAATGAGAGGCACACTAAAAATGGGGGTTAAAAAGTCAGGTTATTGCAAATTATTATGGTGATAGTAACTTTAAGTCATGTATAAGTAATTTTTAGTAGTACCTACGTTGTGGGGAGAAATTATACTGTTTTTTGGAATTAATTCACTTCCCCATCTTACATTGTAAGTACACTGTATTTGTTGTGGCGTGGGCCATATAATGAAGTAGGTTAATTGTCCCATGTATTTTGCAAAAAAGGGAGATACTTCTTTCCTGTACACTCCTTTAAAATTTATGTTTGAACAGTGATTGAGAAAGAAAAAAAATAGATTCAATTAACTAATTTATTAAGTACAAATGCTAAATATTTGTTGTAATTTAAGGGTCAATTATGAGAGTTTACTATTCTGCCATTGTGATCCCTGGATTTTGAGCGTAAGATCTGCTAGTCAACTGTTCCTCAAGGAAATTTTAGGGATTTTTTGTTTTTTTAGAAATAAAGTTTCATCATAATTAGAATTTTAAGGGTTTCATTTTGACAACTTCAGTGTCTCATCATCTAATTTTAAACAACAACTCCTTCAACTTTGGACTCTGTCTGTGTGTGACTGTCTCAGGTGCTGGCTTGGTTTGAGGAAGGAGAAGAAACTGTGACTGCTTTTGTCGAGCCCTTTGTCATCCTCCTCATCCTCATCGCAAATGCTGTTGTTGGAGTGTGGCAGGTCAGTGAGCGCGCATAAATACACACACACACACACACACACACACACACACACACACACACACACACACATATTCAGAAACAACTGCAATCCCAAGGCCACATACCTGCTCCTGAATACTGTCTTTTGCCCACATACACACACCTAAATAGACTCTTATACTTAGAAACAGTCACGCCCGATAAATCACGCACATCGGCGGCCTGCTCAGGCCTTGTGTCCTTTACAGAGAGCACACACACTCCTTAGATCTCAAAGATCAAGCAAAGCCAGAAAGAGAGGCATGACGTAAACAGGAGGTGAAAAGGTGAAAGGTTAAGCCAACAGGGCGCGTGGAGGGAGGCCACGGACCGGGTCCCGTTCCTGCTTCGAAGGGCCAAACTGCTGCGTTACAATCCACACTTTGCAATCCTCAGTAAAAATACAGAGGGACGATCACGTTACGCAGGCTTGCGTTTTGTGCGTGTGTGGTTGAGAGGTTCATATCAACCCTGCGGCAGTCATTTGGAAACTATGCACAAGGATTCACACATGGGGGATGAGGAGGAGAATGGAGAGAGGGAGGGCAGCTGGCATAAGTTGGGCTTTACACTTTGAGGCAGTCGGGGGCAACCTTGGAAGAAACCACAGCCTGACATCAGGCTGTCTGACTTCTCTGCGCCGTCTGCTTTTACTGGGAAATAATTCAACATGACGAACAAGAAACGACTTCGAATAGCTCACAGTCGTTTCTTGTTCGTCATGTTGAATTTAAGGACTTCAACCTGCTGCAGCACAAGTCCTGCAAAATTATGGTTGCACAACCTCTCTTTAAATTTGATTATTTAAGCTGATGGACTTTAATAAAATACAAACATCAGGAAAACCTCATGATAATGGACAACAATGCCTTCAACCATCAATCAGTCACTGGTATCAGCAACCTTATCCCTCATTACTAATGCCAGTGCCTGATGATTATCTGCCACAGCAACTTTGGGTGCTCAAAAAAACTATGAAAAAAAGGCTAAAAGCGCTTGTTTTTATTAGTATGTTGTCCTAGAATAAAACAAAATCTGTGCATTCTGCCCTCAAACATTACAACATATAGTGACATTCATTAATATTTATTATGGCTCAGTGGTGCAGTAGTTAGCACTGTAACCTCATACCAAAAGGTTTTGGGATTTGAATTCACTGACGCCTGTGTGAGTTTCTTTTAATAACAGGCACAGGAAACAGGAAAACCAGGGCTGAAAATGTGGGACTACAACAAAGGCAACAAAGACAACTTTTGCTTTAGGAATGTACATAAAATCAAACACATACAGAAAATACAGGATATTTTTTTAATTCATTCACTTATTTTTACCCAACTTTAGAGCTACCTCTCATTTATATTTTGCTTCTAAGATGCCAGACTTTCTTAAAATGTTTTAAAGCAACAGTTCTCTGTGCTTTCGAAGGTCTTTTAATTTTTTTCTTTGAAATTTATTTTGCTTTTACAATAATTTTCAGTCCTGTCCTTGTACGTGACCATTTTCAGGGATGATTTTTTTTTATTTTGTTATGCACCTACCTCAAGAGGTGAACCAATTTTTAACTGTCACTTTGTTACTAGCAGCCCGACACATCACACATCATACGGTCCCGTTTCTTAAGTTTTATCTGTAAAAAATATGATAACGCAGTTTCAATGGCATAAAATAGTATTTTTGTACCAACAAGGTGATGTGGACACATGCACACCAAGCTCTTCTTTGACTAAATAACTCCACAATTTCCCATTCTGGACACATTATCTAACGCACACCCAAACACTTACCCTGTTTCATTCATGCATTGGGGCAACTTGCCAAGGACACTTTGCCTGAAGACTTTGTTAAGCTTTTTTTTGTTATCCTATCAAAATATATTATATTTAAATACATTTCTATTCAGGTCATTTAAAAAAATGTACTGAGCATCTTTTTAAAATAATGATCTTTTGATTAAAGCCTTTTTATCTATCTAAAAACTGACCTTTAACATGTCACATGTGACAACTATCATGCAAAGGACTCGAACATCAAGGAGCCGGAATGATTATGTGTTTGCTCTGTGTGCACGTTTGAAACAGGAGCGCAATGCAGAGAGCGCCATCGAGGCCCTGAAGGAGTACGAGCCTGAAATGGGGAAAGTTTATAGGGCAGACAGGAAGAGCGTGCAGAGAATCAAGGCCAGGGAGATCGTTCCTGGTGATGTAGTGGAGGTCTCTGGTAAGCTTTATCTGCTGCATTTATTCAAAGCCCATCTAGCCACTGAAAATCCATAAATGTGATCAGAATTAAGATGAGATTAACTCCCCAAAGCAGTCTACACATAAGCTTGTTCTAGTCGAATTCCAAAACCTTGTCTGTAATGTGTCATTTAAACTCAAGTGTTTGAAATCTGAACTTCTCAACTTTGCAAGTGTGTGAATACAAGACTGTCCTTCAAAATCAACATGGCCCCTTATAAGGCAGTGACAGAGAAAAAGGAGTTGGGGGGTGAGTGAAGGAATAAGCTTGAGTATAAGCACTCACTCCTCTGTCTCTCCCCTCTGTTTGCTGTACACCTGTTCTTTTCATTTCATGATCTCCCCAAGGTCTCCCTCTCCCTCTGACTCTTACTGCGGTATCGGTTTTCAACAACAACACTATCCATCCAGAGTGCTAAAACCAGCCCCCCTTCCTCCCCACCTCCTCCAGCCAGCTGTAACACTGCAGTCAGATTGTCTTTGCACTGTAATACTGCCAAACCAATAAATCACTAAAGAAACAAATGTTAATGAAGGGCCTGCTTTTGTGTATGTGTTTGTTACGTGAACACTAGTTGGTGACAAAGTGCCAGCTGATATCAGGATCATCTCCATCAAATCTACAACCCTGCGTGTGGACCAGTCCATTCTTACTGGTATGTGTTTTGTCGCAGACAAAGAATAAATAAATGAATTAATTAATTTTTCTAATTTCCGTCGCCTTCCCTGACCGCTCATCTCTGCAGGTGAGTCTGTCAGCGTGATCAAGCACACAGATCCAGTTCCAGACCCCCGAGCCGTCAACCAGGACAAGAAGAACATGTTGTTCTCTGTGAGTCTTTTTCCTGCTTTCTCCTCTCCTTGACCTTTATATTTCCATCGGGCGTCTCAAAACCCACCTGCTGACTGATTTAACTTCCAATTCGACCTCATTATTCCATGAAAATAACCATTACAGCAGACATTTTGCATGTCATTGTTGGGAAAACCATAGGTGTAATGATGAGAAATTTTGGACGTCATTTTGGATGTCAGCACAGGTGGCACTTCATTATCACCGTCATGCTGACTTCGTGATCTGTGCTGCTTAAAAGTATTAAGCAATTAACTCTTACTTAGTGAGCCAGTTCTGACATTTCAGAATAAAAAAAAGAACCTACGTAATTAAATTAATTGCTGATTCAGTTAATTCAACACCTGCAGGGGTCTTGATACTGAGTCTGCATCAAAAACTGTCCCAAACTTAAGGTAATTTCCAATCACTGTCTATTGCTCTATCATAAATGGAAGATAAACATTTTCTTTAGATTTTCTTTTTGTAAAGATGTTATTTTATTACATCACTACAGTAGCATTAGATCCTTTATTCACTAACATGGTTCATGACTATAAGTGACAGAAACTGATACACTGCTATACTTTAGCTAACACACTTTACCAGAGACTATATTTAACAATTGTTCAAATACAGCCATTGTAGAAAATACCAAGCTAATATCAGTCTGGTAGCATGCTGGCTATATATAAAAAATGGACATAGTCACTTGAGTCCACTCTAGAAACTGAGCAACTCCTGGCCGCTAAGGAAAATGTGTAGGTTGAGGCCAGTTGCCTTGAAATTGATTGTTAATCCTTTAAAGCCCGAACCCTGAAATAATTGTCAGAAAATTCAAATTTCCAGCACAACTGAGTGTTTATTTAACTTTGTGGCAATTTTTTTAAATGCAATATTAATTTGTATATATTAATTTTAACCTCCTAAGACCCAAACTCTTCCACGACATGCATTTTTAATTTCTCTTTGATATTTGGGCATATTGGGGCCTGACGAATGTAATAACAAAGAATTATCCCTTTTTTTTTTTTTACCTTATTTTTGTTTTTAAGAATAATAAGAGCTACATATGAGGATATCATTTCAAATTTTGATAGAACAGTAGCAGTATAATGTCCTCGTAAGTGGATATCAGGCCCATGTAGAACAAAATTAAGTATTTTAGTCTAAATAACCCAAAATGTGATGTCCACATATGCGGACGCCAGGTCCTAGGAGGTTAATTTGCGTAATATTTGCTACATCAAAACATATTGTTTGCATTTTGTTACTTTGAAAGGTATTGTGCAATGTATTTTGATTTTTTGATGGGGAAAAAGTATAGAAAAGTCACAAAAACCCATTGGTGAAAACTGGTCAGAGAATACTCCATACAAAACTTCCTTGTAACTTCCTTCCCTTCTTGGTCACTAGCAGATTTCTACAGAGGCTCATAGTTTGCACTGACTTTACTCTGAGCGGCAGTGAAACTGAAAAGTGTAACACAAATTAGAAGTGGAGACCATTTGCTTTCAGTGTAAAAGTTGCGCCTTTTCAAAAAATGTTGGCTGCAGCACTGAGGTACAACAGTTACTTTGAATGCAGATAGTCCGATTTGCATTGCAGTTTCTCAAGTTTCACTACCGTTCAGCTAGTTAGCAAGTGTTTGCAGACAAGTTGGTGTCTTCCATGCAAACTACAAGTAATCACTGCAATCTGCTCGCAACCATAATCCTAGCAATCACTGGGGAAATACATATTTTTCCTTCATAGCCAGTGGTTGTATCAAAAATTATATGTAGAACATCAATCAAAAAACATGTGCAGGTTTGTTAATTGCTGTCATGAAGCTTCTATAGATATCTATCTACCGATATTGGATGTACTCTCATCTATAAGAGACTGTAGAACCAATAAATACACATTGCTACAGTGTACTGCAGGGGTGGGCAACTCCAGGCCTCGAGGGCCGGTGTCCCTGCAGGTTTTAGACGTGTCCTTGAACCAACACAGCTGATTTAAATGGCTAAATTAGCTCCTCAACATGTCCTGAAGTTCTCCAGAGGCCTGGTAACGAACTAATCATGTGATTCAGGTGTGTTGACTCAAGGTGAGATCTAAAACCTGCAGGACACCGGACCTTGAGGCCTGGAATTGCCCACCCCTGGTGTACTGCTAGCT
Organism: Copadichromis virginalis; assembly: GCF_057382275.1. Taxonomy (NCBI): domain Eukaryota; kingdom Metazoa; phylum Chordata; class Actinopteri; order Cichliformes; family Cichlidae; genus Copadichromis; species Copadichromis virginalis. The sequence goes on from NC_140621.1 coordinate 16,621,425, forward strand.
TGTTTAGCAACATGGATATGGTAATCATTTTCAGAATTATTTGGATGCTAGTTTTACAAACTGAAAAAAAACCCCCGCAAAAATAAAAATAAAAGTAAAAGTAAATTTAGTTACCAGAAAAGCTGGACACTCTGCTGAATATCTGGTAAACTAAATGCAGAATAACAAAGGGTTATTGAGTGGGGAACAAAGAACATAGCCTGCGTAGTTGTCTATTTTATTATGAATGGGACCGTACTTTTCTTTGCTACATTATACTGAACAAGCAACCCGCAGATTGAGACCATTAACTCATCAAGAAAATGTTAACAAAGGTCACCAATCAAGTGAGCAGCAGCACCGTTTTCTCATAGTAGTCCCCCTAGGTTTAAGGCATTTCTGCATTAGCATTAGCATTAGCAATTATATGGTATTGTTTATATATTCACCAACTGATTGTGTTAAGATAAGTACCCTTTGTAATTAACACTACACAAAATTCATTTTAGGTTGTTAAAAAAATCATTTGCACTTTTGAAGTTATTAATAAACCAAATTATAATAAAGAATAAATATTTGACCTCATGATGAGGATGAGTAGTGTCAAAACAAAATGTTACCACACTCATTATGTTTAACCCTTCAGTCATCACTTCTGAGTTCACTGGCAGCCTCATAGTTGTGTATTTCAGGTCCAGATTTTCCATCCATCTTTCCAGTAGTCATGTCACTCTCTTTCGAATCTCTGTTCAGGGCACCAACATTGCTGCCGGTAAAGCCATTGGCATTGCTGTTGCGACTGGTGTCTCTACCGAGATCGGCAAGATTCGCGACCAGATGGCTGCCACCGAGCAGGAGAAGACCCCTCTGCAGCAGAAACTGGACGAGTTTGGAGAGCAGCTCTCAAAGGTGGGTGAGACGGGCAGTGTCTGCAACAGTTAATTTCATGTCATGTCTTAAACATTTTAATATTGCTGGCTTGAGACTGAAAATTACAACTAATGTCATACACGTCCCCCTATTGCTGCTTGTCCTGCAGGTCATCTCCCTGATTTGTGTGGCCGTGTGGATAATCAACATCGGTCATTTCAATGACCCCGTCCATGGAGGCTCCTGGATCCGCGGCGCTATCTATTATTTCAAGATTGCTGTGGCTTTGGCTGTGGCTGCTATTCCTGAAGGTAAGCCCCCGGGATTAACTTCTATTTGATTGCTCAACCACATGAAACATTCACGTCCTGTAGCTCATCTGCGATGCTGCTTCCAGTCTGTTCAAAAGTGTTTTTGTTAAGTAATCTTTTTTGCATGTGAAAAGGAATAAATAAGACACCTTCATTCATGTTCTTCTTATTAAGACGTCGTAACGTATGTATGTATCAGTATGTATTAGTTTTCAGAGCAAGTTTGCTCATTTCAGTTCAGTTTTTATTGTATGGAAATTTCCAAATTACCAACCCTTTAAAGTCCAGTGCGTTGTTCAATCTTAATGGTTGGAAATAGGACCCTGAATCAGACACTAACAACCTTCCAAATAAAGCTGCCTTGGCTATTGCCGGTTCTTGCCACTCCCTATCCAGCAGACAGTGCAGAAGGCTTTGGAGACTCTCCATGAGCCTCTTAAGCTGAGTTTTCAAAGTTAAGGACCAGATTAGAACTGACAGAAACAGGTGTATTCCTCAGAAAGCAGCTGATGACCAGTACATCTCTGATTTGCACACTAGTTTTATTAAACTGCAAATAAAAATGTGAGATTAAAGTTTGTGTAGACAAAACCTCCTTGAATTCAGCTCTTAGTAAAACATTTGAACTTTCATATACCATCTTCTTTGTGAGGCAAGAACATTCTCATTTTGATGATGGGGACATTCTCCCCATCAGTCAGCTGTAAATTGTGCCAAAGTTAACTGGAGAGCACAACCTGATGATGCCAAAAGAACAACATAATATGCACACATAGATGCTGCGATAATGTCACTAAACTGGACAATCTCCAGACCTTGACCACACCATTGTTTTTGCCAAGAATGTGAACACAGATCACCCTCCATGTGCCGGAGTGCTGAATAACTCATACCAGCCCTTCCCTTAGGAGTAGCATTGGAGAGCACAGTATTCTGGATGCAGTCCAGCTGATGTGTTAAGGGCTGTGCAGGGACCCCCACTGTTGTCACCCTGCCAAGTGGCAGAATCCCTGAAGTCCAGCTGTTTTTTAATCCAACATTTGTCCTCATCTCTAAAGTTCAATCAAGTTTTGTCCAGCATTCAACTCGTTCTTGTTTTAAAGCAGCTCAATTTGTTCAGGGCTTCTCTGATTAAGCTCTCCCACTTCTCGTCACAGGCCTGCCTGCTGTCATCACCACTTGCCTCGCGCTGGGAACACGTCGTATGGCCAAGAAGAACGCTATCGTCAGAAGCCTGCCTTCTGTGGAGACCCTGGGCTGCACCTCGGTCATCTGCTCCGATAAGACCGGCACCCTCACCACCAACCAGATGTGTGTGACCAAGGTGGGTACACACAAATAAGCCTTCGCACGTTTGCATTCAAATAAAAGGAGATCTGATAAAATGTCGTTTTTTGCCATGTTTCCACGCAGATGTTCGTCATCGATAAAGTTGAAGGCGACAGCGTTTCCCTCTGTCAGTTTGACATTTCGGGCTCAAAGTACACCCCAGAGGGAGACGTGTAAGAGACAGAATCAGCACGCGACTGCCATAAACGGCCTAAAAACCAAACAAAACTAACGAGTTGTGTCTCTTTTGACCAGAACAAAGAATGGTGCGTTTGTGAAGTGCGGACAGTATGACGGATTGGTTGAGCTGGCAACTATTTGTGCACTGTGCAATGATTCTTCTCTGGACTACAACGAGGTCTGTGGAGGAGGAGTTTATGCTTCCGCTGAACAGCCTTATTAAAATGCACTTAGCAATTTTTAATGAACCCCTTGTCTCGTTGATGCAGTCCAAGGGCATTTATGAGAAGGTGGGTGAGGCCACTGAGACGGCCCTGTGCTGTTTGGTGGAGAAGATGAATGTGTTCAACACTGAAGTGCGCAGCCTGTCCAAGGTGGAGAGGGCAAACGCTTGCTGTTCCGTAAGTCTGTCAAATATCTGATACAGTATGTAGCAAGTTACTCTTTATACAGTCAGCCTACTAACCTACATGACATTTGCTTTAAAAGTAAAAAAAAAGTGAGTCAATATTGAAATTAAATATATTGGTTTGCCATGTTGCAGCATGAAATATGAACACATAAATGAGCTAACAAGTTTCCCATATCAACTTAAAGTATGATGATGTCTGGGCCTTAGCAGGATAATAAAAATTCAGCCAAAATGCAGAAGCAGTATGTGAATAACTAAGCATACCCTTACTGCTTCCATGGGAATCAAGATGGTCAGGGACAGCCAGGTGCTGCTAATCAAATGCACCTGATTAACTGATCATCAGGAAATGTGAGCACCTCTTTAAAAGCAGCAGTTTTGGCAGTTTTGGAGCATTGAGGCGTGTCTTTACAAATTTTCAAGTAGGAAACACATCGAAACACATGATCTTGAGAATAGTGGATTTGGACTTCTGGAACAATGTCCTCTGAACATATGAGACCACTGTGGAGAAGTCTGGCTGTAATGCACAGCATCACATCTGCTGAAAACTAAACACAGCATATCAGCTCAAAGACCTCAAACCAACTGTCAGCACCATGGTGGAGGAGTTATGATTTTGGCTCATTTTGCAGGCATAGCACCTGGGCACCTCGTAGTCACTGAGTTGACCATGAACTTTCTGTGTACCAAAGTATTCTAAAGTCAAATGTCACAGCTAAAGATTGACTGGGATGTGCAACGGGACAATGACCTCAAGCACTGCAGCAAATCAACAAGAGAAAGACTTAAAGAGAACAGAATCAAGGTGTTACAGTTATCTATTCGAAGTCCAGACCTCAAAAAGGATGAAAGAGTACCCACAGTTATTTTTGGCTTGGGTTTTATTATAATGACACTACGTAAAAGTGACACAGATAATGACACTAAGCGCTGTGTCGTTTTTCATCTGACTTTGAGCTTAAATCATTTTAGGATTGGGACCAGTTAACTTTTTATTATATTCTGATACATAAAAGCTCCCAGATAGCCAAAAAAAAAGAAAAAAAGCAACAACTGTATGGCAGGTGCAATATTTAAAATGTTTATGTGTAATATGCAGGGCCTGGTTTGAGGTTTCTCCAGTTCACCTTCCTCCCTTCACTTTCTGACAGGTTATCAAGCATCTGATGAGAAAGGAGTTCACCCTGGAGTTCTCCAGAGACAGAAAGTCTATGTCAGTCTACTGCTGTCCTGCTAAGTCGGCCAAAGCACCTGTGGGAAACAAGATGTTTGTCAAAGTGAGCGTGGAACATCAGCCAAAGATGAAAATAATACTTGAAAAAGTTGTTCTGAAAAAGCTCCAAAAGAGACAATTTGATGTTTAAGAATCACAAACGAATGATTGCATTTCCTGTCTTCAGGGTGCTCCAGAGGGAGTTATTGACCGCTGCACTTATGTTCGTGTGGGTACTAACCGTGTACCGCTGACTGGCCCGGTGAAAGACCACATCATGTCAGTCATCAAGGAATGGGGCACCGGACGCGACACCCTCCGCTGTTTGGCCCTGGCCACATGTGACACACCTCTGAGGAAGGAGGAGATGAACTTGGAGGACTCAACAAAGTTTGCAGACTACGAGGTTGGAGAGTGAAAACAAAAACATGAAGTCACTGTAGTCCCTAATGGAAGACTTGAGCATTTCATTTCTTGCTCAGCTGTAGCTCAGACATAGCTCAAACCTTTCTTTCTTATCCCCAGACGGACCTGACCTTTGTTGGCTGCGTTGGTATGCTTGACCCTCCTCGGAAAGAAGTCATGAGCTCCATTGAGTTGTGCAGGGCCGCCGGTATCCGTGTCATCATGATCACTGGTCAGTATACATATCAGATGCAGATCAGCAGTCTAATTTTAAAAGAAATCGAGCAAAGATTGACCTTTTCTGTCCCCCAACCCGACCACTCCAGGTGACAACAAAGGTACGGCTGTGGCCATCTGCCGCCGCATTGGCATCTTCACTGAGGATGAGGATGTCACAGGCAAGGCCTTCACCGGCCGTGAGTTTGATGACCTCGCTCCATATGACCAGAAGAAGGCCGTTCGAAAGGCTTGCTGCTTCGCCAGAGTTGAACCAGCACACAAGTCTAAGATTGTGGAGTTCCTACAAGGCTTTGATGAGATTACAGCCATGGTGAGGAGAAAAGAAATGAACCTTTGATGAGTTTATTGTGCTTGATGTGACAGGTTAAATATGCTGTTCCTCCCATTTCACCTCGACCCATCACCCAGACTGGTGATGGAGTGAACGATGCCCCCGCCTTGAAGAAGGCGGAGATTGGCATCGCCATGGGCTCTGGCACTGCCGTTGCCAAGTCTGCCTCTGAGATGGTCCTGGCTGACGACAACTTCTCTTCCATTGTGTCTGCTGTTGAGGAGGGCAGAGCCATTTACAACAACATGAAGCAGTTCATCCGCTACCTCATCTCCTCGAATGTGGGCGAGGTCGTCTGGTGAGCGCATTACGCTTCACTTAACTGACACTTAAGTTCAACGTGAGTTCTTGTCCTGCATAAGAAAGAACTTAAAACTAGGCTTGACTTCTGTTTTTTTCACCTCTTCAGTATCTTCCTGACTGCTGCACTCGGTCTTCCTGAGGCTCTGATCCCCGTCCAGCTTCTTTGGGTCAACCTCGTGACTGACGGTCTGCCTGCCACCGCACTGGGCTTCAACCCGCCTGACCTGGACATCATGGGCAAACCCCCCCGCTCCCCCAAAGAGCCCCTCATCTCTGGCTGGCTCTTCTTTAGATATCTGGCCATTGGAGGTACATACTGATACTGCAGACACGACCAGCAGCTTCCTTCAGTAGAGTTTTTCAAGGATTTATCGCAACATGGCATAACACACCAATCATCTTCAAGACTTTAAATGTAGACTCATAGTTTTCATGGGCATATGTTTTGTAATACTTCTTCCAGGCTATGTTGGAGCTGCAACAGTGGCAGCAGCTGCCTGGTGGTTCTTGTACAGTGATGATGGTCCAATGGTCACCTTCCACCAGCTGGTTAGTATCAAATCATCTTATTTGAGAACTTTTCTTCTAAAATACTCCTGGGACTCCTTGTGTAAAATTTCAAACTTTTCAAACATAAAGAACCATCTCAGCCTCTTTCAAAAGCGCTGCTGAAATAAATTTAAAAAAAGGCAATTTATGTTTGTTTCTCTCCATCAGTCTCACTTCATGCAGTGCAGTGAGGACAACGAAGACTTTGATGGTGTCCACTGTGAGGTATTTGAGTCTGCTCCACCAATGACCATGGCTCTGTCTGTACTGGTCACCATTGAGATGTGCAACGCTCTGAACAGGTTTGACTACACTGTGAACCCAAAAGGCATTGTGGGTGCATCGGATCCACCTGAAAACTATGATGTAGTCAAATGTGCCACCAGTTCATTAAATGTTTGGACATTTTGTAGTTTTGCCTTTGTAACCATAACAGTGGATTCCAAACCAAATAGTTTGGATGTTATTGAAGTGAAGATGTTCAGTTTTAATTCAAGCACAAAAATGTGGCATTAATTATTCATTCATCCAACAAGCAAAAGATCCCCGGTTCAATCCCAGGAGAAGATACAAATCCCTCAGAGGGTATCCAACGTAAAAATCTGACTGATCAAATAAGCTATAAGTTATCTGCTGTGGCAACCCCCTTGGAAATAAAGGCGCTTAAAAGTTTCTTCTTCTTCTTGAATTATATATAATCTCCTATTTACAGATGCTCAAAATTAAACTGACAAACTACCATCATTTTAAATGTCAGGATTGTTTGTTTGGGCTTAAACCCACTGTGGTGGTGCACAGATTATGTGCAAATTGATCCAAATGATAAAAACAGTGTGGCTATCCGAATAAGTTACGATAATTTATGGTAGCTGAGTAGTAGTGAGTGCCATTATCTACAAATAAAGAAAATTTATTATGAACCTTTTCCGGAGTGACCAGCCTACTAAAATTACTGCAAGAGTGAAATAATGACCCAGAACAACATCTAAAGAACTGCGGGAAAGGGAGTCCTGCAGTATTTATTCAGGTTATCTTTGTATAATATTAAAATTTGTTTGATGATCTGAAACATGTAACTGTAACAAATATTTAAAAAAAGACAGTGAGGTCAAATTAAATCTTCAGTCAACTCTTTTCCATTTTTAGTGTATATAAAAATATTTCCATCAGCTACTCTTAAAGGATTGAGCACTGACTAAACTGTCACGAACAGAGGTAAAATTCAAATGAGGTCCACTTTAAAAAGGAAAAATAGAAGCTGACGTTTTCATTTTGGAAAAGGTCCAATTTCGCTGCAGGCAACTGCAAGTGACAAATAAAGGCTTCATTCATTTTGACCTTTTCCAAACATGAAAGCTGTGTCGTAGCTCCCATAGTTATAATAAGGAGACAATGAAGCACTTTGCAAACACATTACTATGCAGTCGCCTCCACACATACACTTTTTCATGCCCTTTTACATTTTCAGTCTGCATTAACGTACCCCATCCGCTCTGCCTTCCTCCTATCCTCCCCCACGTCCCTGCTCCCTCTACACCAGCTTGTCTGAGAACCAGTCTCTGGTGCGCATGCCCCCCTGGAGCAACGTCTGGTTGGTGGCTGCCATGAGCCTCTCCATGTCCCTTCACTTCATGATCATCTACATCGACCCCCTGCCCGTGAGTCTGGCCTCATGCAACACAGCACACATCTCCATTTATATCTCTACACACACATTTCCTCTCTCCCAGTTTCATTCCTTAAATGCTAGTTGCACATATAACTGAGAGAAACTACAGCACTGAAGAAGAAACACATGTATTTCAGGTTTGACAGATAAATAAGCTCCAGCTTAGTGGCGTTCAGTAGTTTTAACATGCCACTGCTGATTCACAGATGATCTTCAAGCTCACTCACTTGAACGTGGAGCAGTGGATGATCGTGCTGAAGCTTTCCATCCCAGTCATCCTTCTCGATGAGCTTCTTAAATTTGTGGCTCGCACATATCTGGACGGTAAGACCTGCTTGACAAACGCTGTTCCATTTTTCTGCCTCCTTTACACGCAGGGTAACAAATATTTGGAAATATTCATGATTCATGATCCAGGAAATGCCCAGTATTAGTCAGCTGTTTGTAATTTAAAAATGATAATGTTGCACATTAATTACTGCAGATCAGATTAAATCTATGAATGAAACATAAACATGATGCTGCAACACACTGTAGCCAGAAACTGGGAATAGCTACAGTTCAGTTCAGTTCAGTTCATTTTTATTTCAAACATTTCAAACATGTGCCTTCACAATCATTACAAAATATCATTCCATTATTTGTTTGAAAAGGAGTAGGCTGAAGTATTTACTTATTTGTCCCTACCCCCTCAAGTTTTACCTCTCATTCATTAAATTTTTTTTTTTGTCTTAAATTAAACAAACAACATATGAAACATATGAAGTAAAACAAAACATAACATACATAAATCAAAAACAAGAAATTAGCAAGCCCCACCACAGTATAGTTTCTTTCATATGAAAAATACAGAATGTGTATATTTGCAGATACACAAGTTATGGAAAAACAACAAACCAAAACAAAAAAACAAAAAAACAAAAAAGAACCGCAACACCATTACCAGCAACATTACCGTCCTGGGTTAACCCCGTTTTCTTCATTCTTATACTTATTTAAAATTAGGTTTTTATATTTTACTTTAAACTGTTTTATGTTTTGACTGTCTTTTATTTCTTCTGTTAGACTGTTCCATAATTTAACTCCTGCAATTGAGATTGACATAGTTCTTAAAGTTGTTCTAGCACTTTGTATTTTTAAATTCCATTTCCCTCTTAAGTTATACCCACCTTCTCTTTCTATGAACAATTTACAGATTTCTTTGGGAAGCAATTTATTTCTTACTTTATACATTATTTGCGCTGTTTTAAGCTTCACCAAGTCTTGGAATTTAATAGCTTGCATTTTGACAAAGAGTGCATTTGTATGGTCCCTGTACCCTACATTATTTATTAATCTAATGGCCCTTTTCTGTATTATAGTTATTGTTTGTGTGTTACTTTTGTATGTGTTTCCCCAGACCTCTACACAGTAGCTCATATATGGCAGTAGTAAAGCACAGTATAAAATGTGCAGTGCTTTCTGATCCAACATATGCTTTGCTTTTCCCAGGACGGCAATGCCCCGTGCCAATTTCCCCCGAACATAAGTAATGTGTGGCTTCCAACAGAGCTTGTGGTCAATGATCACCCCAAGAAATTTTATTTCATTTACTCTTTCTAAATATACATTGTCAACACATATTTCTACTTCGATGTTTTTCTTTTGGTTTCCAAACAACATAAATTTGGTTTTATCGAGATTCAATGATAATTTATTTATATCAAACCACTTCTTTAATATCGTTAATTCCTGTGTGATCATTTCCAAAACCTGTGGCAATTCCCCACCTGAACACAGTATATTTGTGTCATCTGCAAATATTACAAACTTTAAAATCTCCGATACTCTGCAGATATCATTTAAGTACATAATAAACATTTTTGGACCCAGTACTGAACCTTGAGGTACTCCACAAGCTATATCCATCAAATTAGATTTATATTCATTTATTTGTACATATTGTTGCCTATTCCCTACATAGCTTTTTAACCATTCCAAAACCACTCCCCTAAACCCGTACTTTTCCAGTTTTTTTAATAGAATTTCATGATTAACAGTATCAAACGCCTTCTTTAGATCTAAGAAAACTCCGAGCGCATACCTCTTATTATCCATACATTCCGTTATCTTTTCCATTAGATCTATCAGTGCCAAAGCTGTTGATCTGTTGTTTCTGAACCCATACTGACTATCTGTCATTAATTCATATTTTTCCACAAAACTATCAAATCTTTTTATGAAGAGTTTTTCCAGTATCTTAGAGAACTGGGAGAGTATTGACACTGGTCTATAGTTTGTAAAATGATGTCTTTCACCGGTTTTGTAAATGGGAATAACTTTAGCAACTTTCATTTTTTGTGGAAAAACTCCTTTTTGAAACGACAAGTTGAATATATATTTTAATGGTTTTACGATACCATCAATAACTGTCTTTACCGTTACCATATCAATATCATTCCAGTCTGTACTGGTTTTGTTCTTAAGTCCTCTAACCATGTCATAAATCTCTTTCTCTTCCACTGCTCTTAAAAACATTGAGCTACTATTCCTTTCAATATTTTCACCAGTGTCCCTTTCTATTCCATCTTACATTCTCCTGTATTTTCCCTTTTTAATGAACAAAAGTGAAATTAGGAGGGATGGTTGCAGAATAATTTTCCTCCCAATTAAATGTATTTTAACATTTAACCTGTTCCCTCTTTTTTTTTTTTTTTTAATCCATGGCGATGTCTCCCACCCTTTTCCCTCTAATCTCTATTTCCTCTGATGACTTTTACCTAATCTTCCTCTCCTTGGATGCCCTTCTTCACTGTTCCCTTTCTGACAATCCAGCCTAAACCTCTTCCCCCCTCCTCCTCCATACCCCTGTAACAAAACAAGGTACTCCCCTCTGACTCCAGCTAAAGGTTTAAGCACGCTGCATCTTGCAAGACTTAAAAGACTTTCTGGACTAATGTCTGTGGACCCAGAGTGAAGCTGCATTTGCCATGAAATCAAATTTTAATGCATGATTTGTGTTTACAGCTGGAAGCTGTCGCTGCAAGCTAAACGTATGGCTTTAAGTAGCTTTTAGATTAACACAAAAAAAAAAAAAGTAAAATTCAGATTAGCACATGTGGCATGCTCTGACCGTGCATTCTCCTGCAATCAGAGTTTTTTGCATTTATGCTAAAAAGGTAAAGCATAATGCGAACATTAAAGCATTATACTGAATACTTCTCAGATCAGTCCTCGTTGTTGTGATTTTTAAAAAGAAAGGTTAGTTTTTGGTTATTGCTTACACACAAGCTAAAAAGCAAGTTGGATATTTGAGGAATAAAGCAATGCACTGTGAGAAAATTAAGCGCACATATGTGCAGCATCAGAGATCACAGGCAGACGGTTTGCGTGAGAAACAGTAATTCTGGCTCAATCCTATTTCATCTACACTCAAACTTAAACATAACTATGACAGCAATTTTCTTGCCCTTAAGCAGAAAAGACCCCGCTACAAGCTTTTCTTTAAAACCATTAAACAGTCTCCATTAATCCACAGAATATATGTGCAAGAGTTAACTGCTGGATTTTAGTTTACTCCAGGAAACAAAGCAAATTGCCTTATTTCTCACAATGTCCAACTTTTGACCTCAAGCTAGCTTCAACCATTGGCCTTTTTTTAAAAACTTTAAATACACCCATTTATCCCCGATGCCTTTACATTATACCAAACAAGCCTTTGTTTGGTCCCTCCAGGCAAAGTCTAGAGGTGAAGAGAAGCGGAGAGTGGCTGAAGCAGAGAGGCACCGAGACACAGAGGATGGAGAGAAAGGCTGAGCGCTCCAACTGAATGAGAGCGTGCAACATGTCACTTGATCAAAAACCCAGAGTGGCACGAATACAAACATATAAGCAATCTGATGATACACCGAAAAAAAGCTGAAAACTATTTTTGTCTGTGTATGTACTGAAAATAATATATAGTGAAAGAATTATTAAAACTATTGTGTTGATTTTATTCTTAAAGAATAAAGATGTGTATTAAAGTAACCGTTAGTTTTCTGAATACCATCTTTTTTGAAATATTACTCTTAGTAGATGAGCAACACAAGATTATGTCTTTAAAGGGCTATTTCACCCATTTTGAGCAGACTTTGGATCATTACAAAAATACTCCCTCTATATTATTTACTGAGATCTGCCACTTCATTCCCCTGCAAAATATGCAGAATTCAGGTTCCACATGACTCCAATCCAGCCTAGAGCACAGCTTTGGAGAAGGTGAAAGACGGTGTGAATTCTGGACTTTTAACTGTATTTTCACAAGTTTTACAGCTTCTCCTGCTGGTAAAGACCTCCCACCGTCAAAGTACACTTCAGAATGGTCTCCGGTAACCCTGTTGGGCTGGCTACATTGATGTCCTCGATTTGGTTCCCTTCATAGGGACTGAATGAATGGATGAGCCTGGAGGTCACTGGGAAGAGGGAGGTCTGGCCTTCTCTGCTTAGGCTGCCGTTCCTACGACCCAGTTCAGAATAAGTAGAATAAGATGGATGGATTTCGGATTTATAATTACAGGACAGTCTGAGCAATGAGCTATCAATGTTTTCTTGTAATTTTGTACTTTTATTTCTAAAAATCTAAGCTCAGAGATCTGTTTGACTACAGCAGCATTTCTTAAAATTGCACTTTACTTAATACGTTGTCGTGACTCAGTGCTATATAAATAAAATAGAATTGAAAAGAATCTTAAGATATCTCAGGGAATAAATGTGTAGTTAAAAGTCTTCACACTGGTCCGGCACACTTGCAGTAAGATCTAAGTGGGCTGTATGTGGCCCGCGATGTAAAAGGTACAGACAGCCAAGCACTCTGGTAGCTTTAGGACATGCCTCGCTTCCCAGTGGCGACATTTATTTTTGGTTGTTATAAAGCACAACAGAAATAATAATGTGGTCAGTGTTTAAAAGACAACAGGGTGGCATCAATCTGGGAAACCTGCTGACTTAACATTTAGGAGCAAAGGGCTTCCGGCACAGCCAGGATGTTCGAGTAACCAAATATCCAGTTCAAGGAAGTGTAATCATTGTCAGGTAATACTCCACAGTTTTAAAATACACAGATGGTTTACATAGTTATCTGATTAAGTGTAAGTGTAGGATAGAGACTGGGCTGTGACTCTGGCTGTGCTGTCATTAATACAATAAAACAAGTCACAGTATTATCTGATCTTTGTTGGAGTATCTGGGATTTTCCTGTAGAGATGAAGGTTTAGCTTCAATTTCAAGAGCAGCAACAACTTCCAAATACATTAAATCACATTTTAAATCCTAACCTACTGCATTGTGTGCAGTTACACTGTGTAACAAGCTGATATGCATCATTCAGTTTCCAGTAAACTTGCTCTGAAGCCAAGGGTTAAGAAACTCAACCACATGATTTAATTATAAACTTAAATGTAAAAGATGTGACAACCTGCCATCAGTTTCTAATGTGCAGTCGCACCAAATAAAATGGTCAAAGTTACACGTTAATATTTCTTTACTGACACTCTCCTAATCATAAAACCCAGAATGTTGAGTCTAAAAGCTAATATGGTTTTAGTGAAAACAGGAATGTTAACGCTGAGCAAATTCATCCTTATAAGTATTAAAAGTCACATCTAAATGCTGCAGATTTAGTGGCGTCAGTTCATTATTGCACCCGATCCACTGCCAAGAGAGGTCCTTATTCACAGAGATGCAAAAATATTGATAAGTTGCATATTAATTACTGATAGTGTTGGACCCCTGAGTGTTTTACTGGAGTCGTGTCAGATATACAAACACAGAATATTTACAAATGTCTTTGTACAGGAATAAATGTGTTACTAGGCATAAGGAAAAAAAGAAAAACCATGAGCGAGTGTGAGAAGACTTTGCTTTGGTCATTAAGCACCACTTTCCTTCATTGACACCAATCCAACCTCCCCGAGACCTAATGTTTCCGTTTAGGAGTATTTCCAGTGTCGCAGCATGAGTGCTAGCAGCATCGTTCCAGCAGTCACTCCATCAGATCTTCTGTGTTTCATGTAGCCATGGTTAGCTTTCTTGGTCACTCTTGGGATGTTTCATCTCTTTGGTTCCAATGCATTTCAAGGGGTATCCACAGGTGGGGAGTTATCTTCACCATGTCCCTCTTCCAGGATTTCCTTGACTTGCTCCAGACTCTCTGCCTGCCGAATTAACTCCAGCTTCACCTTAAAGGGGAGATAAGTAGGCAGATAAAAATCAGCAAGTCGATGATGTGCAGCATCCTGATGTAAACAGTTTTCCTGTTATTCTTAGATAAGACAGATCACCACAGAAACATGGTGTCTAACCAGATAATTCATCAGCCTCCGGTTACACTGTGACGAAGCACTTTTTGACCAGGATGTCCTTCAGTGCGCTTATTAAACAAATATGTAACACTGCTTTCGTGCATCTGTACAATATCTCTAAAACTAGAAACATCTTGTCCCAGAGTGACGCTGAAAAACTAGTTTATGCATTTATTACTTCAAGGCTGGACTACTGTAATTCATTATTATCAGGATGTCCTTTAAAAACATCCTGAAAAGGCTATGACTGATCCAAAACACTGCAGCAAAAGTACTGAAAGGAACTAGAAAGGGAGTCCTTCGCCCAAACTGGCTTCTCTTCATTGGCTCACTGTTAAATCCAGAATTGATTTTAAATCATCTCTACATACAGTTAGGGCTGGATCAGGTGACTCTCAGCATTCTTTTAGTTTTGCTGCAAAATTTCTAGGCTGCTGGGGGCTTCCCATGATGCACTGTGCACAGTGTTTCTTCTTCACTCACCTTTTTCACGCTCCGTTTATACACATCTCTGCATGTAATCATTAGTCATTATTCATCTCTGGTTCTCCGCCACAGTGTGGTTTTTTTGTCCCGTCTCCCTCCCCAACTGATCCTGGCAGATTAAGCTGACCACTGATGGTTGTTTCTTACCTGCAGTGACTGGGAGAGCTCAACGAAGTCTCGCTGCACAGCCTGGCTGGTGTCGACCTGAGAGCGCAGGCTGATCACCTGGCTCCGCAGTTCCAGACACTGCTGGTTCAGAGTTGCCTGACAAACACAGAAATAACAGTTACATGAAATCCCTGTTTGTTTGACTTTAATATTTCTCAACTTAAAAAAAAAAAAAGGAAGCTCCTAATGGTGAATGCTGAAAATGAAAACAAACCACCAAAAGAACAACAAAGCTTATAGATCTAAAAGCAGGCTGCAATTACTTTCTCACTGCTGAGGATCTTGTTGGTGCTTTGCACATGAGAGAGCGCCA
Source organism: Copadichromis virginalis (assembly GCF_057382275.1). Classification (NCBI taxonomy): domain Eukaryota; kingdom Metazoa; phylum Chordata; class Actinopteri; order Cichliformes; family Cichlidae; genus Copadichromis; species Copadichromis virginalis. The sequence continues at coordinate 16,636,506 of NC_140621.1, forward strand.
CCCGGAGGGCTTCCAGTTCAGTGCGGCACGCCAGCAGCTCAGCCTGCAACTGCTCCCTCTGAGCGTGGATCTTCTCTGTCTCGGTCTTCAGACTGGAAAACTGCACTGCACATTAAAAAAAATACGTATAATAAAATACAAATACAAATACCTACTAATCTAAAGCTATAAGCTGGTCACTCACCCTCTAAAACTTCTGATGACATCAGTTTCAAGTAGAAGGAAGCAGATGGAGAATGGAAAAAAAACTTTAAGTACAAGAAAGGCAACACAGCAGATTCAACAGGTAATAAAATAATCCACAGACCGCTCTCCTCTGTCCGTGTGTCCAGCTGCTCCCTCAGGTTGACTATCTCAATGCGAAGGCGCTCTTCACAGTGCGCCCCCTGCAGGTTAGAGTTTTAAAAAATGAAGTCACACTGACGCCATCAAAAAGCAAACATTAAACGTCTTAATGCATACGGGCTAGCACACATACAACCTGACCACCACCTCTGCTAATTATACACATTAAAAAACACAGTTATTATTCTGCCAGAAAATTAAACTTCTCTCTACAATCTTAAAATGCCGGAAGTGAAAGTGAGAGGTCTGAAATATTTCCACTGATCTGCCACAACTACTCTAAATAAGGAAAGCCACTACTTCACAAAGAGGAACTCCAAACAGACAGACAAGCTTCTCGAGAGTGTGTAAAATGCCATAAACGTCCTAAAAATATTTCACTGTCTGTGCTGAATTTCACGTTTAAAAATAAAAACATCATCGAGTTTCAAGTGTTGCTTGCTGCAGCAAACTAAGCAATAAAAACTCAAAGACTGTACATGTAGTGCTGCTGAGAAGGATGAGCCAGTGTCTGGTACATCCTCCTCAACCTCTTCTCCTTTCAGTCTGGAAAGCTCATTGCACATCTTCCTCTGAGAAAGGGACAACTCCGCCTGGACCAAAAGCAAAGCAAACAAACAAATGTAAGTTGGAACCTGCCATCCTAATAACATTCACATCGCTTCATGGATAATGGTACAAACAAGCACTGGAGTCTAGAGTGTGATGGATGATTGAGTCATCGTACACTTGAGTTGTTTATGGAAATGAACGCTGCCAGTTAATTTCTGTTTAGTAAATATGTAGCTGAGTGTGTAATACTGTAAACAAAGGGAAAAAACTCGCCTGGGTCTGTTAAAAGTTGACCAAACCAACCTAACAGCAAATCTACAGCTCACTATATGTTGTTTGAGTGTTTCATGTTACTCACCAGCCGGCTCTGGACTGCATTCTGTGACTGGCTGAAAGATTTCTGCAAATCCTGGAGGAGAGACTCTGAAGCCTGGACCTGAGACTGGAGCGTTGATACCTAAGATCACACATATACATACACTCGTTAATGCACATATAGACAGTGTTGGGTAAGTTACTTTAAAATAGTAACTTAGTTACATTACTAGTTACTTCTCTCAAAAGTAACTCAGTTACTTCAAGTTACTCGTTACTTTCAAAGTAACTAGTTACTAGGGAAAGTAACTTTGGTTTGACTCAGAATTCTCTTGTTAATGTGTTGCTTCCATAACTTTGCCAGTCTTCTAGCTTGCTTACTTGCCACAAGTGCACTGTGCCACCTACCAATAGAAAGGAAAAGATAATGTGCATATTTCCACGAGAGAAATCCCACGCCTGGACCGTCATTGACTGCTGCCATGATTCTAGCCTACGTCACAGTGTCATGTGCGTCTTTTACATCCAACACAAAAACTGCAGTCGTGGTGCTTTCGATTGTACTCAGAACTCGGAAATTCTGCCTTCTGAATAGGAAGATGTAGGCAACACCAGACTGCAGATGAGCTGCATACAGGGCTGGACTGGGACAGAAAATCGTCCCGGGCATTTTGACTAAAGACCGGCCCACCATTATAGGAAAAATCATAAAGCCTTTGAATGAAAACAAACGCTGTTGTGACAGTGATGTACACTGTTTTGATGGTATATATGCATCAATCTATCAATCGTTTGTTGTAAGATTCAGATAATTATTTTTTAAAAGCTAGACATTTTAAATGAGAATAAGAAAGAAAAGTATTTCCTTGTGCCCACCTCTCCCTGTTAATGCCCTACATGTCCCCCTGGCAACACTTTGCTAGACCCGCCCCTGCACAGTTACCAGCTGTCAGCTACCTAAAAAAGGATCCTGGTGTTATTTGTCTCTCAGAAACAGTTCATAACTTCCCTTCAACTCATTCATGTCACCTAAAAGGTAAACCTGTTTCTCCATCACCTGTTCAGCTCTGATGATCCAGTAAGGACATCTCCTGGTTTCATCTTCATGTTTCCCTCTCACCAGATAACCAAACAATATCATGACCAGCAGCTTTTTTGCAGCTGTGGCTCCAGCAAACATCAGCTGATACTAGAAATTAATATTAAATAAATTCTAACAACAGCTGATCAAGCTTAAATGTGCTGCTGTTGTTTAGCGCGACATCCGCTGGTTTCCTCTTTCGGCGCAAAGTGAGCGATAAATAAACAAGAGAGCCGATCAGCTGATCACTGATCAGTTTCATGACTGAAGTAGAAACGGGAGAGGGAGGGGGAGAGAATGAAAGAAGAAGAGGCAGCTGTGCAGCGTAAACACAGAATAACTCCAGCTTTGTGCCTTTTTCATTGTAGCTGAATTAGGGGACAAACTGTTCCTTTTCACCTCAATAAGAAACGCGTAATATTTTCTCTGAATACCAGACGGGACGGTTGGCAACTCTAATAACTTATGAACAAAATAAAGTTCAACATCATTAACTTCATAGCACCACCCAGCTGTATAGAAACTCCGTCATGCTAGCTAGCACGCAGTATGGAAAAAGTCAGCATAACGAAAATAAACTCCACCTAAACTTGGCTCATTTCTGACCCAGATAGACTGCAGGTCATAACTTCTTACCTGAAGTTCAGTTCACACTTGGACCGGCGGCCGCCTCGGGTCTCTTTTCCTTCTGCGTCCCTTTTCCTTCATCCACCTGCTGCCTCCACCACTTGCTAATGTTACTGAATCTGTGGAAGCTCCGCGATAGCCACCACACGAAGTAACGAGTAACGACCCTATCTAAATCCCAGTAACGAGTAACGCGTTCCCGGTCTTGGCATAATAACTAGTTACCGTGCTCGTTACCACAATAATAACGTAGTTACTGTAACGCGTTACTTAATAACGCGTTAGTCCCAACACTGCATATAGATATGTACATACATACAGACACACACAGTCAGAGCGTGTTCCTGTACCTGTTTGTGCGTGTGGTTGCTCTGGGTATCCAGTTCTCTCTCCAGCTCCTCCTTCTCTGCCTGCAGGCGACTCACTTCCCCTCGCAGCTCTGACAACTGACCGAAAAAGCCACAATGCAAAGTCATTAGACCACAGGTGCTGACTGGAAGCTACTTAGACATTAAATCTGCTCACATTGGAGCTGTTACACAGCATTTTAGGGGGCTTTTTGAAGAAGTAGCGCAACAAATATGCAGAATAATTTAAAAAACGGTTAAATCCAAACCTGAGCATTGAGCGCGTCCCAGTCACTGTGTGTGACCAGACGGTGGCCAGCTGGTGGCAGGTAAATGGCTTCAGGCACCAAAGTACCCGTGGAGACCAGCGAGTCAGTGTCGTCCTGAGCGTGGTGTTTTCTGGGCAGCGACGGCGTGTCCAAGGAGAAAGAGGACAACGAGGCTGAGTCACAGTTCCTTAGTGAAAAATATCCTTCTGTTGTAAGTGCAGCACCTTCTCCCTCCGGCACCGCCTCCAGCTCTGGTGGATGGCTGTGCGTCGATGGCGCCGATTCGTCCTCAGTCAGACTGTTGACGACTGACGCGTGTTCGGCATCCACCCTTCCCTTCCTTCCACTGATCTAACAAGTATAAAAATCACATGAAGGGAGCCCAAGACACCTGGAGGAAAAGCAACACGGGCACACACTGACCATGTGGGGTCCACTGGATCTCTTCCACTCTACAGGTTGAGACTGCAGAACAGCTATCCTGGCCTCGTACTGAGCTGCTGTCTCTGAAAACACAAGTGACAACACATAATGATAATCTGCGAGTTCAGCTTTCATCTATTGGGACATTAACACGATTACAAAATCTGTTTTTCATCACACTCAAAAAAAGAAATTCATAAAAATACATCCATTTGCGCTACTTTTGTCCAATATTTCTTAAAGCTATTGGCTCTACCTTGGAGCAAATTACTGAATAAATATTAGTGCCAGAAACTACATTTAAACTTGTTCAAAAATTTATATGGGAAACCCACGATGTCCAGTTTTAGTTTTTTGGAGATTTGATTAAAAAAAGACGAAGGAAAAACTGGGCTTTTGTGCTTATGCAATATTTTGCACCGTGCACACAAAGAAATCCAGGCCAGGCCAACGCACAACAATCACTGACCTCTGAGAGCCTCCTGCAGTGACTGGATCTCTTGATCGCATTGTTTTTGCAGCTCTGCCAGTTCCTCCTGTTTGCTCAGCTCACAGATCGTCGCCACACCCTGCCAGTGTTCGACCTGTGCTCTGCAGTCTGCTAGCTGGGCCTGCAGGCTCGTCTCTGAAAATGACAGGACATCACATTTTTGTGCTTTTCCTTTATTAAGTTAGAGCTAAACAAATTTATTAGATCACCAGCCAATGAAAGGTCTGTGCAACAGCTGCCCTAAAACAGTTTATGTTTCTGTAACGGTTAGTCCAATGAAATGGATTATATGTTTGAGCTTTTAACTGAAAGTATAATTATTGTTGTTATCAATCATAATTTCAAGCTTACCGTTTCACAAAAATTTAAAAACAATTATTTTTTATCAACATGTCAAATTACAGTTATATACTTTCGCTTTTCTGAACAGAAGAAAATCTGTTTTAGCAGTTGGATGTCAGGGCTCAAATCTCAAATTTGGAGATACACCTTTACGCAAAGATTTGAGATAAGTTAGAAATTTTGATTTTTCTGAATCAAAACCTGAGGTTAAAAAAAAAAATAATGAAATGAAATGAATATTTCTCTTTCAGCTAGCAAATAATAAACTTAACTCAGTCATTTTTTTATTATCCTGAAAAATAAGCAGAATTTACAGGATGTGCAAAAGTTTAGACACCAGCTTTTTAACATAATATCAGATAATCATGAGCTCATTAACCTTCAGCTGAGTCACCACAGATTAAAATAAGTCAAGTAGCGTCATTAGGAACTGATAAAGTGTGCTCTAACCTTTGTGTTAACACTCAACAAACATGGGCTACTAGGTGCATGAGGATACACACACAAAACAAACAGTCATACAATATAAACATCCCTGTACCTAACCCTTCAAGTTTGCTTGTGTAGACAAATGTGACCACATTTCCGTATCTATAGTGACTAAAATGCTTTCCCCCTCCTAGTTTGAGTATTCTGTTCAGCTTTATTAACTACAATAACCTTGTTAGGAAACGGCTGATGGACTATTCATTTAAACTACATGTTTCATAATGTCTTGATTCATGCTCAGTTGATTTAGGTCAAAAGCTCAAATAGGATTGCTTGTTGTAAACAAATCAGGTTGTAAACAAATCAAAAACTGAGTGTGCTCATGCACTATTTGTTTGGTCTGCTGTTTATCTTTTAATTTCATAATTTAATTATGAATTTATTCAATTATTTTTGTTTCTCTGGTTTTTCTGGAATCTAGTCCTAAAAGCATGGGCATTTAGAAAATGCTATATGAACGCAGGTGTAATAAGCTAAAGCTCGAGCACACAAAAATCAATCATTTGATCGATAAGCTCTAGCGCTGTCACCGTTAACGCGTTAATGCCAACAGCCCTAATAAGTTCTATTCTTTGTTTTCACTTAGTTATTTTATGGACATTTTTTTGGCTGTTGTAAATTTTAAAAAACTGTAAATGATGATCGATCTCATGCAGACAACTATTATTAATTAGGAAAAGCTTCGACGGGACTATAATGACTTCCAGGAAAGTTTCGCTGACACAGGGGTGGGTTATGTTGTACTGCTGCTACACAGAGCTGAAAAACATGGTCTGGAAGAGGAAAGGAAGCCTTATCTATGACGCGGTCACAAAAGCCAATGTCCGAAGTATGCAAAAAATCTCCATAAGCTGGAGTAATTTGGACACAGCTGCTCCGGACCTATTGGGTTAAACCTTATCTCTTTGGTCAAATGTCTGAAGAAACAAACAAAAAAAAAAAAGCAGAAGCATTTTATGAAAAGGGTATTTTGACAACTGTTCAGCATAGGGTGGAAGTACACAGGAAACACTGCACAGATTTGGAATTCGAATCATTCAGTCCATCAGGGAACTGAAAGTGAAAACCAACTGGCCACAGTAACTAGTCAGCAGAGATATCTGACTTACACATTATTGGAAATCTATAGTTTGAGCCTAAAAATATCTCAGAACTTGAAATTGTCTGAAAATTACAGGACTTGGCTCCTTCTGTAACCTGTAAAATCTGTGAAATCAAAGTGGTTGTACTCAGTAAAAGACCTAAACTCCAGTACTAAACACCAGTATATTTAAGTTCATGAAATATTTGCATTAACATCTGAAGGAAGACACATGTTTAAAGTGTCTTGCTGCAGGCTTTTTACATAAAATCAACAACAAAACATCTGATTTGACCAAGGGGCTGGCTTGGACCACATCACTGATTAGTTTAGCTTTCAGTCTAACCATTTATTCTTTTATTTGTATTAAATTGCTTTCTACAACTTGCTCACTTTCACACACAGGAACTCAAACCTAAAAAGTATTTATTTAATAACTTTAAAAAAAAATGAGCAGCATTTCTCTACAATCTCTAAGACAGCTTCAGTTTACAGTATATTTTTTATTTGAAAGGAGGGAGGATGAAAAAAATATACCTCAACACATTCCTCCCCTCTACATTAGCTTCCTTTATAAATTAAAAGTATCACTCCTGGCCCTGTACTTACTTGGTATTGGGATCGATACCGAAATTTGCAGTAACTTACAGCACCATTGGAAAAGGGACGAGTGAAACTTTATACTTTGCTACTTTTAGACAATCTCATACAGGTTACAGTTATTTGTAGGACACCTGTGCTGCTAGAGAAATTTACAGCAAGCACTTGTTGCACTGACCTTTACTACTTACCCTACACCTACAAGGTGATTTGTAAACTTACTCAAATGCTGCATTCAAGGACACCAGGAGATGGGTGTACATTCATGTGAACTTCATTCCGCACGACGCCCTTTCCAAGGGCACGCACGCTGTTCATCACCACATCTATGTGACTTTGTAATGCAAAACAGCCTGTGCACTGCTGCCTCCTTCTATTTATTAAATCACCTGAAAGGTAAACTCATGCTTTAATGCAAGTAATAATATTTCAGTGACATTGTGTGCACTGGATAATACGACTACTTTAACAAAATGCCAGCTAATGAAGGCTTCTTTTACTTTCAGTTACATTTTCAGTGCTATAATCATTGTTATATTTACCATTTGTCATAAATTACCTAGTGGTTTTAGCCCTAATGCTGCAATAACACCAATGTGTATGATTGAAGTGGCAACTAAACAACATTAAAACCCACTTTCCCTCTTTTTTCGAGGAGAAAAGTAAACGTTAATACAGAGCTAGCCAGCGGTTAGCATCGTCCGTTCATTTCTATGGGCAGTAATGCTAACAGGCCGTCTCCCGGCTACGTTCCCCAGCGCCCCTTCAACAACAGCAGGTTCCGGCTGAAGACAAGCAACAAGTTAAAATGAATACTTAACTACGTTTAAAGCGGAAAAGCGGCCAGTGTCGCCTCGTAGCTTACCCTGATGGTGAATGTGGTGATAGTAGCTAGCTGTGAAGCAAATTAAAGTTTTGTTTGTTTTTTAATTACCTGTGTCTTCATTCTTGGAGCTCATCTTCTCGTCTGGCAGCTCCATCATCAGAAGAGGAAGGGATGTCAGGGGAGGGGGGAAGAAAAGCTAATCAAAACAGTGGTAAATTCGTCTTGATCATTTTTGTGCAAGCAGCAGGACTTGAGTGTGGAAATGATAAGCACAGCGTCAACTTCAGGAAACAACTTTCCCCGGTCTAAGCCTGCGGAAAACACGTCAACCTCCTTCCTGTGCATAGATGCCTGTCCCTGTTTGCCTCCAGTGTTTAGTCTGTTAGTTCGGATGGTTTTTTTAAATGCGCATTAATATCAAGATGTCGTGGTGCTCAGGTTTGAGTTTTATTACTGCTGCTTCCTCCCTGGAGATTTTACTGTACATCCTGATATGCCCGGGCTTATGACCCTGGAGATCAGTGAACCATAGCTTGATCCACATTTCAGTCCATATGCAAGAATATCATCAAACACAGATTACTTATTATATTAATTAAGATTATTATCTCTTTATTGTCTTAACAAACTGACTTAGACAACTTTATTTGGAGGTGATTAAATGCTCCTTTTAATCTCACAAAAATGTATTTTTTTAGCTGCAAAAGCCACCGTGGGAGTATCTGATTCATTTTATGTAGAAATAGGAAAAAATACAAAGTAAGTGTGACTGTAAACATGAATCAGAGTTTATACAAAATAAGTATACCCTCTGCTGGAGGGATACTGGTAATGTTAGTTAACCAAAGTCAAACCAAAAAACCAGGTGTGCTTACAGAAAAGACTCAAATGAGTGAAATGAAAATAAACAGGTGATTGCTGATCTTTGTAGGCGAATTAAAAAAAAATCGAATACGTTTGGTTTACACCTGTATTGGTAAATACACTGTAGTCCTGCTCCATAACCAAATACGCCACAGCTTCGATGAAATACTCTGTCAGTTTTACACAAATCCATCAGGACTCAAACCTTCTAGAAAAGTTCAACTTTCAACTCGTTAGTCCACAGAATATTTTCCCAGAAGTCTTTGGGTCTTTCCAGACTGACAGATATCAACGATTTTCTTCCTCAGCTGTTTTATTTTCTGATTGATCTGATTTTAATGATCTGAAACCTTTAAATGTCACAAATATGAAGAAAAAAATCAGAAAGGGGAGCAAATACTTTTTTAACGTGGTGTAGCGATGAAGCTGTGAGGAGCAGAGATACTGTAGTGATGGTGGATGATTTTTAATACGTGGGGTCAACCATCCAAAGCAGCTGACAGTACAGGAGAGAAGTGAAGAAGTGCAGGCAGGGTGGAGTGGGTGGAGATGTGTCAGGGTGATTTTTGACAGAAGGAAAGAAGCAATATGCAGGGGGTTGGCGTAACTGAGGAGGAAGATACTAGGGGTAGGATGAGGAGGCAGGCCTAAAGGGAACAACCGAAGGAATAAGACTACGACCCAAAATGGTAACACTAGACTTCTTTTGAAAGGCTTACAATGTACTTATTGACATACATTATGTCAGGAAGCAACAGAAACATATTCACCGTTAGATCATGAGGCATTCATACGATTGCAAGAAACTATTTTACACTGACGAAGTGGCATTCACAGGTCAAACCAATAGTTAACCTTTTAAAAAGAGGAAATTACATTTTCTGAGCAAAACTTTGCACTCTGGTCTCCTAGCACCTGTTTCCTTTGGGTACCAAAAGCATAACTGAACAGGAAATATCCCGTGGTAGTTTCCTGTTTTTGCTTTTATTAAAAAACAAAAAAAAAAAAAAAAAACAACAAATACTAGAAAAACAAGCTGGAAACCACTTAAAATGCTGATACCACACAAGTCTATGGTGTATTTATCTGGAATCCTGATGTGGTTTTGTTGCGATGATGTTTTATAACTGGCACTGTTGTTCACAGGTTCTTACAAAAACAAAACATTCAAAACCGAGACACGACATCATATCCTGACTTCCATTCAATAGAAACTGGGACTGTAAACAGAGATCATCTGTGTCCAAACTTCAAGTTCACAAGGAAAAAAGCTTTAAAACACTAACATGTCACAATATTACATAAAATCCTTAAACCTTACGCTTAAGAAGAAAAGTAAAGTAAAAAAAAGTATAATCCATTAATGTATTGAACATTGCTTTTTTATTTATTCAAGTTTAAAACATGTTCACAATGTAGAAAGAAAATACAAAAGGTTTGATTGGTCACAGGTAACACTTCTTACTGCAGCATCAAGATGCGTGCAGACATCTGGATATTCTACATATGAGCCAACCTACACAACCTGCAGACATTCATGATGGGAAATGGATTCATTAACGAGTCACAAGCACTGTAAAAAACTCTGGTAAAGGTCCTCAGAAACAGTAGCTCATAGAAAGTGACTCACACAAAACAGCGCTTTAGGTCTCATACAGAAATATTATAAATAGTTTGGAAATGTTTAAATATCTTAAAGTGGTATAAGCCTGAAATCATTTCAGAGAAGAGGCACCGATATGTGTATATAAAATGTTTACAAAGAAGTCATCAGTAACAAAAGCTCATTTCATCTGCAGGTAGTGTGTGGTTTAACAGCTTTTTTTAATATAACAGAGATAACATCATCTAAATGGGTAAAGTGGCTTTACAGTTCACAGCACCAGAACTTGGATGGTTCACCACCAAGAGGTCTGCAGAGCACGGCGGCTGGTGTGGAATCTTGGAAAAGTGATCGTCTAGTCCTTTGTGACAGTGGGGATATCTGCATGCATGCGTCTCTACAAGCCCATGTCGTGATCGCTGACGCTCTGGCGTAGGTAGTCTTCATACAGCTTTTTCTACAGGAAGAGAATCAACCATTAAAATCCCAAAATAATCCACTTCATGCCAGCAGAAGCAGTCACACTCATACAGGGATGCAAAGATCCAACTTTTTTCAGTTCTGGCACCCGTACAGATTTCTTTGCTTAGGCTTAGTGTGGTTGGAGCGGTCAGCAAACTGATATCTGATCAGTGCATCCCTATCCGCACACATACACACTACCTTTTTGGTCTTGACCACCTCCTGCACGTACTCCAGCTTCTCCTGCAGCTGCCTTTTCTGTTTGGTCGATAGAGTGGGTTGAGTTCTGCAAAGAATCAAAGGGAGAAGTGTGATGAGGTTCGCAGTGAACAAATAACATGAGGACATGCAAGTGCCTCGGGTACTGATGGATGAAAAAGTCTAAAAGGCTGTGATGACACTGCGAAACTTCCTACCTGAAGATGAAGCGTGCAATAATGAGCAGGAGGAAGGACAGAAGCACCAGCCCAGCGCAGCCATAAAGCCGCTGCTCCACAGACAGGGAGTCAAATACTTTCACCGCGGGCGTCTGCACGACACAAGAGCAGCCTTATGTGAAGACCATATGCAACAGTTTCAACTATGAATGACGAGCGTGCTTGGCCACTGACCAGGTAGAGGGAGAGCGCCTCTGTACCCTCTCGGCCCAGAGCCGCCTCCAGCAGGTCCTGGGACAGAGCGCCCAGCAGCAGAAACGCCATCAGAGCCAGAGGGACGCTGAATCCCAGCAGAGTCAGGAAGCAGCTCTTGCAGCGTGCGCGTCGGTTCTCAACAGTGGTCTGCCTGCGTGAACAGATGGTCAGGTTATTCTCCGAAGGCAATTCCAAACAAAAATATGACTCACACGTTCCTCTGAGCACTCCTACTGAAGGATTCCCGTCAATCTTTATGGTTACACTTTAATTCAAGGTCAATGTATGGCTATTAAAAGGCGTGAACGCACAAACTCTTAAATTGATGTTAAAATTATTGGCCAAAAGAGCACCGTGTGCAAGAAAAACAGTGTCAGGAACCTCCTGCTGTGGCAATACCTTGTGAATAAGGGAGCAGGTGAAAGTAGCCTTTCAGAGGAGGTGGTCAGTGCAGTGTGAATTACAAAGTGAGTGTCTCCTCTGTGTTACCTGTCGTTACTGAGCTTGTCTGCGATAGCCTCAACAATGAGCTCACAGTCCCTCTCCAGAGAGTTGAGCGTGTTTTGGACCGTCTGGTTGATAGTTTTCTCGATGGTGCGACAAACCTCCTCAATCTGGTTGACGCAGCGGCTTGGCTGACAGCAGGAAGACAAACAGGAGGATTGTTTTTCTTCTAAACAGTAGTCTAACAACTGGTGAATTGTGTGTGTGTAGAAAGAGTAAGGAAGGCAGAAAGATGAGATGAAAGAATCACTTTTACCTTATTTGGATTAGGAATGTAGATGGTGGGCATGTCAAACCCACACTTGTTGAGTCCGGGCCGCTTGCAGAGCTCCTGGACAATCTGCATCATCACCCTCTGAGAGAGCAGTAACAAAAGACACAGGAGTCAGGAGGAGACAGAACAAAGATGCAATTTTTCTGCTACTGATAGGGAGATTATCGACTGTATGTGGTGCTTTTCTGTTATTTAGTCATGCAAACAAAGTTAGAAATGCACCATTCACTTACTCATGAATACTGTGACTGCACAATGTCGTGTTTAAACAAGTATTATCTTACTGCAAATTAGGAAATCCCTTTAGTTTATGGACAGATCGAAATGAAATTAGAAATGACAAATATACTCATCAAGTCTGAAATCTGTGCTCTATTAGCTACAATTTCATCAGCGTAAAACAGACTTTGCAGCATATGAGGATCAACCACAAAAACATTTATCAGTTTCCTTTTCTGTGGATGGATGAATGTATTGATGGATATTAACAAACTTTGGTAAGATACGGCTCAACAGGCTGCGTATATACAACAGTTCCCTTTGGCAGGGAATCTGTGTCGCACTCACAGAAATCCCTTGGTGAAAGAAAATGTGGCACTTCAGACAGTTTTAAACCAGGCTCCAGAACAGGGAGCCACCTTTGTGACACAGAAAATAACCTGAAAGTAATCAGAGGGGTGTTCTTCAATGCAAGATTAATGAGCAAAAGCATCACTCAATCATTTTTCCATACCCAGTGCAGGTTTTGGGGGTTTTTTGTTGTTGTTTTTTTTATTCACTAGACTGGCAAAACACACCGGGTCAGCATACTTAGAAACTGCACTGCAGAGTGTGGGAAGGAATTATCTAATACAAAGAGAATGATGTAACTTTGTTTGTTCAAAGCGTTGACTCTCCTACAGAAGCTGCTGCTAGTATACGTACCTGTCTGTCCGACTCTCCTCCGGCCTCGTCAGCCTTGCTCAGGTAAAACCGCAGCCGGTCTCCATGCTTTTCATTCAGGCTCTCCACAATGTTGAGGGTGCGCTTGCACAGAGCCTGACCCATGGGGTCAAAGAAGACCAGAATTAGGTCACAAAGATCACCTGAGAGCGACAGTGAAAAGGGGCATTATTTACTACTGAGGAAACCCTGTGGATTTATTCTCATCGCATTATAAACTGGGTCGTAATCCCAACAAGTGTGGAATTTCTTTCTATTTCCCTGTTATTTAGTCAAACTAAGAACTTAAACTGCTTAAAGATGTGTCGAAGCACGCAAAGCTGACTCACAAAGCTCACTAGGGTAAATTAAAAGTACTAATGAAGAGATAAAAACTTGACTGATCATTCATTATAATGGAGAGGCCCACAAGCATCTAAATGACTCCAAATTGAGTGTGCTTTTAGTTTTGTTTGTTTCAGGTATCTTTGGTTTCACAGAGCTACCGCTCTCCTTCTGCATTACCAAAAGAAGATTGCTTAAAACTACCACAAGACAACAGCAGAAACCCACCCAGCCACAGGATGACCTCGTCCACGTCAAACGGATACTTCATATCGCCGTCCACCAAGCCTGGCGAATCAACAAACGTCACCAAGCTGAACCGTTTCTGTCGAGACGTGCAGATCTCTGTGCTCAAGTACTCTGAGACACCTGGGGAAGAATTCAGAAACACAGTTACAGTGAGTGCCTAGCATTAATAAGAACTACTACTCTAAAAGGTTTTCTCTTCCTATTCAACTGGGCGCTTTAATCATTTTTTGTTTGTTTGTTGGTACATACAAATCATTTTAAATGAATTCCAATAAAACGGCAAACTGCCAAAACACTGTCCATAGCAAATCTCTGGGCATATTAAATCTCTCACCTTTAAACTCCTGCAGAGGTTTGAAGTGTGGATACAGATGAAGGGTGGCGTTTCCCTAAAATAAATAAATAAATAAAGCAGAAGTAGATCTGTCACAGATAGTTTGCAAAAAAGGACATCAGGTACTCCAAGAACATTGAAACCACAAAAGACGAACTCATTTTAGTCCACAGTAATAAATCACTGTTACGAGGAGCAGACAGCTGACATTTTAAAGATGAAATGGCTCACGGTGGGAATGAGACGTGCCTTTTGAAAACACCCATAGCCCTGTCTCAAAAACAGAAAATGGACTGCAGCACTTACTGTGAGAGACTCTCTCTTGCGTCCACTTGTAACAAAGCTAAAGCCTTGGGTCTCAATTGCTACTCCAGTGCGCTGGATGTGCTCTTCCACGTACCTGAACAATAAGAACAGAAAGATCTTGATTATTGCTAATCTGAATAGTGTATAAAAACCAGAATGATGGGCGCAACTGAATGCTAAAGACACTGATAAAGATGGACAGGATAATTTAGTCAACGCAGATTCAGACGTGAGTCAAATGAAGATCCGAGAACATTTAGAAGTAATTGTAACTCTTTAAATACTGGTAATTTCAGAGGATACACACATGCGCTTTATTCAGTCTGACTGCTGTGCAACTGGGCAACAAATTAAAGGAAAGCCAACAGGCACCTTGGTCAGGTTTTAGTCTGATGAGGGCCTCCAGTGCCTGTTCCTTGGCACTGAGTTTACTCTGAGTTGTGCACCGATACATGGGCACATGGTTATCATGAAGCACAACATCCCCATCAGGAAAGAAATAGGATGAACACCAGGTTCCCTCTAACAGCTGATTAAAACTTCTGCAATCCATTGCTGTCATTACAATTGGTAATGATTGCAATGCTTTATATTAGGTTATGCGGTTGTGTCCCGGTGTTTTATATGCAGTGGATGCCACAACAGAAACACCTGAGACTTTGTCCCTCCTGAGTCCTACTTCCAATTTTCAGTTTTAAACATATTTGCCCGTCAAGTTCCTCCATTTTTTCACATTCCCTAATATCTATTTTAATGGTTGGGACAATCTCCTTCCAGGAAATTGCTAACATCTATGAGTCCTGAAGGTGTAGGGTTGCGGAAGGATTTTGCGGTTACGCGTACCTACGGCATAGATTTAACACAGAAGTCTCCTCATCCCAGACACCAGATTTCCATTACTTTGTCAGTTGGATAAGTGGTTAATAATCTGCCACCTATTTGCACTTGTGCAAATATTTATCCATAGTATATATTTACCAGTTGATGAAGGAGCTTTTCCCAGCAGAGTGGTTCCCCATCAGCAGCACTGTGATCTTTTTTCTGGGCGGCAGCAACTTCACACCAACCGATTCGGCCACTGTGATCAACCCTGAATATAACAGAGAGTAGGACACAGATGGTTTATTAGCTTCTGTAGGAAAGGAGAAAAATCATGGTGCTGTGTTGGGATGAGCAGATCTAAATGATAAGTGACATTTGGCATGTAAAGGACAATATCAAAGTTCTCAACTACTCAAAGGAAGCCATTTCGCTAGGTGATAGTCTTCTTTCTCTCATCATTCCCATTTTTTCACTTGGCATTTTGTCTCGTCATTATCTTTGAGATATATCAGCGAGATGTATGAGTCAACTGGCAGATCTGGTGCTGAAATGTTGCACACGTTCTCAATATACAGGATAATCCTGTGCTGCCAATACTGGAGATAGATCCAGATCCAGAAGTGTGCCTTGTAAACCTATATTAGAAGTTACATTACAACTATGCAACTGACTTATTAATAACAAACAGAGTGTCACATCAGTGGGTGACTGATTTAACCAGCATTAATGTTGACAGTCGCATCGTCAGCAAATATAAAATCCTCACTAGCTAACTCAGCTAACGGTTAGCTCCCCGTGCTTTGGGAAAGGCTAACGTTATGTACAAAGTTAGCTAGCTACCCCGCGGTGCAGCAAAGAGTTTGTTTTATCAACTTTAATATCAAACAGGTGAAAGGTGCAGGCGTCAGGTGAGATGTTGTCAGTTCCACGAGTTGTACGTCAGCCAACTCACCGCTGTCAGGATCCGTGTACAGTTCATGACAATCCCGCAAGATGCGCTCATCGCAGGACACACCGCCGGTTATCGAGTCTGAGTTTGCAGCACTTCGGCTCTTGATTTTCCCGGACATCGTTACACTCAGTGATGAATTAAAAGATTCACACAAACTTCAGCAAGCATATGAATTCCACCTCAATGAGCTAGCTACAAACAAAGCCTGTCTGCCTCGTTTGAATCGCCCCGGTCTGTGCCTTGGCCACGTCGTCAGCTTGGGCGGCTTTTGTTGCACGGGATTATGGGTAATGAAGTTTGGAATATGTCTGAGGGGAAGCGCCAAACATTTCCTGGTTAGACAGACATATTGGATATGTAGAGCTGTTTTTTAATAAACACAACATTTCATTAGGGAAACTTTAATAATTAAACTAGATTCCCTTGTGTTTAAAATCACAGCAAGTTATATCTGCAATTTTAAAAACATAAGTAAACGAGTATTTCAAAGCCAAGGACATTTACGTTCACACATGCTGCACCTTGAATGTAAAAATAATTTGTAAGCATCATGTTAGTAATAGCAGAAAAAGACTTTTAAGGATACCTGATCCCTATTTTGTGGGGCTCTGTGCAAATTAATGCAGACATGTTAGTGTATTTGTGGTCCAGACATTTTGGTTGGATTTTTAAAAACACTGTCGACTCACACCAAGAAGTTCCTTGGATTAAATCAAAGCATTGTCTTGCTGAACTATGCAAGGTCTTCTCTGAAAAGGATATCATCTGAGTGGGAGTGGGAGTACATGTTACTCTAAAAAACTGTATGCGACCTTTCCAGTGTGAAAGCTGTCAGTTTCATAAGCAATTATATACTCTTGAACTGAGTGCTGTTTACAAGCCAGATGGTACAGCTACTACTTTTAGTCCAAATGATGTAGTTTCCATGTTTTCAAAGTGAATTTTAAACTGTAATTAGTCCGAACACAGAAGACGTTTTCCACTTTGGCCCAGTCCATTTTAAGTGAGAATTGGCCCAAAGAAAAAGGCAGTATTTCTGGATCATGTTCATATATGGCTTCTTTTTAGCTTTAACCTAAATTTTTGGATAGTCTGGTGAACCGTGTTCACAGACGATGATTTCTTTCTGAACGAGTTCCTGAGCCCGTTTCATTCAAGAATTATTCAAGAATTATATCTGTTTTAAATCTAGTGCACTGAGGGCCTGAAAATCACAGGCAACCAATATTGATTTTTGGCCTTGTCCCTTGCACACAGAGATTTCTCCAGATTTTCAAAATCTTCCGATGATATCATGTACTGTCAATGATACAGTATTAAAGAATGCACAATTTTACATTGAAGAACATTTTTTCTTAAATTACTCCTTAATTTTGTAGATGCAGTTTTTATATAGATTGGTGAAACTTTAAGATGTTTTTCTTAATACAGTCTTTTTATATCCAATCACAACCTGTTGTCACTCAACCTAAATGCAAAATGTTCCTCCAGTTGCTTCTTTTTAGTTCCTCTTACTTTTCCAGTCTTTTTGTTGCCCTATCTTCTTTAGAGGCATGTTGCTGCCATCAAATTCAAAATGAGCCAATATTTTACATGAAACAATAAAATGATGCGTTGATATGTTTTCTCTGTTCTACAGTGAATGAAATACAGGTTTATAAGATTTGCAAATCATTGCATTCTGTTATTATTTACATTTTATACAGCATCCCATGTTTTTTAGAATTGGAGTCATTATTTGGCTATAGGTTTAAGCTCTAGCTCCACCCCTGAATTGGATACGTGCTTAATAAAATGGTTGGAACATCAGTTTGTACTAACCACTAGAAGCTGTGAGGGCCTGCACTACTATGCTGGTGGAAAAAGGGATCACTGCGCATACAACATAGAGTGCACACAGCAACACAGTGTGAGGCAAACACATTTAACTTGTTTAATATATGTGGGAATTTATTTTCACATGAATAGAATGCAAAGTACACATGAAACATTGGTGTAGCTCTCAATGGCACAAACAAAAACATATAAGGAAACTGTTTCTGGTGTGACTGTGTGAGCTGAAACCAGCTGACGTTGCTCACACAGTAACTACTTTATAATGGTGCATATTTAATGAGGAAACCCATACAATTGAACTCACGATTTCACAACAATGTACATTTTTAAGTTATGCAGACAAACATTTGAAAAATAATAATAATTTTAATCAGTGCAAGTTTCATAAGTAAACCCCTGTTAATTTTCACATTACACCTTATATTAAAAAAATACTTTACAGAACCTGTAAAGCTTTAAGATGAGCAATTAATGATACCAATAATTAAAGTGTTTGTGCAGAATTTTACTGCCAAAAAGCTGTCATCCAGCCCATAATTTTAGGGCTATAGTGCATCATATGCTTACTGAAGTGAAATTTAAACAGCAGAATTGGCCCTTACATGGGTGACATTGTGGTCGGAGAGCAAATAAAATAGTTTTATAGGATTTGTGGTGCCTCCTGGAACTCTTGGGGCCCTAATTTGATTAAGGTTAATGCTTGATAAGCCCAACTGATGTCCTCACCAGTTTAGTCACGGTCAGGCCTGACAATACCTTGTAAAATAAGGGAGGAGCGCTTTCGCAGATCATTCATCCCAACAGCAGTTAGACTCTATAACTCCTCAATCACGATGTCATAAGTCACTGGACACTGTGAACATCCACGGTCACCACTTCATGCATAATGGACCTTCCATGACCTTCCAAGCTATATAGTTTATGTCTTCCATATTTCCAACTATATCCATAATCACATACTGTGTATGCTACCATTGTATATAGTGTATTATCTTACTTTTTTTCATTGATTGTACTTAATTGTATTTTTGTATTTCCTTCATATATCTGTACCTGAGCTGAGGTAACGCAAAAATTTCCCCGTTGTGGGATCAATAAAGTCTTATCTTATCTTATCTTGAAAATCAATCTGAAGACAAAGCAGCTGCCAGTCCTAACGGGATTTTATAAATAATTATTTTTGGTTGTTGAGAATAGAGGACATGAGTGCCAAAAAGAATGAGCTAAATAGATGAATAAATAATTATTGACATTTGTCATTAATTATTTGAAATTGAAAATAATAAACTTATTACAAAATAATCATTCAAAATAGAGTTTCATTTAAAACATGTAATAAAAACAATTAACGCATTTCCAATTTGAACCCATTATTGACATAATTAATTATGTATTTATTCGATTCATTTTGGGACCCTCCATTCTGCAGTACCTTTAAATAACAGAGGTGTTAGTGTTTGTCTCACACAGATTTCAAGATCTTTCATGCATAATTCATCACTGCCTCCCTGATAAGTATCCCGACCTGTGAGATGACACGTTTTGATGTGTACATTTGGAAAGGCAGCCTGCTGATTGCAAAATGCTGTTTTACATCCACCGTCTGTTGCCACTCGAAACCATGTCTGCTCCTGCGCATCACCATCATCATATCCTTTTCACATGTAAAGATCAAAGCCAGATTCCACTTCTTTATTCTGATTTCTCCCCTTCCATTAATTTAGTAGTACTGTTATGTTCGGGAGATCATTGTGTTTGGTTAATGTGATACTTGTTAGCACTGAATACATTAGCATAATCTGTGCTTCCTCTTGTTCTTACAGGCTTATTTTTACTATCTTGGAAGCAGTCAGTCAAAGGGTTTAATCTAAATGTACAATAGTTCTCTTTTAGTATATCAAACAGCATGCTTAGCAGGCTATCTCTTTTAAACTGCAGAGTACATCTTTGGGAGTTTTAATATAAATTAATATGTGTTAGGGTTTTGTACATCAGTCAGTGTAAGTAGGCTCACATAAAATGCCATGCTACTTCAGTTGATGAGCCCTCTCACCACACCAAGGGGCTGTAAGGCTTTTAAGTTTCCTTCTCTCTTAAAGCATTCATTCGTTTTTGGCTACCAGTGCGCTTTCCTCTCTTTGGCAACAATCTCCAGGAAATGGGAGTGGTTCGCATAAAGGGGGAAAGATGAGTCAAGGTCAACCCACTGGACCTGTCCGGCGTCATCACCAGCTTCCAGTGGCAGCTCGCTCACGCTGTTACCTGATGTAAAAACAAAGAGATTTGTTTGGTATGATCTTTTCTTGTGTTTACATATGAACACAAAGCTGGTAACACACAACGAAGATGGAAACCACCTCAAGAAGACTTCAGCGATCCTACTTTACAAACATGTACAGATAGAAATGGAGGCTACAGTGCTGACTGATCATCACTGTTGAAGTTCAGGGTCTGACTGTCTGACTGCTGGGCTGGGGTCAGCATTCACTCAATTTTAACATAACTCTGGCTTTTTCACTAGCTTAGCATCAGCATGATGTATGTGCAGATTCTTGCAACTTTACCAACATCCTCTTGTCCTTTTGTGCAATAAAAACAAAACTAATCTCCATAACTTCACTCCTCAAATAATGTGAGTAATAATAATTGAAAATTAAATATAATTACTGAATTTAATGGAGTAACACGTTCTTTAATTGTTGTATTACTGAAAAATCTAATGTCATTGTAGTTTTAAGTAACATATTACACCCAACACTGGGCGCCACCAACTACCAAGTCTTAAATCCAATCTGGAAGTGCTTTAAAACCTCCATTTCTTTTTTCTAATATACAGCAGGGGGCGACTCAAAAAGACGTTTTAGGTTGTTTTAGGTCTTTGCGCCACATTGTGACTGACAGGTTGATACTTTTTGAATATGCAGTGTGTGAGGGTCAGGAAACCAAGACAGTGACCGCCAAAATCTTGAGGATGAATCTTCAAAACACGACTTAACGAACCAATGTGTGACATTAAAAGTGGCCACATTCATCTTTTATATACAGTATTACGGTCCAGTGTTTTATATTCATATACATTCATCAACTTTTTTAAAACGCTAGAAAAATGCTGACAAGCAGAGGTGAAAGAAAAAAGAAGGAATAGCATTCCTCATAATTAATGATACCTAAGTCATCGTGAAAGTTGACAGCAACCGTCTCCATCCAGGAATTGTCAGTGTTTCTGGGATCATCGACATAGCCCTTATAGACCTGAAGGAGAAAGATCACAAGCTGTCAGCCCTCAGAGAAAAAGCCTGATAGTTGACCTGACAGACCCACCTGGTGATTCAAATATGGCAGCAAACACATAAGCCACTTTACGAACCATAAATCCTGACGATTTGAAGAGATTGGTGATGCGCTGATGGATTTCCGCTCTCTCTGCTGGGGAACTCGAGAGCGAGTTCAATGCTTCTTCTGAGAACTCCCGCTGCAGTGTGAGAGAAACCTGCTCGCCTGGATCTACCATGCCCTGCAAAAACAACAACAGGACTATAACTTCTTACATATCTCCAAACCCCTCCCTTCCACGACAATGAAATCTTGTTTTTGCTGCCCTACAGCATTTTTGTAGACACCATATGGCAAGCAAGAATGGCGGGACGCCCCTGTATAGACAGAAGAAACATAAAAAACACTTACCCCAGGAATGGCCCACTCCCCACAGTCCTTCCTCTTGATAGACACAAACTGCAGAACAGGCTTTTGGGAGACTGAGTGGTGAATCTTTGCCCCTTTGACATCTACCTTCCATCTGTCAGATGGTGAAATGTGCATAAATGCAACCGGTTGTCTTTGAATTCATCGACTTTTAGCTATGATATGAAACTGTTTCAGTTGAAGTCAGCTTTCAGATGGATATCAAATTACTTGGCACTAATGTGCACTGAGATTTCCACTTTTAAATTATTCATGCGCGGTATGTGAGTGTGGATAATTGCACTGTGTAAAGCAAAAGAATAGGTACCTGGTGACTATTGGATCTGCTGCATGGTTGGGTCCCCATCGTCCTAGCAACCCTCTGCCTGCCAACCCTGTGCGTCCACAAGGATTTCTATGGGAGTAAAAATTTTTATATGGAGTTTTGAGACTTGTAAGCAATGCCTTTAACAATAACAGCTAATGAAACAGCTCTGCAGTGTGAAAGGTTTGCTAACACTGCAGTTACCAGGGCAAATTCTACTAAACTGGATGTTTTATTAAATATCGGAAAAACCATCTTAGAGGTATAACTTACAGCGGTTTTCCATTTTCCACTTTATAGCTTCCCTCAAAGCTCGTCCTGTCCACAGCACCATCCACAGTGTTAAACTTTGGAGAGGAGCTACAAAACAAGTGTAGAAAAAAAATCTATAATGCTTCATAGATCAGATTACATTACTCGCATGGCGCTACCAGAATGTACTTGATAAGCATTAAAGGTGCTATTTGTTGCTCACCCAATATCAGGATCCGCCCAGGCTGGGTTATTTAAAACTGAAGGGGCCGTGTAGCTGACTGGATTATACTCGGGCCACTTCTGAGTCCAGTCCACCTTGTCATCAGGCACAGACAAGCGCTTGATATTGGACCCTGGATACTGTGGGCATCTGGACTTTACATGAGGCCCTACTGAAGATGGCATGGTCGAGTGCCGGCGGCAGTAACTAGTGTTGTCAGCGCTGATGGTTTTACTGGTTGGGAAGGGGTAAGAAGAAGGGCAGGAAATAGCAGGCCTAAAGGAGAGAGAAGATAATGTAAGTACTCCACATGCACTCCTTTCTCTCCACATTATGAAAATGCCATTGCCCCTCAATGATGACAAGAAATATCTTCTGTCACACGCACATAGATTAAAGGAGTAGGCCGTTAATCAGTACAGGGCAGCGGGATTACAGCTGCTGTTACACAGCTGCTTCTGCCGTGTTGAAATCTGTACAGTGATCATTCTGTATAGCTGATCTTCAGTGGTCATGTCTATAATCTCGTGCATATTAACATCTATTTTGATATCCATTGTGAATAAATTGGATTGTGCATATAACCCAAGCCACTGTACAGTACTAAAATTACCTGGTGAGCACTATTCAGTCAGACTTTATATTTCCCTACGCTTATTAGCTTGATAGCTTCAAGGTAAAGGCTTATAAGTAATGTTCCCGTCCATACCTTACTCCGGAGGTCCAGACGGTATGCGGGAGTCCGAGAAGAGTAAACGCTAAACGAATCGGTCCGACCAAGTGTCGCCGCAGGGGTAAATGTATCATTCCTCCAATCAATCAGTAGCCTAGAAAGTACAACACAACGGAAACCAGGAAGTGCAACGCCCTGCAAGGTGACGTCCGCAAAGGGGTGCGCCTACGACGGTGGCGCTCGTTTCCATAGTGATCGGCCATTTAAAGTTGATTTTAAAAAAAAGATGACCGACAGGTAAATGAATGTCCTGTATTTGACATGTATAGCTTAGTGCAACATAAAAAAATAAATGAAAATAGTGTTGTTGTTTTTTAATGTTTTGATCGATATCTGCATAATGTGCGAACGTTTGTAAGCTTTTAGAAAACATTTCCGTGTAAGTGTCGGTAAATTGTTAAAAACGCGGAAAGAGAAAAATTAGAGAAGGGAGTCAGTTTGACCAAACAACAACCTGATGACCTTCTCTGGGTGAGCACTTGGTGACAGTGAGTAGGGAAAATTCGCTTTCAACAGAAAGAAACCTCCTGTAGAGTCAGGCTCGGGGAGGACCAGATCGACCGGGTGGTGAAGGGAAAGAGAAGAGAACCAACACAGCCAAGGTTTAATAATCACTGATGAGTAAATTCAATAGCACAATGCAGCTTAGCGTAACTAAGGGGTGGTTCAGGGTCACGTGATCCAGCTCTATAAGTTTTAACAAAAAGGAAGGCTTTTAGGTCTAATTTTGGAAGTAGATATGGTGTCTGTCTCCCAAATCCAAATTGGGTCCTGGTTCCACAGAAGAGAGAATCCTGGGGCTCTGCCTCCTATTCTACTTGTAAATACTCTTGGAACCACAATTAAGCCTAGAGTCTGCAAGCAAAGTGCTCTGTTAGGATAATGTGGTCCTATGCACGATATGATGGGGCCTGACTATATAAGTGGTTGTATGTGAGTAGACGAGTTTTAAATTCAATTCTGGATTTAACCGGGGGCCAATGAAGAGCAGCAACTCCATGGGAGAAATATGATCTCTTTTCCCCATCTCAGTTAGTACTCTCACTGCAGCAACAGTACTTGAAAGAGACATATGTTTATGATAGATAGATAGATAGATAGATAGATAGATAGATAGATAGATAGATAGATAGATAGATTATTTTATGCTGTATTTTATTATTATTATTATTATTATTATTATTATTATTATTATTATTATTATTATTATTATTATTATTATTATTATTCTGGTGTATATGGAAGAAGAAACATCCTGACACTAACACTTGTATATGTTTAAATGATGTTTGATATTTACCAACAGTAGTTGCCAGCTATATACTGGTAGTATTATTGCTGTTGTAATGTATAAATAATAATGTGATGCCTTATGTAATAAACCTGACATACAATAAAGTCTGTGTACATGTAAACAAAAAAGCCTCTCCTGTGACATTATCCTGCCACGGCGTGTTCAAACCACCATTTAAAACTATTTTTATTGTTCTAAAATATTTAATATACAAAAAAACAAAACAAGCCAAAGTTCAAATTCATCAGAAACTATTTAATTTGTTTTCCATAACAGCCAGCATGCAACATATTTCGGCACGCCCACTCGCGGCTGCTGCAAGTTTAATTCTTGTATGGCCGCTTGTTTTGCCTCACTACAGCAGCGGAGTAGGCGGTGCCTGTCGTTTGGTGCCAAATGACACGCTGCCGCCCAACGGAACCATCCTTTTAATTAAATCTAACGCAACTCTTGCACGCGCATTTACGCTGACTGCTGAGACCAAATCCCCGCTCGCGCACGAAATCCATTTACGCTCCAGTAGTAGAGAGGGCCCAGTTGCTGCGCCCCGTCAGTCACACAGTCCGCACGATTAAAGCCTCAGACGGCCGTTAAAGAGCAGCTGAAAGCGGCGGCGGGGCCTAGTGACACTCCCTGACAGTCTCGGAGCGGTTTGGAGAGGAAGAATGGCGGATACAAGCAGCACTGCGGCGGTCGCGGCCGAAGCCTCCGACAGCGCTGCTGCTGCGCCTGTTGCGCCCGATGCACCGCCCGTAGCTCCGGTGCCCAGGACTCCAGCCGAGTCCGTGAAAGGACAGATTTTTGACGTGGGCCCCCGCTATACGAACCTGTCGTACATCGGGGAGGGTGCTTACGGAATGGTGTGGTGAGTAGTAGCGCTTGTCATCTCTTGTCGGGCTACCGTAGCGCGAAGCGAACGCGCTAGCTAACATAATGTGTTTATTAGCAAACACTGTGAGCCAGCTCGCTTTAGCGGCTGTATTCTACAAGCGGGGTCGAGTTAATGTGTGTTCAGTCACGATGATTGGCACTTAAGACACTGTTGAACCTCTTGAGCAGCCTAGCTTTACGGTGACTCGGGTTAGCCGAACAGCCACAGGCGTGGCTATGAGCTTTACAGGAAACAAGATTTGGGGAGTGTTTGCGCAGGACGTAGTTTGCTACTGCAATCAGATCTTCTTCTGCAGGCGGCGTTTGACCGCAGAGGAAAGTTGGTTATCGCTGTAGCCACGTCCGGAACCAGCCTCAAAATCGCTCCGATCTCTGTTTTAATTCTGACAGAGCTGCTGCGGAGGATGCGAGTGACATTTGTGAGCCTTGCCGAGGCCTCTCCCTCGTGTTATCGACGTATGAGAGCTGCACCTTTTCGTGTGGACGTGTCCAACCATGTTAGATGCGTTTGATTATCAGTGTCATGTCGCTGCGTTCACAGCTCGGCCTCATGAACAATCAGATGGCACAGCAGCGAGATGGATGTTGGGCCCACACATCCCACCTCAGCAGGGCGCACACACCGTGCGGCTCTCTGCCAGCTCTGATAGCATAGTGCTATATTGTTTGTGCCATCGTGGTCACGTGACTTTGCTGCTGCTGCTTTCCCTGTTTGTAAACATTGACAGCAATAACTGTTTGGCACACTGACAGCGATCCAAGTGGTCTTGGAGTGTCTGTTAAACATGCGAAAGCTCCAAAACTTACATACATCCTCGCAATATTTCAGTGTGTTGTGCAACCCAAGAATGATCTTTCACTTAGTGTTCCTGATAAAGATGAGTGTCTTTTTTTTAATGCAAAACTCACCACAAGAAAGAAACCATCCTCACCTTTTTTTCCAGCCCTGCCTGCTCCTCATGCATCCTACATCTCCATCGTGCTGACACTGCGCCCACACTCCGGCCTACAGCTACAGTGCTTCTCAACATATTACAGCCAAAAAAAAGCCCCATTGCTTGTTGTTAGTAGTGACAGTTTGAAGCACCCTTATGGAGCTCAGTGTCAGCCCAGTTTGTAATACCGTATCTATGCAGTGTGTAATCTGACCCCTGTCCTGTGCCTCTTCCCAGCTCTGCTCTGGACAACTTGACAAACCAGCGCGTAGCCATCAAGAAAATCAGCCCATTCGAGCACCAGACGTACTGCCAGCGCACGCTGAGGGAAATCAAGATCCTGCTGCGTTTCCACCATGAGAACATCATCGGCATCAACGACATCATCAGGGCACAGCAGCTCGACAACATGAAGGATGTGTATCCTGCTTTTTCCATACGTGTTATTTATGGTTAAAAAAATCAAGCAGGCAGTCACACTGAGATTGAGATGTTACTAAAGGAGAGACAAGAACATGGTTACATTAAAACTGTCTCAAGAGTCCATAAACTCTAAACAGAGTTTAATACCTGAAGCAAGTTCTGCGAGGTTGTTGTTGTTTCAGGGAATATGTGAGATCAAATTTTTACTGTGAAGGAAGTGAGCCATCTTTAAGATGCTGAGAACAATGACTAATATGAAATTTGCGAGTTTATTATGCAAACTCACTGTAGCACACTATTCTTTACTGGATTTAGCCAATGAAGAAGTCATGCAGCATCATGATGGTACAGATGCTGAAGTCAACTGCAGGTTTGTGTGTTTAAAAAGACAAAGTAGGGCTGTTTGATTACAGATGTTTTTGGGGGGTGGGGCTCAAGTACAGGTTTAGCCCTCACCTGTAACATTTGTGACTCTCGCAGAACTTCAACCACCTCTGGTTTTTCTCTCTAAGCTTGTGGCTCGGATAAGTCAGCTGTGACTGCACAGTTATTAAAATTGTGTGGCTTGTGGTGAATTTAGACCAGACGAGCAAACACAAATTATTAATCCATCTTTTACTTGCTCTGTGTGTGCATAGAGTTAAAGTCAGTAGGATGGGTTAAGAAAGGAAACCTGGAAACATTAATGCTGTGGCTGGTAGAGATCAATCAAATCTATAATATCAGATTTGCTTCACAGAGCGAAACATTTTCATCAAATGGCCTCGAGAGTCAGTCATTTGACCACTTTACTCAAACGGCTTGAGCTGCTGAATCATTGCTAAGATCTCTGTTATTCAGCCACATTGGGCAGTAGCGAGCATCCTCGGAACTCGGCACTGACTGAGAACAGTTGCATTGTCTTCTGAGAAACAGAAAGGAAATGCATGAGTCGCATTTTTTGTGTATCCTGTTGTTTTATCTGCTTGGTTTGCTTTACTTAGTCACGTAGTGTTTATATGAACTCGTGAAAACTTGACTGAGTTTGCTAAGGATAATCAAATCTGTCCGCTGATGGCATCATCATTTAGTTACTACTTTCTGTGTGTAGCTCAGCTGGTTAGTGCACCGTGCACTGTGGGCCTCTTAACCCTTTAACAAGTGTCATTCAGCCTAAGTGGACTTATTTTGGACTCAGGAACCATTTAAATGTTCTCTAAAATGGTCGTGTAGTCACAGTAATATTAAGCACTTGTCATAAAAATCTAGTTTGAACTATTTTTCTGTCTGTGTTCAGATAGCAAATGGTTTGTGTCACAATGATGCAGCGAATATTGCTGTAAAACTCGTCTTCTTTTCTTTCCAAAACAATTTTTGTCTTTATCACAAACTGTAACAGTTGTGATCATTTAGGAGCGTTTTTTAAATCAACCAGGACTGTGCGCACATCTACCTGTCAGACTTTCCTCTATAAACCTACTGTTAATACTTGCAATACTTGCTGATCTGGATCTAGAACAGTTGAATGATTGAAATATGTATTTATGCAGTGCTGCAAAAGGATACCGAAGTATAATGGATATTCTAAATTTGGTAAAGCCACCTGTAGGCTCTTTTGGGCTATGTACACTCCTGCTGGTCTGTAGTCATTTAGGTTTTCTGTTGTTTGATTTGCACAACAAAATGACTCCTGACCTGAAAGGTTTACGAAAAAGGCTTCAGCCGATTTTCACTGGATTTGAACCATATTTAGCTGCAGAAAGCATCCACGAAGTGTTCCTATCCTCCAGCATCAGTAGATACTAGCTGTTGTTGTCCTCCTTGACCCGTGCATCCTTCTAGCTACATTGTGCAGACCCTGATGGAGACCGACCTGTACAAGCTACTGAAGAGCCAAAGGCTAAGCAACGACCACGTCTGCTACTTCCTCTACCAGATCCTGCGAGGCCTCAAGTACATTCACTCCGCCAACGTGCTGCACCGGGATCTCAAGCCCTCCAACCTGCTCATCAACACCACCTGCGACCTCAAGGTTAGCTCACATGTGCATGCCGCAATCACCATTTAAAACGACAACAATTTTTTTTTTTTTTTTCCCTCCCCTTGGTGTGGGATAGTGGATTTTACATACTTGATACAGCATATGAAGGCTCTGAGTGTAAATCTGGTCATTTGACATTTATGTGCTGCAAAGTCAGTGTTATGTGGCATTTAGGCCATTTATTTCCATGTAATTAAACATAAAAGTAGCATTGTGGGCAACAGCGGTTACATCAGCCAGCTCTCAAGAAGATTAAAAAAAAAACTTCGAAGGAATGTTTGAAGGCTCTGCCAGGAAAACCAGGTTGCTACTGTTTTAATGATACAGTCTTTGGGCCTTGTAATGTATGCTGTATTTAGAGCTTAATTGACGGCTGTGTCGCTTCCCAGCTGCAGTGTGGTTTTGGTCCATCCTGGCCACGGCTTCGGACCACATCCGGGTGTTTTATTTTGAAAACTGACCAGATGCCCAAGGCCATTCTTCTCTCTTACTTTCCTTCCTGCTCAATCGGCTCTGTGCGGTGTGATGCGGCGCTTGTCAGAAATAGACCGGGCACATATTTTTAGCTAAGCAGAGAACATCTACCTGGAAGCTTCTGAAACGCACCGCAGCACATCTGATGAGAATGACAAGTGTTCACCTCAGCTGGCTTCAGTCAAATTTTGCACTTTCAATGAATTTTAGTATGAAATGACTAGGCTCTCTAGCTCATGCTTCTTATTTTATGGCAGAAAACAATCCTGAAAATGATCCTAAAAACACCTCTCATGGTGTCTAAAGTACCGTATTTCCCGGACTACAAAGCGCACCTGAATATTAGCCGCACAAGCTAAAATCAGGGGAAAATCCTGTTTTGTACATACATTAGCCGCACCTGACTAAAGGCCGCAGGTGTTTCAATGTTGACTTATCATATGTAAGAGAATATGCACAAAGGGAATTGTCAGGAAAGAGATGGCTGTTTGGAGACACACCCCTTTTATTAATATTTTGAAAAACAAGTTATGGGTACATATTTGCATAACCTTTTAGGTATATGTACAAGTAGCGGTAATTACAAGTACAAAACATGTACTGTGCTTCATAAACGAGTAACAAATGTAGTACATAACAATAACCTACAGCACACCAGAAAAATAGATTCGGACTACCTTTTAGGCTCAGGTGCAGTGACACGGCTTTAACAAGAAGAAAAGTCAGTCATTCACCACCATCTTCCTGCGCACTAAAACCACCAAAGTCCTCTTCTCCAGTGTCGGATACAAACAGGCTCAGGATGGCTTCGTCATCCACTCTCAGCTTCTTTCCTTCGTTGTCACTTTCAAAACCAAAGAAATCCTCGTTGTCAGTGTCAGAGTCGAACACCCTCAGAAGGGCCGTGGCGGTGTCCTCCTCTCCATCATGCAGCATTCAGCCCTTCGAAATCCGTTGGTGATCGTGGATGTTTTCACACTTTTCCACGCTGTCAGATTCCACCGGTGGAGTTGAGCATAACTTGCTTTTCGCATTGTTTTTCGCGCTACTTGTACGGCACTATGTTGTCTGGCGGATGGACACGTGACCAACACACCACTCTTGAACCCCGATACTGTGTGTCTGATCACATGCCCTTCCGCCAGGCAACGTAGTGCCGTACAACAGCGGAACAAACAAAACAAATTGTCTTACGATATGACAAAAATCATGGACAATCCATAGAAAAGCCGCACCTGACTAAAAGCCGCAGGGTTCAAAGCTTGTGGAAAAAGTAGCGGCTTATAGCCCGACAATTACGGTAAGTAAGGATGCAACCACACAGTGTAAACGGTGTTTCTGCGAGTGTATTGGGAATTACAGATAAATGATAGGAATATCTTATCTTTTAAGGAATCATAAAGATTTTGTAAGAAAGTGCATAAAAAGTGATGAAAAATAATTAAAAAAAAAAAAAAAAACAGTAAAACTTGAATACAAGGCAAACAAAATCTCATCTCCAATCTTTTTTTTTTTTTTTGTTGTTGTTATTTTGAGCCATTTGTTTCAATGTTGCACAGCCTTAGAGTAGTCCGGGTGAACTATGAACCTTCAGCCATCAATCCCTGGATTAGTTGGATCATGTGGGAGGAGTAAGGAACAAAGGCAGCTCGTGTTGCTGTGGTTTTCTGAAGCCTTCCCTTCCAGAGGAATAAATGCATCTAAACGAATGTTCCTGCAGCTATATACTGGATCTGTTTCCCAACAATGTTACTTACTGTACGTTTCCATATAACAAGACCAAAATCATTTAAAATAACTGTGTTGCATGCATATTAAACAGAGAAGAAAACTACATCTAAATCTAAAATAACTTTCTGAACATGCTTCACTACTTTCAGACACTCTGGAGTTTTGTTCTGGGCCAGCTGGCAGACTGCTGTTTTTGACCTCTGACCCTCTGTGTTGTTGTCAGATCTGTGACTTTGGCCTGGCGCGGATAGCCGACCCAGAGCACGACCACACTGGTTTTTTGACTGAGTATGTGGCTACTCGTTGGTACAGGGCTCCAGAAATCATGCTCAACTCCAAGGTAAGACTGTGGGTAACTGATGAGGGTTTTTTTTTTTTTCCTTTTTAATTTATTTAGTTTTCGATAAATAAAAGATAAAAATCACAGTTGGGCTAAGTGCGTGTGTTTGTGTCTCAGGGCTACTCAAAGTCCATTGACATCTGGTCGGTGGGCTGCATCCTGGCTGAGATGTTGTCCAACAAACCCATCTTCCCTGGGAAACACTACTTGGACCAACTCAACCACATACTGGGTGAGACATACTTCTCTCTTATTTCCACATTAGAGATCAGTGATGTTAATGAGCAGCCGTCTTGAGTCTCCTTGTGTTTTTTACAGGCATTCTTGGCTCTCCATCTCAAGAAGATCTGAACTGCATTATTAACTTGAAGGCGAGGAACTACTTGCAGTCCCTGCCTGAAAAACCCAAGATCCCGTGGGAAAAGCTGTTCTACAAGGCAGACCCTAAAGGTACTGTGGCATGGTTTATTTGCAGTCCTGAATACTAGCAAGGAGTGGACATTTATATACTTCAGCATTGCTAAAGATGCAGTGTTTCACTGACTTTATCAAGACGTTACCCAACAGAAATGTACAAGAAAGCGTACTTTCTTTATGACACTAAGTCATGCTCGATTAGGCCCATGTGAGAATATAACTGGTAATTTCCCCATGATTTCACAGCTGCTGAGTTTTCTTCTCTGGATATAGTTTTGATTATCAAATGAGCTAAGGTTCCCCACAGTTTTTACTGATCTAGAAAAAAAATCTTGAACTAGTAATCAGTTGTTTTTTATGCCGCCTCAGGCAGCTTCCTCACCTAACTGTGTTTTCATTGGTGCGAGTGCATCTAGGGCAGACTATTTCCTGAGCCCTGTACTTCAAATCAAGTTCAGCATAGCCAGGTTGTCTTTCTATTATCTGATTAACTTATGTCTGCTACTAGGTCGATGCCTAATTTATGATCTTGCGCAAACTGTTTTGTTTGCGTATGGATTGAGAGAGAGAGGGGGGGGGGGTTTGCACCCACCATAAATGTGCTCCAACATCCCAGCTGCACGTAGCTGGTCGGGGAAGACCTATGTGTTAGTCGAATGCTGATTGTTTGACAAGAGGGTTGTCGAGGCATGGGATAAGCGTAGAGAAATCATCAAAAATCATAAAATGCAGCATGGAAAGCACTGTGCAGTGGAAACATTTCATTGTTTGTAACACTGTTTCACTTCAGTTTTTTGTGGGTTAGAACTTCTCTCTTCCCCTTGGCTGGCTGTTGTACCAGCAGCACCAGTAAGAATAACCCTCAGGCCTGTTCTACCACATATTTTGTATGCTGCCTCCACTGACAGCAGATGTTCTCTACAGGTAGATGGGCAGCCCACGCACTACCAGCGAACTGCCAACTTGCTGCCGCCACTGAACTAAAATTTCAGTTTCAACCGACATGCGTATCCAAGTTAACCCCGGAGTTTTCCATGCACCTTCAGATGAAGAGGGTGGTGCTGAATTTTTACAAACCGAGATAAAACTGTTCCATAGGAAAAGAGGTTGAAGACACGACAAATAAATTAATGTTTAAAATAAGGTTTTGTTTGTTATTATCGTTTCAGCTGCACATTCTGTCACGTTTAAGTGTCCGAAAACAAGGCAGACTCCAACGCGATTGATGTGGTTTATTTGCAGTCTTGGCGTATACAAATACAAACAGGTGTTCTGTTTTAGGATCCTATATTAATGCTCATAAAACACTAAAATAGTTAATTGTTTGCAGCCAGTCAGGAGAAAGTTGCCTCTAAGGTACACACTTTATTAGGGCACAGGGGTGTGACCTCACTTCAACAGATGTCTATGTAAATGAGATCAGCTGTAAATCAGGATTGCTGTGAGCAACAGAGATTTCCTGTTAGCGACCAATTAGCAAACAGCAGCATCAGGAAATGATTCACATGATAAAAACCTGCACCAACGCCTTTAAATAAGCTGTGATATATTGGATAGAGAAATTGCCATATTATTATAATGCATTTGTCTCAACTAATATTTAAAAAATGGCTCATTTTGTGTGTTTGTGTGTTCTGAGTGAGTGGCAGGATTTAAGAAACTGTTGGAAACTGAAACGCATCAAACTTCTGGAAATGTTTCACGTGATGTTTGCTCGGGTCATCAGTTATCGGGTGAAAATTAAAGAAAAGCTGTAGGTTATATTTTTGCATAACCTGGCGAGTGAACTAACTAAGCTCCTTGTGACTTTAATGCAGCTCTCGATCTGCTGGGCCGCATGTTGACCTTTAACCCCATCAAGCGCATCACCGTCGAGGAGGCCCTGGCTCACCCTTACCTGGAGCAGTACTACGATCCTTCAGATGAGGTAAAATACAATCTTTGTTATGTGCAAAATGCACAAAGTGTTAAATTTGTGTGGTAAAGAGTTTTACACAACATACAAGCTACATAAGGAAGCTGGGTTTAGCCATTTTTCTACCGTAAGCTAGGATTTGATTTGATTTGCAGCTATATTGGACTGTGCTGTGAAGCCTCTTAGCAGTGTTTGGATTAAGTATTAAGTTTCCTCTCAGGTTGTGTAACTATAAGAGATTCAGTGCAGTAAACACATGTTCATTGTACTGTAGACTTTATTTTACCTGTGAGATTACTGCTGCTTTGTGTAAGTGTAATAATCGTGGTTATGGTGTGTGGTGTCGCAACAGTGTGAAACTCATGCAAGCCACCACCACACTGCGCTTCTCACTTTGCAAATGCAGAGCAGCGTTTTCACGAAATGACTCGTAACATTCTGCTGCTGTCTGTGCGTGCGTGTGTGTGAAACGTGCAGCCTGTCGCAGAGGAGCCCTTCACTTTCACCATGGAACTGGACGACCTTCCCAAAGAGAGGCTGAAGGAGCTGATCTTTGAGGAAACGGCCCGTTTCCAGGACAACTACCAGCCGCCGGTTCGCTCTTGAGACACAGGTACACAAAAAAGGCTGCTTTCTTTGCACCCAAACTCAAAGCAGCAACACAAGGTTAAAAACACAAAGTATATTATGGAAGAAGACACACACTTTTCCCCACATTAGCTAGATTTAGTACTTTTTCATAACACCTCTACATTAAGTTCTTTTGGAAATCTTTCTTCCTCACCTCATTGGACTACACAGCTACAGCTTGAGCTAGTCTTTCTAGTTTGAAGTCTTTTCTGCATTATTTGAGGCTAAAATCAGTGGGGGTTTTGGTATTGCTTGAGCTAATCTCGCACCATCTTAGTGATGATTACAAACATGCCTTGCATTGAGAAATCCTTTCAGATCAGGCTGAGATAAGCCAAAGAAAATCAGGAAAGTGAGATTTTTCAGATCTAGTCAACAAGCTGTAAGAGCTCTGGATAGATTTAGTTGTGGTGTGCATCCACTAGATGTCAGTGGAGTCAAGTGCTGCTCATGCAGACACTTAGACAAGCCACAGCCTAGAGTGCAAACTTGTTACAGATCTAAAAAACTACAGTAAATGTACAGAAGCAGTTTGCTTCCAGATTGGGGAATTTTGGTATACATTGACAGGACCTCACAAAGTAGTTGCTGATTTGTCGGCTGCACATCCATGATGTGAATCTCCCGTTTGATGAAGATTTAACTTTGAGTACAGTTTGAGGTTTTTGACATTGTGCGTTACAGTATCACCACAAGCCTCAACTATGATATGAGGCAAGAAGGATCTGTGCTTTCATGTAGTTTACCTTAAATTCTTACCCTACCAAATATCACAGCTGAACTGAAAACTGTTGTTGTTTTTTTGTTTTTTTAAGCCTCAGGTTCCTCTTCTTACCAGGAAATTAAAGAGACGCTCTTCTGCATATCCGTCTTGTAAGGCGTGGTTACTTGAGTTACTGTTGCCTTCCAATCAATTTGAAGCAGTCTGGCTATTCTCCTCCGACATCAATAAGGGATATTCACCCAGAAAACTGCCGCTCATTAGACATTTTCTCTCTTTCAGACCATTCTCTGTAAACTTTAGAGATTGTTTTGTGGGAAAATCCCAGTAGCTCAGCCCTTACCTGCTGTCATGTGATTTGATGGGTAGATATTTGTGTTAATAAGCAGATGTACCTAACAACAAAGTGGCCGGTGAGTGCAAGTGTCCACTGAAAAACGTCTTTCCTTGACCGTTTTATTCTACATATTAGGTCACATTTGGTTTCAGCTGCACTACGTCCTGCATGCAATCGGTGGTCAAATGTTACTTGGCAGGATTCTAATAATAGGATTAAATGATGTCATTATTAAAGTCTTCTGTTTCTTTTTCTTTTTTTTCTTTAGTCCTGAGGAGTGACAAAGAAGCGCAGAGGCTCGGAACAACTTGCTAAAAATAAAAGAAAAACGCATCATCAAGAAACCAACAAAAAGATAAAACCAAGAAATACAAGCATTAAATTGCTAATCTTTCCATTTCTACTGCAAAGAGAGAGCTAAGTTTAAATTTGATTTCTGTGCTTGGGTGGGATGGTAGGGTCTGTCGTACTGTTTTAGTTCTTTTTTTCTTTCTTTCTCCATTTTTATGCCTCATCTACAGCAACACGCTGTCCCTTTCCTCCTCATCAAACCTTTTCTTTCATGTCGCTAACCTGTCTGAGCTTCTCCTGTTTCTCCTCTTTGTGTAGCCTCCTCTCATGTATACACACGTACTACTGTATTAACCAACACCATAAC
Source organism: Copadichromis virginalis (assembly GCF_057382275.1). Lineage (NCBI taxonomy): Eukaryota > Metazoa > Chordata > Actinopteri > Cichliformes > Cichlidae > Copadichromis > Copadichromis virginalis. The sequence goes on from NC_140621.1 coordinate 16,672,397, forward strand.
TTTCTTGTCATGATCCATGTAAATTACGACCTTGTAAAACTGAGGGCTAAAAGAACGGGGTATGTTAAATCGGGTGTGTATGTACATACAAAAAAAACTTGTTTTTTCTTTTCTTTTTTTAATTGTGCTTGTTGCAGTTTTTGTTTGTACAACATTGTTTAAGGGTTGTTGTTGTTTTGTTTTTTCTGAACACTTGATTTTGAAACAAACCGATGTTTTTACTGGCATGTTGGCAGGATTTCATTTGTTATCGGTCTTTTTCTTATAAAAGTGTATGATGTTCATATGAATGCATGCATTCCTGAAAACTTACCAAAGTGGCCGAGACATGCAAGGGACTTGGCTGGCGAGCAACATGGGAATAATAAAAGAGCAGGCAGACTTTTCCCTCCTTCTTATATGTGGACAGTCGGTTGTATCCAGGAGGCCGTGCATGACTTGGGCTAAAAGCATAAAAATAGTTTCTCTTATTATGTGTTTGTGCAGTCATAGCGTTCATACTAACGCCCATGGTGCTTTGTGCTGGGTCAAAAACGCCCAAATTATCGCCACTCTAGGAGAACTGCACGTAAACCATCAGCCTAACTGAGTTGAAACGTTTTCCTTTATTAAATGTAAAACGGTGGGGTCGCTGAACACGCTCTCAGTCTTATTTTCTGTAACCATTTTGGTGAACATGCATCCTAGAAAATGGGGTCTGGTTTTGTTTGACCCGGGGTGCCTGTCATTGAGGCCTAACTGCGAGCGAAGACTCAAATCTAGCCACCCGTTAATACAGAGTGGGATCTCCTCACCTTAAGCCACCGGGGAGACGAGAGCAAGCTCATTAAAATTCCTACTAGGAAACTAGTAAAACCTGCTTTTGGTTAATGTGAGAGCTGATTGCACGTGGCAATGACTACCTGTTTTTGGGTTTCTGTTTTTTACGACTCCTGTTGAAACCAGTTGTCGGCTCAGCGCACAGCCAAGCACCCATCATCGCTCTATGGTTGTGCTGTATATATTATATTACCAGTTACTCCTTACTGGGTTGTTTTTTGTGTGTGTTTTTTGGGGGGGCTGTGTGTAATTTTCCCAGCTTCCTTTTCTGGTTTCTCCAGAGTGTTTTCCCTTAGCTATGTCCTTGCATCTGTTTGGTGTCTGCTCCCTCCTGTCTTTGCTCTGGATGTGACTGTATTAACCGTTGTTTGGTAGATCACATACCTGAGAACAGTATAGGATGTCCCTCCCCCTCCAGAAACAGACCAACCCATGCACTGGGTCATTCCTCTCATGCAGAGCAGTGACGCTAACAGATGCACCTGCGCCTCGTGTTTTGTGCTGTGTTTTTTTTTTTTTGTTTTGTTTTTTTGCAGCAAACATCAGATTTGTGTCGCTCTCTGAAGCCATAGCCAGCACTCTGGGATCAGTGTGAGGCTTTTTGGTGCATGTGGTAATGCTCATTCTGGTTGTTCAGCCACCCGACTCTCACCGTGCTTTTCTCAAAGGGCTGCCTTCCACTCCTTGCTTTTTTTTTTTTTTTTTTTTTTTTTTTTGTAAATGTACCCGCCTCTTTTCTGCTTACCCACAGCTGAATTGGTGAACACTGCGCGCCACCGCTGCCGCTTTCCGCCTCCCTTCTCTGGTAGCCATGTGTCCGTCTCACCCACATCATGGGCGAGGGAGAAACTCGCTCCAATCACGCGACTCAATCAGCACGTCTGCACTTTGTCTCTCCAGCCTTGCCCCCGTTTTGTTTTCCCTTCCCCGCCCTGTCTAGCATCCTGCTTGTTGAGCTTTAAGTTTAAAGTGTTGCGTGTTTTCAGACTCATGGATGGTCTGCGGTGATTCGTCTATGTACAAGTGTTTGTGTATCTGCTCATCAGTAACGTAAAGCCAAGACTCCTCTCGTCATGTGCGTGTGTGAGAGATGGAACTTGTTTCTTTGCCGCCTGGGCCGTCTCCCTGCAGTTACCTGTAGTTTCAGATCTTTGAGATGACTGTCATGCAGATGTTTTGTTTCATATGTACATTTGGGCTGCCCCTCTTATTTTATTTTGTTTTTTGTTTTTGTTGTTGTTGCTTTGTTTTTCTTTTTTTTTGTGGTTCAGCCATCAAATCAAACATCTCACTGGTTAATCATGAGAACAACCCAAGAGGTCCATGTTTTGCTATCCTCCTGACACACACAGACACTCCCCCTCACTCTCTATCTTAGGGGGTGTATCTGTGTGTTTATGAAAAGTTGCACTTAAACACACCATCTACATTCACACAAGTTTAAAGGCCCATCTGTCACAGGGCCTGTTTCCAGATATTGATTTTAAATGGGTCGTCTTATTATTGCTATTGTTGTTATATTGGTGAGATATTGTTTGGGGTAGGTTTTTTTTTGTTTTGTTTTGTTCTTTTTAACATAAAAGGGAGTTATAGTTGGGTGTTGTTGTTTGTTTTTGTTTTGTTTTTTTGGAGGGTTTTTTTTCTTTTGTTTTTTTTGGTTTGTTTTTTAATTAGTATGTTTTTAATTTGTATTTTTCTTATTTCTTTTATGGGCGTGATTATTATTGACAGTGTTTTCAGTCAGGAAACTTGGTTTGGTTTGTTTGTGTGTTGTTTTTTTTTGGGTTTTTTTCCCTTACAAGATCTTATAAGGAATTATTTTAAAAGAACATATAAGTAGACTGTCAAAGAGATATGAGTTGTTGAGGGTTATAGTCTGTATATTCTATGGGTATTATGAATTAAACGATTAACAAAAACACGTTATATACATACAATTGAATAAAATTTCCTGATACTGTTGAAATTGTGATGTGGTCTCGTTTTCTCTTTTTGTTTTTTTATTAGCTAATAAAAACATCAAAAGATACTTTATATTCAAAGGTCAATATTATTTAGTTTTATAGGTTTAATATTGAAATTCATCGCCAATGTTGTAACCTTTGAGGAAGCACTTTGACAACAGTGCAAGGCAAGAAGAGATGTCGAACTACAGGGTGGGGGAAAGGTTACCAATGTCCAGTAATGGTTTATAAATAGTGGTCCGTATTTTGTGTGTGTGTGTATAATGTGAAAATTAAGGGTTCTACCACAGAACCTTGTGGAACTCCATAATCAAGACTTTTCTTGTGCCATTTCTTGTGGATTTTTATGTGATGAATCCAAGTACACTGCTAATCAGAGTATAGCATCATGTCAGTAGAACCTGTGGGAGATTGATCTGGACATTTAAGTAGCAGAGGGGGGTTGTTAATTGGTTTCGGCTGCTTTGGTGTTAATGAAATTATCAGCAGGTGCAGCAGAGGGGCAACAATGAGACACCCTCTTAAATAGGCACTGTTTTACAGGTAGAGGCCACTGACATTTTTCCCCTCATCTGTTCTGCTTGTTGTTGTTTTTCACTAGTTTTGTTTTTTCATTTGACTTGGGTCACTACAGGTAGCATGAGGCGATACCTGGACCCTACCATGGCATGGGATGGGGATTGCATATCAAAACGTACCATTGCTAGAAGGTTAGAATGTCTCCTAGCACAGTCTCAAGAGAACGGAGGAGATCCCAGGAGACAGACAGTTACTCTGAGAGCTGGACAGGGCTGTAGAAGGTCCTTAACCAATCAGGAGTGAATAAAATTTTGGCAAAATGGACTAGCCTGCCACATCTATTCCCCCCCCCCCCCCCCCCCCCCCCACTTTGATTTTGGGAGTATCTTTGAATGGAGCTCTGTGTTTTCATTTCCATGTCGATATCAACATATTTTCCCCATTGAGATCTGATGTGTTTTCAAAGTGTTCCTTTAATGTTTTTGAGCAGTGTAAAAGGAGCTGTAACACTGATCTGCCTTTGAGCTTTCACATCCTCCTTCATATCATGTCTCAGCATGACTGTAAGTTTAATATGCACACATGTATGTCTCTATATATCTCTACCACGTGTGACAGCAGGAAAACAGAAAAGTGGCAAACAGTGGGGTGTGATCTGTCTTCTGTGCGATTTGCACGTCAAAACGAGACACCTGTAAATGTAGGAAAATGCTGGAAGCTCTGATTTGCCCTGCAGTGAATGGATTTCTCTGTTCTTGTGAAAACCAGGCTTGTTGTAACACATCACTGCAGGCTCGGCCCGTCACACAATTGTTTGTCACATTCCAGCTTTGCCATTCAAGTTGAACAATATGCTGCTGCTTATCCTGCTGACTTTGGACTGTACGTGGCATGTTGTGGTGAGCACTGCTTGCAGATAGATGGTTTTCATATTTCTGGCCTGGTCAAAGCAAAGTTTACCTACTCTACATTCCACATCCCCTTTGTCAAATACAAGATAAGAAACTTGCCACGCTGCCTGCGATGCATTTGTTTCCTAAGTTATCAGCTTGTGTTTAAGCCCAGCAGCACATTACATCTGGAAAAAGCAATAGATGGCTAATTGCACTCATCTGGCAGGTAATTTGTAGTCATATGCTGTTTTAGGATATTCTGTATTATATTAGCAATACTCCAGCTGTGTAGCAGAATAAAAGTAATCATTAGAAAGGTGTTGCAAGACAGAGGTACAGGTATGATATAACAAAAGCATAAAAACAGCATTACCACTGGAAGGGGAGAGGCCAGAGCGAGAGCCCTGTGGGGTTGTGAGCTGGTGCTTCATTAACTGACTTTTACAGCTCTGAGGGTTCAGCTGTACCTGCTAAGAGTAAGACTGAAATTCAGGGGTGGGACTTTTTTCTCTGTCGTACCAGTCTGTCTGGATTTTTTTCTTATCTTCCCACAACAAGCTGCTGGTTCTTCAGAAAAGTTTTTGGGTCTGGCCACTTGTGATTGGAGGGAGAAATCGAGTTGTCATTTTGAGATTGTCTTGCTGAGCAAGTTTTTTTTCTTTTGCTGGTGCTTCTGGTCAACCTGAACTGTGAGATCTTGCAGAGACTCTCTCAGGGACTCGCTGAATGTGCATGCAGGAAAGGATGATCAACTTTTTATATTTTTTCCTCCCAGTGTTGGGAGGATACACCCTCACCTCGGTTTACCTGCTAAAGAACCCACAGATTCTCCACAGGAAGAAACGCCCTGCTTTCTACTGCAAAAAGATCGCACACAGAGGAGGTAAGGATCTGCAGTCAATGTGTGGGACTCAAAGAACATGATGTGTGGAAGTGCTCACCGGACTGGGCTTGGCATGCAGTCTCTGAGCCCTGAGGTCTGAGTTTTAATCTGCCTCAAGTCCATCTGTAAAGCAGCTGCATGTCAGTCAGTAATTTAACTGGAGAGAAGCCCAAAACACTGATGCTATTGAATGTTATAGAATGCTTTTGCTTCACTTTCCAACATTTTAAATGCTAATTTCTTTCAGCAGCTGCAGATTTTAGTCCTGTGGGTTAAAGCCTTGTGTATGAAGCTTTCCCATGGGGTGCCCCTGATTTTTCTTACTGCTTTAAAGATGAAGTCTTTGAACAAAAGGCCTGTTTTTTATATCTAAATCTTATTTTACTGTGCAGATACTTTTTTCTGTTCTACCACGAAGCTCAAGCTGAAAAGTTAATGTGCAATTCTAACTGATGATGTGATTTGCTGTAATGTTTAGTAGGACCAGTTTAGCAGCTCTCTATCTGAGACATTTTGAGTACTTCGTATTTTCTGACTACTGGCATAATTTCTATGAATTTTAGCATCTGGAGAGAGGATAGAGAGCACCATGGAGGCATTCACACAGTAAGTACCACACTGCCCTCTTTGAAGTGCTGTGAAAGAAGAATGCATCAATTTTTACATGATGGCAGACTTTTTAGACACCACACCCCCGACCCTCCCCATTCCCAAAAAAGGTGTATTGCTAAAAATGTGAAAGTGACGCACACACCCCTGACAAACGGTGGAGTCATCATTTTAATTATTCGTATCTTTTCTCTGTTGTCAGTGCGGCGGAGCAGGGCACTGAGATGCTGGAGATGGATTGTCATTTGACACATGATGGCTTTGTGGTGGTATCACATGATGAGAATTTGCTGAGGCAGACTGGCCATGATGTCACAATCTCCTCGCTCAATCTGCAGGTAAGAAGCCGGATCCTGCTGGACTGGGGCAAAGGTCACAAGGCCGTACTGAGACAAGAAGTGGTAATCTTTCAGAGACACCTGCTCTGTTTCTGTTTCATAGATGAGCTTTGTTACATTCATTGTTACACATGAGACTATGTGAGTTTTATCTTGAGCACTACGTCTCAAATATACAATTTTTTGTGGCACAGATTCAACAAGGTGCTGGATACAGTACTCAGGGATTTTAGTTCATGTTGACATGATGACATGAGACAGTTACTGCAGATTTGTTGCCTGTATATAAATGAACCTCCTGTTCCACCACATCCCAAATGTGCTCGATTGGATTGGGATCTAGCGAGGCCATTTGAGTACAGGGAACTCAATTTTTGTTTTCTAGATGTTTGAGCTTTGTGACATGGTGTGCTATCCTGCTGGAATCAGTTATGAAAAGATAGGTACACAGTTCATAAAGGGATGGACATGTCAGCAACAATACACAGGTAAGATATTTTCTTGGCCCCAAAGTGTGCTAAGAAAATGTCTGACACTTGCACAAGATGGGATCATGTTATTTACACCATAATTCTGATCCTAACATTCAAATGGCACAGAAAAACATCAAGATTCACACCAGACAACATTTTTTCCAGTCTTCTATTGTCCAATTTTATTGAACTTGTGCAATATTAGTCTCAGTTTCCTTTTCTTAGCTAACAGAAGTGGTACTTGATGTGGTCTTCTACTGCTAAAGACCACCTGCTTCAAGTTTTGACATGTTTAGAAATGCTGTTCTTCATAATTTGGTTGTTACACGGGGATATTTCACTTATTGTTGCCTCATCTTGAAGCAGCTATGCTATTCTCCTCTGATTTCTGACATTAACAAGGTACTTTTACCTACTTAAATCCCCCCCACCCTGATGCTCAGTTTGAACTTCAACAGGATGTCTTGGCCATGTCCGCATACCTAAATGTAATTGCTGCCATGTGATTGGCCGATTAGATATTTGCATTTATGGGAAGCTGAACAAGTGTGAGTGTATAATACTCTAGAGCAGCGGTCTCCAACCTTTTTTGCGCCACGGACCGGTTTATGCCCGACAATATTTTCACGGACCGGCCTTTAAGGTGTCGCGGATAATAAAACAAAATAAAACTAACGGTACCGAAAAAAGATTTATTCATAACACACATGAAAAGACCCAGGAAAACCGAGTTAACGATAAAAACGATAACAAAATAACGCTGAAAACCGATAAAAACCCTGAAAACCATACATTTCACATCTGAGCCTCAACTCTCGCGGCCCGGTACCAAACGACTCACAGACCGGTACCGGTCCGAGGCCCGGGGGTTGGGGACCGCTGCTCTAGAGTTCAATTTAGTTTTATTGTAAAATGCAGAATAACTGCTTAAAAGTCAGTTTTCACTTCCAAACAATCTGGTAGTTCCTTAAGCTCACATGAGACTGCCAGATTCGGTTGTAATGCTACTGTGAGCTACGGGGCTTTACATGGGGGTTTACATGTTATTACATGTTTTTCCATCCAGATTTAACAGCACACTTATTTACTGTAGCAACATTACTTACAGAGCTGCATGGAGGCATCTTTTAATTCTTTTAAATTCACCATAATCTTCAAAAAGGGCACGCTGCTTGCATTACTCTTGAGGTTTCCTCGGAAACAAAGCTGTAATTTCTCAGTAAGAGTTTGTTCAAGCATCAGATTACCATCAAGTGAATGTTTGCATCCGGCTTTGTTGCATGTACCAACTCAGCTGGGACAACAATACTAAGAATATCCGATGGCGTACACAAATTCTTTTCACCTTAATCACATCATAGTAAATTCACCTTATATCTCTCTGTTCAACTCTGTTTTAAAACTTTTAGGATTTGCCTTTGTATAAGGAGAGACTGGAGGTAACATTTTATGAAGGTGAGTTCCTCCTGTTATATCTAATTGTTCATTTTTAATGAAAAGACATTTGAAGAAGAAATGCATCTATAACAATAATCGTCATCATAATCATAAATCAAACACTGTATGTTGAAAAATGTATAGACAAAACAATCAAACAACTACTGTTTAAAAGTGACAGAATAAAAAAAAATGAGCTTCCCCAATTTCCTCCAGCAGGACATCAGTATTAATACTCTGGATCAGAGTTGGCTAGTGATACTGAATTCATATCCAAGAGAGGGGAGCAAAATTAGAGGGACTCTGAGGAGTAACCTTAAAGCCTGAATCATTAAATAATTGCCAGACTATGAAACTTCTAATTAAAAATAAAATTAATAAATATTACTTTATATCATATGTGCTACATCCAGCAATTTTCTTGCAATTTATTGTTTAATTCACTGTAAAAGTTATTGCCATAAGGAGAAATACAATTATCTGAAAGAAATCATAGCTCACACTGTATTTGTTAATTACATAGCCAAATCATAAGCGATCGGTTAGAAACAGCAGGAGGCCAACAATGAAACCTTGTGGAACACCGTTTCTTAGCATCACTATAGCTGACTGCACAGATTATCAGAACACGTGTAGACACAGATGAAACTAATATAAAAGCAAACCTGAAACGCAGGTACTATATTAAAAGAGTGATAAAAGCAGCAGACAGATCCCAGATGAGTAAAGCAGTGTGGTGCACCACAGTCAACTGCCATAACAAGTTAATTTCTTTCTGATATGCTCATGCATCTAATGTGACTTTACTTTTCACCCCTCCTTTTCTTTAGGCCGTTACAGCACTGGCAAGGACAGGAAGTTTGCTCTGCTGGAGGATGTGTTCAAGAAGTTCCCTGAGATGCCGATCAGCATTGAGATCAAAGAGAACAACCACGAGCTCATTAAAAGGGTACACGTTAATCGCCCCGAAAAACCAACACCAAACTTCTACCACAATTTCCTGATATATGAAAAAGCTTCAGCTTTTCAGGATTGAATCAGGCCTCTTTGAGGTGGATACATTGTCTAAATTCCAGTCAAGGTGGACAAATTATGAGTGATTTTCTAACTACAAGGCTAGGGAGCTTTTCCTGTGCAATTCTAAATATGTTGTCCACCTTATAAACAGTGTCCACAGTTTACTGCCCAAGTCTAGCACAGCAGCCTCTGTGATTGCTGTGTCTGCTGCACCACTTGCACTCTTACACCTTCGTGTCATCATGTCCTGAATGCTAATATTTGTTTCCCACTTGATTTTATGTTTTTAGGTGTCTGATCTGGTTAAACGCTACAACAGGGAGGGGATCACTGTGTGGGCTTCCGCAGACTCCACGATCATGAAGCAATGCTGGAAAATGGTACATTAACCAGCTGGAGGAGATGAGTTACCTGTATAGCATTAACACACTTTACTCATTATAACATTTTAATTGCATGCAGGAAATGCATGAAATGAAGCTATATGATGGCGTTACAGGGTTTCCTTAGCTTTTCAGTATGGTTTTCAGCATGATTCATAAACACCGCCTCTGTACCAGTGTTGTCACCCAGCATGTCTGTGTCTCTTTTCTCTCCTTCCACGTAGAACGGCTCCATGCCGTACAGTTTCACTATGAGCCGAGGCCTGCTGCTTCTACTTCTCTTCTACACGGGGCTGCTGCCCTTTGTGCCAATAGGAGAGAGTTTGCTGCAGTTCTACCTAATGCGCATCTTCAACAGGTGTGACTGCAGGAGTGTGTTCAGTGCATGCTGAGTAAACTGTGTCCATTCATGTGCATGCACAGTCCTTTTTCTGTTAAGACGGTGACGCTTCATGTTCTTGCTATCTATGCTCACTGTGTCTGGAGCCCATTAACATTTTTCCTGGTTCAAAATGAGAATTTGAATGATGATGGTGAATAACAGCTAAGCATGACTGGTTTAAGTATGGTACAGGCTCTGGGTCTGTGTTGCCTTATTTGGGGGAAAAACCAGCAATTTTCCCTTTGGTTTTAAATTCTGACCGTTTACTTTGGGGGGGTTGTAGTTGTGAATGTTTATGTTCTGCTTGTTCAGCTGTGGTTCATACATTTCTGTTAAACACATTCAGATTTATGATTTACTTTTATTTATAAAACTCTGGGAGCACTGAAAGTTTCTCTGTGCAATGACAATTTAATCATGTGGTTGTAAGCCTTTTTCTGCGACCTCTTGGTTTTTATTCTCTCAGATACTTTTATTTCATAAAAGTGTAACTGTGTCTTACTCTGTCTCTGTGTGCGCTGAAGGACATTCATTCCCGATGAAGCTCTCCTGAGGAACAAGCTCGTTGTGTGTTTGATAGAAAAGTAAGAGAAGTATTAAAAAGGACTATGGTAGTTGTTCCTACTCACTTATTTATTGGTCTTGAAATCTAAATTATAAATGCCAAAAATCGACAAAACATTCAGTCCTCACTACACTGAAAGATTGTTTACACTGCTAGCTTAAATCTAGCATTTTAAGCACAGTGTGCAGTTTGTGTTTTATTTTAAATTTGCTTCTTTCATGCTGTCATTGCAGAATAACTATGAGGAAGAGTCTTTTTAGGCACCTCGCTGCCCGTGGAATTCAGGTACGAAACCACATAAGTGTTTACAGCACTGTGCTTGAAAGAAGAGTTAAAGAAATGCAAAGAAAGCCAGAACTGTGGAATATAAACATATCAGAGTAAAATAAAACGCTAAATACTGAGAGGCAAATATGAAAAATATCACAAATGTTTGTTTACCTTGTCAAAGGCTCTTTGTCTTATCAGAGTTTTGTTTGCTCATTCTCATTTAGATAGAAACAGTGCCGGGACCACAAGTGTGCTCAGAAACTTTCCTGGAACAGTTTTGCTTCACCTTTTACTTTGCTCTTGTGTCTTCCATGAAAAGATGAACAGGGAATCCCCAAAATATAATTCCTGTTAAAGTCAATGGATTTGATTTTTCTCCTACTAGTCACTGCATGGTCAGCTGCATGATGCTATTCAAACTCAACAGGTTATGATCTAACACAGAAAGCACTTCAGCATGACAAATAGTTGACCTCACACAACCACTATGAGTGTCCTGAATGCATCATCTCTATCCTGATGTGATGAGATCAACCCTGTTGTCAGGACATGACTCCACTCAATAGCTGGAGAAAGTAACACTCTTTAAGCTATGTGATATTTATATTTTGTCCTTGTTGTATTTCAACACTTTTTTTAAATAATGCCAAAGTAGCAACCAGGAAATGTTTCTTTCTATATCATCTACATGTTGTTTTTTAGTGTTTTGGGGAGTATTTTAATCAGTGATTCAGTAACATGTCCACACGATTTACAGCTTATCAGTCCACTGAATGTCCTAATCAGTCCTACTGATATTCCCTCACTAGACTCTTTAGTAGGTAATTGGTGCCGACTACCAGGTTTGTGTCCTTTTGCCTTCAAAACTGCCTTAATTCTTCATGGCACAGATTCAACAAGGTGCTGAAAACATTCTCCAGATATTTTGGTCCATATTGACATGATGGCATCACACAGTTGCCGCAGATTTGTCAGCTGCACATCAGTAATGTGAATCACCTGTTCCACCACATCCCAAAGGTGCTCTGTTGGATTGAGATCTGTTAACCTTGGAGTCTATTTAAGTACAATGAACTCATTGTCGTGTTAAAGAAACCAGTTTAAGATGAGTTGAGCTTTGTGACTTGGTGTATTATCCTGCTGGAAAGAACTAGTGAACCAAAGGATGGGTACGCTGGTCATAAAGGGATGGACATGGTCAGCAACAATACTTGGGTAGACTGTGGTGTTTATCTGATGGTCAGTTGGTACTAAAATGCCTAAAGTGTGCCAAAAAATATCCCCCTCACCATGACCAAACCGTTGATACAAGGCGGGCTCATTTTCATGATGTTTATACCAAATTCGTCATCTAAATCTTGCAAATCTTGCAGAATTCAATATTCATAAGACCAGGTAACGTCTTCTGTTGTCAAATTTTGGTGAGTCTGTGGGAACTGTAGCTTCAGTTTCCTGGTTGTAGCTGACATGAATGGCACCCAGTGTGGTCCTCTGCTTCTGTAGCCCATCTGCTTCAAGGTTCAACATTTTTTATTTGTATTCACAAATGCTCCTCTGCATGCCTTGGTTTTAAGGAATGGTTGAGTTACAGTTACCTTCTGTCAGCAAAGCAGCCTGGCCACTCTCCTCTGACCAGAGAACTACAGCTCACTGGGTATTTTCTTCCTTGGACCATCCTTTGTAAAGCCTGGATATGGTTCTGTGGGAAAATCCCAGTAGATCAGCAGTTTATTCTTTTTTTTTTTTTTAAGACTCATACCAGCCGTTTGGCACCAACAGCCACTTTCAAAGTCATTTCAATCACATTTCTTCCCCACTCTGAAGCTCGGTTTGAACTTCTGCAGGTCATTTTGACCACGTCTACAGGCAGCCATTCGACTGGCTGATTAGATATTTGTGTCCACGAGCAGCTGAACAGGTGTCCCTAACAAAATAGCCAGTGAGTCTCGGTGCTCACCTGTTAACCGGCTCGTTCGGCTAATAAGATTAGCTTTGCAACATGCTCCATGAAAATTTCTTCTCTTGTTTTCTCTGTTTCCTAGGATACATATTATTCTAATCAAGATGAATGTGACACTTTTGTTGCCATTGCATTGATTATCAATATCATTTTGTAATGGTTATTTATCTACACTGTAGCCTGAACAACTGTCCCATGGTGCTTCAGATTTTCTGCTGCCATACAAGGAAAAACAAAGCAGTGAAATGTCAGTTTTTAACTGAAGATAACTGTTGCAATTGCAGGTGCATTTATTTGTTTGCAACACAGAAGAAGACATAGAGGCGGCATTAGAAGTAGGAGCCACTGGAGTGATGAGTGACTATCCAACTCTTCTGTCCAGCTACTTCTGCAAAAACAGAAGTCAGGACTGAATCCAAGCACACCATCACATGATGGCAACAATGACACTGATAAAAACGGCTAATGCAACATTTGTTGAAGAATCTTTGGTCTACATAATAATCGCCATGCAGTGGGAACACAACTATCATTAATCTCTTCGGTGCTGACCTTTAATCGCTGCTGACGGAATGACTTGTTTGTCATGGGATCGTCTCTACAGCCTCCACCCACAAACAAACCACGGCATTGATTTGGTCTGCAGCACATCTAACGAGTGAATATTTAACTAGCTGGACTGTATATCTGATTAAATGTGACTTTATTTTGAATGTCTCTAATGTTACTTTCTGCCACTTTTAAGATAGGGCTTGAGAAATAAATGATTATGAATAAATCACTTGCATTTTGGCTTTTATATTCTTTTGGGCCATTAGAAGATTACAAGGTAATTACTGGCAGTACAAACATGAATACAGTACAGTGTGTTACGGAGCAATCTAGGCAGCATAGTGCGAATCTCTTTGACCGATTTTCTTGACCTAAAAGAGACTGTAGAGAGTGTACACATGCTGTAAACCTCACCTGTGTCCTTGTTTTCCCAAGCAACTATGGTCAAAGTCCAGCCACCCGGCCGTGATAATAATCAACCAGTTTGTTGGTGAAACAAAGAGGGTATTTTTCTGTGTAGGTTGGCGACGATCAAGTTAATGGGATATACCTGGATTTATGCAAAAAAATAATAACAGTAGGCACCGAGAGCAAAGTAGCAATAAAATAAGATGTCTTGGTAGTATTGAGACACTTGAGACAATTTCCCATATTTTGACTGGTTCGGGAGGACATGCAAATCAACTCAGTTTTATTTATATAGCATCAAATCACAACGAAAGTTGCCTCAAGGAACTTTACATGTAAGGTAGAGACCCTACAACAATACAGAGAAAGCCACAACAATCAAGCAACCCAGTATGAGCAAGCACTTGGTGAGAGTGGGAAGGAAAAACTCCCTTTTAACAGGAAAAAACCTCAAAACAGAACCAGACTCAAGGAGGGGCAGTCATCCACCATGGCTGGTTGGAAGTGATGGTAGGGACACGGGACTAAAACACTGTGCACTTTGCACTTTTCTAAACTCTGGTTTTAACCCAGTGCGAACGGTAGGCCTTTTATTATAGTGAGAAGAAGCTTAGCCAGTTTAACGCCATAATCATCAGGGAAAGCTACAAGTCAACAAGTTGCACACTTGAAGAAGAAAATGAAGTTCCAGTATATTCTGAATAATGTGGTGTGAAGTGACACAATATATGTGTTATAATTAAATAAAATTGCTGAACTTTTCAGATGTGGCAAAAGAAAGCTATGCAAATCTATGGATAGATTCAAACTGAAGGCCCCAAAATGCAGAAATCACAGTGAAAGTACATAAAGACTTTCCATATGCATGACTATAAGAACAAACTTCAGTTTCCCTTTATCTTTACTGTATTTGCTTAGCAAGACAGTTTGAAATATTGTTCAATTAGCCTGTACGTGCCTAGTTTATTGTTTGTTTGTTTTTATTTTTAAGTCATCATTGCTGACATGTCCCACTTTCTCCCACACAAATGCCACATATGCCCTACATTTAGTTTGTTGGGATCTGCTCACCCTAGGCCTAGGTCATTGATCAACATTTAATGTTACATGTTGCTGTACCACAAAGCAAGGAAACTGCAGGAATTATAACCAAACGTTTCAAAACTAAACTAGAGATCAGTGTAATAGACCGCCTGCCTGTGTGTCATAAAAATACACACACACACACACACACACACACACAAGAAAGGCAAAGGACATGCAAAGGAGCAGTCAAGAAACCACAACAAATAAAACCCTTCCCTCAGGCTCATATTCCAAGAACTCCTGGAAACTGTCACAGTAGCAGGTTAGCATGTTGTTCTTGCTCTTATTGGTCTGATCTCTACAGAAGCACTATGCTTGTTTTTGAAATTATTTTTAATCCCAGTCCGACAGGCCGGAGATAATAACACACTTTCAGCATTTATGAAACGCTACCAAACAGCAATCAAATCGATAGCCATAAAAGGCCCCGGTGAGATGGAATCTGATTGGTTGACCCACATTCTAACGTCACTCGGAGGCTCTGATTGGTCAGCGGGGATTTGTTTTGCACTACCCAGACTTCCTCCTATGCGTGTTTTCATAAACAAATCGCATTTTCCCTCCCGCCGAGGTCGCTGCTTTCGCTCCTTGTCAGCCTGCCAGCTTTGTCGGCGTCCAGCTCCACTTTTAAAGAAGGTCGTTTCGGAACTTTGAGCGCTGGTTCTGGTTCAAAAAACAAAAGAGAGACGCGGGTAAACGGGCTCCGCTTCAACAGCCAGAGCTGTCTGTCCTTTTTTGTGTGTCCGAACCGCCAACGCGTGGTCGATCGTTTCTCACCAAACTGACCGTTTTTCTGCCTTTTACCTGAAGTTTTTCAGCTGCCGGCCACACCAGTCCGCTGTCTAGACTGTGGGGAGCTTCGGTGTTTTTAGGTGAGTGGACGGACACCGAGAAATGTCCTGCAATGCGCATCTGCGCTGCTGCCGCTGCTGTTGTGTGTTGACAGTGCGGAGCTAGCGGGCTAGCTAACACACTAAGCTAGGTCAAAGCAGAGCTAGTGGCCCGATATACTCCTGCAGCTGGCAGATGCACCATCAGTCCGTTTACGTTGACTGGTAGACTGACAGTGCCTGTACAGTCCTTGAATTTGGGTTAACTGCTGCATTTATCTAAGCAAGGGTTATTTGTGCCAACTATTAGAAACCAGGAAGCAAGCTGCCTGGTTAACTAACCTGTTATTTTTGACTAGTCTCAGCTAACAATGCATCCATACCTTGTAAAGTCACCCTCTGCCATCATACATTTAATCATTGAAAAGAAGATGCATGATTGAAGCTGACAAAGAGTCCAACCCAGATAGCTTTCATTCATTAAGGATGAATGACCTTAAAACCTTGATGTTAGATAGCTCAAACTGTTAGTTACAAACTCCAAATTGTTAAATACTAATGCAAAGGCTTGAGGGAGTAAGTCACACCTTTATAGTGCTGACTTTCAATTTTCACTTGGTGTATAATAGTAGGACTTTGGTCATAGATTTTTCTGGACCACATCTGATCAGGTGATTAACAGATTTTCTCTGGGTCCAGCCTCATTGCAGTTTGACAGTGCTCAATTTTAGTTTAGTTTTCTTTGTAGTTATTATAATACTGGGGCTACTTATCAGGGGCCTGGTTGAAGAGATTACAGTAGTAGCACTTTGTGAAGGCAGTTGAAAGTCATGTAGGCATCCTAAGTCTTAATACAAAACACCTCATCAGGCTGGTTGTGTTGACAATGGGCTTTTTATAAGATAGACTTTTACCCCCAACTGAAAAATTCACGTTATTACATTATTATAGCAGCAAAATGAATAGAACAGGAACAAAATAAGTAGATTCAGCATTATAACATAACCTTTATTAATAATACTCTACAACAATAGAGAAAAATGTGCACTGTGCATATAGAAATATATATGGCATGGGACATTGCATAGTGCAGTGGTTAACAGCAAGATGGAATATAGACTATTGCACACAGTCTGACAGAAGATGGAAGGAACGTCCTGCTTTTGGTTTTTAGTTTGGCTTAATAACCTTTGTGTCACATTGCGTTAGGGTGAAGCTTTATAGTCTTGTGATGGGGCTAAGGTTAATTCAAATGAGAAAGAAATCATCCTGTTTATGGTTAGTCAGATGGAAGAACTGTGTGCCAAGATCGCTAACCCATCATACAAACAATAATAAAAAAACCTCGTCTCTCTCTGTGTTTTTGGTCCTGCTCAGACATGGTGAAGCTGACAAAAGCCAAGACGTTCCAGGCGTATCTGGACTCCTGCCACCGCCGTTACAGCTGTGTGCACTGTCGCGCCCATCTGGCCAATCATGACGATCTTATCTCCAAGGTCTGTATGCCGCTTGTCTTTTTTGTTGATAATCATGTCAGATGCCATGCACATTTGCTTCATGGTTATTTTAGAAAGTTGCATCTGAGACATATCAGAGTTGGGTTTGCAGTCTGTCTCTAATTTATATTTTTCCTCCCTGTCTCCTAGTCTTTCCAAGGCAGCCAGGGCCGAGCCTACCTCTTCAACTCTGTGTAAGTATCAACTATTAAAAAGCAGGTTTTTCCTGTTTTCGGTTTCCAGTCTCACTTCTCCTGTAGACAGAAGAGGGAACTGTTGTTGTTTTTCACATCTCACTTGTATTCACAACAACTTTAAAGCCACTTTGTGCAAAAATGTTATTTTTTCACGCAAATCGTTTTATAAAAAGTCTATTTCTCGGTGAAAACACATTTCTAGTATCGCGCTTGTTTGATCAAACCACACTGAACGGACAACTTGATTTGCTCTAGTTTGGATTTTGAAGGTGTGTGAGCTCACGTTCTTCCGGGGTTAGTGGGTCAGGAGTACACACTGTTTGCGTATTAAATATTAACCTACTAGCTCCACTCAGTTTAAATCTTAATTTGTTCAGGTGCAGCCCTTTTTGAATAGTAGGGTTTCATTAACATTTTCTCCTAAAGGAGGTTGTAGCTGTGCAGGAGAGGCTGTCCTTGAGTGATTACTGAAGAGAACAGTTTAATCACAGTGTGTCCATGCTTTTGTCTTCAGGGTCAATGTCGGCTGCGGCCCTGCTGAGGAGAGACTGCTGCTCACGGGACTTCATGCTGTGGCCGACATCTACTGCGAAAACTGTCACACCACGTTGGGCTGGAAATATGTACGTATATGTCCTCCAGCAAATACAGTGCAGGATTATTCATCTTTAAATCACTTAAAGGCTTTTTGTTTTTTAATTCACTGAGACGTCCACACACACTTTTCTGGTGCCATGACGAATTTTATACATATCGCACAAATCAATTGGGACATTTTTGTAAGACGCAGAATGTGCACAAAAACAACAAAGAAATGATGTAATCAAGAACATCTGG
This sequence comes from Copadichromis virginalis, assembly GCF_057382275.1. NCBI lineage: Eukaryota > Metazoa > Chordata > Actinopteri > Cichliformes > Cichlidae > Copadichromis > Copadichromis virginalis. The sequence goes on from NC_140621.1 coordinate 16,690,315, forward strand.
ACTTTCCAGTGATTGTTATGTGAATGTCACTGTCTGCATTAATGCATGAACTGCAAAAATTGTAAAGAAATACATGAGAAAATGACCCGTTTTCTCTCTTGATTTATTACTTCTGTAAACTTTTCCCTGATGACTTTATGGTCTCTGTCGCTGTTTTAAAGCCTTCATTAAGACAACATGCTGTTCATTTAGTGAATTATTATCTCCATTAGGAGTAAACGGCAAAGTGGGGTATGTTTCGGGGTGTGGCTTCACTCTGATTGACAAACTCTTACTGTTTGTTTGTGCAGTGTTTTCACTTGGGGTTGGGCTTTGCTAAAAGTCACTCTAAGAAGTAGCAAGATGTCAGATTAGTTGTCCACTAACCAGACATCATGTCAGCTACAGCTTTCTTTCATCTGTCATCTAACTTTTTCTCTCTTTCTAACAACTCCTTTCACCTTCCTCCTGCAGGAACAGGCCTTTGAACTGAGTCAGAAGTACAAGGAGGGGAAGTACATCATCGAGCTGTCCCACATGATAAAGGACAACGGTTGGGACTGAGAGGGAAATCTTCGTCTTTCGTCATGACTTTTTCACAAGTTGCGAAAACGGTTCCAGTGTAGCTTCTTCATCCCACGTTCGAGCCATCGCTGTGCCACACTTTCACTTCATACAGCTTTGCCAAGAATAGCATGTGATGCCTTATCTTTATCTGTTCTTCGTGTTTTGTTTCCTTTTTTTTCCAGCAAGCACGACAACACATTTGCTGATAATGCTGTCCTAAGTGCTAGTTGTGCAGGAGGACATGGATTGAATGAGTGCGGGGTTTGCGCGTGAGAACTTGGAGATGTAGTCACACGGGGCACCAGTTGGTGTTACATTTTGAGCACGCCTATTAGCGATTAAACCACTGAAACGGCCTCGCCCCGTGGTGGGCAGGCCGGTGCAAGTCAAATTATCTGATCTTAAACACTGGATGCAGGTATTTGGGTTTTCCTTTTGACTTTAAGGTGCATATTTAGATGTAAATGACCCAAACTGAGTGAATTATTTAGGCTTGTTTAATCCAGAGATCCCTTCTTTTTTGATGTGAGGGTATGGGAACGCTTAGAGAAGCGGGATGGGCTTTTTTTTTATGAGTTAATGTTTTTAAGATTAGTAAAACTTGTTCATATTTTGCCTAAAAAGCCCACAAACATCTTGTAATTCATAATCTGGGGTAAGTCTTCCGCTTGAAGGTCTACCTTTTAGTGTGCGTTTGGGTGGGAATGTGTATGAGTGCAGTGTTTGCTCATAAGTCTTAAGCTGGATAGTGTTGAGAAGCATTGATCTGGAGTTGATTCACATTTAGATTTTCCACTGCACATTCGGGATATCTTCACTCTTAATGCGGATCCTTCATATGTTTGTGACCTAACACTAAAGCAGCCCTTAGATTTCCTAGATTGTGCTAGAGCAGAGTGTGATTTGGGTAATGTAGCATATTTATGGTGATTTTTTTTTTTTTTTTTTTTTAATGTCTGCTTCTTTCATTAAAGTGTTTTTTATTTTAACCTGATATTTCATTAAAATACAGTATGCCAGTAAGACTTTGTGCTGTGGTGTTTCATCTTATCTCGCTTCTGATTTTCTCATCAAGCTTATTTCTTCTTTGTGGTCAAATCCAGACAAAACACAGCCTGAGAAAGTTTCTGTTCAAAGTGCTGAGACAACACAAAAGTGTGAGGGCCAAATTCATAAAACAGCCAAAGGTAAAAGTAGCTTTTGATTGTCTGTTTTGGTGGGAAACTAATAAAAAGGAAGAATTAAAGTACTCACTTAGGCATATTCTGTAGGTCACACATCTTGTATCGGTGTCATTTTATATTATTGATGGTAGCGAGAGACAGATCAGTCCTTTTTTTAATCACCAGGGATTAGTTTACACTGAGTAGCTCGTGACTCTTTGATCCATCTCTAGTGCCTCCCTGTGGCTTTAAGAACAAACCTGATTTATTTATCATCTCCATAAGTGGTTCTTTACAAACTTTGGCATAAAAAGTAAGTAAATTTGTGTTTGCTCCATTATTTCTTTGTTGTAACAATGCTCTGCAATAAATCTTATATTGTTTGCAAGCCTGTTTATTGCCCCTTAAATGGTGCCACATTTGTGAGTTGTTCCCATTATAAAATAGTCAAATCTTCTCGTCAAAGCCAAACAGCTTTTTCTGCTATTGAGCTTCTGGTACTGCAGGTGGCTCATTACTGTTTGATTAGGAGCAACTGTGAGCGGGGACCCTGCTACAGCAGTCAGTTGGTGTCTGCTCCAACCATGGCATGTTTGACTGATCTGGATAGAGCTATGCTATAGGACAACTTCAAGCAGGTGTCCAGTCAAGGTTTGCAAAATGATCTGGCCGATGGCTGTTTACCCAGACAACCTGGAACAGACTGCACACAGCCAATCTAAGGTCTGGTCTGGCACAACCACACTGGCTGACTTCTGACGAATGCTGCTTGAAGAATGGGATGCCATCCCACAGCAGTTTGTGACCAGCATGGGGAGGCGGTGCCAGACTCTTTTGCCAATTAATACTTCTTCCCCCGCTTGTTAAATTAATAAATTGCTAACATGTTTTGTTCCTTCAGACTTCAATCATCCAATCCAATAAATAACACCAAACCAGAGTCAGTAGCAGAATGAGCTGTTTGGCATTGGCAGAGAAGATTTAGCAGGCTTTTTATTGGTCCAGCTCACATACTCATCTCTGCTGCTTAACCCACAAACAAATGTTGCACCATTTATGGACAGGAGAATAGGTTTTCCAGCAGGCTTATTATCAAAGCAGATCACTTTAAATCTGATTTATTTGCATAAAAACAGGTAGGACTCAGATTGGTCTGCATAGCTTTAAAACTACATTTTTGTAAATAATAAGTCAACAGTTTTCATTACTTTAATTTCATAAATAGTGATATTAAAATGAAAATGCAAATTTAAAAGACTTTAAATAGTTGCACCTAGTGATGCTGATAATAGTTGTGTTGCCTTTATTTACGGCTCAAATTCCTTTGTGTTCAGAAAACGTTCAGATGTGGCTGCATTTTTATGACATAACAGCAGCTTTTTAAGAAAATGTCTTTTTACGCATGTCAGCGGAGCTCTCGCCTTCTGTGTAACAAATCCGACTCTGTGCCAACAGATGGTGCTGGAAGTCAGCCAGCAGGTGGTGCTGTAGTGTAGTTATGTTTAGACACCAGTGCTGTGCAGAGATTTTATCACCTTTAATTCTTACCGCTCTCATTTCAGTGCCATCCGATCAGACCCAGATTTATTTTACAGCATGACAGCGAGTCCAAAAATACAGCCAGAGGCATAAAGCACTGTGTTCAGCTGTGAGGAGGAACAAGTAGCTTCATCCAGCAACAGATGGCTTGGCCTCCACAGAGCCCTGATCTCTGGGATTACATGAAGACACAGAAGACGCGGATACAGTAAATCCACAGCAGAACTGTGGCGAGCTCACAGAGGTGTTTGGAACAACCTGCGCCTGTCTCAAAAAACCAAAAATATACCTCTATGAGAGCTGGTGACATAAAATATCAGCTGGATTTATTCACTAACCTTTGTGCAAGGGGGATTCATAAAGAAACACAATGATACGAAGTATTTCTAAGAGCATCATCACTGTATTTAAGTGCCTTTAACTTCTAACCTTTAAGGCATGTTATAACTCTGCAATAAATCAATTTGTGGACACAACTGGTTTTGTAGTTTAAAATTTTTAAATTTGAATTGTTTTGCTGCAGAATTCAGACATCTATTCCATAAAGGATGTAGAATACCTAAAAATATTTGTAGACATTTACACATGTCTGTGGGCTAATTAAGTGGAGTAATTGCTGCGGTAACACACTGTTTACCTGCACATCTCAAAATAGAATACAAATGAGCAGATGAACTCAATTTAAGACACAAACTGTGTGATTAATGATTGTGTACAAAAGCCCTGATGGACTACACAAATAAGCATTAAAATGAAATCTACTCTATCAGTGAGCTAGCATTGGACCTGCCAGGGAGATCACATTTCCCTAAAGAGAATAAAAATGTAAAGAGGCGGTGATCATATGTTAAACACACACGTGTCACATGAATGGGCTCCAACAGCTAATCCTTTGCTGGAGAGGCTGCTGACAGTCATGTGTGTGCAGTACAATTTCAGCTGCTATGTGTTCACCTTTTCATGCCTGTGAGTGTTTTGTAATTTGATTCATGTGAGAAAAGTGAACAAATTCACGGATCTCCTGAATTTTCAGTTATACTGCATCATACAAGTTTCCATAAAGAAAAGCTGTGCAGTGGGAGGTAAGCCCACATATGAATCCACTCGCCTATCTGGAAATAATACAGGAAATAAAATACATCCTTTGGGAGACTAAATACGTTAAATCTACCTAGCAAAGTCGGGGTGGAGCTGGAAGGTGCTGGATTGACAGCTTTACAAGATGTGCACTACTCCTTTTATATATTTTTTTCTATTTATTTGTTTGTTTTAGCAAATTAACTTACAAACGGTATCTAAAAGGAATTTTAGCTGGTGCTGAATGCTGCTTGAGTCATACATCTCTTTTAGATGAGAAGGAAATCAAAATGTAACACCATGAGTTAAAAATGTTCCACCATTTAAACCGATGAATGTGTTTTTATAAAAAGGTTGAACCAAAAGTGTCAGAAGAGAATTTTAATGCCTTGCTTTTAAGACACTTATGGCTTTCAAGAGAATGAAATTCATGAGGATTTAAACTCAGCTTCAAATATGTGAACATTTACTAGTGATCGACACAGATTCATCTCTGACCCTTCAGTGGAATACAGCAGTAAAATCAGTAAAACAAGCTACTGTGATTAAGCTGATTTGATTTGGCTCAAACTTTATTATTCATCATGGCAAAGTAACAAAATATTTTGCAGAACAATCTCTCTTTAATCACAGCAAACATACATTTAATCAGGATCTGATCAAATTTAAAGATGACTAAAATCAAAGTTTGAGTAAGTCTATATTTTGGGGTGGAAGACCCCTTTAGCTGATATAAGAAACACCCATTTTCATGTTGGTGTCACCTTGAAATGACGACTCCGGGGTGCATCTTTAAGCTTTGCTTAGTTTCTTGAGTAGTTATTTGATATTTGGTCTCCCAAAGAGTTTCTGCTCTTATTTTAAATCCAAATGTCCCTGAAAGGTATTGCCCTGCAGAAAACAGCACACCACAGACATGCCCTGTAGGCTCCTGTGCTGGAGGATGGATGGATGGCGTTAATGGTTAATATGGACTCAGGGTTACTGTGTTTTCTCGCTGTGTCCACATTAAGCTGTTTATTTGTTGTTGTATTTTTAAATTATAGGGTGCAGACGCCGCTTTTGGTGGAGTCTGCTGTTTATTTTAAACCTAATAGTTAATACGCCAGCTTGCAGTGACGACTAGCGTTTCAACCGCAGTCAGTGCAGCTTGCAGCAGCAGCAGCAGAGCGTACCATATTTCATGGACGGGGCAAAAAAACTCATATAGCATGTTGTAGTAATAAATGCATTATGTGACATACAATCAATTTGAAATTCACTTTCAATTGCCTTGAATTTACAAACGATATTTTATTATGTAATATGTTTCAATGTGTATGTATTAATCAGCAGTTGTATTATTGGTTATATTATATTAGTGTCTGTTTGTGTCGAGCACCCCACTCCCTTACCCCCCGGGAAAATCTCTAAATGGAACCTTCCTGGGTGGTTGGCCACGTGACTTTTTCCGTTTCGCCATTTTCCCCTCTTCTACACCGGTCCTTTTGCTGTCCGCTACGTTGTCGCCCCCTCCTAGTGTTCTAAGTTGCCCGGAAGCCCAAGGTGGGATAGGGGAAACCCTGACGAGAAGTCCGTCTGCTCCGTAGCCGTATCGCCCTGAGGAAAAAGTGCGAGAATGTCTTCTGAGGAGAGCCCCGAGTACTCGCCTTTCTTCGCCGTGATGGGTGCCTCTGCGGCCATGGTCTTCAGCGGTAACTACACCAGCTTCTTCATCTTGGCATCCTCGTTTTCGCTGTCATAACGCTAACGGCTGGTTAGCTCGGCCAGGTGTTGAGTTCGTGGGTGATGTTAGAGATCAACCAGCGGCAGGGTTTGAGCGTAGAGAATCCCCGGCGCTTTCTCGACTCGCACACCTGCCAGGGGATGCGTTGCGAAGGAGAGGCGAGGGCAAGGGGGAGGGATTCCATCGACATCAAGCCGCTGTCCTCACCTTGCTCTTGCAGGCTGCCTCCCTCTGCGTGAGCCAGGCTGTAACTATGTGTCCCGGTTGCTGCTGGTTGGTGACGCACACCCATCAACGGAGGTGGCAGCTGACCTGGTCAGGCCATCTGTAATCTGCCATAATGGGGTTATTTCACGGAAACGGGAAGGCCAGAGATCTTGATGGAGGAAACATGGCATCCTCGCTAAAGGTTGCCGAGGTTTTATTGGTTTAAATGAGCTCCTGTGTTACAGGAGGGGAGGCAGCATCGGAGGCCTAAAGATCAACTGGAGAAATTAAAAGGGGGAAACCCACCCATTCATTTGCACCGCCTGTCGTGCAGTGTGGAGCACACCCACCGAAAGGTTCACAGTGTGCTCTTGGTGGGAGACATTTTTTTGGCCAAGTTAAGCCAATCAAGTGATGGTAATTCTTGCTGATGCAAGCGACTGTGTTCGTGACAGACTGGTTTTTGCACTGATGAAACAGCAACATAACATTAGCCCAGAAATGGCTGTAGCATTCAAACTGTGTTGTTTGGCCCTGGATGTGTGGACGTATTTAAAAAAAAAAAAAAATCTCACCCACCAAATAGGGTTTTCGGGACTCTGATTTTTAAATTGGGGGGGTTGTTATATCCAAAAATAGCAGGAGAAAGGATACACCCCTGTTATGTATAGTAACACTCTCTTTACCTTAACTGTATGCAAACAAATCCTGCTTATGTTCATAATCACCCCACCAAAAGGATCATTTTAAGCATGATCAGCCTGTTTTAATTCCTGATGTAAGCATTGAATTTTACATTGACATTCAGAAGGCAACAACATGAATGTGGACTGGTGAAGTCGTGGCCAACACCTAATCTAAATTAGTTTACAGACTTCCTCACACATTGAGGTGTGCCTGCTGCTTAAGTTGTGCATACCTGTGTGACCTTTGCTCTCTTTTAGGCTTTCACGTTTTCTGCAGGCTGCGTAAAGACAACTTGGAGCAGTATGGGGAAAATTATTAATTAAATAATATTTCTTATAAATATTAGCTCTTCAACCTTTGATGCTTTTTGGCCTGCTTTTAATCACAACTCGGTTTAATGAGCCTGACATCAAGTTTAATATTAGCTCTTTCTCAGTGACCCTTAAAATATTTAAGTGTTTTGGGAGGAAAAAATAACCTTGGGTGTCCTCTAACTTCAGCACAAACTGTGCATTGGTTGCACTTCAGTAACCCATCATTTTACACACCACAGGCATTTAGGAGCCCCTTCATACAGCTTCATTATTTGAGTTTGATTACTGTCACACTCAGTAAAATGCCAACTTGAGATGTATGATTGTTCTTTGTTTATCCAGTCCACGATTTATAGACACGAAGCCCCGGTGTTACTTTTAAGAAAATGGTTCACCTGTGTAGCTGAACACCCTCGTCATATCCAACACATCTCACTGCAAAAGGCGTGTGGATATTACAGAGAGGTCCATTGCCTGTAAATGTGACTGCACAGCCAAGCAAGTGGGAAGTGAGGAAAGCTGTGTGCTATTGTACCATTATTATTTATTCATCCACCCCACTGAGCGAGTCGTCTTTGCAGACATGCTGTGAACACGGCAGCCAGCAAAGTCACATGTAATGATGAGGAATTGCCCAGCACCGATCTGCGCACTCCAGGTGTTGAAGAACAGCGCCTGAATGCACTGGATTAAAAACATTTGAAATGTGAACGCCACCGCTCTGTGGCAGAACCTCTGCCGCCTTCTGATCAGAGGGGCTGACCTGCAAGTCACCCACTCTGTATTTAATAATAATGTTCATGCAGCTGTTTAAGTGCATGTGATGGGATTGTAAAAATCATACTGAGCACAGAATAAATATACGCATAAATCCCCTTTAGTTTAAAGATACAACCTATTAAAATACAGAACAGCTCTGTCAATAGTTACAGCCCATTTATCACCTCTCAATCATCACAAGTAAGCATAATTTTTAGATGATGCTGCTCACTTTTCTGGTCTTCATTTGCACTGTGCAAATGAACGTTTACTGTGTTCACAGTAAACGTGTACTGTACACGTTTACTGTGAACACAAAGGGTTTTCTAATGCAAAACAAATGAAATTGCATGCAAATAGTAGACAGTGATAAAGAAGCAGAGGCAGTTTGTGATCAACAGCAGCAGGAAATGCAGATAAAATAACAGGTTGAGATTCCTGCAAATGCCTGGGTGTATTGCAGAGTTGTTGTAGACGTATAAACTGTCATATTTTGGTGTGTGCAGCATTCATGGCAGTGTGACGAGCCGAGCGGGCATCAGTGAAATGCGAGGTGACAGCAGAGCGGAGGGCAAAATTGCTGGACGAGCGCCCATCGGTGGCATTATTAGTCATGAACAGAGTCATAACGTAGTGAAGTGGGCGGTGTTGTGTTGCGTAGCGAGACTTCACAGTCTAACAACTTATAACATTTTCCATGCAGTTTTTCTGAGATGGTTTGTGAGGAAAGCTAAAAAGTAGGTGAAATGCAAGAGAGAACTGTCAGTCGAATTTCTCATCCTCTCTGCAACGTGCCTCAGAAGATAAAGCTCAGAGCTTTGCTTCATTAACGCAGATTTATCGTCTCTCTTTCTCAGCGTTAGGAGCAGCGTATGGGACGGCAAAGAGCGGCACAGGCATCGCTGCCATGTCTGTGATGCGGCCAGAGCTCATCATGAAGTCTATCATTCCTGTAGTCATGGCAGGTATCATTGCCATCTACGGGCTGGTGGTGGCTGTGCTGATAGCGAACAACATATCTGAGAGAGTCTCTCTTTACAAGTAAGCTAAACTTCTCATACATAAGGATCTTTGTTTGTTTGTCATATAGTGATACTACAGTAAAATAACAATCTGAATTTCATTGTCTGTGTCTAACGTGTCATTCAAGTCCTTAACATGCCACTTTCTGTGAAGACTTGTTGAGCAATTTGATGTAGTCCAGTTATTAATAATGCATAGAAAGATTGCAGATTTGAAACTGGGCTTGTTCTTTTCAGAATTCAGCGCTTTTATTCAGACCTTTGGTTAGAATTGCTAAAAAGCAGCAAATACAACAACAAAAACATGTAGAGTGAAACTGCTCATCTCTGCACCCTCTTTCATATTTTTTCATGCAAGTTTAAAAGGAGGAACAAGAGAGAGGAGTGAACATAGTTTCAGTGCACAACTTGATGCTACATATAAAACTCACTGAGTATTTCTAACCTATGGACAAAAAAGATGTTTCAGTTCAATTCTATAGCACCAAATCACAAAACAGTCGCCTCAAGGCCCTTTATATTCTAAGGTGAAGACCCTACAATAATACAGAGAAAACCCCAACAATCAAACTGCCACGAGCAAGCACTTGGCAACAGAGGGAAGGGGAAAAACTCCCTTTTAACAGAAGAAACCTGTGGCAGAACCAGGCTGTGAATGCTCCTAACTTCACAAAACAAGTATTTTCTACTGCTTCTCTTCAACAGGAGTTTCCTGCATCTCGGTGCCGGTCTGAGCGTTGGCCTGAGCGGCCTGGCGGCCGGGTTCGCCATCGGCATCGTGGGTGACGCCGGCGTGAGAGGGACCGCTCAGCAGCCTCGGCTGTTCGTGGGCATGATCCTGATCCTGATCTTTGCCGAGGTGCTGGGTCTTTACGGGCTCATTGTGGCCCTCATCCTATCTACAAAATAAGTGTCTCCATCATGCCACCATCTCATTCATTCCACATCAGAGCAGCAAGAACAAATAGGAGATTTTCACCTACTTCCATTACAGCCGGTGGGTCTGACAGGACGGGATGGCGACAGAAACACATTGGCGTTCGACTTTGATAGCTCTGTCCTCAGATAGGTTTCTATCGATATTGTTTAAAGCCATCCAGTTGTGTCAGGTCTTGTGCGTACAGAACGGGCATGAACATGTACTGTGTGTTGTGGGATGATGTGTGGACAGTCTGCCTGATTTATTGTCTGATCTTAAACTGTACAGTGATCCAGAGCCCCCCTGCCCCCCAGTAAATGTAGTAACCAGTCTGTGCTGTGAGTGTGAGTATCAACATTTACCCCCCTCTGCCCATTCCCCTCCTTTGGTTTATTTATGTATTCATTTATTTATTTGTTTCTTTGTTTTTTGTTGTGGTTTATATTGTCAACCTCTGTTTAAGACTGCTGAAGATATCGTGAACACCAGTATTTTATTTTTTCATGTTCTTTTCTGGGACCATTTTTGAAACTTTTTTTTTCACTATTTATGGACAGTTATGAAGATTTTGAAGCTATCTAAATGGAGTACTGTTTATTGAATACCCTATATACATAAAAAATATATAAATTATCTGTGTATAGTTAGATTAATTGCACTGTGGGTAATTGTTATAAGTGCTTGGAATTCCTCTGGATGTAGTGTGAATATTAATGGAGGATGTCCACATGTTCATATGGAGTTGACTGTGCGTGTGCGTGAATGATCTGAGTACATAATGTATGCAAGTGGATTTATGTTTAATATGACGTCCTCAGACACTTGTATCGTTTACCTGTAGTGCTGCTGTCTTGATTTGTTTTATTTTGTTGAAGGTGAGCGCTCACTGTTCAGCCATGCCTGTCAGATTTCCAAATAAAACTCAACCTCCTCCAGAATCTCACTGTCCAGTATTTATTTTTAAAGTGTATCTGTTAATGAAATGTCCAAACACTGCAAAAGGAAAGCAGACAGCAGATACCTAAACATTTAAATGCAATCTAAAACTGGCCAATATGTTGGGTATTTTTACCCCAAACAGTTTCAGCTACACGTTCTTATATTGATAAAAGTAGTTATTTACTTTTGGTCTTTAGAAAGAATGTCTGTCTGGTCCGTAACATTACCTGGTCTCATGAGTCTTGACATTCAGGTGGTAATATCAGAATTTGGCATAAATAACATGAATGCATGGATCTATCCTGCATTGTATCAACAATTCAGGCTGCTGCTAATGGTGTAATGATGTGGGCGATATTTTATTGGCACACTTCAGGCCTTTGGTAATAACTGAGCATCATGTAAAACACCTACCTGAGCACTGCTGAGACTCCAGCAGGATGTTATGTCACTAAGCTCAAATAATCTCAAACTGTTTTGTTTTTTTTGTGGTTTTTTACGTGATACTGAAATAATTATATTCAAATGAACTCCACAGTCACCTCAATCATATAGAGCACTTTTGGGAGGTGGTGGAATAGAAGATTCACAACAAATCTGCAAACAACTCTGTGATATTGCCAAGTCAATATGGGATATATGGAGGACTGTTGACAAAATCTATGCCATGAACAATTAAGTCTGTTCTGCAGGTGACAGGGGGTTTCTAATAAAGTGTCCAGTGAGTCAGCCGGACACTTTATTAGTCCAGTGGATTTGCTAAGCAGCTGAGATGAGGCCCAACATTAAATAAATAAGGATTATGTTCAACTTCTATCACGCAAAGCTAATTTAATGAAGTCCGAGAATAAATAGTGATCCTATTGACTGTATCAATACCAGCACTGATATTGGTATTGATCAATACTAGCAGATTAGATCAATAGTTTGTTTCTATCCTCTAAGTTCAGTATGTAGCACATGTCTCAAGCATGCACCATGAAAAATGTCAGAACCTTTTTGTATTGACTGTCACATCTATTTAATTTATAACCTATAAAGTCCATTAACAGAGGCTGACCCAGAGTCCTTTACGCAGGCACATTTACACTCAGAGTCTCCAAAAAACCCAGTTTCAAAATATGTGAAAACCTGAAATGTGTGTTTTGTTGTGTCAAATAAGTAAATAAGTTGTAGAAAGTTAAAAACTTGTGATTTATTGTTCAAGATGTGCAAATCAGTGATAATTCATCCAATAAATCATGACACAATGCATTCGCCTTCAGCTGGCTTTATGGGCGTTATTGGTATCGGCAATAAGGGCCTTCTATTTACTTGGTGTCGGATCGATACCAAAATTTGCAGTATTTTACCACGTTAATGCCCTAAATGTTCTCCACTGCGGTGGATAGCTGTTTTTACGGCTGAGTATAATGACTCCAGTCACTCCTGGCTGCTGAGATGATGACAGGAGTCTGTCATGTGTGCAGAAAACTTCCTGCGCCGCAGCTCCTCCTCAGCCTGCCTGTTATTGTTTACGGTCGCACTCATGAAAAGTAGGTCATGGAAAACAGAAGCCCGGCGCGCTGTCTTGTCTGAACTAGCTTGTAATACGAGACACTCAAGGGGCGACGTCTTTGCGGGTTTAGCGGTTTTTATGTAGAAACTGAATGTGACCAACAGTCAGGTAATAAGAACGTCTCGCTTTTATTTTTCAGCAATGGTAGAAGCGTTAGCTAACGAAAGCTAACTAGCTAGCCTAAACAGGTTTGACCGATTTCTTGATGCATGTCATCAGATAAATTGCGACCTTATGTGCCTTAGATGTATTTCCCGTGTTGCAATGTAAATACGTATCGATAATAACCAGTAAAGTGCTTCTGACCTTGTTATTACCAGCTAACATGTTCATACATGCGCGGCTCTGCTGGCTAGCCACGTAGCTAGCTTTAGCTGTTTGTGTTAGTTTAAAAAAATTGCTATTTGTGAAAAATAGTCTCCTACATAAACAAGGGGGTAATAATTTTTACTTGTGATATAATTTATTTGTGGACAAAGTTAGCCTATGCTAATGGTGATGTGTGTAAGCGTTAGCCGATACAGAGGGGATGTTTCAGTGGGATACGGCTAATGCTGCTCTGAAAATGCTTTCTGAAATGTCTTAAATAACATATATTAAACATGAGATTCGAGGTCGGGTTGCAGGATTAATTTAAAATATAGTACTACAAATGCGTGGTGTAGGAAATGTTGCCATACAGACAAGCCAGGATATATGAATAATACACATTATACGTCACACGGGGTCTGCAGACAGATGCACGCCTCTGTCGTTCAGTACTAAAAGCAGCTCAGTTAATGTGAGTTCTTGTTTTTTTGTTTTTTTTTTCAAGATAATCATATTGCATTGTTGTCTTTCAGCAGCTGGACTGATGCTGTTCTTCCAACATCTGAACTAAACCTCAGCAGACTGGCAGGTTCTTCCTACAGTGAGACTCTGCTGCCATGTCCAGGAGAAGCAGGAACAGTCGTGCATGGAGATATGTGTGGGGAGGCATACGGAGGGATGCTGATGCCCGGGCCCTTGTGTTGGCTTCTGAGAGTGAAGAATGGAACTATGATCGCCTTGAGGTTAGGGCTGGGCGATATGGCCTAAAATCCATATTACGGTATAATTTGAAACATGTGTGGTAACGATATATATCGCGATATATTCTTTTCTTCTGTATAACGTATTTTGTACACTATGAGGCACACTTAAAATCCTTTAATTTTCTCAAAAATCGACAGTGCGCCTTTTGTATGAATTCTGGTTGCGCTTACTGACCTCGAAACGATTTTATGTGGTACATGGCGCAGAAATCTGTCAAAAATGTTTTAGTACGACTTTGGTAGGCTTGATGGATTGCTGGAGCATTACGGCTACCTTGCGGAGTAATCTGGCTCCAAAACTCCATCTTCTTCAGGTCCCAAAGTCAAACGAACACTGCAACATCACTGAGAGTTAAAAACTGTCTAAATTCTTTAATAATCTTTAATAAAATGATCAGTGTTGCTGCTTTACCAGGTGTAACAATTAAGTTTAACATCCAGGCATCCATGAAAACTTAAAATTTATTAAATTCAACTGAGTTAGAAGTTAGCAGGAAGTTAGCTCGCTAGTTTCCACCTAAACATGATATGCCATGTTCTGACTGAGAGATTTCTGAAAAAATTAAGATGTACAGCTCTGCTATCACTTCCAACATAAATGAAGACCGAAAACTAAACAGCAGTGACGTTTGTAGGGTTACTGAAGTTGAGCTAGCTGGTATATAATGATATGCTACGTGATTGCTAGCAAAACAGCTATGTTAGCATAACATTAGCACAGTGAAGCTGAAGGACTAACTTTTTTCCGCTCGATAAAAGTTAACATGAGGGTTTCTGCTGGTTAGGGACAAATGCAATTGCATGGCAGGATGCTATAAACGGACCAAACTTCAGTCAGGAGAACAACTGAGATAATCCATCCACAAGGTTAGTCATTAATATACTGCAACAACATGGGAATAGAGCAGCTGCGAGAGAATTCAGCATTAATGAATCAATGGTACGGAAAGTGCTTCATCTCTTTGCTATTACTATCACCCAGCATAATTTGCAGATGATGTTGTTTGCAGCCGCTGCAATGCTTTCGACCAAAACAGGTGCAGCTTGATGACACCATCAACATGCGCTATCACGGTAGAGCGGTATAGTCAAAATCTCTACCGTTGGCCAAATTTATATAGTTTCTACCGTATACCGTTTATACCGCCCACCCCTACTCTAGATGTTTCTATGCTGAAAAGATATTGATGGAAAGCATTGTTTGCCTCCTCCAATGCAGCATCCCCATTTAGCATTTTTTCGTAGGCTGACAGTGAAGTCTGTGCATAAATAACACTGCAGACAGTTCATTTTGCTCTTTTTATTTCTTCATTGTTGCTCCAAAGTACGCAAGTGATTCAGACTCTGAGGGAGACTTTTCAGCAGTGATGGTCCCACCGGTCCCCAGCGCAGTACCCGTCACCGGAGAGTCCTACTGTGGTTGTGATTCCCAGGCAGAGACCAGCTACAACCCTCGTCTGCGAGGCTTTCTCCAGGTTAAAGACTGCCACTGTGGAGAGGATGACCAAGGTACATGACAGCTGGGGCAGGACACAGTACATCATCTTTTTTTATGCTCATTATTATTTAATAAATGACTCGTTATGTTTCAGATTTTGATTGGGTTTGGGATGCCAACAGCCGATCAACGGCAACATTACTGAGCTGCGAAAATCGCAAAGTGAACTTCCACTCTGAATACAGCTGTGGTACAGCTGCAATCCGCGGCTCCAAGGAGCTTGCAGACGGGCAGCACTTCTGGGAAATTAAGATGACGTCCCCAGTGTATGGAACAGACATGGTAAAGCTCGACTTCGTATTTTCCTTACAGTCACCAAAAATTGTCCTAGAAGCAGAAGAAATGTTTATTTGTGCCTAAATGTTTATTTCTGCGCAGATGGTTGGTATCGGTACATCTGATGTCAATCTGGACAAATACAGACATACCTTCTGCAGCCTGCTGGGAAAAGATGCAGACAGCTGGGGGCTTTCTTACACTGGTAACTTAAACACAAGTGCCCCTGATATAACGGTAGTTGCTCAAAAGGGTTTTTATATTTTAGACATCATTGGTTTTGTTCATTTTCCAGGGTTGTTGCATCATAAAGGAGACAAAATGAACTTCTCCTCACGTTTTGGTCAAGGTTCCATCATTGGAGTTCATTTGGACACGTGGCACGGCACACTTACATTCTTCAAAAATCGAAAGTGCATAGGTTTGTGGAAAATTTTCTACTGATTAGATTACATAAATACTAATTTATTTCTGATTTGTCCCTGGTCACACAGGTCTACAAAATGAGCAGCAAACGGCTTGGAACCACAAACATCCTTGCAATTGCTTTATTTGATAGCAGATTGCTTCCTTTGCCTGTAGTTTGCACAGACGATGCAGATTTATCTGCAAAAACTCACCAACTACTTTCCAAGAGGTAGTGAAAGTGTGAAAAGTTGAAAATGCTAGAAACCAAAGCAATTATAAGGAGGTTTTTGGTGACCAATCTTTGCAGCCAGTTTCACCTAGCAACTGGTGGCAACCTCCAGCAACCACTATAAGTTCATAAGCCTTTTTCCATTTTAACTGCAGGTTCCCAGTGTGTTGTGGACCAGCTTGTAAGCCTGTGTGACTCAGCCCTAATAGGTCAACTGTATGCAAAGGCGAAAGAGTTTTTATAATCATAAGAAACAGATGCTGTTTAGTGGAGACCTTGTAATATCTTACAAGAATGTGAACTGCAGTGTGCTCCTGAAACTCAATAATACAGGTTTCTCGCCTGTCTTGATCCAGGAGTTGCTGCTACAGAGCTGCAGAATAAGAAGTTTTATCCAATGGCGTGCTCCACAGCGGCAAAGAGCAGCATGAAGGTCATCAGATCCTGCTCTGCACCCACCTCCCTGCTGTACCTGTGCTGTGCTCGTCTTCGCCAGCTGGTGCCAGACTGTATAGACATCCTAGATGTGTTGCCCCTACCACCTGGCCTGCGTCATTTGCTCCACAACAAACTGGGTTGGGTGCTCAGTCTTAACTGCGGCACAATGGAAGAAACCCCAGATGGGGCTGAGCAGTCCTCACGTTTGCCTGTCCCCGCCTTGGCAGGACCGTCCTCCTCTGAGAGCGACTCAGAGGGTTGTTCGTCCGATCCGGAGGCCTGTCAGAGGAAGAGATGCCGCTGGACATGACTGGGCGACTCGCATCCTACCTCCCTGGCAGACATTAGTGTCCTTTGGCATCTGATGTAGTGTTACTGAACTGCCTCAAGCTTTCTTTATTAGTGTCGTCTGGAGAAAGTAACGAGGGCGGTCGAGCGGAGGGAACTAAACGTCGGTGGAAAACTGTGATCTTCTCTCATGCCATTCTTCATGCTCATCACATGTCGAGTATTAAAGCCAGCTTCAGTAAAAGGTGAAAATATACCATGTTATTTTGTTATGGGTGGATGTGGTGGTCATCAATATGGGGAGGGTTAAAAAAAACAGATACTGTATAGAAATTTTCTGTATTTTCATCCCGTATCCTGCATTTAATGTCTGTTTTTCTCATTTTAAATGTTGTCAGTGAGTTATCAGAGGACTTTGTTACTTGTTTCAATGGCATCTGCAAGTTTCTCCTATGTTGCTCAGAATCAGCTGATATTCTATATTTTGTAACTACTGTTCGCTCCTTAAATGCTAAAAGTTAACAGTAAATGAACCTGAGTGCACTTTGCAGCTTTTAGCCTTAAAAAAAAGCGATAACGTTTGAGCAAAGCATGCACCTCTCACGACACATCAGATAATCGTCATTTCTTGAAAAATATCTGTTATATGCTACATTCACGGAGACATCATCCATCTAGCTTCCAGCTTTTTTTTTCCTTCTAAAAAGCTGTGTGCATTATTTAGTGTAGCCTTTTAATGCTGATATTTTAACTTTTTCATTGCTGTTACTTTTTATGTTTTAAAAGTCAAAGTTTCTTTCTTTCTAGATCCATCATCAAGCTATTATTTTGGTATGTCTGTTTAAAAAAAGTCTTTGTCAAAGCAGCTTTTCTGGCCCCGAATTAAGTTCAAGCTCTGTGTTTTAAATCCACTCAGTGCAGTGGATGAGCAGAAAATAGGAAATATGAAATTGTGTACAGAAAGATATCCATCCTCCTGCTGTGTAATCGGCTCCCACACTATGTGTTTAATATGAATACGGTTCACTTTGTCCAAATATGGGTTTATATGGCTAAAGGTGTCATCATTGTGACAGACTCAGTGCTACTACTGCTACAATGACCATTGAGACTGAGACCATGCACAGTGAGGTCGAGGAGTCTGTGAAAAGGATTGTTTTGGCTCTGTTCACCACCACAGTCGATCTGAAGTGAAGCAGTCAAGCTGTGACTGAAGTGTAGACGTATCAAGAGACTTAATATCCTTTTTTTCTCTCATTTTCAATGGCGATCGTGGCTCAAGAGTTGGCAGTTCGTCTTGTAATTGGAAGGTTGCCGGTTCGAGCTCCGACAGTCTCGGTCGTTGTGTCCTTGGGCGAGACACTTCACCCGTTGCCTACTGGTGGTGGTCAGAGGGCCCGGTGGCGCCAGTGTCCGGCAGCCTCGCCTCAGTCAGTGCGCCCCAGGGTGGCTGTGGCTACAATGTAGCTGCCATCACCAGTGTGTGAATGGGTGGATGACTGAATGTGTAAAGCGCTTTGGGGTCCTTAGGGACTAGTAAAGCGCTATACAAATACAGGCCATTTACCATTTAAAAGTAACACGGATGGGCCTGAGATGTCTTCGCCTACATCTTATTTTCCACTCAGGCAGTGGACGGAGCAACATCACCTAAACTGCATCACTGCCCAAAAACCTGACTGTAGCCATGTTTTGATTGATTCATCGATTATTGGGACATTATACCTTTTAGAAAAGGTTATGTTTCAATAATCTCCTGGGACCATAAATGGTAAAAAAAAAAAGATGGACATAGCGTCACCAAGAATTTCTGCTGTTGCCGTCTTGGCATTTTGGTATCCAGTGCAATGAGAAGGAGGTGGAGTTGACTATAAAAGCGCATGTGAGCATGTCCACCTTTCTTACACATGCAGTGCTTAACAAATTTACCAGACCACCAGTCATAAAAAAGTCAACCATAATATTCAACCACTAAAGCTTAAATAACTGTAATTTGGCATATTGTTAAAAATTAATTATGTGCTTTGCTATTTTTTTCTGATTTTTTTAAAAATAAAACAGTAAATATTCTAAAAAAATCCAATCATTAGGATTTTGGTAATCCTGAGTACTGATAATTTAGGGCAGCTGTGGCGTAAACCTTTCACTGGGAGGTGATCTGAGAAATTTGCTAAGCACTGTGGAAGGAGTCAAATTTACAAAATAGATTTAATGCTCTTTAGAACATTAAATCTATTGCAGCAAAGTGTTTACAGATCTCTCAGCAGGGGGCGCATTTCCCCAGAGATTACTATGGGACCAGAAGTCTTTTAGGAACCACAGGTATCGCCCCCTGGTGGCTTCTGTTCAGACCTGAGACACTTAGTCCATCTTTTATACTGTTGATGGCTGGGACGTACCATAAAAGAGTAAACATGCATGCTGCAGCTGTGTTTTGCAGCTTGCCCTAATATATACAAACACTTTTGTATATAAATGTTTTTCAGTATAGAGAAGCTGAGAGTACTTGATGAGTATTTGAGTGTTCATGAATGACAGCCTGGGGTACGGTGAGACATGTGGGTCAGATATGTAAATAGATTCTCTGTAGTCGCAAACCATAATAATGAAACATTAGTGTTTTGCCCAGAGGTCAGACACCCGTTTCTGATGTCCTCAAAGTTCCTGGTTTCAGTACAGTGATACAAATACCTAAGGTACTATGCAACACAAGCATTCTCTGAGGCAGTGGGTGAGGTTAGGGAGTCATTATGGAGCAGCAGGGATAGTACCAGAGGACCATGCTCATCACTCACGAGCCACAGATCATCTAGTTGAGTCTTTCAGCCGCCTCGTCCTCCATATAGAGTAATGTAACCACCAGGAAGTTAATTGTGGTCCAGCAGATGAATTTGTCTTCACATTGATGCATCAAAGCACTTTTTTCTTACTGTTTTACTGTAAATTCTAAGTGTTTCTTCTATACTGTGTCATATTATTAATACTGTATGTGAGGGCCTTCACTTGCCTTTCTCTGTATCAGCATGATTTTCAGCTGAAAATAAAATGAATGCTAAATATGCAGCATGGGCTCCATTCGTTCATTTAGTAGCAGCAAATTCGTTTTTTGCTGGCCAATTGGGCGCTTGTTAAAGAGGTCGGGTTTTTGTTGTGAATGTTTCTGCAGCTGACAGCGACTCGTTGCTGTTTGTGTCTCATTTCTCACAGCACACTCATCTTCCCCATCCTCCTGTGTTCTTTAGTAATGACGATAAGTCCTTTGTTTACTGTCTGGTGTTAATCTGCACTCACAGACACTTTGTTAGGTACACCTTAGTGGTCCCAAGTTTGGCCCTCTGTTGCCTGCAGAACTACTTAGTTCATCGTGGCGTAGATTCAACATTTAACATCCTAAAGGTGCTCTGTGGTAACTGGAGAAATCTCAGCAGACGAGCATTTTCTGAAATGTTCAAAGCTCCCCCCTCTGACACTAAGAACCAAAGTTCAGAGTCACTTAAATCACCTTTGTTGATGCTCACTTTAAACTTGAGCAGGTCTCTGTCTACATGCCTAAATGCATTTGCATTTCAGAATATTGATTATTGATTATTATAAATGCACATTAATAAAGAAAGCTTAACAATTAATATTACATATAGTTGAAAAGAAGTTTCTTTTCTTTTGGGGGGTTTAATTTTGAAAATGACTCACAAAATATGTTTTCACCTGTCATTCATTTCAACTGCCTGTAAGTTTTCTTTGCGTTTGGTTTAAGGAAAAGGACATACAGCAAGCAAAATTGGACTAAGACAGACGGGCTAGTGGCTCTTGTGGTCCTCCATAGAGGGGGACTAAACGGTGAATTATTGAGATAAGAAGGAAGGAATATCGATATTTATAACAAATAAATTAATACATAAAGTTACTTAAATGAAACGGATTTGTTTGGAAACTGAGTAAACCCACTGCATCTTAAAAACACATTAATTGGTGGTTTTGCTTTTAAAATACTTTGTATTTACTGTGTTCGTGTGTGATTGCCTGGCATACGTTTTATTGGCTAATCTAAGCTCTCTTATAAAATGATAATTTTTCATTTCTTAATTTTTTTTAAATTATTTTTTATGAAGACGGAATTCTCCTTACACGGAACAAAAGCACGCTGGCTGTTCCCACGGACCATTTTATGCCCGGACCAAGAGCGCGTCGGAAGCTCTGCACCTTGCTTGCGGAGGTCAAGTAGCGGCAGTTCTCTTCTGGGGAGTTTTCAGGTATTTAATGTAGATATTTAATGATTTTAAACACTTTCGATAGTAGCTCACTGCTATGGGTAACAAATGTTTGGAACGACTTATAACTGGTGTTATTTAGCACGGAGCCGGGAACACCGACTAACAGGATGCTCTCCATTTGATTGCATTTTTATTTAGTTACTCTAACAGGTCAAAGACATAATTCAAGATCAGCTATGACATGATTTATTTTTATTTTTCAGGATAATCGCTGACCCGTGTCTATCGTAGCTGTGAGGAAGACACCGCAGTTATGGTGAAGAAAAAGAGACTTCGCCTCATCGCGGAGATGGCTCGGAAGATTCGGGCGTACAGAGAGCTCAAGTCCCGGCCCCGGGAGTCCCAGAAGTACGCCTTGGACTACGAGACAATGAAACGGCCCTTCACGGGGAAGATGCTGCCGGTGTTAGCATGGCAGGACGTCCGCAGGGAGAGCCGCCTCTTCTCCTTGCTGGCCGGGATGAGGCTGTTCGGAGTGGGCCGACTCTTCACCCGCAAATCCTGGCTGGAGGACCACTCCGAGCCCAGCTACTGGCAGATCACCAAGGTCAAGGTGGACTACACATCCGAGGTGAGAGCATGGAGCCTGCACACTGTTATGCTAGATAAAAGGGAGATTCCTGTTACTAAAGGAATGGAAACTATTCCTTGTGTTTTGTAGAACATGGATCACGGCAAAGCGTGGGGCATCCTCACTTATAAAGGTAAGATTAGTTTTATCTATTAATAATAATAATATCACTGTTTATGGTCATTGTAGCCTGTGTTGTCTTATTTGTTTTTACTGTAACAGCCATTTTTAATCAGTATTTTATGAATACCCGTGTTGCCTGAAATGTGTGATTTGGTAAATATTCTCCAAACAAACTATCGTTTGCAGGGAAAAAGGAGAGCGAGGTCAAAGAGATGGACAAGGTGATGTACCATGACTGGCGCCTGATTCCCAAACACATGGAGCAGCAGTTTAAGGACTTTGAGCCTCTGCCCGAGCCGCCCGTCCGATACGTCGCCTACCCTCCCCTACTCCGCGCAATGCTGCTGGCACAACAGAAGAAAGCAGGAGGCAGCAGAGCGGCAGAGGAGCCCGTCCTGCCTTTAAAGAGGGATGTTCTACTTAACAAAGACTATTTCCACACGCAGGAACAAGAGCGACAGAGGAAAGAGGGGACTGCGGTGTAATGGCCTCACTTGAATGTTTACCGATCCTGGATATTTTTGGACTAGATCATTGTTGACAAATGCTTCTCAATATCTGGCTGAATCTTCCACTCAGAATACTTCTCTGTGGGTCTGATGCAGGCCCTTGTGCGTGTGTGTGTTATTGTTGTATGCTGAATATTAAATTTGAGATGAAATGTAGCCCCTTTTAAGTTATTTCTGTTGTTTCTATGTGCAGGTAATTACAGCTGCATCACATCACAGTCCACTGCAAACTTGTAACTTTGACTTGGATATATTCTGGTTAAGATCTGAGAACATAAAAAAAAAGGCCAGCTGCTTTATCAGAGTATAAAAGTAAACAGTAGCCTTTAGTCATTTTCTTGTATAATAATACAATTAAAATGACTGAAGGGGACATGTGCATGATGTTGCAGTTCATACAGTGTTTTTCAACATTTGACCCCAAAGCTGCATGTGCTACCAAGCTAACCTACATAGTCACTTCGCAAATTATGTTAAACATGGAGTCACTGGTAGTTTTTAGTATACTGCTGCCATTCTGCTGGTTTATTGCATTTCCTATGATTTGTGTTTTAAGAAGGCAAACCTTTGCCAGGATATTAAAAGTACATTTTAATGAAAAGGATCTTAATCCAGTGTAGAGTGTCGTACCACTGGTCAGATTCAGACATAAATAATAAATGAAGGCATCTGTTCATCAACTATCTCAACAACTATTCATCTGATCTGCTTAAAAATGTGCATATCTATTGCTGGGGACCAAAGTGAGAACAATGTGGAGATTGGGGTCAGTACAGCTCCTGGGTGTGAAAAGTCACATCAGTGTCTTACATGAGTATAATGGCCAGCTGGCGGCACACTCCTCTAGTTAGAAAAACAATTTCAACAAAGAAAGTTGAAATGCTGAGATACCTAATTTAAAATTTCAAGATAATCTGAAAATTTGAATCATAATTGTGCAACACAATTTTTCCATAAGCTACCCATCTGTCATCACACCTGTTTGCAAAACACCTTAAAGAGCCGTAAAAATGCACAGCTTAAAAAAATAGGTGATATTAAGGTGGTGTCCATCTTCCATATACAGTCTGTGTTTCTCCCCGTTATTGGGTAAATAGGTGAAGCCTGTCAATCAGGCAGCAAGCTACGACCCCCACCCCAGCCTGTTGCCTCACCATGGGCAACTCCATCAATGTGTGTTGCTGTTCTGTTTAATTACATTTTATATACAAATGAGGACAGAAATATTAGTCCCCCTATTAAATTTCATTTACAAAAAGAAAGAAAAAAGTAGCTCCCAAATAATGTTAAACTATACAAATTTTTTAACACAGATTTTCTAAACATCACAGTCTTGTTTTGGATGCTTATATTATTCTATTTTGCACACAGAAACAAAATTATTTTGCAAAAAGGCCAAAAAAGGTAATTTTTTTTTAATTAAAATGATAACAACACACCATTATGAATTACTGCTCCATACATAATTCATTTCTTTTTACATATCTCAAACATATTATTCATAACCCTGTTATCATCATATTTTCACTTCAGAATATTGCAAAAAAAAAAAAATTATAGGTTAGCTTTCCCCAAATGTTTCTTCCTTTATCTTTGCCCATGGATCGTTTGTGCGTCTGCATTTATGTTGGAATGAATGTCTGACTGTGTGGTCGATTATGTGTCTCTTTGTTTGAACATGTATATTTATCATGTGGTTTTTAAAACTGTGAAGCACTCTGTAACTTTGTGTTTTTAATAGTGTTGTACAAACAAAGTTAACATTTCCAGTTTAAGAACAACAGACGTCGTTCACAGAAAATAACATTATAGGAAAGCACAACCTTTGCATACACAGATACTGACAAAGTGCTTGTTTCTACTTCAATGCAGAACAACTGAATTTCGTGTGAAGCGCAAACTGGCAAACACAAAATTAACGTGGACTACTGCACATATGGTGTAGTAAAGCGATGGCTTTGATGTCTTTTTGTTTCGTGCTAATACTGTGGACTATCACTCTTCAGAAATTAATGTAAGATGCAGTGATGTGTAGTAAAAAACATTAACCACACCATAATCATTCAACAACTATCTTATTGTACAATTTGGCCATTTACAACACCTGTGACATAAACAGACAGAAGATTTTGTGCTGTCAGGACAGCTTGTAGTTGTAGCTTGTAGACATCAGCTGGGTGATGCAGCCTGATGGAAACGTTTTCCACATGCCTGACAAGAAACAGGATGATGAGATATAAACAAATATTTTGATTTTCCACCTCACTCTGTACTGCATTTATTTGCATGTTGCTGTAGAGCTTTAGCTGGGGATGCTATACATGAACCCCTTAGGGATTTTTTCATATAGATTATGTCAGCTCAAAATGTATATGCTAATACTGAATTTAGTTCCATTTGACACATTTTTATGTTTATGTTAATGTCAGCATGTATCTGTTGTGTTTGGCACCACATATAAAACACCAGGACACAACCACAAAGTAATGAACACATAATTTACCTGCACAAGCATAAATGCTAAGAATGACGTCAGCTGCTTGTTTAGGTTAAACTCTACAAAGATCCACAGCAGAAGTCTAAACCAGTCATGATGCTGCTGGTTCAGTATTAACATGAATGAAAGAATCAATTTGTGGAATCACCACTTTAAATGTCAGAAATAATTTATATTTGTGATTTGATTTTTGAATTAATTTACTTATTTTCCTTTTTTAAACAAGGGTAAAAAAAAAGGTTTTCTGAATCTGAAAATGTTTTATTCATTCATTCATTCATTCTTCTTCTTATTGCCCATTAAATTATCTAATAATGAATTGTTATATTAATTTCTATATAAATAATGTAAATGAATGTACTAATATGCATTTTATTGCACAATTAAAGATTAAATCCCTAAATGCTTTGATGTTCTTGATGTGCCTGACTATCCTTGTCCTCCACACTTTTTACACTCAAACTCTTATCGCATTCACAAAGTTACAATAAAGAAGTCATTTGATGTAAAACCAACATTTAACAACTCAAAACTCACCTTTTAAAATTGCTTTTGGTTAATTTTTGCCTGTTTTATGACTTGTTATCCTATGTGCAGCACTTGTGATTCTCTGTCTAGAAAGGTGCTATATAAATAAAATTTTACTTACTTACTTATTTGTATTTATTCTACATCTCACTCTGGCAAAATTGATAGTATGGATAACAACTTTGGCACTGGTATCATCAGGGCTGGGAGCAGAACATGTGAACTGCCTGTCAGTTTATAAAGGAATGTAGCTACAGTTATAAAAGCGCACAAATATTTGTCTTAGACTGCAAATGCCAAACAGGAGAGACTCTCTGTGCACGATCAATGAACTTGTCACACACAAGAACAGCTCATGGTGAGCACACAATACCCTCAAACACATTACCATTCTGTTTGTTTGGCAAGGGCTGTGGCCCTTTTCAAGCAGGGCCATGCTTTCAAACCAGCTGCACAAACTGATGATGTATTTCGTTTTTAACAGACAGGAGGGATACTTCCCATAGTCTGACCCGTGCATGCCCATCTGTTCAGTGTCATCCTGGACTGCTGCAGCAACACTAAACTACTTTGAACTGATTAATTACATTGAGCTTGCACTGCAATGCCTTATTAGATTTTTGCTACCAAACTGCATGAATTACTGCAACTTATATTTAGAGTATATCAGTAGAATTCAGCTAACAGTATACTATGAAGGGATACTTTTTAACAGTGGAAAGCAAAAATCACATCATTTCGTTGTCATTAAAAGTATTCAGATTAAGCACAGCGATGTTGCAGTCATGATATGCTGCTCTCCCCTCCATAAGCTACCTTCATTGGTTGAAAGTATCGGCACTTGGTATCAGATGGAGCAAATTTTGGGAGCGGCATACCATTGGTCGTTTGCGCCACATGATTTGCAGTTTCAGCCGCTCCTCGTGAGCCCGCGTTTAAGCTACGTGCACGCGCATCCTTCTTTCCTCCTCTTTATCGTACCCGGCATTGATCCCCGTCCGCTGACGACAATGATCTGCTTATTTCTGTCCATATTTGCTCAGATCTTTCAGTCAGGTTGGTAATAAACGTGCTTGTATCTGCTCCTCTGTCACTCACGGGCCTCCAGTCTGACTTTCACAGGATCATTTTCTCCCAGGAAACCCTCCGGACAGATGCCTCGGCTAGCTGCAGGCAGCGGCACAGTTAACCGGTACAGCAGTGGTGTTGTGTTGCCTTTACTAACTTTAGTTTGACAGAAGAAACTCGGACTGACTAGTGGTTAGTTTTTCTGTGACCGTGGGTGATACTGCAGTGTGGCCAGCTTGTTAACTAATCTATGCTGAGAGCCGCGTGGTCCATGTGTCGTCCTCAGCGTGAGAAAAGTTGATTCATCATCCTATTAATAGCGCGTGTGTGCGCTGATTGGCTGCTGCAGGAAGAGCTTTGCAATGGGGCCGAGAAAGAGGGGACAGCCAGACCGGTCCGAGCTCGAGGATTTGGTGGCTAAACACGCGAGAATCGAAGAATTTTGTGAGGAACACCCAGAAAGTTGTAAGCGCGAGGTTTGTGGCACGAGCAGCTGAGCGTTAGGGGCGTTAGGTTTGATCCTCCACAGGCCTCCACGGTGTGGGAAATGTAGTGTGGATGAGTGACGAAACGTCTCTCCCACTGACAACGCTACGTGCAGATGAACAGAATCAACCTTTTGGCATTTACTTATCTGGATGATTGAGCATGCATCAAGACGTAGTGTGGTTAAAACAGCAAATGCACCTAGTGCTTTCAGACGTGTGCACTTTTGCTTGCGAAGTTTTAAAAGGGGCTTTCTGTGCTTATTTTCAACTCTGTATTTCTATTGTTGGGCTCTGCACGATTAACAGTTCCAAATATTCATTGTAGACGTTTTACTGATCTGGGTGTAGCCATTCAGTTCATCCCTGTGGAAACAAGAGGTTTAAACCAGGGGTGCCAAACATAAGGCTCCAGGGACCAGAATCACCCGGCAATAAATAAACATAAATTTGGGGCTCTTAACTGTATTTAAGACCTCCCCCACAAACCCCCCCAGAAATATTTCTGGTTTTTTGTTTCCACAGTAAAATAAGTGGTAGCACTTTATAATAATGTCCCACTATTAAGCATTAGTAAAGTTTAATTCATCATTTATATCTTTACTCCTCTTTAGCATGTGTTTTATAAATACAGATGTTTATTCAGCTGTTACTGTTTCACCTTGTATTACTATCACTGCTAACAATAATCATAATCATGGTCATAATAATAAAATGTCTGTATTTAAAAATTGCATACTGAGGAGGAGTAATGCTTTGTAAATGATGAGTTCAGCACTTGCTAATACCTTAATAATGCCAATCTGTGTAACATCATTATATAGTGCTACCAAATAAATGCACAAAATACTGTATTTACTGTGAATTAACAAAAAGTTTCCTCCTTATATTTACAGGACAGTTCGGCCAACAAGCTATGAGAACCTTTTCCGTAATTTTACACATTAACTTCTTCCAGTTTAAGCCCAAAGAGTTGTGCTGACAGCTTTCTTTCATTAACTACAACAGTGAGAAAACTGGGCTGTACTGTTGCCATCACACTTCCTTTTCTTATATTGAGAGATCTCTGGGACAAATGTGGCCCACGCTGATGTCATTCTTTGATATTTTGACCGGCTTTGATGTGAGCAGCCAACACTGTAACGGTACATATGTGACATAAAATAAGGAAATGCACAACAGGCCCCCTTTAATGTGTCTATGCGCAGAGTGCAGTGGCTACAAGCAGAATAATTGTAATTGTATTGCTCATTTAAGCTCAAGTGTAAGCAAGTTTTATTCAACTCTAGGCTGGACTGGGGTGAATGAACGCACCTTCGTTGCCGTAAAACCAGATGGCGTGCAGCGGAGACTGGTGGGCGAAATCGTGCGTCGTTTTGAGAAGAAAGGCTTCAAACTGGTGGGGCTGAAACTTGTGCAGGTATGCCTGGAGCAGCTGCGTGTTTCCAAAATATTTTGATCTGTGACCCATGAACCACGGTATTATCCATTAATCTGTCGTGTGTGTGTTTGTATACCAGGCCTCAGAGGAGCTTCTTAGGGAACACTACTGGGACCTGAGGAGCAGGCCCTTCTTCGGTGGACTCGTAACCTACATGAGCTCGGGACCAGTTGTTGCGATGGTGAGACTCCTCGACGTGATGCGCACATTGTTCCACGCTGAGGTTTTCGCAGTAGCTTGTGGGGTCACTCAGATTACAGATGTGCTGTAGTGTACCTCTCTGTGCTCCTCCAGGTGTGGCAGGGCTTGGATGTGGTCAAGACTGCACGGAAGATGTTGGGAGAGACCAACCCTGCAGACTCGCTGCCTGGAACCATCCGGGGAGATTTGAGTGTGGAGGTGGGCAGGTGAGCGATTTCACTCTACTTAAAGGAGAATTAGATTTTTATGCCATGCATTTTTATTTATTTCAATTCAAGCTGAATGTCTCAATTGATTTGTATCATTGTGATGGTACACAGAGGCAAAAACTGTCACTGACAGTTTGCTGATATTAATTGCAGAGTTCAAATGATTAGTTAATCAATATACATGGTAATTATTGAAATTTTAAGCTTTCATGCTTTTTTTGGAGCTAACAATCTTAGAAACATGTTCTGCATGGCCTCTAGTAAGTCTGTGAGGAACCTTTGAGTCTTTTTTGATCAAGATAGGTGCTGCCATTCACATTTTAAACATGCTGTCTCAGAGTGATATTCAAAAACTACTTGTTACAGCTAGACTGTTGTAATTTCTTACCATCAGGATGTCCTAAAAGCTCCCTGAAAAGCCTGCAGTTGATCCCGAATGTGGCATTGAGAGCACTGGCAGAGACTAGAAAGCCTCTATATAGCCTTTCATTTTACATGAGTCCTTAATTACACCTTCCTCTGTCTCTTTCTCCCTCTGTTGTTGGGACTGCTGTCCCTCCTCCTGCACTTCTGCACTGCTGGTGCTAGCAACAACAGCCTCCTGTGACTGCGAGAGCTTGTTATTAGTTGTTGCTGGTACTACTGTTGACTGTGCAGCTGCAGCAGCTGCCCCGACAGCTAACATGTCAAAGGACCTTATTATCCTAAGGGTGCCAGTAGAGCTGGGCGATATAAGATTTTTTCATATCACGATATGTTTTTTTCATTTCAGGCGATAACGATATCTATCACGATATAAGCCAAATAACTATATTTGTAAGATTTAAATGTGCCGTTGCTCACAAGTAAAATGTGAAATAATTAGCAGCTTGTTTTTATTTAAATATTTATTTCCCATAATAAGTTCAACAGGGTAGATGTACTTAAGGAACATGAGACTTTTTCAGATAAATAAAGGCAAATATTGCAAACTACACAAAAGGCAGCCGCTAAAGCGTTTAAGTTTCAAAATAGAACAAACGAAACAGACTAAATTGTCAATTCCACTTAGAAACAAAATATTAATTCTAAAAATAAATCTTAGTTTGTTTTACAGAAGAACAGACAAAACTGACTAACTTTTGTCAATATCAAATAAACTGAGAACTAAAAGGAAATTCTCAATCTCTCCTTTTCTAGTCCACACGTAAATGCAAAAACTGAGTTTTCAAAAATATCCACCCTGGCCGGAGTTTTTAAAAATCTTCGTTTTCAGTGACCAAAAACGCCGTTTACGTGTGGACGAAAGGTGCAAACGCATAGAAAAATCTGTGTTTTCAAAAATACCCGGGTACGTGTGGACATAGCCTGAGCATGCACCAGTTTATTGTATTTCCAGACTTGCTTTCGGCACAATTTACAGTGCACGCTACTCTGTTTTTTGTCAGACTTGAAATAGCCGAAATACCTTCACACTACGGAACTTCTATGGCTCTTCCGTTCGACAATCTCTCCGGCATTGGAACCATCATCTGTTTTCTCTTTGGTCACGCTCGGTTGATTTTTCTAGTCGGCACACTCATTTCCTCCATTACCCGGGCGGTACGGTGGCTGGCTGCTTCCCAAACAAATACACATGGTGCGGCTTGGCACTTGTGCTGTACGTAACAAGTCACGTGACGTGACGCTGCGGCTGTGATTGGTTCGGCTCTGCGCTACTTAATTTGGATTGGCTGTTCTTTTTTTTTTTTTTAAGAGGACAAGAGCGGCGAGGTCTATCGCAATAGTTTAATTTTTCTATCGAGAAAAAGTTATATCGCGATACATATCGTTATCGTTCTATCGCCCAGCTCTAGGTGCCAGTATACCTTCCTCATTGGTGGCTTGCTTACTGACACAACATCATCACACGGTCACTTCTATTCATGCTCAGAAAGATAGTCGCCACTCAGACAATGCCGACGCATAAGCGCTGATATAACATCAGGCTTTAAGGCTTGTCGAATTTCCCAGAGGAACCCACCCGAGGGATTAATAAAGTTCTATCTTAAGCCTTCCTTTTTGTTAAAATTATAGTTCACGCTGGATCAGGTGACCCTGAATCCTCCCTTGTTATAGGCTCAGACTTCTGCAGGACTTCCCATAATGCACTGAGAACTTCTTCTCCACTCACCTCTTTTCACTACTGCATGTCCAGTTTTGGGAAGGTTACTTTTAAAATGTATTCCGTTACAGAATACAGAATACATGCCCCAAAATGTATTCTGTAACGTATTCCGTTACGTTACTCAATGACAGTAACGTATTCTGAATACTTTGGATTACTTAATATATTATCATGCTTTTTACAACAACGTGAATGTACTATTGCTGTGTGATTTATTACTATTACTGAAGGTCCGCGACTCCGAACTGTAGTAAAGGGACCTCTGACTAATACGGCGGGGTCCCTGTCGGCTCGTAGCCGAAAAATAGCTTTACTTTGTTGTGTGGGTCAACAATTCTTGCGAGAGACAGAGAGAGGCGTTGAAAGGCTGCTCCAACGGAACTTATTGTTTTCGGAGGAAAACACGAACACGGTGTACAGTCGAGTCCTAATAGCTTACTTACAACTGGGCTCGTCAGGCACTCTTATTGGCTGAAGTGGTTATTATTATATTTACATGCTTCCAGCTCCCGTTTTTCCTCGATGACAACTCGTACCTTTCCACTCCCCTTTTTCTCCCTCCTCGCGCTCACAGACACATAACGTGTATGGCAGTCCATTCTCCCTGCAACACGGACTACACTGCCCATGATGCTACATTCTTTAGAGCTATGCTTGTAGCATTCTGCCTGTTAGCTTAGCACAACAACAACAACAACAACGAAAAGGCGCTCTCTCACCCAGGAAACACACAGTCACAGAGAGAGAGAGAGCGTCGCCCTGTAACCATGGCAACCGTAACCCTGCCGCCTGGAACAACAGAACGTAGCTGTCAAACAAAACCCAAACAGTCCTGACCCGCGACAAAATGAAACAGGAAAGTACCGCAGTGTAATCCATTTATTTCAACAAAGTAACTGTATTCTGAATACCACCTGTTTAAACGGTAACTGTAACGGAATACAGTTACTCATATTTTGTATTTTAAATACGTAACGGCGGTACATGTATTCCGTTACTCCCCAACACTGTGCATGTCATAGTTTTGTCGTCCCTCTCACAAAGCTCCTGTTTTGTCCTTGTTTCCCTGTGCGCTCCGTTTCCCTTTTCTCTCGTTTTCATAAGGGAACATGTGATTGTTGGGCCTTTGCTTTGCAAAATAAAATGACGTGTTGTTGTCAATTGGTCCTATATAAATAAAGCTGAATTGAATTACTGTAAACATCTTAAATCAGACTTTTTGAGATGTCATCAACTTCAAAAAGTCTTTATTTGGAAAAATAAAGTCAATGATGAGGACAAACAGGTGAATTGTCCCTCAGACCCCTGCTTATTATTAATGAATGACTCAGTTTGTGTTTGGGGCAGATGGTATTTCGAGTCTCAGTGTTCTTTAAATGTTTGTTGGCAGAAACGTGATCCACGGCAGCGACTCTGTGGAGAGCGCGCAGAAGGAAATCTCTCTGTGGTTTCGTCAGAGCGAGCTTCACCGCTGGGAGAGCAGCAGCAGCCGCTGGCTCTACAACTGACTTTCTGCACGAACACTGTCCGATCGTAAACGTTTTTTTGTTTTTATCATATAAGGTGGATCACGTCATACCTCAGATGAACTGTTTGGCTTTAGTAGTTTGTAGATACTTGAAAGCTCATCTCTGCCGTCCTGTATTTCATCTTTTTCATACATTATTTTATATCTTAAGGGAGGTGAGACGACACTACCAAGCAAAATGCACTAAGTGAGCAATAACCTGGCTTCTGCTTTCTTTCCAGCTTTTGCTTGTTTTTTCAGTCCACAATATTAAAAAGTAAAACTCAGAACGAGTTTGAGAGGCACTGATGTAAGCAGTTCATGTATGGTACAAACATGTAATGTTTATATGAAGCGTGTCCCATAGATGAATGTTTTTTTATATTTTATTTTGGCACTTCTAACTAAACGGGAGCAGTTTACCAACACATTGTCTTTGCCTTGCACACATGTTCAGCTTCTTGTACTTTCCAAGTACAAAGATCATGTAAAAGTACTTGAATGTAAACTTTCCAGCTCCCCAAATGCATATAGCCTGTTAAAGTGATGCTGCACTAAATAATGTTTACCTGATTGGTCACATTTATGCTTTTATTGGCTGTTAAGAAGCTTTATTTTACCACTGTCCAAAAAAAAAAAGAATAAACCTAACATACTTTTTAAAATGTTCTTCTTGTTGTGAAGTGAGACACACACACACAGACGACACAAACCCGGGTTAATTGTTCTGAGCACACATATGTTTAATATTTAATACACAGAGATGGAGATCAATGCGAGAATTTCCATACTGAACAAAGAGGATGGGTTTCAGTGGAGATTTACACAACTCCCTGTACATACGATGACAACACGCCACTGTTCACCGTCCCATCAACAGCCAGGCAGAGAAATGAGAGAGATGAGATCTGGACTGAACCCTCGACACAGTGGAACTCCTTTTGTATGTGGACACAATCTGACCTTAGAGCCCCATCAGGACTCTTATGGAGGCGACTCATTGTGACATGTGAAGCAACATGTTTTAATCAGCAGCTGGGAGAACCCAGGCTTCTGCAGGGGGTTGGAAATTAAGTAATTTGACTTCCTATTTGTTCCGTGTATGCTCATCCTGACTTGAACGCCACACTTTTGTGTGAACTTTGACCTTAAACCGAGGCCTCAGCTTTCTGCTTCCTCGCACACCGTCTAAGAATATGTAGATGCATAAAGCAGAGTCCCTGATTGTTAATGGTCTGCCAGATGGCCGTTGGTAGGACTGATGTCTACATGCCGGTGTTGCCTTTCCTGCTGCTGCTGTTCTTTTTCCTTATTTTTGTGCATTTTGGGGCTTTGCTTTAAAATGAGGTGGAGTTTTCACTGATGATTAACTAAATGGAGGAAGATGAGGAATAACTCTGGGGCAGATGCAGGACAATTGAGGTAAATATAGGAAGAGATACAGTGTGCTTACAGGGTGAATATAAGGTTGATACAGAGAAGGGAGGTAGTTATGAGGCTGGGTTACAAAGCTCATGAATCATTACAATGCCCTGCGTGGGACAGAAACAGGATGGCAGGCAGGTTTCTAGGTTTTAAGGTCTGGGACAGGAGGGGGTATAATAGTTACAAGGGACGATACACGGCTTTAATGGTCGTTTTAGAGCCAAAGGGGGGACTTTTACATGACCGGGGGGAAATTACAAGGTTTGGGTGGCTGAAAGCTTCTGGGCAGGAGAAGAGATCTCGTTAAGGAGATGGGTGGATGCGTGAGGTGTTAAAGCAGATCTCAGGTGTCACTCGGGTACATAAGACACCTGCCAGACGATGATGTGGCTCCGCTCAGCTTTGCACAAAGTAGGTTTGTTCTGCGAAGCCCCACCACCACCATTTTCTCCTTCCTCCGTCTCATCATCCTCTCCATCGCCTGAGAAGAAAGAAAAAACAAAGCAGAGCCATGAAAACATGAAAGCAAACTTTGTGCTCAAATAGTTACAAGCATTTTGTGTACTTTTTGAAACTGTTTCATTCATCATAATTTGATGTGATACTATTGTACTTTTCATGAGTCTAAATACACTCACGTTGCTCTTTCAGACAGCTAATCAGCTTTGCTGTTCAAGCAAAAACAAAGACCGTCTGCTGTTATTTACACTTAACCAACTTACCTGGATGCTGTGGTAAAGAAGCAGGCATGAGAAAGTACATAACTATGCTGGTGACATGGATTATAAAAGGCATGTCCTATTCCAGTAGGTTTCTTTAACCTTTAATTAACTAATTACTCATTACTTGCTAATGAACCATCCAAGTCCAAGACCATTACAGGACCAAACGGAAAAAGTTCCAACTTCTCAAATTAAAAAACCATGGCTGCTAGGGGTGAGTGGTTCAATCCAGGTATCAGAAACACAAGTACCAATGCTTTTATTGGTATTGGACCGATACTAGTGCCACAGGATCGATAATTTAGTTTGTGAAAATGGAAAAAAACATAAAACGTGTGTTTTGTTGTGTTAATTATTACTGTGGAAAGTAAAAACCACAGTGATTTATTAGCCCTCTCCTACATAAGCTGGCTTTAAAAGTTGTACCTTTATTAGTGTTGGGTACTTACCTTACAATATAAAGTGCCTTGAGGAAACTGTTGTTGTGATTTGGTGCTAAGTAAATAAAACTGAATTGAACTGAATAAGTTAAAAGTATGAATATCGGTATTAGTATCGGCAATACTGTATTTACTCGATATCAGATCGATACCAAAATATGCAGTATCGGATATACGCACTGGTTTCAGGACAGGTTTGAATGCTCACCTATGCGGAAGTCGATGTAACCCTCGCCTCCACTCAGCACCAACACGTTCTGAACACTCTGCGCCTCCGTCTCTGTGGGAGCGGTGGAGCCCTGTCCTTCTGATGGACTGTCCAACACACTGCCATTTAGGGTAGCCAGGACATTGCCTGTCACCAAAAGAAAAAGAAAAACAGGAAAGAAAGATGTTACTGAAAATGACATTTACGTATTGAAAGTGTCACTGATGACACCTTCACAAAGTAACAAAACACAATCTTTCTTTAACGTCAGATTAATATATCAGAAAGGTTTGGAAAGAAGCAGAGCTTAGATAATAAATAGTCACTAACATTTTGGGAGCGATGGAACAGTATTATCACAGATTTGTGATGTCTACATATGTGTCTTTTAACATTTAAGGCAAGACGTGTAAATTTAAACATGCCTATTAGTGCACAGTCCATTTAAAATTCAGAATTAAAGGGAGCAGAGATTCAGGCAGAGATTCAAGCCTACCCGGCACAGAGACGAAGAACTTGACAGCATCACGGTGTCCATGGAAACAGAGTTGGGCCTGTGCCATTGAGCAGTAGGGGATGAAGCTGCCGCTGCTCTTCTCAGAGCCATCGTCGCCATACACATGGATCACCCCGCCAGAAGATGTAGGTGACACCTTATTGGCTGATAGAGAGAGCGTAAAGGGTAAGAGTACACGAGTAACACGTGTTTGTGAACAAATCACATTCGGTAGCATGACATCATCAAATAAAAATTAACTTTCCACAGATCAACTGAAAACAAAGGATTTTTGAAAAAAAAATCTCAGCTCGCTAAAAGACGCCCGCTGCATGCAATGGATTTGTTACGCATAAAAATAAACAAATCATAGACATGCAAAACAAATCCCAAGTAAAAAGCTGCTTTTAAAGTTCAGCAAACTGTGAAATCCTTGCACACAGTGTACTCTGTGACCTTCAGCTAAACTGTTGCACTGCTCAAAGAGCTGGACACGTACCCAGAACAAGCACATAGCAGACAAAGTTTAACAGCAAGTGACATGTTGTATCAGGAGACACGGAGGCTCGACCGGGTGAAAAGGAGGTTAGGAGCGCTCCCACTTACCCCTCAAACCCAGGAGCTGTCCTCGGTGAAGGACCACCGCTACGGGAGGCGGAGGAGAGTGGAGGGAGAGCGGGAGAAAGAGCACAGCAACAGTAACAGTTACGACGGAGAGTTTGTGAAAGGGGTGAAACCACAGAGGGAAGCAAAGAAAAACAGAAGGTGGAGAAAGTTGGGGAGCTGATGGGGAGAAGAAGAAGGAAACTAAAGAGACTGATAGAGAGTGCTGCGGTAGCGGAGAGTGTTTGTGTGGACAAATGAGCCAAATTCGGCCACCTAATGAATTTCCTTTACGGAGGATATTTGACAAGATTGGGTTCATGTTAAGTTTACTGTAGTCCTACCTGCTGAGCTTCAGATTCAGCACACATTCAGTTTGTTTGTCTTCGTTCACTGTCATCTAAATTTCATTTACACTCTTTTTTCCTCTGTCTTTTGCGTAACCTCTGTGCTGCTCCAGTCCTGCCTGTTTATTACAAAAAGAACTAGCTCAGACCAGAAACTGCATTTCCTCTAGGAGCCACTTACCACCAATTGTAGCAGCATTATTGAAAAGGACACAGATTGTGGAGCGCATGCAAGTCAGACTTTAGGAATTCTGCTACTTAAAATCATCATCTCACGAGGCTGTCCTTAACTTAAAACTTGCAAAATCAATTTCATTATAAAGTAAATAAAGTATATTTTGATGATTATGATCATGGTGTTATGTGTGATTGATTGGGAAGTGTCCCTTTCTAATGGATTATTGAACTCATGTCTGTGTGGTTCAGATCATTGCAGAGGTTTTGGTGAGTTAAAGTCCTAGTGTTTAATTATCCAGTATGGGTGTCTGTGTTACACCATGGGGAAGCTGATAAATTAGGACTCCATCACTTCAACCTCATCAGGTTAAAAAAACAAAAAAAAACAAAAAAACTTTAAAAGTTGAATTTTAAAAATGCAGTTTAAAAGCAGTGGGTGAGGTCACAGTGACTACATAAATATTTGATACTGCTTATAGCTGAGGGTGGAGCTGGTTTGCATGGAGATGCCTAACAAGTGCATTAAACATCTGCTTTGATAGCTTGGGCAGGGTTTCTTTGTAGTGAGTGTGGTTATTACCTCCCTTTGTGTTTATAATGGCTTGCTCCATGAGTAATATAAGTCAAGTTGTGCCCATTTGGTCAGTTTATAAGTTCTTCTTTTATTTTGTAAAGTGCTGTTGTGTTTTTGATTTACCTTTTAACATTTTGGAGGGTAAAATAAAGCCAACTTTATGAACTGTACACCTGTATCTGTATCCTTTGGGAGCCTGGTCCCGTGCATCAAATGTAACAAACATTTGCTGACAGGTTATCCAGATATTCTGCTGTGTAAACCACCTAAAACTTCAAGTATTTATGACAAATAATCACCTTTGATCCTTTAGGCACCAAAAAATAAAGAAAAAAGACTCATACTCTCTGTCAGTGGGATGGAGATGATGACACCGTTTCCAGTCCCGACCCAAAGACGATTTCCACCAATCAGAAGCGCTGTGATTCGCACAAAAGAGAATCCCAGCTTGCCGGTACCTACAAGACACAACCAGAGTGAGTGGGATGCTGCACAGATCGCATGCAACTCCAAAAGTGAAACGTCACACTTCACAAAATAAACTAAGATAAACTCACCCAGCATCTTGCTGACGTATGGCTCTATGTCTACATCCTGGAGGTGCTGGTGCGTGTGCGCATGATAGAGACGCAAGGTTGAATCCAGTCGGATCGACACCCAGACTCCATCACCGATCCAGGCTAGCTGCCGTACCTGACTCTCCCTCCGAGGGTGGGCATCGAAGGACTTCTGCCAAACAGAAAGGATTTAGTGGTGTTTATTATATTATTACAACTAAAAACAACACGTTTGCAGCACTGAAGCTGCAGACGTTTCTTCAGCACAGCGATGCGACAGCGGGCTCGTGCCTCACCTCTATCTGCATGCTCTTTGGCTGAATGACGTGGATCTTGTTCTTGTAGCCGCACCACACTTTATCGTGGACGACGGCCATGCAGCGGATGGAGTGATGAGGTCGGCCGAGGTCCATGAGGTGGTAGTTGGACAAATCCCACTGGCCATCTGATGACGGAAACACACACATTAGCTAAATGTGTTTCTGTGAGTTTTTGCACATCTCTGCTTCATTAAATGAGGTAAATAAAGGGACTGTCCCTGTAACTGTCCTCTGGAAACACTTTGAATCACAGCCTGTTAGACAACTGATGAATCTCAGACAAGAGATTTCTCAAGACCTGAGCTGCCGAGCTAACCTAGCTAACAATAATACTGTGGGTTGAGGCTATTTATTTATATAAAATCAATATATGGAAGAATTAATACAAAGGTAAATAAACATACATATAAATGAAATCATCCCTACATTCCTTTCTAATGTGCATTTTTGTGCCTTTTGTGTCATATTACTGGAGTCATTTATCGACTGCTTTCTCTATCTTTGATTTTGACTGTGCACGCACATTGAACTGGTGGCAACGCTCCAATTCCACCTGCAACCATAACTTCCCCTAACAGACTAACGTCTGGTGTCTCTGTTAAAGTTCGATTACCCTCCGATCTGTGGAATATCGCGAGTGTCCCATCGGCGAGGGCAACCAGCACGCGGCCTTTCACATGCCTGCAATTACAAGGATGGAGATCACTGGACAAACTGAAACTCATAAAAATAAAATCCTCGACTCTGCTTAAAACTATATATAAAAATAAGAGATGCATTGATGTCTTTTTCTTCTTCTTACACCAGACTGAGCACTGAGTCTTTAAGTTTGATGGAGTGGAGACACTTCTTCCAGTTTCCCACAGCTGAGTGGACATAAAGCCTGGAAGGAAAAACAGAATCAGGTTACTCCCGAGCTCACAGAAACTATAAGATGCACAAGATTTATGTGTGTTTTAGCTGGAAGGCACAAGGATAAGGATAAAGTAACTGTAAAGCTGTTATGTTTATCAAAAAGCATCCATCAAATGTTGATTTAAGCTTTAACTTACTCTAGTTGACTCTAATGACTCTAATGACTCAGGGTTAAAAATGCTGAAAAACGCCATAAACTGCTGTGATAGTGGACACTGTGAGGCTTCAGCAGACGTTGTGAGTGACTCACCAGCCATTCTGGGCCCCGAGCCACATGGTGGGGGCCACGCTGGTGTAGTTTTTGGTCTCATCACCTCCATCCTCTGACTCTGGAGGGTGTGATGTTTCCTCCTTGGACTGGCCTGAGCTCCTGTGTGGAAAATTCAGAGTTTCAGGTTCCAAACAGGGAAGTTGATCCACTTTTGATGGCATGCTTACAGTAACTGTTTCCTTCCCTTGTCTGATAACGTGCTATTTAATTTATCCTAGACAATCCTGAGGACTTGTCAGACTTTGACCTCCTACCTATCAGAGGCATCTGCTGGACGAGGCTGAGGATCAGTGAAGACGTGCTCAGTAAACGGTCCCGGAGGTCCAGATCTCATTTCTGTGTTGCTGGCCGTTGACTCGGGAACTTCTGTGGCCTCCGTGGCTTCCTCGGCTGATTGGGCTGGGTGAATCTTCCCATTCATCGGTGGAGCAATGGGAGCTAAAGCAAAATGACACTATGACATCCACACCTCTCACTTTCCTTAAAAGTACATGAGTGAAGGAGTATCTATCATGCGCCCACCTTGTCCTTTGTCCATAATTGGCGTATCTGTGCGAGAGGAACAGTTGCTACGTGCAACGCTGCAGTTGGTGGCGCAGCCGACTAGAGTGATGCCGGCCAACATGCCCTCCACGCTGCCGGTGTCCTCTCCTCCCCCTGCTCCACCTTCACCTGGATCCAACACGATCTCTCCGGCTGGATAGTCGTTCTCGCTGGCAGCTGTGCACAGGCACACACCCACAGACAGACACACAGACGCACTTTAACATATGAAAATGCAAGAAACCCAACATTTACCGCAAAGCAACAAGAAGTTGAAGGCAGTCACATGTTCGAACATCTAACAAAGCAGCACTTCCACTCTCACCTGGCACGCTGGAGATGCAGAGTACATGGGCATTGCAGACATTGAACTGGTCAACCAGTGAGCCGGGCTGGTTGGCATCGATGATGACCACCTTGCTGGCAGAGTGGGTGCTGGTGAGGATCCACACTCGACTGCTCATTGTGTCTGTTTCCTGGAGCTCCTTTGACTGAGGGAGCAAAGGAAAGAGGAGACAAAGATGACAAAGAGAAAGAGCACAGATGTCTTTAAATGATCACTGCTCCCTGATTATTGTGGAAAACGTGACGAGGAAATCTCACAGAAGTGAGATGTGGATAATGTGGACCTGCTGTTGTTAAACTACGTCTCAATACCTGACAACAAAAATGGCATCTTAGACACTTTCCTTCTCTACTCTGCACATTAGATAAACATGGAAAACCCAGCAGAAAATATCACTTCATTGCCAACCAGCTGCGTTACACATTTTCCTAGAGTAGCAACATGAAACAACAAGCTCTGGTTTAACTCTCGTAAAGACGACATGTGACGACCGCCCCTGGACCCTTAATGATAATTAGAACAGATTTGGATTCTTCAAATACAGCAGAGATGAAATATGATAGAAATCACTCAGTTACACCAAGTAGGTGTTCAAAGGGGGAAAGTCCTCTCCACCCCGAAGAGGAGGTGTGGCTTGTTTCCAAACAGCAGCATATGTGCCCATTGTCTCAGTGCTCTAAGAAGCCCTTAGGACAGGGATGTGAGTCGCATACACCACCCTTTTTTTAACTTATTGTAAAAAACACAAATATTTCTATAGCATGCGGTGAAAAAATAGGAACTTTTCTGTCATTTAACTGTTTTTGTATTACTTAAGTACTTATGGTCTCAGGTCTGTATCAGTAGAAAAAGATGTAAAACAGTTAAAAGACCCAAGTTAAATAGTTTTCCACATTTTCCAAAGCTGAGCAGTGGGCCAGATCTGAGGCTTTGAGATGCTTTTATTTCTTTTTGTTTCATAATCGATGGGTCAGTAAAGGAAGCACCGAAGCACCATTCATTAGTATTTGGATAACTCCGCCTGCTCCTACAATGGCTCCTGGACAGATCTTCACTTAATCCTTCTAAGCAGAATTAAATTTGCACACAGCCATGACTCGTGTATGCTATCTAGAATCGTTTTGAGCCGTTAAATGCATCTAAAGATTTTTTTTTAGACAAGAAGACAGGAAACGTGGCGAAAGACATCCAGTAAATGGCCTCACTGCACATTTGCACCCTTGTCTACTCGGTGAGTGAAACCAGCACCAGCAGAAGTATTTTTAGACATACTCTAATCGACTGAGGATAATTCTTGCACATATTAACTTATAGTGTTCTGCGTTAGCCAACATGAATGCCTGTTTTGAAAGCGAGCTGTAATCACCTTCCTCTTCTCGGGAGACGTGTGGTTCTTCTTCTTATCAGCTCCGTCCTCCTCAGCGTGCAGAGGGTCGGTGCTGCACGCTGGTGCTTTCTCTGATGTCTCCTGGCTGCTGACTCTCCATCCTGTCAAATCCACTCCTGCTGCACACCACAGCTACACACATGTGCACACACAGACACACAGGCATAATAAATACATATATACATATTATATTAATATATGTGTTTTCTAAAAGCAAGCAGATGCCTGCAATAGTGACCTTTTTAAAAATGATTTGGAGGCTTAATGTGGCTCCCGGTGCAAGAGTCATAATTTTGGTCTTATAATGTCGCCTTCAGATAGAATAATTATTTATAGCTAAATAACAGAGTTTAGCACAGAGACATTCAGCTCAAGTGCTTTATGATGACTCTGTGAGTGTGGGCTGATCATATTTGATTAGCAGTGACTGAACACCAGCTGTCACCAGATCCTCATGAAAATGTCGCTTGCAGTGAGATAGCAGAAAAGAAACACAAACAAATGTTTTCAGGGCAAAATAATCTGTATAGTCTTGTGACTTTGGGTCATAAGCCAGGCTTTTGAGTGATGTGGAGTTCATGATGTGTTCTTTTGAGTCTTAGATGTCTATTATGTACAATATTATTTCCTAGTTCTGTTATATTCTTCCTTAGATGATGTCTGTTTAATGCTCATATGTCCTATTCTGAGTGTCAGTGTTTATGTTTCCTGTTTAGTTTTGCTAGTCTCTCATCTCCTTAGTTAGATTCTGTTCACCTGTGTTTTATTTCCCCCCGGCTGTTTCCGCTCTCTCTTTTACCTCGTGTGTATTTAAGTCCTCAGTTTTCCTCAGCTCTTTGTCGTGTCCTCCACCATAGCTGTGTGTCTCTCTGCCTTCTGTTCAACTCAAATACTTACCTAGTTTCTGAAGTTTTTTGTTATTCCTCTGAATGATCAGCATTAAAGGTTGATTTTAAGTTCACATTATGTCTCTGGAGTCCACTTTCTGCTTTTGCACAGCTAGACTTTGACATTTGAAGTTTTTTTCCCCCCAGTATTGATCATTACAAACGGTTAATTACGGGATACAACATGTCTCGAGATCTCCTTTACTGAAAAGTCTATTCTTGGTTTGTGTGACCTGTGTGCTTCATGGGCAAGTCACTAGAAAATAACTTTCCCCAAGAATGCCATCAACCTCCAGCAACCAACAATCATTGTTCCTTTACAAATGGTTGCCAGATGGTCACAGAGCAGTCTCAGGGCCCGTGTGACTGGGGTCTTATTCACCATGGTTGCCATATGTCCGAAATGGCAGGCAAGTTAATGTCACATGGTTAGTGGTAATAATTCTACAAAACCTAAACAAAAAGACATTTAACGACAGATCTGAGGTGTTTTTGTTTTTTCACAGAAAACCCTCATCCCTCCTGATTTTCTCCCACCTTCCTGTTGGGATCCTTCTCCACCAGAGGGCGACAGTAAACTGGGACGGGGACATTCTTCATGCGGTTATCCTCTTTCTCGTTGGTTGTCTAAAAGCACAGGTGGGAATTTGTCAGCAGAAAAGCAAAAGCAGTGAATTATCATCTGGTCTCCAGTTTTACTGGACACTGAAGAAAATGAAAACATTCCCAGTATGTGAATGTGCTGTAAACAGCACATACACAGCAAGCATTAAAGGAAAACTCCACTGCTTCTCTCCTATCTGCAACCCTGTAAAGCCTGAACCATGAAATAATTGCCAGACAATTTACATTTTTTAAAAATGGGAGGTTTTTTTTAACCTATAGAATTTTTTTTAAAAGATATGAAATATCAGTTTGCATACATGACTTTTAAGTTGTATAAATCTTGCTACATCTGGCATTTTTGTGCAATTTATTTCTCAAAGTTTGTTAAAAAAAATCACAATGATGATGTAGATGTCTAAAAAATCTAATGTATAAAATAAAACACTTGGCATTACAGGGGGCTAACACAATCTCAACTCCTTTTTCAGTTCCCTGTTTTTCCCAGGATGCCGCAGGGCTGTCCCCAGAGAGCGTGTGCATTATGCATGAGGTGAGACACATAATTTTAGGGTAAAAGCATTTTACCACTTAGTTAAAGCACCTTTATAAGGAGGTGAAATGACTGGCACAGTAAATATACACAGGTGCAAAACAGTGCAGCTCTCTAACCGAAGTATAATCTTTACACGGCTGCTAACATTTGTAGCTCTACTTGAAAAATCGTAATATATTGATAGAATTCTGTTAGCAAAAGGAGTAAAATGAGACATCTAAACATCTCGGGTTGACAAAACTCTGCCTAATGACTTGGTGACTGTGAGTATTTTTCCAAGTGGATTTTTCCTTTAAGATATTGAGATAATGCACAGGAGTAACATCCATATGTTAAGTAGGGCAGGTTGAGACAGACAGAGGTTAGAGGTTAAAAGGTTGCAACACCACTAGCAGAGGGAGAGGAGATCAGATGGAATAAACTCCACAGGAAGGCCTTCATCAAAGAGCAAGGTGTGTAACACATGTATGTTTTCGAAATACAGCCTTTTCTGATTTGCATCATGCTGAAAAACAAAACTATTCATGCATTTCCAGAGGAACAGTGAATGTACTGTACAGTGGCAACCTTTTCCTCACAGAATAGTCTTTTTGTTAAAAGCCTTCACTTGAAGTGCTCAAAATAAAAGTCTTCCTTAAGCATCTGCACGTCTTTCCTCTGCTATTAGCTGTCCGCTGCTGTCTAGGGGTCAGAGCTTTGGTTGGAAGGTTAAAAGGGAGAGGGAGCCATAAAGGCGCATGCTGGCACTCTGTCGGTCTCACTTGCCTGCTGCCTCTTCAGCGGGCTGT
Source organism: Copadichromis virginalis (assembly GCF_057382275.1). Lineage (NCBI taxonomy): Eukaryota > Metazoa > Chordata > Actinopteri > Cichliformes > Cichlidae > Copadichromis > Copadichromis virginalis. The sequence goes on from NC_140621.1 coordinate 16,734,702, forward strand.
CCTGAGCGCTGTCCGTCTGACCACCAGTCTGTGGGAGACCAGAGTTAGAGCCACCTGCCTACCAGCACCTTCTGCACTCTGGCCTTCAAGCTGCACAGAGCCAACCTTAAAGTCCGCTGGCCGAAATTGAAAGCACGCTTCCATGCTGGGAGCTTAAAATCAAACACTGAGGGTTGTCGGCTCGTCTCCGTGCTGATCAGTTTTAAAATCAGCAAACCTCATAAAAGCCAGAACCCAGAATAAACGGATTCCTCTAACAATTATGTATATCCTGATACTCTCACTGGCCACTTTATTAGGTACACCTGTTTCCACATGGCGGGATCTTTGTACATTTATGCATTTAGACAGACGAGCTGATCTGAGTGTTTCACAAATTGATGATCTACTGGGATTTTCCCACACAACCAACTCTAAGGTTTACAGAGTGTGGCCCTAAAAAGAGGAAATATCCAGTGATCAGATATTTTTCCATCATGTCAGTAAACAGGAAGTTTGTTAGCTAGTTCAGAGTCAGTCATGCTGTCCAGCATGTCAAGCAAATGCTCACTAAAGTACCAAATGCGTTTAAACCACAGCTGAAAATATTTCCAACCGTCTCGTTTACTTCTGTTGGGTAACTTTAAACAGCTCTGCATGCATTAGCAGACAAACTTCAAAAAGACCACATGTTCTCACTGGCTTTTGCGTACTTTTATTTCCTGTTTATACAAATGCCCCGCAGGGCCAACTAGTGATAATTTCACTTTGAAGCTTGGGTAAGCAAATTTAAAATCACTGAATGAAATCTTCTCTCACTGACAGTGTGCTGCAGAATAATGCTCAATGCCCTCAACTTTCACATATAAGAATTAGCATTAAAAAAAGAGGCATGTATAGTTTTAAATAAGATCCAGTAGCTGTTCAAAGGTTCAGAAATGACTTCATAGACTGTCTTGATGCATGCTCAGTCATCAGTCATCCAGGTAAGGATCCCAGAAAGTTGATTCTGTTCACACATCCAAGTGACAAAACGTTTCTCCGACTAAAGACGCTGCGTCCAGATGAACAGAATCAAACTTCTGGGACTTTGAATATTGGTTTTACTGAACTTTTAGTAGCAAACGTAATTGAGAACTACTAAGAAATTCATTCAAACCCAAGTAATTGGCACTCTCATTTAATATGGAGATAATGTGGAACCTGGAGTTTTTCACAACTTTACAAAAGATTTTTAAAAATTATTTTGAACGCACTTAAGTATTCACCCTCTTGCCAGTCAATGCTTTGTTAAAATCTTATGTTTCTCCTCATGTGTGTTTTCTTGTTCGCACAGGCAGCACTCTGGGTACCTGTTTGAATCGAGATGGCACGCTCCAGCCGCAGGTCTGCATGATGCCGTCATCACGGCGCACGTGCTCACGAACCTGCCGGTACTGTTCACGGCGTTGCTCTCGGCGGGCCAACATCGCCGAGTCACTGAGGAGAGACGCAACACCGTTACTGGCCAGTCTGGAAGAAGCGGGAGGCAGGGAAGGGAAGAGAAGAAAAAAGCGAAGCGTTAGCAGCCTGGCCAGCCAGCAGCAGGAGACAAAGAGAAGAGAGATGAAGAAGAGAAGGCAAGTAAAAGCAAGTGCAATAACTACCGCCAAGCAATCTTCTAAAATGACTAAAAGTAACATGCAGTTTAGTGTTTTAAGACATAAAAGAAGAAAATTGGAGGCCTCTGTGTCTGTGTGATTGGGAGGTTGGTGTTTTTGTGGCTTTTGTGTCTTTACCAGACAAACATTTGTGGTCAAAAAACTGCGTTTAAGGGGAAATAAAAGAGGTCTGAGTGGCCACAAGCGAGCGAGCAGCGAGCTGTTTAGCAGATAAGTGTGGGGGTTTAGAGTGATGCGTGATGTGGGGAAGTTCAGCCGCCGCTCACTCTTCAGGGAAGAACTCCAGGGTACGGTTGGAGGTGGAGATCTGACACATGGTGTGGCTGCGTCTCTGAGGGAAACCGGCTGGTGAGGGAGATTTGTAATGGATGTTGACGTTGCAGAACGGCCGCTTGACGGGCGGCGGGCTGGATGATGAGCTGAAGAGACGTGCGAAGCTAGAAGATGGACAGAAAGAGAAATTTGCTTAGGATATTTCTTTTTCTTTTATATCACTATAGAAAGCTGATTAAAAGCAGAATCTCACAATTGCCAGATGGTAGACTTCTTCTTCTCTTGGATGGGAGGATTCTCACGGGATGCTCTGAGGGGGAAAGAGAGATGAAATTAAAATAATAAGACTACTTATAAAAGTTATTTATAGTACTATAATATAACACTTTTAACATTATAAATAGGGCACATGAAGTGAAAACAACTGGAAAGTATAAGAAAATGACAAAAATTGAATAAAAACAGTTAAAAATGCCGTAAAAAATATGATGCCACTCAGAAAAACCACCTCAGAACAACAAGATACTGACACAGAATATGGGTTCACATTTAAGGAAAACTCTGTGTTGACTTTAAGCCCAGAAGCATTTCACTTCCTGTTCTCTCAAGTCTACCTGATCATCTCTGTCCACCGTACGGCCTCCTGCAGCTCCATCAGTCTCTCTTTGTACTGGTTTCTCTCCATCAGCACCCGGGCCATCTCCATCCGGGTAAATCGCCGCCGCTGGGTCATTGTCATGTCGCCGTCTTGCATCGGCGATGAAAACTGGTCACATGAACGAACAGAGACCTGGTGTTAATTTGGAAATCCCTCTCTACATCAGCCTAAAACTAGCCTGTGGCATATGCATGCACTGGCCACTTTATTAGGTACACCCAATCAACTGGTTGTTAACACAAATATCTATTCAACCAATCGCGTTGCTGTATTTGAGAAAGCGGTGATCTACTGGGATTTTCTCACATGATCATCTCCAAGTTTTACAGAGAATGGTCCAAAAAAGAGAAGGTGATAGGAACAGTACTTCAAAAAGTGCTTGTATATATGGATGAATGAGGATTGTTGTACAGAGTACTCGAGTAGAGCAGAAAAGCCTACGTGTGCTACTATTGGAAAAACTTTGACTGGTCCACTGTGTCAATTTGTCCTGAAACATTTGGATGGTGGGGTTAGAATTTGGTGTAAACAACATGAAAGCATGGATCCATCCTGGGTAACGCTGGTGCTGGTGGTGCAGCCGACAAATCTGCAGCAACTGTGTGATGTTGTCACTTCAATATGGAGCAAAATCTCTAAGGAATGTTTCCAGCACTTTGGTGAATCTGTGCCACAAAGTAATGAGACAGATCTGAGAGGATAAGATGTCCAAACCAATACTAGACATTTCAGTCTGAAAGCTAACTGAAGACTTTCTATTCTGCTTCTCATATTTGTATAGAGACATGAACGCATCAGTAGTTCAGCCTGAGGCAGGCACAGTTCTACTCACATCATCACCAACTTCATCCTTGGAGTCCCGAGAAGCCCCCAGAGCCTCTGCTCGCAACCTGCAGCCAACAAACAAAAACACAGATTACATACTCCTCCAAAGCAACTACTAAACAATAACATTTGAACTCAATAAAGTGCTAAAGATGCTTATTAGCTAACAGAAATAGAACAGTTAGATGTCGGCATGTCTCATTAAGATCATTTTAATCATTTATGTTGCTGCGGGTTGATTTGATTGTTTTACTGATGATCTTAAAGGTGGGTGTCATGTGAAAAAACCTATTAAAGTCTAAATTACACAAACGCAAGCACAGCATCCTGCGTCTGTGCAAGGACTCAAACATTCGTTGCTATTTTTTACCTCTTGAGTTCTTCTTCGAGTTCCTTGATTCTGGCATCCACCTTGTTCTTTGACTGTCTCACCGCCTCCAGCTCCTCCCTCAGTACCTCCCTCTCCCCCGACAGCTCGTCCACTTTGGCAATAAGGTCATTTTTGACAATATTTAGAGCATTTCTGCCAAGCAAAGGACAGAAAGGGGATATAGTGGGAAACTACCAGCTGCAATTTCACATTCACATGTAGGGTTTTGGTCTAAGAACATGTTGTATAAGAAAACAGGAGGTAACCATGATCAAGTGTCTCAATACTAAAAACAAATCTTTCAGCGTTTCCTTTGAATGAAATGCAGAAAGGGTGTGACGTTAGCATCATCAGGCGCATATTAGGCTTCACCGAGTCTCTTACTTGGTCTGTAAGAGCTGTTTGTTCTCTGCCAGCATGTTCTCCCACTCCTTGCTCATCCCTGAAACAATCACATTCACATCACTGTTACTCCCCCACAACAAAAATCATAATTTATTTATAAGCCGATCTATTCAATCGACTGATTGATGAGAAAACCATTTATGTGTTAATGCTGCTTTCAAGGCAAACCAAAGTAAGTGTGGGACAAAGGATGAGTTTTCATATAAGAGGTTTAATAAGTTATTAATGATTGAAGTTCTACTATTCACAACAAGGAGAAGTCAAGCTAACAAAGAACTTATCTGTAAAATGTTGGAAACATACTGAGAAATCTTAAAAATAACTCATTGCTCTTATCATTTATGTCTTGAATGTAGACAGAGTAAAGTAGGTTATTTTCACCTTAAACACAAAATCCAAACTAGTTGCAAAATTTTTAAAATTCAGGGTTCATCTTTTAATGATTATAGTATTAGCGTTATCATGCATAAACATGTCATCGTGTTGAAAATTCAATTCTATTTATCGACGTTATTGCCCAAACTGAACTGAAAACCCCCCCCTCCAAAAAAACCCAAACATGGAAGCAAAAGCAAAAGCAAAGCTCACATCGACTCAGAGAAACTCTGAGACATGAGAACGCATCAAAAACAAGCAAAACAAAAACGCCAATGGGTCTTTATAGGTGTTACATTTAGTGGATTATATTATACGCTGGATTAAAAGTGTAAGTTTATGTTGTGGTGTGTGATGTCACTGCAGGGATGGAAAAATAACTCCTCAGTATCAGGATGTCATGTTTTAACACTTCTGACAGCAAATTTAAAATGAGCTCAAATTAATTAAAGAATTTCATCCTGAAGAAATAAAAAGAAAGTTCGATGCAGACCTGTGAAAAAACTAAGCAGACCCCATGATTCAGTAGAAAAACCTTTAACAGCAATAACTTGAATTAATTGGTTTCTGTATGACAGTCTGGCCTACTCTTTTTTACAATGTTGCTTCAGGTCATCGAAATTTGTGAGCATTTGTTTATGCACAGCTCTCTTATGGTCCCACCACAGCATTTCAGTCAAAACCTTGAGTCTGGACTGGACTGGTTCATTGCAACACCTTCATTCTTTACTTTTTCAGCCATTCTGTTATAGATTTGCTGCTGCGCTTGGAATCACTGTGCCATGACCCAGTTTGAGCCGTCTGACAGATGCTTCACACTTGACTGTAGAATATTTTGGTTGACTCAATGACTTTAAGGTGTCCAGGCTGAGAAACAAGCCCAAAACATCACCCCTCCACCACCGTGCTTGACAGCTGGTATGAGTTGTTGGTGCTGTGCAATATGAGAAAGTATCTCCATACTTGTTCAGTCTTTTTCTAATTGTACTGTCATTATCAGTAACATTTAACATGCCTATAGACGCCTATAGAATTTCCTGAGACATTCACTCATGGGAAGATTGGCATCTGTCTTGAATGTTTTCATCTTTCTCACTGTAGAATTAAGTTGTTTGGAAATGACCTTTTAACCTTTCCCAGATTGTTGGGCATCAACATTTACTCCTCGAAGATCATCGCTGATGTCTTTCCTCCTTAGCGTTCCTCCAGACCAGCAAACTGCCAAAACCTCTGCTTTGATGGAGGTGCTCACATTCGCCGATGATCAGTTAGTCAAGTGCATTTGCTTGGCAGCTACTGACCCTCTTAATTCCCACTGAATCACAGGGTGATTGAATCACATAGTTCTTGAACTGCACACAGTCATATGAAAACTTTCTTTATCACATGACCGCTTTTGAGCTCATGCATTTCTTAATTTGTTATCATTGCCTGACTCTCTTTTGTTATTATATCTTCCACTATATATACATTTAGTATTTGTTTGAATAAGAGCTCTGCAACATCTCTTTAACACTGGATTATTTTAATGTTCTATAATGTACGAAAGATTTACTGCAATTACCGAAGGATGATAACATTTCAGGCATATGAGGAATAAAAAAAATGACAGAAAATATAAATAAGAAGCCACATAACATAAACAAACAGAGGGATGTGAAAGCTAAAGCAAATGTGAGCGCAGGCATGGGGCGCCTTACCTAAGAAATCATCAGGGACTGGAAGCAAAACAAGGAGAGAAGAAAAGGAGACGAGAGAAAAGAGGAAAGGGTGAAGATTAGAGATGGAAAAAAGAAAAGGAAGAACGGGAAGAGAGGAGAGAAGACGCTGATAAGCATTTATTGATTTGGTTTTTAGGCATGGCTACAGAACCAAAGGACAATCTGACCTTTATATCATCAAATCTATTAGAAAGACCCACTGAAAGGACCCACCACTGAAATCCTCACTGAAAATTAAACAGGGATGGCTTCTAGTAATAAAATATTATAAAAATAAAATATTAACTGCTACTTCACCGCTACCTCAAAGGACTGGAACTAAACCACTGCACTGCTTGCTAATTGACACTTGTCATCTACTAGCATAGCATCACAATAACTCCAAAGTTACTTTGTTATCAATTATATCCACTGATTAGCATCTACTTTTAAAAGTGGATTTTGGAAAGTAGAGAGGAGTTGAGAGAGTTAAGAGAAAACAATACCAACCAACGTGTGTTCAGATACACACCTGAGAACTCGCCTATGGGTGTCACCGGCAGAAGCACATAAAAGGGGAAAAAAGGAAATGGGTGAGAGGTTAACAGATGGACAAGGAGACGGGGTCAGAGTGCGCTTCCTGCTTCTGTAACATAAAACTCAGGGATAGTGAGTCAATACTGATACACAAAATCTCCCAGAATCTCCCAGTGTGAATAAGCCCAAAACGGGGTGTGTGCGATAGTGGGCATCTAAACTGAGTAATGTGAACATAAGTGACAAAAACATCTGTTCAAATCTGCTCCATTTACTGTTCCTCTGCCCCTAAAACTGCTGTAAAAACAAGAGCAAAGTATAACAAAGACAAACAATGAAAGAAAAAGTGCATGGATGTGTGAGATTGTGTGTTTTTTAGGATGACTGTGTGGTGATGCAGACGTGCGCTGCAGCGCCCCATGCAAGACAAAGAATGTAAAGTTAGTGCAGCGGCAGATTCGCACAGCCTCGCATGGAGCTCGGAGCCTGCAGTGCAAAGAAAATACAAATGCTGGCTCTGTGTAACACGCGCACACAGCACATGCATCTGCCCTTATTTTCTCTATTTAGAGTGCAATAACATGGCATATTGGCCTGTTAGCTTATAGTAAAAGTCACCCTGGGAGGACGAGGTAAAGATGGCGCTTTTATTTGTTTTCAAGTATCTCCTCTGAAGTAAATCATGTGCTGCTGACCAGCATTGCACTTTCATGGGAAAATGATTTATCTTTCAGGCTTTGGGGCTCTTGGATTAGGGTGTCAATAATGAATACATCAAAACATACTGAAACCAGAATCCTGTTCTTACCCAGCAGCTCAGCACCTGCATCCACATCCCCAATGATGTCCGACTTGGCATCTTTGATCTCGTGGTAGAGAGAGTCTGTGTTGATGCCGAAGGCCTCGTTAACTATGCCCTGGGAGGGGCTGAAACACATGAAAACACATTTATTTTTCATATATTTATTTATTTAATAAATATATAATATAATGCTGTTGACATGCAGGACTAATCCATCAAAGCTCTGACCACCTAAAGGATTTCTAGACCTGTTTCTGTCTTTGTTTTGACAGGAAAACATGGATGTTGATATCCTTTTACACTGTGTGCTTAAAGCAGCTACACTGTTGCTTGTACCTGTTTCCTCCTCCATAAATACGGGGGTCCAGACACATATCCAGCTCTGGTGTAGAATCGATGAGCTCCTGAAACTCCGACCACTCGTCGCTGCTTCCCATACCTGGAAGAGCAGAGTACCGAGTGTGGCTGTCTGAACGTTTTGTGAGCAACTCTGCAATCTACTGACATTTTATGCAGCGTAACTTCAAACCTCTGAAGTGAGGACACGCTCAGTGACATCCTCTTACCGATGCTGACATTCCTGGTTTCCTGGGAAACCTGCACCTCCATATTCCGGCTGAGACGCTTAGCGCTTTTCCTGCGGTTTCCAGGCCGCGTGACGTCAAAGTCGTGCCCGTGGAAGCTCTCGTTGATGGGGGTGACTGTGGCGGACGGGACAGAGGAGGTGGGTGTGTTGGACTTACTTCCTGTGCTGCTGGGTGTGGCCGCCACCGAGTCCGACTCTGATCCGTCCTCCTTGGTGAGACACAAATGACATTATATGAGCATCGTGCAATGAAAGAAGGCCGGGGATGTCTCTTACTTTGCTCACTGATTGTAAAGTTGGGAATTTTCTGCTGTTTTATTTTGGGAATAGGTTTAAACATTTATCTTAGATAACAAATAGGTAAAGTGACGGGGCTAAATATGTAAGGCAAAACACATTAGACTCTTGTGGATAAAAAAAATTATGCTGAGTCATTTAAATTGTATTGAGTATATTAAAATTCTAAATTGTGTGTTTCAGACTGAGTTCAAGGAAATGGGGTTTCCTTGGATAACATATGAAGCACTGTATGCTGTCAGTTTATATGAACATTAATAAACATGAGCTTAAACTTTGCGTAAAAGCGTAAACTAAAACACGACACAAAAAGCAGCTTCACAACGCCACAGTAAAATAAGGACACAAGAAAAAACTGCATGAAGCCAAAAACAAACATCTAACGGCGGTCCCTGCTTGCTTGGGTCAACATATCGTTTATACCTAACTAATTAGATTAAAAAACAACAACTGAGATTTCCAATGCAAAATTAATTTCCTCAAAAGTGACACAAGCAGGCGTGGGAGGGGAGGTGGTCCGTGTGGGTGTGGCCGGCAGCAGTAATGCCAGCCTCTCCCCCTTTCCACTCCCCAGGCTGCTGTTATGGCCGAGGGAGGAGGACAGGGCCATTTTCTGTCCCACCTGGTAGGCAGAGCTGAAGGTAGAGTGGCCGAGCTCGCTGACCTGCCAGATGTCTTTCCCGGGAATCATCCTAGCCCCCCCGAGTCCCCCACGTACCATGCCATCAGGGTACAGGCTCAACGATGGTGGGCGCTCTGCTTTGCTGCTGGAGGAGGAGACACAGAGGTGGTGGAGATTAGGTGAGACTGCCTCTTGGTTATTTCAGTGTATCATATTCAGTGCCCTTCCCCCCCGGGGTGCTGGAGCTCACTCTGGCAGGCATATAATGCAAAGCAAAACCAGTTTTTTAAGTCTGTGCCTGGGTTAAACTATAGCCCAAGAATGTCAAACTCACTTTACACCGTGGCCACATGCAATTCACTTTGATCATACTATTGAAAACTCAACCCTTTGTCAATTTAAAGCCTTTTTACTGCACCTTTAAAAATCCAGAGATATCTTAAATATAGGAAAAAGAAGTGCACTTCAACAGTTCAATTCAGTTTTTCTACAGGATGAAATGCTAAAATGCCTAAACATAAATGCTTTTCTATCATTAACATTGAAAAAAACAAAAAACTAGTGCTGTCAGCGTTAATCTCTTTAAAATGGCGTTAACGCCATGGCTGCATTAACGCGGCAAATCTCCGTTAACGAGTTACCGCGGATCGCCCCGTGCATGGGGCTGGACAGCGTCAACGCATTAACAAGCTAACCGCGCTAACACGTTTCTGTCTTTTAATAGCTTAACTCTTACTTGTCTGCTTTAGAATAGTATGAATGGCATTTGGGGAGGTCTTTATCAGTAGGAAAAGCCCTACAAAAAGCTCTATGAATGTATAGTTAGTCCAAAATCTTTCCCCCCTCCACAGTTTGTATCCAATGGGCCAGACTGGAGTTTTTGTTGGGCCGATTCTGGCCCTTATGTTTGACACCCCCGCTATAGACAGTCACTCACACTCTCATTCATGACTCTTTGTTGCTGTCTCTGTACAATAAAGGTGAAGCTGTCAGTTAGCTTAGCTTAGAGTGCTATTTTGTTTCAGTCCACAGGCAAAAAGATCCACCAACTGTTTTAGCTAGCAGCAGAGGCTCCACATCATGACCTCCAAAAACTGCTAAAACAACAGACTGATGGTTTAACACTTGGCTTTTTTATAGATTTAACCCCGTACATGTAAACTAATGAGTTTTAGATGTGCTATGGCTTTGTTGCTGCCTTTGGAAATGTCCAGACTAGCTGCACCATGTGTTTGTGTGAAGCTACACTAACCTTTGGTTTAAACATCACAATTACTGCCCAGACATGACAGCATTGATCTCACTAATCCCAACAAAAAGCATCCAAAGAAAAAACAACCTCAGATCCTGATGTTTAAAATTATATATAACAAAGCAAAAGACAAGCAGGACAGGCAGACAGACAGACGGGGGACAAACTGACTGGCAGAAACACATGAGGGAGAAAGAGGAGAAGGTAGGGGGAGATATCGGGAAAATATGCTTAACATGACCCTTGATCCATTCCTTAGTCCTTAATTTAAGATTGAAGTACAACATCACTGATGCATCCAACATAATAAATAGATGTTTAAAGCATCGGTAACTAGCAAATTAAGTGCATTAGGGAATACTTTCATCCATAAAGTGTGGAAGCGCAGCAAATATAAGGGGAGGGATATTTTTAATTCAGACTCGAGGGAAGCGGAGCGAGGCAGTCGAGGAATCATGTTGGATTTACCTTTTCCTCCATGTGTGTCGTTGACTGTGCAAACAGCAGCACAGAGAGCAAGCCAGCAAGACAGACAAGACAGACACTGATTAGAGAAGGACAGGAGACAGGAACATGCCATGACGCATAACACCGCACAAACAAACACGCACTTTTACACATTTAGTTAAACTACAGTTTGTTTCGTTTTTTCTGCACATCTTCACTGTCTTGTCTTTAAAACTGCTTCGGATAATCAAATGTTCACTTTATTAATTCTGAACACCCCAGCAGGACTCCCATAACCACCTATAACACTGTCCTCATGCATTCTCCAGTAATAAGCACAGTTGATGAAGACTTGCAGGATTGAGATGCATTTCATTAGACGCTGTAGCCGAATTGACTTTAGAGATACACGATACACAGTGGCATGGAAAGCTTTGAGCACGACTGGTCAAAAGTTCTGTAACTGCATTACTTAGTGAGGAAAAAATGAGCTGAGGTGAAGATGAAATATTCTCTTTAACGTTTAAAATCTGGTGTTTTAACTTTTTGGTGTTTAACTTTTTCTAGTGTCTCAGTTTTTTGGGGCTCTGGCTTGTTCACAGTCATGGTTAAGAAAGGCCAGCGGAAGCAAAGTCCTGTCCCAGCAGCTTAATGGCAGCAAGACGATTAAAGTAATTGATGTCCAAAAAGGAGGAAAAGTCAACAAAAATACAGCAAACTCAATCAGAGCCTCGGAGAAATGGCAGCTAGTGACAATACTGGAGGTTTTGTTTAGTTCAGAAAGAAAAAGAAAACTTTCTGGAACAATTACAAATCAAACCCTTCTCTCACTTCAACCCTTCAACAAGATTTAGGAGACTCTGGAGCACAGATATAATCATCACAGGGAAGTTATTGAAGGGAAATCTTTCCTGCATACTTAACACAAAGTTGCATCAAAACTTTGCAAATGCCAAAAAAGGAAAGGGGGAAAAAAGGGTGCAGATTATCACCATGAGACCATCTCTGCAACTGTTCGGGGTTGAATCAATAATGTTTTGGATTCATTTTGCAGCCACTGACATTGGACATCCACTCGTAGAAGGACAAATGGATTCAATTAAAAACCTGCAAATATATCACTGTTTAAAAAAAGAAAGAAGAAAAACCGCAAGCTGAAGGTTTTGCTACGACTTTTATGGTCATCTGTAACCTAAACATAGTCGGTCACAGTCTTTCGGTAGACTTCAAGAGAACCTGCATGCAAGAATCTCACAGTTTGACACCTTTTACAGGAAAAATAGGCTAAAAAATCGAAACTAAAACTAAAAGATAGGTACTGCTGAAAGCATGCTCATCATTTACTCAATTGATTATTTACAGTATCAGAAGTCTGGAGCAAACTTCTTGCATGCCTTTCACTGTGGGTATTTTATGAGTTAGTGGACATATTGCTAAAAGTGACTAATCTGGAGCCTAGGTAGGCAGCTACACCAGATGTCCCGCTCCTCTTCTAGCTGTCGAGCCCATGGGATTGGCCCTGGCTCAACACAACAAGCTGGCACATTAAAGTCAAACTTCCTTCGTTTTTCTAATTATTTTCCACAGAGGTTTATAATGACTGTTGTGTCTGTTTGCACATCGCCTCTCCTCTCTGTTAGCGGGACACGGCAGCTGTTCAGTGTGGCTGATGACAAACGGCGCCAGCTTCAACACAAGAAATGTGCTGCAACACGAAAAGCCTGATAGATCTGTGCAAAACATGATAGTTCAGATCCACAGAAACAGACAATTACACACACACAGAATATAAATGAAAGAAAAAACAAAACACTCACGATCGCCCACAGCCGGTGCCTTCTGATTGGCTGTTACTCCCCGCCTGCTGCATTTTGGACCGCTCTATGTGCTCGACGTACGTCTGGATCATCTGTGATCCAAGAAATCAAGAACAAAAAATCGTTTTGAGAACAACCGGAGAGCAGGGCAATATCTATCTTTCTTACACTATATTTTACACTATTTATTTATTTATTGTACTTTTGCTTATAGTATCTTGTGGTGTTATGTAACTGAATGTTGTGCATTATGAATGTAAAAGCCCAGCAAGGAATAAGAGTTAAAAATTAGCAATAGCTATAAATGTCAGTTTCATGCTCCATATTGGTAGCATGCTATAGTGCTAATGCTAAGTATTCAGTCAACCTTCCAGACTGTTGAATTCAGGTGTTCCAATCACTTCCATGTTCACAGGTGTATAAAAATCAAGCACCCAGGCATGCAGGCTGCTTCTACAAATATTTGTGAAAGAATCTGTCGTTCTCACGGGCTCAGTAAAATCCAGCGTGGTACTGTGATAGGATGCCACCTGTTCACACATGAAATTTCCTCACTACTAAATATTCCACAGTCAGCTGTTAGTGGTATTATAACAAAGTGGAAGCGATTGGGAATGACAGGAACTGAGAGCAGGGTCAGCCGATGCAGAGGCGGATAGTGTGCAGAGGTCGCCAACTTTCTGCAGATTCAATCGTTAAAGAACTCCAGACTTCATGTGGCCTTCAGATTAGCTCAGAGCAATGTGTGGAGAGTTTAACAGTTCCATGAAAACAGCTGCATCCAAGCCGAAGTGACGAATCACGCTTCACTGTCTGACAATTCAATGGATGAGTCTTGGTTTGGTGGTTGCCAGGACAACGGTACTTGTCTGACTGCACTGTACCAAGCGTAAACCTTGGTGGAGTGAGGATAAAGGTGTGGGGATGTTTTTCAGGAGTTGGGCTCAGGCCCTTAGTTCCAGTGAAACGAACTCTTAATGCTTCAGCATACCAAGACATTTTGGCCAACTTCATGCTAACGAATTTAAGGGAACAGTTTTGGGTCCCAGATGGTCCAACATGACTGTGCACCATTGCACATAGCAAGCTCCATAAAGTTGTAGATGAGGAAGTTAGGTGTGGAAGAACTCAACTAGGATGCACAGAGTCCTGACCTCAACTCAACAGAAAATCTTTGGGATGAATTAGAGCGGAGATTGTGAGCCAGACCTCGTCAGTGTCTGAACTCACAAATGTGCTTCGGGAACAATGGTCAAAAATTCCCATAAACACTCCTAAACTTGTGGAAGTCTTCTTCCCAGAAGAGGTGAACCTGTTATAGCTGCAAAGGGTGGGCCAACATCATATTAAACCCTATTGATTAAGAACAGGATGTTACTCAAGTTCAAATGCGTGCGAAGACAGATGAGCAAATACTTTGGGCAATATAGTGTATGTTGAACCACATCGTCCTCTTTAAATAAATACATTGACAATATAAAAGATTAGAGTTATTTCATGATTGACCTATAATCTACTACACACTGTGTTTTGTGAATTAATGGATAACCAGACTGATGGGGGTCAAAAGTGCTTTGAATACTTCACATATATCACACATATTTAGATACTCTGAGTTGTAGAAAACAAAAAAACACCATTCTGCTTCTTTTACTGAAACATCGCTCATGATGGCTGTATCATTCAAGCTTAGTATCATGAATATTTGAAATGACTGTGAGCATGTTTGGTGGATTATGCCGATATGGGGCCTAATGTGTAATAAATCCTAGCTAGAAATCAAAAAGAAAAGAGTAGGTGTTCAGCAGAATATCTAACTCTTGTGATTTCACAGGAGGGCCCAAGGTTTGCTCACCTCAGTGTGGCGCTGATGCAGAGCGTTGTACTCTTTCTTCATGTCTGACTCTCGCTCTTCCAGCCGAGTGACTGTGAAGCAGACGGACACAACATCAACTTCAGCAGCAACAAGAACAAAAGTACATTTAAACAGCAGTGACGTCCAGCTCACTTTATAACCTTTCACCAATTAAATGGACATGAAGTATCATTTTGGATTGCATAGTAGGAGTGCAAAGTTATGAAATTGAAATGATTGCAAATTTATGTTTGCCTGCTTGTATTTAAATTGCTGCACTATTTAATATAGTAATCATTGGGGGAGAAACAAAGAAACATTAAGGGTACAGTGGATCCCCGCAAACATACAAATAAATAAATCCCAAAGCTAACTGGATGCCTGTATTTATAATGTACAGCAAAGAAAATCAGTGTTTCATTTCAAAATCAACCAAAGTCTAAAAATACATCCTGAGCGTGTCTACTTCTCTTTCTGCCTTCCCTTCAAAACTACAGTGGAAATGTATCCTGGAGCCTCTGTGTTATCTCTCCTGCTGTCCTCCTTCTTACACACACACACACACACACACACACACACACACACACACACACACACACACACACACACACACACACACACAGCTGTTAAACACTATTTCCAGTGTTTTGAATGAGCCTCAGCAGCCACATGTACAGCATATTCTATTAGACAGGACAGTGTAGTGTAGACAGGAAGGCAGTGGAGAAAAGCGGGAGCACGATGACCTTCAGAGGACAGCCTGGGGCGGACTCAAACCCAGGACCCTGCAGTAAGCAGTACAACCTTCGGTATAAGGGTCACCCTTTGAGCCAGGTGTCCTACATGCACTGCATATAACATGACATCTATGCACTCACTCTGGTCAGAATAGTTCTTTGCCTTCAGCTCCAGCTGTTTCCCCTGTAGCTCCAAAAACTCCACCTGTATCTGCAGGTCCTTCTTCTCGGCCTCCAGCGAATCCTCAAATTCAATAAATTTCTGATAAAAGGCAAACAAGAGAAAAAAATAGACTGAGAAATTAATTTACAGACTCTAAAAGCGAAAGGTCACATAAAATTTGCATTTTTGTTATAATTCATATGAAGGGAAACAGCATATCATTTTACTTCATATTGTCTATGAATTACATAATTGTTCATATCAGCTTCAGAGCAGTGTGTTTTCAGGATACATCGGGGCTTTTGTGCACATGTCAAAAAATGAAAACTGAACTCACTTTACATGTGGTTATATGTGCCAGTAGTATCTGTGTATTATGGTAAAAGTATTTCACAGTTTGTCTGTAATAGATTTATCTCACAATACAGGCAGAAACACAGAGCTGCCTACTCCCCCCGCCATGCTGCCTGTTCCATTTTTTTAAATAAAGCTGCTCACAATGACGTCCTTTTTTCCGCAAGTCCACAAAGTCTTAATACGGTAATCCTCTGACTGCAGACAGACCTTGGAAACACCAACGTGCAGCAGATACACGCCACACAAAATAGCAAGCACTGCAACACAACAGCACTCTGAAAATACAACCAGTGCTGATGCTGTACCTAAAGCATTAATTGCAGGGAATGAACAACACTTGTCATTGACACATGTAGAAATATCTCCACGGCTACAGGGAAAAGGTCACTAAAGAATTTAACCAAGTTTAATGAGTTACCGAATATGTGGCAAAACACACCCTGACCCACGCAGCACAGTAAACAACACTAATGCTGTGGTCTCCTTGCAGCTTTAGCAGAAGGAGAATGTGAAATTCTTGGAGAAATTGCAGAGTGATTGCTGCAGCATTCTTGTAGCTGCTGCAGTTTTTGCACTGTACTCATGGTGCAGGAAGAGCGAACCTCCAGCCTTGTCCCTGCTGAACATCCACAGCATTAACATACTATAGATTCAATGATAAACGACCGAGTTTACGCATCAAAACACTGTCTTTGTGACACACTAGATGTCTTTGTTTTTCGCTGAAACAAAACACAGCAATATCTTTCGTCCTGCCCCCCTCAGACTGGGAAGGTGCCCTTCAAGTCCATCCCTCTATCCCCCATGCCTTTATCTGCACGAGGCTCCTAAACCCGTGCAAGTAAAGGCACATCGCTTTCCATTAAAATGCAGTGTTAGTGAGGCACAGCTTGCAGTGTGCACTGGTGTAACTACAGAAGCAAGAAAAACACGGTGCATTCTCATAAATAACTTTAAACTGTGCGAACAGCACTCAGACAGGTAACGTGACACAGCGTAGGAATGAACGTTTGCGCGGTCCAGTCGGAATAATTCTCATTAAGCAATCCTGCGATGTGTGACAAGTGAAACTAAGGAGCTTTCCTGACAAACTGACTCTAAGTGTGACTGCAGTGTGGTCACACGCTCAACTGTGACCACACTGATATCTGAGGAGTTATATCTGAGTGATATCTGAGGAGGGTGTGAAGTCACAACAGCATTAGGAGGAGCAGAGGAAAATCTGAAATCTTTGAAATTATTATAAAATCTAGAGGTTAAGATAACATGTGGAGCATAGCTCGTTAATCCTTTGTATGTAAATCACATTAAGAGAGATGGGGAAAAGATGGCTGGAGACAAACACAGGATGTTTTAGCAGGAGATGCTACAAAATGGTTAAATTTGTGCTTGTGGGTATCTCGGTCGAACGCTTCATGAGTAAAAAGATGCGGCTGTTGTCTTTGTTTACCATTAGCTCTAATAACTTTGTAATGTGAGCTGCCTTTTCTGCTTGTTGTTGTCCATGTCTTGCAGGAGGAGGCATTATTGTTTTCCTCAGACTCTGTTTGCTTCTTTTTCCTCTTATTATCCTTAGACTCTTTCCGATCTGGCCTGGGCTGCCTCGCCTCTGCCATAGCTTCATAAAACCCTCAGTCTGTTTCTTTCTCTCTGCTTTTGTTATTCTCACTCTCTCTCTGCTTCTCATGAGCACAAATCAGATTACAGTCCCAGACTCCCCCAGTGAGCTCTGTGTGCTATTGATTTCCTGTGACTTCTACCCATTTGCACATCATCCCATCCCCCTCTGCACCCCAGTGATGGAGAAAACTGTCTGTTTATTTGTCATCTAAGGTCATCAAACAAGTACAGGTTTGTGCAAAAGTGTGGGCAGCCCTGCACAAAACTTCAAATCTTAAATATGCAATGTCTTCGAGACAGCTTGTGCCAGAAGTGCAAAGAGAGATTTGCATGTGCGTGACAAAAATCTAGGCAAGAAAAGAGTCCCTGCTGACGACAAAGAGAAGATCTGAGTTCTATACAGTGTTTTGGGGGTTTTTGGCACACATATAAATAGCATGTAAAGGCATGCATTGTTGTTACAGTTTTCCTTTTCAGTTTCTGCAGAGGCACGACTGATGGCTCAGCACCTACTTTAACCTGCAGCACATGTTCATTTTCAAGTACTGGCCCTACAAAATCTCATTTTCACAATAAGCATTTTCAGTCTGTAATGATATTAAACCGAAGCTTAAATACAAGGCAGCTTAAAGTGAAAACAAACTAGATAACTAACAGAGGGGACGGCGCTGGGGAGAGCAGATGACAAAGTGGGCTAAAAGCTGAGCTAAGCTGACACCAGCAAGGCTGCCAGTGATACTCTGAGGCCTCTTTGGATGGGAGGAGGATTAAAGTTGCTTTATGATGTCTGCCTGCAGGATCTCACTGCTGTTATGACACCACTCAGGTAAAAACAGAGGAGATAAAAGTGGCTGCAGGTGGAGTTCAGTCTGTAATTTAATAGCCCCGTATTGAAACACACTTTTTGTTGTTTGTGTTCCTGTTCTTTCACTGTTTTCGAGTGCAAACGCCCACACAGAGAGTCACGCTGACTGTGCCTTTATCTTCATGCATGTCCTGCTAACATGTCCTCCCTCACTTTGTGTTTGCATACTGTGTTTGTGTTATATTTGCATATACTTCTGCTGTGTTGTGTTAAAGTTTAAGGAAGGAGCACTTAAAATTCCATGTGTGATGATGGTGGTAGCAGCACTGTTAACGGTTAGCTGGAGTACTGGCAGGAAAAAAGTGATAATAAAAATCTGTAATAGTGACAAAGCTATTAACTTTAACTTTAAAGTTAAACAGCAATATTTGGAAAACTTGTAGTAACAGAATTAATCGATGTTAGATTTTAACTTCATTTCATAAAGAATCTGATGTTGATAAACAGACAACGAGGGTAAAACTGTAAGATGTCTTTTGTTTCAATGCATGTGCTTAACTTCAAAGGTCAGAAGGGGGGCACAGGGTGGCACTGCCCACCCCCAGAAATATGATTGTCTCAGACAGTTCTTACAGTACAGATGCGAGCTGGAGTATAATGAGTGATGGTGTATTACTTGTAGCACATTTACTCAAGTATGTTACTGAAGTTTTCCTGGTTTCTATTTCCACTTCACTATATTTTCAGTACAGTTATTATCCTTGTACTCCATACCATTTAATTTACTCTAATTTAGCAGATTTTAAAATTTAAATCTATGGATCTAAAAATCTATATTATTATTATTAACATTATTCATAAAACTCCCCGTAGCAACATGATTAACATGATTAAAATTGTCTCCAGTCGTAAGATTAAAGTGATAAAGACATAAATGGACCAATAACTATGATCCGGTAATGCAATGCTTAGGATTCTGCCATAAACCCATATTTGGATGCAGGATTACAACTTTTACTCACCTAAAGTATCTAAATACTTATTTATCATGTTGCAAAAACATTGTTTTAAACCAAAACAATGGTTTACCTTTATAATAACACCATCTGCATGTGGACTCCTAATTGATAATTATGATAATTGTGCCTAGTGTTTTCAACATTGCTGTGCACCCCTGCCTTGGTCTGCCCATCCCTGGGCCCCCTGATTTCAGAAATCCCGGAAACGTCCCTGTTGTTTACCTGGTTGACCCTCTTTAAAAGAAAAAGAAACTTCCAGTGGTGTCTCTATACTGATTTAAATATCCCTAAGTAATGTAAGCAGTGTGTTTACGAGTGACTGCAGTGCATTGACACTAATAATACGTTTAGCAATCCCTGTCACGGGCCTAAACATGAGTCACATGTGCCTACAGAACAGGACGGCTGGAAGTGATGATAATGACGGGCCTGCGGTGGCCGGTGGTGCTGTGTGGGGAGCTCTTTTAACGCACCTCCTCCGCCTGCTTGCGCAGCGCTTTCTCCCTCTCATACTGGGTGATGAGCTGCTCGTTGTCCTCCTTCAGCAGCTCCAGCTCCACCTCGTGCTCCTGGTTCTCCGTCAGCACCGCGTCGAGGTTTTCCAGGACGTTTACCACAAGCGGCATCAGCTCCTTCACCACCTCCTCATCGTAGCTGTGTATCAGCCGCTCGAACTCCCGGTAGATGCTGTTTGCCAGGCCCGACACCCGCTCCGACATCACGGAGCCGGAGCCGTAGTCGTCCTGGTAGACCACCTCGTCTATCTGCAGCTCCATCATCTTGGCAGCTGTGGTCCAGATGAAGCTGCGCCTCCTCTCAACAGTTTTTCAGGCCCTCCTAAAAGGCGAGGGTGTCACCGCTTTTGAATGCGCTCAGCACGGGGGAAGGGGCACATTCAATCACAGTCTGCCTTCAAAAAGGAGAACAGTCATGCCATTTTGCAGCAGGTTTACAGAACGGAGGCAGACTGTTGTGTGCGCATAACCTTGATTCCCCTGCTGAAAATATCGGTTCTAATAAACTGATATGAATAGACCCCCTCCTCCTCCTCCTCCTCCTCCCGCTCCTCCAGCCAGTTACGGGCTATCTCCTCCAGTCGCGGCCCTGTTATCCCTGTCCTCCGGCAGAAAGCATCAGATCCTGGGCGCTGTGGATGGGCACTGGGCCAGCCTGTAGATCGTCCATGCCGAGAAGCGAAACGCCTTCGTCGATGGTATTGCACCTGCCTCTCAGCAGCCGCAGCCATGGACCCCAGCCATTGCTGGCAGGGAAAATAAATAATTAATAAATAGGTAAATAAATATTCTAGTTAGTCTTCCCGATAATCGCCGATGGCCGATCCCCCACTATAGTCTCGTTTTATCCATATCTTTTCCTCTTCCGGCAGGCCGCCGATGCTGCTGGCCAGACTCGGGCGTTTTTTGGTGATGTCTCCCTGTGGGAGAGGCTCTCTGTGCTGCTCAGATGGAGGAGCCAGCTGACCGACTCTGGCTGACGTCACACCGTCTGCATAGAGCAAGCAGAGGCAGTGCGTCAAGTCAGCGAGGCAAAACCGGAAGTTGGCTGCAAAATTTCACAATAAGCTGCATAGGTTAGAGCAGAGTGCTAGCATATAATGGGCAGGTTTTTGACAGGGCTTCCACACAAACGCAAAGCAGAAGATGAAGCAAATATGTTTCCAAACTAACTTCCTTCCAAGCCAAATACTAGAAAATATGATGAGGCATATCTTATCTTGCTTTTGGCTTCACCTGCACAAGTGCCAAGGTAGGTCTCCCCAACAGAATTAGTTCCCCCTGCGTCGGGAGCACGCGCTGGGCTGTCCAAATCACGTACAAACAGTATCCCACATTCTTGATTTTTAGTTCACAAATACTTCTTATAAACTACTCCTGACCAATGACTACAGTCATTGCTGCTGACATTTTGGAGATCTTAGCTCTTTATACAGTAAAGTTACAGTGGGACACAAATAATATCAGGCTGATCCTGCCACAAATCACGGACAAACAGTATACCACAGTTGTTTATGTTTTTGAACCCATTTTGCACAGAGAGACATGAAACATGTTACTTTGTGTCTCTGTGCAGGCCAGGGCCAATTATATGCCGCAGCCTAAAGGCAGCTGAGTTGCAGAGGCCAGAGTGATCACCTGGCTTTGTGGCATAGCTGGCTCTGGCCTTGGACTGTGTGTTTTTACTTCACAGGCAAATTGGACACTGGACTGTTTTATCTTTTACTTTTTGATCATTGTGTTAATAAATTACCTTTTAGAATTTTATTGACTGTCATCTTTTTGCCTATGGCTGCGACATTGGTCAGACCTAGAATCTTTTTGTGTGTGTACAACTGTGGCAAAAGTGTTCCCTCAATGGCAGTGGCCTTCTGCAGCAGCTCAAAACAGCTGGAGGAGCTCGAGGAACGAGCCAACAGGATGAGCCGAAAGCGGGCAACATATGACAGACGCTCACATCCTATGTCAGTACCTCACTGGATCCGAGCTCATCTCAGGGAGCTGATCGGTCTGTATGAAATGATGAATAACTGTGAGTTATTGTGCCAAGACCTGCAGTTCCTCTAATGGCCACTTGAGTCTGTCTCTCCATAGACTCTCATGTTAAAATGTGCAACTGTAAAGCAGAAATAAACACGTTTACAGCTTGACATGGAGATCTTTTTGGTTTTGTGTGACTACTTTTCTCCTTCCCAAAACCTCTACCCTGTTTATATTTTATATACAAGTGAATTTATAATGTCAGTGCCTTTCCCAAGAGTCTTGGGGATCATCAAGATGTTTTTGGTAAATGTGAGAGGGCCTTTGGGACCTTGGTTTTCTCCTTGAACTCTCCCATGGATGCCATTTTTGCCCAGTCTCTACCTGATTGTTGAATCATGAACACTGACCTGCAGTTCTTTAGATGTTGTTCTGGTTCTTTTGTGGCCTCCTGGATGAGTCATTGCTGCACTCTTGGAGTAATTTTAGTAGGCTGGACACTCCTGGGAAGGTTCTAACCCTTTAATATGATCTATGGTTTCATAATTGGATCAATACGAACACAACTGGATTGATACTTTGTTTCTATCCTCAAAGTTCAGCATGTATCCCATTGTCCATCCATCCATACATTTATTCTGCAATTGCACAATGACAGACCGCCAGTCTGTCGCAGGACTACAGATTACACCGAGACACAGCCAATCTAATCCCACTATATCCCACCGAACTGTGCATTTTTAAAAGCTTGTTTTTATTAAAAATATTTTCATTCCAAGTCTTTATAGCCTATAACAAACTTACACAACAGAAGCTGACCCAAACTCCTTTAAAGACAGCACATTTACATTTCAGGTCTCTAAAAATCCACAGTATCAATACACAAGAAAACTGTGTTAACTAGTATATTACTGTGGGTTGTTAATCTTACAACATTGTTGTGTTGGTGTTCATGAAAATGTGTTCTGAACTTGGCAAATGTACGATGATTCAGCTCATAAATAATAACACACTGCTCTCCCCTACATAAGCTCCCTTTATAGGTTAAAAGTATCGGTATCTGCAATACTGCTCTTAATTTACTCGATAACGAAATTTGCAGGATGCACAGCACTGCTGCTGATAAGTAGCAAAATAACTGAATATGTCAGGAAATAGTTCACTAGATATATAAATAAGTAATTAAAATATACATTTACTTAGTTTAAAATGCTCTGTATTTCTATTTTTAAATAATTAATTACACATTTTTAATTAATTCTAGTTTTATTCCAGACCCCAATATACTGAGGGTGGGCTTGCACTTTGGGGTCCCCCAGTTGCTGCCCTATGTATTTGCATAATGATCTTAACTGCTTTCATAGAGAAACACCTTTAAAAAAGCCTTATAATTTAACTTATAACTTTCTTACAAGTGTGGTGTGTATTCTCAACATAGGAATGTACCGCATTAGGATTTAATGCCGCATTTGACCTCCGACCTTTTGTTCTGACTTGTCATACAGACTATAGTGAGGGTCAAAAAGATGATAATGTTATTTAGAGCTATGTTCCTTACTGCTTTTTGCAACATTTAGGAGATTATATACCAATATATGTGGATTCTAATATCACATATCCTGTCGTCCTGTATCTCTGTGAGGTCAGAGGTCAAATTTACAAATAAATACCTCTTATCTGTGACCTACTCCTACATAAAGTTTGTGTAATCAGAGTAAAACATCTGCCATATTTTAATACAATGGTTGCTACTAAAATGTTTGATTTTGAATAGAAGACAAGCACACATGTTCAGTCTAGGCTGAAAATGTACACATTTGTGTGACAATGAAAACATGCAATATTCACAATATAATTTTTTTTAGGACTTTATTAATGAATAAAAAAAATCAATTTGGAATGCCCAATAAGATCGCAGGGCTCGCAAAATCGCCCGTCGGGTTATCATAAAGCCCGACGGGCGATTTTGCGAGCTCGATTTTGGTCGCCCGACCGAAGATATCGCTAGCTCCGGGACGTCGGGCTAGCGATTTTGCGAGCCCTGAGTTGTGTATTAGTTGACAAAAATAAAACCCCAATAATCTGACAATTCCCTCTGAGCAAGCACTCGGCGACAGTGGGGAGGAAAAACTTTCTGCAAGCTGCACTACATGAGAGACATCTTCATTAGGAGGCAAGATAAAGATCACTATTTTACATGTTTATAGTGAAATAAATTTATATTAAAAAATACTTGTATGTGCATGAATATGTTAAGAAGCATATTTGATTGTTTGTTCTACTTTTTAAAATTTATTTATACTGTAAAACTGTTCATTTTCATTTGTTGCCTCAAGGCAACACTGCGCAGTTAGCCCAATTTTTTTCAGGCAATATAATGCATTTGGATATGTGTGTAGAGATGTGTTTGTGTGCATTTATATGATCATAGTCAATGTTTTTTACTTTAGAATCTACTCATAATTACAGGACATGGATGTAAAAACTTTTTATGCAAGGAAACCAAAGGAATGTGCACTTTCTGTCCTCAGAAAGTGAGGACAGTGAGTTTTCAGGGAGTGACAGTGAAGTAGAGGAGTGGATCCCTGAATGAGGTTTGAGGGACACTTAGGAGCTCAGGGGTCAGGGGTCAGTTGGTAAAGTAACTGTGTCTGTGTGTGTGTTAGTGCCCACATACCAAGCAGGTCTGGCCAGGATCTGGTATCAAGCCGGGACTTTGAGTAATCTGGGAGAGTAGAAAAGCGCTACATAAAAATCAGTCCATTCACTGTCTGAACAGAGTTTCAGCATGTTACTTTTGCACTGTTTTGCATGTTCTGGCACATGTTGTTATTGCATGGCTTGATTAAGGTACACATTATGCTGACATCTGGGGCCAGAGCTGAAACCGTTCTGGGCCAGCACAGGGCCAGAAGTGTGTCTACAACTGGCCCGTGGCTGCACACCACCTACAGATGGCCCACATACCGCAATGAATAACGGCCCTTTGGTGGCCCAGATCATGTTTGCCAGAGGTAATCTACACATGGGCCAGCACAGGACGACCAGGGTGTCTGAAACTGGCCTTGTGCTGGCCCATGTGTGGGCCACCTCTGGCAAACCAGGTCTGGGCCACCAAAGGGCCGTCATTCTTTGCGGTATGTGGGCCATGTGTAAGCACATTGTGTGGGCCTGATCCCTGCCATACCAATATTGCTGTGTGGGTGTCAGTGTGTGTGGTCATGTATTACTTATTGTTGTGGGGACACAAATTTGTTTACACACTCATATTATGAGGTCTCGCCTACTTTATGGGGACAAATTGCAAGGTAAATCATTCAATTTTAGGGTGAAGGCTTGAGTCAGGGTTAGGGTAAGGTTCAGGCAGGGACTTGTGATGGGTAGAGTCAGGATAAGTCTCCAGGAAATTAATGTAAGTTAATGTAATGTCCCCAAAATTTTTTGTGCGTGTGCGTGTGCGAACCCTACAGCTCGACCCACAGAGGAAAAGAAGCTTCTGATGAAAGGTTCACTTTCTAATATGGTTACAGCATGCTCTTTGTAGACCCTAATAATGAGCTCGTAAACATATCTGTGGTCTAATGCCATGAATGTCAGCATTACATCTGGGTCTTTCCACTTCTCTATGAGAGAATTGTACATCATATTACTGAGGAATATCACATGTACAGCGGGGATTGGAATCCTTTTGATTCGAGGCCAGACTTTACTGAACAACTGTTTGGCGATAGTATCAGCTTTTTCAGAAGAGCAGGGTGAGTCTGCATTTTCGACAATCTGCTTCACCAAGTCCTCAATACACATTTCCACAGAAGACTTGTATTTTTGAACCTCTCCAGCTGCCCTAAGGGCAGGATTCTGCAACGATTTGATCAAGTGATTTTTAATTGTATGAACCGTCACCCTGCGCATTAAGGGGTTCCTGTCATTCAGTAACTTTAACAAAGGTTTTTCTTTGCAAAGTGTTTGGAGCTCTTGGTAAATGGCCTTATCGAGACCTTTTAATTTTTTTTCATCTACATACAGGTCTTTGATGTTGACATCAGACACCACATTGTCAAAGAGCAGCTTGTGTAGTTTAGCTGAAGGTTTGTAGCGGGACGTTTTTTCAGCATGTGAGAGTACACCATGAATAAGTGCGCTCACGTGCTCATTTTTGCCAGCATCATAAGATCTGCCAGTAACTCCAGATGATGATTTTTCTCCCGGTATTGGAAATATAATATCTTTAAATTCGTTCAAAAGTGTCTGGGAGATATTGTCAGTTTCTGGTAGCTGGTCTTCATCATCCTCTGTTTTTCCACACCATGCGAAAAACCTTGTAAGTAGGTTTCGCTTCTTTCGAAACAGGTGGTCTTTGAATATCGAAATCACCACTTGTTGGTACGGCGAAGGTACAGCCAACGCAATGATAACAAGGTTAGGTGTAATACCCAGTACCTTTGTAATGTCTTTGAAAATTGCCTTTGCAAGACTTTTGATCCTCTTTTTTTATATTTAGAGTTTCTTCTTTAAGTTGCGCCCACAGAGCTATGAAGAGACCCTGCTGAATCTCATCGGATGGCGACACATTGGCCTCTCTTGAGGCATGTGTGATTACTGCCTTTATGAGCTCTTTAACAAGCAACTGTTCCCCTGACAGTGGAGCTTCCACTGTCACATCATTACAAGGTGCAGAGGGCTCAGCCTCGCACACGTCACACTCCTTTGTGGAGTCCTTGGTGGGCTCAGGCACTGGTGCATCTTTTGGCCCCTCATGATTCAGTTGCTGGGTGCATGAATTGTGGCAACATGCACAGTGCTCCGATTTCTCCCCCAAGTTGACACCCGGCCCTTGGCCGAAACCACCCTCACAGTCCTTGATCATTGCCATGAGTTCCGTTAAGCAGATGTGAATCACCGATGATGTAATGCTGCCAAGTGAACGCATGGTGTTTTCATGTGGGCACCCTGTTTTCAGTGCACCCTACTGTTCGTCTGTCATAGTAATAAAGAAGTCCCTAATTTTGTCTTTTATATTATCCCTGGAAGAATTCATGTTTATATTTTCAGGCGTTTTCTGCAAACTATTGTGTTTGGCTGTGAAACACTAATGCTTCTTACTAAACTGAACGGGTAACTAACAGTTTCACTCAGTAGGTGGCAGCAAACTACAAACAATGGTTGCATTTTACACTCATCCGTTTTCATTAGAGGCAGAACCCAGAAGCACATCCAGGTTTAGGTCTACTGCTTGGTGCTACACGAAGGCTCAACAGACCAAAACTTACATACATTTGGATAAATCCAAGTAAGAAGAAACCATGTCAGTGAACATCCATAACCAGACATGGATTAGCCTACACCTAAACCTACTGATATGTTCACTGACTTTTTCTCTTAGTCTGGAAATGGACTTAATCAACCCATTACTCAATTGAATTGATTATCATGACCCTCACTAATATCCACTTAATAAGTTAAAAGTGATGTGCAAAACCCATCAGCCAAAGTAGTATAAATATTTTAACTTTTAGCAAACCCAGCAGGTTATTTAAGTGATTTCACATCATATTTTCAAACGGCTTGTCCATTGTTAATATATCCCACATAAGAGAAGAGCAGTCATGGAGTTGTTGCTCCTCATGATTTCTAACTAGTCAAGCTATTTAATATTTTTGTCCAGCCAGTCACTCAGAACCCATTTTTGTCATGTTTGAGTCACTTATAGCCACCACCTTCAGCTCAGGAGGATGCTAACAAGTCGAATGACCTGATAGATGTTTGCTGAACATGGTGGTTAACATCAGCACCTACATTAAAACCAACACAAAGACCCTGTTTTGTGTGGGCTGCTCGATACCATGAAGGAAGACCTCTGAACATCTCAGTTTTTATACATCTTAATACATTCTCAATCATCCAGGTAAGTAAATCTCCAAAAGTTGATTCTGTTCATCTGGACGTAGCGTTTTCAGTGGGAGAAAGTTTTCGTCACTTAAACAAGTGACTGCTTCGGTCTCAGCTGACTGCAGCTTTCCCCAGTCTTATACAGTACATTTGCAAAATGACTGAAACCAGCTCACTGAAGGAATAATGGGCTGGGAGGTCAGTTCCTTAATCTTAATTATGCAAATTCTCATGACCACTGATCAAAGACCACTGATCAATGGCCATGAGTACCATTCTCAGAGAGTTGGGGAATGGCTGCAATCACAGCTTTGTAAGATGGCGAAAGATGTACCCTTAGGCCCCCTCCTCGATTCAGAGATGACCTCCTTGACTCCGCTTAAACCAGCGTTCCTCCCTATCCAGGATGTTACATCCTCATCATTGAAACAGTGTCCACTGCCCTGTAGGTGTAAATAGACTGCAGAGTCCTGGCCTGATGAGGTAACTCTTCTATTTATAAGATTGAGGAAACCTGCAGTCAGCTGAGACTGAAGAAGTCACTTGTATGAGTGACGAAACGTTTCTCCCACTGAAAATGATACGTCCAGATGAACAGAATCAACTTTTGGACAGTTTTTATACACAAACACACAAGCAAACAGTGTTTTATGTGCTGTCATCTGTACCGTTGCTTCAAATAGAAATGTTTAAAAATTCTATACAGATTCTGTGGCTGCGAAGCAAAAATAAACTCCCTCCGGGCAGAAGTGGCCATTTTTGTATGTGGGGAGAAAAAAAGAAGCGGCTTCCAGAGAGTGCTGCCCGAGGACAAATTCAGACAAAAGCACCACTGTCAGTGATTCAAAATGGGACAGACAACACTGGATTGTATGTCAGATTTACACAAATCCTCATAAGCATCAACGGGAGAGACGAATTCCAGTTTAACAAAATGTACATGTTTAAATTAATCACCCCTGAGTGTTTCTCAGTTTTTAGTAGATGATGAATGCAGACACAGTAAACAAACTCTTACTGCAAAACAACCATTTTATTGCAATACACAGGATTTCTTTCTTCTGCTGCGCTCACTGCCTACCAGGCACATCGACACGGAGGAGACAGGCTGGCACCAGAACACCACAGGTCTGCCCCGAGATGAGTGTGAAAATGTGATTATCATCGAGCCCACCTGGACTTCAGGTAGGCCGCACGCTTGTCCAGAGTTCACTTTGTCTTCAAGCCGTTTTAATTTAAAACATAAACTGAGGCCTACCCCAAGCTAAAAGAAGGCAGATTATGTTCTCAGATAAAGCAAGCAATGAGGGCGAAGCAGAGAAAGTACCTGCACAATACATTCACATAAATCAAAATGGAATTTCTTTGAGGACACAGAAACATCTGGGGAGTAAACAGCTGTTTCAATTCCTAATCACAGATTGTGCTCTGTTGTACACGTTTTTAGTAAGGCATAATTAACAAAAAGGCTAGAGAGATGAAAGGATGCCAAGCTTATATCAGGCCTCAGTCACATGGATTGTTTCTTAAATTCTGAAATTAAGTGGTCATCCAATAAAGATCTGGCACTTCATAAATTAAACTGATGAGAGGCTGTGTTCACCCCAGAAAGCTCCCAAAAATTTGGGCAAATGTCTGCTGTGAAGTTTTTAGCCAAACCAAATTGCAGGTCAGTTTTAAATCTGAAAATTGTGCAAGTATGCCAAACTCTAAACCGTTCTTGAGATGCAGAAAAATTACACACAAAAATTAGATGATTGTGCCTCCAGACAAATTACTCTTACAAATGCTTGTAACACAAACGGTGAAAACAGTAACTGCAAAGTTGAAACCAAACTGTGTTACAGTTAAAGTGATAAGGTGACAGCTAACCATTCAGCTGACTCATTGGTGATTGCAATGATTGCATGTTTCATTATAGAAGAATATCAAGGAGAAGACAGATGGCAGGAAGTCAAAAACGAGGGATGAAAGTGCAAGATATTGAGGACAACTTATGAGCCCAGGCGTCAGGTGTGAACAACAACAATAACTGGGCTGTATTTAGGTGTACAGATCACATTCCATCAAAAGAGCAGTGTAGGAATGAGAGAAGATTAACAGGGGAGCACACAAAGAGGTTTATGGACACAAATTCGGAGAGGTGGCACGCTCAGCTGATCAGTAGAACACCACACTAGATTTTCCTCCAGGAGGGTTGAGGACCCTGTTGTGGGAGCGAGGCTTGGGTCCCAGGTGAGGCTCGTGGTTCTTCGGCGAAGTGTCATCAGGAAATGAGGAAGGTGTGGGTTCAGGCTCCGAGGGTGCCGAGACAGCAGCGGCAATGGCAGCGGGTGGCTCTTCCTTAGCTGGTGCATCGGCTGGGGGTGCAATTTCTTCTTTCGCCTCAGGCTGGCTGGCTTTGGCTTCAGGAGCTTGAGGAACTGAAACAAACACACTGACATGTGATATCAAATTGGACACAGCCACCGTGACCCGACCCCCTGGTTTTTGCACTGTATGTGTTGTGTGTAGTGTGATGGACACCACCATGTTGATTTTTTGGATTCAGAAGTGATGATCATTAGACGAGAGCATGGAGTACCAAATTATAATCTAAAGCCAGAAAGCTTGAGTTCATGTAAGACACCACAAGCCCTGCCGTTTTCAAGTGCAGTTCACTAACTAACAGAGGAGGGGGAAATCACATATTTGTTACATTTGAGATCTAAGTGAAACTAGTAAGCTTTTAATAAAAAAAAAAAAAAAAAAGAATTGCAGAGATTGAGGATAGTTTGAGACTATCACATATTTTTATTGTTTGCATGAAGCTATATGCAGTTAAGCAGTGGAAATGCACAGATGAGAGCATAAATAGACTCAATTTATTTTTCTCTCTCATTAACTGAAGACTGATTAAAAGTTTAGGGTGTAAAACTTAGAAAACGGTACAATATGATTAAATCTGATCTGTCTGAACAGCAAGGCTTAGCAGAGGTAGTTTAATAGTATAATGCAAAGAAATTATACACAAAGAACATGTACAGTACTCACCTGGTGATTCAGGTTCAGGTCCCACACTTAGGTTGTCCTGTATTAAAAAAACAAAACAGTAAAGATAAGGAAGAAAGAAAAAACCCCCACAGGTGTTCTTGTTTCACTGCACACAGTTAAAATTGAAATTAATAATGTTAATGGGTTAATGTCAAATGGACATGAGAACAGGACAAGAAAGTGCAATTATTATACATGACTGCATACATTTCTTTAGTTTTAAAGGTCATAATGGTTATGTTTGCCACATTTTTTTTTTACTTTTGCAAATAATCTGAATGACCCTCAGTACCTACAACTCAAAGGTTACCAATATCAGGACCTTTGTTGAGTCATTAAACAATGTGCTAAAGCTAGAGGTGGCTTCAGGCTTTCGTGCTGACTTAAACACACCTTTGCTGATTAGTAATCACAGACATCTACAATAACAGGCTGACATCAGCCAGGTTTGCAGTCACTATCTATGCAAATTAGAGATCATCTCTGAGGTTACCGTACCACCGGTCTCACTGGAGGCACAGACAGGTAGGTGTTAGGGTGGGGCTCAGTTAGTGTGTATTTATTAGAGATTATTATTGAAGTGCTGCCTGTCGCAAACCTATGTATTCCTCACTAAAGAGACTTTTTTTTTGCACAGGCTTGGAATAAAAATGTTCTGCAACTCATAAAATACAAGTCAAAAAGTACCTTTGGCTTATTTGGGTGGCTTCGGCTTGGACTTTGGGCAGGTCCCGTGCCTGCAGGCCCAAATATGTTGCTGGTTGGTCCACCTGGTGGCATGGGTCTCTGTGGTTGAGCAGCAGGCTCAGATTCACCAAATATTCCACTACTCTTTCCACCTATAAAAGATTAACCAACATACCATATAGTGACACGATCTTCAGCAATGGTAAAAAAATAAAATGCAATTTCTGTGTCCATTTCATAAAGAGTCACTCTTCTGTACCAGATGTAGCACATACCCAGTTTAGTTTTGCATACTGTGTGCACTTGCTAAATGGCAAGAATGTTCTGACCATTTCAGAGAAAAATATTTATGACCATCAGGGCAATCAAGTACCCTGAACTGTAAATAAACCCAGCTATACCAGAGTAATATGAGCAGGTGTATTATGTGCAGGCACAGAGAACAGCCAACATGTTTACAGTGGAAATTTAACATTGTAGTAATAGTTTTCACACTCTGAACATGGATTTGCAGAGACAGAAAAGCCAAAGCATCAGCCACCAGCAGGTTAATCTCACCTGGAGGATTGGAGCGTTTCGGTGCACTCTGGGCTTCCTCTGGTGGAGCAAAAACTTTGGAGGCCATCTTATTGGGTCTTTTTGATGCTGCAGAGTCCTCTTCATAGCCACCAAACAGATTGCTGGAGCCACCTCCAGGAGGCTGCAACACCCTACAGATTAACATACAAGTTAAATCTTTAAATAAACAGAATGCGGATTCATGTTTACAGTCTACTGTTACTGTCATGTCTTACATTCAAAGACTTGTAGGAAACGTTAAGTAACCGGGCTATAAATATGTTAGCTGGGCCAACTGAGCTAAATAACAGGTTACTTGATTATAGACTCGGGAATGGCGCCATATACGCATGGAAACCATTGTCTGCTATAGATTATATCAGACAGACGCTTTACTTTCTTTCGTTATTGAAAGTTTGATCATTCTACTTGGGGGAGCTGATCCGGAAACTGGTGCTTTCGAGATTTAAAAAAAAAAAAAAAAAAAGCACCCGAACCTCTTGCTATAAGGAAAGTGTGACCATAACGCCTCTGTTGGCGGATACAAAGAAGAGCCTTCCGAGGAGCATTTCACACTTCCGCAGGCGCAGTAGACAACGCCTGAATGGCTAGCTCGAAAGCTATCATGACTAACAAGTTTGCTAACTCAAACCACTGCAGCTCCACTTAAGCGTCCACCCAGACATTTAAGCTTTCTGGGAGCACTGCGTGTTCGAGATATGCTTAAAGAAATTAGTGGAAGGAAAAAAAAAACCTACGAAGTTCTGACAGGCAACGTTATACTAAATTCTGGGCTGCTAACTGTCCGAGCTCCTGGCTGCAGTCGGAATAAAACGTTACTGGCGGCTCTTATTCGCACATAACCAAGCCGCGCAGCTGTTGTCTTTACCTTGAACTCGGTTTCGAACCACTATCCAACCCTTGAAACATGTTAGTCGAAGTCATGGTGGCTCTGTTTTGACCCTTCAAGTTTCCGAAGACAACTTCTTCGTCAGTTTGCCAACTGGACGACGAGCGAGTTCCCCCCTCTGCCTGCGCGTGCCCGGCTCAACTCCGTAGTGAAGAATTTCGAGCCCACCCAACTATGACACAGAGGATTATAACTGGTCCTCTGCCAAGCTGAGGTGCGCTCGTTTCACTGCACCCAGACTCCCATTACGAGTGAAAGACTTTGGAGAAGCAACTGTGCATTGTTCCCGGAACAGCACTGAGGCTATAGTTTTCTTATTTAAATATGATTTACACGGCTGTTTAATTATGGCAATAGGTTATACACATCTTCTACAAAAGCAGGAAAGTTTCGCCTTGTGAGTCTCAAAAACGCTTTAAACAGTAGTAGACATGGACTAATTTCCACGTGTGCGCTTGTTTTATTCTTAAACAGATAAGTCTGAGATGATGATATCAACTCAAAACGTAGTGCTCAACACAGTTAGTGTTTTGTTTCAGTTCTTCTTAGACATGTGGGGGTTTTTTATACTCCAATACAAAATTCAAGCGCATCCTCTGAGTTCCGCCTACTGAATTGTTCGTCAAAATGTCAATCATTTTTTGGGCGGAACTTGTCTTACAGGACCAGAAATGTTAATTGCAGTGATAAACTATTGTTAAAACAAACAAAAAAAATTAATAGCTAAAAAAAAGGTTAGATTATATATCACCCAGAGTCGCTTAAAATGTTTAGTGTACTAGTCGGTAAACTTGGCGAGGCGTGACAGGAAGAGAATGACAATTGGTCTTTCGTTGTTAACTCTTCCACTAACAGTTGGCGGAGGTTTCTGTCAATCAAACTTTAACCGCCGACCTCGTGTTTTTTTAGCCAATCACAGTCTTTGTTTTTGTATAGTAATGGGCGTGTCTGCGCGCGCTGACAACGGGGCAGCTGGAGCTGTCATCGGTAGCAAGCTGGAGGTCTACAGTCAGCTAGCAATGCTAAATTGTGTCTCGTTTGGGAATACTACCAGCAATCTTCTGCTTTAGGTAAGCTCAGTAATATTTACCAATTCAACAACCTGTTTTGGACTCTGTACAAAATAGCCGTTATGCTAGGAGCAGTTTTATAACGTAAAATCTTGTTTGACTTGTTATACTGTTAATGTTAGCTAGCCAACAACAGCAGCCATGCTGGACATAGTAGCGGGCTATCCACGGAAGAAATATTTGACTACATTTAATATATTTTGCTACATCTACTTACTAGCAACTGCTTGTAAACACCTCAAATTATTACACCACCGCACTTCCAAATACACGTGAAGCTTCCGATATAATATTATACTCGTGATGAGACTATTACAGCTGCTAAGTAGTTTTTAATGTAACACTGCTGTGGGACGCGAGTAATGTCATTTAGTGAAGTAAAAAGAGAACCGCGGTGTCAACTCAGATTGCACTGAAAGAAAATGATAAAACAGAATAAGTACAGCTATAGCTGTCCATCACTTGAAGTTTAAAGATCTTATTAAGCTCAATTGAAACATTAAATAGCTGAATCAATTATCTAAGGCTTTCATAAATTATTAATTCGTCTCATTTTGTGCCAGAATTGCCTGATAATCAGCTGTATGCTGACACGAACTGAGAGATTTAAATGCTGTGTGGCAAAAGAAGACATTCGTGATGTTTCCCCATACTAAAGCTGCCCAGGTCTGATTTTTTTTTTTTTTTGTCGTCCTTAAGCACTGGACATCCCCTCTCCTGATTATTCAGCAAGCATAAAATTAAGTTGTGGGAAAACAGTAGAGCACATAGGATAAGAAACTCTGCAGTGTTTACACATTTTAACACAAGTGCAGCACCCCTTCTACTCCTTCTACTCCTTCTACTCAACGTGTACTTAAAGCCACGTCCTGATTTTCCTCACGTGCCATCGTGTGTATTTTTGAGGGGCTGTAGTATTGCTGGCAATTAATAACATTATCATGGCAAAGGTTTGAGCATAAAATGATTTCTTTTGCAGGCACAATTTCTGCTTATGATGACGTAGTGTGAAGCGAAGTCCACTCACAGCCTAATAAAACTATACCTGCTTATATCAATTCAAATGAGCTCAACCGACACGGGCTTTTTGTAAATTATTATCCATCAAAATGCAGTTAAATATCTCGTATTTGCGGCTGGTTTTGTGTCATTTATGTCTCGTTGCATGGAAAGCATTGAGTAATGTTGTTGCTGATAGAAGAGACAGTTGAACTGCGCAGAGAGTTCAGCTCAGTCGAATCAGGAGCAAGGAGAGGGCATAAAAGCGGAGCGATCGCTCTCGGCTTTATTATGCTCAATTTGACCACTAATTGCCAGTCTAACCGCTCGGACCCATGGTGAAGAGAAAGAAGACATCGTCTACTACAGAGGAGCACCAAAATGGGTAAAATTTGGTTTGAAATAAACACTTTATTTAGAGGTCGAAGGCACCGAGGGGGTTTTCGTTGTCGTTTCTGCAGGGCGCTAAACTGAAAAGCGGTCGCTTTTGAATTCAGTTTAAATTAAATCGTCATTATTGGCCATTAGAGCGGAAAGCTACTCGGAAAAGCATCGCTGCCAGTCTTCTAACTGCTTCAGTTGTTAAATCTAATTTATCTCAAGGCATGAAATGCATATATTTGGTGTTGTTTTGACGGGACTGAAGAGGGGATTTGAAACAAACAGCGGCGGCCATGTTGAGAGACAGTGAACGTCGTCTTTAGAAGTTAATTTTGCACATCGCTTTGCTCCTAATGTGACGAATTTTGTGTAATTGTGTTGTGGCAGCATGACACCGGGCTCCAGGGAGGGGATCGGTGTCGATGGGAGGAGGAATCCGTCCAGAAAGCCCGACGGTTGCGACGAAGAGGAGAACGGAGAGCAGGCGAGCGAGGAGCGCAGTACAAAGGGAGAGGACGGAGTGGAAATTCTTAATCCATCAACCACGGGTCTCGGCTCCGGTTCAGCCCCGGTCCTTCCTGCTTCTGCTCCGAACCGAACCGGACCAGGCTCGACCCAGCTTCCCCAAATATCAGCTGAGCCCGGCCCTCCGGGCCCCGACCAGCATCATTTTCTCCGATCAAGCGTTCGACCTCCGAGCAAACGGATACGGAAGGATTCAATCGGCTCCTCCATCAATGGACATGGCGGGGCAAAATCGAAAGGTAAGTGAGTGACCAGCTCGGGAAAGAGTGTGTACAGGTGGGATCAGGAGAGATTGGGGGCTGCGCTGTCAGTTTTAGTTTTCTCTGTCGGTGCTTGCAGTGTGCTTGTCTGTGATGCCGTTGTGTTGCCGTGTATCCCCTGTGGGCCACTTGCTGGGTTGTACTCTGGGTACATTTTTTGGCTGCTCCAGCCCATGTTGCAACACCATCCTGTACACCACTTATGCGGGGAAAAAGAAGCAAAAATCAGGAGAGGCCAGAAGTTAGATTTTAATTAAGATGTCACTTGATTGTTTTTGCAGTTTCTTGGAAACTGGCAGCAATAACAATAAAGGCACGGTGTTGTTATCAGCAGGAGGAATAAATCACAGGCTTAAAATGGACCTGATATCAGGACAGGAAAGGGACATTACTGAACAGGGTTGCTTACAGTTCTTTTTGTCTTTTTTCTTATTATTTTCTTTTGGGACTATATAGGAAATTGGACTAGACTGGTGTTGCAGTTTTCAGCCAATCATTTCATTGACCCACAGATTTAGCCTAGGCTACCTTTGTTTTGTTTTTTTTATCACCCCCTTTTACAACAAATACCAGTAAAGCAGAGGTTGTAATTTATTTGCCATTATTCAGTTTTGGTTTTGCAAATAATCTGAATGAGCCTCTGTAGTAACTCAGAGGGTGACTGATATCAGGAACTTTCTAAACAATGAATCAAAGCTAGAGATGACTTAAGGCTTTCAGGATGACTTTTAAACACAATGAAGGATTCCCCTGTAGGCTACCAATCACTAATAGTATTGTATTTGCTAAGTGTGAGCTGGTTGGTGTCAGTTTATCTATGCAGACGAGGCATTACCTCCTGGGTTTCCACACTACCTGTCCCTCTGGAGGCACAGACAGCTTTGGGTGGGGCTGAGACTTAGTAAGGTGGTGGTGGTTTTTGAGTTTGTTAATGAGGCTATGCCACCCAGTAATCTGTGTGTTCCTCATTGAAAAGTGGAATTTATTTGGAAAAATATTTCAGTACATTATACATCTGTGATTTTAATTTGTACATTTTTCCTTTTAAAATTGCTTTGTCCACAAAACAGCAGCCATTGATCAGATCAGAAACAATATTATTTACTTGTGTATCCTTTGACAGGTATGACTGGTGGATTTTTGTTGTTTGAAACAGAAAAGCTCTGATTGTGTCAGAAACTATATTTAGATTGAGCACAAACGTTTGACTGTCTGACTAAGAAAGCCTCACTTATTTTTATGTGATGCTATATCGGTGCACTTCTATTTTGAAGGCGACACATCTAGGTTATTGTCTGTGAGCCAGTCACATGCTTGTGTTTGCAAATTAACACCCATTTGGGCTAAAAAACAAAACAAAAAAAAACAAACACTTTTTTTTCTTTCTTTCTTTTTTTTTATAATGTAGCACAGTACTGCAACAGCAACTCTCTGGGTGCTCCTGCTAATGTCTCCTGGTGTTGTGCACAGTACTGGGCCAGAAAACTTGGCCAGTGGAGCCCACCATGAGTTGGTTTTGGAACTGTGTAATGTAGACCTGACCATAGGGACTGATTGCTTTTCCTGTCTCCTTGCCAGAGCTTAACCACAGAGAGGGAAGCTCTGCAGGTTCTGTGCGCTGTAATGGCAGTGGGTGGCTTTGTGTGCATGTATTTTAACATCTCGCAAATCACACACCTCAGATCAACCTTTTTTCGTTATGACATACAAAACAGCCAGGGTGGTGAGCTGATATTTAAGTTGTGCCTTTCCTCTGAATGTTTCTGTGTTAAAACAGGGGCAGAGAATGGCTCCTCTTCCCAGGGTGTGGTGGGGCAGACCGGGCCTGTGGTCAGCTCCACGGGGGGAGTATCCAAGACCTCCAAGGGCCAAGGGTCTACAGAGAAGGAAGAACAAGCTGGTAACCAGAAAAGAGCCCGTCGGCAGTGGGAATCCTGGAGCGCCGAGGACAAAAACAGCTTTTTTGAGGGTCTTTATGAGGTAAAGCTTGCAACAACCTTTTACCAAGTTAAAAGTTTACCATGTGTAGATCTTTTGACGTCGTAGATTCACGGCTGCCCTCCTTTGTTCCCAGCACGGGAAGGATTTTGAGGCCATCCAGAACAACATTGCAATGAAGTACAAGAAGAGAGGCAAGCCAGCAAATATGGTGAAGAACAAGGAACAGGTCCGCCACTTTTACTACCGAACTTGGCACAAGATCTCCAAACACATCGACTTCGCTAACGGTGAGTTGCTTTTTTTTTCTCTCTCTCTTAATTCACCTTGGAATTTTTGATCCCCAAATATGAAGTTTGTACACTGTAATGACTTTATCGAATGACGCCTCATAAAAATGTGTACAACTCATACAACAAGGTGATGTCTTAGGCTGATCTTAATTGGTTTATTTTAGGTTTGTGTTTAGTTGTTTCAGTTATGCTACTTACTGCAGACACTGTGAATGAGAAGTAAAGAAGAGATGCTGTTAAACAGCCACATATATTATTATTTTTTCCTACAACAGAACTCACACTGACATTTTTGTTTTTTAGCAAGCAAAACATATGTTAAAGAAGTTCACCAGATAAGCTGGAGCTCTTTTCCCCTACAAAAAGCACCCAGTGTTACTCTCATGTTATCTTTA
Organism: Copadichromis virginalis; assembly: GCF_057382275.1. Lineage (NCBI taxonomy): Eukaryota > Metazoa > Chordata > Actinopteri > Cichliformes > Cichlidae > Copadichromis > Copadichromis virginalis. The sequence goes on from NC_140621.1 coordinate 16,773,297, forward strand.
TGTAGCACGCACAGGCCTCCACCAGTGTTGTGACTTGTGCTTCCTTTCCTTCTCAGTGTACTCCAGGGTGTTAAAGAAATCTTCTCAAGAACTGTACGGCCTCATCTGCTACGCCGAGCTTCGCAAAAAAGTTGGAGGATGTAAGTGAGGGCTGTGAAAGCGCTTGGATGCAATGTAGACTGCGTGTGTTTTGCTGTTTGTTCTGCTGGTTGTGGACACAGGGGATGTGATTAAACTCCAGATGATCCCTGTGGCTCGGGGCAGTTGCCCCTGAGGAGCATGTCTTAACTAGCTGTCTTGTGTTTTGTCTTTGACAGTGATGGATGATAAGAATGTGGCAAAGCTGAACGAACTCATCCAGCAAGGGTAAGTCTGTGGCAGAAGCTTTGGCTAGTGGGTTTACGTACACATCTGGGATTGTGATACTTTAAACTGATGCACTAGATCACATTTGGAAAGATACAGATTAGCACTTTGCTAGTATGAAAAACAAATCTGAGGGCTGAGTTGACAGTATATAGTCAGATGCTTTCTCTGTGGCACGGCAAGGTTTAGAGCTTACAACATATATGAATAAAGATTCTTCTGTTCCACCAGGGCCACCACCGTGCGCTCTAAGGGGAGGAACCTGCGGATCAAAGCTCCAATGTGCCGAGCGTTGAAGAAACTTTGTGATCCAGATGGTGAGTATGAGCCTGCAGAAACCCAGCACACGCGTTACAGAACAAGCACTGAAAACCTCACTGATGGTGAGACTGGGGGGTTCACGGGGGCGGGGCTTTTTTACAAAAACCATGGCATCAAGTGGGCTGGTGGTGTTTCCATGGTAACTTTGGGTGCAAAGTGAGGAGGATGAAGGAGATGACTGTTCTGACCAGCTGTCATCAACCCCTCTGCTCAATAACACCCACTCATCACACTTACTGAAAATATTTGCTTTCATCAAGGGTAGAAAAAGACTGCCTCTTGTCATTGTTGTATGTAAATCTGTGAATGGATCCCACTGAGATTGATGGCTGCCTTTTCATTTTGTCGTGGTTGATTAAGTGAGAGAGCATAGTTGAGTTTATAGGTTTTGGGCTTTTCTTATAGTGGCTGAATCTGTAATTTTGTGTCCTGCAGGAGTGAGTGATGAAGAGGACCAGAAGCCGGTGCGTCTGCCCTTGAAGGTGGCAGTGGAGCTCCAGCCACGCAGTAACCATTCCTGGGCCCGAGTTCAGAGTCTTGCCCACAACCCTCGCCTCAGGTCTGACATGGATAAGAACCACAATATATTTTCAAAAGCATAACATCCAAGAGTCGGAGAGATGTCATACCTTCATTAATTCATTTTCTATTATTATTTTATTTATTTATTTTATTAGTTCAAGCCATGGTGATGCAACAAAGCCTGAGCTAATTTAAGAACCTCTTCTTGGCTTCAGACTGCTTATTTCAGTTTGATGGTTTGCATGTTTTCCACCGTTTTCTGGGTCAGCGCTTGAGAAATGAAAGTAATAAAATTTCTGTTTTTTTTTTTTTTGTTTTTTTTGTGCAAATTAAATATGTGTGTATATGGTTTTTTTTTTTAAGCTAACTCGTGAAATTTGAAAAGTGTAAACACCCTCAGACATGATGCTGTTCAAAGTTTAAACTCTATTTCTTTCATTTTTAATTTTTGTTCTCAGTTCAGTTTTCAGTTAGTGTTCAGACTGGGTTTGCTTCTTTTGAGGTTCAGTTTCGTTTTTACTGGTTTCAGTGTTAGGGTTTTTTTTGTTTTTTTTTAAATTATTATGATAATAAGGGTTATTTATCATGGGTAGGTTGAAGAAGGGTAAAGACTTTGTGAAAATGGCTGAATTACAGCAATGTCAGTATGCATTTGTTTGCAAACGTGACAAAACAAATATAGTAAAACTATACATTAATGAACATTTCTGTTTTATTTTAGTTATTTTTGGAGCACGTAGTTGGCGTTTTGATTTTTCCCACACAGGATTATTTCGGTTTTAGAAAACTCTATTAAATTTGATCCACAGTAGTCTAAGTGTAAAATGTAGAAGTAGTTTATGTCAGACGTATTCGACCTGGTAGTGTTGTATTTTGCAAAGTTGACATCAAATGTTTTTTCTGTTTTCTCAGGATGGTGGTGGAGCTCCACAGGAAAGTTTCCAGCCTCATAGAGTATCTGAAACAGAAGTGGGCTTATCATGACCAGCGGATTGTATCCTTTTTTAAAAAAAACATTGCAGTGCAATATGTATGCAAAACTCTTCAGAGTGTTTTTCATTCCTAGTGTACATATTAGAAATGTACTGCTCTAACATGCTGCTTTCTGGGGCATATACCAGCTTGTGTCGAATATAAACTGGTCCTTAACGTTGAAAACTCAGCTTAAGAGTCTCATGGAGAGAGAGGCTCTAGAAGGCAACCAGACCAGCACAGCCTCTCCCAGCATAACTCAGAAGGAAGAACTTTTTCTTTTTCCAGCTGAGAGCTGCACATTGACTACACTGCCTGGGGTGGCACGTGTGGTTCACTCCAAAGCCTCCTGCACTGTCCATTGGATCGAGAGTGGCAAGAGCCGGCCTAATGCCAAGGAGTTGCCAGCTGCCCAGATCCTGGGCATCCATGCAGCTCCACAACCTCGAACTGGCAGCAAATCTGGGCGGGGAAGCGCTGCTGTTGCTGGTGCTTCACTGACTATAACGGGTGATGCTCGTCGAACTGAAACCCCCAACCCTGATCCATCAGCAGACAGTTCTGCAAAGGTAGAGGAGAAGAGACTTCAGTCCCCTTGTGTCCCAGTTTCCTCTCAGCAGACTGTCAGAGAAGAGGGAGATGGGATGGGATCTTCTGATCCAGGAAAGGCCTGCACTGGCGTTGAGGTCAGTGGTGGTTTAGCCATGACCAGAAGCACGGACAGGTCATGTAGTGGTGCCGATGGCTCCGCTGAGCAGTACAAAGAGGAGCAGAGCACCAGCGCGTCTTCCTCGGAGGCAAATCAGCCTCCTTCAGTCAAACCTTCAGTGACTGGCTCAGACGAAGCCGTGTCGCAAGCTTCCCCACCAGCGACCAAAGAACGGGTCGTTGAGCAAATCAGAGAGGAAGGCTGGAGCGCCCGTGACGCAGAGAACGTCACCCTGGCCGAGCTGTACCTGATGTTTGGGAAGCCAGGCAAGCTGCAGCTGGAGTACGAGTGGCAGCCGGTCACAGCTCCACCCAGCAACTCAGAAGAGGGACAAGCCTCAGTGCAGCCAAAGCCCGACAGGACAAATCGAGTTTTGCGCTGCTTACTCAAGCTGGTTTCCACTGAAGTCAACCCCAAACCTCTGGTAAGTTTTCCCTTTTCTGTCTTCCAAGATTGTGGCCTGGTGTGTTGTTTAAATTACAAGTTGAAAAGATGAAAAATGTGTAATTATCAGTGGCATTAAGGCTTAAAATTAAACATTTTTAAGATGCAGCAGTGTGAAGAGTTTATATTCCGTACAAAGCCAGCTGATGAAAAACATGTTACTGGTTATGTACTATGAACACCACAGGTTTTTTTTTTTTTTTTTTTCAATGAAAGTGCTATTTCGAGATAGGAGCATATCATGTGCCTTTTCCTTCAGGCTCCAGAGCTGTGCTCCACAGCCACATCACCCCTCAAGACCTATCAGGAGGAGCAAAACCAGGTCCTCACACCTCCGGCGAAGGGTCCTGTTGCAGGCGCCCGTAGCCCTAGCTGTGGGCGGCCGCAGGCGTCTTTGCGCATGCCCAAGTTACAGCTGCCAAGTGCTGGAGGTATTTATGTCTCTCTCCTGCTGGCTTTTGTGATAAAGTCTTTTCTGTACTTACAGTGCTGTAGTTATTAAACAGCGAGAAGTAATTATGCAGCACCGATGCTTCCTCTTTAGAAGTTGTCTTCAAATAGCTGCCTTTCCTGATGTGGCACCACATCTGTTTCAATCCTGTTCAGGTGGGCGCAACCTTCCCCGCTCTCTGCTGGGTTCTACTGCAGTTGGCGAATCAGAAAGCAGCGTGTTCGCAGTACCCACCACGCTGCCACCCAACAGCTCACGGCACAACCGAATGTTCTCCCCTAACAAAGAGGCAGAGCTAGCCTTCAGACAGCAGCTCGACTCGATCAGTGTAAGCCAGAATAATGCATCATTTTTTGTTTATGCCAACTGTACAAAGACATAATTCATGTATTAACGAGCATTAATATGTGCTTTTTTCTTTTCTTTTTCTCACAGATGCAGTCAGATCTTTTCCTTTCTAGACAGCGAAAACCTCGGAACAGACAACTTCGCAAACCACTTGTAGTTCAGGTGAGAGCAAGATCATTATCCATTCATCAGTTCTGGGCTTGGTTGGGTGGAAGGCGGGTTTTCCTAAGTGTGTTTTTGTTTGGCCACTTCTTTCTCGTTCACAGCGAACACTGCTGCCCAGAACTACAGGAGACACTCCTCAACACGTCTGCTCCTTCTCCATCCTCTCCAACTCCTCTGCCACAGGTACTCCTCAGATGGCAGGACAGAACGATAGAATATGTCGTCAGCTGAGGCTGGAAATGTTTAGGGCGTAGTTTTACAGTATGCATTAATGAAATCACAGCTAAAAACGATTTCTCTTTCTCAGCAAGACCCTCTGGTAATTGTCTGCTCTCTCACTTCCTGTTTCTTCCTTCAGGAACTGGATCTTTCCGGCCGATCCATCCCCGACTAGCTCCTTCCTCTCGCTCTGTCCAAACTAAAACAACCCCAGCAACATCCAGCTCTGCGGGGGCCAGCCAGCTCTCTAGTATGGACTTCTTCTGTTATCTACTACATTTTTCTGTTTTATTGAAATATTGATAAACTCTACACCAAATATACTGCAAAAAATTACATATTGTTGTTTTTATGGGGTCAACAACTTTGCTTTTATAAGCACCCAGTTTCACACCTTGGCTCAGGCGATTAGAGGATCATCAGGGGTCCTTTTGTCCCTCTGTGGGGGGTTACTGCCACTAGGTTTAAATCTGGGACTCCCCACCATTTGACCTTAGAACTGAAGAAGCTTCTCGGATGAGAGGTGAAACGTCTTCAAGTAACTTAAAGAAGTCCAGATGCTTTTCTTTGTAAGCTCCTTTGACTACGATGACCTGGATGACTGAGAACCTTCACAGACATATTTTATAAAATTGCTTAAAAACATATTTAAGGTCCAAGTTGTATTTGTGTAAGATTCCTGTGTCAAAATCTAGAACTCTGAGAAGGTCAGTGACAGACAGTATTTCTGTGCAGACGACAGAAGCAAAAACATTTTTCCAGAAGACCTTGGACCATCCTTTTTTTTTTTTTTTTTTTTTTTTTTCTTCCTGCTCTGCTCTTCACATGCTGTTGCTGTTGATGCTTATCAGGAGCGATATGACAAATCTCTCGTTTGCCTGAACTGTTAATACTTTCAGGTGCCATTGACCTGGCAGCTAAGTCTGCAGGCATCATCCCAGGCAGTCCCTGTCGGGAGGTGGATTCTTCCACTGTGGATAACAGCGCTCTTCTCGCCACCACTCCCATTGCTGATGCTGAGCCAGACTCTCAACTCCACCAGCAAAATGTTCCAGAGGTCAGAGACAGACAGACACACACACACACACACACACACACACACACACACACACACACACACACACACACGGACTAGAACCCTCCTTCATTTGATGTCTCCTCCTTGCCTGTGGCATTAGAATAAATGCTATTGCCCATTACCATCTTGGAGTGTTACATTTAAGACTGTCAGTTTTTGATTTATCTTACTTTAATGAAAGTTATTGCTCACTCTAATGATTTTCTGTTTATCTGTGCGGTGTAGGCCAGGTTTTGCATAATGTTTTTCTTTTTACTGTGCATCTGTCGTACAAGACTTCACAAATGATTTAGTAATTTTTATAGATTTTCTTTGTAGACATTATTCTTGCATACAGTTGTCATATTCATGATCACCTGTTTATTTGTCTGTTACGGTTTAAAAACAAGCTGCTCCAAACAGTTTGCCCTGATGGGATTAATAAAGCTATTTGTATCGCCATCAGGGCGTTTCCTTGCTCACAGTGGACCTTTGTGAGGGAACACTTGGCTTAGTTAAAGGCAGTGAGTCTGCGTAACCTCATTTGTTTTCCAATCGTAGCTGATCACCATTTGGTAAAGAAAATTGTCAGCTATGCTTGAATAAATGGTTTAAAAAAATGTGATGTGCTAAGTTAAATCGCTCTTTCCATAGAATGGCGTACCACCTCCGTCTCCTGGAGTCACCGGCGGGGGAGACTCACTCCTCTCTCCCCCAAGCGTTGCCTCGCTCCTTGATATCTCACTCCCAGGCCCTCCTGAAGAGGCTCTAACCCCCGGAGAACCTCAAACGCAGATCAGCGACTCCATCATCGAGCTTGCCATCAACTCCACACATTACGGTGCGTGCACGTGCAGACGTCTTACCCGAGCCATATTGACAAGAAACTGCTAAATAAAGCTTGATGATGTTTGTTTAGTGAAATGGAAAGTGAGAGTAGGTTAGAAAGGTTTTGTAATTACCACTGAGGTCAGCTTTGTGGCTCCACAGCATTAATTCCTCTGCAGGTTGTGGAAAAGAGTGCACGTTGACATCCAAGCAGCTAAACATCTGAGCCTGCTGAGTTTAATCGCTGATATCTCATTTCTGTTTGCCTGCTGCACTGCAGGTGAGGAGGCTGCTCTCTCTCCAGCCAAGCTGGGCAACAGCGACGGCTCCAAACTGCTGGCCTCGTCTCCCTCGCTCAGCCCATCCAGAGGCTGGATCCCTTCACCCAGCCACGACCCTCAGTGGTACCCCAGCGACTCGTCTGACTCCACACTGGGATGCCTCCTTTGTAAGAGTTTTTTTGCTTCCTTTCTCAAGAGTGTGTCAGAAGTTACATTTTAGGCCAAGAAGAACAGAATATTAAGTGGATGTATTTTTATCATTACTTCCCACTAAAAATGCTGCATACAGCAGCACGTGCAGTCAACATTTACAAAGATTTGTTTGTAAAATCCCCAATATTACTAACACAGCTGTATGATGAAAGGCCATTTACTCAGTCTTTTGCTCTTATTTTCCTTGCAGCCAGCATGGTCTCTCCTGATAAGGGCAGACGGACCACCCTAACCCCCACTGGCCCCTCCAGTGGCACAGCTCTACTCGGTCCTAGCCTCCTGGACTGCAATTCTCATGATTCCTTTCAATCCCGTGGCCTTCCTGATGTGGCAGAGGTAAGTAAATGCTTGTTGATTAAATGAAAGAAAGTTGTGACTGAGAAGCAACACTTGCCACAAACACAACACAGTCTGAATCTCAGCAACCAACATGTTATATGTTATTAATTAGTCTCTAAAATGTAAATGTAAAAACATCACTTCCCATTTTAAAAATAACCTGCATTTATATCCACTCTGAAAATGTGGTTCTTATCCCCTTTTGGATCTGTCCTGCTGTGCAAGTGGACTCTGACCCAGAGCCGGTTGTGTTAGGGACCACATGGTACCTTTTGGATAGATCAGCTTCTGGGCTGATCCACCAAATTTTAGGTGATTTTTTAATGAAAAACTTGTTGAGTCACACCCTGAGATTCAGACACCATACCTTTTGAAATGCTGACAGCATTTAATATCTGAATCTCAGTCTGTGAACACGTTTCCATTTTTAGTGCTCTCTCTCGCTCTCTTGCGTGCTTTGATAGCGACTTTATGAAGAAATGAATCGGGAGTGTCAGCTGGTTCAGGTGTGGCAGGAGGGGATGAGGCAGAGAGAAGCTCTAAGTTTGTTAAAGAAAACCTGCCAGTGAGCAGGTTTAGTTCAGATTGTGTTAAGTGATTCATCTCAGGGTTAACAAACGCAGACTTGTTAGCTTAAACCTGTTTCCTGGGATGGGGCCCAAACCTGCCTGGGAGGTGAATAGAGCCCAGTGACTGTTGCCTCCTGTGTTTGGACTAACACATCTGCTTTTTCAGTAAATAATTTAATTTCATTGACAGATATTGATGTGATGAACTTTCCCCCCCTGCACTCTTGACCTAAAGCATGAAACTGTTCGAGGGATGTCTGGAAAAATCTTGTTTTTTGGGGGTTTTTTTCTCCTTCTTGGATTTGCCCTTGTTGTCAGTCTGAAAGCTCTTTGGTGTTGCTTGCAGATGGATTCTCAGCTTGCTTGTATGATGAGTGAGAGCAGCATAGACTACATCGCTCGCTTCAATGATCTGGCTCAGGAGCTCGCCGTAACTGAGCCCTCCATTCCACCTCCCTGAGGAAGACTCCACCAAGCCATGGTCATCTGTACCTCTAATCTACAGCCAGTTCCAGGCATTTCCACAGTTCCAGGAGAGAGAGACACAAACTTCTGGGCCCACACTTGGAAGCAGTGACTACTGCTAGAAATTCAAAACCGATTTGCAGCCAGCAGCTGCAAATTACCCCAACTTTTACCACGTCTGGTTCTCACACCTGTCGATAAGCAGGCCGGTCCTAAAAAGAGACCAAGGCAGAACTTTGCTCATGTTGTTGGTGACAAGAGGTACTGTAAGTGAGGAGAGGAGAGGTTTCCTCTCTGTCTTCTCCCTGTTTGGAGAAAGAAGACTGGGGAGAAAGGCCAACCCCATCCCCCCTCAAAGCCATCCATGGCCTGTTTGTAAAAGTGCAATAATAGGTGGTCAACCGTGACCATTGTTCAAAAGCGAGTTGCGTTGGTTTCACTGAACTGTTCTCTAAGGAACAATTCCCTTTAAATACAAACACTTTAGATAAAACAAATGAGTTTACAAAGATACAACCTCATGTACAGGAAAATACTATGCCATATCCGAACAAAATATCTGCAACGATCTTTCATGTCTCTTCCTGCTCTCGGTGTGTGAGTGCATGAATGTATCTGTGTGTGCGTGTGTATTAAAGGCTGTAAGGCTGACCGCTCAAAATGTGCAGTTCAGATCATCAGCTGGTGGCAAACAGCCACTGGACTGTGATTTTTATTAAAAGTAATGTCGGTGAGAAAGAGATACTTGGCATAGTTCAGTAGCAAAAGTGGAACAAAACAAAGTGATGTGTAGAAGTTCATTTTTCCTGTTGGCCTCCTTTTTTCTTTTCTTTTTGTTCCTCATCTCTTATGAGTTCAGGTGTTACAGATTGTGTTGTAGTCACACGTGTTTGGAATCGGGTTCTTCATTTCTCAAACCCACATTTTAAAAAACAAACAAACAAAAAAACAAAACAAAAAAAACAAACAAATACAAATAAAAAATGGCAGCTTGTTGGTTGACTCCACTTGGGTAGCTCCACAGATGCTGAAAATGTTATTGGAATTATTTTATTGTTGCATTCATTTCTCATTAGTTTTGTGTGCAGAGATGCAAGTTCAAATATTGGATTTTGTTGCATAAACAGGAATACCTTTTTAGATATTTAAGCCCTCTTCACACGTGTGGTATTTGGAGACTGAATCAGAATGTTTTAAAGAGTCTGTGCTGACAGTGCTTATAGCCACAAACAGCATAATGTGCGTAATGTACTGTTCTTCATGGTTGTTGCGTCTGAATGAAAGCCTTGAGGAACGTTCACATTAAAACGTTTCCTTTGACTCGGCGCTTTCCCAGCTCCTCATTCGCAAGCTGCAATAGGGAGAATTTCCCTCCTGTATTGTAGATGTGAGCGTGAATTGCACAGGAAGGTTTTAATGAAGGGAGATGAACAACTCAAAAAGATGCGCGTGAGCGGCAGCACTCTGATGCGTGCCTGTCTGTTAACATACATTCAGGCTTGCGCTGTTTTAAAAGGTGACCTATCCAGACCTGAAGCTGCCAAATCAACAGCAAGGAGGGCGTGTCTTTGTTTACTTTTGCTGTCGTTTTCAGTAACGCTGACACAACAGGTGGGCGCTCTCTTGCCGACGCCATCGATTACAAGGAAATCTAACAATGTTGCTCATTTACTTTCCTTAGTTCTGTTGCTTTCTTGCCGTCCTAATTAGTTCAAACAAATGAGCTGGCTGCAGCCACACATTCATTTTGTTTGACAAACTAGAATTATGAATGTCCTGGCTACTATTGAGTTCCCAGTAGAAATACACTCCATAAGAGCGAGCGGTTAATTTAATGAAACACTAAAGCCATAGTTGACTCCATTTATTTTAATTTTTGTTTTTTATTATATGCCCCCAAATTACTTTCCTCTGACTAGTGGATGCTAACAAAACACTATGACTAAAGAGTGGCTCTTGCATGTTACAGAAGCAGACATCGTTTCTCTGAATTTTTCATGCAGTACAGACTCATTGCCTTCACATTTAATTTGATCAACCAGCATCATCTCTATGCAGCTGTGTGAACCCGTTTGGTGTAAACTGTTAGACCTCTTTGTCATTCCACAAACGAGATTGTAAGACGATCTAACAAATGTAAGCGCTCCTGTGGTGTTAGTTTGTGAACATTTGGAAACGCTTGATCTTGTCACACTAGATGATTCTTAATAAGGAATCCTATTGAAGGATGTATTTGTACAAATGGAAATTCCAGTATTCACTGCGCTTTTGTAACATAATGTAAATCAATATTTGGACTATTTATTGTTAATATTTCTGAGACAAGTGTTTTTTCTGTTTTAATTTAAGGTGACATCCAAGAAAGGAGGAAAAAAAAATACTGTTTTCAGTTTGTAAAAGGTGTTTTATTCTGTGCATAAAGATAGTTATAAAAACCTGCCTGTTTTCTTGTATTCACTGTGTTTGGGGGATACACAGCAGTTCATATGCAAGCTTGTACAAAGTTCGGTCTTTGGCCTTGGGCTTGTTTCTGACAGGTTTGTCAGCTTCTCCAGAGATGGATGAGTGGTTTATCCGCACAGACTCCACACTGAATTCCTCGCTGCTCCCAATAAAAGTACAATCATGCTCCAATCCAGACGACACTTTAAAGTGACAAAGAATATTAGCCGGAAACAAAAACTCGACTGCACGTACGTGTGCTGAAGTGACTCATTTTCAGTGATGTGCTCTGCATACTGCATGGAAAATATGACCCAGAAACAGGTTGGGTGCTGCACCATTTTTCAATGAGAAACTGTTGGCAAACGTTGACTTTGTAACCACAGTAGATATTTTAAAGGAGAGTAAGTGACACAGTTGTGGGTAGACATTCTGCCAAAACATCAGACATGATTCCTTTACCACAGTTTGGTTTATTTAAGCTGTTCTGTTTGCATCAGGAGTCCCAAATTATGGAGTTCAAATTAAACCATCTCTTCTCACCAGCCTGCAAAATGTGATACTGCAGGCTTTTGCCAACAATTTTTGTTGTTTTTGGGTGGGAAGGGTAAAAGTTTCTCAGACATGACAGACAATATCAACATGTAAATTAGACATTAAACAATGAATAGTACAAAAACCCACTCCCAAATAAGCAACCCAAAGTCTTGCTTATTTCAGGTCCTAGACCTCACCAGCTCGAACATCACTCATCCTTAGGTTTTTGCTCCTTGCGAGCGCGCGAGGACATGAACTTGAAGAAAAGTGCAGGCCAGAGTGTGCGGAGGTATACTGCAGCAGTGGGCAGAGGGCCGGCCAAAACCACGTCTTTACTTTGCTGACGAACAGCCTTTAGGACTTCCCACGCCACGTCCCTGGGGTCCCAGCCCGTAGCTGTAGTTCTGTCCAATACTGAGCGGTAGTTGCAAAGACAAGAGACATGTTGCATCATTGATACAAGAGAGTACAGATTACTTCAATTAATTCAAATTACTTTTATTTATATAGTACCAAATCACAACAGCAGTTGCCTCGAGGTGCTTTTTAATGTAAGGTAAGAAAGACCCTACAATAACTTATAAATTACTCTGGTTATGTTGCTTCTTACTTTTATTATTTAGTTATAAAAATCCATTTGGCTTGTAGTCTTTTCCTTACGTAGTCAAAAAAAAAAATCAGTAAGAAAACACAAAATCCCAGCTGGCATCAAAGATCCACACACATTCCAACACCACCTTAATAACTCTGAGATTTATCACCTGTTACCAGCTGACTCTTAAAAATGCTGCTTTTGCTACTGTTACTCTTTTGTTCCATCCTCTCACTGCCTCACCTCCATACTTGGATCCATCTCCTGTGACAGCGTTGATCGACAGGTTGGTTCGGATGTACCCGGGGCTGATCACAGTCACTGGGATCCCGTAGCGCTCCATCTCTGCCCGCAAGCAGTCGAAGTAGGCCTGGGTGGCGTGCTTGGACGCAGCATCTGACCAGCATGAGACAAATCAGAGTCTTGCTTTAGTTACCCTCCTCCTGCTGGCAAACTCATGTTGTGTTTGTTTGCATTAATCAAAGACGACTTACAGGCTGACCGGTAAGGAATGGCTATCTTCCCCTGGACGCTGCTAATCACTACAATATGGCCGCTGCGCCGGCGAACCATGGAAGGCAGGAGAGCTGTGGAGAGAGGAAAGAAATGAAAGAGAGAGGGCTGACTCATATTCATGATAATCTTCACCTAAATCTCTACATAAATGACTTATTAACTTCACATTTAGCTCGGCTCTTTCAACCACAAGCCAAAATAAATGAAAACATCCCGTACGCTGAAACCAACAAGATTAAACAAACCTTGTGTAAGAGCAACGGGCCCGAAGTAATTTGTCTCCATAACATCCCGCTGAACTGAAATGTGAGTCTCTAGTATATTGCCACGGTAACTGATTCCAGCATTATTAATGAGGATGTCCACTTGTCCGTAACATTTCAGGATCTCTTCTGCAGCTCTCTCCACCGTGTCCGTTTTAGCCAGGTCGAAGACAACAGTACAGGGAGTGTGAATCTGGTGGATAACCAAAGCGAAACAAAACGACTCTTTACATATGGATCCTTAGAGGCTAAGCTATAGTTCAGACAGACCAGACTTTATTGTGTTACTCCTTTGTGTGTATATACATACCAGTTTCTGTGTGTTTGCTGAACTCGCTGTTAGTTCTTGGACCACCTGCTGCAGGCGAGCTGCGTCACGTCCACACAGCACAAGCCGTGCACCTGCAGCGTGGAAGACCCGCGCACACTCTACAATGCAGAATTCTCGTTGTAGATTAGTGAGCATAAAACAGGGGTGGGTGCAGAGAGCCACACCACTAAGCTGAACTCAAATCTGCTCAGTATCTCTTTAATTCTTACCAGGAGCACTTTATAAAACTGAAATAAGCATAGAAGAAAACTGCTAACATTTTTATCATGATATAATAAACATTCCCCAAAACAATTGTGCACAAAATGTCCATATTTTTGCAAAATTTAAAAGACTTAACTTTATTTTAAAATAAGTGCTATTGCTATTTTTAATTATTTTTTCTTGCTCAGCTACAGGAATCTAGTCCGTCTTGAGTTTCTACAAGTGCATCCAGTGAATCAACAGTGCAACAAACTGAAGTTAACGGTTTTAGTTACAACACCAACAGCATGGTTCACTGACTTGCACAACACCTTCTGCTGTACGATTCAGCGGGGAAAAAAAAGCAATTTTACTTCTGGCTTCATTTCAGTCACTTTATCTTGCATCTGCTTTAAAAGTCCCACATTTTTCCCTGTCAGATTTTGACAGGTGTAAGTTGTTTACAAACAAACAAACCTTGGTAGTCCCTTTTACTGAGCCTGTGGCTGCTAAACTCTTTTCGTTGTCCCATGTAAAAAATTCATTAACAGGGCTGGGTCATCACAACTGTCATCCACAGCCACCAAGCACTCTTTGATAAACTCCTCAGAGGATGGCTTGTTTGAAATCACAAAGCTGGTCTTGCCTGCTCCATCCCTGGATGTGTGAGGCTTAGTGAAAAGTCCTGTTGCTTTTCGCAGATTTGCTAGCAACAGTCCAGCTCTTTTCTCTCTCTGTTTAGTCTCACAAAGGGGATTCAATCTGTAATCCATAAACAGAGCACTCTGCTCTCCACAAACTAAACACATGGCTTTACCTCTGACTTCAGTAATTAAATATTGAGAAGTCTACGTCCTGTTAAAAACTCTACACTCCGTATCAATCTTTCCTGTTTTTAAAGGTCAGCTGACATCTTTCGGGGCTAGAAACTCTCAGAAACAAAAGATCAGGCACACTTACAGAGGAGATGCATTCGCTCACAAACATGTGTTTGTAAAGTAAAAAAATAGCATTCATGTTCAAAATAGAAGTGACAAATTTGTAATGTGGTTTCCTACAAAAATCAGGAATCCACTCTCTGACCAGGAATTTATCAAAGAGTGTTTGGTGTCTGAAATGGGACAAAATGATTCATGTATACGTATATATGTTTAAATCCTAATTTCCCATTGATCGCACGCAGACTGGTCCGAGACAACCAACGGGCAGTACAATGTCCAAATCTGATAAAGAACTACAACTACATGTTGGCATCTGCACAACAACACTGAAGAATGAGATTGCACATTATCTAAATAAAAGCCTACTAGCACTAAAGCAGTATGGTTTAGAGAGTTTGCACATGTAAGCTGAAATGAATGAATGGAGGCTGACCTTTCCCGAGCCCAGAGCTGGCCCCAGTTATGACCACTACAGCACCTTGGACTGAAGCCCCTTTTCTGAGACGTACAAGTATCCGGTACAACAATACGACTCCCAAACCGGTTAAAACCACCGGTAGCATTCCTCCTGCCATCACACGCTCCATTACTTGGCAATCACCAGCTACCTGCAGGTAAAAAATAAACAGTAAATACCTTATAAGAAATTACTTACTGTACCTTTAAAGTCCATCTGAATGCAACTACCAACATGACAATAATAAACACACATACAGCCAAAATGGTAATTCATTGTAATAAGAACAGTAGGAGTTATGGATCTTCCTTTATCTTCTTAACCACTTAAGCCCCACCTGCTAGCAACAACCAATAACTTGATATCACCAGACTTCGGACAATCTTATTAAGCAAATGTTAACTAAATACATGCATCACTTAGCACATTAATATTCGCATGGTTAAAAAGTACAGTTCAGTATGCCAGGTGAACACCTTGCACATGCACACACTGGGTTTAGCACTAGCTTGTTCTGCGCAGGCAGTGTCAAAATAACGGCTACTGAGGCTAAAGCTAACAACAGCTAGCATCTCTAGCAAATACTAACAAGTGTTGGTTTGTAGTTCTGTTTTTTACAGGTCTCACCTGAGCCGAGCTGCTGAGCAGAGCAGCAGTAATGTGTCAATGTGTCTCCTCTTCTTTTAGCTGATCTTCTTCCTTCTGTTTTGTCTTTATTGACGGTTAGAAAAACAGCTTTTGGTCGCTTTAGCGCCACCGTCTGATCTGGAGTGCGCTCTTTCAAATGATTAACAAATAAGGAAATAAGCTATTATTTCTCGTAAAGCTCATAATTTGATAATTTGCTATATTAATGCTTTACATTTATATTTAGAGGTCTTTTTAAACCACTAGTGCCTATTTAATCAGCTGCTATCTTCTTCATTGCTACATGATCCATTAGAAGTGTGCTCTACATCTCATTTCAGTTTTTCTTTTTAATTATTTAAAAATTCTTAGTTTACTTTATTTTTTATTACAAATTGTAGGGTATTTGTCAGGTTCATATTCTTCAGAAGTCCATCCATCCATCCATTCACTTCCGCTTATCCTTTTCAGGGTCGCGGGGGGCGCTGGAGCCTATCCCAGCTGTCATAGGGCGAGAGGCGGGGTACACCCTGGACAGGTCGCCAGTCTGTCGCAAGGCTAACACACAAGGACAAACAACCATTCGCACTCACATACATTTGCACATTCACACCTAGTGACAATTTGGGTTATCCAATTAACCTATTCCCACAAGCTTCATGTCTTTGGACGGTGGGAGGAAGCCGGAGTACCCGGAGGGAACCCACGCAGACACGGGGAGAACATGCAAACTCCACACAGAAAGACCCCGGCCTGATGTTGGAATTGAACTCAGGACCTTCTTGCTGTGCGGCAACAGTGCTAACCACCGTGCCACCGTGCTGCCCTTCAGAAGTTCAGAATGGAAATTGCATCACAAACACAGGAAGTTGACTCAGAGTCATGCAGACATCCTGAGTGTGAATAAATACAGCTGAGGTCAGAAGTTTACAGGGACTCACTATGGACTTTAATTTCATGATCTCTTTGAATTGTCCTGGGTGAAATGATTGTACAGCACGCATTTTTAATTTCTTTAAAATGAACAAAAATTAGGTAAACAAGTTTGAACTGGTTTTGAACTTTCTCTAATCCAAGGTTACACGAGGTCAAACGTATGTACCTCTAAGGCTGTTGCAAGTTAAAATTTGTGCTTTATAAATATAATTATAAACGATTTTAATGTAACATTTTTTTCAAGGGATGATTATACAGCGTACATCTTTAATGACTTTTAAAAAAATACTTCTTTATTTTGGATTTTCTCTAATCCACACAGGGTCAAAAGTATATATAGGCCCAAATATATACATACACCCCCAGTAATATTTGGTTAAATGTCCTTTAGTAAGTTGTACTTCAACCAGATGCTTTTTGTAGCTATTGATGCTACCACCCTGGTTAACACTGTTACTAAGTTTTAAAGACTCAACATTACTGCCCTGAACTTACCTCTTGTCATTGTGGCCAAACAGATCAATCTTTGCTTCGTCTGACCATAACACTCCGATTTATAAATCAAATCAAGGTACGGTTTATCATCTCATGTGACTTCTGATGTAGATGTGAGTTCCGGCCACATTTGAGACCTATCCAACACATTTCCCAAGGATACCAAGAATACACCGTTGTGTGGATTGTGATCTGGACTTTCAGAATCAGAATAGTTTATTGATCCCTTGGGGCAATTGTGTAGAAAGCATTATTTTTGCAAGAATTAGTTTCCAACCTGTGTGGTGTTGTAAACAGGGACTATAACTGTTTTGTTTTTTTAAAATCATGTCTAATAGGATTCTTTTTTTGTTATAGTTGTTGATGCATCTTTAATTAAATCTTTCCCTGCAGGTCTTCTATGGGTGGAGCCTCTAACCTGTTTGTGAGTCAGTTTTCAGTCCAAGCAAACAGTGTTTTATGTGCTGTCGTCTAAAATATTATAAAATTGCCTAAAATAGAAGTGTTTAAAACAGATCCTGTGCAGCTGCAAAGCAAAAATAAAAAACTCCCTCCAGGCAGAAGCGGCCATTTTCGTATGTGGGGAAAACCCCCACAAAAACAGAGGGGACAGGCTGGCACCAGAACACCACGGATGTGCCCCGAGATGAGTGTGAAAATGTGATTATCAACAAGCCCACCTGGGCTTCAGGTAGGCCGCACGCTTGTCCAGAGTTCACTTTGTCTTCAAGCTTTTTAATTTAAAACATAAAGTGAGGCCTACCCCAAGCTAAAAGAAGGCAGATTATGTTCTCAGATAAAGCAAGCAATGAGGGCGAAGCAGAGAAAGTACCTGCACAATACATTCACATAAATCAAAATGGAATTTCTTTGAGGACACAAACATCTGGGGAGTAAACAGCTGTTTCAATACCTAATCACAGATTGTGCTCTCTGTTGTACACGTTTTTAGTAAGGCATAATTAACTAAAAGGCTAGAGAGATGAAAGGATGCCAAGCTGATACCAGGCCTCAGTCACATGAGTGGAGATGTGGACATGCAATAAAGATCTGGCACTTCATATATTAAACTGATGAGAGGCTGTGTTCACCCCAGAAAGCTTCCAGAAATTTGGGCAAATGTCTGCTGTGAAGTTTTTAGTCAAACGAAATTGCAGGTCAGTTTAAAGCGCAAAATTGTGCAAGTAGTCCAAACTAAACCGTTCTTGAGATGCAGAAATGTTGTCACACACACAAAAATTAGACGATTGTGCCTCCAAACAAATTGCACTTACAAATGCTTGTGACATAAATGATGAAAACGGTAGGTGCAAAGTTGAGATTGAACAGTGTTACAGTTAAAATGATAAGCCAGCCATTCAGCTGACTCATTGGTGATTGCAGGTTTCATTACAGAAGAATTTCAAGGAGAAGACAGACGGCAGGGAGTCAGAAACAGGGGATGGAAATGCAAGATGTTGAGGACGACTTATGAGAAACAGACACATTTCTAATAACATTAGACTGACTGGTTTTGGATTTACTTGATTACTCTGATCTGGTACCTGACAATAGCTTCATTGTCTTCCTGGATTTTAACAAGGCTTTTGATACAATTGAACATCAATTTATATTCCACTCTTTGGAAAAATTTGGCTTTGGCAAGTTTTTCTGTAAAGCTGTCAAAATCTTATACACAAATGGCAATAGTTCTATTAAAATAATTAACGGCTCCACCCCGAGATTTGACCTGAAACGTGCTATTCGCCAAGGATGTCCTATTTCACCATATTTATTTTTACTTTGTACACAAATTCTTGCAACTAATAGTTCAAACAGTGTTGTACAAGGAATCACCATAGCTGATAAGGAGCTTGCCATCAGCCAGTTAGCCAATGACACCACACTCTTCTTGAAGAATGCAAACCAAATCCCTCCAGCCCTTACTGTGATTAGTGATTTCTCTGAGGCCTCTGGTTTATGCCTAGATCTAAAAAAATGTGAGTTACTAGCAATTAAAGACTGCCCTGCAAATACTATCTGTAATATCTCTGTTAAACAAGAAGTCACATACTTGGGACTGTTAATATCCAAAGACCAAAAATCAAGATGCTCTTCAAACTTCACTCCAATTATACAGAAAACCCTAAAAAAGTTCAACCAGTGGCTGCAAAGGGACTTGTCTTTGAAAGGTAGAGTGTTAATTACTAAAGCAGAAGGGATATCCCGATGAACATATGCTGCTCTCTCCTTACATCTGGATAAGAAAATTAGTAAAGATATTGACCGTATGCTCTTTAATTTTATATGGAAAAACCGTACGCATTATATTAGAAAAACTGTTGTGATGAATAAGTACGAATCAGGTGGGCTTAACGTCTTAGACTTTTCTACTTTAAATAACACTTTCAAAATTAATTGGGCTAAACATTTTCTTAAAAACTACCTCTATCTGGAACTTTATACCATATTATATTTTCTCTCATTTTGGTGGCTTTAATTTTATTTTAAATTGTAATTACAATGGTGAGAAACTCCCTGTAAAGCTTGTCTCTAGGGGCCACCGCATATATTTATATATAAACATATATAAATAAAACCACTTGTTTTTATGTTAGTAATTCCTTTTGTGCATAATTTTATATTATTGTTAATAATAAATTAATTAAAGCAACAAAACAACCTGAAGAGCCGGTTCGGAGCCGAAAGAGCCGGCTCTTTTTAGTGAGCCGAACCGAAAGAGCCGGTTCTCTAAAAAGAGCCGGAAATCCCATCACTATTAGGGTGGGTTAGGTTAGGGGAATGGAAATTCCTCCCTGCACAAGGAGGGCAGGAGTAGGTGCACGCTCCGCACCATGACCCTGAGAGTAATATTAGAGCTCTGGCCTTGGAAAAGAAAATGAAGGCTATGGTCGAAGATGAAGTTGATTCTTTGAAAAAGAAAAATGAAGACCTAAAAAAGGCCCTAAGCACAGAGCAGGAAAACCACAGAAAGACAGCAGTGGACAGGTATAAAGTAAAAAAGGCACACAATCAAGCACTGGGTGAAAAGGTGGGTCTCGAAGAGAAACTGTGCTCCACAATAAAGCAAAGAGAAAAATTTATACACAAAGCTAATTGGCTGGAGAAGAAAGAGCACTACTTCCAAGAAGAACTGTAAAGTGCATTTTGTCCTTTGGAAAGGCATTTCCAAATGCAGTTCACTTCAGGGAAAAGAAAAGGTGAAATTTAGGGATATGTTCCTCAACTTGAAAAAGAAATGCATAGACGGTGTGGAAGGCATCCCCTTTGTTGGAATAACAAAGGAGTTTCTTGAAAAACAGCTGAACTGTCTATGTACCAGATGCAAATATCTAGAGACAGCTTTACTAGATAAAAAACGGGAGCTGGAATAGTTTCAAAAGAAGTACAATGGTATGGTAAAGTCTTTTGCTTTATTCAAACAAAGACAGGAGCTCATTGGACCAGTGAACCAAATTATCGAAAAGGCTGGCAATGAAGTATAAGAGATAGGTCATCTAAAATCTAGAGTGAAAGACATTCAACTCAAACTTAAATTAGAAAAACAGAAAAGACATAATTTCCCTTACATTGCTTCACCCATCAAAAAGTCACGGAAGCGAACATATATATCAATTTTTTAATGAATTTTAAAGTTGTGGGGTTAATTTTCTACGTAACATGAGCTGAGAAGCAGCAGCAACGCTAGGCTAATGCTAGGCTAACAAGCTGGCTAGCTAGCAAGTTCAAAACGTGGTTCTAAACTGAAAGAAGGTACAAAAACAGTTTACTTCCAAGCCAGAGTATCACGCAAAAAATCACAGAAATTATCTCTTGAGCTCAAGCTGCTCCATCTGAACTAGTGATGGGTCGTTCGCGAACGAAATGGCTCTTAGAGCCGGCTCTTTGACGTGAACGACGCGAGCCGTATCCTTATCGCGAGCCGTCACGTGGTTTGTTTTTTTTTTTTTTTCTCTCAGCCTCTCTCTCGCACTTTTTTTCCGCTTCACTCTGCACGCGAGCCTTGTGCTTTACGCTGGGCAGAGGGGGGAGGGGCGGTAGTTACACTCAGTAGCACAGGAACAGAGCCAGAGAGAGAGAAAGAGAGGCAGGGACAACAACATTAGAAAAGTATAGTAATCATCCACAACTATTTTCGGTTGCAGATGATAAAGGATTGAGAAAGTTTATTCATGCAGGTCCATATGACAGAGAATGTACATGTTCTTTTAGTTTTCATATTATAATTTATATTTAATTGTGTTGTGGTTTGCAGTGTTTTGTGTTCTTTTCACTTTAAATTTGTGAAAGGAAAAAGCTGAAAATTTAAATAGTTAAAACTTGAAATGTGAATAGTTGATTTTTGTATTATATGATTTATTTATTACATTTTATGTGGAGTGAATAAATAAAAGTATATTTACGGTGGCCCCTAGAGACAAAGCACATACAAACTTCAAATCACGTACGAACTCTGAAGCATGTACAAACTCCAAAACACGTAAAAACACGTACAAACTCCAAAACACGTAAAAACACGTACAAACTCCGAAGCACGTAAAAACTCAGAAGCATATAAAAACTCAGAAGCACATAAAAACTCAAAACACGTACAAAAGACAACAGAAGTGCTCCAGGATGCTGGGCGCAGTGTTGAGCCTTTGTTATCTTGTGGCTACACAAGCCAGCAAGTACCAACGACCGGATTTGGTGTGTCGTAGTAACAGGTAAATGAACTTTTTTTTCAATTATTTGAATATATATATATGAGTGCCTGTGTATAAATACACAAACAATACACACATGCTTTCAATTGTGTAATTTAAGTGATCTAGTAGCTCTGCTTTGGAAGTTCAGTTCATGCTAGAAATGTGTTTTGGAGTTTGTACGTGTTTTGTCTCTAGGGGCCACCGCATATATTTATATATAAACATATATAAATAAAACCACTTGTTTTTATGTTAGTAATTCCTTTTGTGCATAATTTTATATTATTGTTAATAATAAATTAATTACCCGCAAAGCCATCACAATTGTCAACGATGCAACCCACCCCGCGCACTGTCTGTTCAGCCTCCTGCCCTCTGGAAAGAGATACAGAAGTCTCCACTCCCGCACTACCAGGCTCACCAACAGCTTCATCCACCAGGCTGTGAGACTGCTGAACTCTCTTCCCTCCCGACTCCCAGCCAGCAGAATCACCAGATTGGCAGAAGTATAGGAAGACAGATTGGACTCTACTCCCCCTCACCCACGCACACTCTCCAGCAAGGAAACACTCTCTGAACCGGGAACTGAAAACATTCCTGACTTGCATTGCAATTGCACACACCTGCAGCTATATATATATTTTTGGTATTTCTTTTGGCACTGTTTATATTATTTATATTATTATATTACTATTTATTACTTTATTGTTAGGGCTGTTTTTTTTTTTTTTTGTTGTGCATCTGCACCTTATTGTTGTCAATGTCTACGCATGGGACAGTGTGAAACATAATTTCAATTCCTTTGTATGGCAAGTACATTTGAAGAAATTGACAAATAAAAGTATTCTTCTTCTTCTTCTTCTTCTAAAGCAACAAAACAACCTGAAGAGCCGGTTCGGAGCCGAAAGAGCCGGCTCTTTTTAGTGAGCCGAACCGAAAGAGCCGGATCTCTAAAAAGAGCCGGAAATCCCATCACTAATCTGAACCCAGGTTTGCTCAAACTAATGCAATAAAAAAATGTGGGTGCCATGAACATGCAGACTGATCTGTGCAAAGTGAGGAGGATAGCAGTGACATGGCATTTTCAAACCATATCTTTTAAAAGCCTGCACTGAGAAGCAAAATTTCTAGCTTACTTAGTTTTTCCAATTCAAGACAACTCAAACTGGGTTGATCAGCTTTTTGAATAAAAACTACTGGTAACTTATTTAAACAAACTGATAAAAATTGAGTTTAGTATATCCTTACATTTTTTAATTAAACACAATGTTAGATTTTACAGTGTACATGATAATGGAGTGCTGCTGGAATAAAAGAAGAAAATCTTTGTTTCTTGGGGCTTAAATTGCAAAATGTGAACAAATGCCTAAAAACGTTCCAGAAGCTCATCGTCCAAACTGCAGTGTAATTATAAAACAGAAAACCTCTGTTAAATAACAGAAAATGCCCTATTTAATTATTTTGTGTGGACATATTCTCAACAAAAACATTTTTATATTTCATAACACTTTACAGATATTTTTTAAAACTTTATTAATCCAGAAGGAAACTTGTGTGGTCAGCATTTACTTTATAAAACTAAATACTGAATACAAAACGTATTAATAAATAATCATTACATTGAAATTTTCTTCAGGAAATGCATTGTCTAGTTCTATAAAATCGTGAGTTTTTTTCAGGTTTAAGGCTGGCAGTTTGCTATCACACACAACACTGAATAATAATTAAATACGTGTTTTTAAATAACACAAAATTCAAGTCGTTCTTTCATAAAAGTCTTTTTTTTTTTGTTGTTTTGCTGTGATAGAGCTCCTGACCCAGGCCAAGCTGGCTCTCTAGGAAGACAAGGAAAAACTCCCAGGTGCCAGATGATGGGAAGAAACCTCGGGAAAGTGTGCACAAATTCCACTTGACAACACAATAAAACGCAACATAGCACAAAAGGTCACGGAGGATCTCATAACAAGGACAGAGCAGGACGAATAGGACAATCACAGGAAAGGAACAAAATCACGAAAAAATTAACGGAAAGGACAAATAAGAAGGGGGTGCCATAACAATAGAAAAATAAGGATGGATAATGGAAAGGACATTACAGAAGGAGGTGCCAGAAAAATAATAAAAACAAAAAAAGCCTAAGCTAACACAGGACAAACATTAAAGATACTGAACAAAAAAACCTCCAATAAAACAGAAATCCCAAGAGTGGGAGGAGACACAGCATACTATAAAAGGAGGGGCAGAGAAGAGTTTCTTCATTTTAATTTGGCCAGCGACGCATGTGCACAGCCTGAAGACGGCACAGCCCAGCCGAAACGTAGCTACAGCCATGCGTCAGCGCTAAAAAGTGTTTTTGTTTGTTGTTTTAGTTTGTTTTTGTTTTTTTTTTGGGGGGGGTTCTTTTGATGTTTTTTCATTTACATATTGATTTACTGGCCTAAAAATTGGAATATCATAAATTTATAACCTAAAAATTGGATAATTTATGGATAAAAACAGTTTAAAAGCCTAAAAATTGGAATTAAAAATGACACAGAGACTAAATTCATTGAGCAAAGACAAATTTTATTAAAACACAGTTAGAAACCTAAAAAAACAGGACAAATAAAACACAACTTTGGTAAAATTAAACATAATTTGGTACTTACCTGAACCTGAAAAAGAAAAGGACGGTACTTACCTCAATTCGGACCTGGGGATTGCCGGATACGGTAGATGGGATGGCGGGTCTCGGGAAGGGTCATGGTGCGGAGCGTGCACCTACTCCTGCCCTCCTTGTGCAGGGAGGAATTTCCATTCCCCTAACCTAACCCACCCTAATAGTGATGGGATTTCCGGCTCTTTTTAGAGAACCGGCTCTTTTGGTTGGGCTCACTAAAAAGAGCCGGCTCTTTCGGCTCCAAACCGGCTCTTCGGGTTGTTTTGTTGCTTTAATTAATTTATTATTAACAATAATATAAAATTATGCACAAAAGGAATTACTAGCGTAAAAAAAAGTGGTTTTATTCATATATGTTTATATATAAATATATGCGGTGGCCCCTAGAGACAAAACACGTACAAACTTCAAAACACATTTCTAGCATGAACTGAACTTCCAAAGCAGAGCTACTAGATCACTTAAATTACACAATTAAAAGCATGTGTGTATTGTTTGTGTATTTATACACACGCACTCATATATATTCAAATAATTAAAAAAAAAAGTTCATTTACCTGTTACTACCACACACCAAATCCGGTCGTTGGTACTTGCTGGCTTGTGTAGCCACTAGGTAACAAAAGCTCAACACTGCGCCTAGCATCCTGGAGCACTTCTGTTGTCTTTTATACGTGTTTTGAGTTTTTACGTGCTTCAGAGTTTTTACGTGTTTTGGAGTTTGTACGTGCTTCAGGGTTTGTACGTGCTTCAGAGTTCATACGTGATATGAAGTTTGTATGTGCTTTGTCTGTAGGGGCCACCGTAAATATACTTTTTATTCACTTCACATAAAATGTAATAAATAAATCATATAATACAAAAATCAACTATTCACATTTCAACTTTTAACTATTTAAATTTTCAGCTTTTTCCTTTTACAAATTTAAAGTGAAACAACACAAAACACTGCAAACCACAAAACAATTAAATATAGATTAAAATATGAAAACAAAAAGAAGATGCATATTCTGCTGTCTTTCTGTGGTTTTCCTGCTCTGTGCTTAGGGCCTTTTTTAGGTCTTCATTTTTCTTTTTCAAAGAATCAACTTCATCTTCGACTGAAGAAAATATAATCTGATCAAACATTATTCAGCTTTAAATATTGTTCAGCTTTAAAGTTACTGTGCAACTGTGTAATAAAAATGTGTGCTCACGACTTTGGCCTTGAGAGCGATAAGAAGCGATCGCCTCATCCTGCAGGTGAAAGATATCTGCAAGCGAAGAGACTAGAACACCCAAGGCCGCTTTCCTTTTATGGAGTTGTTTTTCTGCTAATGCAGCACTTTCCTCACAACCCCCTCCTGTAAGTTTTAGAGAATATATACCCATCCTCACAGCAAATATTTGGAATCTCTTGATGTGAGCTGCGTTGAGAGTTTGTCTCTGTCTCAATAAAAGTTCACTGATTCCCCATCTGCAGCAGGTGTCCGGTTGTCTTCATTCTCCGCCAGCCTGGTTAAGTCAATTCCTCCTTAACATCTAAAAGAACCTATTTAATGAAGGAAGACGGGTTCACTTTGTGTTTAATATTATTCTATTGCTGTTGTTGTTTTTTTTATATCCTTCAATTGGCGTCACGAACAGGATCCGCTCCAGGTCAAACTGGAACGGGAGGGAGGACATCGGCCGTGGTCTGAGTGAACGGAGTTTGGACAAAAGCTGTGTACACACAAAAAACAAGGTAAGCAGACCTTTTATTTCTGCTATATTGAACATTATAAAAATACTTAGTGTCCAAACTCCTAGTAATTCATAACCAAAATTGTCTGGCTTACTTAAGGCTTGTTGAGAATCAGACAAGTGAATAAGAGATAAGTGAATAAGAAATAAGTGAATAAGTGAATAAAGATAAGAGTGAACTGAGGTCTGACCACGGTTGCAGCCGACGGGTTTGCTCTCCGGTGTCGGATACATACCTCAGCAGGTCTGGGACCTTGAAAGGGTTTATTAGTAACGCCTTTCTAAACAAATTAAAAGGTTAAAGGCCTTGAGAATATTTTTTAGTAATATTCTCTAAACTACAGAAGGGTTAGGAAGGCCCAGAGGACTTTATTAGAAAAGATCCTCTAAAACTTAAAAAAGAGAAGTACTGGTTGGAGTCCAAAGGACGGGTCCCTTTGATCAATAGGAGAAAACGGATCTCTTCTTAAAACCCCGATGATTTTAGTGTTTTAAATGTTTTGATGTTCTGTTTGATATTGGACACACATAAATACACGCTGAATGCTTGCTGTGGAACACTGGGCAGGACAGTTTGGTTCTCCGTTGTTCACAGATTACACAATTAAAGGAACTAGGTTCCTCTTTTGGTTAAAATAATACACCACACATAGAATTTTTTTTACACATTTATTACATACATAAGGAGGGTAATGAGTGACTGCAGGTAATGTATGAAGTGTGAATGAGACGTGTGAACAAGGTGACAACCAACTAGCACCCCTATCAGGAAGCTCTAGGCAAGGTTACCCGCCAGACTCCGGTTTGGTAGAAGCCTGGTAACACCTGAAGGGATATTTCAGTGCTGACTCACCTTTAAAGCAGCGCCCCAGCTGATTAGTGCCTAACAGAGGCAGAAACCCAGCTGGCCCAAATTCTCCTTTAAAAGCAATAAAAGAACACTCCTCCATTGACAGTAAAATGGATGGAGAATTAGATCGAGAAACTAATGATGATGGTTGGGGTCCCGGTGTTATTCTTAGCACATTGGGAGAACAATTAACATGTGTTGAGACAGTCATCAACTCCACACACCAGCCTAAAGAAGCAAAACAGCTGAAAGATGCTTTTAAATTAGTCAAAAAGTTAGGGGTAACCTCTTCTGGCATATGTCTATGCGGGCCCGTGTGTAAATAGAACATAAATTACCGGTGTGTGTAAATAAAGTGTAAAATAGTGGTATAAACTGTCTGTTGAATTTCTCCTGAGTGTTGAAAAAAAGGAAAAACTCTTTTCTGCTCTCTCTGAGAGAGGGGCTGTGTGTGTGAGACAGGAAGTGTGCATGCCCATAGAAGGAAAGAGATGAGGTAAACTCTGTGCAGATAGACCGAAGTAAAAAAAAAAAAAGGAAAAGGGTCTCTCTCTCTCTGTCTCTGTGAGAGGAAAAAGGTGGGGGCCGAGTGAGCCCGCGGGGCCGAGCGGGTCCGCGGGAGCGAGCGTGTATGCTGTATGAGGAAGAAGGGAGTGAGAGGGAGCGAGTGAAAAGAGTAATCGAGTATTTGGTGATTTTTTTTATTATTTCAGAGGCACTGGGTAAGAGTCTTGACTTTAGCTGTGAGAGTTGTGAAAAGAGCAGGTTTTTCTTTTGTTGTAGACTGTGAGTAATCGGTGTTTTTCTGCCTATTGTGCTGCGTGGAAGACACAGAAGTGTAGAAATGTTTGTGGTTTATCTTTGTTTGACGTTTTATATAGAGTTGGTTGATTCAGGGTGATTTCTCCCGTTTAAGGGAGGAGTTGCATTGTGGTTATGTTAAAGCTTTGCTGTAGGGGTATGTGTGTGATTTTGTGCTGGCTTCGCATGTTTAAATGGATGCATAGAAGTTTGTCAGTGAGAAATTGTTATGGTGGGGTTTTAAAGTTAGTAAAGAGTCAAACAACGCCCACTGTTTTAAAAAGGCCCAAAACATCATAAAAGACACCTCACATCCTGGCCACTCCCTGTTCGAACTGTTGCCCTAAGGCAGACGGTACAGGGCAATCAGAGCAAGGACTAATAGACTCAAACACAGCTGTTATCCAACTGCAATAACACATCTGAATACTACAAAAATGTCCACCATGCCACTCTTGTGTTAATCTATGCACGGTCTGAAGCATGACGGTGGGAATACTTAGTATTTTAAGTATTCTATCTATTTTATTGATTGAATTTTATTGTTTTTTATATTTGATATTACTAGGGATGATGCAATGATCGGGGACCATTCTTAATGTCGTCGGTCTCATGACAATGACAATAAAGTTTTTGATTTTGATTCTGATTCTGAAATACACCCTCCTCAAGAGTTCAATGATTTAGGCAGTTATGTTTATACAAATACTAAATGTATGTTTAGTGTCTTCATACAGGTGTTTTTTCTTAACCTGGAAGCCTGAGTACGGCAGCAGAAGACAGGCCAAGCTTTGGCTAAAATTCACGGCTGGACACCAGAGTTGTCCTCACCCCTCCCGGTAAAACAAAAAAGAGAGAATGTAGTTTGAAGCGGGTTTTTCTCGCTGAACTGCTCTGGGTGCTGTGTCCCTGAATCTCACCAGTGTTAACCTCTGGCGGAAGACATGGAGAAAAGGAAAAGATGTTCCTGGTAAATCACTGAAACAAATAAAACCACACACAACCAGAGAAAGATATGAGAAGGGTGAGGAACAGACACATGTGCGTGTTAGAGAAATGCCTCGTTTGAGAAAAAGTTAAAGTAACCCATATACAGACGCACCCATACATGCAATGAAGAAACAGCTTACATACATGTGCACGTACATGCAAGGTTAAAGTAGCGACACTTAACATACACCTGTTTTTAAATGATATAGTTTATACATTACTGACAATTAAACGCTTTGGGTTGCAGGACAACAACGTAACGTCAAAAGACAAAGACACTGGTCTGAGGATTAAGTGAGGACACGACAAATTTAGTGGTTAAAAGGGTCGACTTGGGACATGTTTTTGTTGATTGTTTAAGACAAATGACTACTGAATGATAGGAAATTCCTTTTTAGGTTTCTAAACAGGATCTTAAGAATTTTAACACGTACCTGTGTTGTCCTGTCAACTTGAGGGGTTATGAGTTGATTATATGGTGAAAAAAAAAAAAAAAAAAACAAAAACAAAAAAGGGGGGAGACGAGATCTCGTTGTTTCTCCCCTCTCGGGATAACACAGCCAACACAGCACAGCCAACACAACATCAGTTTCCTGTTCGCCTGTTTTGTTTTGTTTTTGTTTTTTCTGAGAGCCGAAGCTGACCTGGACTCCTACCCTCCCCTCTACCATCGTTGCCCTCTCCGCGACCATCTTTGACCCTTTGACCCCTGAAGGCCACAGCAGCTGGACTCACAACAACAACTTGAGGATGTCAACAGTGCTGCAAAAGAGTGATCTCATGCAGCAGAGACGGAGAGCACTAAACCTAAAGCCCGTTTCACTACACGGGGGAAATTCCCAGGCTGCGTCAGCTGACAGAGCTGTGACGAGACGCGCATTAAGCCCGGAGGAAAAGGGACGGTGAGCAGAAGGATGCTGACCTCTGAGAAGAGCCGAACAGCAGAGCTGCAGAAGGCAGAAGCAAAAGGGTCAAGGTACAAGGAGAAGATGCAGGCAGCTGCAACAACGGATGAAAACAGACCCAAAGAGGAGGGGAGGACCCTAGGCCATGCGTCAGGCCGCTGGTTTACCTAAACTACAGAACAGGAAGGTGATGAACACAAACATATACCAACACACGAACACACACTTCTGCATGCGCCTACTTAGAATGAAGGGAAACACACACATGAACACTTATGCACTTGTTGAGGGAGTAAAAACTGATACATACCCATGCACTAAAATCAAAATGTTGATTTAATTTACTAAGAAGTGACACACAATGCTCCAGCTGCTGCAATGAAGAATGCTTTACTGACAAAGGCTCAATGCTGCACACAACAAAGTCAAATACAGAATTTGCTATAATAATAAGCCCAGAGGGCATTTGTGTGGTCTGGGGAGCAGAGTCCGGAGCGGTTTGGTTATGAAAATGATGCCCGTGCGAGATATCTGGGGCTTAAGGCCTCGACTTAATTGTTTACTCTACACTAAAAAGAAAAGAAAACACTCTGAGCAGTGGTGCAGAGTGAAAACGAGGAATTAACAGTGTGAGTTTTATTTCAGAGCGCCACGTCATTGTGATGGAGATTTAATAAAGGAGGAACACACGGACAAAGAAGAAGAGAAGGGGGGGCAGCCCTTGAACGCGATTCCCTGAGGCATTAAAGTTCTGTACTAAATTCTGGTTTCCAGTGTGAGAAAAGTCACGCAGTGCCAGTAGTAGAGCTAGGTTGAGTGATGATTCTAAATTACTGTAAGTAAATCATCGTACACCGTTCAAGTTTCATGATAACGGGGATCTAGACTTTGTTGAACCCTAGGCAATTTGAACAGGTAAAAGTCGAGTGACCAAGTAGCAGTTGAATAAAAGTCATTGAATAAGTGTTGAAATAAACTGGCAGAATTAAGAGAATTAAAACATTTCAAGAGCTCAACTTACTTAATGGTTCAATTTGGTTTCACGAACGCAAAACATATAGGTTTATGAATATGAAAAGGTTGAGGTGGTGTTGATTTGACTCTGTGTAGGTTTAGGTTGGTATTTTTATTGATGGGAAGAATATTCAGTGACAAGTCCTAAGACCCGGCCGTCTGCATTTTGTTTTTGTTATTTTTCATTTTATTTTGTTTTATGTTTACTGATTTTTGTTTGTGAATCTTTTCTTTAAGCAGATCTGCACATCGGAAATTACAAGCATTACACGTCGGCGAGAAAATTGTTGTAAGTGAGTTTCTCCGCATTGAAATGGGTTCTGGAGGAAACACTTGTGGGGACAATTAGAAACGAGAGTCCCTGTTTAAAAAAGGATTCAGCGAGGTAATCCAAACTCAAGTTCTTGTTTCTTTTTGAGATGACGTCATTTTGCTGAGTGTGGAAACTAGATGCGACGACAGGTTTCACTATCAGCAAAGAACGGATGAATGGATGAAAGACCGGGAATAAAAACAAACGGACTGACTGGTAAAAGATGACAAGACTTGACCATGACTCAAGGTTAACCACCTCCACCTAGATAGGATAAAAGGGTGGATGAATTTATGTGGGTTTCTTTTACAGGAGTAGAAGGATGACAAAATATTCGAGGATGAGTGAACCTGTAAATGCCATTTTTCTGTCTTGTGTTGCTTACAGAGGTAACTGCGCAGCGTTACCATTTACATTTTCTTCCCTACAGGGTTACAGTTTTAATGTTTTTCTATTACAGGATTTCTGGGCGGATGTGTGAAGAAACGGTGTTTATGGGTTAGGAGTTGGGGATGCTATTACACTGTATTCTGGTGAGAGTGTTGGGGGAGACACACCCTGTCTTGAAAACTGTGATTCTTTTACAGGAAATGTTTTATAGCACCTATGGAATGAGGATGCCTGACTACGGTCAATGTGCTGCTAATGTTTGCTTTGCTTTGGTGAGAGGGGTGCAGTAGAAAACAGACAAGTGACATGAAAACAAGTAATAATAACAAATAACAAATTTGGGGACAGTTTGACCTAGAGCCCACTAACTGGCCATTAGGGGCTCTCTCTCTCTCTCTCTCTCTCTCTCTCTCTCTCTCTCTCTCTCTCTCTCTCTCTCTCTCTCTCTCTCTCTCTCTCTCTCTCTCTCTCTCTCTCTCTCTCTCTCTCTCTCTCTCTCTCTCTCTTGGAATAACATTGCCCAAAGGGTGAATAAAGCAAATTGTGGCAATAATAGTGATTTAATGATTGGAGAAACCTGAACATGATACTTGTCTGTTGAGCTGAATCGTTTATTACTCTTATGATTTTCCGGTGGGACTATGAAGATTTTTTGGTACAGATTGCAGGTTGTTGCTCTTTAACTCCTAGAACACGCCCTTGGCGAGGTGGGGGGAACTGGACCACCTTTCTCTGCCCCATCATCCTCTATTAGACGACATCCAAGCTAAGTAAACATGTCTTGGCCCTTTCCCCCTGAAATGACAGGCAGGCAAAGATGTTGCGTCTTTGTTTGCTTCCTGGCCCTGGGTCTCATTCCCATTGGCATAATCCTGATCTGTGAAGGGCCCCCGACACTTCTGACACCTTAAAGTTCAAAAGCTTCGCCCCCTTCTGACAGTCCCAATCTGACAAATGTAGCCCCTAGGGTCTTGCCCACCACTTCCTCTCCAGTTTTACCATATTCACTTTTGAATGTCCTTAGCAGTTACCGTTCTGAGTTTATTTTACGGTTGATTTATTCTTTCACATTTTCACGTTTATATCTCTCATTATTATAGTATACTCTGTACTCTCCACATTTTTATCATTACTTATGCTTTTTGGTTGCTGAGTTACAGGAACTGTTAATTTTGTGTCACTACCCTGGTTGCACTGACTCGTGTATCCTTCTGTGCAGGACAGCTGTTACTGCTTTCATCGGGAACCGAGACTGCTTGCAGCCGACCCCTGGGCAGGGTGGTGCCTGGACTCTTTTCTCCTCATCTGCAATGACAGATAAAGACAAATGATAAGACCCGAGGAGTTTTTCGAGCCAGGCTTCGACACGTCTCTGTGTTCCTTTGAATGTTACTTATTTTTGTGTGTTGACCCATTTAAGATGGGTCAAAAGGGGGATTTGAAGAAAATATAATCTGATCAAACATTATTCAGCTTTAAATATTGTTCAGCTTTAAAGTTACTGTGCAACTGTGTAATAAAAATGTGTGCTCACGACTTTGGCCTTGAGAGCGATAAGAAGCGATCGCCTCATCCTGCAGGTGAAAGATATCTGCAAGCGAAGAGACTAGAACACCCAAGGCCGCTTTCCTTTTATGGAGTTGTTTTTCTGCTAATGCAGCACTTTCCTCACAACCCCCTCCTGTAAGTTTTAGAGAATATATACCCATCCTCACAGCAAATATTTGGAATCTCTTGATGTGAGCTGCGTTGAGAGTTTGTCTCTGTCTCAATAAAAGTTCACTGATTCCCCATCTGCAGCAGGTGTCCGGTTGTCTTCATTCTCCGCCAGCCTGGTTAAGTCAATTCCTCCTTAACATCTAAAAGAACCTATTTAATGAAGGAAGACGGGTTCACTTTGTGTTTAATATTATTCTATTGCTGTTGTTGTTTTTTTTATATCCTTCACGACCATAGCCTTCATTTTCTTTTCCAAGGCCAGAGCTCTAATATTACTCTGACATTTCCGTTTGATCTCCATATTCTGGGCCTTTTGGTTGTCTATTACTTTGCCCATTTGATCTTTCTCATCTGTTAATTCTTTCACGGTTTTATCCATCAATTCATTTTGGTCCTGTAACTTTGTATTACGTGTCAAAAGACCCTCAATCCAACACAACTGAGCTTGACTACTTCAAAAACCTGCATACAGTCAATAAGAAATGGATCGAGGATCTAACAAAAGAAAACAATGAACTTTTGCAGAATAATAAGCTGCTGGGTTCGGTCTTGGATGACAGGACAAACATCGCAGACAGGTTGGACTCGATAAAAGATGACCACGAAGCTCTGGTAAAGTTCCGCGCAGAGACGGAGAAAACTCTGGCTGAGCTTAAAGAAAAACACGAGGACGAAGTCCAAGTCCTGCAAGGACTGCTGGAAACAGAGAAAGAAAAGGTGGCACGTCAGCAATTTCACAACAGCCAAGTTGTTGAATTATTATTGAAACGCCACAAAGAGGAAAAAAATAAGATGCAGCAGTTTTACCAGGAAAATACTAAAAAACTGGAAAACAAAGCAAATGCTGCAGACAGGAAGTTAGAAGAGGTGATCAACATGTATGACTCCAAAATAGAAAAGCTGCAGACGGCAGTAAAAAATAGTAGAGGTGTGACCGTCAATGCGGTTAAGGAACGCGAGGAAGAACGTCAATCCTCGCAGTGTTGGATTGACGGTGTTTTGTCGCATAATACACAGTTACAAGACGAAAATGAATTTATGGTTAAAAACATGAAAGAATTAACAGAGGAGACAGATCAAATGGGCAAAGTGATAGACGACCAAAAGGCCCAGAATATGGCGATCAAGCAGAAATGCCAGAGTAATATTAGAGCTCTGGCCTTGGAAAAGAAAATGAAGGCTATGCTTGAAGACGAAGTTGATTCTTTGAAAAAGAAAATTGAAGACGTCAAAAAGGCCCTAAGCACAGAGCAGGAAAACCACAGAAAGACAGCAGTGGACCGGCACAAAGTAAAAGCGGCACACAATCAGGCACTGGCTGAAAAGGTGGCGCTGGAAGAGAAACTGCGCTCCACAAAAAAGCAACGGGAAAGATTTATATCCAAAGTGAATTGGCTGGAGAAGAAAGAGCGCTACTTCCAAGAGGAATTGTGCCAGTGCGTTTTGTCCTTTGAAAAGGCATTTCCACATTCAGGTCACTTGAGAGGAAAAGAAAAGGTGGAATTTAGGGATATGTTCCACAACGTGAAAAAGAAATACGTAGACGGAGTGGAAGGCACCCCCTTTGTTGGAACAACGAAGGAGTTTCTTGAAAAACAGCTGAACTGTCTACGTATCAGATGCAAGGATCTAGATGCAGCTTTACTAGATAAAACACGGGAGCTGGAATCATTTAAAAAGCAGTACAATGACATGGTAAAGTCTTCCGAGTACGCTTTATTCCGACAAAGAGAGGAGCTCATTGGACCAGTGAACCAGATTATCCAAAAGGCTGCCAATGAAGAAAAAGAGATAGGTCATCTAAAATCTAGAGTGAAAGACGCTCAACTCCAGCTTAAATTAGAAAAACAGAAAGGACAAAAGCTGGCATCGTTGGACCATAGAAGCATGATGGGGAGATGTTCTGAGGAGACTCCGTCTCAGATTAATCCTCGTCCACTTCCAGGGAAAACTACATTTATTCAGGTACGTCCAAGACACCCTGGCAGAAGTGCAGGTATGGCTTCCCCAGTGAATCCTCCTGTAGAGTCTCCATCAACACCACCTTTCCTCAATTCTGATGATGGATTACCACCAGTTGATTGTTAAAAATTAACTGCTAAAATAGGCCATTAGAAGTATACTTCATCTTGTCTCCCTATATCATGGGTGGGCATTCTCAGTCCACGAGGGCCGGTGTCCCTGCAGGTTTTAGATCTCACCTTGGCTCAACACACCTGAATCACATGATTAGTTCGTTACCAGGCCTCTGGAGAACTTCAGGACATGTTGAGGAGCTAATTTAGCCGTTTAAATCAGCTGTGTTGGTTCGAGGACACATCTAAAACCTGCAGGGACACCGGCCCTCGTGGACTGAGATTGCCCACCCACCCCCAACCGGTCGCAGCAGATGGCCGCCCCTTCTTGAGCCTGGTTCTGCCGGAGGTTTCTTCCTAAAGGGAGTTTTTCCTCCCCACTGTCGCCCAGTGCTTGCTCAAAGGGGATCATTGGATTGTTGGGGTTTTCTGGCTTTTACTGTAGTGTTTTTACCTTACAGTATAAAGCAGCTTGAGGAGACTGTTTTTTTGCCATGATGCAATATAGTATTAAATATGACTACATTTTAAAAACATCTATTATAGCATCAAAGTAAAACAAAAAAACTAAATGAAATGAATCAAAATGTCTAATCTGGCAAAACAAGAAAAGAAAAAAGGTTTCACCTTTAAATAAAAATCCAAATCACAAACACATTCAGATTTTTTTTGTGTGTGTTGTCACGTATAAAATCTTTGCACTCTGTCTCGGTGTCTGCCCGGCCGGCTCCGCAAGGCTACATATGTTTATTGTGTTGCTGCTTTCTTCCACTCGTCATTCTGCCTGGGCGGAGCTCAGGCCCACGCACCTGTCTGCAATTACGCTGCAACGTGTCCTGTCTGTATGGAGACTGAGAGCTGCCAGAGTAATAATGTAGATACAGGCCTCTTTCTCCTTCTGCTGCTGTTCATGCTTTTATTCCATTGATGTTGCTATCATTTGTAAATATATTTATTTGCTCTTATTTTATCAATTTACTGTCGTTCATGTATTTAATCTTCTTTGTATTTAAATATGATTTTTTTTTTTAAGTAATGCCGCGAGATGGACAGTTAAATAAAGGTTTCATTGAATTAAAAAAAAGATTTAAAGATGACTGGTGGCGGAAGCAGAGCACAGACTGTCTGTGAGAATCTATCGCCATCGTGTGGTGCAGAGATATATTGCCATTGAATTTAGACAACGAAAGCTTGGCTCACAGAGCAGCTGCAACACGAACAAAAAACATTAAATAGCAACATGATATATTATATTATATTATATTATATTATATTATATTTATAGCTGTCGAAATTAACGCGTTAAAAAGGATACAATCCACTGGTCATGATAAGCCCACTTCTGTTTCAGATACTCTATGAGGCTGGAAATTTTCCTGTGGAGCTCCACCACCATCCTGAGAAAACAGAAAAAACATTTGATGTCAACTTTGCAAAATACAACACTACCAGGTCGAATACGTCTGACATAAACTACTTCTACATTTTACACTTAGACTACTGTGGATCAAATTTAATAGAGTTTTCTAAAACCGAAATAATCCTGTGTGGGAAAAATCAAAACGCCAACTACGTGCTCCAAAAATAACTAAAATAAAACAGAAATGTTCATTAATGTATAGTTTTACTATATTTGTTTTGTCACGTTTGCAAACAAATGCATACTGACATTGCTGTAATTCAGCCATTTTCACAAAGTCCTTACCCTTCTTCAACCTACCCATGATAAATAACCCTTATTATCATAATAATTAAACAAAAAAACAAAAAAAAAACCCTAACACTGAAACCAGTAAAAACGAAACTGAACCTCAAAAGAAGCAAACCCAGTCTGAACACTAACTGAAAACTGAACTGAGAACAAAAATTAAAAATGAAAGAAATAGAGTTTAAACTTTGAACAGCATCATGTCTGAGGGTGTTTACACTTTTCAAATTTCACGAGTTAGCTTAAAAAAAAAACATATACACACATATTTAATTTGCACAAAAAAAAAAAAAAAAAAAAAAAAAAGAGCTGACCCAGAAAACGGTGGAAAACATGCAAACCATCAAACTGAAATAAGCAGTCTGAAGCCAAGAAGAGGTTCTTAAATTAGCTCAGGCTTTGTTGCATCACCATGGCTTGAACTAATAAAATAAATAAATAAAATAATAATAGAAAATGAATTAATGAAGTTATGACATCTCTCCGACTCTTGGATGTTATGCTTTTGAAAATATATTGTGGTTCTTATCCATGTCAGACCTGAGGCGAGGGTTGTGGGCAAGACTCTGAACTCGGGCCCAGGAGTGGTTACTGCGTGGCTGGAGCTCCACTGCCACCTTCAAGGGCAGACGCACCGGCTTCTGGTCCTCTTCATCACTCACTCCTGCAGGACACAAAATTACAGATTCAGCCACTATAAGAAAAGCCCAAAACCTATAAACTCAACTATGCTCTCTCACTTAATCAACCACGACAAAATGAAAAGGCAGCCATCAATCTCGGTGGGATCCATTCACAGATTTACATACAACAATGACAAGAGACAGTCTTTTTCTACCCTTGATGAAAGCAAATATTTTCAGTAAGTGTGATGAGTGGGTGTTATTGAGCAGAGGGGTTGATGACAGCTGGTCAGAACAGTCATCTCCTTCATCCTCCTCACTTTGCACCCAAAGTTACCATGGAAACACCACCAGCCCACTTGATGCCATGGTTTTTGTAAAAAAGCCCCGCCCCCGTGAACCCCCCAGTCTCACCATCAGTGAGGTTTTCAGTGCTTGTTCTGTAACGCGTGTGCTGGGTTTCTGCAGGCTCATACTCACCATCTGGATCACAAAGTTTCTTCAACGCTCGGCACATTGGAGCTTTGATCCGCAGGTTCCTCCCCTTAGAGCGCACGGTGGTGGCCCTGGTGGAACAGAAGAATCTTTATTCATATATGTTGTAAGCTCTAAACCTTGCCGTGCCACAGAGAAAGCATCTGACTACATACTGTCAACTCAGCCCTCAGATTTGTTTTTCATACTAGCAAAGTGCTAATCTGTATCTTTCCAAATGTGATCTAGTGCATCAGTTTAAAGTATCACAATCCCAGATGTGTACGTAAACCCACTAGCCAAAGCTTCTGCCACAGACTTACCCTTGCTGGATGAGTTCGTTCAGCTTTGCCACATTCTTATCATTGTAGAATAAGGAGGGGATGTTTTTCTCATTATCATTTAATATTTTAATATGTCATTATTAGTTCCTTAGAAGTATATAACCAGCTTTGCATTAAGCATAAATTGAAGTTTTTGATCTTATATTATTCTTTGCATTACAGTGATGGTGATAACTTTAATTTGATCTTTCTTACAGGTACCAGAATAATAACATGATTTTCCATTGCAGATGTAACCATGA
Organism: Copadichromis virginalis; assembly: GCF_057382275.1. NCBI lineage: Eukaryota > Metazoa > Chordata > Actinopteri > Cichliformes > Cichlidae > Copadichromis > Copadichromis virginalis. The sequence continues at coordinate 16,811,403 of NC_140621.1, forward strand.
TCATTCCATACACATTGCAGTTTGTTGCTCATTTTAGAGTTGTGCTCAAGGTAATTAAAGGTTAAAAGCTACAGCCAGCGCGAGTCTGGCTGATCTATGGAGGGCAAAGGCTTTGAGCTTGGAAGGCCGCACGCGCTTACACAGCACTTATAAGATGTCATTCTTGGTGATTTTGTGCTTAGTCATGTTTTAATATGTTTTAAGTAGAAGTAGCTGATCCAGCAATATTCATTTAATATTATATACTTGATTTAGAGCAATACACACTGATGGTCTTAATAAATGAAAGAGTCCTTGTAGTTGCCATGTTGTGTCTCAGCAGGGTACAGACGGTTCCAGGAGAAGGGGGGCAGTTAGCGTCTGCCCTCGGGAAGGAGACAATGTTATTCTTTGTGTTAAATAAAATTGTCAACATTGATTGTATTACACCTGTCACTACGCATGAGGGGGCGTTCTAATACCCTGATTTCATAAAACTATGGAAATGTGTTTTTTGAGATGAGATCTGAGACTGTCTGCATACAGTGTCCATCTCCCACGTGTGTGATCATTAAATCATCGTTTGACTCAACCCGACCGGACCAGTGTTGTTATTGTGGGTTTTTCCTCTGGTGTCCATCTCCAATATTTTTGAACCATAACATCATCCATCACTGTCAAAGACAAAACACAAGACAGCTAGTTAAGACATGCTCCTCAGGGGCAACTGCCCCGAGCCACAGGGATCATCTGGAGTTTAATCACATCCCCTGTGTCCACAACCAGCAGAACAAACAGCAAAACACACGCAGTCTACATTGCATCCAAGCGCTTTCACAGCCCTCACTTACATCCTCCAACTTTTTTGCGAAGCTCGGCGTAGCAGATGAGGCCGTACAGTTCTTGAGAAGATTTCTTTAACACCCTGGAGTACACTGAGAAGGAAAGGAAGCACAAGTCACAACACTGGTGGAGGCCTGTGCGTGCTACATAAAGATAACATGAGAGTAACACTGGGTGCTTTTTGTAGGGGAAAAGAGCTCCAGCTTATCTGGTGAACTTCTTTAACATATGTTTTGCTTGCTAAAAAACAAAAATGTCAGTGTGAGTTCTGTTGTAGGAAAAAATAATAATATATGTGGCTGTTTAACAGCATCTCTTCTTTACTTCTCATTCACAGTGTCTGCAGTAAGTAGCATAACTGAAACAACTAAACACAAACCTAAAATAAACCAATTAAGATCAGCCTAAGACATCACCTTGTTGTATGAGTTGTACACATTTTTATGAGGCGTCATTCGATAAAGTCATTACAGTGTACAAACTTCATATTTGGGGATCAAAAATTCCAAGGTGAATTAAGAGAGAGAGAAAAAAAGCAACTCACCGTTAGCGAAGTCGATGTGTTTGGAGATCTTGTGCCAAGTTCGGTAGTAAAAGTGGCGGACCTGTTCCTTGTTCTTCACCATATTTGCTGGCTTGCCTCTCTTCTTGTACTTCATTGCAATGTTGTTCTGGATGGCCTCAAAATCCTTCCCGTGCTGGGAACAAAGGAGGGCAGCCGTGAATCTACGACGTCAAAAGATCTACACATGGTAAACTTTTAACTTGGTAAAAGGTTGTTGCAAGCTTTACCTCATAAAGACCCTCAAAAAAGCTGTTTTTGTCCTCGGCGCTCCAGGATTCCCACTGCCGACGGGCTCTTTTCTGGTTACCAGCTTGTTCTTCCTTCTCTGTAGACCCTTGGCCCTTGGAGGTCTTGGATACTCCCCCCGTGGAGCTGACCACAGGCCCGGTCTGCCCCACCACACCCTGGGAAGAGGAGCCATTCTCTGCCCCTGTTTTAACACAGAAACATTCAGAGGAAAGGCACAACTTAAATATCAGCTCACCACCCTGGCTGTTTTTTATGTCATAACGAAAAAAGGTTGATCTGAGGTGTGTGATTTGCGAGATGTTAAAATACATGCACACAAAGCCACCCACTGCCATTACAGCGCACAGAACCTGCAGAGCTTCCCTCTCTGTGGTTAAGCTCTGGCAAGGAGACAGGAAAAGCAATCAGTCCAAGCATGTGACTGGCTCACAGACAATAACCTAGATGTGTCGCCTTCAAAATAGAAGTGCACCGATATAGCATCACATAAAAATAAGTGAGGCTTTCTTAGTCAGACAGTCAAACGTTTGTGCTCAATCTAAATATAGTTTCTGACACAATCAGAGCTTTTCTGTTTCAAACAACAAAAATCCACCAGTCATACCTGTCAAAGGATACACAAGTAAATAATATTGTTTCTGATCTGATCAATGGCTGCTGTTTTGTGGACAAAGCAATTTTAAAAGGAAAAATGTACAAATTAAAATCACAGATGTATAATGTACTGAAATATTTTTCCAAATAAATTCCACTTTTCAATGAGGAACACACAGATTACTGGGTGGCATAGCCTCATTAACAAACTCAAAAACCACCACCACCTTACTAAGTCTCAGCCCCACCCAAAGCTGTCTGTGCCTCCAGAGGGACAGGTAGTGTGGAAACCCAGGAGGTAATGCCTCGTCTGCATAGATAAACTGACACCAACCAGCTCACACTTAGCAAATACAATACTATTAGTGATTGGTAGCCTACAGGGGAATCCTTCATTGTGTTTAAAAGTCATCCTGAAAGCCTTAAGTCATCTCTAGCTTTGATTCATTGTTTAGAAAGTTCCTGATATCAGTCACCCTCTGAGTTACTACAGAGGCTCATTCAGATTATTTGCAAAACCAAAACTGAATAATGGCAAATAAATTACAACCTCTGCTTTACTGGTATTTGTTGTAAAATGGGGGTGATAAAAAAAACAAAACAAAGGTAGCCTAGGCTAAATCTGTGGGTCAATGAAATGATTGGCTGAAAACTGCAACATCATTCTAGTCCAATTTCCTATATAGTCCCAAAAGAAAATAATAAGAAAAAAGACAAAAGAACTGTAAGCAACCCTGTTCAGTAATGTCCCTTTCCTGTCCTGATATCAGGTCCATTTTAAGCCCGTGATTTAAACAGACACAGTTGAAAGGTACAAATGTGCATGACACGAATTCAAACGTGGTGCAGATGTGTGTCACAGGTTGATCTGGCTGTAGGCTGTGGCACTTGGCCAGAGGTGGCGCTGGTTGACTCGACTCCATGTTAGTGCACAAAGTAAACTGCTCGCTGTAGTTGTGAAGCAAAAACGCTGAAATCGGAGAAATAAACCGTGCGAGCGGAACGATAACGACGACAAGAGTCTCCCGATCGTTTACTCTTGCTGTCCTGTGAACAACATCGGCGTGGTGTTAATTGTTTGCTGTTTTCGCGATCGCGTCGCGAATGAGGATATCACCAGATAAACTCGCCACATTTTAAACATTTTGTTGTTCAACAGCATCAAGACTGACGGAGTGTGTTTGAGATAACCTCACAAGTGTCACAGATGACACATTTGGCGTTTTTTTGCTGGTTTGTCGGTAGCAGCTCCTGAAACGCAAGACTGCCACACATCTGTTCGACCAACGCCAGTTGATCTAAACGCCAGTAGATCTGGAACACCGCCAGTCCGAGTGTCAGGTGAACTGAACTTCAGGTAAGAAGTTATGACCTGCAGTCTATCTGGGTCAGATATAAACCAAGTTTAGGTGGAGTTTATTTTCGTTGTGCTGACTTTTTACCCTCAGTTGCAATAACTAGTACTGGTTCTAGCCAGCTTGACAGAGTTTATATACAGCTGGGTGGGTGCTATGACGTTACTGATAGTGAACTTTATTTTATTCATAAGGTTAGTTAGTAGAGTTGCCAACGGCTCTTTAAAAAAATGGAATGGTCCCTCATTCAGAGAAAATATTACACGTTTCGTATTGAGCTGAGAAGGAACACAGTTTGTCCCGGACTTTCGCTATAATGAAAAAAAGACACAAAGCTGGAGTTATTCTGTCGTTACGCTGCACAGCTGCCTCTTCTCCTCTCATCCTCTCCCCTGCCTCTCCTGTTGCTACTTCAATCATGAAACTGATCAATGATCAGCTGATTGGCTTTTCTCCCTTGTTTATTTATCGCCCACTTTGCGCCAGAAAGAGGAAACCAGCAGATGTCGCGCTAAACAACAGCAGCACATTTAAGCTTGATCAGCTGTTGTTAGAATTTATTTGATATTACTTTCTAGTATCAGCTGATGTTTGCTGGAGTCACAGCTGTAAAAGCTGCTGGTCATGATATCGGTTTGGATATGTGGTGAGAGGGAAACATGAAGATGAAACCAGGAGATGTCCTTACTGAATCATCAGAGCTGAACAGGTGATGGAGAAACAGGTTTACCTTTTAGTTCACATGAATGAGTTGAAGGGAAGTTATGAACTGTTTCTGAGACACAAATAACACCAGGATCCTTTTTTATGTAGCTGACAGCTGGCAACTGTGCAGGGGTGGATCTAGGAAAGTTTTGCCAGGGGGCCAGGTAGGGCATTAACAGGGAAAGGTGGGGCACAAAGAAATACTTTTCTTTCTTATTCTCATTTAAAATATCTAGCTTTTATTAAATAATTATCTAAATCTTACAACCAAAGTTTTTATCTGACGTAAAATGTATAGAAATCATACATATACCAACAAGACAGTGTACATCACTGTCACAACAGCATTTGTTTTCAGTCAAAGTCTTTATGGCTTTAATACCTGGTGGGCCGGTCTCTAGTCAAAATGCCTGATTTTCTGTCCCAGTCCAGCCCTGCAGGTTAATACTGGCAGTGTCACCATGCCAGCTGACTGTATTTCATCATCAGCCAGTGTTGTTCTTGATCAATATTACCAAAGTTTACCATAAGGCAGCATAGAAAGTATTTACTTGCTTTCAGGTTTTATTCAAATGTTAGTCTTTTCAGTTGTTTCCCCACTTTTTTCCTGTTTCAAAATCAAACACCAGTTTGTGAGAAGATTATCTTCTTTTTTTTAATAGGCATTGGTTTTGCATTGGCATTGGCTAATTTGTCAATTCTTTGTTACAAATGTTCGTATTTTAATATTCAAAAATGTTTTTGCCCAAAACATATGTGCACTATATGTCAGTAAAAATATTATGCAAATATTGCTGTCCTTGAATGCTGAGTAAACACTGACAAAGCACTGATTGTATCTCTTGTACTTTATCAACGCAGTATCTAAAAACTTTGCACCATAGTGGTTAAAATCTCATTCTAATAAGAATTAAAAGCGCATTCGGTTATTAGGTTTATAGGATTATTGAATTATGGTTAACGGTTGGTAGATTTTTTTTTTTAAAAACATTATCTGCCAATTACATCTGCCACCCTTCTCCAAATCTGTGCCCCTACCTGGCCCCCCAACAAAAATTTTCTAGACACGCCACTGGGTCCGGGTGGATCTCCACCAGCAGCTCAGCAGGCGAATCCGAAAACTGACACTGACGGCCAAACTCGCAGCGGTGCTTGGAGTAAGCATAAGTGGACCTGGACCTCACCGGACCTGGAGTACCTGATGATTAAGTGCCGGCCATTCTGGCTACCGAGGGAATTTACAGCAGTGATTATTACGGCTGTTTACATTCCCCCACAAGCCGACACTGACCGAGCACTCAGGGAACTGTACAGCGCGATCAGCAGTGAGGAAACCGCACACCCAGAGGCAGCGTTTATCACAGCCGGAGACTTTAATAAGGGAAACCTGAAGAAAGTCTCACCCAAACTCCACCAACACATCCATTTTAACACTCGTGGAGACCGGCTACTCGACCACTGCTACATCTCTTTCCGGGATGCGTACAAAGCCCTCCCCCGCACCCCATTCGGCCAATCAGATCACCGCTCCATCCTGCTCCTGCCCGCCTACAGGCAGAAGCTGAAACAGGAAGCTCCAACCCGGAGGGCGGTGCTGTTTTGATCACGCGGACTGGGAAATGTTTCACGTGGCTGCTAGGGACATTGACGAGTACACAGACTCAGTCTGCGGATTTATCAGGAAATGCGTGGAAGATGTCGTCCCATCCAGAACAGTTAAATCCTTCCCAAATCAAAAACCCTGGATTAACGGAGATGTTCGCGCGGCACTGGCGGCACGGAGCACCGCCTTTGCCTCCGCGAACACATCGGACTACAAACACGCACATTACCAACTCCGGAAGACTATCTAAGCAGCCAAACGTGAGTACAGGGACAGGGTGGAGCAACAGTTCGACAACCCTCGGAGTATGTGGCAGGGACTAAACACGATCACAGACTTTAGAGGGAAAACCAGCACACCGCAGACCACGGCCTCTCTGTGTGAGGATCTAAACGTATTCTACGCTAGATTCGACACAGCGAACACCATGAGACCGGACAGTGTGCGCACCGCGGATGACGTCAGTGCGCACACTGTGTCTGAGGAGGATGTGCGGAAGTGCTTCAGGAAGGTGAACGCACGCAAAGCTACTGGTCCGGACGGGATTCCCGGCCGCGTCCTCAAGTCATGCGCGGCTCAGCTGGCTGCAGTGTTCACGCACATCTTCAACCTTTCCCTCTCTCTGTCTGTAGTCCCAGCCTGCTTCAAAATGGCCACCGTCGTCCCTGTACCCAAATCCTCCACCATCTCCTCATTGAACGACTGGCGACCTGTAGCCCTGACCCCCATCGTAAGCAAATGCTTCGAGAAGCTGGTCAGGGACTTCATCTGCTCTGCACTACCCGACTCACTGGACCCTCTACAGTTCGCATACCGCCACAACAGGTCCACTGATGATGCCATAGCCTTGACACTACACACTGCCCTGTCACACCTGGAGAAGAGAGACACGTATGTGAGAATGCTGTTTGTAGATTACAGCTCAGCATTCAATACCATCGTTCCCTCGAAGCTGGACAGGAAACTGCAGGATCTAGGACTGAGCAGCTCCCTCTGCAGCTGGATCCTTAGCTTCCTGTCTGACAGACGCCAAGTGGTCAGACTGGGCAGCATCACCTCATCCCCCATCACACTGAACACTGGTGCCCCACAGGGGTGTGTACTGAGCCCTCTCCTGTACTCACTCTACACCTACGACTGCACAGCCACTAACAACTCCAACATCATTGTGAAGTTTGCGGACGACACTACAGTGGTGGGTCTTATCACCAATGGTGATGAGACGGCTTACAGGGAGGAGGTCAGCGCCCTGACCCACTGGTGTCAAGACAACCATCTCACACTCAACGTCGCAAAGACAAAGGAGCTGATAGTGGACTTCCGGAGGTGCAGAGAAGTACACACCCCCATCACCATCAACGGCGCTGCTGTGGAGAGAGTGAGCAGCTTCCGGTTCCTTGGTGTACATCTGGCTGAGGATCTTACGTGGTCAGTACACACAAACAAAACAGTGAAGGCGGCGCAGCAGCGCCTCTTCTTTCTCAGGAGACTGAAAAGATTCGGCATGAGCCCCCGCATCCTCAGGACCTTCTATCACTGTGCCATTGAGAGCATCCTCACTGGATGCATCACCACCTGGTATGGCAACAGCACCGCCTACAACTGCAAAGCTCTCCAGCGAGTAGTGCGGTGCTCTGAACGGATAATTGGAGGTGAGCTTCCCTCCCTCCAAGACATCTACAGGAAGCGGTGCCTGAGGAAAGCGGGGAGGATCATCAAGGACTCCAGTCACCCCAGCCATAAACTGTTCAGACTGCTTCCATCAGGAAGGAGGTTCTGCAGCATCTGGTCCCGTACCAGCAGACTGAGAGACAGCTTCTTCCATCAGGCCATCAGACTGCTGAACACTTCATAGACACCTCAGCTTCACTACTGGAACTTTAACATTATGCACTCCATACTGTACAGTAACGCCACTGTTTTGCACATGTCTCAACTCTGTATATTTTTATATATTTTATTTATTGTTGACTCTATTTAATTTGTAAAATATGTGTACACACACACACACACACACACACATATATATATACACTCTTCAACGTTACTCATCATTTTAAGCGCTGCTTTCACGTCCCTGCATGTTTCCTATTGCTCGCCTTATCTGATCATCAACATCCTGTACACAAAACTGTCGCTGCTGCAAGTGCCTTAACTCTGATCTAAAGTCACCTTTCACAAGAAAATCATTATAAGCGCCTATTCTACTAAAAGATCCAAGAGAGAACAACCATTTTAATCAATTAAGTTTAAGCATATAAGCAATTACTCATGCATACATTTTATCATAGCTAAATGCTGCCTAAAAACAACTCCTGTGTGTTAACACCAACTTCATTTTAACACTCACATTTCCTATGTTATAACCCGTTTTTGGTATAGCCTTTTTATTTCATTTTGCTCCTTACCCCTGGAGGGTCTTGGGTCGATTTGTGGCTATTTTCAAATTTTGATTACATGCCATTTGCACAGTGTTGAATGGACTATAGCCAAATTCTCCAAAAAAAAAAAAAAAAAAGTTTGATATGATTTTATTTCAAAATTCAAGTCCGACTTCCTTCAATTAGCTTCAGTGGCTAAGCTACAAATAAACTTACACTATTGGGCTTAGGGTCGATTTGTGCCCCATTGAAAGCCATTATAAACGCTATTTTTCACTGCAGAATTATTACCGTTAACATCTGGGTGACGGCTTAGGTTTCGTTTTTGTTTTGGACAAGAGGCCTTAGAATTGTAATTTTATTTGTCCACCGGGTGGCGCCCTTGCTCCACATTTGACCCGGGGCTGGAAAACAGCAAGAGCAACAGCGGGCTGCTTTGACAGACCTGCGGGAAATGAAGCCTCATTTCCGGCGTGCAGCAGCGGCTTCGCCCGCTGATCGGGCGGGACCATTTTCTGTCCCTAGGACCGTTAGAGTAACAATTTCTGCTTCAGTTTTACCATATCTAAATGATCAAAAACCCCAAAAGTTATAAAATAATCCTAAAACCCATTTCAAATTAAACCTTAAATTCCCCCTTTTTTGACACATCTCATGTGTCAAACTAAAAATGCTCCACCCAAGCTTAGGAAATTAAAAGAAAAATACAGTTAGTCATATCATCCCTCAAAACACCTCAGCAATCCTCCTCTCAGGTACATTTGCTCCGACCCTGCAAACCTGTCTTTAAGGAATGAAATCCATTTAATCATCATGTCACATCTTTTCGAACTCCCGGCTCTATCCACAGCCTGCATCCTTGGAACTTCCTAAAAACAAAACCTGAACTTCACATTCCATACTCAGTTTTCCCCTTTATGATCCAATCTGTGTTATAAAAATAAACTTAGAACAGTTATCAGTCATGTGTTTCTTCAGTTAATGGTAACATGAGTTATATCAAAAAAAATGTTTCCCCTTTAGCATTCTCCCAACAATATACTATAATACCATAATCTAACCCCAGTCAATAAAACAGAAATTTTCTCAAAGCAAACATCAGCAACCCAAAATCAACATCGCCAGAATTAAGCCTTCCACTCCCCTTGCTTATGGCAAAAGCAAAGCAAACCCTTTCTCTTGCTGGCATGGCAAGTGGTTTGTCCACATTTATTCATCCCCACCTTCATCCAGTCACACACACATCCACACCATGTATTCACACCAGGTATTGCTAATAGTGGAGCCTCCCGCGCAAGTAATCAGATTCTCCACTCTCAGCAAAATGAGCTCATTCATTTGTTTTATTTGTCATAGTAAAATAGTTCTTTATGCTTTTGGACCGGATTGACTCGCTATTATTGTCCCGATTCGTATTTTGAAGAAAAGACAAACGACTACAAAGTCCCAATAAGGTGCGTCAAAACAAGGATTTTATTGAAATATATATTGGGGGGGGGGGGGGGGGGGGGAGAAGTAGAGCACGATCACTCAAACAGCGGCGATCTTCCCCGAACAATACTTGGGGTGTAACATACATATGATGACCAGTAATATGCGTCACCGCAGATGAAAAACAACATGCATGTTCCCCCCCCAGTTGTTCTGCAAAGCCCACCATGGCGTCCCTGGTAAGGTTTGAGAGCCTCAGCAAATTATAATGAACATAATTAATGCGATCAACATTTTTATTTGGAGTTATCCATAGGAACACACTTTCAAATCCTGCTGCTATTTGGTTAACTAATTTATATTCATCAGGAACTCCCCTGGGAACTCCAATCGAGTCAATCCAGGTAGGCGAGTCAGTTCTCGGGTCATAAATCTGTGTACCCGTTGTGCTTCTTTCCCTCAACATGCGTCTCCTACATCTGACTGTCAATGTACGCGTGTCATGTTGTGGAATGGCTTTTACCCTACTCCCTATTAGCATCAATGGTGCTCCTAACCGCACCATAGCACATGTCCCCACACTCCCCAAAGGAACATGCACCAAAAGGGTGTGATGTCCACAGTAATAATACAACCCACCTCTAGCCCATGTACCTATTATGGTGTTTGGGTCACTTACATTATTTGTGGTCCTTCCCGTGAGCGTCCTCTCACACCAACTAGGGTCAATTTCTCCCAGAGTGTATTTCACGGCGTCCGTAGAAAATTCAAAACAGGTGTAATTATTTTGTTTAGGTATGAATGAACCTGTCTGCGTACGCTTGTCAATTGGTGGATATAAACTTGACAGTGTGATGCAGTCACCCGTGGCCACAGCTTCTCTAGTTAATCTCAACATGCAATTATAACCCCACTCATCCTCTGGATACAGAGGCGCAGGCTCAGTAAACAAACGAGGTCTAGCTGTAGCACAGGCAACACAATCATCTACATGCTGTTCCCTAGCATTTTGAGCCACCCAATCCAGCCAGAGATTGCTGTCACTGAATCCGGTGGCACGTTCAATTAAATCTTTTCAGGCGAGTGTAGTCAACTGCAACTACCTTCCTATCTGAGTTTTGGTTAATTTTTATCAGTGATGTCCCATTGTCCCTTACTACAGGCCTCATTGGTTTAGCTTTACTAAGAAAATTAACTTTTATTAACCTTTTTGGATCTATCCCTACAGTTTCCACACCCAGAACTAAATATAAGGAATTTTGACGCCACCAGTTCCCCATTGACAAGGTCAATGGATTCTGGGCCGGACTATAATCTCTCTGAAGTTTTAGCTCATTCTCTGGCCCCTGCTCTGACGCCTCCCAATCTTCCCCAGTGTAACCTTTTACCTGATCCCAGTTCCGACACCAATTGGCATAAGGACGACTTCCCCTTTCACAATATGTGTTCACAGCATAATCCCAACACACCCACACATTAAATCCCCTCCAGCTACTGTCAGCTCCCTTACAGATAAAAACGTTGCACAAATCAAACGTGAATGAAGTGGTGGACCCATTAACATAGTCTAATTCTAGTCCACCATATATGCTGAGGCACTCATCCCTTTTACCTGAGACTTCACGCTTAACCTTCCTTGGCAACGCAATCAATTTGGACTCTGAAGCGGGTAGACCTCTGCGTCTGGGCAATTCACCTGTCTGCCAAAAAACAAAGAAACATTAGAACACTCACGCACGCCAACACCCCAGTTATTTTCCAATCTCCCCACAAGCCCATGGTTTTGGTTCCCCTACTCTCCTCTAACTCTAGGCTGGAGCCCCAGCCTATCACGCTTCACGCCTCTTTGGCACCTCCTCTTTGAGTGAAGAGACGCCCCGGATCCTTCTCTTCTTTCTTCGACTTCCCAGGTAGACTATTTGGGGATGAGCTTGTCTCCACCAAGCTCTCGTCTGCCACTGCACATTGAGACCAATGGAACCAGGTCTGGCCTTTCCCCTTCAACTGGACCGCTGTTGTGGTACGAGCGTTCACTTCAAATGGCCCCGTCCACCTCGGGTCTTTCCACTTTCGCTTGATGACCTTCAGCCACACCACCTTGGCGTCGGACCTGTCCACCGTGGTCACTCCTGCTGCAACCTGTTGTGTGAAACTAGACACAAGAGCTTTTAATTCTTTCCAATATTCTGCATGCGTTCTGTTACTTTTTATACTCTCTTCAGCCGGGACTGCCGTCCAGGGACCTGGAAACTGTCGTCCTGTCAACAGCTCGTACGGCGTGAAGCCTGTGGATTGGTTAACAGAACATCTTATGATCATTAATGCAATGGGCAGGGATGCGACCCAATTTAGCCCCGTCTGAGCACAAATTTTGTTCTTCAAATTTAGATTCATCCTTTCTACTTTCCCTTGGGACTGAGGATGATACACAGTTCCAAACGTGTGTTGCACCCCCAGCCTCTGTTCTGCCTCCGCCAAATCTTTGTTTTTAAAATGGGTCCCATTATCTGACCGAATTCGCTTGGGGAACCCATACCTCCTTTTAGACAGGGACTTTCAATCTGATCAGGTCCCCACTGGTAGCCTTCTCCTCAGCCAGTTGTAATCTGGAAAGCCCACCTTATATTTGCTCTCCCGAGAATTTGTCACCGCTGTTATTCACTGTTGCAGGCCTGCTTAGAACAAAAATGAGAAAAAAAAGAGCTGATTATTAGCTCAAAGCACCTGACAGGTTTTCTTTAAGTGCACTGTTACAAAAATAATGGGCCCCTTCTTAGACGTCCATGTTTAATAAAACTCCCTCTATTAAAAACAAAAACAACCCAAACCTAACTGACAGAATCAACCCATCTCCACAACAACCTCAAAAATCTTAAACAAAAAGTTGTGCCAGAGTCCTGACACTCCCAGGTCAACTCATGTAATTTCACCTCCTCAATACACCGAAAGTCTTGTTAAAACCACACAATTTGCACACAACAATCGCCCCCTTTATGCACTTTAACATACTTAGATTCAGCATAAGATAACCCCATTACAATAACGTATCAACACTAAACTATAAATTTCCTATCCAAATCTGCACTTCTGCACAGTCTGCTATGCTTCCTCTCCTGAAAGAGACACACACACACACACACGAAGCCTCTTCGTCACCACTCACTCCAGCTAATTTGCATACGGAGTCATCTCTCAATAAGTTGCTGTGACAAGACAAATACATGTTCAAACATTACCACCTTGTTAAATTATTTTATTTCTTTCTACAGTGATCACTGGTTTTGATCACTCAGTACGAGGGCACTCCTAAGTCACTCTTTTAAAACTACTTCAATCACTTTTTCTTTTTTCCATAATTCACTCCCTTGTCATATAGCTTCTTTTGAGTTATTCCTCAACTTCAAACTCAAGTGTATTTTATTCTTTTTTTTTTTGCCTGTCCCGTTTGGTTCTTTGGCCATCAGAATTATTGTCTGAAGGTGAGAAAAGATGCCCAACGGATTTACTTTACCAAATTGACCATCCCAGCCTTGCCGTAATGGTCTATTTGATTCATCTTTTATGGTTTATTTTCACTCGCTTTGCCCATTTGCTCACTCATCTGTTAATTATTTCACAGTTTTATCCATCAATTCATTTTAGTCCTGTAACTTTGTATTACATGTCAAAAGACCCTCAATCCACACTGCGAGGATTGATGTTGTTCCTCGCGTTCTTTAACCGCATTGACGGCCACAATACTATTTTTTACTGTTCTCTCAAGCTTTTCTATTTTGGAATCATACATTTCAATGACCTCTTCTAACTTTCTGTCTGCAGCATTGGCTTTGTCTTCCAGTTTTTTAGTATTTTCCTCGTAAAATTGCTGCATCTTATTTTTTATTTTTTTTATTTTCACTCGCTAGATACGGGACTGACTAGAATGAGGAAAAGAAAAGGGAGAAAGGAAGAGGGGGGAGAAACAGTTGGAGAAGAGGGATGGGGATAAAGGGCAGAAAAAACCTCGCATTTTATGGTGACTCCTGAATTTCCTCCACTTCCTCCTCATCCTTAAAATACTCCCGATGGGTGTCCACAGCATTGTTCAGTCTGATGGCATCCTCCATGACCTGGACAACATGATACCATTAGAATGACATCATAGAATGAGGGGTGTGACCAGAGCCAGAAATGCACTCATTGATCCTTTTGTTGATTTATTGCTATCATCATACACTACTGATCAACTAATCGAAGTGCAAGTGTCACAGTCTGTTATTTATTCTCCCTCCATGCAAGGCAACATCCAGGGGTGGTTCTGTGGGTTCAGCATGGCTGCCAGCCATGCTGAACCATCTGGTTCACTGGTGCTTAGGGCCTTTTTTAGGTCTTCATTTTTCTTTTTCAAAGAATCAACTTCATCTTCGACCATAGCCTTCATTTTCTTTTCCAAGGCCAGAGCTCTAATATTACTCTGACATTTCCGTTTGATCTCCATATTCTGGGCCTTTTGGTTGTCTATTACTTTGCCCATTTGATCTTTCTCGTCTGTTAATTCTTTCACGGTTTTATCCATCAATTCATTTTGGTCCTGTAACTTTGTATTACGTGTCAAAAGACCCTCAATCCAACACTGCGAGGATTGATGTTGTTCCTCGCGTTCTTTAACCGCATTGACGGCCACACCTCTACTATTTTTTACTGTTCTCTCAAGCTTTTCTATTTTGGAATCATACATTTCCATGACCTCTTCTAACTTTCTGTCTGCAGCATTGGCTTTGTCTTCCAGTTTTTTTAGTGTTTTCCTCGTAAAATTGCTGCATCTTATTTTTATTTTTTATTTTCACTCGCTAGATACGGGACTGACTTGAATGAGGAAAAGAAAAGGGAGAAAGGAAGAGGGGGGAGAAACAGTGGAGAAGAGGGATGGGGATAAAGGGCAGAAAAAACCTCGCGTTTTATGGTGACTCCTGAATTTCCTCCACTTCCTCCTCATCCTTAAAATACTCCCGATGGGTGTCCACAGCATTGTTCAGTCTGATGGCATCCTCCATGACCTGGACAACATGATACCATTAGAATGACATCATAGAATGAGGTGTGTGACCAGAGCCAGAAATGCACTCATTGATCCTTTTGTTGATTTATTGCTATCATCATACACTACTGATCAACTAATCGAAGTGCAAGTGTCACAGTCTGTTATTTATTCTCCCTCCATGCAAGGCAACATCCAGGGGTGGTTCTGTGGGTTCAGCATGGCTGCCAGCCATGCTGAACCATCTGGTTCACTGGTGCTTAGGGCCTTTTTTAGGTCTTCATTTTTCTTTTTCAAAGAATCAACTTCATCTTCGACCATAGCCTTCATTTTCTTTTCCAAGGCCAGAGCTCTAATATTACTCTGACATTTCCGTTAGATCTCCATATTCTGGGCCTTTTGGTTGTCTATTACTTTGCCCATTTGATCTTTCTCGTCTGTTAATTCTTTCACGGTTTTATCCATCAATTCATTTTGGTCCTGTAACTTTGTATTACGTGTCAAAAGACCCTCAATCCAACACTGCGAGGATTGATGTTGTTCCTCGCGTTCTTTAACCGCATTGACGGCCACACCTCTACTATTTTTTACTGTTCTCTCAAGCTTTTCTATTTTGGAATCATACATTTCCATGACCTCTTCTAACTTTCTGTCTGCAGCATTGGCTTTGTCTTCCAGTTTTTTTAGTATTTTCCTCGTAAAATTGCTGCATCTTATTTTTATTTTTTATTTTCACTCGCTAGATACGGGACTGACTTGAATGAGGAAAAGAAAAGGGAGAAAGGAAGAGGGGGGAGAAACAGTTGGAGAAGAGGGATGGGGATAAAGGGCAGAAAAAACCTCGCGTTTTATGGTGACTCCTGAATTTCCTCCACTTCCTCCTCATCCTTAAAATACTCCCGATGGGTGTCCACAGCATTGTTCAGTCTGATGGCATCCTCCATGACCTGGACAACATGATACCATTAGAATGACATCATACAATTAGGGGTGTGACCAGAGCCAGAAATGCACTCATTGATCCTTTTGTTGATTTATTGCTATCATCATACACTACTGATCAACTAATCGAAGTGCAAGTGTCACAGTCTGTTATTTATTCTCCCTCCATGCAAGGCAACATCCAGGGGTGGTTCTGTGGGCCATGCTGAACCATCTGGTTCACTGGTGCTTAGGGCCTTTTTTAGGTCTTCATTTTTCTTTTTCAAAGAATCAACTTCATCTTCGACCATAGCCTTCATTTTCTTTTCCAAGGCCAGAGCTCTAATATTACTCTGGCATTTCTGTTTGATCTCCATATTCTGGGTCTTTTGGTCGTCTATTACTTTGCCCATTTGATCTTTCTCGTCTGTTAATTCTTTCACGGTTTTATCCATCAATTCATTTTGGTCCTGTAACTTTGTATTACGTGTCAAAAGACCCTCAATCCAACACTGCGAGGATTGATGTTGTTCCTCGCGTTCTTTAACCGCATTGACGGCCACACCTCTACTATTTTTTACTGTTCTCTCAAGCTTTTCTATTTTGGAATCATACATTTCCATGACCTCTTCTAACTTTCTGTCTGCAGCATTGGCTTTGTCTTCCAGTTTTTTTAGTATTTTCCTCATAAAATTGCTGCATCTTATTTTTATTTTTTATTTTCACTCGCTAGATACGGGACTGACTTGAATGAGGAAAAGAAAAGGGAGAAAGGAAGAGGGGGGAGAAACAGTTGGAGAAGAGGGATGGGGATAAAGGGCAGAAAAAACCTCGCGTTTTATGGTGACTCCTGAATTTCCTCCACTTCCTCCTCATCCTTAAAATACTCCCGATGGGTGTCCACAGCATTGTTCAGTCTGATGGCATCCTCCATGACCTGGACAACATGATACCATTAGAATGACATCATAGAATGAGGGGTGTGACCAGAGCCAGAAATGCACTCATTGATCCTTTTGTTGATTTATTGCTATCATCATACACTACTGATCAACTAATCGAAGTGCAAGTGTCACAGTCTGTTATTTATTCTCCCTCCATGCAAGGCAACATCCAGGGGTGGTTCTGTGGGCCATGCTGAACCATCTGGTTCACTGGTGCTTAGGGCCTTTTTTAGGTCTTCATTTTTCTTTTTCAAAGAATCAACTTCATCTTCGACCATAGCCTTCATTTTCTTTTCCAAGGCCAGAGCTCTAATATTACTCTGACATTTCCGTTTGATCTCCATATTCTGGGCCTTTTGGTTGTCTATTACTTTGCCCATTTGATCTTTCTCGTCTGTTAATTCTTTCACGGTTTTATCCATCAATTCATTTTGGTCCTGTAACTTTGTATTACGTGTCAAAAGACCCTCAATCCAACACTGCGAGGATTGATGTTGTTCCTCGCGTTCTTTAACCGCATTGACGGCCACACCTCTACTATTTTTTACTGTTCTCTCAAGCTTTTCTATTTTGGAATCATACATTTCCATGACCTCTTCTAACTTTCTGTCTGCAGCATTGGCTTTGTCTTCCAGTTTTTTTAGTATTTTCCTCGTAAAATTGCTGCATCTTATTTTTATTTTTTATTTTCACTCGCTAGATATGGGACTGACTTGAATGAGGAAAAGAAAAGGGAGAAAGGAAGAGGGGGGAGAAACAGTTGGAGAAGAGGGATGGGGATAAAGGGCAGAAAAAACCTCGCGTTTTATGGTGACTCCTGAATTTCCTCCACTTCCTCCTCATCCTTAAAATACTCCCCATGGGTGTCCACAGCATTGTTCAGTCTGATGGCATCCTCCATGACCTGGACAACATGATACCATTAGAATGACATCATAGAATGAGGGGTGTGACCAGAGCCAGAAATGCACTCATTGATCCTTTTGTTGATTTATTGCTATCATCATACACTACTGATCAACTAATCGAAGTGCAAGTGTCACAGTCTGTTATTTATTCTCCCTCCATGCAAGGCAACATCCAGGGGTGGTTCTGTGGGCCATGCTGAACCATCTGGTTCACTGGTGCTTAGGGCCTTTTTTAGGTCTTCATTTTTCTTTTTCAAAGAATCAACTTCATCTTCGACCATAGCCTTCATTTTCTTTTCCAAGGCCAGAGCTCTAATATTACTCTGACATTTCCGTTTGATCTCCATATTCTGGGCCTTTTGGTCGTGTATTACTTTGCCCATTTGATCTTTCTCGTCTGTTAATTCTTTCACGGTTTTATCCATCAATTCATTTTGGTCCTGTAACTTTGTATTACGTGTCAAAAGACCCTCAATCCAACACTGCGAGGATTGATGTTGTTCCTCGCGTTCTTTAACCGCATTGACGGCCACACCTCTACTATTTTTTACTGTTCTCTCAAGCTTTTCTATTTTGGAATCATACATTTCCATGACCTCTTCTAACTTTCTGTCTGCAGCATTGGCTTTGTCTTCCAGTTTTTTTAGTGTTTTCCTCGTAAAATTGCTGCATCTTATTTTTATTTTTTATTTTCACTCGCTAGATACGGGACTGACTTGAATGAGGAAAAGAAAAGGGAGAAAGGAAGAGGGGGGAGAAACAGTTGGAGAAGAGGGATGGGGATAAAGGGCAGAAAAAACCTCGCGTTTTATGGTGACTCCTGAATTTCCTCCACTTCCTCCTCATCCTTAAAATACTCCCGATGGGTGTCCACAGCATTGTTCAGTCTGATGGCATCCTCCATGACCTGGACAACATGATACCATTAGAATGACATCATAGAATGAGGGGTGTGACCAGAGCCAGAAATGCACTCATTGATCCTTTTGTTGATTTATTGCTATCATCATACACTACTGATCAACTAATCGAAGTGCAAGTGTCACAGTCTGTTATTTATTCTCCCTCCATGCAAGGCAACATCCAGGGGTGGTTCTGTGGGCCATGCTGAACCATCTGGTTCACTGGTGCTTAGGGCCTTTTTTAGGTCTTCATTTTTCTTTTTCAAAGAATCAACTTCATCTTCGACCATAGCCTTCATTTTCTTTTCCAAGGCCAGAGCTCTAATATTACTCTGACATTTCCGTTTGATCTCCATATTCTGGGCCTTTTGGTCGTGTATTACTTTGCCCATTTGATCTTTCTCGTCTGTTAAATCTTTAACAGTTTTACCCATTAATTCGTTTTGGTCCTGTAGCTTTGTATTACGTGTCAAAAGACCCTCAATCCAACACTGCGAGGATTGATGTTGTTCCTCGCGTTCTTTAACCGCATTGACGGCCACACCTCTACTATTTTTTACTGTTCTCTCAAGCTTTTCTATTTTGGAATCATACATTTCCATGACCTCTTCTAACTTTCTGTCTGCAGCATTGGCTTTGTCTTCCAGTTTTTTAGTGTTTTCCTCGTAAAATTGCTGCATCTTATTTTTATTTTTTATTTTCACTCGCTAGATACGGGACTGACTTGAATGAGGAAAAGAAAAGGGAGAAAGGAAGAGGGGGGAGAAACAGTTGGAGAAGAGGGATGGGGATAAAGGGCAGAAAAAACCTCGCGTTTTATGGTGACTCCTGAATTTCCTCCACTTCCTCCTCATCCTTAAAATACTCCCGATGGGTGTCCACAGCATTGTTCAGTCTGATGGCATCCTCCATGACCTGGACAACATGATACCATTAGAATGACATCATAGAATGAGGGGTGTGACCAGAGCCAGAAATGCACTCATTGATCCTTTTGTTGATTTATTGCTATCATCATACACTACTGATCAACTAATCGAAGTGCAAGTGTCACAGTCTGTTATTTATTCTCCCTCCATGCAAGGCAACATCCAGGGGTGGTTCTGTGGGCCATGCTGAACCATCTGGTTCACTGGTGCTTAGGGCCTTTTTTAGGTCTTCATTTTTCTTTTTCAAAGAATCAACTTCATCTTCGACCATAGCCTTCATTTTCTTTTCCAAGGCCAGAGCTCTAATATTACTCTGACATTTCCGTTTGATCTCCATATTCTGGGCCTTTTGGTTGTCTATTACTTTGCCCATTTGATCTTTCTCGTCTGTTAATTCTTTCACGGTTTTATCCATCAATTCATTTTGGTCCTGTAACTTTGTATTACGTGTCAAAAGACCCTCAATCCAACACTGCGAGGATTGATGTTGTTCCTCGCGTTCTTTAACCGCATTGACGGCCACACCTCTACTATTTTTTACTGTTCTCTCAAGCTTTTCTATTTTGGAATCATACATTTCCATGACCTCTTCTAACTTTCTGTCTGCAGCATTGGCTTTGTCTTCCAGTTTTTTTAGTGTTTTCCTCGTAAAATTGCTGCATCTTATTTTTATTTTTTATTTTCACTCGCTAGATACGGGACTGACTTGAATGAGGAAAAGAAAAGGGAGAAAGGAAGAGGGGGGAGAAACAGTTGGAGAAGAGGGATGGGGATAAAGGGCAGAAAAAACCTCGCGTTTTATGGTGACTCCTGAATTTCCTCCACTTCCTCCTCATCCTTAAAATACTCCCGATGGGTGTCCACAGCATTGTTCAGTCTGATGGCATCCTCCATGACCTGGACAACATGATACCATTAGAATGACATCATAGAATGAGGGGTGTGACCAGAGCCAGAAATGCACTCATTGATCCTTTTGTTGATTTATTGCTATCATCATACACTACTGATCAACTAATCGAAGTGCAAGTGTCACAGTCTGTTATTTATTCTCCCTCCATGCAAGGCAACATCCAGGGGTGGTTCTGTGGGCCATGCTGAACCATCTGGTTCACTGGTGCTTAGGGCCTTTTTTAGGTCTTCATTTTTCTTTTTCAAAGAATCAACTTCATCTTCGACCATAGCCTTCATTTTCTTTTCCAAGGCCAGAGCTCTAATATTACTCTGACATTTCCGTTTGATCTCCATATTCTGGGCCTTTTGTTTGTCGATTACTTTGCCCATTTGATCTTTCTCGTCTGTTAATTCTTTCACGGTTTTATCCATCAATTCATTTTGGTCCTGTAACTTTGTATTACGTGTCAAAAGACCCTCAATCCAACACTGCGAGGATTGATGTTGTTCCTCGCGTTCTTTAACCGCATTGACGGCCACACCTCTACTATTTTTTACTGTTCTCTCAAGCTTTTCTATTTTGGAATCATACATTTCCATGACCTCTTCTAACTTTCTGTCTGCAGCATTGGCTTTGTCTTCCAGTTTTTTTAGTGTTTTCCTCATAAAATTGCTGCATCTTATTTTTATTTTTTATTTTCACTCGCTAGATACGGGACTGACTTGAATGAGGAAAAGAAAAGGGAGAAAGGAAGAGGGGGGAGAAACAGTTGGAGAAGAGGGATGGGGATAAAGGGCAGAAAAAACCTCGCGTTTTATGGTGACTCCTGAATTTCCTCCACTTCCTCCTCATCCTTAAAATACTCCCGATGGGTGTCCACAGCATTGTTCAGTCTGATGGCATCCTCCATGACCTGGACAACATGATACCATTAGAATGACATCATAGAATGAGGGGTGTGACCAGAGCCAGAAATGCACTCATTGATCCTTTTGTTGATTTATTGCTATCATCATACACTACTGATCAACTAATCGAAGTGCAAGTGTCACAGTCTGTTATTTATTCTCCCTCCATGCAAGGCAACATCCAGGGGTGGTTCTGTGGGCCATGCTGAACCATCTGGTTCACTGGTGCTTAGGGCCTTTTTTAGGTCTTCATTTTTCTTTTTCAAAGAATCAACTTCATCTTCGACCATAGCCTTCATTTTCTTTTCCAAGGCCAGAGCTCTAATATTACTCTGACATTTCCGTTTGATCTCCATATTCTGGGTCTTTTGGTCGTGTATTACTTTGCCCATTTGATCTTTCTCGTCTGTTAATTCTTTCACGGTTTTATCCATCAATTCATTTTGGTCCTGTAACTTTGTATTACGTGTCAAAAGACCCTCAATCCAACACTGCGAGGATTGATGTTGTTCCTCGCGTTCTTTAACCGCATTGACGGCCACACCTCTACTATTTTTTACTGTTCTCTCAAGCTTTTCTATTTTGGAATCATACATTTCCATGACCTCTTCTAAATTTCTGTCTGCAGCATTGGCTTTGTCTTCCAGTTTTTTTAGTATTTTCCTCGTAAAATTGCTGCATCTTATTTTTATTTTTTATTTTCACTCGCTAGATACGGGACTGACTTGAATGAGGAAAAGAAAAGGGAGAAAGGAAGAGGGGGGAGAAACAGTGGAGAAGAGGGATGGGGATAAAGGGCAGAAAAAACCTCGCGTTTTATGGTGACTCCTGAATTTCCTCCACTTCCTCCTCATCCTTAAAATACTCCCGATGGGTGTCCACAGCATTGTTCAGTCTGATGGCATCCTCCATGACCTGGACAACATGATACCATTAGAATGACATCATAGAATGAGGGGTGTGACCAGAGCCAGAAATGCACTCATTGATCCTTTTGTTGATTTATTGCTATCATCATACACTACTGATCAACTAATCGAAGTGCAAGTGTCACAGTCTGTTATTTATTCTCCCTCCATGCAAGGCAACATCCAGGGGTGGTTCTGTGGGCCATGCTGAACCATCTGGTTCACTGGTGCTTAGGGCCTTTTTTAGGTCTTCATTTTTCTTTTTCAAAGAATCAACTTCATCTTCGACCATAGCCTTCATTTTCTTTTCCAAGGCCAGAGCTCTAATATTACTCTGACATTTCCGTTTGATCTCCATATTCTGGGCCTTTTGGTTGTCTATTACTTTGCCCATTTGATCTTTCTCGTCTGTTAATTCTTTCACGGTTTTATCCATCAATTCATTTTGGTCCTGTAACTTTGTATTACGTGTCAAAAGACCCTCAATCCAACACTGCGAGGATTGATGTTGTTCCTCGCGTTCTTTAACCGCATTGACGGCCACACCTCTACTATTTTTTACTGTTCTCTCAAGCTTTTCTATTTTGGAATCATACATTTCCATGACCTCTTTTAACTTTCTGTCTGCAGCATTGGCTTTGTCTTCCAGTTTTTTTTAGTATTTTCCTCGTAAAATTGCTGCATCTTATTTTTATTTTTTATTTTCACTCGCTAGATACGGGACTGACTTGAATGAGGAAAAGAAAAGGGAGAAAGGAAGAGGGGGGAGAAACAGTTGGAGAAGAGGGATGGGGATAAAGGGCAGAAAAAACCTCGCGTTTTATGGTGACTCCTGAATTTCCTCCACTTCCTCCTCATCCTTAAAATACTCCCGATGGGTGTCCACAGCATTGTTCAGTCTGATGGCATCCTCCATGACCTGGACAACATGATACCATTAGAATGACATCATAGAATGAGGGGTGTGACCAGAGCCAGAAATGCACTCATTGATCCTTTTGTTGATTTATTGCTATCATCATACACTACTGATCAACTAATCGAAGTGCAAGTGTCACAGTCTGTTATTTATTCTCCCTCCATGCAAGGCAACATCCAGGGGTGGTTCTGTGGGTTCAGCATGGCTGCCAGCCATGCTGAACCATCTGGTTCACTGGTGCTTAGGGCCTTTTTTAGGTCTTCATTTTTCTTTTTCAAAGAATCAACTTCATCTTCGACCATAGCCTTCATTTTCTTTTCCAAGGCCAGAGCTCTAATATTACTCTGACATTTCCGTTTGATCTCCATATTCTGGGCCTTTTGGTTGTCTATTACTTTGCCCATTTGATCTTTCTCGTCTGTTAATTCTTTCACGGTTTTATCCATCAATTCATTTTGGTCCTGTAACTTTGTATTACGTGTCAAAAGACCCTCAATCCAACACTGCGAGGATTGATGTTGTTCCTCGCGTTCTTTAACCGCATTGACGGCCACACCTCTACTATTTTTTACTGTTCTCTCAAGCTTTTCTATTTTGGAATCATACATTTCCATGACCTCTTCTAACTTTCTGTCTGCAGCATTGGCTTTGTCTTCCAGTTTTTTTAGTATTTTCCTCGTAAAATTGCTGCATCTTATTTTTATTTTTTATTTTCACTCGCTAGATACGGGACTGACTTGAATGAGGAAAAGAAAAGGGAGAAAGGAAGAGGGGGGAGAAACAGTTGGAGAAGAGGGATGGGGATAAAGGGCAGAAAAAACCTCGCGTTTTATGGTGACTCCTGAATTTCCTCCACTTCCTCCTCATCCTTAAAATACTCCCGATGGGTGTCCACAGCATTGTTCAGTCTGATGGCATCCTCCATGACCTGGACAACATGATACCATTAGAATGACATCATAGAATAAGGGGTGTGACCAGAGCCAGAAATGCACTCATTGATCCTTTTGTTGATTTATTGCTATCATCATACACTACTGATCAACTAATCGAAGTGCAAGTGTCACAGTCTGTTATTTATTCTCCCTCCATGCAAGGCAACATCCAGGGGTGGTTCTGTGGGCCATGCTGAACCATCTGGTTCACTGGTGCTTAGGGCCTTTTTTAGGTCTTCATTTTTCTTTTTCAAAGAATCAACTTCATCTTCGACCATAGCCTTCATTTTCTTTTCCAAGGCCAGAGCTCTAATATTACTCTGACATTTCCGTTTGATCTCCATATTCTGGGCCTTTTGGTTGTCTATTACTTTGCCCATTTGATCTTTCTCGTCTGTTAATTCTTTCACGGTTTTATCCATCAATTCATTTTGGTCCTGTAACTTTGTATTACGTGTCAAAAGACCCTCAATCCAACACTGCGAGGATTGATGTTGTTCCTCGCGTTCTTTAACCGCATTGACGGCCACACCTCTACTATTTTTTACTGTTCTCTCAAGCTTTTCTATTTTGGAATCATACATTTCCATGACCTCTTCTAACTTTCTGTCTGCAGCATTGGCTTTGTCTTCCAGTTTTTTTAGTGTTTTCCTCGTAAAATTGCTGCATCTTATTTTTATTTTTTATTTTCACTCGCTAGATACGGGACTGACTTGAATGAGGAAAAGAAAAGGGAGAAAGGAAGAGGGGGGAGAAACAGTTGGAGAAGAGGGATGGGGATAAAGGGCAGAAAAAACCTCGCGTTTTATGGTGACTCCTGAATTTCCTCCACTTCCTCCTCATCCTTAAAATACTCCCGATGGGTGTCCACAGCATTGTTCAGTCTGATGGCATCCTCCATGACCTGGACAACATGATACCATTAGAATGACATCATAGAATGAGGGGTGTGACCAGAGCCAGAAATGCACTCATTGATCCTTTTGTTGATTTATTGCTATCATCATACACTACTGATCAACTAATCGAAGTGCAAGTGTCACAGTCTGTTATTTATTCTCCCTCCATGCAAGGCAACATCCAGGGGTGGTTCTGTGGGCCATGCTGAACCATCTGGTTCACTGGTGCTTAGGGCCTTTTTTAGGTCTTCATTTTTCTTTTTCAAAGAATCAACTTCATCTTCGACCATAGCCTTCATTTTCTTTTCCAAGGCCAGAGCTCTAATATTACTCTGACATTTCCGTTTGATCTCCATATTCTGGGCCTTTTGTTTGTCGATTACTTTGCCCATTTGATCTTTCTCGTCTGTTAATTCTTTCACGGTTTTATCCATCAATTCATTTTGGTCCTGTAACTTTGTATTACGTGTCAAAAGACCCTCAATCCAACACTGCGAGGATTGATGTTGTTCCTCGCGTTCTTTAACCGCATTGACGGCCACACCTCTACTATTTTTTACTGTTCTCTCAAGCTTTTCTATTTTGGAATCATACATTTCCATGACCTCTTCTAACTTTCTGTCTGCAGCATTGGCTTTGTCTTCCAGTTTTTTAGTGTTTTCCTCGTAAAATTGCTGCATCTTATTTTTATTTTTTATTTTCACTCGCTAGATACGGGACTGACTTGAATGAGGAAAAGAAAAGGGAGAAAGGAAGAGGGGGGAGAAACAGTTGGAGAAGAGGGATGGGGATAAAGGGCAGAAAAAACCTCGCGTTTTATGGTGACTCCTGAATTTCCTCCACTTCCTCCTCATCCTTAAAATACTCCCGATGGGTGTCCACAGCATTGTTCAGTCTGATGGCATCCTCCATGACCTGGACAACATGATACCATTAGAATGACATCATAGAATGAGGGGTGTGACCAGAGCCAGAAATGCACTCATTGATCCTTTTGTTGATTTATTGCTATCATCATACACTACTGATCAACTAATCGAAGTGCAAGTGTCACAGTCTGTTATTTATTCTCCCTCCATGCAAGGCAACATCCAGGGGTGGTTCTGTGGGCCATGCTGAACCATCTGGTTCACTGGTGCTTAGGGCCTTTTTTAGGTCTTCATTTTTCTTTTTCAAAGAATCAACTTCATCTTCGACCATAGCCTTCATTTTCTTTTCCAAGGCCAGAGCTCTAATATTACTCTGACATTTCCGTTTGATCTCCATATTCTGGGCCTTTTGGTCGTGTATTACTTTGCCCATTTGATCTTTCTCGTCTGTTAAATCTTTCACAGTTTTACCCATTAATTCGTTTTGGTCCTGTAACTTTGTATTACGTGTCAAAAGACCCTCAATCCAACACTGCGAGGATTGATGTTGTTCCTCGCGTTCTTTAACCGCATTGACGGCCACACCTCTACTATTTTTTACTGTTCTCTCAAGCTTTTCTATTTTGGAATCATACATTTCCATGACCTCTTCTAACTTTCTGTCTGCAGCATTGGCTTTGTCTTCCAGTTTTTTTAGTATTTTCCTCGTAAAATTGCTGCATCTTATTTTTATTTTTTATTTTCACTCGCTAGATACGGGACTGACTTGAATGAGGAAAAGAAAAGGGAGAAAGGAAGAGGGGGGAGAAACAGTTGGAGAAGAGGGATGGGGATAAAGGGCAGAAAAAACCTCGCGTTTTATGGTGACTCCTGAATTTCCTCCACTTCCTCCTCATCCTTAAAATACTCCCGATGGGTGTCCACAGCATTGTTCAGTCTGATGGCATCCTCCATGACCTGGACAACATGATACCATTAGAATGACATCATAGAATGAGGGGTGTGACCAGAGCCAGAAATGCACTCATTGATCCTTTTGTTGATTTATTGCTATCATCATACACTACTGATCAACTAATCGAAGTGCAAGTGTCACAGTCTGTTATTTATTCTCCCTCCATGCAAGGCAACATCCAGGGGTGGTTCTGTGGGCCATGCTGAACCATCTGGTTCACTGGTGCTTAGGGCCTTTTTTAGGTCTTCATTTTTCTTTTTCAAAGAATCAACTTCATCTTCGACCATAGCCTTCATTTTCTTTTCCAAGGCCAGAGCTCTAATATTACTCTGGCATTTCTGTTTGATCTCCATATTCTGGGCCTTTTGGTCGTGTATTACTTTGCCCATTTGATCTTTCTCGTCTGTTAAATCTTTCACAGTTTTACCCATTAATTCGTTTTAGTCCTGTAGCTTTGTATTACGTGTCAAAAGACCCTCAATCCAACACTGCGAGGATTGATGTTGTTCCTCGCGTTCTTTAACCGCATTGACGGCCACACCTCTACTATTTTTTACTGTTCTCTCAAGCTTTTCTATTTTGGAATCATACATTTCCATGACCTCTTCTAACTTTCTGTCTGCAGCATTGGCTTTGTCTTCCAGTTTTTTAGTGTTTTCCTCGTAAAATTGCTGCATCTTATTTTTATTTTTTATTTTCACTCGCTAGATACGGGACTGACTTGAATGAGGAAAAGAAAAGGGAGAAAGGAAGAGGGGGGAGAAACAGTTGGAGAAGAGGGATGGGGATAAAGGGCAGAAAAAACCTCGCGTTTTATGGTGACTCCTGAATTTCCTCCACTTCCTCCTCATCCTTAAAATACTCCCGATGGGTGTCCACAGCATTGTTCAGTCTGATGGCATCCTCCATGACCTGGACAACATGATACCATTAGAATGACATCATAGAATGAGGGGTGTGACCAGAGCCAGAAATGCACTCATTGATCCTTTTGTTGATTTATTGCTATCATCATACACTACTGATCAACTAATCGAAGTGCAAGTGTCACAGTCTGTTATTTATTCTCCCTCCATGCAAGGCAACATCCAGGGGTGGTTCTGTGGGTTCAGCATGGCTGCCAGCCATGCTGAACCATCTGGTTCACTGGTGCTTAGGGCCTTTTTTAGGTCTTCATTTTTCTTTTTCAAAGAATCAACTTCATCTTCGACCATAGCCTTCATTTTCTTTTCCAAGGCCAGAGCTCTAATATTACTCTGACATTTCCGTTTGATCTCCATATTCTGGGCCTTTTGGTTGTCTATTACTTTGCCCATTTGATCTTTCTCGTCTGTTAATTCTTTCACGGTTTTATCCATCAATTCATTTTGGTCCTGTAACTTTGTATTACGTGTCAAAAGACCCTCAATCCAACACTGCGAGGATTGATGTTGTTCCTCGCGTTCTTTAACCGCATTGACGGCCACACCTCTACTATTTTTTACTGTTCTCTCAAGCTTTTCTATTTTGGAATCATACATTTCCATGACCTCTTCTAACTTTCTGTCTGCAGCATTGGCTTTGTCTTCCAGTTTTTTTAGTGTTTTCCTCGTAAAATTGCTGCATCTTATTTTTATTTTTTATTTTCACTCGCTAGATACGGGACTGACTTGAATGAGGAAAAGAAAAGGGAGAAAGGAAGAGGGGGGAGAAACAGTGGAGAAGAGGGATGGGGATAAAGGGCAGAAAAAACCTCGCGTTTTATGGTGACTCCTGAATTTCCTCCACTTCCTCCTCATCCTTAAAATACTCCCGATGGGTGTCCACAGCATTGTTCAGTCTGATGGCATCCTCCATGACCTGGACAACATGATACCATTAGAATGACATCATAGAATGAGGTGTGTGACCAGAGCCAGAAATGCACTCATTGATCCTTTTGTTGATTTATTGCTATCATCATACACTACTGATCAACTAATCGAAGTGCAAGTGTCACAGTCTGTTATTTATTCTCCCTCCATGCAAGGCAACATCCAGGGGTGGTTCTGTGGGTCCAGCATGGCTGCCAGCCATGCTGAACCATCTGGTTCACTGGTGCTTAGGGCCTTTTTTAGGTCTTCATTTTTCTTTTTCAAAGAATCAACTTCATCTTCGACCATAGCCTTCATTTTCTTTTCCAAGGCCAGAGCTCTAATATTACTCTGACATTTCCGTTTGATCTCCATATTCTGGGTCTTTTGGTCGTCTATTACTTTGCCCATTTGATCTTTCTCGTCTGTTAATTCTTTCACGGTTTTATCCATCAATTCATTTTGGTCCTGTAACTTTGTATTACGTGTCAAAAGACCCTCAATCCAACACTGCGAGGATTGATGTTGTTCCTCGCGTTCTTTAACCGCATTGACGGCCACACCTCTACTATTTTTTACTGTTCTCTCAAGCTTTTCTATTTTGGAATCATACATTTCCATGACCTCTTCTAACTTTCTGTCTGCAGCATTGGCTTTGTCTTCCAGTTTTTTTAGTATTTTCCTCGTAAAATTGCTGCATCTTATTTTTATTTTTTATTTTCACTCGCTAGATACGGGACTGACTTGAATGAGGAAAAGAAAAGGGAGAAAGGAAGAGGGGGGAGAAACAGTTGGAGAAGAGGGATGGGGATAAAGGGCAGAAAAAACCTCGCGTTTTATGGTGACTCCTGAATTTCCTCCACTTCCTCCTCATCCTTAAAATACTCCCGATGGGTGTCCACAGCATTGTTCAGTCTGATGGCATCCTCCATGACCTGGACAACATGATACCATTAGAATGACATCATAGAATGAGGGGTGTGACCAGAGCCAGAAATGCACTCATTGATCCTTTTGTTGATTTATTGCTATCATCATACACTACTGATCAACTAATCGAAGTGCAAGTGTCACAGTCTGTTATTTATTCTCCCTCCATGCAAGGCAACATCCAGGGGTGGTTCTGTGGGCCATGCTGAACCATCTGGTTCACTGGTGCTTAGGGCCTTTTTTAGGTCTTCATTTTTCTTTTTCAAAGAATCAACTTCATCTTCGACCATAGCCTTCATTTTCTTTTCCAAGGCCAGAGCTCTAATATTACTCTGGCATTTCTGTTTGATCTCCATATTCTGGGCCTTTTGGTTGTCTATTACTTTGCCCATTTGATCTTTCTCGTCTGTTAATTCTTTCACGGTTTTATCCATCAATTCATTTTGGTCCTGTAACTTTGTATTACGTGTCAAAAGACCCTCAATCCAACACTGCGAGGATTGATGTTGTTCCTCGCGTTCTTTAACCGCATTGACGGCCACACCTCTACTATTTTTTACTGTTCTCTCAAGCTTTTCTATTTTGGAATCATACATTTCCATGACCTCTTCTAACTTTCTGTCTGCAGCATTGGCTTTGTCTTCCAGTTTTTTTAGTATTTTCCTCGTAAAATTGCTGCATCTTATTTTTATTTTTTATTTTCACTCGCTAGATACGGGACTGACTTGAATGAGGAAAAGAAAAGGGAGAAAGGAAGAGGGGGGAGAAACAGTTGGAGAAGAGGGATGGGGATAAAGGGCAGAAAAAACCTCGCGTTTTATGGTGACTCCTGAATTTCCTCCACTTCCTCCTCATCCTTAAAATACTCCCGATGGGTGTCCACAGCATTGTTCAGTCTGATGGCATCCTCCATGACCTGGACAACATGATACCATTAGAATGACATCATAGAATGAGGGGTGTGACCAGAGCCAGAAATGCACTCATTGATCCTTTTGTTGATTTATTGCTATCATCATACACTACTGATCAACTAATCGAAGTGCAAGTGTCACAGTCTGTTATTTATTCTCCCTCCATGCAAGGCAACATCCAGGGGTGGTTCTGTGGGCCATGCTGAACCATCTGGTTCACTGGTGCTTAGGGCCTTTTTTAGGTCTTCATTTTTCTTTTTCAAAGAATCAACTTCATCTTCGACCATAGCCTTCATTTTCTTTTCCAAGGCCAGAGCTCTAATATTACTCTGACATTTCCGTTTGATCTCCATATTCTGGGCCTTTTGGTTGTCTATTACTTTGCCCATTTGATCTTTCTCGTCTGTTAATTCTTTCACGGTTTTATCCATCAATTCATTTTGGTCCTGTAACTTTGTATTACGTGTCAAAAGACCCTCAATCCAACACTGCGAGGATTGATGTTGTTCCTCGCGTTCTTTAACCGCATTGACGGCCACACCTCTACTATTTTTTACTGTTCTCTCAAGCTTTTCTATTTTGGAATCATACATTTCCATGACCTCTTCTAACTTTCTGTCTGCAGCATTGGCTTTGTCTTCCAGTTTTTTTAGTATTTTCCTCGTAAAATTGCTGCATCTTATTTTTATTTTTTATTTTCACTCGCTAGATACGGGACTGACTTGAATGAGGAAAAGAAAAGGGAGAAAGGAAGAGGGGGGAGAAACAGTTGGAGAAGAGGGATGGGGATAAAGGGCAGAAAAAACCTCGCGTTTTATGGTGACTCCTGAATTTCCTCCACTTCCTCCTCATCCTTAAAATACTCCCGATGGGTGTCCACAGCATTGTTCAGTCTGATGGCATCCTCCATGACCTGGACAACATGATACCATTAGAATGACATCATAGAATGAGGGGTGTGACCAGAGCCAGAAATGCACTCATTGATCCTTTTGTTGATTTATTGCTATCATCATACACTACTGATCAACTAATCGAAGTGCAAGTGTCACAGTCTGTTATTTATTCTCCCTCCATGCAAGGCAACATCCAGGGGTGGTTCTGTGGGCCATGCTGAACCATCTGGTTCACTGGTGCTTAGGGCCTTTTTTAGGTCTTCATTTTTCTTTTTCAAAGAATCAACTTCATCTTCGACCATAGCCTTCATTTTCTTTTCCAAGGCCAGAGCTCTAATATTACTCTGGCATTTCTGTTTGATCTCCATATTCTGGGTCTTTTGGTCGTCTATTACTTTGCCCATTTGATCTTTCTCGTCTGTTAATTCTTTCACGGTTTTATCCATCAATTCATTTTGGTCCTGTAACTTTGTATTACGTGTCAAAAGACCCTCAATCCAACACTGCGAGGATTGATGTTGTTCCTCGCGTTCTTTAACCGCATTGACGGCCACACCTCTACTATTTTTTACTGTTCTCTCAAGCTTTTCTATTTTGGAATCATACATTTCCATGACCTCTTCTAACTTTCTGTCTGCAGCATTGGCTTTGTCTTCCAGTTTTTTTAGTATTTTCCTCATAAAATTGCTGCATCTTATTTTTATTTTTTATTTTCACTCGCTAGATACGGGACTGACTTGAATGAGGAAAAGAAAAGGGAGAAAGGAAGAGGGGGGAGAAACAGTTGGAGAAGAGGGATGGGGATAAAGGGCAGAAAAAACCTCGCGTTTTATGGTGACTCCTGAATTTCCTCCACTTCCTCCTCATCCTTAAAATACTCCCGATGGGTGTCCACAGCATTGTTCAGTCTGATGGCATCCTCCATGACCTGGACAACATGATACCATTAGAATGACATCATAGAATGAGGGGTGTGACCAGAGCCAGAAATGCACTCATTGATCCTTTTGTTGATTTATTGCTATCATCATACACTACTGATCAACTAATCGAAGTGCAAGTGTCACAGTCTGTTATTTATTCTCCCTCCATGCAAGGCAACATCCAGGGGTGGTTCTGTGGGCCATGCTGAACCATCTGGTTCACTGGTGCTTAGGGCCTTTTTTAGGTCTTCATTTTTCTTTTTCAAAGAATCAACTTCATCTTCGACCATAGCCTTCATTTTCTTTTCCAAGGCCAGAGCTCTAATATTACTCTGACATTTCCGTTTGATCTCCATATTCTGGGCCTTTTGTTTGTCGATTACTTTGCCCATTTGATCTTTCTCGTCTGTTAATTCTTTCACGGTTTTATCCATCAATTCATTTTGGTCCTGTAACTTTGTATTACGTGTCAAAAGACCCTCAATCCAACACTGCGAGGATTGATGTTGTTCCTCGCGTTCTTTAACCGCATTGACGGCCACACCTCTACTATTTTTTACTGTTCTCTCAAGCTTTTCTATTTTGGAATCATACATTTCCATGACCTCTTCTAACTTTCTGTCTGCAGCATTGGCTTTGTCTTCCAGTTTTTTTAGTATTTTCCTCGTAAAATTGCTGCATCTTATTTTTATTTTTTATTTTCACTCGCTAGATACGGGACTGACTTGAATGAGGAAAAGAAAAGGGAGAAAGGAAGAGGGGGGAGAAACAGTTGGAGAAGAGGGATGGGGATAAAGGGCAGAAAAAACCTCGCGTTTTATGGTGACTCCTGAATTTCCTCCACTTCCTCCTCATCCTTAAAATACTCCCGATGGGTGTCCACAGCATTGTTCAGTCTGATGGCATCCTCCATGACCTGGACAACATGATACCATTAGAATGACATCATAGAATGAGGGGTGTGACCAGAGCCAGAAATGCACTCATTGATCCTTTTGTTGATTTATTGCTATCATCATACACTACTGATCAACTAATCGAAGTGCAAGTGTCACAGTCTGTTATTTATTCTCCCTCCATGCAAGGCAACATCCAGGGGTGGTTCTGTGGGCCATGCTGAACCATCTGGTTCACTGGTGCTTAGGGCCTTTTTTAGGTCTTCATTTTTCTTTTTCAAAGAATCAACTTCATCTTCGACCATAGCCTTCATTTTCTTTTCCAAGGCCAGAGCTCTAATATTACTCTGACATTTCCGTTTGATCTCCATATTCTGGGCCTTTTGGTTGTCTATTACTTTGCCCATTTGATCTTTCTCGTCTGTTAATTCTTTCACGGTTTTATCCATCAATTCATTTTGGTCCTGTAACTTTGTATTACGTGTCAAAAGACCCTCAATCCAACACTGCGAGGATTGATGTTGTTCCTCGCGTTCTTTAACCGCATTGACGGCCACACCTCTACTATTTTTTACTGTTCTCTCAAGCTTTTCTATTTTGGAATCATACATTTCCATGACCTCTTCTAACTTTCTGTCTGCAGCATTGGCTTTGTCTTCCAGTTTTTTTAGTATTTTCCTCGTAAAATTGCTGCATCTTATTTTTATTTTTTATTTTCACTCGCTAGATACGGGACTGACTTGAATGAGGAAAAGAAAAGGGAGAAAGGAAGAGGGGGGAGAAACAGTTGGAGAAGAGGGATGGGGATAAAGGGCAGAAAAAACCTCGCGTTTTATGGTGACTCCTGAATTTCCTCCACTTCCTCCTCATCCTTAAAATACTCCCGATGGGTGTCCACAGCATTGTTCAGTCTGATGGCATCCTCCATGACCTGGACAACATGATACCATTAGAATGACATCATAGAATGAGGGGTGTGACCAGAGCCAGAAATGCACTCATTGATCCTTTTGTTGATTTATTGCTATCATCATACACTACTGATCAACTAATCGAAGTGCAAGTGTCACAGTCTGTTATTTATTCTCCCTCCATGCAAGGCAACATCCAGGGGTGGTTCTGTGGGCCATGCTGAACCATCTGGTTCACTGGTGCTTAGGGCCTTTTTTAGGTCTTCATTTTTCTTTTTCAAAGAATCAACTTCATCTTCGACCATAGCCTTCATTTTCTTTTCCAAGGCCAGAGCTCTAATATTACTCTGACATTTCCGTTTGATCTCCATATTCTGGGCCTTTTGGTTGTCTATTACTTTGCCCATTTGATCTTTCTCGTCTGTTAATTCTTTCACGGTTTTATCCATCAATTCATTTTGGTCCTGTAACTTTGTATTACGTGTCAAAAGACCCTCAATCCAACACTGCGAGGATTGATGTTGTTCCTCGCGTTCTTTAACCGCATTGACGGCCACACCTCTACTATTTTTTACTGTTCTCTCAAGCTTTTCTATTTTGGAATCATACATTTCCATGACCTCTTCTAACTTTCTGTCTGCAGCATTGGCTTTGTCTTCCAGTTTTTTTAGTATTTTCCTCGTAAAATTGCTGCATCTTATTTTTATTTTTTATTTTCACTCGCTAGATACGGGACTGACTTGAATGAGGAAAAGAAAAGGGAGAAAGGAAGAGGGGGGAGAAACAGTTGGAGAAGAGGGATGGGGATAAAGGGCAGAAAAAACCTCGCGTTTTATGGTGACTCCTGAATTTCCTCCACTTCCTCCTCATCCTTAAAATACTCCCGATGGGTGTCCACAGCATTGTTCAGTCTGATGGCATCCTCCATGACCTGGACAACATGATACCATTAGAATGACATCATAGAATGAGGGGTGTGACCAGAGCCAGAAATGCACTCATTGATCCTTTTGTTGATTTATTGCTATCATCATACACTACTGATCAACTAATCGAAGTGCAAGTGTCACAGTCTGTTATTTATTCTCCCTCCATGCAAGGCAACATCCAGGGGTGGTTCTGTGGGTTCAGCATGGCTGCCAGCCATGCTGAACCATCTGGTTCACTGGTGCTTAGGGCCTTTTTTAGGTCTTCATTTTTCTTTTTCAAAGAATCAACTTCATCTTCGACCATAGCCTTCATTTTCTTTTCCAAGGCCAGAGCTCTAATATTACTCTGACATTTCCGTTTGATCTCCATATTCTGGGCCTTTTGGTCGTCTATTACTTTGCCCATTTGATCTTTCTCGTCTGTTAATTCTTTCACGGTTTTATCCATCAATTCATTTTGGTCCTGTAACTTTGTATTACGTGTCAAAAGACCCTCAATCCAACACTGCGAGGATTGATGTTGTTCCTCGCGTTCTTTAACCGCATTGACGGCCACACCTCTACTATTTTTTACTGTTCTCTCAAGCTTTTCTATTTTGGAATCATACATTTCCATGACCTCTTCTAACTTTCTGTCTGCAGCATTGGCTTTGTCTTCCAGTTTTTTTAGTATTTTCCTCATAAAATTGCTGCATCTTATTTTTATTTTTTATTTTCACTCGCTAGATACGGGACTGACTTGAATGAGGAAAAGAAAAGGGAGAAAGGAAGAGGGGGGAGAAACAGTTGGAGAAGAGGGATGGGGATAAAGGGCAGAAAAAACCTCGCGTTTTATGGTGACTCCTGAATTTCCTCCACTTCCTCCTCATCCTTAAAATACTCCCGATGGGTGTCCACAGCATTGTTCAGTCTGATGGCATCCTCCATGACCTGGACAACATGATACCATTAGAATGACATCATAGAATGAGGGGTGTGACCAGAGCCAGAAATGCACTCATTGATCCTTTTGTTGATTTATTGCTATCATCATACACTACTGATCAACTAATCGAAGTGCAAGTGTCACAGTCTGTTATTTATTCTCCCTCCATGCAAGGCAACATCCAGGGGTGGTTCTGTGGGCCATGCTGAACCATCTGGTTCACTGGTGCTTAGGGCCTTTTTTAGGTCTTCATTTTTCTTTTTCAAAGAATCAACTTCATCTTCGACCATAGCCTTCATTTTCTTTTCCAAGGCCAGAGCTCTAATATTACTCTGACATTTCCGTTTGATCTCCATATTCTGGGCCTTTTGGTTGTCTATTACTTTGCCCATTTGATCTTTCTCGTCTGTTAATTCTTTCACGGTTTTATCCATCAATTCATTTTGGTCCTGTAACTTTGTATTACGTGTCAAAAGACCCTCAATCCAACACTGCGAGGATTGATGTTGTTCCTCGCGTTCTTTAACCGCATTGACGGCCACACCTCTACTATTTTTTACTGTTCTCTCAAGCTTTTCTATTTTGGAATCATACATTTCCATGACCTCTTCTAACTTTCTGTCTGCAGCATTGGCTTTGTCTTCCAGTTTTTTTAGTATTTTCCTCATAAAATTGCTGCATCTTATTTTTATTTTTTATTTTCACTCGCTAGATACGGGACTGACTTGAATGAGGAAAAGAAAAGGGAGAAAGGAAGAGGGGGGAGAAACAGTTGGAGAAGAGGGATGGGGATAAAGGGCAGAAAAAACCTCGCGTTTTATGGTGACTCCTGAATTTCCTCCACTTCCTCCTCATCCTTAAAATACTCCCGATGGGTGTCCACAGCATTGTTCAGTCTGATGGCATCCTCCATGACCTGGACAACATGATACCATTAGAATGACATCATAGAATGAGGGGTGTGACCAGAGCCAGAAATGCACTCATTGATCCTTTTGTTGATTTATTGCTATCATCATACACTACTGATCAACTAATCGAAGTGCAAGTGTCACAGTCTGTTATTTATTCTCCCTCCATGCAAGGCAACATCCAGGGGTGGTTCTGTGGGCCATGCTGAACCATCTGGTTCACTGGTGCTTAGGGCCTTTTTTAGGTCTTCATTTTTCTTTTTCAAAGAATCAACTTCATCTTCGACCATAGCCTTCATTTTCTTTTCCAAGGCCAGAGCTCTAATATTACTCTGACATTTCCGTTTGATCTCCATATTCTGGGCCTTTTGGTTGTCTATTACTTTGCCCATTTGATCTTTCTCGTCTGTTAATTCTTTCACGGTTTTATCCATCAATTCATTTTGGTCCTGTAACTTTGTATTACGTGTCAAAAGACCCTCAATCCAACACTGCGAGGATTGATGTTGTTCCTCGCGTTCTTTAACCGCATTGACGGCCACACCTCTACTATTTTTTACTGTTCTCTCAAGCTTTTCTATTTTGGAATCATACATTTCCATGACCTCTTCTAACTTTCTGTCTGCAGCATTGGCTTTGTCTTCCAGTTTTTTTAGTATTTTCCTCATAAAATTGCTGCATCTTATTTTTATTTTTTATTTTCACTCGCTAGATACGGGACTGACTTGAATGAGGAAAAGAAAAGGGAGAAAGGAAGAGGGGGGAGAAACAGTTGGAGAAGAGGGATGGGGATAAAGGGCAGAAAAAACCTCGCGTTTTATGGTGACTCCTGAATTTCCTCCACTTCCTCCTCATCCTTAAAATACTCCCGATGGGTGTCCACAGCATTGTTCAGTCTGATGGCATCCTCCATGACCTGGACAACATGATACCATTAGAATGACATCATAGAATGAGGGGTGTGACCAGAGCCAGAAATGCACTCATTGATCCTTTTGTTGATTTATTGCTATCATCATACACTACTGATCAACTAATCGAAGTGCAAGTGTCACAGTCTGTTATTTATTCTCCCTCCATGCAAGGCAACATCCAGGGGTGGTTCTGTGGGCCATGCTGAACCATCTGGTTCACTGGTGCTTAGGGCCTTTTTTAGGTCTTCATTTTTCTTTTTCAAAGAATCAACTTCATCTTCGACCATAGCCTTCATTTTCTTTTCCAAGGCCAGAGCTCTAATATTACTCTGACATTTCCGTTTGATCTCCATATTCTGGGCCTTTTGGTTGTCTATTACTTTGCCCATTTGATCTTTCTCGTCTGTTAATTCTTTCACGGTTTTATCCATCAATTCATTTTGGTCCTGTAACTTTGTATTACGTGTCAAAAGACCCTCAATCCAACACTGCGAGGATTGATGTTGTTCCTCGCGTTCTTTAACCGCATTGACGGCCACACCTCTACTATTTTTTACTGTTCTCTCAAGCTTTTCTATTTTGGAATCATACATTTCCATGACCTCTTCTAACTTTCTGTCTGCAGCATTGGCTTTGTCTTCCAGTTTTTTTAGTATTTTCCTCGTAAAATTGCTGCATCTTATTTTTATTTTTTATTTTCACTCGCTAGATACGGGACTGACTTGAATGAGGAAAAGAAAAGGGAGAAAGGAAGAGGGGGGAGAAACAGTTGGAGAAGAGGGATGGGGATAAAGGGCAGAAAAAACCTCGCGTTTTATGGTGACTCCTGAATTTCCTCCACTTCCTCCTCATCCTTAAAATACTCCCGATGGGTGTCCACAGCATTGTTCAGTCTGATGGCATCCTCCATGACCTGGACAACATGATACCATTAGAATGACATCATAGAATGAGGGGTGTGACCAGAGCCAGAAATGCACTCATTGATCCTTTTGTTGATTTATTGCTATCATCATACACTACTGATCAACTAATCGAAGTGCAAGTGTCACAGTCTGTTATTTATTCTCCCTCCATGCAAGGCAACATCCAGGGGTGGTTCTGTGGGTTCAGCATGGCTGCCAGCCATGCTGAACCATCTGGTTCACTGGTGCTTAGGGCCTTTTTTAGGTCTTCATTTTTCTTTTTCAAAGAATCAACTTCATCTTCGACCATAGCCTTCATTTTCTTTTCCAAGGCCAGAGCTCTAATATTACTCTGGCATTTCTGTTTGATCTCCATATTCTGGGTCTTTTGGTCGTCTATTACTTTGCCCATTTGATCTTTCTCGTCTGTTAATTCTTTCACGGTTTTATCCATCAATTCATTTTGGTCCTGTAACTTTGTATTACGTGTCAAAAGACCCTCAATCCAACACTGCGAGGATTGATGTTGTTCCTCGCGTTCTTTAACCGCATTGACGGCCACACCTCTACTATTTTTTACTGTTCTCTCAAGCTTTTCTATTTTGGAATCATACATTTCCATGACCTCTTCTAACTTTCTGTCTGCAGCATTGGCTTTGTCTTCCAGTTTTTTTAGTATTTTCCTCATAAAATTGCTGCATCTTATTTTTATTTTTTATTTTCACTCGCTAGATACGGGACTGACTTGAATGAGGAAAAGAAAAGGGAGAAAGGAAGAGGGGGGAGAAACAGTTGGAGAAGAGGGATGGGGATAAAGGGCAGAAAAAACCTCGCGTTTTATGGTGACTCCTGAATTTCCTCCACTTCCTCCTCATCCTTAAAATACTCCCGATGGGTGTCCACAGCATTGTTCAGTCTGATGGCATCCTCCATGACCTGGACAACATGATACCATTAGAATGACATCATAGAATGAGGGGTGTGACCAGAGCCAGAAATGCACTCATTGATCCTTTTGTTGATTTATTGCTATCATCATACACTACTGATCAACTAATCGAAGTGCAAGTGTCACAGTCTGTTATTTATTCTCCCTCCATGCAAGGCAACATCCAGGGGTGGTTCTGTGGGCCATGCTGAACCATCTGGTTCACTGGTGCTTAGGGCCTTTTTTAGGTCTTCATTTTTCTTTTTCAAAGAATCAACTTCATCTTCGACCATAGCCTTCATTTTCTTTTCCAAGGCCAGAGCTCTAATATTACTCTGACATTTCCGTTTGATCTCCATATTCTGGGCCTTTTGTTTGTCGATTACTTTGCCCATTTGATCTTTCTCGTCTGTTAATTCTTTCACGGTTTTATCCATCAATTCATTTTGGTCCTGTAACTTTGTATTACGTGTCAAAAGACCCTCAATCCAACACTGCGAGGATTGATGTTGTTCCTCGCGTTCTTTAACCGCATTGACGGCCACACCTCTACTATTTTTTACTGTTCTCTCAAGCTTTTCTATTTTGGAATCATACATTTCCATGACCTCTTCTAACTTTCTGTCTGCAGCATTGGCTTTGTCTTCCAGTTTTTTTAGTATTTTCCTCGTAAAATTGCTGCATCTTATTTTTATTTTTTATTTTCACTCGCTAGATACGGGACTGACTTGAATGAGGAAAAGAAAAGGGAGAAAGGAAGAGGGGGGAGAAACAGTTGGAGAAGAGGGATGGGGATAAAGGGCAGAAAAAACCTCGCGTTTTATGGTGACTCCTGAATTTCCTCCACTTCCTCCTCATCCTTAAAATACTCCCGATGGGTGTCCACAGCATTGTTCAGTCTGATGGCATCCTCCATGACCTGGACAACATGATACCATTAGAATGACATCATAGAATGAGGGGTGTGACCAGAGCCAGAAATGCACTCATTGATCCTTTTGTTGATTTATTGCTATCATCATACACTACTGATCAACTAATCGAAGTGCAAGTGTCACAGTCTGTTATTTATTCTCCCTCCATGCAAGGCAACATCCAGGGGTGGTTCTGTGGGCCATGCTGAACCATCTGGTTCACTGGTGCTTAGGGCCTTTTTTAGGTCTTCATTTTTCTTTTTCAAAGAATCAACTTCATCTTCGACCATAGCCTTCATTTTCTTTTCCAAGGCCAGAGCTCTAATATTACTCTGACATTTCCGTTTGATCTCCATATTCTGGGCCTTTTGGTTGTCTATTACTTTGCCCATTTGATCTTTCTCGTCTGTTAATTCTTTCACGGTTTTATCCATCAATTCATTTTGGTCCTGTAACTTTGTATTACGTGTCAAAAGACCCTCAATCCAACACTGCGAGGATTGATGTTGTTCCTCGCGTTCTTTAACCGCATTGACGGCCACACCTCTACTATTTTTTACTGTTCTCTCAAGCTTTTCTATTTTGGAATCATACATTTCCATGACCTCTTCTAACTTTCTGTCTGCAGCATTGGCTTTGTCTTCCAGTTTTTTTAGTATTTTCCTCGTAAAATTGCTGCATCTTATTTTTATTTTTTATTTTCACTCGCTAGATACGGGACTGACTTGAATGAGGAAAAGAAAAGGGAGAAAGGAAGAGGGGGGAGAAACAGTTGGAGAAGAGGGATGGGGATAAAGGGCAGAAAAAACCTCGCGTTTTATGGTGACTCCTGAATTTCCTCCACTTCCTCCTCATCCTTAAAATACTCCCGATGGGTGTCCACAGCATTGTTCAGTCTGATGGCATCCTCCATGACCTGGACAACATGATACCATTAGAATGACATCATAGAATGAGGGGTGTGACCAGAGCCAGAAATGCACTCATTGATCCTTTTGTTGATTTATTGCTATCATCATACACTACTGATCAACTAATCGAAGTGCAAGTGTCACAGTCTGTTATTTATTCTCCCTCCATGCAAGGCAACATCCAGGGGTGGTTCTGTGGGCCATGCTGAACCATCTGGTTCACTGGTGCTTAGGGCCTTTTTTAGGTCTTCATTTTTCTTTTTCAAAGAATCAACTTCATCTTCGACCATAGCCTTCATTTTCTTTTCCAAGGCCAGAGCTCTAATATTAC
Source organism: Copadichromis virginalis (assembly GCF_057382275.1). Classification (NCBI taxonomy): domain Eukaryota; kingdom Metazoa; phylum Chordata; class Actinopteri; order Cichliformes; family Cichlidae; genus Copadichromis; species Copadichromis virginalis. The sequence goes on from NC_140621.1 coordinate 16,852,987, forward strand.
TCTGACATTTCCGTTTGATCTCCATATTCTGGGCCTTTTGGTTGTCTATTACTTTGCCCATTTGATCTTTCTCGTCTGTTAATTCTTTCACGGTTTTATCCATCAATTCATTTTGGTCCTGTAACTTTGTATTACGTGTCAAAAGACCCTCAATCCAACACTGCGAGGATTGATGTTGTTCCTCGCGTTCTTTAACCGCATTGACGGCCACACCTCTACTATTTTTTACTGTTCTCTCAAGCTTTTCTATTTTGGAATCATACATTTCCATGACCTCTTCTAACTTTCTGTCTGCAGCATTGGCTTTGTCTTCCAGTTTTTTTAGTATTTTCCTCGTAAAATTGCTGCATCTTATTTTTATTTTTTATTTTCACTCGCTAGATACGGGACTGACTTGAATGAGGAAAAGAAAAGGGAGAAAGGAAGAGGGGGGAGAAACAGTTGGAGAAGAGGGATGGGGATAAAGGGCAGAAAAAACCTCGCGTTTTATGGTGACTCCTGAATTTCCTCCACTTCCTCCTCATCCTTAAAATACTCCCGATGGGTGTCCACAGCATTGTTCAGTCTGATGGCATCCTCCATGACCTGGACAACATGATACCATTAGAATGACATCATAGAATGAGGGGTGTGACCAGAGCCAGAAATGCACTCATTGATCCTTTTGTTGATTTATTGCTATCATCATACACTACTGATCAACTAATCGAAGTGCAAGTGTCACAGTCTGTTATTTATTCTCCCTCCATGCAAGGCAACATCCAGGGGTGGTTCTGTGGGTTCAGCATGGCTGCCAGCCATGCTGAACCATCTGGTTCACTGGTGCTTAGGGCCTTTTTTAGGTCTTCATTTTTCTTTTTCAAAGAATCAACTTCATCTTCGACCATAGCCTTCATTTTCTTTTCCAAGGCCAGAGCTCTAATATTACTCTGACATTTCCGTTTGATCTCCATATTCTGGGCCTTTTGGTCGTCTATTACTTTGCCCATTTGATCTTTCTCGTCTGTTAATTCTTTCACGGTTTTATCCATCAATTCATTTTGGTCCTGTAACTTTGTATTACGTGTCAAAAGACCCTCAATCCAACACTGCGAGGATTGATGTTGTTCCTCGCGTTCTTTAACCGCATTGACGGCCACACCTCTACTATTTTTTACTGTTCTCTCAAGCTTTTCTATTTTGGAATCATACATTTCCATGACCTCTTCTAACTTTCTGTCTGCAGCATTGGCTTTGTCTTCCAGTTTTTTTAGTATTTTCCTCATAAAATTGCTGCATCTTATTTTTATTTTTTATTTTCACTCGCTAGATACGGGACTGACTTGAATGAGGAAAAGAAAAGGGAGAAAGGAAGAGGGGGGAGAAACAGTTGGAGAAGAGGGATGGGGATAAAGGGCAGAAAAAACCTCGCGTTTTATGGTGACTCCTGAATTTCCTCCACTTCCTCCTCATCCTTAAAATACTCCCGATGGGTGTCCACAGCATTGTTCAGTCTGATGGCATCCTCCATGACCTGGACAACATGATACCATTAGAATGACATCATAGAATGAGGGGTGTGACCAGAGCCAGAAATGCACTCATTGATCCTTTTGTTGATTTATTGCTATCATCATACACTACTGATCAACTAATCGAAGTGCAAGTGTCACAGTCTGTTATTTATTCTCCCTCCATGCAAGGCAACATCCAGGGGTGGTTCTGTGGGCCATGCTGAACCATCTGGTTCACTGGTGCTTAGGGCCTTTTTTAGGTCTTCATTTTTCTTTTTCAAAGAATCAACTTCATCTTCGACCATAGCCTTCATTTTCTTTTCCAAGGCCAGAGCTCTAATATTACTCTGACATTTCCGTTTGATCTCCATATTCTGGGCCTTTTGGTTGTCTATTACTTTGCCCATTTGATCTTTCTCGTCTGTTAATTCTTTCACGGTTTTATCCATCAATTCATTTTGGTCCTGTAACTTTGTATTACGTGTCAAAAGACCCTCAATCCAACACTGCGAGGATTGATGTTGTTCCTCGCGTTCTTTAACCGCATTGACGGCCACACCTCTACTATTTTTTACTGTTCTCTCAAGCTTTTCTATTTTGGAATCATACATTTCCATGACCTCTTCTAACTTTCTGTCTGCAGCATTGGCTTTGTCTTCCAGTTTTTTTAGTATTTTCCTCATAAAATTGCTGCATCTTATTTTTATTTTTTATTTTCACTCGCTAGATACGGGACTGACTTGAATGAGGAAAAGAAAAGGGAGAAAGGAAGAGGGGGGAGAAACAGTTGGAGAAGAGGGATGGGGATAAAGGGCAGAAAAAACCTCGCGTTTTATGGTGACTCCTGAATTTCCTCCACTTCCTCCTCATCCTTAAAATACTCCCGATGGGTGTCCACAGCATTGTTCAGTCTGATGGCATCCTCCATGACCTGGACAACATGATACCATTAGAATGACATCATAGAATGAGGGGTGTGACCAGAGCCAGAAATGCACTCATTGATCCTTTTGTTGATTTATTGCTATCATCATACACTACTGATCAACTAATCGAAGTGCAAGTGTCACAGTCTGTTATTTATTCTCCCTCCATGCAAGGCAACATCCAGGGGTGGTTCTGTGGGCCATGCTGAACCATCTGGTTCACTGGTGCTTAGGGCCTTTTTTAGGTCTTCATTTTTCTTTTTCAAAGAATCAACTTCATCTTCGACCATAGCCTTCATTTTCTTTTCCGAGGCCAGAGCTCTAATATTACTCTGACATTTCCGTTTGATCTCCATATTCTGGGCCTTTTGGTTGTCTATTACTTTGCCCATTTGATCTTTCTCGTCTGTTAATTCTTTCACGGTTTTATCCATCAATTCATTTTGGTCCTGTAACTTTGTATTACGTGTCAAAAGACCCTCAATCCAACACTGCGAGGATTGATGTTGTTCCTCGCGTTCTTTAACCGCATTGACGGCCACACCTCTACTATTTTTTACTGTTCTCTCAAGCTTTTCTATTTTGGAATCATACATTTCCATGACCTCTTCTAACTTTCTGTCTGCAGCATTGGCTTTGTCTTCCAGTTTTTTTAGTATTTTCCTCGTAAAATTGCTGCATCTTATTTTTATTTTTTATTTTCACTCGCTAGATACGGGACTGACTTGAATGAGGAAAAGAAAAGGGAGAAAGGAAGAGGGGGGAGAAACAGTTGGAGAAGAGGGATGGGGATAAAGGGCAGAAAAAACCTCGCGTTTTATGGTGACTCCTGAATTTCCTCCACTTCCTCCTCATCCTTAAAATACTCCCGATGGGTGTCCACAGCATTGTTCAGTCTGATGGCATCCTCCATGACCTGGACAACACGATACCATTAGAATGACATCATAGAATGAGGGGTGTGACCAGAGCCAGAAATGCACTCATTGATCCTTTTGTTGATTTATTGCTATCATCATACACTACTGATCAACTAATCGAAGTGCAAGTGTCACAGTCTGTTATTTATTCTCCCTCCATGCAAGGCAACATCCAGGGGTGGTTCTGTGGGCCATGCTGAACCATCTGGTTCACTGGTGCTTAGGGCCTTTTTTAGGTCTTCATTTTTCTTTTTCAAAGAATCAACTTCATCTTCGACCATAGCCTTCATTTTCTTTTCCGAGGCCAGAGCTCTAATATTACTCTGACATTTCCGTTTGATCTCCATATTCTGGGCCTTTTGGTTGTCTATTACTTTGCCCATTTGATCTTTCTCGTCTGTTAATTCTTTCACGGTTTTATCCATCAATTCATTTTGGTCCTGTAACTTTGTATTACGTGTCAAAAGACCCTCAATCCAACACTGCGAGGATTGATGTTGTTCCTCGCGTTCTTTAACCGCATTGACGGCCACACCTCTACTATTTTTTACTGTTCTCTCAAGCTTTTCTATTTTGGAATCATACATTTCCATGACCTCTTCTAACTTTCTGTCTGCAGCATTGGCTTTGTCTTCCAGTTTTTTTAGTATTTTCCTCGTAAAATTGCTGCATCTTATTTTTATTTTTTATTTTCACTCGCTAGATACGGGACTGACTTGAATGAGGAAAAGAAAAGGGAGAAAGGAAGAGGGGGGAGAAACAGTTGGAGAAGAGGGATGGGGATAAAGGGCAGAAAAAACCTCGCGTTTTATGGTGACTCCTGAATTTCCTCCACTTCCTCCTCATCCTTAAAATACTCCCGATGGGTGTCCACAGCATTGTTCAGTCTGATGGCATCCTCCATGACCTGGACAACATGATACCATTAGAATGACATCATAGAATGAGGGGTGTGACCAGAGCCAGAAATGCACTCATTGATCCTTTTGTTGATTTATTGCTATCATCATACACTACTGATCAACTAATCGAAGTGCAAGTGTCACAGTCTGTTATTTATTCTCCCTCCATGCAAGGCAACATCCAGGGGTGGTTCTGTGGGTTCAGCATGGCTGCCAGCCATGCTGAACCATCTGGTTCACTGGTGCTTAGGGCCTTTTTTAGGTCTTCATTTTTCTTTTTCAAAGAATCAACTTCATCTTCGACCATAGCCTTCATTTTCTTTTCCAAGGCCAGAGCTCTAATATTACTCTGACATTTCCGTTTGATCTCCATATTCTGGGCCTTTTGGTTGTCTATTACTTTGCCCATTTGATCTTTCTCGTCTGTTAATTCTTTCACGGTTTTATCCATCAATTCATTTTGGTCCTGTAACTTTGTATTACGTGTCAAAAGACCCTCAATCCAACACTGCGAGGATTGATGTTGTTCCTCGCGTTCTTTAACCGCATTGACGGCCACACCTCTACTATTTTTTACTGTTCTCTCAAGCTTTTCTATTTTGGAATCATACATTTCCATGACCTCTTCTAACTTTCTGTCTGCAGCATTGGCTTTGTCTTCCAGTTTTTTTAGTATTTTCCTCGTAAAATTGCTGCATCTTATTTTTATTTTTTATTTTCACTCGCTAGATACGGGACTGACTTGAATGAGGAAAAGAAAAGGGAGAAAGGAAGAGGGGGGAGAAACAGTTGGAGAAGAGGGATGGGGATAAAGGGCAGAAAAAACCTCGCGTTTTATGGTGACTCCTGAATTTCCTCCACTTCCTCCTCATCCTTAAAATACTCCCGATGGGTGTCCACAGCATTGTTCAGTCTGATGGCATCCTCCATGACCTGGACAACATGATACCATTAGAATGACATCATAGAATGAGGGGTGTGACCAGAGCCAGAAATGCACTCATTGATCCTTTTGTTGATTTATTGCTATCATCATACACTACTGATCAACTAATCGAAGTGCAAGTGTCACAGTCTGTTATTTATTCTCCCTCCATGCAAGGCAACATCCAGGGGTGGTTCTGTGGGTTCAGCATGGCTGCCAGCCATGCTGAACCATCTGGTTCACTGGTGCTTAGGGCCTTTTTTAGGTCTTCATTTTTCTTTTTCAAAGAATCAACTTCATCTTCGACCATAGCCTTCATTTTCTTTTCCAAGGCCAGAGCTCTAATATTACTCTGACATTTCCGTTTGATCTCCATATTCTGGGCCTTTTGGTTGTCTATTACTTTGCCCATTTGATCTTTCTCGTCTGTTAATTCTTTCACGGTTTTATCCATCAATTCATTTTGGTCCTGTAACTTTGTATTACGTGTCAAAAGACCCTCAATCCAACACTGCGAGGATTGATGTTGTTCCTCGCGTTCTTTAACCGCATTGACGGCCACACCTCTACTATTTTTTACTGTTCTCTCAAGCTTTTCTATTTTGGAATCATACATTTCCATGACCTCTTCTAACTTTCTGTCTGCAGCATTGGCTTTGTCTTCCAGTTTTTTTAGTATTTTCCTCGTAAAATTGCTGCATCTTATTTTTATTTTTTATTTTCACTCGCTAGATACGGGACTGACTTGAATGAGGAAAAGAAAAGGGAGAAAGGAAGAGGGGGGAGAAACAGTTGGAGAAGAGGGATGGGGATAAAGGGCAGAAAAAACCTCGCGTTTTATGGTGACTCCTGAATTTCCTCCACTTCCTCCTCATCCTTAAAATACTCCCGATGGGTGTCCACAGCATTGTTCAGTCTGATGGCATCCTCCATGACCTGGACAACATGATACCATTAGAATGACATCATAGAATGAGGGGTGTGACCAGAGCCAGAAATGCACTCATTGATCCTTTTGTTGATTTATTGCTATCATCATACACTACTGATCAACTAATCGAAGTGCAAGTGTCACAGTCTGTTATTTATTCTCCCTCCATGCAAGGCAACATCCAGGGGTGGTTCTGTGGGCCATGCTGAACCATCTGGTTCACTGGTGCTTAGGGCCTTTTTTAGGTCTTCATTTTTCTTTTTCAAAGAATCAACTTCATCTTCGACCATAGCCTTCATTTTCTTTTCCAAGGCCAGAGCTCTAATATTACTCTGACATTTCCGTTTGATCTCCATATTCTGGGCCTTTTGGTTGTCTATTACTTTGCCCATTTGATCTTTCTCGTCTGTTAATTCTTTCACGGTTTTATCCATCAATTCATTTTGGTCCTGTAACTTTGTATTACGTGTCAAAAGACCCTCAATCCAACACTGCGAGGATTGATGTTGTTCCTCGCGTTCTTTAACCGCATTGACGGCCACACCTCTACTATTTTTTACTGTTCTCTCAAGCTTTTCTATTTTGGAATCATACATTTCCATGACCTCTTCTAACTTTCTGTCTGCAGCATTGGCTTTGTCTTCCAGTTTTTTTAGTATTTTCCTCGTAAAATTGCTGCATCTTATTTTTATTTTTTATTTTCACTCGCTAGATACGGGACTGACTTGAATGAGGAAAAGAAAAGGGAGAAAGGAAGAGGGGGGAGAAACAGTTGGAGAAGAGGGATGGGGATAAAGGGCAGAAAAAACCTCGCGTTTTATGGTGACTCCTGAATTTCCTCCACTTCCTCCTCATCCTTAAAATACTCCCGATGGGTGTCCACAGCATTGTTCAGTCTGATGGCATCCTCCATGACCTGGACAACATGATACCATTAGAATGACATCATAGAATGAGGGGTGTGACCAGAGCCAGAAATGCACTCATTGATCCTTTTGTTGATTTATTGCTATCATCATACACTACTGATCAACTAATCGAAGTGCAAGTGTCACAGTCTGTTATTTATTCTCCCTCCATGCAAGGCAACATCCAGGGGTGGTTCTGTGGGTTCAGCATGGCTGCCAGCCATGCTGAACCATCTGGTTCACTGGTGCTTAGGGCCTTTTTTAGGTCTTCATTTTTCTTTTTCAAAGAATCAACTTCATCTTCGACCATAGCCTTCATTTTCTTTTCCAAGGCCAGAGCTCTAATATTACTCTGACATTTCCGTTTGATCTCCATATTCTGGGCCTTTTGGTTGTCTATTACTTTGCCCATTTGATCTTTCTCGTCTGTTAATTCTTTCACGGTTTTATCCATCAATTCATTTTGGTCCTGTAACTTTGTATTACGTGTCAAAAGACCCTCAATCCAACACTGCGAGGATTGATGTTGTTCCTCGCGTTCTTTAACCGCATTGACGGCCACACCTCTACTATTTTTTACTGTTCTCTCAAGCTTTTCTATTTTGGAATCATACATTTCCATGACCTCTTCTAACTTTCTGTCTGCAGCATTGGCTTTGTCTTCCAGTTTTTTTAGTATTTTCCTCATAAAATTGCTGCATCTTATTTTTATTTTTTATTTTCACTCGCTAGATACGGGACTGACTTGAATGAGGAAAAGAAAAGGGAGAAAGGAAGAGGGGGGAGAAACAGTTGGAGAAGAGGGATGGGGATAAAGGGCAGAAAAAACCTCGCGTTTTATGGTGACTCCTGAATTTCCTCCACTTCCTCCTCATCCTTAAAATACTCCCGATGGGTGTCCACAGCATTGTTCAGTCTGATGGCATCCTCCATGACCTGGACAACATGATACCATTAGAATGACATCATAGAATGAGGGGTGTGACCAGAGCCAGAAATGCACTCATTGATCCTTTTGTTGATTTATTGCTATCATCATACACTACTGATCAACTAATCGAAGTGCAAGTGTCACAGTCTGTTATTTATTCTCCCTCCATGCAAGGCAACATCCAGGGGTGGTTCTGTGGGCCATGCTGAACCATCTGGTTCACTGGTGCTTAGGGCCTTTTTTAGGTCTTCATTTTTCTTTTTCAAAGAATCAACTTCATCTTCGACCATAGCCTTCATTTTCTTTTCCGAGGCCAGAGCTCTAATATTACTCTGACATTTCCGTTTGATCTCCATATTCTGGGCCTTTTGGTTGTCTATTACTTTGCCCATTTGATCTTTCTCGTCTGTTAATTCTTTCACGGTTTTATCCATCAATTCATTTTGGTCCTGTAACTTTGTATTACGTGTCAAAAGACCCTCAATCCAACACTGCGAGGATTGATGTTGTTCCTCGCGTTCTTTAACCGCATTGACGGCCACACCTCTACTATTTTTTACTGTTCTCTCAAGCTTTTCTATTTTGGAATCATACATTTCCATGACCTCTTCTAACTTTCTGTCTGCAGCATTGGCTTTGTCTTCCAGTTTTTTTAGTATTTTCCTCATAAAATTGCTGCATCTTATTTTTATTTTTTATTTTCACTCGCTAGATACGGGACTGACTTGAATGAGGAAAAGAAAAGGGAGAAAGGAAGAGGGGGGAGAAACAGTTGGAGAAGAGGGATGGGGATAAAGGGCAGAAAAAACCTCGCGTTTTATGGTGACTCCTGAATTTCCTCCACTTCCTCCTCATCCTTAAAATACTCCCGATGGGTGTCCACAGCATTGTTCAGTCTGATGGCATCCTCCATGACCTGGACAACACGATACCATTAGAATGACATCATAGAATGAGGGGTGTGACCAGAGCCAGAAATGCACTCATTGATCCTTTTGTTGATTTATTGCTATCATCATACACTACTGATCAACTAATCGAAGTGCAAGTGTCACAGTCTGTTATTTATTCTCCCTCCATGCAAGGCAACATCCAGGGGTGGTTCTGTGGGCCATGCTGAACCATCTGGTTCACTGGTGCTTAGGGCCTTTTTTAGGTCTTCATTTTTCTTTTTCAAAGAATCAACTTCATCTTCGACCATAGCCTTCATTTTCTTTTCCGAGGCCAGAGCTCTAATATTACTCTGACATTTCCGTTTGATCTCCATATTCTGGGCCTTTTGGTTGTCTATTACTTTGCCCATTTGATCTTTCTCGTCTGTTAATTCTTTCACGGTTTTATCCATCAATTCATTTTGGTCCTGTAACTTTGTATTACGTGTCAAAAGACCCTCAATCCAACACTGCGAGGATTGATGTTGTTCCTCGCGTTCTTTAACCGCATTGACGGCCACACCTCTACTATTTTTTACTGTTCTCTCAAGCTTTTCTATTTTGGAATCATACATTTCCATGACCTCTTCTAACTTTCTGTCTGCAGCATTGGCTTTGTCTTCCAGTTTTTTTAGTATTTTCCTCATAAAATTGCTGCATCTTATTTTTATTTTTTATTTTCACTCGCTAGATACGGGACTGACTTGAATGAGGAAAAGAAAAGGGAGAAAGGAAGAGGGGGGAGAAACAGTTGGAGAAGAGGGATGGGGATAAAGGGCAGAAAAAACCTCGCGTTTTATGGTGACTCCTGAATTTCCTCCACTTCCTCCTCATCCTTAAAATACTCCCGATGGGTGTCCACAGCATTGTTCAGTCTGATGGCATCCTCCATGACCTGGACAACACGATACCATTAGAATGACATCATAGAATGAGGGGTGTGACCAGAGCCAGAAATGCACTCATTGATCCTTTTGTTGATTTATTGCTATCATCATACACTACTGATCAACTAATCGAAGTGCAAGTGTCACAGTCTGTTATTTATTCTCCCTCCATGCAAGGCAACATCCAGGGGTGGTTCTGTGGGCCATGCTGAACCATCTGGTTCACTGGTGCTTAGGGCCTTTTTTAGGTCTTCATTTTTCTTTTTCAAAGAATCAACTTCATCTTCGACCATAGCCTTCATTTTCTTTTCCGAGGCCAGAGCTCTAATATTACTCTGACATTTCCGTTTGATCTCCATATTCTGGGCCTTTTGGTTGTCTATTACTTTGCCCATTTGATCTTTCTCGTCTGTTAATTCTTTCACGGTTTTATCCATCAATTCATTTTGGTCCTGTAACTTTGTATTACGTGTCAAAAGACCCTCAATCCAACACTGCGAGGATTGATGTTGTTCCTCGCGTTCTTTAACCGCATTGACGGCCACACCTCTACTATTTTTTACTGTTCTCTCAAGCTTTTCTATTTTGGAATCATACATTTCCATGACCTCTTCTAACTTTCTGTCTGCAGCATTGGCTTTGTCTTCCAGTTTTTTTAGTATTTTCCTCGTAAAATTGCTGCATCTTATTTTTATTTTCACTCGCTAGATACGGGACTGACTTGAATGAGGAAAAGAAAAGGGAGAAAGGAAGAGGGGGGAGAAACAGTTGGAGAACAGGGATGGGGATAAAGGGCAGAAAAAACCTCGCGTTTTATGGTGACTCCTGAATTTCCTCCACTTCCTCCTCATCCTTAAAATACTCCCGATGGGTGTCCACAGCATTGTTCAGTCTGATGGCATCCTCCATGACCTGGACAACATGATACCATTAGAATGACATCATAGAATGAGGGGTGTGACCAGAGCCAGAAATGCACTCATTGATCCTTCTGTTGATTTATTGCTATCATCATACACTACTGATCAACTAATCGAAGTGCAAGTGTCACAGTCTGTTATTTATTCTCCCTCCATGCAAGGCAACATCCAGGGGTGGTTCTGTGGGCCATGCTGAACCATCTGGTTCACTGGTGCTTAGGGCCTTTTTTAGGTCTTCATTTTTCTTTTTCAAAGAATCAACTTCATCTTCGACCATAGCCTTCATTTTCTTTTCCAAGGCCAGAGCTCTAATATTACTCTGACATTTCCGTTTGATCTCCATATTCTGGGCCTTTTGGTTGTCTATTACTTTGCCCATTTGATCTTTCTCGTCTGTTAATTCTTTCACGGTTTTATCCATCAATTCATTTTGGTCCTGTAACTTTGTATTACGTGTCAAAAGACCCTCAATCCAACACTGCGAGGATTGATGTTGTTCCTCGCGTTCTTTAACCGCATTGACGGCCACACCTCTACTATTTTTTACTGTTCTCTCAAGCTTTTCTATTTTGGAATCATACATTTCCATGACCTCTTCTAACTTTCTGTCTGCAGCATTGGCTTTGTCTTCCAGTTTTTTTAGTATTTTCCTCGTAAAATTGCTGCATCTTATTTTTATTTTTTATTTTCACTCGCTAGATACGGGACTGACTTGAATGAGGAAAAGAAAAGGGAGAAAGGAAGAGGGGGGAGAAACAGTTGGAGAAGAGGGATGGGGATAAAGGGCAGAAAAAACCTCGCGTTTTATGGTGACTCCTGAATTTCCTCCACTTCCTCCTCATCCTTAAAATACTCCCGATGGGTGTCCACAGCATTGTTCAGTCTGATGGCATCCTCCATGACCTGGACAACATGATACCATTAGAATGACATCATAGAATGAGGGGTGTGACCAGAGCCAGAAATGCACTCATTGATCCTTTTGTTGATTTATTGCTATCATCATACACTACTGATCAACTAATCGAAGTGCAAGTGTCACAGTCTGTTATTTATTCTCCCTCCATGCAAGGCAACATCCAGGGGTGGTTCTGTGGGTTCAGCATGGCTGCCAGCCATGCTGAACCATCTGGTTCACTGGTGCTTAGGGCCTTTTTTAGGTCTTCATTTTTCTTTTTCAAAGAATCAACTTCATCTTCGACCATAGCCTTCATTTTCTTTTCCAAGGCCAGAGCTCTAATATTACTCTGACATTTCCGTTTGATCTCCATATTCTGGGCCTTTTGGTTGTCTATTACTTTGCCCATTTGATCTTTCTCGTCTGTTAATTCTTTCACGGTTTTATCCATCAATTCATTTTGGTCCTGTAACTTTGTATTACGTGTCAAAAGACCCTCAATCCAACACTGCGAGGATTGATGTTGTTCCTCGCGTTCTTTAACCGCATTGACGGCCACACCTCTACTATTTTTTACTGTTCTCTCAAGCTTTTCTATTTTGGAATCATACATTTCCATGACCTCTTCTAACTTTCTGTCTGCAGCATTGGCTTTGTCTTCCAGTTTTTTTAGTATTTTCCTCGTAAAATTGCTGCATCTTATTTTTATTTTCACTCGCTAGATACGGGACTGACTTGAATGAGGAAAAGAAAAGGGAGAAAGGAAGAGGGGGGAGAAACAGTTGGAGAAGAGGGATGGGGATAAAGGGCAGAAAAAACCTCGCGTTTTATGGTGACTCCTGAATTTCCTCCACTTCCTCCTCATCCTTAAAATACTCCCGATGGGTGTCCACAGCATTGTTCAGTCTGATGGCATCCTCCATGACCTGGACAACATGATACCATTAGAATGACATCATAGAATGAGGGGTGTGACCAGAGCCAGAAATGCACTCATTGATCCTTTTGTTGATTTATTGCTATCATCATACACTACTGATCAACTAATCGAAGTGCAAGTGTCACAGTCTGTTATTTATTCTCCCTCCATGCAAGGCAACATCCAGGGGTGGTTCTGTGGGCCATGCTGAACCATCTGGTTCACTGGTGCTTAGGGCCTTTTTTAGGTCTTCATTTTTCTTTTTCAAAGAATCAACTTCATCTTCGACCATAGCCTTCATTTTCTTTTCCAAGGCCAGAGCTCTAATATTACTCTGACATTTCCGTTTGATCTCCATATTCTGGGCCTTTTGGTTGTCTATTACTTTGCCCATTTGATCTTTCTCGTCTGTTAATTCTTTCACGGTTTTATCCATCAATTCATTTTGGTCCTGTAACTTTGTATTACGTGTCAAAAGACCCTCAATCCAACACTGCGAGGATTGATGTTGTTCCTCGCGTTCTTTAACCGCATTGACGGCCACACCTCTACTATTTTTTACTGTTCTCTCAAGCTTTTCTATTTTGGAATCATACATTTCCATGACCTCTTCTAACTTTCTGTCTGCAGCATTGGCTTTGTCTTCCAGTTTTTTTAGTATTTTCCTCGTAAAATTGCTGCATCTTATTTTTATTTTCACTCGCTAGATACGGGACTGACTTGAATGAGGAAAAGAAAAGGGAGAAAGGAAGAGGGGGGAGAAACAGTTGGAGAAGAGGGATGGGGATAAAGGGCAGAAAAAACCTCGCGTTTTATGGTGACTCCTGAATTTCCTCCACTTCCTCCTCATCCTTAAAATACTCCCGATGGGTGTCCACAGCATTGTTCAGTCTGATGGCATCCTCCATGACCTGGACAACATGATACCATTAGAATGACATCATAGAATGAGGGGTGTGACCAGAGCCAGAAATGCACTCATTGATCCTTTTGTTGATTTATTGCTATCATCATACACTACTGATCAACTAATCGAAGTGCAAGTGTCACAGTCTGTTATTTATTCTCCCTCCATGCAAGGCAACATCCAGGGGTGGTTCTGTGGGTTCAGCATGGCTGGCAGCCATGCTGAACCATCTGGTTCACTGGTGCTTAGGGCCTTTTTTAGGTCTTCATTTTTCTTTTTCAAAGAATCAACTTCATCTTCGACCATAGCCTTCATTTTCTTTTCCAAGGCCAGAGCTCTAATATTACTCTGACATTTCCGTTTGATCTCCATATTCTGGGCCTTTTGGTTGTCTATTACTTTGCCCATTTGATCTTTCTCGTCTGTTAATTCTTTCACGGTTTTATCCATCAATTCATTTTGGTCCTGTAACTTTGTATTACGTGTCAAAAGACCCTCAATCCAACACTGCGAGGATTGATGTTGTTCCTCGCGTTCTTTAAAGCAACAAAACAACCCGAAGAGCCGGCTCTTTTTAGTGAGCCCAACCAAAAGAGCCGGATCTCTAAAAAGAGCCGGAAATCCCATCACTATTAGGGTGGGTTAGGTTAGGGGAATGGAAACTCCTCCCTGCACAAGGAGGGCAGGAGTAGGTTCTAGTGATGGGTCGTTCGCGAACGAAATGGCTCTTAGAGCCGGCTCTTTGACGTGAACGACGCGAGCCGGCTCCTTATCGCGAGCCGTCACGTGGGTTGTTTTTTTTTTCTCTCAGCCTCTCTCTCGCACTTTTTTCCCGCTTCACTCTGCACGCGGGCCTTGTGCTTTACGCTGGGCAGAGGGGGGAGGGGCGGTAGTTACACTCAGTAGCACAGGAACAGAGCCAGAGAGAGAGAAAGAGAGGCAGGGACAGCAACATTAGAAAGGTATAGTAATCATCCACAACTATTTTCGGTTGCAGATGATAAAGGATTGAGAAAGTTTATTCATGCAGGTCCATATGACAGAGAATATGCATGTTCTTTTAGTTTTCATATTATAATTTATATTTAATTGTGTTGTGGTTTGCAGTGTTTTGTGTTCTTTTCACTTTAAATTTGTGAAAGGGAAAAAGCTGAAAATTTAAATAGTTAACTTGAAATGTGAATAGTTGATTTTTGTATTATATGATTTATTTATTACATTTTATGTGGAGTGAATAAATAAAAGTATATTTACGGTGGCCCCTAGAGACAAAGCACGAACTCTGAAGCATGTACAAACTCCAAAACACGTAAAAACTCCAAAACATGTAAAAACACGTACAAACTCCGAAGCACGTAAAAACTCAGAAGCACATAAAAACTCAAAACACGTACAAAAGACAACAGAAGTGCTCCAGGATGCTGGGCGCAGTGTTGAGCCTTTGTTATCTTGTGGCTACACAAGCCAGCAAGTACCAACGACCGGATTTGGTGTGTGGTAATAACAGGTAAATGAACTTTTTTTTAAAAATTATTTGAATATATATATGAGTGCCTGTGTATAAATACACAAACAATACACACATGCTTTCAATTGTGTAATTTAAGTGATCTAGTAGCTCTGCTTTGGAAGTTCAGTTCATGCTAGAAATGTGTTTTGGAGTTTGTACGTGTTTTGTCTCTAGGGGCCACCGCATATATTTATATATAAACATATATAAATAAAACCACTTGTTTTTACGTTAGTAATTCCTTTTGTGCATAATTTTATATTATTGTTAATAATAAATTAATTAAAGCAACAAAACAACCTGAAGAGCCGGTTCGGAGCCAAAAGAGCCGGAAATCCCATCACTAGTAGGTGCACGCTCCGCACCATGACCCTTCCTGAGACCCGCCATCCCATCTACCGTATCCGGCAATCCCCAGGTCCGAATTGAGGTAAGTACCGTCCTTTTCTTTTTCAGGTTCAGGTAAGTACCAAATTATGTTTAATTTTACCAAAGTTGTGTTTTATTTGTCCTGTTTTTTTAGGTTCCTAACTGTGTTTTAATAAAATTTGTCTTTGCTCAATGAATTTAGTCTGTCGTTTTTAATTCCAATTTTTAGGCTTTTAAACTGTTTTTATCCATAAATTATCCAATTTTTAGGTTATAAATTTATGACATTCCAATTTTTAGGTTTGAATTTTTAGGCCAGTAAATCAATATGTAAATGAAAAAAACATCAAAAGAAATCCCCCCCCCCAAAAAAAAAAAAAACTAAAACAACAAACAAAAACACTTTTTAGTGCTGACGCATGGCTGTAGCTACGTTTCGGCTGGGCTGTGCCTTCTTCAGGCTGTGCACATGCGTCGCTGGCTAAATTAAAATGAAGAGACTCTTCTCTGCCCCTCCTTTTATAGTGTGCTGTGTCTCCTCCCACTCTTGGGATTTCTGTTTTATTGGTTTTTTTTGTTCAGTATCTTTAATGTTTGTCCTGTGTTAGCTTAGGCTTTTTTTGTTTTTATTATTTTTCTGGCACCCTCTTCTGTACTGTCTTTTCCATTATCCATCCTTATTTTTCTATTGTTATGGCACCCCCTTCTTATTTGTCCTTTCCGTTAATTTTTTCGTGATTTTGTTCCTTTCCTGTGATTGTCCTATTCATCCTGCTCTGTCCTTGTTATGAGATCCTCCGTGACATTTTGTGCTATGTTGCGTTTTATTGTGTTGTCAAGTGGAATTTGTGCACACTTTCCCGAGGTTTCTTCCCATCATCTGGCACCTGGGAGTTTTTCCTTGTCTTCCTAGAGAGCCAGCTTGGCCTGGGTCAGGAGCTCTATCACAGCAAAACAACAACAAAAAGACTTTTATGAAAGAACGACTTGAATTTTGTGTTATTTAAAAACACGTATTTAATTATTATTCAGTGTTGTGTGTTATAGCAAACTGCCAGCCTTAAACCTGAAAAAACTCACGATTTTATAGAACTAGACAATGCATTTCCTGAAGAAAATTTCAATGTAATGATTATTTATTAATACGTTTTGTATTTGTATAAATAGGGTTTTTTCTGTTATTTAACAGAGGTTTTCTGTTTTATAATTACACTGCAGTTTGGACGACGAGCTTCTGGAACGTTTTTAGGCATTTGTTCACATTTTGCAATTTAAGCCCCAAGAAACATAAAGATTTTCTTCTTTTATTCCAGCAGCACTCCATTATCATGTACACTGTAAAATCTAACATTGTGTTTAATTAAAAAATGTAAGGATATACTAAACTCAATTTTTATCAGTTTGTTTAAATAAGTTACCAGTAGTTTTTATTCAAAAAGCTGATCAACCCAGTTTATTTGAGTTGTCTTGAATTGGAAAAACTAAGTAAGCTAGAAATTTTGCTTCTCAGTGCAGGCGTTTAAAAGATATGGTTTGAAAATGCCATGTCACTGCTATCCTCCTCACTTTGCACAGATCAGTCTGCATGTTCATGGCACCCACATTTTTTTATTGCATTAGTTTGAGCAAACCTGGGTTCAGATGGAGCAGCTTGAGCTCAAGAGATAATTTCTGTGATTTTTTGCGTGATACTCTGGCTTGGAAGTAAACTGTTTTTGTACCTTCTTTCAGTTTAGAACCAGGTTTTGAACTTGCTAGCTAGCCAGCTTGTTAGCCTAGCATTAGCCTAGCGTTGCTGCTGCTTCTCAGCTCATGTTACGTAGAAAATTAACCCCACAACTTTAAAATTCATTAAAAAATTGATATATATATATTCGCTTCCGTGACTTTTTGATGGGTGAAGCAATGTAAGGGAAATTATGTCTTTTCTGTTTTTCTAATTTAAGCTTGAGTTGAATGTCTTTCACTCTAGATTTTAGATGACCTATCTCTTATACTTCATTGCCAGCCTTTTCGATAATTTGGTTCACTGGTCCAATGAGCTCCTGTCTTTACCATACCATTGTACTTCTTTTGAAACTATTCCAGCTCCCGTTTTTTATCTAGTAAAGCTGTCTCTAGATATTTGCATCTGGTACATAGACAGTTCAGCTGTTTTTTAAGAAACTCCTTTGTTATTCCAACAAAGGGGATGCCTTCCACACCGTCTATGCATTTCTTTTTCAAGTTGAGGAACATATCCCTAAATTTCACCTTTTCTTTTCCCTGAAGTGAACTGCATTTGGAAATGCCTTTCCAAAGGACAAAATGCACTTTACAGTTCTTCTTGGAAGTAGTGCTCTTTCTTCTCCAGCCAATTAACTTTGTGTATAAATTTTTCTCTTTGCTTTATTGTGGAGCACAGTTTCTCTTCGAGACCCACCTTTTCACCCAGTGCTTGATTGTGTGCCGTTTTTACTTTATACCTGTCCACTGCTGTCTTTCTGTGGTTTTCCTGCTCTGTGCTTAGGGCCTTTTTTAGGTCTTCATTTTTCTTTTTCAAAGAATCAACTTCATCTTCGACCATAGCCTTCATTTTCTTTTCCAAGGCCAGAGCTCTAATATTACTCTGACATTTCCGTTTGATCTCCATATTCTGGGCCTTTTGGTTGTCTATTACTTTGCCCATTTGATCTTTCTCGTCTGTTAATTCTTTCACGGTTTTATCCATCAATTCATTTTGGTCCTGTAACTTTGTATTACGTGTCAAAAGACCCTCAATCCAACACTGCGAGGATTGATGTTGTTCCTCGCGTTCTTTAACCGCATTGACGGCCACACCTCTACTATTTTTTACTGTTCTCTCAAGCTTTTCTATTTTGGAATCATACATTTCCATGACCTCTTCTAACTTTCTGTCTGCAGCATTGGCTTTGTCTTCCAGTTTTTTTAGTATTTTCCTCGTAAAATTGCTGCATCTTATTTTTATTTTCACTCGCTAGATACGGGACTGACTTGAATGAGGAAAAGAAAAGGGAGAAAGGAAGAGGGGGGAGAAACAGTTGGAGAAGAGGGATGGGGATAAAGGGCAGAAAAAACCTCGCGTTTCATGGTGACTCCTGAATTTCCTCCACTTCCTCCTCATCCTTAAAATACTCCCGATGGGTGTCCACAGCATTGTTCAGTCTGATGGCATCCTCCATGACCTGGACAACATGATACCATTAGAATGACATCATAGAATGAGGGGTGTGACCAGAGCCAGAAATGCACTCATTGATCCTTTTGTTGATTTATTGCTATCATCATACACTACTGATCAACTAATCGAAGTGCAAGTGTCACAGTCTGTTATTTATTCTCCCTCCATGCAAGGCAACATCCAGGGGTGGTTCTGTGGGCCATGCTGAACCATCTGGTTCACTGGTGCTTAGGGCCTTTTTTAGGTCTTCATTTTTCTTTTTCAAAGAATCAACTTCATCTTCATCTTCGAATTTTGTACGTGTTTTGGATTTTGCACGTGTTTTGTATTTTGCACGTGTTTTGGATTTTGTATGTGTTTTGTATTTCATGTGTTTTGGAGTTTGCACGTGTTTTGGATTTTGTACGTGTTTTGGATTTTGCACGTGTTTTGTATTTTGTACGTGTTTTGGATTTTGCACGTGTTTTGGATTTTGTACGTGTTTTGGATTTTGTACGTGTTTTGTATTTTGTACGTGTTTTGGAGTTTGCACGTGTTTTGGAGTTTGCACGTGTTTTGGAGTTTGCACGTGTTTTGTATTTTGTACGTGTTTTGGAGTTTGCACGTGTTTTGGAGTTTGCACGTGTTTTGGATTTTGTAAGTGCTTTGGAGTTTGCACGTGTTTTGGATTTTGTACGTGTTTTTTATTTTGTAAGTGTTTTGGAGTTTGCACGTGTTTTGGAGTTTGTAAGTGCTTTGGAGTTTGCACGTGTTTTGTATTTTGTACGTGTTTTGTCTTTTGCATGTGTTTTGTATTTTGTACGTGTTTTGTCTTTTGCATGTGTTTTTTATTTTGTAAGTGTTTTGGAGCTTGCATGTTTTTTGGATTTTGTAAGTGTTTTGGAGTTTGTACGTGCTTTGGCTCTAGGGGCCACCGTATTAGACCCCCAAAATCCTTTCCACGCCCACCCCCGTGACATCACGCTCCAAAGCCCTATTACCACAGAGCGTGGTGCCGTTTAATGACATTACGTCACAGAACGTGGTGATGTCATAGTGACAGTCCTTTCATCCTTTGATGTTCAAGTCTATAAATAGAGGAAAGCTGTCAAAGGGAATTCATTGAGCTATCGTTTTGTTGGAGTGATACAGCACATAAAAAAGCAGAAATGACTTTGAAACCTAACAAAGACAGAAATGTTAATTTCTTGAAAGCAATGGTTAAAAGAAGTGAAAATGAAAAAGAAACATATGCCAGACAGTTCGACCAAAGACTGCAGCCAATGATTGATGAAGTTGAAAAGCTTAAAACTGAGCTTGACTACTTCAAAAAACAGGACACAATCAAGAACAAACGGATCGAGGATCTAACTAAAGAAAACAAAGAACTTTGGCAGAATAATGAGATGCTGTCTTCTGTTGTGGACAACAGGACCAGTATCTCAGACAGGTTGGACTCGATAAAAGATGACAACGAAGCTGTCATAAAGTTCCGCGCAGAGACGGAGAAAACTCTGGCTGAACTTAATAGGAAACATGAAGAAGATGTTGAAGTGCTGCAAGCACTGCTGGAAACAGAAAAAGAAAAAGTTGCGCGTCAGCAGTTTCACAACAGCCAAGTCGTCGACTTACTGGTGAAACGCCACAAAGAGGAGAAAAATCGGATGCAGCAAGTTTATGACGAAAATACATCAAAACTCACAGACAAAGCATATGCTGCAGAAACAAAGTTAAAAATCGTCATAGGCATTTATGATAAATATATTGCAAAACTTGAGAAGAAAATGGAAATTGGTAAAAGTGTGAGCATCAATGCAGTCAAAGAACGTGAGGAGGAACATAAATCCTCGCAGTTTTGGATCGAGGGCCTTTTGACGCATAATGCAAAGCTGCAGGACCAAAACAAATTAATAGGCAAAACGGTGAAAGATTTAACAGATGAGAAAGCTCAAATGGGGAAGACCATCAACGAAAAAACAGCCCAGCAAATGGAGATGAAACAAAAATGTCAGAGAAATATTAGGGCTCTGGCCTTTGAAAAGAAAATGAAGGCTGGGGTCGAAGATGAAAATGATTCTCTGAAAAAGAAAAATGAAGACATAAAAAAGGCCCTAAGTAAAGAGAAGGAAGAACACAGAAAGACAGCAGTACACAGGCATAAAGTAAAAACGGCACACAATCAGGCACTGGCTGAAAAGATCTCACTGGAAGAGCAACCGCGCCACAAAAAAGCAAACAGAAATATTCACACACAAAACGAATTGCCTGGAAAAGAAAAAGCGCCACTTCCAAGAGGAATTGTACCAGTGCGTTTTGTCCTTTGAAAAGGCATTTCCACATGCAGGTCACTTCAGAGAAAAAGAAAAGGTGGAATTTAGGGATAAATTCCTCAACTTGAAAAAGAAATACGTAGACGGTGTGGAAGGCATCCCCTTTGTTGGAACAACGAAGGAGTTTCTTGAAAAACAGCTGAACTGTCTACGTACCAGATGCAAGGATCTAGATGCAGCTTTACTAGATAAAACACGGGAGCTGGAATCATTTAAAAAGCAGTACAATGATATGGTAAAGTCTTCCGAATACGCTTTATTCAAACAAAAACAGGAGCTCATTGGACCAGTGAACCAGATGATCAGAAAGGCTGGCAATGAAGAAAAAGAGATAGGTCATCTAAAATCTAGAGTGAAAGACGTTCAACTCCAGCTTAAATTAGAAAAACAGAAAGGATGGGGAGATGTTATGGGGAGACTCCGTCTCAGATCTTTCCACAGATTAAACCTCGTCCACCTCCAGTGCAAACTAAATTTATTCAAGTGGCTCCAAAACACCCTGGCAGACGAAGGCCTTCCCCAGAGTCTCCATCAACACCACCTTTCCTCAATTCTTATGATGTATTACCACCAATTGGAATAGGCCATTAGAAGTATACTTCATCTTGTCTCCCTCTATTCTCTTTCCATCACCCCCAACCGGTCGCAGCAGATGGCCGCCCCTTCTTGAGCCTGGTTCTGCCGGAGGTTTCTTCCTAAAGGGAGTTTTTCCTCCCCACTGTCGCCCAGTGCTTGCTCAAAGGGGATCATTGGATTGTTGGGGTTTTCTGGCTTTTTCTGTAGTGTTTTCACCTTACAGTATAAAGCAGCTTGAGGAGACTGTTGTTTTGCCATGATGCAATATAGTATTAAATATTACTAAATTTTAAAAACATCTATTATAGCATCAAAGTAAAACAAAAAAACTAAAGTATACTTCAATGAAATTAATCAAAATGTCTAATCTGGCAAAAAAAAGAAAAGAAAAAAGGTTTCACCTTTAAATAAAAATCCAAATCACAAAAATTCTGATTTTTGTTGTGTGTGGGGGTTTTTTGTGTGTGTTGTCAAGTATAAAAGTTTTGTACTCTGTCACGGTCTCGCTGTCTGCCCGGCCGGCTCCGCAAGGTTAGATATGTTTATTGTGTTGCTGCTTTCTTCCACTCGTCATTCTGCCTGGGCGGAGCTCAGGCCCACGCACCTGTCTGCAATTACGCTGCAACGTGTCCTGTCTATATGGAGACTGAGAGCTGCCAGAGTAATAATGTAGATACAGGCCTCTTTCTCCTTCTGCTGGTGTTCATGGTTTTATTCCATTGATGTTGCTATCATTTGTAAATATATTTATTTGGTGTTATTTTATCAATTTTCTACTACTGTCGTTCATGTATTTAATTTTTTTTGTATTTAAATATGATTTTTTTAAGTAATGCTGCGAGTTAAATAAAGGTTTCATTGAATAAAAAAAAGATTTAAAGATGACTGGTGGCGGAAGCAGAGCACAGACTGTGAGAATCTATCGCCATCGTGTGGTGCAGAGATATATTTCCATTGAATTTAGACAACGAAAGTTTGGCTCACAGAGCAGCTGCAACACGAACAAAAAACATTAAATAGCAATATATTATATTATATTATATTATATTATAGTGCAAACAGTGCAGGCTTCAGCTCTGGGGAAGAAGCTGTTCCTCAGTTTGGGTGGATTCCGTCACTCACAGCGTTGTTAGCCCTCTTGTGCGCGCAGACTGTAACCCCCCTCCCCCCCCCCCCCACTGTGCGTTGCACTGATATCTGCAGTGTGAGGTTGGATCGCTCATTTTCATCCTCACACTGATGCCACTTATTTCGGTCTTTGTTTGACATAAAAGGGCATATTTGTCACTTTATTGCAACTATATTTGCACTCTTGAGCTCCTTCATTCACTGACTGATCATAAAGTTATTACTTGTATTATGTATTCATCCTTTTGAACATAATTAATGAAGCCACATGCAATCACTAAAATTTGTATTTTGGGTACAATAAGAGAGTTTCAGATGTAATGCTGTTTTGTTTAAATTTCACCAACTTGCTGATGCCCACGGTTGTGAGTGCAGCTTCTTACTGTACATGGGTGGATGGTTGTAAATCACATCACAGATGCCAAAAACCTCTCAAACCAAGCCCTCTTGCCGGTGATGCTGTGCGCAACCTCGTGACAACCACATGACTGATACTAACTCCTGAGCTGACTGTATGCTAACATGCGCCACAAATAAGGGTCATATTTGGATTTAAAACAATCACCGAGAAGCTTCCACTGAATGCTACTTTCCCCTGCATGACACTGAAATCATTAACACATACTAACCCTCCATACCCTGTAGGAAACTCACTTCCTTGGAATAACATTTCAACAGGGAAAGAGTTGAGAGCAAATGTCCTTCTCTTGAACCTTCTGTCAGTCAGACAAGTGTAGCTTGGGCTTTTCTTTGCACAGGACAGGATTAACAATGGCGACATAAACGAGCTAAGGAAGCATAGAAACTGCAGAAAGGGCGTATGGCTCCTGTGTCAGTGAATCCAAACTACCTCTAGTTACACAGCTCAAGAAAATATTACTCTAACGGAAGAAAAAGGCAGTATGTGTCTCAGTAGTACTAAAAAGCTATTATATCAAAACGTAAAGGGAAAACAGTTTGATGAGCTGTATAGTGAACTGAAACTGAAACAAAACGAAGCCTATCATTAGGAATAGTGACTTTTTACAACTTCAGTTCTTTTTTCACTCAGTAGGTGGCAGCAAACTACAAACAATGGTTGCATTTTACACTCATCCGTTTTCATTAGAGGCAGAACCCAGAAGCACATCCAGGTTTAGGTCTACTGCTTGGTGCTACACAGAAACAGGCTGAACAGACTGGAACTCACATGAATTTGGACGAATCGAAGTAAGAATGTCACTTCTGCTCAACTGAATTGATTATCATGACCCTCACTAATAGCCACCTTAATAAGTTAAGAGCAATGTGCCAAAGTAGTATAAATATTTTAACTTTTGGCAAATCCAGCAGGTTAATTAAGTGATTTCACATCATGTGTTCAAACGGCTTGTCAGTTTTTAATATATCCCATGTGCGCATACTTAAGCTTTAAAAAAATACAGTCCAATGACCTGATAGATGTTTGCTGAACATTGTGGTTTACATCAGCACTTAAATTAAATCATAAAGAATCTGTTTTGTGTGGGCTGTTCGATACCATGAAGCAAGACCTCTGAACATCTCACTTTTTCAGTTTTTTTCATCTCAGTATTCGCTGTTTAAATCTTTTCCCATGGGTGCTGGGTGCGTCAAGTAACCCCAATAAATGTAGAAAATCTTTGACTGAAAAACTGCTTCTTAACCTGTCTGCACCTTCAAGTGTGTTATCAGTTTATATTGTTACTAAACTTTTTTCCCCTTTAGACTTGGCTCATGTGATCAGGTAGAGGATCATTAGGGGGTCCATTGTCCCTCTTGGGGGGGACGATCCCACAGGGTTTAAATCTGGGACTCTCCACCATTTGACCCTAGAACTGAAGACATTTCTCGGATGAGAGGTGAAACATCTTCAAGCAACTTAAAGAAGTCCAGATGCTTTTCTTTCCAAGCTCCTTAGACTACGATGACCTGATTGAGAACCTTCACAGACATCTTAAGTATGCAAACTGCTGTTGGAAGCAGCTGGTACCAGTATCAGGTCAGCTGACAAATAATTAGCCTGCTCTGGTCACAAACCTGCAAACTAATGAGGTTATCTCAGACCACTTGCCTGCTGTCTCCTCATTTCATTTCTTGCCCTTCCAACAAGTTATAGAAATTTAGGTTCAAGCTGAGCAGGTTAAGGGCTATGATTTGGAAATGGTTATTGTTTTTCCAGACCCAAGAGCGAAAACACATCAAGGCTGAGTTTGAAAAGTCTGTATGAATAAAAACCTTGCTAACTGACTCTCCCTGACCTTCCAAGCATTTAGGTCTCAGTTGTCTGAGGCATTTTCATCCACTCTGTACAACACTTAAAAAACAAAACAAAAACAAAAAGAACACAATTTAGCAAAGCACCATCCTGACATTTGGAAAAACAAGCAATTTTAGGATAACTTCCTTAGGTACACCAGTGTAACTGCTCATTAACGCAAATATTTAATATCCAAAGACATGGCAGCAACTTAAGGGATGGAGACGTGCTCAACACAACCTGTTGAAGTTCAAACTGAGCATCAGAATGGGGGAGAAAGGTGATTTACTTACTCTGAATGTGGCATAACTGTTGGTTCCAGATGGTCTGAGTATTTCAGAAACTGCTGATCTATGTAGATTATTCCACATAACCATCTCTAGGGTTTACAGAGAACAGTCTGAAAAGGAGAAATGGCTTGTTGTGGTCATAGAATGGCCATTCTGATAGGAGGGCATCAGTAACTGAAATAACCACTTGTTACAACCAAGCTATGCAGAAGAGCATCTCTGACAACATGTTGAAACTTGAAGCAGATGCATTACAGCAGCAGAAGACCACTCTGGTCCGCTAAGAACAGAAAACTGAGGCTAAAGTTCACACAGGTCCAATAAACTGGACAACAGATTGGAGAAATGTTGATGCTATAAATCATGGATTCATCATGCCCTATATTAACAATTCAGCCTGCTGCTGGTGGTGTAATGGTGTGAGAGTTATTTTTTTGGACACACTTTGAGGTTTTCTTAGTACCAAGTGAGCATTATCTAAATGCCACAGCTTACCTGCTGTTGAGCATGTCCATCCCTTGAAGTTTTTTCATTTTCTGATGGCTGCTTCCAGCACGACTAACAGTTCATTTCACAAAGCTCAAATCAAATCATCTCAAACTGGTTTCTTAAACATGAGAATAAGTTATTTGTTCTCAAATGACCTCTTCAGTGACTCGATCTCAATCCAATAGAGCACATTTGAGATATGGTGGAGCAGGAGATTCTTTTGATGGAGTGGAACCAACAAATATTCAGCAACCGTGTTATGTTATCAGATCAATATTAGAAACAAACTAAAGAAATTTATATTCTGAAAAGCTTCCAAATTTACTTTTGTCTCCAGAAAATTTAAGAACACAGGTACATTATTATTATTAAACAGTTTAACATAAAATCTCCTTTAACAAACTGTCACTTAATATTTAACTGCATTTGCCTTATACAGTTACAATTTCTGCTTCACTTCATGTTATTATTTATTTTTATTATAGGATAAATAGACAGATGGCAAATTTAAAAAAAATGCACACAGCAAGCTACTTTATTAAGTGCCACTTATTAAGGTGTTGGGCCACCATGTGCCACCAGAGGAGCCTCAATCCACCTTATACTTGAGTCTCAAGCTCTCTGAAACTCTACAGGTGGGAATACCTTTAGAGTTAATGTTTGCAACATTAACCGTTTCCAAAACAAAAAGTTCCATTATATGACTTTCTGGTGTGTCAGTTCTGTGTCCGTCCAAAATGTCACACACATTGTTGAAATGGGTTGAAAGGTGGTGACTGCAAAAGGAACATACGATCATTTCCATCCTCCTGACGTTATTTGGAAACTGGAAATCTTTCATCAGTAGGACAGTAGGGTGATCACTCACAAAAACTTTGTATTGATTTACAGGGATCGGTATTTCTAAGGAACCCAAACCGTGACAACACACATAAACTTGGCTTCATTTTATCTGTTGACTCAAACAGTCTTAATTTCAGAATCAGAATCAGAATCGTGTTTATTGGCCAAGTATATGTGCAGACACATACAGGGAATTTGGTTCCGGTAGATGGTGGCTCTCAAGCACAGCAATTTTGTCTTTTAATTATTTAATGTAGACACTACTGGTCAAAAGTTTTATAATACCCCAGTTCTTCTAGTTTATTAACTGAAATTCAAGCAGTTCAAGTCCACATGAATAGCTTGAAATGGTATAAAGGTAAATGGTGACCTGCGAGAGGTTCTGCAGCAATCGAAGTTGATCAAGACTTGAAAGTTGGTTCCTACAGGTGTCCCAACTTTTTCTTGATTACTGACAACCTCCCGAGTCTACAAAAAAATAGTGTTGGAACACACTGTGGCATCATACACTTGTGAGCATTGTTCAAACAGTATTGTATTAAAGAAAGTAACTTTTTGACCAGAAAAATAGTGAGGAAAAAGGCAATTAACAATAGAAGAGACAAACCATCATAACATAAAAGTGTAGGTTTTTCCTTCAGAGAAATTGTGAAGAAAGGCAATGTATCAGGGATTACAGTCTCTTTTACTATCAAAAGGCACTGAGGGAATCTGACAGGAAGAGGTCTGCAGAACCCAAAGCCACAACAAAATCAGAAGGCAAGATAGACTCAACAGCTAGAGTGATAGGTGGCTCACGGGACCACAGCTTAATAGTAAGCAAGTCTCAGTTTCAACTGCAAAAAGCAGACTTTGAGATACAGGACTGACAGATCAAGTTGCAGCAAGGCAGCCATAGCTTTGACGTGAGAATAAGAAAAAAAAAAAAAAAAAAAAGCCTTCCCTGGGCCATGAAACACCACCAATGGACCACTGAAGACTTTCAAAATTTGAAATCTTCCGTTCATCATTCAGGATTTTTGTATGCCATTGAGAAGGCGAAAAGGAGGTTCCTCAGTCTGTGACATCAAATGTCAAACATGGCAGAGGAAGTGTGATGTTCTGGGGCTGTTTTGTTGGATCCAGGGTGAATGACTAGTACAGATTGAGACTAGTACAGAACCAACAGCTACAACGAGATTCTGCATCAACATGCAGAATCTTGGTATGTACCAAGTCAGGGGTTCATCCAACAGCAAGATAATGACTCAAAACATACGTCCAAGGTATGGCAGACTTACCTTAGGAAAAAAACAGAACAAGATGGTAAGCTTGAAAAAGAAAAAAAAGAAGAAAAAAAATAGGGTTGCTGGTAGGGATGGGTATCGAAAACAGGTTCTTGTTGAGAACCGGTTCCCACTGTTTCAATTCCTTGGAATTGTTTGCCATTTTTGCAAACGATTCCCTTATCGATTCCAGTCGCCCCGAATGACGTCACCACGTTGCGGGGCGTCATTTACCTGGCAGGAAACACGGCGCGTAAGCGGCTCAAACGCTCAAAAGTTTGGTTACACTTTACTGGAACGGATGACAACAGGGCAACTTGCAAAGTAGATACTTCATTTAAGGGAAGAAACACTACGAATATGCAAAAGCATTTGCTCAGAAAACACGTGATAACCTTAAATGAATGTCGTGTTTTTAATTCCGCTCCGGACTCGTGAATCTCAACCCAGCAGCAGCGGTAACGTTTGCACGTCCTCTCCCGTTAATGCGGCAGGTAAATAATCAACTAACAGTGCATATTATGTTAGCGCGATCTGCCTTATTACAAAACCTGCCATTACTGTGCATTTAGGTGACCATGATGAGAGAGACAGACAGAGTCTGGCTGGCTCAGATGCTGGCAGTTCTCGCTGCAGTCTACCGGTAGCGTCTCCTTTCAGGCCAGGATAGACAAATGTCACCGAGCAGTGACTCTGTTTGTGGTAAAAGGCTTGAACCCATTTGCCACAGCAGATGCCCCCGATTTTAGGTAAGTGAATGTGTTTAATTGTAGGCAGGGACATTACTGGATATTCTTGTATAATTGCTACTGAATAATTTGTTATACTTTGTTATTGCTACAGAAGAATATTTATTTTATTATTTTACATTTACAATTTTTTTTCCTGGGGACCCTGTGACACCCATTAAAGAGCCGTAGGCTGGATCTCTTAAGATCTCACTGTTGGGTTTGTAAGGCCATGTTACTCTTAAATTTCTATTTTGTTCAAAGAGAAGATATAAAACGAAGTTCCAAGCTAATCGAACTTAGTGTTCTCCTTTCTTATAAAGAATCGATAAGAGAATCGATAAAGAATCGAATTGTTAAACAGAATCGAAAATGGAATCGGAATCGTGAAAATCTTATCAATACCCATCCCTAGTTGCTGGTTTGTTTTAAGTTAACTGGTCAGAAGAATAAAAGGAAAGCAACACGTAAATGCCACACATTTGTGGGAACTTCTAAAACAGGGTTGGGAAGAATATTTGATTTCCATTGTAGAGGAAACTGCCACAAGCTGTTATATCTGCCAGAGGTGGATGCTTTGATGAATCAAAGGTTTAGGAAACATTTTGATTTATAAATGATTTCCGATATTTTCTTTAAAAAAAAATAAAACTTCAGTTGTTTATTTGTTTTCATTCAAGAGTACAATGACACATTATACTGCCTGAATTTCAATAAAAACAGGAAAAGGTGTTCTAAAATTTTTGACCAGTAGTGTACATAGTTAGTGTGCATGGGTTTTTGTTTAAAAAAAAAAAAAAGAAAAAAAAAAAGATATTGATCCCCATTATTAATATGATAAGACCTTACTTGCACTCGTTCAAATCAAACATGAACAAGACACAATCTCAAAGAAGTTGGATCTACTTGCTCCTTCCCAGACATCGTGTTGAATCCATTTAATGTAAAAAGCAAAATACAGAAAAGTGAGTTTGAAATATCCTAATGTTTAATGAAATGGTGATGTACTGATCAGCAAGAAAGGGGTACAGTAAAACTACGAGGAAAACAGGGAAAGAACTTGGTACACAAAACATGTCTGTCCATTGTCATTCCAATACACCTCTGTCCGGAGGAACTGCTGCCATACCCTTGTGCGCTAACTTGTTGTGTGTCAAGGATGGAGAAAGTGGGGGAGAGGGTGAGAGTGTACTACAGAGATAAGTGTGCAGTTGTTGTCACATAGAAGTAAAGGAAATGTAAAAGGGGAAAAAAAAACAATTCCTTCTAGTTTTAACTATATCCCTCTGATCAAAGTTCAAAAAAGAGGCACCCACCACACGTGGAGCTGACTGCTGAACTTGATTGTGACTTCTTTTTCCTTACATGGGGGGTGGGTAGGTTCTGTTTTTTTTTTTGTTTTTTTTTTTCTCGGTTTTCCTTTTTTTTCTGTTGGTTCTTAAATCCTCTTCAGAGTGCACTCATACCACATAGAGTTCGTAGATCTTCTTGGCGCAATACGCCAGGGCAGCCAGTGCTATCGTATTATGGAGTCTCTTTCTGTGGATGTCATCCCTGCGTACCAATACCACGGGCGTTGAGGAGGTCAGTGTATGCAGGGGCAGCCGCGAGAGTTTTTGGCTGTCATATTCCACCTGGTACTTGCAGCAGGGGTCAAACTGCCACGAAATCCCATAGAGGGCGGCACAGGCCACGCTGAGGGCGCCAGCGGGCAACGCCACATAGCGCAAGTACTCGACAGGCAGCGAAAGTGGCGTCAGGAGGCAAGCAGCACCTGACAACACGGCTGTCTTGTGCAGGCAGTTGCCAACAGTAATCCAACGGGCCGTCTCGTCTCCGATCCGCGTGGGCTCGATAACAATGTATTTATACTGGGCCTCCAGCGCCTGCTCCAGCTCATACTCAAACTGGTCCTGTGCATTCTCCCCATTGTAGATCTCGTGCACGATGTAGCAGTCTGACGCCGCCATCACACCCCTGTGCAGAAACACAGGAACAGGCAGGCAACAGTGAGTGTAAGAACAGATGACATTAAACACACTTTAATTAAGCAAAGACTGTATTTCCCCTTTTCCTGCCTGCTGAAATGTCCACTCTATCACCATCTAACAAACATAAAAGGGAAGGATATTTCTCTAACCAATAACCAGAGGCTCATTCACCCACTTCTAACAGGTGGGTCATATGATTGTTGGGTTTTTCTCTGTATCTATGAAGCGCCTTGAGGCGACTTTTGTTGTGATTTGGCGCTATATAAATAAAATTGAATTGAATTAACACCGTTTTAAGTCGATAACAGGAGTGTAAGCATGGTCATGTCTATACAGCCCGCAACTGTTCTGACTGCTCCATCAAGTATGGTTGATTCATTCAGTGCTTTTCCAGCTCAGTAACTGAATGCATCTTTGCAGGACTAATAATCAGAAGCCTCAATATAAGCACACAAAGGTGGCAGGCAAATTCCTGGAGGGAGATTGCTGAGAGAACATACAGAAAAAAACCTTTCGGGACCAATATAATTGCCTTTGAAATCAACTGACCACAGCAAAGGAGGAAAAGAAGTCTCAGAACGTTATTTGTTTCTATCATGGCTGCCTTTGCATCGAAAACTCCAGGACACAACTGCACAGAAGGTGTTGGCAACAGCGTTGGCCACATACATAGGAAACATTGTAAGCTTTACAAAGATTCACTGCAAAACTCTAAATCGGATGTTGGAGTAAGAATGAGAGCAAGACCATGTGGCTAAAAGCAGTCTTATGTGTGGTTACGCTTTTCGAAATTCCACGCAGACAACACAAAATTCACAGACAGCCAATGACATACAACAGCTGAAAACTGGATTCAGCAGACCTGCAGCTAACTAGCACATTTGTACCCAACGCATAAGATGTTGAATGCTATTATCTTTTTCTAGTAATTAATTAGACAGCTGGACAAACTGTTGTCCGAGAAACCGCACTGTTCAGGTTGATGTTTTAGTCGGGACTTTTACACTGACGGCACTAAAGTTTCACCACGTTAAACTGACTAATCCTATAGCAGTTAGATTAGGTTAGGTGTTCGAAATGTTGTGTATAAATAACAAAATGTTTCAATCAAAAGTGTGGACATTTTGTGTGCGTGAAAGTGTTGAATTTATGATTTCAAAAGAAGTTAAAGACCAAAAATCCACCACCCAATCGTTGTAATTAGGGATCATAACATCATAATGGTGTCCAAACAGCACACAGATCTTAACATGTGTATGACCACATTTAAAAACATAGGACTTGGGGAAGCTGCTTTCCATAAAGTCCCAATTAACCAATGCTAAAAGTACCAAATGGTCACAATATAAGGCCTTCTTTTAGACGAACGAACAAACAAACATTAAAACACTAAACACTATGCTTCTCACACCAGAGGTGTGAAGTTTTATGACATATTAAGATACTAGGGAAAATCGACTGAGCCTCACGGAGCAAGGGGAAAGTTGTACTTCAGTTAGGTGCAACAGAAAACTCGCTTGACTGGCAGAAAGTTGGAGGACCGGCCAGCTAAGTTACAGAGCGAGCAGGTCGACCAACGAGGCGGTCAACACTCCGAACCGAGCCAATACCGTGAGGCACATCGACAGTCACATACAGCACTGCTGTTTGCCCCAACGAGCGGCAAAACCAAACTTTTCCCAGTCAATCACTTGCTGTGAAATAATCAAAACATCACATGAGCTGCTCGTTAGCGACAGCTAGCCGTGTGCGTTAGCCCGCTAACATGAGCTAACCCTGGGTTAAAAAAAATCCAGACTTCTCCCGTTGACATTTAACTCTGAATCCCAAACGAGAAGCACGTTCGGAACCTGACAAGTAGTGTCATCGACCAAACAATACTTCATATTAAAACACGTTCTTTTAATGGCCAAGATGTGGAGTAACTGACCTCTCCCTGCTTACTGGGACACCGCGCCTCCTTCCCAGCGACGCCATGTTGGAGATACAACTGTGATTGCGGTTGACGTAAGACAGCGCCCAGTTTTATGGGTATTGTAGTGTGTAAAAAAAATACAGTTTCTGTTCGACTCACCAGTTGAATTCGAATGCAGACTACTATTCCCATGATGCTGTTCGGACAGAGTACCTGCCTTTACGTATTTTATAATGGTACATAGAAGTTGGGGAGGTCAGAACACATTCTGAAAAGATTTAACAAACTGAATGAAGGTATGTTTATTTAAATTTGGCGAGCCATGAAGTTAGCACAGCCAAACTAAGCAGGAAAAATACCGGCTCCATTTAAATATTTAAACCCATAATAATCCAAACAGACTACATGCATAGTCAGGTCTGTTATAATATATGACACATTGTTCCGTCATCTCGTTTTGTAATAGGATTTATGTGGAGACCTTTGGGTACTCACCCATAATGTGTCCTCGCGTGCTCTGGCTGTGTTCGTGCGCGCTGCCTGTCCGCGTGCTGAAACCTGACGCGCGCTGGCTGTCACAAGTATAATGGCTACGTTCAGGAATGTGAGATGGTTGGGAACAAATGCTGTGCCAGCACGAATCACATCAACTAAGGCTATTGACAGCTGTGGCTTTCCAATGATATTTAAGCCTGGTAATTTTAAGAATTTAGTGAGGAATTGTCTATTCCGATAAGGACTGTAGGCTATTTAAAGGTGCATTTTTATTTTATTTTTTTTAGCTTAAAACACATGTAGACATGTTAAATAAATTAATGGATTTATCAATTTAAAAGAAGTCAAGAGAAAGAAAGTAGTTCCAGCCACACATTTTGAGTTATTAGCAAGTACCATGCTTTTTCAGTGTACCAATTACCTTTTTTGAATATATTTTTTAAATTAAATGTATTAGGTCAGTGACACCAACACCACCAGGAATAAACCATCAACTTGAAGCTGTGAAACAGGACTTCTCAAACGTCTGTCTTTTACACAGTCCACGAGTTTTAACTTGTTAGCAATGGAGAGCATTTATATCTAATAACTTCAATTTGCCACTGGATGGCGCCAATACATACATATATACGTACAGATATTTGTCATCAGTAATCTAGAACACGAATCTACTCCATCACTAGCTGTGACGTGTGGGACTGATAAATATATTCAGTGGAGGGTAAAAATTCCACCTTTTCTTTCATTTTAAGTCTTACACTATTACTTTTACACTGTGCATCTACATGTTAGAAGATCAAGTATTTAAAAAAAATACAGCAGTCCTCACTCTGTATTTTGAAACTATTCTGCCACCTCGATTTTCTACATTTACTCTAATTGAATAATAAGCGAAAGCCCATACCATTAACACTCTGGTTTGCCAGTGTAAAAATAGTTTAGCTTAAGTATTGAAGGAGTTTGCATGCTGAAACTATTAACAGCACAAGACGAACTGCATTGTAGATAATTATTATCAGTGTATGACCACCGTAGTGACGACTGCACAGTGGTTATAAAAAGTATATTGTACACAATCACATGTTTTCTCCATAAATAATCACAAATGTTCCTCTGCTCCTGCCAAGGTACATAAAGCATTAGTCATCTGATGTGTGTTTGATTTATTTATGCATTTATTGACAGCAAGTACAGAAAAAAAGTCCAAATCACAAAACAGTGTAATATGGATTGGATTTTGATGCCTCTGTGAGAGCCACTCGCTCAAATGAAACATTTGCTTCCTTCCAAGGAAACACACAAATTTAGACAAAACACATACACAGAATGAAATAGTACCTCGAATACCTTGGCCTATCCTTAGGTGTGTTGCACCCAAAGGGAAGTTTAACAAAAGGGAAATTCCTGCAATTAACTCAAGGTGAGCTCAGCAGAAAGAATCTGCACTGTCCTGCCAGAGTGTGCCGAGTTACCTGAGGTATCTTTTTCTCCTCAACCCTTAAGATTGTCAACAGCAAAACCTCCTGAAGAGTACAAAAAAAACAAGGGGTGGGTGGGGGGGATATTTTACTTTTTAACAGAGATCTTTATCATTTTGATATCAGCTGAGCAGAGTAGCCTTGTGGGCAAGAGGAAATATGGATCAAATAACAAAACAGCCACAGCCACCCAGTGCAATTCCTCAATGACAGGACAATGGGCCGTCTGACACCACATAAATGTGAATGCCCTGAAAAGAACAGTGCCGTTTTTGTTTGCTGGTTCGAACAGAGACATCTATACATACACACACTGATGTGTCACACCACACCAGGACCCCGTTCATCAGCAATGTCTGTAACATTTAATGTACGATGGAAAGAGCAGGAGTTATCTTGAGGCTCAGTCAGACATCGTCACTGTTTTCTACACCTTTGATCGCTCGGTGAATTGATATACGACTGGAATAACTTCATTTTTGTTATGTGGAGGAGGAATGAAAGTAGATGGAGTGATGTTTAAAACAAGGCTCTCTGAGGAGGAATATTGGTCAAATTCAGATTCGGCTTTCCCACTTTGACACTTACAAAACAAATTTATATTTGTGTTGTTGTTTTTAAGCCTTTTTGCATACATAACCTTCTACACTAGCATATCAGTTCTAAGAAACAGAATTTCTAAAAACTTGAGAAGAAGGGGTTAAATTGAATTATTTGCAAAGAATAAGAAAAAAAATGAAAAAGAGAGGTTGCAATTTACATAACACAAAAAAAAAAAGAGTATTTGAGCATCAGTGGAGTCATCAAAGACAAAAACACCAGGGGTGGTCACCTTGTAGTGCTGCTCATGACCAGTGAGTCCAGTTGAGGACAGAAATCTGCAACACACTGTAACATTTGACTCAAATCTGCTCTGTCAGTGTTGGGTCCTGGAAGTTTCTGTCTGAGGTAACAGGCTTCACCTTTGGTTGCTTTGTTTGTACAAGTCGTGATAGGCTGATTCCCCTCCTGCCTGTGGCGAGTGTGTATCCTCATGTTTATGCAGAGAGCTATCAGTCGATCAAACGGTCAACTCACAGGCGTCTATGGTCCGAGATTCAGCTATTTCTCTGGATTCAGTCACTGTTGTGTTTAACCATGCCTAGAAGATCCTTTGTCGCGTGTTCTCCTGTAACTCCAAAGCATGCCGCCACGCAGTATTTCTCTCCTTGGAGTCCATTTTGCCACCTTCCTTCGCTGCCATGCAGGATCATTGATAAATATGTTCAAAGTATTGAGGCTGAGGATTCTCTTTCACGTATTTCTGAATGTACCAGCAGGTCAGGTGAGCTTTCAGGTCCTCTTCCACCACAAAATCCATGGCTGCCTGCAATGACATGGTGCATAACAGCTCACATCAAAATCATCTGGCCTTTCCTAGGACAACAATTTAAGTGGAAACATTTTCGATTCTCAATGTATGGTACACTTTTTTAGCTGCTCATAAATGCAAATATCTAATCAGCTAATCACATGGCAGAACCTCAAAAAGGAATGTAAACATGATCAAGGAAACCTCCTGAAATTCAAACCATGCATGAGAATAGAGGAGAAAGGTTGATTTAAGAGACTGGGAATGTTCCTGGTGTCATATTAGCTGATCTGAGATTTTCAAAAACAAGCTGATCTACAGGGATTTTCCAACACAGCCATATTATGGGTTTACAGAGAATGGCAATAATCGAGAAACTTGCTTGTGAGGAGAATGCACAGACTGTTTTAAGCTGATTAGAAGACAATAGTTACAACTTAGATAACCAGTAATTAAAACTCAAGTATGAAGAAGACCGTCTCTGAATTAAGACCATGTCAAACCTTGAAGGAGAAGCGCTACAGCAGCAGAAGACCCCACTACGTGCCACTCCTATCAGATAAGAACAGGAAACTGACGCTACTATTTGCACAGGCTCACAAAATTGGACAACAGAAGATTAGTAAAACATTGAGTCTTAAGCTCTGATGTGACATTCAGAAGGTAGGGTCAGAATTTAGTGTAAACAATATGAAAGAATAGCTCCACCCTGCTTTACGTCAACAATTCAGCCTGATGGTGGTTTAATGGTGTGGAGGATATTTTCTAGACACAGTTTTGGCACCTTAATACCAACTGAGCATTGCCAGAGCCTACCTTCTTGTTTCGTGAACAAACGCAAAATCTGGGTTTAAAAAATTACTTTGGCAAGGTGTTTGGCGATTCCTCTCCCTCTGTAAGCATCTGGAACTTCGGTGTGCTGCAGGTCCACCGTCTTTTTCCCAACATACTCGTACAGAAGAACCGCACGATCATGGGATCCTAAGAGCAAACACAAATATTATCTCTGGCAGAGGTTGGTCTTCACCTCCACTATTGCTAGGATTTACTAATTATCGGAAAAAACATGACCCCCCCCCCAAAACAAACAAAGAACAGAACCTGCAGAAGCCTGCCACCCTGCTTGTGCACACTACAAGTTTCATCCCACAATTACTTCAACGTTTCAGCATTTTAAAGCTGACTCTAAGTGCCCCAGTTACATTATTAAGGTGTGGTAGCAGATTTTAATTTGCATGTAGCGCTGCAACATGGCTGCAGGGAAAGACGAGGCACGAGTGGCCAGGTGCAGGCATGCCCTTGTGGAGGAAGGGTCGTGTTGCTGGGTGAAGAAAAGATAAAGATCTCCATTCAGCACAACAATGGCATCCACCATTTTCCTCTTAACAGCTGACCCACAACTGACCAGGACAAACACGACTACTGACACACTTAAAACAGTAATATTAGTGTGTCGTAAAGGATTAATATATATAAAACGAATAAGACTGTGTAAAACTTTAAAATATGTTTAAAGCACTTGAACTGAACGCTTGAAAGGAAGTAGCACAGCACATTTGGAGGCCTGGCAGATAAAATGCTGACTCTGGAAAGCTGAAATGGTGTTTGAATCTTAATATAACCGTAGGGGAAGGTATTTTGCTACAAATGAGTTTTACTTGGAAGATTAATACTGGAATTTGTGTATTTGGGATTGTGTGCTTTTCAAATTTGCGTGCTTGGTTTGAGGTCTGGAGGCCAAATACTTTGGTCTCGCCGAAAAGAAAGAAAAGTAAAGCACCGGTACTGGTGGTAAAGTCAGAAGACAGGCTCCGTCTATATGTGAGCAGCCATCTGTGTCTGAAATGGCAGCTGTAGGTATCAATAAAGCAGCGACGACGTTAGCAAGAGCGAAAGCTAACACTAGCATCAGCTGGCACGCTAATGTTTACATGTTGAACTCACCATTCAGCCTGATGACAAACTGCCGACGTTTCTTATCGTGTTCCACCCTGATTGGAGAGTTGTTTGCATCAAAGGCATTAGTCTGTGCCGCCTGTGCCATAGTAGCGCCGTTAAAAAGTCACAACAATGACTGCTACGCTACCCTACGGGATTGCTAACCAGAAATGGCTACAAAAGCAAAACACTTCATCCAACGAAATCAGCTGTGAGGTCACGTGACGCGCGGCCAATCGCAGGCGTCGTCTTTAGAGAGGCGAAAACAGAGCGGCTTTGTAAGATAACTCCCCTCGAGATCATAAACTCTAAACGCCTGCTGAGAAACGATAAAACCAACTGTCTGACTCCGAACGCAAACGTTTCACATGCTGCATTCACGTGACGTGGGATCATAAACAATTATGTCCGTTAAAGACCTGTTAAAGTGGGTCTTATAAAAGGAACTTGCTGCTTACACGGGGTTTTTTTTTGTACCTTTTCTGCTCATTTTGTATTTTTTTACAATCCCTGTGAATTATTATATCTTTGCTACTTTATTTCTTTATTATTATTTTAAAATAAAGTTTAAGAGAATTGAAATGTAAGTTTTGTTGTTTAATTCTGGTAGGAATAGGTATAGTATAAAGTCTCTAAATACAATTGCTATAAAATATATTGATTTGTTCATCCGTCAGTTTGAACTGATAAATGATCGGCCCTGTCCCTAACATCTTCATCTGTCACACCAGCCCTCTGCATGTCCTCATTCATGGATGAGGTCTCTGAGGTATTTTCTTTTCCTCCTGCCTGTCAGCCCCATTTTGCACTATCCCTCCTCTGCACATGTCCAAAACAGCTCAGCCTTGCCTCTCTAACTTTGTGTCCAAACCACTCGGCCTGAGCTGTCTCTCTCATATACTCATTTCTAATCCTGTTCATCTTGTCCTTCCGAGTCAGTGCCAACATCTCTAAACCACACATCATAGCTACACTAATACCTTAAATCACCCCTGACACTTGTCCTCACCTACTCCACCTTGGCTTGCACTCTCTTCTTCACATTTCTTATGCACTGTCTATTGCTTTGGATGCCTGGTCACAGGTATTTAAGCTCATCCACCTTCACCACCTCTGCTCCCTCCAGCTTCACTATTACACCTGTCTACCTATCAGTCACACACACATTCTGTCTTGCTTCTACTGACTTTCATTTCTCTTCCCTCCAGTGCAGAGAAAACAGGTTTGTAAAAGTGTGTCGGAATTGCATATTCAATATCATACACACATATATGTATGATATATGTGATATATGTGATATATATATATCAGAATGTGAGACAGAATGTGAAAAAAAATCCATGAATCCACATGGTAGGATTTGTAAAGAATTTATTCGTAAATTAGGGTGGAAAATAAGTATTTGGTCACCTCAAACAAGGAAAATCTCTGGCTCTCACAGACCTGTAACGTCTTCTGTAAGATGCTTTTCTGTCCCCCACTCGTTACCTGTATGAATGGCACCTGTTTGAACTCATCATCTGTATAAAAGACACCTGTCCACAGCCTCAAACAGTCAGACTCCAAACTCTGCCATGGCCAAGACCAAAGAGCTTTCGAAGGACACCAGGAAAAGTATTGTAGACCTGCACCAGACTGGGAAGAGTGAATCTACAATAGGCAAGCAGCTTGGTGTGAAAAAAATCAACCGTGGGAGCAATCATCAGAAAATGGAAGACATACAAGACCACTGATAATCTCCCTCGATCTGGGGCTCCACGCAAGATCTCATCCCGTGGGGTCAAAATGATCATGAGAACGGTGAGCAAAGATCCCAGAACCACACGGGGGGACCTGGTGAATGACCTGCAGAGAGCTGGGACCAAAGTAACAAAGGTCACCATCAGTAACACACTACAACGGCAGGGAATCAAATCCCGCAGTGCCAGACGTGTTCCGCTGCTGAAGCCAGTGCATGTCCAGGCCCGTCTGAAGTTTGCCAGAGAGCACATGGATGATACAGCAGAGGATTGGGAGAATGTCATGTGGTCAGATGAAACCAAAGTAGAACTTTTTGGTATAAACTCAACTCGTGTTTGGAGGACGAAGAATACTGAGTTGCATCCCAAGAACACCATACCTACTGTGAAGCATGGGGGTGGAAACATCATGCTATGGGGCTGTTTTTCTGCCAAGGGGACAGGACGACTGATCCGTGTTAAGGACAGAATGAATGGGGCCATGTATCGTGAGATTTTGAGCCAAAACCTCCTTCCATCAGTGAGAACTTTGAAGATGAAACGAGGCTGGGTCTTCCAACATGACAATGATCCAAAACACACCACCCGGGCAACAAAGGAGTGGCTCCGTAAGAAGCATTTGAAAGTCCTGGAGTGGCCTAGCCAGTCTCCAGACCTCAACCCCATAGAAAATCTGTGGCGGGAGTTGAAAGTCCGTGTTGCTAGGCGACAGCCCCAAAACATCACTGCTCTCGAGAAGATCTGCATGGAGGAATGGGCCAAAATACCAGCTACTGTGTGTGCAAACCTGGTAAAGACCTATAGTAAACGTTTGACCTCTGTTATTGCCAACAAAGGTTATGTTACAAAGTATTGAGTTGTATTTTTGTTATTGACCAAATACTTATTTTCCACCCTGATTTACGAATAAATTCTTTACAAATCCTACCATGTGGATTCATGGATTATTTTTTTCTTCACATTCTGTCTCTCACAGTTGAAGTGTACCTCTGGTGCAAATTACTGACCTCTGTCATCAGAGGTCTGAGATTATCACTTTTTTGCCCCACTGCGTGTGTGTGTGTGTGTGTATGTATGCGTGTGTGTGTATATATATATATATATATATATTTGTGTTGTACCTCGTCAATCTCTAGCTGTGAGAGCAGTCCCTTCTTTCGAATGTTGGAACACTGAGCTACTAGTTGTTTCGCCGTCATTGTGGATGTTGGGTATCGAAGAATCCATAGGTCCCTCATCCTATTCATGTAGCCCCTTCCGCCGGGGTTACTTGCGTAGTAGCATTCCAACAACGCCCTGTTTTCGTCCCTTGCCCACCGATGCCTTCTTGTTCCAGTAGCCCACTTTTCGTCAGGGTGCCCTGGTTCCTCAACACCTGACGCGGACCTTGTTGATCCGGGCGACGTCCGAGCCGGCATGCCTTCATATTTATCTGTCTCGCTCATGTCTGCGGTAGGCTTGCTTAGCATAGGGGGTCTAGCCTTAGGACCCTTACTGGATACAGACGCCCCAGGCAGGAATCGAACTTGCGATCCTCTGTTCCAAAGGCGTGTAGTCTAACCACTACGCTATCCAGCTGCTATATACATGAGCGGGACACAGAAAGGAATTGGCAAGAATACCAGAGGCGCAAAACACCAGCTACTGGTAGACAGAACAATCAGCCGAGACTGCAAGACCAGACTGACCAACCTGTGCACTGCCTGGATTGATTACAAGAAGGCCTATGACTCAATGCCACACAGCTGGATACTGGAATGCCTAGAATTGTACAAGATCAATGGGACCCTAAGAGCCTTCATCAGGAACTCAATGGGGATGTGGCGTACAACACTAGAGGCCAACTCCAAGCCCATAGCACAAGTCACCATCAAGTGCGGGATCTACCAAGGAGATGCTCTGTCCCCACTGCTGTTCTGCATAGGCCTGAACCCCCTCAGTGAGATCATTAACAAGACTGGCTACGGATACCGACTACGGAACGGAGCAGTTGTCAGCCACCTCCTGTACATGGATGACATCAAGCTGTATGCCAAGAGTGAACAAGACATCGATTCACTGATCCACACTACCAGGCTATACAGCAATGACATTGGAATGTCGTTCGGACTGGAGAAGTGTAGTCGGATGATAACAAAGAGAGGGAAGGTAGTCAGAACTGAGGGGATTGAACTACCAGAAGGCAACATTGCAGACATAGAGGACAGTTACAAGTACTTGGGGATCCCGCAGGCGAATGGGAACCATGAAGAGGCCGCTAGAAAAGCTGCAACCACCAAGTACCTGCAGAGGGTCAGGCAAGTCCTGAGGAGTCAGCTGAATGGTAAGAACAAGATCCGGGCCATCAACACGTACGCCCTGCCCGTGATCAGGTACCCTGCTGGGGTAATAGGCTGGCCAAAGGAGGAGATAGAAGCCACTGACATAAAGACAAGAAAGCTCCTTACCATGCATGGAGGGTTTCACCCCAAGTTCAGCACCCTGAGGCTGTACGCTAAGCGGAAGGAAGGGGGCCGGGGACTGGTGA
This sequence comes from Copadichromis virginalis, assembly GCF_057382275.1. Taxonomy (NCBI): domain Eukaryota; kingdom Metazoa; phylum Chordata; class Actinopteri; order Cichliformes; family Cichlidae; genus Copadichromis; species Copadichromis virginalis. The sequence continues at coordinate 16,894,765 of NC_140621.1, forward strand.
GTGTCAGCACCACAGTCCAGGATGAGACAAGGAACATCCAAGAATACATTGGGAAGATGGCCCCAACTGACCGAGTGCTCAGTGAATACCTCAGGCAGCAGAAACCCAAGAAAGAGGAGGGAGACGAGGAACCATCATGGAAGGACAGGCCCCTGCACGGTATGTACCACCGGCAGATAGAGGAGGTGGCTGATATCCAGAAATCCTACCAGTGGCTGGACAAAGCTGGACTGAAAGACAGCACAGAGGCACTAATCATGGCAGCACAAGAACAAGCTCTGAGCACAAGATCCATAGAGGCTGGGGTCTATCACACCAGGCAAGACCCCAGGTGCAGGCTGTGTAAAGATGCCCCAGAGACAATCCAGCACATAACAGCAGGGTGCAAGATGCTAGCAGGCAAGGCATACATGGAACGCCATAACCAAGTGGCCGGCATAGTGTACAGGAACATCTGTGCGGAGTATAACCTGGAAGTCCCGAGGTCAAAATGGGAGATGCCCCCAAGGGTGGTGGAGAATGACCGAGCTAAGATCCTGTGGGACTTCCAGATACAGACGGACAAAATGGTGGTGGCTAACCAACCGGACATAGTGGTGGTAGACAAACAGAAGAAGACGGCCGTAGTGATCGATGTAGCGGTTCCGAATGACAGCAATATCAGGAAGAAGGAACACGAGAAGCTGGAGAAATACCAAGGGCTCAGAGAAGAGCTCGAGAGGATGTGGAGGGTGAAGGTAACGGTGGTCCCCGTGGTAATCGGAGCACTAGGTGCGGTGACTCCCAAGATAGGCGAGTGGCTCCAGCAGATCCCGGGAACAACATCGGAGATCTCTGTCCAGAAGAGCGCAGTCCTGGGAACAGCTAAGATACTGCGCAGGACCCTCAAGCTCCCAGGCCTCTGGTAGAGGACCCGAGCTTGAAGGATAAACCGCCCGCAGGGGCGTGCTGGGTGTTTGTTTTTTGTTGTTATATATATATATATATATATATATATATATATATATATATATATATATATATATATATATATATATATGTATATAGATATAGAGAGAGATATATAGATATATATATATATATATATATATATATATATATATAGATATAGATATATATATATCCTAAATGTGTGATTTCATGCAAACTGTGAAGCGCGAGCTGTTTTTAAAAAAGTGCCGTACAAATAAAGATATTATTATTATTATAACTGTATCACAGTTACACCTTTCCCCCCGTACGACTAATTTATGGCACTTTAGCTTTCATTTCATGGTGTGATATTTTAAAATATGTTTAACAGATATAGAATTTGTCTTAAAGAGGGAAATGGCACATTTGCACACAAGAAGGGATTTTATCCAGACAGGTGTTTGTGTCTGAGAAATTGCTCTTGATAGCTCAGGTCAGGTCACAGCTCAGGGATTCGCAGTGGCAGGCGCGTCTTCAGCACATCAAGCGTACAGTCAGCGGACGATAACCCAGGACACAAACTGAGCTTGTGTGTTTTTCTCCACTATACACTTGTGCCTATGTGAGAGGAATACTTGACAGACATCAGGAGTAGGCTATAAGGACAATGTAAGTCTACATTAACTTCACTAAAATTACTGTGTAGTAATCCAGTTAAGATGTTGACCTAATCCTGCAAAACTCTAATGGAGTTTGCCAACTCGCTGTGGGATTACGTGTGCGTGTGCATGTGATGTGTCTCTCTGGGACTCTGTGGTACAGACCTGTATGTGATTTGCTCTCTCTCTCTCTCTCTCTCTCTCTCTCTCTCTCTCTCTCTCTCGATCTTGCCAGAGTAAAACAGAGCTCACATCTACCAGACAGATCACAATGTGAGCCAAAAGTTCTTGCGTTTAGTTAGTCTCTGTCAGGGTGTTAACCTTGTATGACTGAAAATGATGTCCAAGAAGCCAAGGTAGGTACCTATTTACTTATTTATTACATTAAAACAAGTCGATATGAAGACAGGTATAAACTAAATGTACCTTATACAACAGTTCTTCTAATTTTTGGCTTTTTTTCTCAGTTAAAGTAAAAACTTTAGCAGATTGTTACATCATTATGCTTGTTAACCTCATAGTCTTTCATGAATCAAACCTAGTTTGATGTTTGCTGTTTACTTGGCATGTGAGCCTCATCGTTATGTTTTCATGAATAAAAGTATCTGCGCAGGTTATCATTTTGACCAGCAGCAGTCATCACTGGCTGTGTGCTGTTGGGTTTATTTCACAAGCTCTCTTACAAGTAAAATATAATATCAATGCAGCTGTTGTGAAACTAGTAATATGAAAAAGAAAGGTAGTATCTTTATCTTTGTAACCAAATAAAACAATAACATTAAATAAGTGTTTTGGGAAAGTTCAGGTTGTCTGTTGCCAGGATTTATGTGAAGCTGCCTTAATCTTATCTATCGCAGGTGGCAGGAGACCCCAATGAACACTAAGACCAACAATCCCACACAGAAGAAAGGGGGAAAGGTAAGTGCAGGTTTAAAACTCTCAGTAAAATCATTTAGTGTTGCTTTTATAGATGTAATTACGGGGATTATTATATGTTAAAATATGTTTACAGATTATAATCCAACAAGTTATTTTCAAACATCTAAATATTGTAATTTAGGTTTGACAGGACACTGGTCTCATCCTTTTTAAACTCTTCCTAACATACCTTAGATCAGGGGTAGCAAGCCTTAGGCCTGGAGGCTAGAAGTATCCCGGAAAATACTCGAATCCAGTCCACTGGATGTTTTTGGAAAAGGAGCACATAAATGAATGAAATTGCAGAAAAGTTCCTGTTTTTCACTATCTACAATAGAATTTTTTTTTAAATGTGTTCACAGTAAAATAAATAAATCTAATAAGAAATTTTCTGTGAATTACCAAAATGTTTTGTTTTAAAATTACAGGGTTGTCTTGACAACAAGCTAGCTTTAACATTTATTTCTTACAATTTAAGCCTAAAGAGTCGTGCTAACAGATGTATTTCATTAACTACAGCAACATTTCTTTATCATGTAAAAAAAACGAGCCGTTCTGTTGCAAGTGCACCTCTTTTTTGTTCTATTTAGATAACTCGGGGATTAAATGTGCAGTTTAACTACTTTACACTGATGGAAAGGGGTGTTTCACTGGGAGGTGTGGGCTGTATGTGGGCCACAATGTAAATGAGTTTGACATTAAACCGCACTGCCAAGCTTTTAGTGAAAGAATGTGCTGTGTTATGCTCACAAACAAAACAAAACAAGTATTTCCTTTTATGATTTGTATTGATCATCTGCAGCAGATACACATTACAGTTGAAACAGCACCCCTTTCTTTAGTCTCAGACTGTGTAACCACGCACAGTTCCCTCAGACTGAGTGCATGTTTTTTGTTTTTTGTGAGATTTTCACGCATTTGATTTTGATTTACATAGCCATTAATGGCTAAAGATCAACATGGTGCAGTTAAAACCTGCACATATCGCCAAGTCAGGACTTAGTCGAGCATCCTCTAATTGATTTCTCTGTCGTGAGATCCAGCCGCAGATTCATTACCTCTGCAGTTAGTGAGGGTGCATCTACTGAGACTGGAATAGATTTGCTGGCTCTCTGAGTGCGCTCAAGCGCTCAAGTGTGATTAAGTTTACAGCTTGTGTGTGTGTGTGTGCGTGTTCATGGTTGCAGTGTCGTCAGATGGTTCTTAAGCAAATTAAGAGCTCCAATCAGGATTAAATTGTGCTCTTCATTGTGTGTGTCAAAGACGGGAAGTTAGGATGGGAGGGTGAACATGAGATATAAGTGAAAAACATGCAGAACTTCATCATTTTGTGATTGATTTCTCCTCACACAACCACTGAGGCTCCGTTTTCTCTCTCTATCACTTACGTAGGACCTCACATCACTACCAGCACCTGGAGGGAAGCAGGCCGGCAGCAGTGTGTCTAAAGCCGGTGTCAGCAGCGGACGGAGCAGCAGCCTGGGCAGAGGCAGCAACTTAACTGCAGCTGTTAGTAAAGTTGGCGGGAGTTTGAAAAGAGGCAGCCTCAGCCACCCGGGCTCTGCTGGTCACCCGGTTGCCAGACAAGCATCCCACACAGCCAGAGCAGGTCCCCGCCTCTGCAGCAGCCGAAGCTTTTCATCCCTCCACACCACCTCCCTCTCTGCTGTTCCCTTCATGAGAAGCAGCCGCTCTCTCAACAGGCTCGACCAGAAATCTGCCGGAGAAGGTAACTCCACGCATGTTTCATCTTTGTGTCTAGTTTTCTAGTTTTAAAATAAATATTCAGACTATCCATTAAGGCTAACTTCCTAAATAGTTTTCTTAATCTAAAGATGAAGAAGTTGCTGATTTAGAAAGAAAATAATGATAAATACACTGAAAAGGACTCACAGATTGTTTTTTATCTTCACTGCTGCCTTTATGTCAGAGTCAGACGGTGCATTAGGGAAGTCACAAGCTAAGAAAGGACAAGCCTCTGGGAAGAAGACCCTGAACTCTAGTCGGTTGTCTTCCTCTTTGGAGAAAATCAGGTTTGGTTAAATTCGTTTAAAACGCTGAAATGCTGCTGTTTTTCTAATGAAAAATAAATGTTACATATGGTCTGCAGTCAGTATTTCCTGTTTTGTCCATCTGCTTTTATGTTTTTAATCAGAGGTAGCAAAGAGCCATGCCATGGAAATAATGCTGACAGAATGAAAACAAGCAGCTCCCCTCAGCTAGCAGAGCCTTCCTCCTCTTTGGTTTCCACCAGTGCACAACACCATCACTGCATCAAAGCAAAGAAACTGGTACTGTTAATTTTGAGATCTTATTTATGTATATATGACAGTTTTCTGTTTAAATCTTAACACGCTCATGCTGATGAGCTACAGACCATTCTGTAAATATCTTATGATAGTGGGTTGAAAATCACTCCACATAAAGGCAAACCCAAGAATTTAAATATCCATATTTATATATTTAGACAGTAGGAATGGTCCTGGCTGGAGTTATTCAGGTTATTAAATCTGTGCCACAGGCATCTGTCATTGGCTTTGCACCATTCACTATTTTTGAGAAAGGACAACACCTTTATTACACTACAACTCCCATTACTGCCCTTAAATGTGGGCGATTGTGGCTCAAGAGTTTGCAGTTCGTCTTGTAATCGGAAGGTTGCTGGTTCGAGCCCCGGCTCCGACAGTCTCGGTCGTTGTGTCCTTGGGCCATTTACCATTTAAATGAGCAGTTACTGCATAAAACAAAACTGACAATAAAGGGCAAGCATCTGTGCATTAGTGCATGGGCTGGGTAGCAAGAATCCAGCTTGTTATTTGCTTCCTTCTTGATTTTTTTAATACATTTGTAATACTTTAATGTTTCAGATCATTAAACAAATTTTAATATTAGTCCAAGATAAGTTGAGGAAATATTAAATGCAGTTTTTAAGTGATGATCGTTTATTTCGAGGAAAACTTGTTTGATATTAAACATTAAAGTGTGACAAATATGCAAAAACCCAAATTTATCACAGCCCTGTAAGTTTTCTAGAAAAATAACAAAGTCATCCAACATTTTAAGTAAAGATACTGGTGTCACTGCAGTGGGAAACCGTTTTAAGCCAAAAAAATCCTTAAAGGTTCGGTGATAAAAACTGTGTCCACTTTCACAGACCACAGACGGGGTGTACACGCTGTGTGCAATGACTGCTGGGATGAAACGGAACTGGGTCCACGCAGTGTTCAAGAACGTGCGGCCCAGTTTTACACATGACAACACAAGGTAGACTTTTTTAAAAGATAAGTGCTGCATCATTGGAGTGCTGCATTATATTAATATATATTCTAGTGGGTATGGGATGATTTTTGGAAGGTTTATGATAGTCTAAATACTTATAATCAAGCTTAGTAGATGAATTTACTTAAATTGTACTCACAGCTCTCTTTCAGAGCCGGAGACTCAGCAGCTGCAAGAACATGGAATGAGCAACCAGAGAGAAGTTTCACATCAGCAGCAGGAAAAAGAGGACTCCAAAGTGCAGGTAGAAAGAGTGCAGAGCTCAGTCAATGGAAACGCTTCATTGTCTCTTCTCCCTGGCTCACCTGGTGCTCCAGCTCCTACCGATTCTCCATCCCAGGTGGAGGAGGAGGGCACAGCTGCTCACCAATGCTCATTTCTTAGTGGAACCACACAAACTGGTGAGCCATTAAACGAACTCAGACTTAGGTAACTTATTCAATGATCTGCTGTGAAATCTAAAATCATATCTAGTTATACTGACACATGCCATAAATATGAATCTAACAGAATGTATGTTAACATATTATATATATATACTTTTCTTTTTTTAAAAAAACAAACAAGCATGTGGTCTTCTGTGCAAAGGGTGGGAAGAATGCCAAAGTCTCAGCTCAGTGGTGCTGCCAAAGGACGTGGTGAATGACAGTTTGAACATGCAGACTGCAAGTGAATATCAGACTAAACAGAGTCTCCAGAGGGAAGACCAGCAGGTAAACAGCACCTGTGATTGCACAAAAGTTGAGGAAACTCTGGCATGTGAGCAGCAAACTGGGCAACTTGTCAAAGAGGTGAGATTGTATTTGCATTTCCACCACAATAACAAGAACACACGTGATATATTTTCTTATGCATCAAACCAAAAAGCAGAGTCCAACTTATATAGGTACAAAAGTCTGATCTTTGGTCTGCATTTTTAGGAAACATCAATACAGATATCTTTAATCTACTAAAGAAAAATGAATGAATGAATCAGTCGAATAAATGAACACATCCAGTTTATTACTCTTTTTTATCAGCTGGAACAAACTCAGAGGGAACTGTCTCGACTCCAGCAGTTAAACAGGAATCTGCAGGACGAGCTGCAAAGAGAGAAAGAGATCCATTCAAGGGATTGCTTTGGCGCACAGGTATAATGCATGAGACTCCTTAAGTCTTCTATTTAAATCTAGATTATATCAATTTTCTCCCAGAATCCACACGAGTCAGCTCACCACACCTGACTCCGTGCACAGGGACAGACTGTTGAATATAACAATAATTCCAAACTGTAACAAGAGCAAGAGTAGAGCTTCACTGTCTGCTTTCAAGGCAACAACCCAGAGCAAGACTAACCCACTGTTGCTTCCTTATGAAGCTGCCCAAAGAAGCTCATCAGAGCAATGCGGAAAGGCCAGCACACACACACACACACACACACACACACACACACACACACACACACACAAAGAAAGAGGGAGAATGGAGACAGACATGGGTACATGACCTGGGACACAACTGGGTTACAGGATATTGAAAGGAGGCACAAAAGATGAAACTAAACTCACAGAAACTAGAACAAAGAACATAAACAGCAGACTGAAGCTCAAACACAAAACTTATCATAACTTAGAAAACAACATATTCAGACAGACATCGTTATATTACACTTTCAAAAACGCAAGTCCAGAAGTCAAAATCTGACTCCGGGACCATGACATATATCTAGTCCGATGGCAGACTTTCCTTCAGAGAGCATATTGAGCACTTGAAAAAAGGGAAGGTTAGGCTGAGTTTGAAATAGGGCCTGTCTTAATGTATCTGTTAAGAAAACACATGTACAAGCTGCTTTTTTAAATGCGCTTGATTACAGTTAAATAATTTACATGCAGGCAGCTTGTTCTGTAAAATATGTCAATCCAAACGTGCTGAGCTGTGTGCTGTGCTGACTGTTCATGAATAATGCAACAGTCGAAAGTAGCTTTTTACTTGTTGACTTCCTTTCATACTGGTGTGGATTCTTTGGCAGGTCTCCTTTGAAAAATAAAAGGTAAAGATTAAATTAAAATAAATAAACAAATAATAAATAACTAAATAAATAGTGATTTCCCTCTTTGTTGGAACAAAACCAGTGAAGCTTAGCAGTTAACCATCAGCCATGGACACTGATAAATGCCATGATAGTATCAATTAGCAAGGGCATTGTTGGCTAGTAGTGATATTCAGTTCATATTCCGGTGCATCCTTAAATGTTGAGCAAATTTCCAAGTTAAAATGCTTTAAAGCAGCAGATTCCATCCATGAAACGTTAACTTTTCTTTTCTGTCAGAGTTTCTAGCCCTAATACAATACAATACAATACAATACAATATAAAGTTTTCTCTTAATCAAAACCTTTTGTCTTGTAGAATAACACCAACTCATCTTCACAGCAATCTTTGGCTCTACAGCGACTGCAGAAGATAAATCAGGACCTTCGCTTTGAGCTGGAAGCACAAAAGAGAAGTCAGGAGGAAGCCAGAGAGGCAGAACTACGGCGAAGAGTAGATCTCTTAGCCCAGCAAGCTCAGCTGCTGGTTACGGGTGACGCCACTGCACTCGCACAAGCCCATATCGAGCAAGATCGCCAGAGGTTTGAGGAGCGGCAGGTGGAGTGGGAGCGCTGTGTGGCCTCACTGAAGTCCCAGCTGAACATCAGCGAGGAGCAGAGGAGGGAGTCCGAGTCTCGCTTGACACAGCTTCAGCAGGAATTAGATAGCTACCAAAACCTTCAGCTGGAGGCTGAGAAGCTGCGGAAAAATCTTGATGAGGTGTCAGCAAAGCTTCATAACTATGAAGAGACTCAGGCTCAAAAAGATGCTCGGCTACAGAAGCACCTCATGCTTCTTCAAGCAAGTCAGGAGAGGGAGCGACGGAGCTTGATGGCAAGCCTGGCGCAGGCTGAGCAGCATTCACAAGATCTCCAGGAGAAACTGGACAGGTCTGAGCAGCAGGTGGAGAGTCTCACTAAGACCCAGACGTGGACGAGAGAAATCGAGGTGGCACAACGGCAGCTTCAGGAAGAGCTGGCACGTACAATATCTGCCATACAGCGACTCCAGGAGGAAAGGGAGCAACTCGATCGTCGCTGCCTTGAGCTGCAGGATCAGTTAGCAGAGGCAGACAGGGAGGTGGGCAAGCTGCAGGAGCGCTTGAAAACAGAAGAAACGCACTACTACAACCTGGAGCACACGTATGAGAGAGTCTGTGAGGAACTGCAGGTGGCACTGGGAAAACTGCAGCAAAGGGAGTCTGATACGCAGGACATAAGAGAAGGATATGAGAGACAACTTGATAGGAAGGAGCAAGAGCTGAGTGAAGTTTTGCTAAAGATGGAAGTCTTGGGTAACAGCTTGGAGGAGACGGAAGTGAAACTGAATGAGGTGCTGAAAGCATGCACCTGTGCCTCTTCTCAGCTGCAGGATAACTCAGCGGAGATGATGAATTCTAAAGAACCTGCAGAAAATGGCCCAAAATCACTGGATGAATCATATCAATACCTCATCACTGCAGGAGATGACCCAGAGCGCTTTATGTCTGTAATCCAGCTGCTTGAAACCAAGCTTTATGTAACGGAGGAGAAGCTAAGAGACATCACACAAAGGCTGGAGGAACACCAGAGTCACATCAGCTGCCGGGACCCCCAGCTTTGCTCCCAGCTGACCCAGAGTCGAGCGACTACCCAGCACCTCAGTCTACTTCTTCACAATCAGGCCAAGAAGAGCCAGCGCTTTGCCCAAGAGACAGAGAATCGCTGCAGGATGCTAGTCGGCAGGTTTCAGGTGGCTCAGAACATCATACAGGCCTGCAGAGAGAGACTTCATGCTAGTCCCCTCGATATTCCAGACTTGGAGAAACAGCTGGCTACGGTCGCTGCCTGTCTTCAGCAAGGAGAGAAAGATGCAGTGAAACACCAGCATGAATCATATAATGTCAGCAAAGGAGAGGGCAAGATCCTCAATGAAGAGAAATCAGCCGGGGCTAAGAGTAACATGAGTAAACCGACTAATACTTGGTCCTCTTTGGATGAGGGTGGAAGTGTTGAGAGGTGCTTAATGGGGGAAATATTCGTAGTAGAAAAAATCGTGTCTGTCCTTCAGAGCCAACATGGTCAGATAACCTCAATATCAAGAAACGATGAGGGGGATGTGGCACAAAGGTACAAAAACATAATCGCTCGAAGAATAGCGTTAAAAGCACAAGAAAGGATGCGATCTGAGAGAACAGGGTGTGACAGCGATGAACTTTTAGAAAGTTTAATCTGTACAGTTTGTGCTGAAGAGGAGCTAATTTATGCTGCCTTAAAAATTCATCAACAGTACGAGGGTGTGACTCCAGTAAACAGCAAAGACGCTGAGGACCGAATGACGGGTCTGGCAGATATCAGTCCCTCGGAGTTGGCTTCTTATGAGGAGAGACTGCAGGAAGATGCCAGGGGCTTGGAAGAACCAGAAGAAGAGGACCAATCAGATAACAAAAAAATGGAGGAAAAGAAAAAACCAGACTGGTTAGAGAGGCTAATATCCCGGCTGCAGAGAAGGGCTACATTTTTACACCAGCTCTGCCTGGTAAACTCTGATGACAGCAGACCTGTCGGTGGTGATGACATGGAGCATAGAGGGAAGGAAGCTGCTGCCTTTGACTTAAAATGTATGCTGGACCACGCAAAGTTAATTTATTTGTCAGAGCGGATGTACATGGATTTAAAGCAGGAGTTTCAAATTGACGTGAACAAACTGGAAGAGCAGCGCAACGATGGAATAGAGGAGCAGGAGGCCTTAAATGACACAATATGCCAGCTTCAAGAAGACAACGGCGCGCTGAGAAAAGAACTGGAGCTGGCTGAAAAGAAGATAATATCAGTAGAGACCGGGAACCAGAAACTCCTAGAAGACATACAGAAGATTGAGGATTATCATGCAGAACGAGTGGAAAAACTGGAAGGCGAGTTTCAGGAGAAGATAAAGGAACTGCAGCAGATCCACGAAGAGGAGATGAAGCACTTACATGGCTACTACACCAAGTCCTGTGTTTCCAGAGAGAAACAGAGCAAATCCCGCACAGAGGCACCTCTTTACATCCCAAATACATCTTGTCTACCAGAGCAGAGTGTGATGGAGCGGGAAACAGAGGAGGACTTTGGGATCCAAATGAATTACAAGAAAGATTTGGAAAACATTCAGGTAACCAAGACTTTGCATCACGTGAGATAATTAGTCTTAAAGTATGTATTTTTAAAATTCATTTTACAGATTTATTTTTCTCTATCAAGTTCAAATTCTACTTTCATCACTTTATTCATTACTTTACTTAGTTGAAGCCTTAAATCAATTAGGGTTACATCAGAATTAGCAAGGCTACAATGTAACTATGGAACAAACACTATTCCTAAAAGTAAAAATACAATCACTCAATCAGCCACAACTGTAAAACCACCTGCTTGATTTTGGTTTCCCTCCTCCTGGGAAATCAGCACTGACTTCTGCCTTCCCCTCAATTCATGCTTACTCCATCTGCCATTACCTATTAGAAATGCTGTTAAATCTAAATGAGGATGTGGTCCCAGCTAGTCAATGAATATACCGCAGCATCCATGATTTCTCAGCAGAACATTGAATTCTAAATAAATAAATGATACTGATTTTACCTGTTGCTGGTTTCAGTGTTATGGCTGCTGGTGTAGATTTCTCTACACTTTACATATATAATAATCAGCCACTTTGTTAGTACCCCAGGCTGGTACAGAGTTGGGCATGCTTTTGCCTTCAGACCTGCCTTATATCATGGCACAGATTCACAGTGATGTAAATTTAGTCCCTATTGATGTGACAGCATCACACATTTCCTGCAGATTTGTCGGCTTTACATCCATGACACGAATCTCCTGCTTCACCAAATCCCAAACTAATTATAGGGTATAAAAATTTGTATCTTGGTAGATTTAAAAAAATGTATTTAATGAGATTTTTCCAATGCCTGACTAAAGCTGGCAAGGAAACAAAAAAATTGTCTGCAGTTTGTGGAAAATTGTTTTTTACTATAATTTATAGTACACTATAATTTTATTTATTTATTTATTTTAACGGGTTGTACGGAAGCTCCAAACGCAATTTCATTGTTCTTTGACAATGACAATAAATAAATACTTGATACAAAGGTGCTCTGCTGGATTGAGATGTGGCGATTGTGGAGGCCATTTGAGTACAGTTAACTCTTTGTTATGTTTAAGAAAGCCGTTTTGAGTGTATATAGACTATATCAAGCACAAAAGTTATTTTTGGCTGCTCTCTTATTCACAAAGGTCGTCGCAGCAGCTACCTCCCCCTCCTGACACACCACCCGATGGATTTGGGTATCCTCCTAAAATTAAACCTATTAGGCAAATGTGAAAACCGTCACACCACAGAGCCACTCATATCGCACAACAACCACCTTTAAATATCATTATAGGCTTCCTGTGAACAGGAGTTGACTGCTGTGGAGGAAATGCACAGGGATCTGATAGAAGACTTGCAGCAGCAGCATCAGAAGGAGGTGGCTGAACTTCTGAAGGAGAAAGAGCAGCTCCTGCAGGAGGAGACAGCCGCGACAATGGCAGGCAAGCAAGAAAACATGGAACATAAATGCACTGTTGTCAAAACATTTTTATTGCTAAGTTGTGTTTAATACTAATTAATAATACATTTGATTAATTAGTTGTAAGAATGCTATATTAGAGTTATGCCTGATAGGAATAATTCCACCAAGGCAGTACTGAAAGTAAGTTCTGCTTCTCGACAGCTATTGTGGCAATGAGGAGGGCTCACAAACTGGAGCTAGAGAAAAGCAGACAGTCCCAGCGCATCATGGAAAGCGATGATGTCACGCTGCTCCACGGCGAATACGAGTGAGTGACGTGTGGTTTCAAAATGTTTGCCAAACCCCCCCCCCCCCCAAAAAAAACCAGCTTGTATTTTATTGCAGCATTTACTGTAGAGGTGTTGTACTGCATTTGTACTTGTTACCTGTACTTCATATCGTGAGCAGGTAACAGTGTTAATGGTATGAAATGTTTCTAGAACTGCAGGTTAATTCGTGCTATTTTTTCCCTCCGTGTGCAACATCATTTTCATTTACAGTTTTTTCTGAATGCTTAAACCCTAACTGTGATTCCTGTAGCACAATCTCTAAAACTATTCAGACTTATAGCAAAACCACTCACTGAGTTTGCAAAACTAAAAGCACAAAAACTGCTTTGCACTCAGTTTGCAATTTTGTAACACACACTTTGCAAAACGGTAGGCACAATTCACTGCACAACACTCAATTACCAAATTTCCAACACACTCCTAGCAAAAGTATACACATGTATGGCTATCATTAACACTAATTTGCCAACTGTCTGGCACACTTTCACATGTTAAAACTTTCTTAGATAATTAGTTCACTTTGCAATCAGCCTAAGCACTATAATACAGGTAAGCTGTGTGTGCGGAGTACAATGGAGGGAGCAGAAAGAGTGAGAAGTAGAGGAGGCCGAGGAAGAGGACGTGGAGGTGAAGAAGTAGGATGAAGAGGACGACAAGGACAAGCAGGAGCAAGAGGAAGATGAGGAGGGGGGAGAGGAAGATGAGGAGGGGGGAGAGGAAGGGTAGGAAGAGTAAGAAATAGAATTGCTGATGACATCAGAGCTACAATAGTGGACCATGTAATCAACCGTGGAATGACCCTGAGGGTAGCTGGCCAACGGGTCCAGCCTAACTCGAGCCGCTACACTGTAGCAAGCACCATAGGGACATCTTGAAATGAGAATCGGTGAGTACAGTCACTTCGCACAAAGATTTGTAGCACTGCCATATGCCAATGAGAAACACACCAATACCATTGATGTAAAAATACTGAAATTGTTACTTTACAGAATTGCTAGATGACCAGATGCTGGGGGCAGAGGAAGCATGTTCACTGCAGACCAAGTAACCCATATAGTCATTATGGCGATTGCAAATAATCCTATACTTGGAAATAAACACTTGTGTTTGTTTTGATGTGTTTGAATAAACACCAATACTTGAAGTTTGGATCCCTCTATGCTTATGGATCTATGACAGAAGTATGAGCTCAAACTGACATAGCCTACCTTGTGCACAGAGAAAGCAAAAGCCAGATGTGTTTTGTATTCATACCATCAGTGTGCAGTTGGCGCATTGTGTGCTTAGGAGATGATGGCTTGTGTGTACTGTTTGATACGGAAACACCATTTTTACGAAGGTGTGAAGAGTTAATCTAGCTGTGTTTGCTTTTGCAAGAGAACTACAATGTTTTGATTATTGGGTGACAGGTTTTCTTATTTGTGTGAAGAGTTTTGCAAAATTAGCCAATAGTTACAAAAAATGTGCTTAAGCAATCAGAAAAAACTGTAACAAGATTGTAAATCTGTGGGATGTAAACTGCATTTTTAGATTTAAAATATGTTTCAATAAAATATTGTTGTTGAATTTTGCTGTCTTTTCAAGTTTTGCATTGTGTTATTGTTTTGGCCATAAGTTTAACAGTTTTGAAAACAGTATGTAAGTACATGCAAAATGTCCTGTACGTACAAAGATTTTTGGCAGTTGTTGTGTCTGAGTGAGAAAATAATTCATGAAATTTGAGAGATGTAGTCATTGAATGCATTTTGTGCCAAAACAATGATAACTGATCCTCAGTTTAGCCCACATAGACTTCTGTTGTGCTCACCGTGTGAGGAGTTTTGCAAAAGTGACCTAAGTATTGAGAAATGTGTCCTAGCGTCTGTAAAAAACTGTAATGAGAGTGGTCATCATTGGAAATCTGTTAAACACAGATGGCAAATGACAAATACACATTCTTTTATAATAGCTGTTTTAAAACACAATCTTTACTTGCAATAAGATTCATGAATTAATAAACCAGTGCAGATCATGGAGGAAGAGACAACTGCTTGCTTTCCCGTTCGTCATCATCTGTGCTTTGCTTTGTCATCAAAGGAAGGAGATCCAGTTATTGCAGAAGGAGCTGGAGATGCTGTCGGTTCAGCACACCGAGAAATGCCTGGAAAACTCTCAGCTCAGAGAGGAACTGCAAGATGAGAGAAAATCAATGATGCAGTGCCAAAAAGAAAACCAGGAACTCAAAAAGAAACAGGTAGACAGACTTCTTTTCACTGAGCTTATATCAGCATCTCAGGAGAGACGCACAGAGAGGGAGTGCTCCCTGCTGTCCATACAACAGAGTCCAGAAAATACAGCTCCTGTATGTTTAATTATTCCAAACAGGCATCAGCAACAGCAATAGTCCAGTTCCTTATCTGCTCATCTCATTTATATTTAATATAGTTAGACGGAAATTATAGGCTGTGTGTGTGTGTTGATACGATTAATCTATGTTACAGGTGATTCTGAGGTCGAGGGAGGCAGAAATTCAGTTTCTCAGACAGGAATCTCATTCTCTCAGAGAAGAGTTGAAGATTGCTCAGATGGTAGTAATTTTAATTTATTATTATCTTTTTTAACTTTGTTAGACTAGACTTTTGTTATATGTCAACTTTTATGTCGTGCTTTATATTTACTTATTTACTGGAATTAGTGGATAAATATAACAGCAAAAAAACAAAAACAACCCCCCCCCAAAAAAACAAGTGATCCACATCAACCATGTTTAATTTACAATTTAACCTAATATCCTGTATGTAGTAATATATATAACCTAATCCAAAGTGTGTGTGTGTGTGTGTGTGTGTGTGTCACACAGGACAAAATATATGCTGAGAATAGGCTCAAGACCCCCTATACAAACAACCAAGGTGAACCCCACCAACATGTCAATAGGCTTGGTGAAGATTTTAAGTTCTCCACCTGGTCTCGAAGAAGAGTCACTGCAGGGCCGAGCCACGGTGAGACACGTTTCACAATGTGAAAGTGTGAAGTGTGTGACATTCATACAAAGTGTGCTGCCTCAGTGTGAAGCCTGATATCATTTATCAGCACATAGGTAATAAAGTTAAACTCAAGTATAGACTGTTTTGTCTTTCCTCTTTCCCCCCCTCAGATGACTCTGAGGGAAAGACAAACACTGCTACTTTTCCAAAGAAATCATCCCTCGTGCGACAAATAAGAGATGTCAGATCGAAGGTAAGAGCTGATGCGTCTTCAGTTTGACCAGAAGGCAAAAGTATCAGTTTTAAAATCTTTAAAAAGTAGATTCTACTGTTGCAATCTTGTCTGCAAACACTTTAAAAAAGCGCACTTACAGATTCCTCTTATTAATTCCATAGAAATGAAGAAGGTAAGTAGCAGTCAGAAGCTGCTAATCAAAGCTTCTGGCTGCTACTTACCTGATCATCAGCAAGAGTGAGCAACTCCATGTAATCAGAATTTGTCTCAGTTTGCTGGTCTGCAGGATTCAGGTGTGTTATAGCACAATGCCACAATCTTCCCAGGAGTGGGCGTCCAGCGTGGACTCCTGGCAGCTCAGTTTAGGTTTGCAAAGATGTATCTAAACAAACCACAGGACTTCTGGGACACCAAAATTGAGATGTTTGGCCGTAATGCAGAGCACCAGAAAACCAAACAGAGCATATAATCGTAAACACCTCATACCAACTGCCAGCACGGTGAAGGAGGGATGAGGAGTTTGGCATCTTGCACTCATTGATTCTACCATGAACTATTCTAAGGTGAAATGTAAGGCCGTCTCTCTGGCAGCTAATGTTTGGCTCAAACTGGGTCCCGTAACTGGACAATGATCCGAGGCACAGCAGGAGATCCAAACCTCAACTTGGCCAAAGAGCTGTGGAGACAAATTAAGAAAAAGCTGTGTATAAAAAAATACTCCCCCTCAAAAAACCTCAATGAACTGAGGCAATGTTGTAGAGAAGAGTGGGCTAAAATTGCTCCACAACAACGTGAGAGACTGATAAAGTCATGCAGAGACTGATTACTTCAAGTTATTGCCGCTAAAGATGGTTCAAGTAGTTAAATGAAGAGGTGTAGTCAGGTTTTTTTTATAGGGGTTCACTTTCTCTATCACATGACTACAACTTTTGCCCTCTATCATGACAAAAGACATTTAACAGATAAGATTTATTATTTAAATCATTTTTGTGCATCTCTTCATTCCTCAGAGTTTAAAAGAGGGCCTTTCTGTCCAAGAAAGGATGAAGCTGTTCGAGTCATTCTGATCCAGAGAAGATGACCAGCTGACATCAGAGCTTTTCAGAAATCTGTTTTATTATAACCTTTTTGTGTGTTGAATGATCAGAACAGGACACTAGAGGGCGCAACAAACACAGGTCATTTTACACATGCATTCAGTGCATTACACAGAGGTTTTGTAACTTAAAGACAAACTGTATTTTTATTGAAACACAGCTCACATAAGCGTATTGGATCACTTGTATTTGACATTATAGGCCACATAACGCAACATTTACCCTTCCAGCAGAGGAAATACATTCCTGAAAGAGAAGAGATGCTACTGTACTTTTATTACCTTCATATTTATTCGAAACAGCTGCTTTATGACTTCAAATAAATGAGCTTTCAAGTAAAACAAGGTTGGTCAAAAATAATGTGGATCTCTGTTTTCTTATTTTTTAAACAACCATTAACTAAAGTCAGTGTTTCTGTGCTTGTTTGGATTTTTCCTACAAACAAAATAACACTGACTGGATTTCACACAATGTACACAATCTTACGCTTTCAGGAAGAAAAAGGGACTTTAAAATCATAATTACCCTGCAAAAGGAAGAAAAACAGTTTAGAATGGGGTAATATCATTTAACATAAACTCTGGTAATGAAAGGAGGAAAGGGAAACATGGTTTCCTTGTATGATCTGTTAAACAGTACACCAAAGCACAGTGTTTACACCTTACTATAATTTGTTGCTTATATATTGCTTAGATCTTATGTGTCTCCTAGTCTATCTGACTTACCTTTTGTGACAGCGACACATCATCTATTTTGTGTCTCGCTGTGTTATGACAGCTGAACTAAAACTATTAAGATAAGATAAGATAAGATAAGATAGAACTTTATTAATCCCTCGGGTGGGTTCCTCTGGGAAATTCGATTTCCAAAAAAGCACAGCACCGACAGAAGTTACAGAGTTATACACACACACATATATATAAATACAGAGACAATATAAATAAAATATACGAAGGGGATAAATAGAATAAATAGGAATAAAAATAAAAATACAAGTGAATTGCACATTTCAAGTATTGAGTCTATTGCACCGTTGACTATTTACAAAAGTATTGCACAAAAGGTATTGCACAGTGAGGTGAAGAGGCACTACAGCTTAGTTGTTCCCTCCTTTGTTCCCTATTAGTCACTTATAATCAGTGAATTTGTTGATTTTATCAGTGATTTATTAAATTGTTTGATCAATCAGAAAAAAGAAAATGATGGCCTTAAACAGACAAATTAAAACAAGTGGAGAGCAATAAAGATTTACTTATATTTAACTGATGTAAAGTACAGCCCAATTTTTTTTAAAAAAGCAAGAAAATTGTGTAAAATGTGATTAAAAACAGAATGCAGAGATTCTCTGTACTGATGATGACATATTCACAGTCATTGTAATCTTATATTGAGACACATTATTCTGAAAAGGTTCCATAATTTGTAGACGTAGGGTTTTTTTTGCAGTTTAATGAAACTCTGCCTCTCTTAAGACGGTCTTTTTTATACCCAATCACTAATTTAACCTAATGATCCTCAAACTTCCTCATACTGCTGAATTTTTTTTTTACCACCACTTAATTTTCCAGCCGATTTTCCCAGTCCTGTCACAACATTTTAGAGACGTGTTATTACCATCGAATTAAAAATTACCCACTTAAACATTTAAACTTCTAATGTTTTTATGAGATTTCATTGCATTATGTTTTTATTTACGTTCTTACACACAGTGTCCAAACCTAAACAGAAACCATTAGAGGCATCTGACCTCAGCATGTAAAATGTGACTCTAGTGATCTTATAATGTTACCTGGAAACTGCCCCTTGAGGACAAATGACGCAAAAAAATAAAGTTAACTGAACTCATTTTACATTGAGGCCCACATACAGACCACTTTACACTTAAGTGGACTGGATGAGTGAAATTCCACTTCCTGTCAGTGAAAAGACATTTAACTACATATTCAATAAATTATGATGTCCTAATATAAGATAAAGAAGTATAATTTCAACAGCATGTCTCAGTTTTTCCGCATGATAAATGTTTGAAACACAGAAAACATTCTGGTCGCTCAATGGCCAGACTCTTCCATGTTTATAAAACATAAAGTTTTAGTTGATTGATGTTTTTTTTTCTTTTTTCTAAACAAAATTTAGTATACAATGGAAAAAAAGGAACTTTTGTGTCATTTAATTGTTTATCTGTTGATTAACTATTTCGATGTAGTGTGAATGACTGAGGGGAAGCTAAGTATCAGAAGAAAAAGCTGTAAAACTTGTAAAAATAAATTTAAAAGTCCAAAAATTTATGCCCTCCTTTATATTTTCCAATTTATGCCTTTGCTGGGCTACCTCTGCCCCCCGGGATTTATATTTGACGCCCCTGCTAGTCTGGATCAGGCAACATACCGGTAGCATACATTACTCCAGAACAAAAAAAATCTTTCCAAAGCATAAAAAAGTTGACTAGACTTTATGTTTATGCAGAAATGTTCATTTAACTACTCACAGGACATCCCGTGTGTAGATATAGCCGAGCTGTTAGGGTTACAGGATGAAGCCAGGGTGTCTGGTCACCAAAAACCTGCTGCTGCACAGCTCAGGATCAAACTGTGTGTCTCTTCCAAGGTAGAAACAGTCTTCTAATTACTTCTAAAATAACTGTCTTACTAAACAGACTTGGTTCATATTACTCAAACACAGCTCAGATAGCTCCTGAAGATTTATGTATGCTAAAATGTATTTATTAATTAATTAGTGTAATCAGCAGAGCATTTCTAAGGGCTTTTTAAAACATGTTTTTAAGCTTTATTTTTGGGAAACACTGACCCACATCTCCAGAGATCACATTTCTGTCTATGTCACAGCTCTCAGTGCTTTTGCAGAGCACATAACTTTGAAGGTACCCTGTTCTTTGGAGTCGCATTTCCAAAAAGGAACATCGCACCTCATTAAAACCCAACACCCATCTTTCCTTCCCTGTGACTGCCTGTGAAACTCCAGTCATGGTAGTTGACACTTTGAAATACCAAAGCTGATTCTTTGTGTTATGCATCATGGATGTAATTTGTAAGCTGGTGTGTGAAAATCCATGTTCGTTTTATTTTTGGACACAAAGTAAGATTTTGCGTCCTAAAGTGACAAATATGCTTTCTTACTGAAAAGTTAAGTATTTGCTGCAACTCTCGTGTGGCATTTCAGCAAGTGCTGTTGGCAAAACTGATGGAATTGAATGCAGAAAAGTACCATCAGATAAACATTAACTGAATTTCTTTGTAATTTAAGCATTTTATTCCAGATCCTAATGCCCCGTTTCTTTTTGTATCAGCAGGGTGACAGAGTTCCTGGTATATATAATTTTTGAGTTTATATTGCTGCATTAATTAAAGCTCATAAAGTAGATGATTCATGACAGTCCTCTAAATACTTCTACATCTACTCAGTTTTCTTCTTTTGGCTGCCAAAGCAGATGATCTCCATGTTCTCCATCACTGTGGTCATCCTCTTTTCCTCCTGCTCTTTTCCTCTCCACGTGTCCAAACCACCTCGGCTTTGTCCCTCGAACTTTCTCTCCAAAGGGCTGAACCTGAGCTGTCCCTTTGATGCATTCATTCCTAATCTTCTCCATCCTCATCATTCAGAACAGTTACTAGACACTCAGTGTCAACCAAGAACTGAATTTAAATACAAAACCTGTTTAGAAATCATTCTTCATGGCAATAAAACCATTACCATGTACTTTTTAAAATGATCCTCTCTTCAAATAACTATGTAAAATGTATTCAAATTGCTACATCAGAGTAATAGTGACTGGAAAACATAAAGTTTCCTCACTGTATTTGTGTGTGTGTGTTTTCATGTGCACCTGCAGGGTTTGTTCTTAGTCCTGCCCCACAAACTCACCAGGCCCTCATGACTGATCAGCAACTGGTGAAGAAACACCAGTACACAGGTGCACCTGCTCGAGCTGTAAAAATAAGTGGCCCATTTAGCCATGCAAAGATCAATTACTGCAACTGGCTTGGAGACCTGCACAGTCCGCTTCTCCAGTGATACACTTCAGTGCTGCTGACGGGACCACGGCTTTGATTATTTGTGCGACGGGAGCCCAAGTTTGTGTTCTCAAATCGGCATAGAGCTGCGCAAACTTCATATCCACTTTGATTTGAACCACACTGTTATAAAATCAGGTCTAGAGGCGTGTGACCTACATGCAACTTAACTCAAACTCGTCAGCGTTTCCATGACAATGGATAAATCCTTCGTTGTTCACCTGAGCATACCAGCCTTGGGACCAGGGGTGGTGATGCGGCTGATGGGTGTTTGTGCTGTAAGGAAAATATACCAAGAACAAACTAAACAAGTTTGGTTCATGAGATCTGTTTGTGATTTGACAGACCAGACCGTGGTTTATTTATTTATTTATTTATTTTATATCTAATGACTGATGGAAATAATGTGATTTAAAAAAATCCACACTCTTTCATTATTCACTTGTATAGGGCAGAATAAGGGAAACAAAGATTTAATTAGGCTTTTGACTGAGTACAGTAAAGAGTGACCTGGATTCAACCTCCAGTGTGGAGCTATCATTGCCTCTATGTGTTACTGGAACTGAGAGTGCTTTATTATTATGTTCATTATGCAGGTCTGAAGCATATTCACTAACTGGAACAGGGAGGTTGGAGAACAGCTACTTTCATGTATCTTGTGTATGTTCAGCTTTTTGTTTCTGTCAGTTGGGTGAACAACGCCTCTCTTCCCCACTCACGAACAGTTTGTGTTGGCTGCCAACAGATATTTTGTACTGCATCTCATCCTTCATGTTTGCTCTCTCTCTTCCTTGATCACTGCTGCATGAAACAAGCTTGTCTTGGAGCTTTGCAAAGTTTACACCCTAACTACTCTGACTTCGTTTCTCCCTGCTGTTTTTAACAAGGAGCACATTACAAGCTACCACCAGTACAGCAGTATAGAGTATTGCTGGGTTATTACTGCATAATAGCAGTAATAGTTTTGTTTAACGGAGCTTGAGTAAAAACCGTGTGCCCTTATCCACACAGGGATAACCACAACATGGTGAAACACCTGAAATGAAAGTGTAGTGTGCTGATCAGCATTGAGCTGAGAATCTTAAAGGTGATCAAACACTTGTATGTTTATCAGTGCAGTCGAGCCTGGCCCACTTTATCCTGCTGCAGAGAAGGGCTCTTTAAATAACTCGCTGGGTATGAAGTATAGGCCGGGCACTGGACACACTTTGTCCTGATAGCACACTCCACATCCCCATCTGGGGCCGCCATCCCCTAACTGAACCCATAACCTATTTACAGGTCTGACATCATAGTAAGACTTCATAGTGTACATGTACAGTAATAATTATGAGCACTTAGAGAGCTAAGATCTGTAGTGCTTGTGTTTGTCTGTAGTCTGGCCAATTCTTCATGAATGTTGTTTTTTTGTGTGCATTATCTTGTATGCGAGCCAGTGAATCACATGCAAGATGCTTGCACCCAAAACAGATCCAGTGGGACTAACACTCACAAAGGTCAAATATTATTTCCTATTATATTTAGAAAACTGATACCGAAGCCATCTCGCCTTAGCTTCCTTGCAGGCCATCATAGTGGCTCGTTGCACGTAAACCTTCCACCGATCCCTCTGCTCTGTGACGTTCTCCAGTGAACCTGGGTTAGGCTAGCACTGGAAAGATAATCCTGTTTTTGTCTTGTTTGAGAATTGCAAAGTGCTGGACAGCTACACACAGCTTGTAGATAACCCATGTTCAGTCCAACCATGCAATTTTTAACACAAACACACGTAAATTGTGTTTAAATACATTACAATCACAATATTTGTAAAAAAAATTATACATGTACAAGCACACGTTTACCCCTGTGTTGCATCATCTTCCCTTTCAGTAGCACTCTGCAAATTTTATAGAACTTGGAGGAGCAGCTGCTGCAGTTTTGAAAGCCAAATGTTTTGCAGTTCTTGCATGTTATAAGATTTCAGCTGCCCAGCAGAGATGGGCTTCCTTTGCTCTGTTTTCTTTCATAATCTCTAAATGTTTTCACTTGCTCACATCTGTGGACTAGAGGCAGACTGCTGAGCCACACTTTGTAATATGTGAAAATTCCAGTTTAGCAAATAAGTGAGGCCTTACCTGAAAAGATACCCTCTGGAAGACAGCATATGTTGCTCTAAGATTTGCATATATTCAGTAATTAGATGTTCACATAGGTGCAGGCTATCACTGCCTTGGGCACTAATGCACCGCTCATAACATGCTGGCTTTTAACCTGTAACCTCCACAGACTCTCCTCCTACAGAGGACGCAGCGACCAGAATTACCAGAATTTCAGATTTTCATTAGTCAGACCATAAGAGGTCATCCAGTCATGAAGGTCAGTGCTGCTTTTCAGGTTTCTCTGATTCTTTTAATGGCTCAGAAAATGAAACCCCCAATTTCCAGAAGTTGATTTTGTTTTTTAAAGCCATCCAAATCATCTAAACCATTTGTCAGTCTGAACATCAGATATTCTTTTTTTGAACTATAAATATACCTTAAATGATTTGAAGCCCAGTCTATTTTTATTTAGAACTTAGACAGTCAATTGAATTTTTTCTAGATATGTTTATGCAAGCATGGTTGTGCTGTGGTTAGCAGTGCTGCTGGTTAGCAGTCCTGGCTTTGCTGGTTCAAACCCAGTCTGTGTGGCATCTACGTGATCTCCCGGTGTCTGCGTGGGTTCACTCCAGTTACTCCAGTTTTCTCCCACAATCACAACACCAGTCGTGTGAAGGCATTTTATACTGTAAGATAACAACCTTGCAAACTCACGTGACTCATCATATGACCATCATTTCAAAATGCTGCTTTGTCTAATCATGGTTACACACCTTTAAAAACATTGATATTCCTGTTGGGATTAGCGGTTTGAGTTCAGTTGCTAAGTAATGAATGAATCACCCAAACACACTGAATTCAAATGGTAACTATTGTAAGAAATTCGCAACATAGTCTCATTTCAACTTCGTAGGCATGCTGATACCATCCATAGGTATAACTGCTTTAAGCTTCAAGTGCAACCTTTAACAACTTCTCAGTGGCCTTGCAATGTACAAGACGCTGACAGACGTCCTCATTCACTCAGGCACGCACACAAAATTCAGAAACTGCCTACATGGTCTCTTCAAAGTCCAGCATATTCAACAAGAGCTGCTCTGCTTTCTCACTGAGTAAAAATGGAGACTACCCACTCGGTGATCTGCTAGATTCTAGTTAGAAAATAGGGTATACATATGAAGTATAATCTATATTTGGA
This sequence comes from Copadichromis virginalis, assembly GCF_057382275.1. Taxonomy (NCBI): domain Eukaryota; kingdom Metazoa; phylum Chordata; class Actinopteri; order Cichliformes; family Cichlidae; genus Copadichromis; species Copadichromis virginalis. Next base: position 16,919,064 of record NC_140621.1, read on the forward strand.
AATAAGAAGTTTACTCATGCAGAAGCAGTGTGGTGTGTTCTTTAGGCGATTCTGCCAAAGTATAATCAAATACATTGTCATAAAAAAACACAACCCAAAGAAACCAGTGTGTCCCCCATCGCTCTGTGGTACACAACAGCCCTGAATAAGCCAGTCGGTTCTTTCAACGCCACTGATGATCACCTGACTGTCAACACTTTGTAGGGGAAGCGCATGTAGTCTCCAAATGCCAAGTATCTACAGTGACACTGTGGAAGGGAGGGGGAGGATTGGAGCTGAGCAGTGAGCAATAGTTCACTAGATGTGGGATACAGAGTGGGATCTGCAGCAGAACGAGATCAGATAGCAGATATACTCAGAAAGTGTGAGACACGTGGAAGAAGAGAGACTGTCGACTCTCCCAAGACTCTAAAATAAGCTGTGAAGAATTGACTTTTTTGATTGGACTGGACTCAACAGGCCACGTGACCACTACATTCATTTGATTTGGGATGACTGCCATCAAGGTGCCGTTCGGTTTTTGAAGATCACAATTACAACTTCCCTGCTTCACGAAAACCATTTTGTTATTTCTGGTCTGTTCCCAATCAACTGGATATCAATCCGGGGGTGACCCTGGAGTATTTTAGAGCACGAGTGATTGCTCTCCTCATTCAGTGGAGAAAGAGATGAAGACACTCTGTGGCTATTTACTTTTCTACCTCAGGAGGATAGAAGAAGAGAAGAACTGAAGGAAGCCAATCATGAAGCAGCTTGGCTAAAAAGCTTGGAGATTTGGAAGAAAAGGAAAGTTGGAAATCAGCGTTTTCTTGCGAATAAGGTAAGCCGCTTGCCTCTTGCTGCTGTTTTCGGTGAAAACAGTTTCTGCTGTGATAAATGCCAGCAGATAAAAAGACTCATCGCTGCTCCTGAGTTAAGATCACAGCCCAGCAGGCAGAGTGTGGCTCCTGAGAGAGCCAAGGAGCAGTCGCACAAATAATTAGATATTAATATCCCTTGGACACTCAACATCCTGCTTCCTAGCAACTAGACCTTCGAGAAACACTCACTCACAGGGGAAATATGGTCAGATTTGTTATTATAAGTGTCATCCTTGATCCTGAACTTTAAGCTCTAACAAATACATCCCTTCTTGACTTCTGTGTGGTCTGTTATATGTACTGGGTATTAATGTCTAACTACCCATGGTGTGGTCAGCTTCTATTTTTAACTTTTGTTTTTTAATGCATCTTTTATACCCTTATCCTATTTATCACCTGACAAGCCTCCTGTAATGTTCTCAGACATACCAAAGAGAGTCCAAACAACATAAAGCATGATAAAAATATCTGAAAGTAAGCAGGACACAGCTTGTGCAAACCTGTAGTTGAGGTGTTTTCCACTGAATCTCTTCTGTTTCCAGGGCAGTGATGTGACTGCCTCCTATTTAAGGGCTCTTTGAATTCAGATTATTTAAGGTACAACAGACCAGAATGCAGCCACATCATTCAATTCAGTGGAAACCAAAAAATAAATAAAATTAGTAATAATAATAATAATAATAATAATAATAATAATAATATTTCCTAGATGTTTCTAGAAGTCTCTCTACTCAACAATTTGGGCATTTACGTGGGCAGTTATTTTAAAGCAATACCTTAAAATAACTTTACCTTCAGTAGTCACCAGGACATTGGAAAAGCACAATCAAAAATTCATAATCATCATTTAAATTTGATGAAAACTGCTTCACAAGTTAGCTGACTCTGACAGCAAAAAGAGATTTAAAAACATATTTTACCTCCGTGGAATTTATATTCCTAACATCATCTTTTACGTCACATAAGTTTGCATTCAGGGTTTCTCTGATCATGGCTCACACAACACAGTAACACATTTTTGTATATTAACGTGAAAAACGAAACAATCACCAAGTCAGCAAGATGATGTTAGCATTTAGCTCCAAGCCCTGCCTTGCATAGCCGAGTCTTGAGTTTAATAAAATTGTGCCGGTGGTATAGTCTTAAAATTACATCATGATATGGCAAGAATATTTACAATAACAATATTTCTGACAATAGAAAAACATGGTGGTTGCAGCCTTCTTTTCCAATGAGCTACTTTCAATAGATTTAGGCACCAGCAGTAGCATTATATAGTGTACTAGTAGTAAAACATCATAAATCAAATGCAAGCATAAAAGTAGCCTAGGTGGTGTTTCCCCATGAAATTTAAAGTAAAGGTGTAAAATAACTGTTTAACACTTTGTCGCACAAGAATGAAAAACATTTTCTACCTGGGATGTTTAATCTTGGGTCGAGGTTTTTGACCAGCTGCCTAAACTCCTGCTGTTCCATTGTGTCACCGTTTGCTCTTCCTGTCACATGGAAAGCAGCTAGCATTGCTAGGTTGAGTTGTTTGTTTACATTTGGGTCGCACTAGAATCTCGTCCTTCACAACCTGGTTGCACTCTACAGCACATTTTTTAGCATTGAGTGGTGAAACGAGTTTGTTATTTCCATCTTGACTAAAAACAATGTTCTTTTTCTGCTTACTTTACAAAGCACAGACACGTCCGGGCTTGTTGCATTGTTGTTCACACTGGGGAGTGTAAACTGATGACACAGCTATAACAATAATGTCGCAATGTAACATTTTAATATCACATAAAACCTTACACCAGTCTTATGGCAAACAATTCGATGTGACACAGACCTAATCACAGGTGCAGCTACGCTTTAGCCACATGTAAAAGAAGCGCAGAGGCTTTTACCTTTTCAGTGTGCTCTCAAAACATGCATTTTAATAGGTGTTTTTTAATACACATATATATTTTTGTGTTTTTTAGCCTTTATAGGACAGTAGGCATAAGATAAGAAAACTAAAACAAAGAAAATGTGGTTAACAGCGTCGGAGCAAATTCAAACCCAGGCCTCAACATTAGCTTTACTGTATATGAGTTACCTGTTCAAACCAGTAACCTATTTCAGATACCTCAGAACTTGAAGTTAAAACTCAGGAGTGACGTCACTCATGAGTTAGCACCTTCCAGAAAAAGTGAGGGCAAACAGGATTTGTTTTGGTTTTTAGCTAAGCCATTCAGTTATCACTAGCAATACAGTATAATACTTATTTTGTGCACACATTCATGAATAAAGCCTGATCAGTGCTCTGTGTATGGCTTATTTAGTGAGTGAAAAATACACAACAGTAGCAGAAGAGATGCTACTGGTTACGTTCAGTGCCGCCATCTTGGCTTGCTAATTCGGGGTATGTTGGTCTGTTCCGACTCTCCGAGTGGGAAATCCGAGTTGAGGAGGTGTTCCATAAAAAAATTACATCTGGAAACTCAGAATTTCCGACTTCTAAATAATTAAGGAACCTACACCATGTTGGCCATTATTAAAAACAAGATGTCAGCTGCAGATTTGGCCAGAGCGTGCGCGCCCTGTTTCAAAACAACAGAGAATCTTTTTTTAAAAATCTACCAGTCTGCAAATTTTCATGCTCTCTTCAGATTTTTTTTAACTAATCAAACAAAACTTTGCACAAATGTTGTCAAACATACAGCGATGATTCATATCTATATATTTTTTTCTATTATAATCTATTCCACTATAAATCCTTACTTTGTATATATTATGTTCATTTTATCATCCCCCTGTGAATGCTGTGTTGTGTTCTCCATTTCCGTTTGGTTCAAGTGTCCAGCTAAACGTACACCCCCCGAACATAAATTAACAGTCACCAAAATTTTTGTCCACAGCAGAATTTTGTTTAAGTCAGCACCAAATATGAAATGAAAACTCTCTACGGTTATTACATTTTGGGTAAAACATTTCAAAAAATGAGGTGTGGGTAGATCAGTCCAACACATTTACTCATTTTGTTGAAAAGAAACTTTTATATGCACCTTTGCATGCATATTGCGCAACTGAAGGTGTAATACAGTTAAGAAAATAAGAGAGCAAAGATTATTTTTAACACTGAATCACAGTAAGTTGAAGGGTTTTTCGTTGGTTGGGAAGGAGGTGCAATGTCATACAAAAGCTTTGTAAAACTTTGCTTTGAAAATCTACTTTCTGCATGCTGTAAAACATTATTACTTAGTCCAACACACATGTGAAAAAAGGGTTTACTCCACATAAAGTGCACCTTTTTCAGAAAGAAAAATCCCATTAAGTGCCTGAAGTGATGCCATTGATTTCTGCCATCAAACCATTTCTATCTCCATGGCACCCGCTGTTCTGCCCCATCTTTTTCAGCCCATATTACTTTTCAGTTCAGCCTCACAAGGGAATCACACAGCCTCATCACTGTACTCCAGTGACTCTAATAGTTTTGCCAGCTGGAAGAAACAGAAGACACGTCACATAAAATGGCAGGGCATTGGATTAGCTGGCTATTTCTGTACCTTGTTGAACAGTGAAACATTCATTGTATATGCCGCAGAATTTCTGACAGAAGAGGTGGAATGAAAGCAAAGCAGAGTTGTTGTTTTTTTAATTGGATACCATTAAAAATCTTTTATCTATTAAATGTCTGTTTTATTTTACTTCAGCAACATATAAGCAACTTAAAAAAAACCCTGAAGATGATCATTTTAGCTACGTGGAGAGCTGAACCGAAATCAGCAGTGACACATTTATAAGTGTAGACGTGCTTTGGTGGAGAAAGAAATGTAATATCTGTAATGTGGATGGCAGAAGACATCAAAATGAATAGAGAAAAATTAATGCAATCATGCCAAAGGTACTTCAGGAAGGGGAAATTGAAGTAGAAAAGAGCATCATTTTCACTGGGCTTGACTAATGAATCTGATACACAATGCTGATAACCATGTGACCTTCTGAAGCTGTATGATTATCTCAGTTCTTTGCTTAAATGAAGGAAAATACAATTCTCTTTGTGTCCCTATTATTTGATGTTGTGTATTAATATTCTGCCTGTGTTTCCTTTACAGCGACCTTCACAGTGCTGGGCACTTCCCCTGAGCCTGGTCAGTTTTGTATGAGCCAGGCTGATAGCGTGAAGCCCTGTGGCTGTGCACCACTGAGGCATGAGTGTGGGAAGAGCCCACCACCACCACCACAGCTTCTTGTCCTGTGAAGAAGAAGGCTTTAGACTGAGCACTATGCCTGCTGTGGGCAGTTTTGGCAATGGAAAGATCCACACACGACGCAAACAGCACAGCCGGTTTGTCGGCAAGACCGGCCAATGCAACATCCATTTCACAAACATGGATGAGAAGTCACAGCGGTACATATCTGACATTTTCACTACTTGCGTGGACATCCGCTGGCGATACATGTTCCTGCTGTTCAGCTTGGTGTTTGTGGTGTCCTGGTTAATGTTTGGCTTTGCATTCTGGGTCATTGGCCTGCTCCATGGTGACATGGACAATCAAGGAAGGGACGAGAGTTTTGTTCCTTGTGTCATGAACGTTCACACCTTTGTGGCAGCCTTCCTGTTCTCCGTTGAGACCCAAACAACCATTGGGTACGGAGCTCGCTTTGTCACAGAGGAATGCCCAGCAGCTGTCTTCATGGTGGTCTTTCAGTCTATTATGGGGTGCATCATTGATGCCTTTATGATTGGCGCCATCATGGCAAAGATGGCAAGGCCCAAAAAGCGTGCAGAGACGCTACTTTTCAGCCACAATGCAGTAATCGCTATGCGTGATGGGAAGCTGTGCCTCATGTTCAGAGTTGCAAACCTAAGGAAGAGCCACATCGTGGAAGCTCACGTGAGAGCCCAGCTGGTGAAGCCCCGCTACACAGAGGAAGGCGAGTACATCCCCCTGGATCAGATCGACATGAACGTCGGATACGACAAAGGCACGGACCGCCTGTTTCTGGTTGCCCCGCTCACCGTCATACACGAAATTGATGAAGAAAGTCCACTCTTTGGCATCAGCAAACAAGATCTCGAAGCAGCCGACTTTGAGATAGTAATTATACTTGAAGGGATGGTGGAGGCCACAGCCATGACGACGCAAGCACGCAGCTCATACCTGCCCTCGGAGATCTTGTGGGGTCACCGCTTTGAGCCCGTCATTTTCGAGGAGAAGAACCAGTACAGGATAGATTACGCCTACTTTCACAAAACATTTGAAGTACCATCCACCCCTAGGTGCAGCGCCAAAGACATGGAGGAGAGAAAATTCCCAACATCTGCCGCCAACTCTTTCTGCTATGAGAATGAGCTGGCCTTCATCAGCAGGGATGAGGAGGACGAGGGAGACATGGAGAAAGAGCAGGACAGAGAGTGTCCATCTGAGTTAGTGAATGAGTCGTCATTTACCGAACACGAAACGCCCTCTCGTAGAGAATCTGAGATTTAACCTTTGATGCTTGTTTTGAACATCGCCACATGAAGTGACCTATGACTGTCATCCTGCTGATATGAGGACACCGCTGAGGCAGGTGGAGGACCAGCAGTACAGAGTAGTGAAGCTCGTCCGTGGACGTTTCAGGCTCTCCAGAGATGATCACTGAGTTTTATGGAAAAACAGCTGTCATGTTACAATTGCAGTTCCTAGTAATAAAATGCATGACAATAGCATAGTTTTGTATAAATATTTTGAGAAATGTTTCCCAGTCATGGCGGGACTATCTGTAGGTTCCTCAAATTTGCAGCGAGGTGTGCAGTGAACTTGACTGAACTTGAAGTTATTGTTTAGGAAACTAAACCTGGACAATACTTCTCCGAGCTCAACTGATAAAAACTAAAGTGCAAATCAAAAGTGGATGAGAGACAGATTTTCATTCTAAGCAAACGTAACACTTCTTTGAATGACAACAACATTAAATGCTCTTCATTAAACACCGTTAGCGACTGACTTGGCTGGTTGGCACAAATGCAGTTATGAGCACAAGAAAAGGTAGAGTTATACATATTTCTATCACAAAGGGGAAACAAATGATGTCACATCATTTGTAAGTTTTGTATATAGCAGGGAAAACTATTCATCTCTGTTTATTTCAGCCAGTGACAAATGTTGGATCTTAAATTTACATTTGAATTACTTGCATTTACTAGAAACTCAGTGGCATTACGAGTAGGAGTGAGACAAAATATGGATAAGGCAATATCTTGTATAGCTCTCCTGTACAGCTTGTTACATTGCTGGAAATTATGATAATCTTGGAGCTCCAAACTGTTTCCCCTGCTAGTTTGATTTACCCGGGACACCAAGTCATGACACTTCATAGTGTGTATTAAATTAAATTTATTGCAAGAAGCTTACACAGAGAAAGTGGTGCTAGACAGCAGGGGAACGAGTGGGATAATTAATTGAATTTAGAAATGTTTATAAAATCAATTATTCTTGTTATGTACTATATATTACAATATTGACACATAGAAACAAACTAACACCACATTACAGTGAATAAACACATGATTCCTTTTCCCTTTTTGGTTGTTTTCCTTTCTGCGCAGAACTGTTTTACTATGTATTAAGTATTCCAAGTATGCTGTAACCTGATATCACTTGTTTTCATTGCTAATATACCATTGAAGAACTAGTTTGCTCACTTCTGTTGGTAACTATTACTATCATTGTCAAACTTTCCACTGCTACTGCACACATTATGCAGTTTACTCTCATAATAGAAGCTCCAAACAAAGGCTCCTTAATTAGAGACAGTTCCCGATAAACAGGATCAGTTTTTCCAGGTTGGGACTATCGGTTTTGTCTGGCTAATGATTTTAACTGCTCTGCCTAGCTGCTTAATCAAGGTATTGTTAGTTTCGCGATCTGACTGAAAAGGCTGTGTCCAGCTGACTTTGTGAAGTCTTTAAAACAAGAAAAGGGTTCTTAAATATAGAAATTCTTGTGACTATCATGATACAAAGACTAAGGCTAAAAGCCTCAAGCCCAAAACGTGCACTCTCACAAGTTGCAGAACCAGTGCATAAAACCTTCTAATAAAGAAAGTGCATTGATCTTGTACATAAATAGGTATTTGTAACACTCAAATTCTAGGTCTGAGCAAAAGCCATCTATGAGAAAAAAGATCACTTCAGGGAATTATTAGACAAACACTTAAATCAGAATGAAACAATCCCAGCTACAGTATTTTGTGCTTAAAAGTTGGGGGGTGGGAGGGACAGAGTCCAACTTGCAAAATGGATACAAAACACAGTCCTGAATGCTTGAAAATAAGGCAACTGGACTCCTCTAAGCTCCTGAGAACATTTTGCCTATCACCCAAGAGGCTTCTTCAGTTTTAAAACAAGTGGTGGAGAATCTCAGGTATCTAACCCCTAGTATGGCTGTGCCCTTGGGAGTGGTCCTGTGGAAAGTATTAATCACAGTTATCCTGCTAGATCAACGACCACCCCATCCTCAGCAAGCCAGAGAAAAAGAAAAAAATATGCAGCATTGTTTGCTCTGTGGAGTATAAGTAGACTAGAGTGGAAGCACAATCAAATATACCTGCTTTCAATTAACCCAACAAAAGCACAGTCGTTGCCTCGTAGCAATTGTAAAAACACACAGACCCACAAATCCACTCCAAAATCAGCGCCGATGCCCCACAACAACTGTGGAGGTAGATTATAGTGCAGAACAGCCCATGTCCCCTATCACAGATTTCACTCCTCCATATAACTATGATAAGAAAAAGTAGAAGTTCTTTTGTTGAGGAAACGTGGCATAGCTTATAAACTACGATCAAGACAGAGATTATATTTTTATTAGTGGGCCTTTTGTATCCTCCACAGATTAAAAATGCAGAGAAAAGGCTTTTACAATCAGTATTACAGTAAATGTTGCAACTATAGCTTGGCTGGTGATGAAACTAGACCATGGAAAATGAACCACAGATATGCTAACATGCTAACATTAGCTTACAATGGATTTGATCTGAGCACGTCCTTTATTATCTTCTGCTAAACCAGGGACTGCACAAAAAAGATCATTTCTTTGGATGTTTGAACCCTGTAATAATGTAAAGTAAGCATGTTTGCTAGGTTTACCTAGATAACTTCACCTGGTGTTACTACCAAGGTCAGCAATGTTTCAGACATGCTTTGCTCACTTACAGCCCCTGAGCTACGATTGTACATTTCGCAGTTTGAGTCAGAACTTAGAAAACTCTCATTGGAAATAAATCTGTCCGTTCTTCTCAGAGGCAACAGACTATGAAAATAAAAATAAAACCGCCCACTCTTCTCCTTATAAATGTTATCCTGCAAATCAAAATGTCAACTTGAGCTGTGTGGATGTGAAAAAATATATTTAGAAATAAGCAAAGACTAATAAGATCTAACGACTCACTGGTTAAAAAAAACAAAACAAAACAAAACTTGAAAGTTAATTTTGGAGGGACCCCATTGGCAACAGAAGCGTCTAATTAAAGTCATCTGAAATGAAGCACTGTGCCATATGTGACCCATGGGACACAGAGTGGGCTAATACTGTGGCACATCTGAGCCCTTTATGAGGACAAATCCAGAAGGGGATGCCTGACACAACAACTATGTTTATATAAAGTCTGTTGATTCATAGAGTCTCAGATCAGAGGGGATTTTCAGAAGATATGTCATATTTTTTTCTGCAAAACAGGTATTTAGAGTAAAATCAGAACATTTTAATATTCACAATCAGTGCAAGCTAATCAAATCTTGTGCAAGATACCTTGAACTGTTTATTCATTGAGATTAATGAATGTGAAAAAAAGCTAAGCAAAGCAAAGTGACCCTGAGCGTCCCAGTTTTACTCTGACCTGCTCATCTGGTGGAAGACTACATGCAGGGCTAAAAAAAAGACATGATAACAGCCACTGAACAGATGCACTTTATTAATTTTTGTTCTGGTATTTAATCTATTTTTAACAGTCTGATGCTTTTCCTGAGGAGGAAATACTGTCTTAATCTTCCTTTTCGTCTTAATAAGAATAATAGGTCAGACTGTGTTTTATCTCAGGAGAGACAAATTAGTTTCCCCTCCATATTCATCAAACCAAAAACTCCATGTGGGTTAACTTAGGCGTCTAACTGCCATTTCAGCACATTCCAACACATTTGTATATCTCTATATATTGCTGACTCGCGCTGAAACTATCAGAATAGGTTTGCTCTAGAAAACGAATGTTGGTTCAAATGCACCAAGAGTTTGATCAAAGAGTTTTTCCATGTAAAACAGCAAAAAGTTTAATATATCTGTCAGTGTATTGTAAATACATTTTTTGCTTCTGATCTGTCAGGCTGAATGCTCATAATTATAGACAGAGAGATATATACACTCACTAGCCAGCTGTCCAGCTCTCTTAATCAAATGTCTCATCAGCCAATCACATTGCAGCCACTGGGGAAGAAAAGAACATAGCACGGTTGTTGATGTTGGTATGAGTCTTTCAGAAACTGCTCATCTACTGAGATCTTCCCACACAACAGAAGAAAATATTCAATGAGCTCCCTGAAAAAACGCTCTATTGATGGTAGAGGTCAGAAGAGAATGGCCAGACCGCTTCAAGGAAAGCATCATATAATCATTTGTTACACCCAAAGTATGCAGAAGAGCATCTCCAAATGCAAAACACGTGAAATCTTATAGCAGATGGGCTAAAGCAGCACAACGCCAGACTAGGTGCCGCTCCTGTCAGCTAAGAACAGGAAACCGAGGCTACAGATTGCACAGACTCACCACAATTAGACAGTGGAAGATTGGAAAAAGGTTATCTGGTCTTGTAATGTCAGAATCTGGCATGAACAGCATGAAAGCATGGATCCATCCTGCCTTGTTTGAACCATTCAATCAGGTGTTGATGGTCTAATGTTTCGGGTGATCTTCTGGTGGCAGGTGAACACACTGTTTACCTAATAAAATGGGGGGTGAGTGTAAGTTGGCACACGGTTTTATAAAAGTAAGGGATTGGAATTTTTAGTGTCTTGAGAAATAAATAAACTGGAAATACTCTTTTTGCCTAAAGGATTGAAATGACATCTAATGAACTGAACATCTCTGACCTCATTTTGCTCTTTTCCACTAAATGCATTTGAAGCCACACTTTTTTTGTTTCCTTGCAGAGTTTCGTTTGTTGTGTGAGACAACACCTTAAAAGTGGGAGATGCACTAAAAAAAAGAAGAAAAAAGAAAGACTCCTCCTCTCATTACCACAATAAAATTGTCTGATAAAGCCAAGCTTTCCTTCTTTTTTGCCCTTTGTGGTAGTCAGACACTAACGACATGAATAATCCTACAATAAGCATCTGATGAGTGCGTATGGTGTAGCATGACTGAGGAAAGTAAGTGAGCCGTTTGATAAGCAGAAAGGAATGGACTTTGATTTATGGCTGTGATTTGGTTTGAGGGTATCTGGTTGGGGTCAGAGGTTTCTTCTTTCGCTCTTATGCAACCAATCAGTCACGTCTTTGCATACACACACGCAAGACTTGGCAGTTCTTTTGGATTTCGCTGCCCTGTAACCTTGAGCACTTGTAGAGGGATCACATGCACATATACTCACACCACAGAAATCTAATGTAGAGCCTTCGTCACTGTTCCTGCTGTTGTTTAACAGGTTATTTTCACTCTCTTTAGCTCTCTTTCACAGTCACAGAAAGTCTCCACTGATAGAAAACACTCCACATTTGGTTAAAATGTGCAAATATTTTATTGCCCCTATGTGCTGGTGGTACCTCTGTCTAATCGTAATTCTACCCAGATCTACTTTTACTCAATTACCAGCTAATGTGACCTGGCATATCAGTGAGGCTGTGAGAAATATTAAACTCGTGGCAAACTGTTCTGTGTATAATTACATTTGACTTTCATGCTATTAGTGCCAAATGAAAGCACAATCTCTTACTTTTATCCGTCTGTATCCTCTGAGATGTGCTGTGTGTGATGGAAGGAGCACTGAGAATAAACCTGGGATCCTTCCCACCCACTCTGCACTGTTGTGGAGGATGAGAAGCCGTTGAGGGTCAGCCTTCAAACATGCAGAGTGGGTTGCTGAAAGGCAAATTCAGCCTTAATTGGACCAGCTCTATTCTTTACTTCAGCTCCTAGAAGGAGGTGGAGTGTGGAAAAAAGAAAATAACATGATGCAGCACTAACAGCTGCATTTCCGTTCCTCAAGCAATAACTCCGGACATTTTAGACCTAGATTATATTCTATAAAATCACGCATAGAGTTCAATTTGTGGAACTTACTAAACGCTGCAAACTCATTGTTTCTGGAGCTTTTGGTCAAGAAACAAACAAACAAAATAAAACTTAACCCCAAAATATGACACACTCTTTCTGTGCAAGAACATATATGGCATGGGTGCTTCTTAACACTTTGCTTCCTGTTCCTGTGTGTTCTATCTGTTGTTAAAATGCAACACATTGTTTTTAAAAAAGGTTAAATGTTACGAGACAGTATTTGAAACACGTTTAAAAAAGGCAAAAAACCCAGAAGGATTGCTAATTTTGCTAATAAGCCAAAAAGTGCCAAAAAGTCAAACCACTGCCACGGCTGCTATACCCCCTTACAAAATGCCCAGTGTAGATGAGTTAGTGAAACAACTAGTCTTATTGTGTCTTGTGATACAACATACCCCCTCTATACTGCTCAAGGGTGTAACCATCGATATCCTTGCATCTGTCCATTGCCAACTATTACATCTTGCACAAATCCAGCCGACTCGTCCAGCTTTCTGCACACTCTGTTCAACGTCTGTATACTCGTCACCACACCATGTCTATGTGCTAAATAGTATTTTGAGTTTAATCTCAAAACGGACAAATTCTTAAAAAAAATTCTTCTATGTGGCCCTTTTAGAGAAGACAAAAATAGCACTGTTGTTGCCTCCTCATTTCAGTTTAGTGGAGTTGAAAATGTTTAGGACAGGTTCAATAACAAAAACAGCCTGGAGCTTAACGTAGCTCCCATGTCGTTAATCATCACTTCAGAAAAACCTTAAAAGTTGATTTGAGGTCTCTGCATTTAGATCCTAGTTCAGCTTGATATAAATCCTAGTTAGCCAACGTTCATGTCCTAATAATCAGGCTCTGGGTAATGAGTCTTCACGTTGATAACGAAACCATTAAAGCTCTCGCTGGCCTTCCAGTGTCACTTCTAACCAAGACTGAACATGTCACGGAAACCAGCGTCTTCTTGCTATTATTATATTATATTGCAGCTTTTCCTTCCATTAACAGCAACACCGAGCAGCTAAGGCGGCGTCATGCTATTCTTTTGAAGGGTGTGAGCAGCTTAAAGGTTAGAGTAGTGCACTCGTGAACGTAACATAGCTGGTAAGAAAAACACCACCCTGTCTGGGAAAGACTGTGGGAGGAAATCAGGGCGTTTTTGACTGCAGTGTAAACTATGATCAAATTCTAATAGAGGCTGTGCTAAAGAAGCCTGCTTGGATATCATTATGTAATAAAGAAAAGGGGGAAAAATCTAAAATGTGAGAAATGTGACTGTACACAACAGGTGCAACCACACTGACCTGTCAGGAAACTCAAGCTACAGTTTGCACAGGCTCACCAAAATTGGGATACAAAAGTTTGGAAAAAATGTCACCTGGTCTGATGAGTTTTGTAAGAATTTAAGTAGCGTGAAAGCAGGGACCCATTCTGCCTTGTAGTTGAATCCATCTTCTAATGGCTGCTTCCAGTAAGATTTACCACAAATCAACTCAAACTGGTTTTGGTGAGTTCACAGTCACCAGATCTCAATCCAGCAGAGCATCTTTAGCATGTGATGGAACAAGAGAGTCACATCATGGACGTGCAGACAACAAATCTGCAGCAGCTGTGTGATGCTGTCATGTCAACGTGACATAGACCAAATTTTTGAGGCAAGTTTCCAGCACCTTATTGAATCTATGGCATGAAGAATGGAGGCAGTTCTGCTGACCAAACGAGATCCAACTAAGTTTAACAAGGTGTAACTAATAAAATCGCCAGTGAGTATATGTATACTTTCCTTCCTTCCACTGATTTTATTGCTAATTGTTGTTTTTAATAGTTGGGGAAACAAAAGCATTTAAACGGGCAGCACGGTGGTTAACACTGTTGTCGCACAGCAAGAAGGTGCTGAGTTCAATGCCACCATCAGGTCTTTCTGTGTGGGGTTTGCATGTTCTCCCAGTGTTTGCGTGGGTTCTCCGGCTTCCTCCCACCGTCCAAAGACATGCAGTTTGTGGGGATAGATTAATTGATGAATCCAAATTGCCCATAGGTGTGAAAGTGAGCGCGAATGATGATCTGTCTCTGTGTGTTGGCCCTGCGACAGACTGGGATAGGCTCCAGCACCCCCTGTGACCCTGAAAAGGATAAGCAGAAGCGAATGGAAATGTTTAAACCAGTCTTTATCAAAACATGATTATAATCAATAAAATTTTATACTGTCTTTTTTTAAATTCAGGCAACCAAACAAGTTATGCTGAGAACTGACAGAGGTCCAACCTAACCCTGTAACCAAGTCTCGACCCTAAAACATCTCTTGTTGCTAAAATGAAGACGAAAACTGTTGTTGCATGATTCAGCAAACATCCCCAGCAGGTTTAAACACAACTGAACCACATTCAGCATTAAGTGTTAACACACAGCCAAGGTTTGTATCAGTGAAACATACTACGGTTTTCAGTCTGGTCATCTGTGTCTGTCTCGCAGAGGTAACTTTGCTCATGGAGATGTTTACCCTCCAGCTGAGCACATCACTCAGTAGTACTTGCTGCTCCAGCCTTGATTCCTGCAGACATACAGTATTTGATTACAGCACGGAGCTGATTGGATTACAGGAGGCACTGACTCAAATACCGACAGCAAACATGGAGCAACTGGAGCGCTTCCTTCTGGGAATGAACGAGCAGAGGGACACCGACTGCTCAGTGCACACTGAGGTCAGGCTGGCTGAGACCTGCTGCTAAAGTCGAACACTGTCACCATCCAACAGCTATGAAACAATCATCCCATTAATCTCATTTGATGCACATGGTTGTTTGGTTATGTTAAAAAAAAACAACAGTTTTTCTTAACCTGAAAAATTTGACCTGCAGTATCGACTCTTTTTTGAATGAGTATTTGGGTGAGTTTTATACACTGTATGCACCCACCGTTTAATGTAAACGTTACTTATCCTCATGTTAGTTAGTAGTTCATTTGGTTGGCCTCTGCTTTTAAAGAAACTTCACCCTCAGCCTCCACCTTTGCTCAAATCAGGGAGGATGGGTGCAGCACACATGTAACTGAAGAAAACAAAGAAAAACAATCATGAATGCTCCTTAAAGGACCTTAAAAAAGTCTAAAGAGCTATTGCTCAAAGATTGGCTCCTATTGTGGGATGTCGACTTTTTCACATTGCTGAGCATCAAACTGTTAATGAGGTGGCTCGGTAAAATCCTGCGTTTTCAGTGTGTTATATCTCATAAACGATACAACAGACTTTGACTCTTTGATGAGGAACTTCTTTGCTGCCCTCCTGTGGCTTCTTAATCTTTCTACACACAGGGATACTGTTTGTGCTGTGCAGTCATGTTGTGTAAAATATAATTGTAAGTGACCGACTCGAGGAGACTTTCCTAAAAATACAATAAAACATAGCTTTAAATGAATGAATTTTCTGCATTAGTAGTTTTATTTATTTTTTACCTAACTATAAATGTTCCCATTTAGGGAAATGTCCATAATGTAGTAGGAGAAAATTACCAGGAAATTTTCTTCTTTTTAACTTTATTGATTTTTAATTTTTTTTGCAGTGAATCCAAAGCAGTTATTTACTTTTGTCAGCGATCATGTTGGTTAAAAAATAAAATAAATCTTCTCTGCAGCATCTGTGTTGTTTTAACAAGCACATGAATACACGAGCAAGTAGCACAAAACAAAGGAGGCGGTTTTATTATTAAATACATTTTATTACATAAATGACAATGTTGACTGACAGTGGAACATCACAGGTGTTTTAGTCAGGCGCACCTGCACAACAGAGCCATGCGTTTTTGCAGGTCCTCTCCTGAATCCTGTTCATCTGTGTGTGTTTATGTATTGTTCATTTGTATTTCTAGAATTATTTGATCTGACCAGACACAGACAGCCACACATTCACCCTCCTGCCTGACACACCCCCTCAACCCACTCCATCCGTGAGCCCAGCCCTCTGCAGAGGCCCTCCTCAGCCCCAGTTACACTGGTCTTCATCTGTAGTTGTCATAATCTCTGTGACCAGCCCGGTGCCGATGGTCCTGTTTCCGTCTCTAAGAGTGAACCTCTGGCCTTTCTCCAGAACCATCGGCTGGCGGAGAGTGAGCGTCAATGAGGTGTCCTCACCTGGCATCACCATTTCCTAAAGGAAAGTAAAAAAGAGCAAGAAAACCATCAGTTTCCTCTGAAATCCGTGTTTATAAATGCAGAAAGCAGTAAATGAGAGGCAACACCAGCTTTAATCACCACTCAATGCTTCAAACAACACTTGAAAGGTTTAAGATGTCTTACAACACTTACAACTACACACACAGACACACACCTTGTCAGCAGGTAAAGTGACCCTGCAGGCCATGTCCCAGGTGAGAGAAAACATGACGGGCATGAAGTTGGTGACAAACGGCTTGTGTCTGCCTCCCTCCTCCTTACTCAGTACATAGACCTGTAACACAGAGCGCACACAGACACACACAGCAGAGTTCCAGTTATATATAAACACGTACTACTGCTTATAAAACTGTGATAACTGTAGAAAACTCATGAAATTATTTTTTTTAAATCTCAATAAAAGGTGGTGCTATTCCTGATCTGTCCACTGAGTGTCACACTGCCCCAATTTAAATAATTAAAACCCTCTGTAGTCAAACTCTGTGGCTCTCACACCTGAGCTCTGACTTTCTGGTGAGGCATGATGCACCCTGGCTTGCACATCACCATCCCTCTCCTTATGTCCTCCCTCTTCAGGCCTCGGACCAGAGCGCCCAGGTTATCTCCTGCCTCTGCCCGGTCCAGAGACTTGTGGAACATCTCAATACCTGCACCCAAGAAAAATAAAAACAAACAAATCCAAATAAAGGGGATGCACACTTCAAGATACATTTCATTTGCAAACTGTCATGTTTTATCCATGATTTCATATCTTAACATCATAGGAGGTTCCTCACCTGTCACTACAGACTTGAAGCTGCGGTTGTGACCCACAAACTCACAGTCGTCTCCTTTCTTGATGACGCCCCTCTCCAGAGTGCCCGTCACAACCGTACCCCTGCCTGCAACACAAGCAGGAACCTTCAGACTCAAAGTACACGACGCTTTCGCTCTCAGATCAGAAACAGAGTCAGAGATCTGCAATCTTCTTACTGCTAATTGGTAAAATCACTAATGAGTTGTGCTACTGACGCTCCAAAGCTGTGACTGCATCATGACAAAATTAACTTTGAAGACGTCCTTGGTGGGATATGAAAAACAAAAACACCGTACAAATGTTTCTTTGGAGCTTTGCTGGAAGCTGCACTGTTCAGTACAGCAAAGCTCTGCAACATGTGACAAAACTGCACAATACATCACTGGAGCATCGCTCTCTATGGCAAAGTTGACACCCAGATTTTCAAGCTCAGGTCCTTTTGACTGATTTTACTGTTTGCATATAAATTTCTTTTATAAATTTCTTTAAATCTTTATTTGTACTTTGCCTAAAATATTTAGAATTGTTGTGCATGAAGACCGTCTGACAAAGTAACGGAGCCAAGGATGGTTAAAAATTCAGCCTTATTTCTTAAAAGAGTGAATCTTGATTTGGATGTTTAGATTTTTGGGGTCTGCATCCTGGTTTAAAAACAGTTTATCATTTTCTTTTGTTTTTCCATTTGCCTACAACTTTACATGATGCAACCAATGGAAATCAAGAGAAATCACCATTATTTCTACCCAACTAGCTTCAGACTGACAATATCAGATAGTGTTTTCTCCTACCTGGGATTGAATAAACCCCTTCAATGGGCAGAAGGAAAGGTTTTTCCAGCTCTCTTTTGGGCAGAGGAACGTAAGAGTCCACAATCTCCAGCAGTTTCATCACTGCATTCACCCCCAGCTCAGGAGCTTTGTTCTGAAATAGAGCGGGAAAAATCTGATTAAAACACATCACATTCTAGTTTGAAACTTGTTCTCCACCACTGAGGAAAATAAAATAAATGAAAATACAAACTTGCCTGAGGTCACCTCAAAATTTTGACTTGACAGCTTTAAAATTCAATTTATTTTCTCAGAAGCTGAATATTTGAGATCACCTAAAATTTTGACTTCTGGATGTCAAAATTAAATTGCTCTGAAATTTCTTTGACTGACAGACTGACAAAGTGTTTCTCCTCACCTCCAGAGCACAGAGTGCAGAGCCAATCAAAACGGGTGTGTTCTCGCCGTCGTAGCCAAACTCCGTGAGCAGCTCGCGGATCTCGATCTCCACCAGCTCCAGCATCTCCTTGTCCTCCACGGCGTCTGCCTTGTTTATGAAAACAACCACGTGCTCTACACCGATCTGCCGGGCCAACAGCAGGTGCTCACGTGTCTGAGGCATCTGGCCGTCAGTGGCTGCCACCACCAGAATGCAGCCGTCCATCTGAGCTGTGCCTGTGATCATGTTCTGAAAAAGAAAAGCAGACACATTTCTAATATGATCAAACAAACAGGCAGGATTACAACCTGGTAACATCAGGCTGCATCCAGGTAAAAAAAAAAAGGTAAAAAAAAAAAAAAAAAGAATACCTTGACATAGTCAGCGTGTCCAGGGCAGTCTGTGTGAGCATAATGTCTGTTGGCTGTGGTGTATTCTACATGCGAGGCGTTGATGGTAATTCCTCTGGCTTTCTCCTCAGGGGCATTGTCAATGTCCTCATACTTCTTGTAGCGGGCACCACCAGCATCAGCGAGCACTGGGGAGGATCGAATTGAGTGATAGAAATTCACCTTACAAAATTCACTAAACAAAGTTATTACACACATTAACACCAGACTGTGTCCAGACCGGTGTGACAGCAGCAGCTTGAGTGGGTCTACCTTTTGTGATGGCTGCCGTCAGGGTGGTTTTGCCATGATCGACGTGGCCGATCGTCCCGATGTTTACGTGGGGCTTGTCTCTGCTGTATGTCTTCTTCGCCTCCGCAGCGAAGGTTCGCCGGCTCAGAGGCACAGCACACTGCGTGACAAAGAAGAACCCAATAATTTAACCACTGCAAAAAATCTGTGCTTCGCAGCGTGCAGCATGCCGTTTCATGCAACTACTTACCAATTTGAAGGAGCTGTGCAGGAGGCTTGGTGAAGAAAGCTGAAGGGCTGAGAAGAGGGAATCAAAAAAAACTTACATAAAGAGTGACTATTTGGTGCCACAACACAATAATTAAAACATTGCCAAACATATTTAAACTATGTATCTTTCTAAAATGCGGAAATATGTATTAATTCTGTGTCAGTGAACATTTAGGTGTCCATGCCCTTATTTCCCTTTCAATCAGTGCAGTCGTGCCCTCACATAGATGAGATTAGCACTGACTGCCACACACATTTTTCCTCAAAATCTCAGCCAGCATGTCTGCACAGCTCCGGATGTATTGCACTCGCACCGGCCGTGATGCTTCTGTGCCATATAGAGCGCTAATAAAAAGAGTTTTGCATAAACCAGGCAGGTTATATCATGCTAACAGCTGCAGCTAACATTAATCAATTTTGAT
The DNA here is from genome assembly GCF_057382275.1 of Copadichromis virginalis. Lineage (NCBI taxonomy): Eukaryota > Metazoa > Chordata > Actinopteri > Cichliformes > Cichlidae > Copadichromis > Copadichromis virginalis. Next base: position 16,938,696 of record NC_140621.1, read on the forward strand.
GACTTTAGATCCAAAAAGGACGGCGTCACCTCTCTTTAAAGACTACCTATATCAGCAGTATGTTTTCCTTCGTTTCTGGTTACCAGGTGCTGATTTTAGTAATCATTCTTCATCCTCGGTTAGTCTTATTGTTAGCTAACCGTCACTGGTAACGTGACCTTGCTCTGCTGTCGGAAGACACAGCATCACATTTTATTTTCATATTCTTGTACTTCTAAATGTCCGAACAGTGTTTGATATTATGTATAAATCAATAAAGGTGGTGTAAATCAATTAACTGTCAGAAATGCAAGCAGAGTCACATAGTTTAAATGAATTAAACAATATTTACCGGACAAACACGCACGCAGCCCCACAAGCGCCGCCATCTTTCCTGGCTTGACAAACCTAAGACGATCGGAATTCAAGAAAATAATCTCCCAGCCCCAACGATGTCGTTCCTTTACGTACATGCACATGCGCATGTTTAAGTTGGTGCGTAAAATGTTCACATTGCAAAACAGTAACTATTAATGTAACTACTACTAATACTACTATTGTATGTTATTATATTAGACTAAGCAAAAGACTGAAACCCATTTAAAGAAAGTATGAGTTATGTAGCTAATATTAAAAAAAAAATTAAGAGAGCAATCCCAAGTAACCTGAACTTAATGTTTGTTAATAATATGTTTGCTGATATCTAAAAGGCAAATATTATTTTTTACATTCATTATTAAGGTGTGTGTATTTTATAACAGATATATAAATAATACCAAACATATCGCAATCGATATGCCTTAGTTTCTTCTGACACGTTTCTTCTGGGATTTGCATATATTTATTTTGACGTAATTAATTCTCTTTGTAAATTGTGCGTACCAGCGTTACTGGATTACCGTAACTATACTAGTATAGGAAAAAATTGCGTCTATGAATTTTTAAATATTGAGGTAATACTGTCAGTCAGATGTTCAGCATTATAATTTTGAAAAGCTGACTTTAAAGCAAAAAATGGAAAGTCTAAAATGACGTTGATTTGAGAGCAAAGAGTATCCAAAAATTACTTTGCTTGCCCGTTTGGTTTAGTTTTTACGGTAAAACATGGCGCCCCCCTTGCCACTCGTGAGCTCTTGCTCGTGAGATGAAGAGCTAGCTAGAACGTTCCAGCGCTTCACGTTTCTGTGTTTATAGAGGGAGAGAGCTGTATTTGAGCTCAGAGAGAAACTTTGTCTGTTACCTTTACGTTGATTTTGAGTCAGTTTAAAGGTAAGTGGGCAATAATACCCTTTGTTATAAGAGGCTAGCAGCAGGTTTTGCATTATTAGCAGAGCTGTATGTTTGTAGTAAAGTATGATCCTGGTATATAAACTGTGGGGCTTTACCTGGTACCACTGCTAGTACACTTAAATTAATCTGAGGTTATTTTGAAATATTCCTTTAGTTGTCTTGTTGATTTTTTTTTCTTTTCTCCACTTTACCCTTTAGCTGTTAACACCATGTCAGAAGACAGGCAGACCAGGAGACATCCCCAGAACCTCCAAGGGGTCCTTCAGCTCGCAGTGGAGGCTGGATCCGCTGCAGAGGGTCCTGCCCCTCCTGAACCCATGTCAGAAGAGGTACGTACTTGTACCCTAAGCAGGATCAGGCCAGATGACCACACAAACTGTTGGGTGTCGACTTTGTAGCTCACACCAGGACACACATGCTTGTAGCATAGCTTCACAATGTGGCTTTGACAGAACTACGGCTTAAATAAGTAGAATGAGCAACTAGTCAACTAAAAGCCTTATTTGCATGAGGATATAATAATAATATAGTAGAGTAGATCCAAAAATGATAACAACAACAATAATAAATATTTTTGTTTTTACAGTAGCAACATGTGTTGCTCCGCTTTGCAAAACATCCCACCATAAACTATTGATATATCACATTTTCATAGTTTTCAGAGTGCTTTGAGAGACAAAAGTATAATACTGCATTCAAACAGAAAGCCGGACATTGTGGCCAGAAATGAACAGGACAAAACTGGATCACAGAAAACTTTTAATTTAAGTAGTGAACAAGGTATAGAAATTATATCAATCAGAACTGCTGGCAGCCCCCCACCCCACTTAGTCCTCAGTATTTTGGTAGGAAGGGGATATCTTTGACAACACTTTTAAATTTGATAAGTAAATAAATGCCATTGCCATCAATGATGTTCTCTCTTAGCTTGATTTATCACAAATGTTTTTATTCAATTGTCAGCCAATAACTGATACTACTTAGGGGCTTGATATCTTAAACCTACAGTGCTATGTATACTGTTAATTTGCTGTAGATAGTTTTTCAGGCGTGCTACTTCCTCTTGTGTCCTCCCTTTGTGCAGTTTCCGCAAATTCAGGAAACCTTGCACACCATGCAGCTCTCTGGGAATGACCGTGTTGGCTCTAAAACACTGTTTCAAACTATTAAAAACTTTGACATTTTTTTTTAATTTCAATTAAAGAAATTGTAACAATGTTTAAAGATAAAATGTTAAACTGTTTTTTGCTAAGTTTTCTGTCTTGTGTAGACACAGCAATGGCCTTGTCTCTTAAGTTTGATGCCTTTTTTGTGCTTGAATGTCAAGTGGTTCAACAGACAAACAAAGAAGCATTCTTCTAAAAATGGTCAGGTAGAAGGACTGGACTGAAAGTCAGTTTTTAAAAAAAGAAGCCAATGTTGAAAGAAAAACTTTGAAAGACCTTTGGAAATCCTGGAGAGTTATTGCTCAACTATTGCTTAAAAATTCAAAGAAAGTCTTTCTTGGAAGTCAAATATAAAGAAATGAGGAGTGACTCAAGACTTTCGTACAGTAATATATAATTGCACATCACTTGAAATCTCATGTGTCTGAGTAAGACACTGATGTCCACATACGTTATTTTTATTTTTTTTCTTAATGCGTGCTTGGAGGTATCACATCAGAGAATTTGAATTCAGCATGACAAACTACTTCAGGCTCTTTTTTGTGCCTTTCTTCCAGAGGAAAACATGGCTGAGAGAAGCTCTTACAGAACTGTGCAAAGGGCAGATGGATGAAGTGGAGCAGATGAAGCAGTGCTTGGCTGTTCTGTGCAAAGAAGGAAGTGAAAGGGAGAGGGGTGGAGAGGAAGATAGGGAAGATGATGATGAGGACTGTGAGCGGGAAACGGCCTTTGAGATGCTGTCCGAGCTGTGTGAGAATCTGGACAATGCCAGAGGTAATAAATGGTATTAGAGCAGAGGGCACGCTAAAGACAGCGTGTGTTCACTGTACGCTCACTGCATCCTGTCCTCTGCAGACCTGATGACCCTTGGTGGGCTGGAGTTGTGCGTCTCCCAGTATCTTAATCATGCTCAAAGTGGGTTGAGGTGGCGTGCTGCCCAGCTCATTGCCTCCTGTGCCCAGAACATGCCACAGCTGCAGTTCCACTTGCTTAGCATCGGGGCGCTGCCGAAGCTTCTGCAGCTGACAGATTCTGACCCAAACCCCACCGTCAGGGTGAAAGCTCTTTACGCTGTCTCATGTGAGTAGAGCCATAATGCACGCATGCTTCAAAACTGAGCTTCATGACAACAAGCCTGCAACCAATTGCTGCACATCAGTCATTTCACATACATGATCCAGAACCTCGGATTGTCCATGTGACAGTCTGCGAATTTTAGTGCGGTCAACAGTTGGTTCCCATAGTTGATGTTTTAGATGGACAGGCTATTCAACAGCTATTTTTAGTGGCCAGCCTCCCAACTGTATCGCCTGTGTTTATGATATTGTTATATCTCATGTTTCCTGTCAATTCAACTTTAAGCCTAAATTATCTGTTGCTTTCTTCTTTAGTGCCAAATGACACATGGCACCGTCTTTTTGTCCCAGCTCTGTGCTTCACAACCCTCAACAAAACTGTGTCCTGTCGTAATCATAGGTCTGGTTCGAGAGCAGGAGGCAGGTCTCCAGGCCTTCCTGTCCCACGATGGATTCTCAGTGCTGATGCGAGGCATGCAGTCAGAGAACGAGAAGCTCAGAACCAAGTCGGCTTTCCTGTTGCTCAATCTGCTGATGTCGCATCCCGAACAGAAAGGTATGGATGGGAAGGACATTCAGACAGGATAGCGCTGTAAACCTGCACCAGTACCAATACAACACTTTGTAGCCTTTTATTAAGACACAACATGGTTTAATAATGTCTCTAAAAGCTTATAGAGACACCTTTTCTGTGGAAAATGAAGATATTTTATTTGCAGCTTTGCTCTTCATCCATGATTAGTCGCCAATATGGCAAGTTCTGCAGTTAAAGGGTAAAATAACATAAAAAGTTTTTAAACGATTTTTTTTAGCAATTAAATCTCGTGTTAAAACTTTTATACTTTCTCCCTTTTAGTTTTATCCTTGCAGTATGTGTGTTTCTCACTGATCTTGCTACCTTTGTCTGGGGAAAACATGGAAAAACTATTTTAATCTTAACTACACATACATAGTAGACCATAACAAGAAGAACTACAGCAGATTTTTTACTTTGGATATTTAATTGGTTTACTCTTTAAACATCTATCTAAAGTTTTTGCAAGCTTTCCTTAAAAATGGCTTGACTCAATATAAACTCAGGCATATTCCTGATTATTTCCCCCCGCAGACACGCTTGTTGCCATGGGTATGGTACAGCAGCTGGTATCAGTTCTCCGTACACCGCATTCACCCGTCCATGAACATGTGCTTGGTGCCCTTTGCTGGTAAGAAACATTCATTATGATACTGAAAATCTGACATTATTTCATGGATGGTTTTAGTAACTGTACCCGTCCTTGTTACTGATGGTGGTGTAGTCTGGTCGAAGACTTTCCACAAGGGCTCAATGACTGCAGGAATCCTGCTCTGGGCCTGGAGGAATTACTCAGACAGAGATCCAAAGAGCTCCAAGGCAAAGAAGAAAGTCAGGTAATTCATGTGCCTGAGAATCAGATCGTAAAACTCGATAGAAATGTTGTGATTATGCTACAAAATTTCATTTCAGTCATGAAATGTGTTTTTTCCATGTAAAACTAGAGGTGATTGTGGTTAAAGGCTAACTAGTTGTAAACAATAAAGAGATATATGACTGCTTTTTTTTTTAAGTTTAAAAGATTGAAAATTAAAAAAATAAGCTGAATCTTATTTTTCTTCCTCTTAAAGTCACATGTTTGTTTCCAACAGGAAGAACTTGATTTCTGTGAGCGACTCAGGGTTATGTGTTTCTCCAGGCAGCAGTCAGATGACACTGGGATGGATCGTTGATTTTTTTAATTCTTTCTTTGTTTGCTTGTTGTTGTTTTTTTTTACCCTGACATGTTTTGGCATCAGTATGAAAAGATAACAGAACATTCATGAGCTGGGACATGTTTTTTGTTGTTGTTGTTGTTGTTTGGTCTGTTAAGACAGTTGCACATGATCCAGTACCTGGATTTCACTGTGTAAATAATTGTATTGTATATTGTAATGTATAAAACAACTATTTCAGTCCAATGTTTGCCATTCTTAATATCTTAACTGTCATCCCAAGCATCTCCATTAAAGGTAGTATGTATTTTAATTGGCAGAACACAAATGCTGAATTTAGTTAAATCTATTTTATTTTATTATAGTATGCTTTACTTTTACATTTCCTGTCTCTTTTCAGTTTTTCTTGAAACAAAACTCCCAGTTGTTGACATAATATTTATTACTGTTAATAAAACATGGGATTGCGTGTATAAACATACAGTATAATGAGCAGTTCACATCATGCCACCATATGCACAATCTACATGTAAACATGCATGTCAAAGAAAATATTTTGATCATTAAATCACAGAATATAAATATTATAAACTGAAGTTTACTGAATGTTTTTCCATTTCATTTGGAAATAAATTCTTTCATTTTTAGAACATTGCAAATTGAATGTATTTCCTTTTCTTTGTTTCTTTCTTCTTCTTTTTTTAACCACTTACAACAAATATTTATGGAAATGGAGAGCTAATGTAGTACAAGCTTTTGGAGTACAACAGGGATACTGGTTAGGACCTCTTCCATTTTGAAAACTCATCCGTGTCCTCTACTGCTTGCATGTCACCCACAGCGATTAGAAGCTGTGCCAGATAATAGGTCACCATTACAACAGTATTACCGTGCTGCATTGGTGCCACCACCTTAAAAACTTGCAGAGACAGCGTTGCGTCGGATACCATGAAGCTCAGACTTCCCAAAAGTGTTGCTACATTGCTAGTTCTAGCTGCTAATAGACCCATTAGAGTAATTAAGACAAAGTAGACTCCAACAGCTGGAGTTAGCACTTCAGAGTTTGGGTCCTTTTGCAGAAATGGAAATAAAAATGTGTAATAACCTCCTCCAACCATAAACAGGATCAGATAGAGAAAACGGCTCCAGCAGGAAGAGGAGTTTTTTGTGTAACGACTGGACAGGAAGGAAACTGAGTACAACAGATGAGCCACAGCAAATGCACCCATTCCTGAAACAGATATTGAGGACATAATGGGCATGTGATTTGCAATTTATGAATCCTGGAGTGTTAAATTTACTCTCTGAAAGTAACTATTACAAATACTTCTTACAATAATGAGGCATGTGCGAGCAATAGACATTTCATAAAAGAAAAAAATGCTCAATTTTTTGAACTCATCCACCACCAGCGCTTACCATGCAGGAAAAGCTCAGGCCACACCAGGCAGCAGTCACCAACAGCAGAGAAGACCAGTCCTCCCACCACACCTAGGACACTCTGACCTCCATTCCAGCTCAGCACCACTGCAGCCAATAGGAGTACTGGTGCAGATTTGACACCTGCAGACATGATGGACGGGGGCGAAGCAGGAGTCCAAAGGTAGAAGTACAGAGCTGCAGACAAAAAGAAAGGCAAGAGAGACAGAAAGAGAGCACAGGACTGATAGAAATGGACGAAAAGAAAGAAAAGGGAGAGATGCATCAAGTTTTTGTACAGAAGTAGATTCAAGTTATGATTTCAAACATCTCCTTTCCATCTGGTTTCACTAAGCAAAGTGCTGCTAGAAATAAAGAAATACTGGCTGTAAATAGAGGTGAACTGTACCTTATTTCTCCTCTGCCGCCTGTGATAGGCGTGAGTCTCAAGGATGTCCATCTTCTCTCAAACAGCACTGCTGTGGGCAGACGTCTCAGAAGGATAAAAGTGTCTTTACTGTCTTGTTTGCCAGCGATCCTCAGCTCCAACGATCCTCAGCTCCTGTACCCCTCGCCTTGAACCTCTGTCGTGTCTTTCAATCTGCCTGCATTTCATGTCGATGAACTTTAGACCGATCCTCACTGTCTGATTGCGCTCTGATAATCAATTCGCTCCCTGTTTTGAGTTCTGCTGGTCAAATTGCTCACCCTTGACCTCACCAGCAGGATTACGTTGGTGACATCAGCACAGAAGGAGCAAAGTTGAACTGTGCAGGTGTTATCACTGTGAAATGTAAACTTTAATATCAGGAAACTGACAAAACCTGATGATTGTTGTTGTTGAGACTTTTTTATGTCTCAATGTTTCATAAAACAAATGTGTAAAAAAAAAAGTTCATTTTACAGGAAAGGATTGGATTCTTTGATAAACAGCTGTAAATTTGTTATAACAATACTGGGGGGTTTTTTTGTGGCAACTGTTCAAAAAAATGTGGATGGTTATGAAAAACACGCTATGCCAAAGCCCCATCCAGTTTCCAGTGCTTCACATTTAAAGTAAAGGAAAGGGCTCGTTTGCTCATAGATACTGATGAATATGACACATTTCTTTTGTTTGTGATCAAAGAAAGTATGACACACATTCTGACATAGAAGAAGAATAAAATGCTTTGTATGTTGAATGATGTTCAGTGCTCGTCTTGACTGGATTTTGTTTTGAAAATTTCAAACAATTACATTTTTCTGAAGCTGAGATTTAAGTTCAAGCAGATGGAGGAGGAGCCCTGCGTGTAATAATTTCACAGAACTGCAACAATGATTAACTACAGGCTACTCTGAGTCAAACTTTGTGCTTTGCCTGAACACAGTTCTTGCAGCTCTGGGCTGGTTATTGAAATTCAAGGTGTGGGACAACGCTGGAGGGGGTGTAAGTTTACTGGGTGTATAGAGTAATAAATGCAGTAACTGTGCAAGAAGGGGTTGATATCAGGTAGGGCTTAAGGTCAATATAGACATGTATATGTGTGCATGTGTATTGGTTTGCTTTGCGACTGCACTCTGGGCTTTTATCTGCTTTGTTTGCTTCCTTTGTACAGCTATGGCGACCGATTCTTCCTCTTTAAGGATTGGAGTCGTAGGATTTGGACATCTAGGTCGGAATTCCCCTTTTAAATCCCAGGCAAACACTCTTTAAATTGCTGTATATTATTTCCTGAAAGCATGTGCATGTGTGTGTATGTGTGTGCAATTTAGGTCAGTACCTAGTGGAGAGGATCAATAAAGATGGACCTGCCCTCGGTTTGACTCTGGGTTTTGTCTGGAACAGGAATTCTGGCAAGCTCAGTGGTTTAGTCCCCTCTGAACTCATACTCGGGGATCTATCGTCCTTTGCAGAAAGGTGCAAACATGTGCATAAGCATTAAAAACCCACGTGCACACAGCATGATTGTTCTGTGCACACGTGTTTTTATGTATTAAATCAGGAACGCTATAAACGTACTGTATTTATCTTCGGGAATTTCCCTTCTGAACTTTGAAGAATAATCATTGTGTGTTTTGCAGGCGATGCGATGTGATTGTTGAGGTGTGCCATCCTCAAATAGTTAAAGAATTTGGGCTCCAGTTTCTGTCTCAGTCTCATTTCATGGTGAGCTACTTCTGATTTTGCTATTTCAGTGAAACAGCTAGTACATTTCTTTGTTTGTTTTTTTGATAGATTCTTCCAATGTTATATTTTATTTATAGTACTTGACAGATTTTATTTTAATTGACTGATACAGTTTGATTTAAATCTGTCATTTTTATGATTTCATACCATTAAATCATTATCAGGCTGAACCACTGATACGAGGCAGAATGGGTCCATCCTTTCATGTTGTTTACAACAAAATTGGACCCTACCATCTGAATGTCACAGCAGAAATCAAAACTCATCTGACCAGGCAGCATCTTCTTTTGACTAATTTTGGTGAATATGTTCAAACTGTGGCCTCAGTTTCCTGTTCTTAGTTGACAGGATGTGGTCTTCCGCAGCTGTAGCCTGTCTGCTTCAAAGCTGTGCATTGAGAGATGCTCTTCTGCATATCTTGGTTTTAACGAGTGGTCAGTTGAGGTACTGTTTCCTTAAGGTACTGTGAGCGTACATAAAATGGACAGAATATCATGTCATTCGACTGTAAACAATCGCCATCTCGGTCCAGCTGAAGGTTATTAAATGTTCTCCTCCTTGGAGAAAAGTCCTCCACTGTCCTCTTCACGGACCCCTCAAAAGTATTTGACTGTTAAGCACAATTCTTTCTCACAAACTACTCATTCCTCACATAGAGAAACAAACTGTTAATGTTAATCATAACTTTTACTCAACCATCAGAAATAGGATGGCAGAGAGAGCATCTGGCTATTTAAATTGGCTATTTGCTTTGCAAATAAGGAAAATGCTCATTTCTATACTTCAATGTTCACTTTTTTGCAGACAATAGTCTTTCATATGCTTCAGGATTAACCCCAGCAAAGTCTTAATTCACCCTCATCTGTTTTTGATACTTTCCAATTAACACTTCTCAGTCACAGACTGGATTTAAATGCATAAAAGACCAAGCACATGGTATCTCCACTGCAGCTGTGACTATGAAGCATTCTGCAAATCACATTTTAAATATATCTCCACATTAATGTTTGAAGAGTTTCGCATGTACACGGGCGTTTGGTTTGATAGCGTTTGCTTTGTAGATTTAAATTCAATAACAGGTTCAAAATTCAGAGTCGACAGACGGTCATCCTAACCCACAAACACTTGAGAAGTCAACGACACTTCATCATTTGTTTTGCACCTTTGTTTTTCGTTTTTTTCCTCCTCTAGGTGGGCTCTCCATCTGCCCTCGCTGATCCTGATCTGAACCAGAAGTTGAGTCAGGCTGCTCAGAAGTATGGCAGGACTCTCTACGTCCCCAGTGGTGCATTATGGGGAGGCCAGGACATCCAGAGGCTGAATGACAGTGGGAAAATAAAGGTAAAACAAGGATAGTCCAGTGTTTAAAACCATGGAAATGAACATAAGCGATTTAATGTTGCTTTTTCCTTTCATGGTTTATTTTTAGGCTTTGTTCATCAGAATGTCCAAGCATCCCTCCTGCTTTCGGCTGACAGGAGACGTCCTCACTGACTGGACGGAGGGAGAAGGCAGGCGTGTTTTGTTCAGAGGCTCCGTTGCAGAGTTGTGCCCACTCGCTCCTAACAATGTGAACACCATGGCAGCAGCAGCAGTGGCAGCAGGGACACTGGGCTTCACTGGTGTCCAGGGAGAGATTGTGTCAGATACAGCGTGAGTGCTTCTAAAAGTCGGATTGTTTGTTTGAAACCATCCTGCCTGCATCTTCCAGCTTCATGTACCTTCATGCCGCAGGTTAAGAGACTACCATGTGGTGGAAGTGGAGGTGACTGGGCCTGATGGTTTCTCAGTACACACAGTGAGGAGGAATCCAGCCAAACTCGGGGCTGTTACTGGCAGCGCAACTTACAGCTCTTTCTGGAATAGTTTACTCAGTAAGTCCTAAATGACTGCCAAACACTTTCTCAGTGAATCTGATGTAAAGCACTCTGTGTCACCCTTTTAAGGTATCTATCATGTCAACACAAACACCTCCAAATTGTACTTAAGCACAGCAAACTCCTTAAAGTAGTTATAAACAGGGATGAAATGCTCAGAGCTATTTTTAGACCTGGTGCAGTGGGCCTTGTGTTCCTCGTGGTGCAAGACAATGCCTGACCTCATGTGTGCAGAGCGTGCAGGCAGTTCCTGGATGATGAAAGCGGTGGTGATTTCATTTTTTGTTGTAATTTTAAATTCAGGCTCCAAATGATTAATGGCTGGTTTCCGGTGACCGTTGTTGAATCATTTCGCTCTCACTCAATTACTCATATTAATATCTTATGTGTGGTTTAAGTGTTTCATTAATTTATTCCATAATACACACACACACACACACACACACACACACACACACACACACACACACACACACACACACACCACTATTACAATGGTGAGTGCTCATATTAAAGTATAAAACTGTAAAAGTATTCAGTTTTACAGTTTTTTCGATGGCTTTTTATGACGCTAGTAAATGCACATATATTTATTATAGTCATCTCCAGCACATGCACCATGAGAATAAAGGATTTCAAACCCATGATGACACCTGCTGCTCAAAGCTTTCCTTTCCAAGAGGAAAAGAAAGAAAGAAAACTGGCTCACAGATGCCCTTAAAGGCCCTAAAGGAAGTTTCTCTTAGTTTATGAACTTGGGAGCTGCGCCGAGGCCAAACATAAGATATATGGGGATTATATTAAGTGTGATAGCATCATAGGTCCTCTTTGAGTGTGGAGTACGGTGTGTTTCAGTATGTTTTTCATGTGAAGACTCAGATTTTTACATTCTTGTTTTTCTCAGTTTGCAAAGGTCACGGGGGCAGAGTTTACCTGTGCTGAAACAGCCAAGCACTTTGGAGGATTACCTACAACGGAAGAAGAGGATTCACTGCAACATTTCAGCTGATCTGAATGATTTATGAAGGAGATGCTGTGTAGATAAGATCAGTATGTTACAAAGAAGCAAATCTTTGGATATATTTGTTCCAATAAACTGCACAAACACAATGAAAGAAGAGCCCGTTACTGTTTATAAAACACCAAACAGGTGTATATAGATATTTAAATTTTATTATATGTTCATCTGGTGCAAGATTGTGAGAAATGGAGTGATAGTGACAGTATACGGCTGGCAAAACCATTTCCTTTTTTCCAAAACAAATACTCAAGACATACAGTAGCTTGTTTTTCAGCCCTTTCTCTCTGTCAGGTCTTCTACCTGTAAACACAGTTTCCATCTTAGGACACAGTACCCTTTCCCCTCTGTCTTACCTCTTTTCATTTCACAAATAAATACTTGCTGAAACAGGCGAACCAAGGAATAATCTCCACACACAAGCGCGCACAAACACAGTAGGAGTACAGTGGACACACTGTGATACTGTAAGGCACACAAACAAAATGAGAACACACTCACACACAAGGCGATACCATTCTCCGAACGAGAGCGTTTTCAGCATTATCAGTGTGTGCTCTTCATTTTGTTTCTATTTTGAGAGGTTATGCAAAAAACAAGGCGCGTGAAAGAAAGAAAAGAAAAAAAAATGCTACAAAAAGGTAGAAAGTCAAGTGTGAAGCACTGTATGGTTGTCACATCATGTGGGGCACGAGTGAAAACGACAAAAAGAACAGATGCTCTTTCTGGCTCTTAATGCATAATATTGCTATGTGGGCTTTTTCACAGGAAGCTTCCCGTTTTGAACTTGTAGAGATGGTAAGCTGGTAAAAAAAAAGGAGAGATAAGCTGTTCTCCCAGCCCTGACCTACGTTTGAATGAAGTATAAAATCCGACTCCACAGTTTGCTGTTAATATTAATGATCCTCTGTTAGATCCACGTTACTCACTGTTAGTATTCTACAAAAATCCAGCAATCCTGATTTGTTTTCCTATGTGTTGATCTGTCAGTTAACCTTTTTCCTTTTAAGTTGCTGCATTTACTTCACAAAGCAAACTACCGGTCACACTGCTGGTGTAACTGAAACAATACCAAAATATATCAAACTGACAGATACTGTTTTTAAAAATTCTGAGGTACGCACAGGTTGGGAAGACACTGACAGTAATGCATTTTGTCACAACATGCCAATATTAAATTCGTCACACGCGTTCACGCAGCCACAGTCGTCTACACGGACAACTTGAACCACAGATAAGAGTTTCACTAGTGAGGTTTAGCAGTAGTGCGTCGGTCTCAGTTTTTCTCGCTCGTCACCTCGTCGCCATTCCCGTTGGCCCCGATGATGGCGATGGACTTGTTTTTCATAGGCAGCGTGTAGGGCTGGCGGATGTTCACCTTGTCCTTTTCGGCCTCCAGGTCCTCGTCGTAGCACTCGTCATCTTCGTTGTCTTCAGCCTCGCTGTGGTGCGGGGAGGAGTGGCGGGACAGGGCTGGAGATGGTGGCACTGAGGCTGGTCGGGGGTAACGGAAACCGGCGGTCTGAGGACAGGAGTGAAAGTATTAAAAACATAAACAGGAAGAGGACGCTTCAAGAAAAAAAAACAAAAACAAAAAAAAACCTCACATTTGTTTTAAATACTGTGTCTATTAAAAAAAAATACAAGTTAACTTACTTGGGCTGTATCCTGAGGTTCATATATGAAGGTGTCAGGGAAGGCTTTAGCCAGGGCCATGTGGCGGGCAGCTATATAATACTAATGAAGAAAAGAAGGAGAAATTAAAAATAAATAAATAAATAACTGTTGTAAAGATTTTATCTGTGAGACTCGTTGTTGCAAATAGTAGAGAAATACACAAGAAACTCCAAAGAAGGAGTTTCTTTCAATAACTAAAGAACTTTAAGTAAAATCTAGAGCAAGGATCTCAAACTGATGTTAGATGGTGGGCAACACACAGCCCACTGAGCTCAAGAAGGCCGACGAGTGAAACTCTCCTGTCTGTCAGTCTAAAGAATTTTAATTACACATTTAACTCCTGAGACATAAGAAAGAGAAGTGCAATTTCAACAATACATCTCGTGATAAACAAAAGCCTGTCAGTGCGTCTCTTTGGATTAAACCATAAGATATAAATGTGCAAAATCACAGAAAAAGTTCTGTTCATTCATTGTGTAGACTGTTCAGTTTTGTTTTTTTAAATGTGAACCAAACGTAGAAGCATACATTTCTATAGTAGATAGTTCCTTGTTTTTTCTCCTTTTGTCATTTAATTGTTTATATATTACTCAATTACTTTTGTAGTATGAATGGCCACGGGGAGGACTTTAACAGCAGGAAAAGCTCAAAAATGTATGCCCCCCTTCACATTTTCCAAACCTGCCAAAAAGGCTGAACTGGAGCCTTTGGCCTTATGTTTGACACCCCTGATCAAGAAGGAAAACAACAAAGACAATGAAGGCCGAGGGGTCCAGAGATGTGCAACAGGATTTGTAATGTTACCCTGCCGAGGTATTTCCAGTCCAAGAGATCGCTCAGACGCTCAGTGCGGTTCCTCTGGATGATCCGTTGGCGGCGGCTCTGCTTGCAAAACTGGAACAGGAAGGAAGTGAGCTGGTTACATGACTCGTCCACACCCCGACACCTGCGGTCCAGGATGTAGATACCTGCAAAGCGAAAAAGCAGCAGTTTTTCCTGATTATCTTAAAAAGAGGACTTCTTTTGAAAAACAGTAGAATTTAGAAGAGAAGGCATGAAGATGCACCATATGCCGTTGGGTCTGCTATGTGTTCCTCCATGAAACAGCCAAAACCTGACAGGTTAGTGGAGATTGATGGAATTCCCATGACAGTGCACTCAGCTGATAAACAGGGAAACAATAATTAGTACTTTTATATTAATACACACATAGATGCATCTTGTCAGCATGAATGAATCATACCAGGTGTGTAGCCCCAGGGCTCATAGTAAGAGGGAAAGACGCCAAGGTGGCAACCTCTTACAAACTCCTCGTAGTCCATTGGAAGAAGAGGAGAGGTGGATGAAAGGAACTCGGGATGGAAGATAATCTAACAGATGAAGAAGAAATTCAGTGTTACAGACAGATAGGGCACACTGCCAGAACCAGCAGCATGAGGGGTAATTCAGATTGAGGAAAAAATAAAATTACAGAATCATGCTCACAACACTTTTTTCTTTCAGGTGTGACTATGATACCTCACAAACTAAAAAAAATAAATCAAAATAAATTAACAACTTAAATCCCAGAAAGGCGACAGGGAATCTTCCAGCGGTCACCTCCTGCCACGTGACCTACCTTGACCCGGTCAGCAGAGCTGTTGAAAAGGCCAATGCGGCGAACACAGTTGAGGATGGGGTCGCTGCTGTCCTCCAGCATGTTGTGAGTGCAGATCGGAGGCTGGCACTGTCTCTGAGTGGCAAAGATGGCGCGCTTCATGATAGTGAAATCCTCTTTGTCCAGCATCTTCGACACATCTGGCAGCTGCCCACTGAAGAAAAAGCTCGAGTTAATGTTAAAACGAAACTCACAGCACAAAAAAAACAAAAAATCAAATAATTAGCAGGTTTGAATTTAATAAAACCAATAAGATTTCAACATTTTTACAAATTCAGGTATATCCAAGTTTAATGCATAACTTTATTGGGGACTATTTATTAGGAGATATTTGTTGTAATAAGCTGGGTGTCTAATACTTTTTACATCTTACAGTTTTTAAGAGGCAGGATTAAAAAGGGGTCGACTTACACCAGAAGTGACTCATAAAGTTTCTTTCCAAAGCGCTCCTTCACAGTCTGAGCAGTATCCCTGCCAGGGACAAAAAAATTAAAAAAATAAAATAAAAATTCAAATCCATTACTCCTTTAAGTTCAAAATGAATAACTACATCTTTAAAGAACCTCACCAGAGCTGCTTCCTGACTGCTTGGCCCTTCAAGGTCTCCACATTGAAGTTGTTTGTCCGAGCTGGCATGATGAAGAATGCGATCACTGTCACGTCACTGTGGTTGACCTTTGATGGACCATACAGACACTGGAGTTAGATTTTGTTTTATCTTTTTAAAAAAAACAAAAAAAAAAACACCTAGGATTGACCTTTCTCCTTCCACATCTGTGAACACATGTGCACATCTGTGAACACAGCCACACATACGTACTCTCAGTAGATAATTGAGTCTGGCTAAAGCCTCCAAGAAGATGTCGGCTCCTTTGTTGGAGAATTCGTACCTCCCAGCGATGAAGAGGAACAAACACTTGTCCAGGTTGAAGTCGAGGTGTCTGATGGTCAGATGGTCACCAACATACAATTAAAAAAAAAAAAAAAAATACACAACTTGATTTGTCACTTCCCCTTTCTGGCTAAATTCATTAACTTTTAAGCACTTTACACACGCTGTGACGTGCGGACTAACCCATAGAAGTGTCCCCTGACAAACTCCTGAATCCGACTCTTGCTCTGAGCGTGGAGGTTTTGAAACTCGTGCATAGCTGAGAACTTCTTCACGTTGAGCCCGTTGGGAGTCACGATATCTGTGGAAGCAGGCAAAGCATAAGCATGCAGTAGAGAAAAGGTGATGATTTGATAGTCAGGTAGATTAAAAATCTCCAAAGCATAATTAATACTCGATATGTATAGTTCAGGCTGAAGTAGTTTTAAAAGAGTGAGTAATTTAAAGTGGAAAAAAATATTACTATGTAACATTTTTAAAGTGGTTTTTGGGAAGCTGTTACTTTTTTGTTCTTAAGACAAAATGAGTCATGATTTTTAAGGATTTTCTAAGGGTTAATTTAAAATAATACTACACTGAAAGCATTATATTATATATATTATATTTTACATATTCAGACTTCTATATTCAGAGTATTGCAGGGGGAGCTGGAGGCATGCTGCCGTCTTACACACACCAGTCCACTGCTACACACCTGGTTTCCTCTTGAGCAGGTGTTCAGCCTCAATGGCAGTAATTTGAGACACTGTGGTGAAGACGTGGGCACAGTGTGCCGCTGCACGCTCTATACAGTAGCGATGGTAGATTTGTCGATCGCCCGCTTCCTTGTCTACATTGAACTGAACACAGACAGACCACAGAGAGTCTATAATGTAGTCAGCTATTTTTTGAAATAGTTCATATTTATATTCATATAAATCACACATTCAAAGCCAACAACTGCTTGATGGCATCTTTATTTATTTATTGAACTGATACTTAATAAAAAAGCAGCTACATACCTCTGCTAGGTTGTTATAGAAGTCCACGTTTCCAGCACACAGGTAGCGCCCCAGGAGTGTAGCATGTGTGGTGAAGATGGTTGCCACTGGAAGCTGTCTCTGTCTACACAACACCAGCCCCAGCCCTGCCAGCCACTCATGGAAATGGGCCACAATGTGCGCAGGCTGCTCACACTGGGCTGCAAACTGTGATTTGGAAGGAAAGAAAGGGTTCAGATTAGTTTAATATGCTGCTTTAAAGAGCCCTTTAAACTGCTGGAGGACCTACAGATAATCCATCTTTATGTTTTATGCCCGTTCTCATCAGCTGTGTAGTATTAAGTCTGAGCTGCTGACCTCTCCCAGAAGCCAAGCGGTCAGGAAACCAAACAGCACCGCATCGTTAGCCTCACGGTCAAACCATGGCACGCCAATGGAACAAAGCTCCCACAGCTCGCTCTTCCAGGAGTCTAAAGACCAGGCGGTGAACGCGATATCAATGAGCACAACGTAGGGACTACCTTCAATAAGCCAGCGGCCAAAGTAGACCTGTAAGAAAACAGACAAGGGCGAAAGGGAGAAAAAAAAACTGGTTAGTCCTTCTCTCTCTAACATAACGTAAGTGAATGACTTCTATGTCTTTACAAAAATGTATTCCAGTCTAAGAAAGCCTGGATTGAGTATTTCTCGTTGTTAGAATTGCAATTCATGCTGCTTAGAACGCAACTAAAGTGGAATAGTTTAATACACTAATGCCAAAACTAATGATCTAAAATTTGTACCAGCAATGAATAAACCTTTAAAAACACATCATCTGGTAATCAAATCACCATCTTCAATTCTTAAAATGACATTGAGGTTCTTATGTTCCTTCAGCCTTATTTAGGCTGCACAGAACCATGAACAGGCAAATTATTTCCCCTCCTCCCACTTTCCACTGCTGGCACCCTGCCCCCACACCACTTGTGCATCTGTAAGCAACCCTGGGCCCCATTCATTCAGTGTCCACAACTACTACCACTACTACAGTCTTTAGCAGGTCTGAAAAATTTGTTATTTAACAAAGGTTGCATGAAAGTGCATGAAAAACAAAGACATTGCATGGGAATTGATAGGATAACTTTAAATTAGTCAATCAAATGATAATTAACTGTGAGCAGCTCTATAAAAGCAGACGTTTTGCCAGTTTTGCTTGTCTGGAACATTCAGGTATGTGTTAACAATCCCTCAATCATCCCATGAGTGGAAAAGCAAATTCCCCTCAAGGTCAAACTGTTCAATGAGCCATATTTGTTGAAAACCAAACACAGCACGTCAGCACAAATACCTCATACTGACTGTCAAGCACGGCAGTGGAGGACTGATGATGTGGGCTTATTTGCAACCCCAGGACTGGGGCACCTTGCAGTCATGAAGTCCACTATGAACCCGTGTGTATATCAAAGTATTAAGGGGTCAAATGTGAGCCCAAATATCCGATAACTAAAGCTTGGTAGAAAATGGGTCCTGCAACAGGACAATGATTACAAGGACGGCAGGAAATTTGTGGCTGAAAAAGAATAGAATCAATGCATTTTCTTAGCCCAGTCAGAGTCCAGACCTGAACATGATGGAAATACTCTGGTGGGACATTAACAAAGAGCTGCATGAACTGAGGCAACCGTTTAAAGAAGAGTGGATCAAAATTCCACCACAACCATGATCAGAGACTGATAATGTCAAACAAAAAACAAAACAATCCCTAAAAGTTACTGCTGCTGTTTCTACAAACTACTGAGTCACGGGGTGCACTCTTTTCCCCCCCCACACTGCTTCTGCAAAATAACAATGGCACAGTGAATATGTCATGTACTGTTGTTCATCAGGTTGTATATAAATTATTTCAGTATTTAGTAAGAATCAATAGATTTTTATTATGTTCTGATACCGGTACATAAAACCTTAGACGTTTTGTTTGAAAATGGGAGGGTCCTGGGATGATACCTGTAATCCACTGGGCAAAACTAAACAAAACTATCATTACAAACCAAACTTTCAGACACACCGAGTGTTGCTGGGACACCCTTATTAGCAATGTAACATAAGTAATGTTATCTTCAGATGCCTCTGCTGTTGAACCACATGTGCACACAGAAACAAAGAGCAGAGGAGAGGGAAGGAACTAGTAACATAATATGAAACATGCAAATTCAGTGTTGCTGCAGCCTGCTTTTGCTCTCTTCTTGTCCCATCAATTGTGGCTGAAAGTAAACCATACCGGCTTTACTGACCTGGCTGCACTAACCCCTTTAAAAGCGTACCGCTACCAGTCCTAACCTTTTCCCACAACTCCACATTACACTCAGACTGACACAGCACAAAGCTTTAGAAGTATCACACTCCGTCATCTATTTCTGGAGCGCATTTGTGAGAAAGAGAGAGATAGAGAGACATTGATACAACTTCTAACCTTTGCGGGGGAAATGTCACTGGGTTTTGAGTTGTGGTCAAGGACAGAAGGCTGGGCAGAGTGGGAGTGTGTCAGATGTAAAAGATGAGTGAAAGATGAACTCTAATTGGGCGTTAGAGCGCACATTCACTGCATGCATACACAAATAAACTATTAGTACCTCAGCCACGAGTTGTTAGGATGACTGCCCGTCAGTGGATCGTATAAATTTAACTCAGTGTCTGTGTGTGTGTGTGTAGGGGTGTTTGTGTTTTAGTTTACATATGGTAGTACCTTACACCCACTGGAGTTCATCTTGTCAATGGTCAGCCTGAGTGCGGGGTTTGTGGGCTCGATCAGCTCCACCTGAGTGCGCACATTGCTCTCCACATAGGGACCCACCAGGAAATAGTTCTCCCCCCATTCCTCTGAGGTCAGACGGGCTTTGGTCTGGATGACGGTGTAGATGCCTCCAACTTCACACATAGAAAGATATAATGTGATTCAACACAAACGACATTGTCTTTTGGCATAATTTTTTTTAATTATCTTCAAAAACCACCAAACACTTGCCTTTGTTAGCAACCTCCCAGGCTATTTCAAAAAGGACGGCATCCTCTAAATCAAACTCCTCGTCCCATTCCTCCAGTCCTGACAGGGACGTGACAGACAGGCTTCGAGCCAGCGGCATGCTGGGTAAATATAGAAGACACTCCGCTGAGACGGGGACACCTTACAACCACACACACACAGACACAAAACGTAAATGTCATGTGCTGCAGTTATTTCCAAGCAGTTCACATGTACTTGGATACACGTTGCCAGCTTGTTTATTTCTGTCACACACTGATTTTAAACTCCTCATCTTTGATAAAAGCATGTCAAGTTTTTTAATACGTTGTCTAAATCATAAACAAAAGCCACTCTTAATCTTTAAACTTCACCAGGTTAACCTCAAGCGGCTTCAATGAGCAATTTCCTCTTAACCAACATCTCCTCACATAGCTATATGAAACCTTTACGCTTTCATTAAACAACACACCCGGTTGCATCATTCTTACGACATTACACAACTGGAATCCAAACTCAACATATCTCACTTCTTTTCACAAGTCTCATTTCCACACATTTCACCTCTTTCCCTGATATAAGATAAACCTGCAGCTGCTCTCACAGGAACCAAGCGCCTGGTCAAACAAACGCACTAAAGTGTTGAGTAACAGTAGTCTATCTTCAGGTTTCCTTGGGTCACCATCTAATAGAACCACAGGGCTTCTTCTTCACACATGCACAGAAATGCACATCACTTTGACAGAACATTTTATTTCCAAGCACTCCTGCACCTGCATCATTAGTACTGGACATTTAAAGGTCAGTCCTCTACTTTGAGTTCAAAACCGGGTGTTCTGTTCCTGCTTGTAGATCTGATGAAACTTCTGGCACAAATAATAATAATAATAATAATAATAATAATGGATTGGATTTATATAGCGCTTTTCAAGGCACCCAAAGCGCTGTACAGTTCCACTATTCATTCACTCTCACATTCACACACTGGTAGAGGCAAGCTACTGTAGTAGCCACAGCTGCCCTGGGGCAGACTGACAGAAGTGAGGCTGCCATATCGGCCCCTCTGGCCAACACCAGTAGGCGGTAGGTGTCTTGCCCAAGGACACAACGACCAGGACAGAGAGCCCCACAAAGTGGGGAGAGCCATGAGAACGGATAAACAGATAAGGACACTGATCAGGTATAAACTTGATCCTGTAGCAAATGTTGCTGATGATGAGCTACTGTAAAAAGCAATCAGCTGATGTTCATGCATGCAAACCAATAGCCTCTTCCACATGTTACAAAAATCCTGTCTGCGCTTTGATTTTTTTTTAAGGTAATTTTTTTTTTTACTGTAAGGAAGAAGATGATACTCAAATTCCAGCGTGTTTGCGCTGAGCTGCTACTGATAGCACTGAACACAAGGCTGACCCCGGGCACTCACAGACGGAGAAGCCTTCAAGTTGATGACAAACCAAACACTTAAGCTTTGCATAAATTTGCCTTCTTATTTTTTGGATGTAGCCCCTCGAAGATTCTGTTCTGATTGTGTTTTTATAGCGAGATATGAAAGGTCCTCAGTCCATCATCACCATGCTTTACACCGATCCTGAGCGTAAACACCTTACTGCTGAATTAAACTTTCTCTGGAAATCCACATGGGATTCCCCCCGGCTCTGTGAAGGGGTTCCTATCTGCCTCATTAGGATTTCATTGTAAACCATCATCATCATCATCATCATCATCATCATTACCATCGTGACCTTGCTGACGTCCCTTTTAGTGAATAGAGTGGTTACTGCTCAGCAGGTCCACATTGCTGGGAAAAGGGCACAATGTCCCAAGACAGGCACGTCTTGAGACCCCAGGGAGCAACAACACGCCTGTGTGCGTGTCTATCGTGAGTTTCGGGGCGAACGTGACATGAAGCACCTACTGCATCACTGCTGCGGAAAAACACAGACGCCGCGTCCCGAACCGATGCGCGCACGCCTAGGATGTATTCTATTATCACCGGGCAGGCTGAAATAAAGATGTTCACTTACCCTTCAGTTTTGTCCCAACTTCACGAAGATGAAGCACGCATTGGCAGCTGTCGCAGTCCGTCCATAAAAATAATAACAGCGCAGAGTGAGAAGAAGAAGGGGGCGGCGTTGGTTAAATGTCAGCGATTCACATTGGCCCGGTGCGCTCGGGTCGTGCGGAGGGACGGGACGCTCATGGCCTGCGATGCAGGAAGGAGGCTGGGTTGGTGAGCTTGGAGTCTCCGCCCACACATTATTCATGAGCTGCACTCCTATTGGCCCCTGGCTTCTCCGTGTCTCCGCCTTTTACATAAAACACCACAGGAACTGGGTGTTTTCCTCGGCGGGGACGTGCGATTGGCTGGGAAGTGGTTAAAGAGCTGCTGTTATTGGTGAACGAATGTTTTAGCCGTACACAAGAGGGGAGTCACGTACAGCAGGGAGCTTTTTCTAGTTTCCTGTGAGAAGGGGGAGAGCCAGAGCTATTTATAAGCTTCCCAGAGGGCTATAGTTTTTAAAAAATACAGTATGACTAGAGACATTCGTGGACTATCCTACCTATGGAGCTACTTAGAGGTATCAGATTAAAGTAAAACCTTGACCTCTCCATCCCTACAGTGAAGAGATCCAGTGGCTCTGTTATGCTGCGGGCGGATATTTGCTGGCATGTTGTTGAGAGAGGGGTCAGGGCAAACGGACACAGAGTAGTTCTGAGTGATCACATTGAACTTACTAAAAAGCATTTATAGTCTGATAGGAGTGGTCTTTTCCTGGACAGCAGTGCTCCTCCACAGGGAGTCACTGAATGGTGTGATGAGAATGTGAATCATATGCTATGGCCTCCACTAGATCCCAGCCACCACCGAACCCCTGTGGGAGACACTGGACCAGTGTGACGGTGTTCTCCACCGAAAATGATCTCTGCTGCCACTCTATAAATGTTGCTGCACACAATGAAGGATCTCAGCTTTCTTTAGGAATGCTGTTTTCCTATGTGTACAGTAAGAAACCGTACTATATGTATAGAGTATATTACTCTAACTGCAAAAGATTATTGGAAAATATTAAATCACTGCTATAATTCTTCTTTTGTAACTTCATTTAAAATAGTACACAGTAGTAGTGTATTGTAAATGCGAATACAGTAATAATACTGTAAAAGATGCATTTAAATGCCAGTACTTTACTGTAAGATACAACAAATTCAAATTTTATTTGTCACGTACACAGTCATACACAGTACGATATGTAGTGAAATGCTTGGACAACTGCTCGTGACCTAAAGAAAACAAAAAAGGAAAAGGCTATGAATAAGATAGGAAATAAATATGAAAAATTAAAAAGGGTAAATTTAACTAGGAAGGAATAAAATATAAATTAAGGTTAAAAATGAAATAACTGTACAACACAAATTAGAATGAAGGGTAAATTTAACTGGGAAAGAATAAGATAAAGATAAAATATATAAATTGAAAATAAGTTGAAAATAAAATAACTGTACAACAAAATACACAATATAGAACTATATAAGAATGTATGAAGAAATATAAATATATATATACACAATAACAGCAGCTGTACAAGTATTAACTGGAAATGAAGAATGTAGTGACCAGTGTTGTGCAATCCATAACCTTTTCCCAGCACAAAATCATCAAACCACCAAAATGGAGAAAATATTTTGACTATAATGTTCATATTTTTTAGCAGAGCTCCGAGGACGCTGGAAGAACCAGTACTAAAAGTGTTGTGCTGGCACGTGGTAACCTTACCCTTTACGAAAGCCACTTTACGTTTTTCTTTCACCTGTAGATTAGTACACTTCCTCTTGTCAACTCCAAATTGTGCAAAACAGCTTATCTCCAAACTATATTCTATTGCTCAATAATACATCTGGAGCAGTCATAGTTTAGAAAGTATAGTCTTGATTTAGTCCAGTCCATCACGTATTCGCTGGATGAGACTGTTGAGTTCAGATACAAGTGCAGACACTTTATCAGCCATTTCCTCCTGCCATGAGGATTTAACAGTTTTTATTAAAAGTGAAGTCATTTAAAGTGACAACACATATTATATATTCAGTCTGTTCTTATGAGTATATAAGAAAAATAAAGTAATTTATATCCATATATAGGCATGCATTAACTATTTAATACGTGTATAAGCATGCATGAATAAACAATTAACTAATTTGCCAATTCTAACTCAATTATACTACTTAAATGAATGAAGCATGCCAAATATCTATTTATCTGTCTATCTAAAAAAAAAAACAAAAAACAGGAAAGACGGTTAAAAAAAAGCAAATTTCCCTCCATTACTACTACGTACTATCCGACGTCATTTTGCCGGGAAAACACCGTCTTTTTCTTGCACTGGGTTTAGTCGAGTCGCGCTCAACTTCCTCTTTTATGCCGTTAGGTTTCCGCCCATTCTGTGACGTGGTTGGCCATTGCTTTATTTCTTAGCCTGGTATCTAGACGCAAAATTTCCGCGCGTTCGTCGGTGAAAGTTTGCAAATCAAAGAAGGGTGGCGGGAGCAGTTCTCAGTCCGGTTCTGTTGTGAGGAAGTGCCATTGTTAGGCGTTTAGAAGTTAGAAACGCAGCAGCCACTGATAAGTTTTCGTGGCAGATTTCACGGAAGGATTGCTTCTACAACTGGGTAAGATTAGCCCGAGGGCGCGAGACCTGTATGTGTTTATACCCGCGCGCTAGCTTACTGCCTTAGCTCTTACAAAGAAAAGAAACGTCCGTGTACCTTGTCATGAGGCTTTACTGCTCCATTATTGAGTGTCATATAATTTCATACCTTCCAGTCAAATGTTACATTTGAAAGTACGCCACTGACACGTGGATGAATTATCACAAATGTAGAGGTGAAGGGGACAGAGACCTGCACTGTTTGGATGTTAGGCTAACTGTGTAGTGTGCTGTGTGGAGCTACAAGGTGTGCGACAGCACTCACAGTAACATGGCAACAGGCTGTGCGGTGGGAAGGTTGTGGATGATTACTACTAGTCCCATGACTAATAAGCACCAGTTTGTTTTACTGTGTTTTTGACGGTCGGTGTCGAGACTGCATGTGTTCCCTTTTAAACTGTGTTCTGATTAAATCAGCTTGCAGGCATGGATCATAAACGACACAACGGCAGCCGTCTCATGGGTGGTCCATCCCAGGCCAAACGGGGTAAAACAATGGGTGAATGGGAGGACAGTCCTTCGCAGTTTGAAGAGGAGTTGTCCATGTTTGAAGAAGCAGATATGGATGCAGAGGAAATGGAGGGGCAGGCGGGACACGATGTTATTCCAGTAGGTGAGTATTAAACTGCAAAGCGCACATTCACAGGTGATGTAAATGTTCTCATCACACAGGAGGAATTTAATGAGTTATTTAGTGACCTGTAGTAAAGTTACAGATCCCTCAAGCATGATAATTTAATTTCTTCTTCCATCCTGTCAGGTGACCTTTTCTCAGCAGACCTAAACCCTCGCTGGCGACGTCCTCCTGCCCCCTCACTGGACCCATCATCTGATACTCTGGTGTTCCAGCAGATTGATCTGGACTACTATTTGGGTAATTATCAAATATAATGTTTGTCAAAGCGGCTTTTGCTCTAAATTTGAGTCCCAGAAATATCGACCTGGCGAGCTTGTAGCATGATATGAAAACATCCGAGCTGACTTACAGTTATATCAACCTTTCAGAGCATATTCGTTGTTGCTTATGAATATTGTGGTGTGTAATTTGGCTTTCAATGGTTTTGTGTCATGCAGGGGAAACGGTAGCGGGCATGCCCGGTCAGTCGCAAGGAAAAGTGCCAATCATTCGGATGTTTGGTGTAACAGACAATGGCAACAGCGTGTGCTGCCATGTTCACGGCTTTGCCCCTTACTTCTACGTCCCTGCTCCAAATGGTGAGTGCTTGTCATCATGTTGACTTTGCATTTATGTGGTATACTATGTTTCCTCACTATAAATAGCTTTAAAGTAGCTGTTACAGTTGTAACCTCTTCTCTTTGTTCTGAGCTGTCTAATTTCTGCTTTTAGGGAGAAAATAATAAAAATGTAATTCATGCTCTAAATCTAATGTTGCCCTCTGGTTGCTTTAATTGAAAAGGGTTCATGTCTGCTCACCTGGTGGAATTTAAAAAGGAGCTGAACTCTGCTGTCCTGAAGGACATGCGCTCCAATAAGGACAATATCTCAGTCACAGTGTTGGCTGTGGACATCACCCGCAAAGAGAGTGAGTACAAGTTTATTATTAAGTGGAAAACAAACAAAAAAACAGAGTCTGTGAAGACAAGCACAAATGCAGATGTGTATTGTGATCAAGGTCTTGAACCTTGTTGGATAGCAACATTCAGTAATACATTAACTTTTATACTTTATTACTGTGTGTTACAATCTTAT
The DNA here is from genome assembly GCF_057382275.1 of Copadichromis virginalis. Lineage (NCBI taxonomy): Eukaryota > Metazoa > Chordata > Actinopteri > Cichliformes > Cichlidae > Copadichromis > Copadichromis virginalis. The sequence continues at coordinate 16,965,037 of NC_140621.1, forward strand.
ACGATTATAAAACAAAATGGTGTTCATTTGAGATGAAAACGTCACTTATCCCTCTTTTTGTTTTTGTTTTTTGTTTCTTTCTCACAGGCATGTATGGTTACCATGGGAAATGCATTATCGATTTCTTGCGGATAACCATGGCGATGCCTCGTCTCATCGCCCCCGCAAAGAGACTGCTGGAACAGGGCTTTAAGTTTGCCCATTTCCCTACCAGCAATTACCAATCCTACGAGGCCAACATAGACTTTGAAATCAGGTGTGTGTGCTTAAGAAAAAGGTACAAAATAATTTGGAAAACATGGTGGAGAGATGAAAATGACCGTTATCGTTTAAATACACAAAAGGAAGCTGTATCCTTTTTTGAAAATACCAAAAGAAACCGAAGGTTAAACTTATACTCACTGTAGCGTTTTGTTGATGCAAAAACACTGTTGAAATCCCAGCATTGTTAAAGTGTTCAAAGGAAGCCATTTATTGTAATTAACGAAGTTATGTGGATAAATGTTGTATGTAGAAAACTGCCAGTAAATTTAAAAAAACAACAACATTGTGTCTCTTTAGACTGTGTGTGTATATGTTCATGCATGTGTATGTGTTGTTAGGTTTATGGTGGACAGCAACGTGGTGGGTTGCTGTTGGATTGAGCTCCCAAAAGGGAAGTACAGAGTGCGCGAAGAGAAGAGCACGGGTAACACGAGTTCTCAGTCCCCAGGAAAGGTGGGTGTACAATCTCTCACGATGTTACCTTGGTCACTAGTTTAATTTCATGTTCGATCGTGCGGTTTTAATGTTTTTGTATAGGTAAATGGTGTTTGTGAACTTTGCCACTCTTGTTCTTTTCCTCCAGGCCTCCTTGTGTCAGTATGAGGTGGATGTGGGATGGAAGGATCTGATAAGTCACCCCGCAGAGGGAGAGTGGCAGAGGATTGCACCACTCAGAGTCCTCAGCTTTGACATAGAGTGCGCAGGAAGAAAAGGTGCTTTGTTTACACAAGAATTCTCTGGAGTTCTTACTCCGCGTTAGAATAACTGTTAAAACGTTATTTAAGCGCATGACCAAGGCTGGTCTAACTTGATGAAAATCAAATGACTCTGGTGTTGCCTCTTTACTTCCAGGAATCTTCCCTGAACCGGACAAAGATCCTGTGATTCAAATTGCATCTATGGTGCAGCGTCAGGGTGAAATGGAGCCCTTCATTCGCACAGTCTTCACCCTGCAGTCCTGCGCCAGCATCGTTGGCTCTCAGATACTGTGCTTTACACAAGAGACGAAGTTACTGCAGGTATACACGTGTACACTTAAAGCAGTGAAATGCATACATAGTTTGATATGGTTTCTTTGTTTCCTTTCAAGTCATATTTTTTTTGTTTTGTGTCTGTATGAGCAGAGCTGGGCTGAGTTTTTGAGGACTGTTGATCCGGACATTATTACTGGCTACAACATCCAAAACTTTGACTTTCCGTACTTGCTCAACAGGGCAGCTGCTTTAAAGGTTAGATGGAGCTTCATTTATTTTAGTCCACTGACAAAGCCTGAAATATTCTTGAAAGATGAAGCTTCAACATGTATATTGACGATTTAATGGAAAAACCTAATTGCGCACTCATTCCCGTGTTTATCCACTAGGTGATAAATGTTCTCTCATTTTCAGGTGAATTATTTTCCGTACTTGGGCCGAGTGCGAGGCATCAAATCAGTTTTGAAAGACTTGAATTTTCAGAGCAAGCAGATGGGCCGCAGAGAAAACAAGACCATTAACATGGAGGGCCGTGTTCAGTTCGACCTGCTGCAGGTCAGTACTTTCTCTTTCTGTGCAGGTCAACAAAGACATGCGGTACATTTTGTATTTGGGAATGTTGTTAGGGGAAGACTGAGCTTTGAGTTGGTGCCTTTTCTTTCAGGTTCTTCTCAGGGATTATAAGTTGCGCTCATACACATTGAACGCTGTGAGTTTCCACTTTTTGCAAGAGCAGAAGGAGGATGTGCAGCACTCAATCATCACTGATTTGCAGGTAAGATCAAGACAGCCTTGTTGGGAATTTAAAAAAACTATCTAATATTAATTTGTTTTTCCCTTTCTTCCTCTGTCACAGAATGGAAATGAACAGACGCGCCGTCGTTTGGCAGTCTACTGTCTGAAAGACGCCTATCTGCCCCTGCGCCTGCTGCTGAAGCTAATGTGTGTGATTAACTACATGGAGATGGCCAGAGTGACCGGTGTGCCTCTCACGTACCTGCTCTCACGAGGCCAGCAGATCAAAGTAGTCTCTCAGCTGCTGCGACAGGTAACAATGCCGAAGCGAACATGGCTCCTGCATTTGCATACCTGGGATTTGGAAACTGAGTGCGTGTTTATGTTTAGGCCACAAAACAGGATCTGGTAATGCCCGTTGTAAAGACAGAAGGAGGCGAGGACTACACTGGAGCTACTGTCATTGAGCCAGAGAAAGGGTAAATGCATCTATGTTTGTGTCAGTCCACTGTTGTCTTCACGTGTTACATCTGCAGCCTTGTCATGTAATTTTCTACCCTGCTCTCTTCCGTGTAGATATTACAGCCTTCCCATTACCACATTGGATTTCTCCTCCTTGTATCCGTCCATCATGATGGCTCACAATCTGTGCTACACCACTCTGCTGCAGAAAGGCTCAGTGGAGAAACTGGGGTAAGCAATTTTCTTTTTAGGTGATCCTGTGGTGTAATGGTTTATGCATTCTCCTAACAAGCAAAACTCAGGATTCAGAGATTCTGAGATTTGCATCCCTTTGGGGTTGTCTCAGGACAGAGAACCAGCGTTAAAAGTCAGCCAAATAAAGCATGCAGACAAACAAGCTTAATGTGTTTTGTCTACTTCCATTGAAAACTACAAAAATTATATTGAACAGTATTCAAAGGGTCATGTGAAACTAACAAAGCAATTGAATTTATAGGTAGGCTTCTTTAGCTAGTTTAAGGCCATTAACCAAGTTAAGATCAGAACAGTTGTGCACGATGTGAATTCACTTTATTCATGCACTGTTTATATTATATTTGAGTGAAAGCTGAGTCATTAACCGATTGTATGTGTTCAGCCTGGCTCCCGAGGACTTCATCAAGACTCCAACAGGCGATCTCTTTGTGAAGAGTTCTCTAAGAAAGGGACTTCTCCCAGAGATCCTGGAAAACCTGCTGTCTGCCCGAAAGAGGTTTGAATTGTTTAAAATCAATCACAGAAACTGTTTGGACTGGAATGACGATCTTCCAAAAGCTGTAGAAGAAGAGTTGAGTTGGAAATAGTTGATCTATGAGTTCACAACCTGTGTGATCCCACCGTCTGTCTGCAGGGCCAAAGCAGAGCTAAAAAAGGAAACAGACCCCTTCAAGAAGCAGGTGCTGGACGGCCGACAGCTGGCCCTCAAAATCAGCGCGAACTCTGTGTATGGCTTCACGGGGGCCCAAGTGGGCAAACTGCCCTGCCTAGAGATCTCACAGGTCAGCGCTTTAGATTGGATGACTTGTTTTGGACATCAAATGTTCACAATTCAGGATCTGCAACACTGCATTTGTCAGTCTAAACCAGGTTGCCTTCATTAAACTACTTTGCACAGTACTTTGTATTGTGCACAGATGTAAACAGAAAACATCAGAGATGTAGGGCAAAGATTAGTGTTGAAAAAGAAACCACAGAACAGGTGGAGAAAAATGTTACCCTACCCCCCCTGAAAAAATACAAAAACAAAGACTTTCTGTAGGTGATAGCTGAACTACAGTGATCTCAGTTTCAGGCTGTTTTGTGAGAAGATCTTTTCCCTAAACATCAAAACTTCTGACCTGCAGTGTGGCTGAAATGCTAAATGTTTTTCCAGCATCATTGGTAATTTAGTGATTTAAATGTATTGAAATATTGCATTTTGTCTCATCCAGAGTGTCACTGGTTTTGGAAGACAGATGATTGAGCAAACCAAGCAGCTGGTGGAGTCTAAGTACACACTTTCCAATGGCTACCAGGCTGACGCCAGGGTGAGCCCAGTTATGAACCAATCTCTTATTCCTTGATGATCTGATGTATCAAAAACACTTGACACGTTATATGTTTTGTTGTCCTGTTCAGGTAATTTATGGAGACACGGACTCTGTCATGGTAAAGCTCGGAGTTGCAACAGTAAAAGAGGCCATGGATATCGGGAGAGAGGCGGCCGAGTGGGTATCATCCCATTTCACACCACCCATCAAACTGGAGTTTGAGAAGGTACCGGTTCAGTCCAGAAATGTCTTCGACTTCTCTACATGTGCACTGCTTAAAACACTTGGTCTCGATATTTTTGTCCTGTTAGGACAGATGAGCCATTGTGAAACAGTTTCAGCTGTTTTGGTGCAAATGAAAGTGACAACTAGTGCATGCCAAAGGCAACAACAAGATGGCCCCCAAAAAGAGAAGTGGTTTTTCCAGGTGGTGGTCACGGTCTCTCCTCTTTCCTCCTGACTGGTTTTACAGTCTGTTACACAAAGCACACATAGAAGATTCTGAGCCCAACAGCAGCACTGTCATCTGCTCCTGGAGGAACAGGCTTCATGACCATGGTATAAGGGTCTGACAGCTTTTACTGTGACCTTTGCATATAGCCCAGTGGCGTGCAGCTTGAGTGGTATTTGCCGGGGAATGACAGAACTGGCAGATCCAAAAACGGCTGAAGAAGCTAAAGTTGCTTCAGCAACACTTGTAGTATGAAGAACAACTTCATTCTTTGACCAGTGTGTTTTGGCCTGTAGACTCCATCAGGATCATCAAAAATACATGTAGGAAAACTGATCATATACAGTACATCCGGTACGCATGTCCACCAGTTCACTCAAATGCATGACTGTGGAAAACTTTCTTTTGATTGAGGGGGAAAAAATGTAAATACCTATTTGCTACCAGTGGAGCAACAGCAAGGATGTGCTGGGTGCAAGGCCAACTGGGGAGCGACCAGTGTAAAAATGTGATGGAATCATGTTTGTCTGTCTTGAAGTTCTTAGTTTTGGTGTGAATGTAGTTTAATAAATAACAGCTGCAGATCTATTTATTTATCTTTTATATCTTGTAAATATTTGTCTCTGCATTTTACGCCCACTTTATTCGCTGCAAATACAATCTAGTCATGCCACGACATGCGCTTCATACCGTTCATGCTGCAAATGTTGCTGGCGCCTCAACATCGGTGCAGGTTAAATGAACAGACTTGCATCCCTTAAGCTGAAATAATTTTGCATTATGCTGTGATGATTAAGCGTTCCCCTTAATTTATTTAAGCAGCCTGTTATGAATCTGGTTAAACACTGTTATGAACGGCAGTGTGACTGTATGACAGAAACATGCAGCTGCAAGGCAGGGTTCTAGTTTTCAAACCTCAAATGTGATTCAAATGGATTAAGATGAGGTGATCTGAAGATCTTAATGTTCAAAAAGCACTGACCTATTACCTGAAAAACTGACTCTGCAAGATAATAAAGTCCCGAACAGTTTTGTAGCCTGTTGTTGTCACTGAAGCAGGAACTGCCCCCCCAACTCCAACAGGGGGCGCTCATATTATGGCTTTATTTCATGATGCAGGTCTGTGTTGTGAATATAATTGGCCACATAAAAATAAAAACAAACACTACAAAGTTCACTTTCACTTTGTGATTGAAAATTAGTTTGCATTGAGAGTTTGGTTAATTTGGAATGACCTTCATTATTTTACCTTTGCTGTGGTGCATATCAGATAATTAGAAAGATAATTAGATGGATTTTTTCTTTTTCAATTGTAACCAAGCAGTACAAGCCAGCAAGTAATTTCCAGTATTTACCAGATTCGCGCTGTTCAGCACAGTCCAGGACTGTGTGTCATGTTTCAGTTCAGCTGCCCCGTGTTTGGCCTTTTGCTTTCTGTATGTGTCACGGTCTTCCTCTATCCTGAGTCCTAGTGAAGGTCTAAAGGTGACCGGGGTTTGCAGTCAGGTCCTCTTAGCTTAGACCTGATGCTTTCAAAGAGCTGTTGTATTAATTATGTCTTTATTAATATTTCACCAGGTGTACTACCCATATCTGCTGATCAATAAGAAGCGCTACGCAGGCCTGTATTTCTCCTCCAGTGCAAGCACGCATGACAAAATGGACTGCAAAGGTATTGAGACCGTCCGCAGAGACAACTGCCCTCTGGTGGCTAACCTCATCAACACCTGTCTGCAGAAAATCCTCATAGACAGGTAAACGCATACTCTGGCTGCACTCAGTTTATTTTGTGGAGTCCAGAAATAAGTCATGATTTCTAAACTTTGGACTTAATTTGCTCAGCTCTGTCTTTGACAGTCTGGTTGATTATGAACCAGAGATGCTGACATGGCTTAAAAACAACAACCAGAGCTGTTGTGATGTTTCTTCAGGGATCCCCAGGGGGCCGTGGAACACGCCAAAGAGGTGATCTCAGACCTGCTCTGCAATCGCATCGACATCAGCCAGCTGGTCATCACCAAGGAGCTAACGCGCACTGCCCAGGAGTATGCTGGCAAGCAGGCGCACGTGGAGCTAGCAGAGAGGTCCGATTGGTTGATAACTAGATACCAAGATGTCTTCCTTCAAATAAGATGTTAGAGAAAAAAACGTTTAAGCCTTTAAATCTGATTTACAGGATGAGGAAAAGAGATGCAGGTAGCGCCCCCAACCTGGGAGACAGAGTCCCATATGTCATCATCAAGGCTGCGAAGGGAGCAGCGGCATACATGAAGTCAGAGGTGTGTAGGGCGTGTTGATGTTTCATCTGTTTCTTTCTTAGTGGAAACATTCAGCTTTGATAATGATCCCCATACCACATTTCCATTCAGGACCCCATCTACGTGCTGGAGAACAACATTCCCATTGACACACAATACTACCTGGAGCAGCAGCTGTCCAAACCTCTGTTGAGAATATTTGAGCCCATCCTGGGAGAGAGCAAAGCAGAAAGCATCCTGCTCAGTAAGTCAGCACACCTGACCAAGTATTTTAACATGTATGGAAAATACAAGTTTAAAAAAGTTAACTGAAATAAAAATAAGAACTAGACTTTCCAAAAACCGTTATTGTGAACATAATCGTAAGAGGTGTGATGTGTTACTGTGAATCTTATCGTTGCTCTTTGGTGATGTGTTTCAGAGGGCGACCACACACGCTGTAAAACTGTGTTAACCTCAAAGGTTGGAGGCCTCATGGCGTTTGCTCAGAAGAGAAGCACCTGTATTGGCTGCAAAGCTGTGCTCAAGACAGATGGTGTGTGTGCAATTTCCACCTTCTTTACTTCAGCTGGTGTTTTGGAAAATGACAAAGCTGGAAGTTTTGCACATAACATGTAATGTGCATCTTTGCAGCGGCCGTGTGTGATTTCTGCAAGAAGAAAGAATCTGAGCTCTACCAAAAAGAGGTAAAGTGGCAGAGCAGAATAGCTCTGCTCTATCAGTGTCGGGAGATAAAAACAAAACCAATAAAATTTAGGTCTTAGTGCATTGCTAATTAGTCCACATTATCACCACAGATCTTTCACCTGAATGCGCTGGAGGAGCGTTTCTCTCGCTTGTGGACTCAGTGTCAGCGCTGTCAAGGCTCACTCCATGAAGATGTGCTGTGCACCAGGTGTGTATATGAATGACATGATCATTTTCATGATAACGGACAACGGTTGATTGGTTTGCAGCAGAATTACAATAACGCTGTACCCGCTGTCTCCTCTGCAGCCGGGATTGTCCGATCTTCTACATGAGGAAAAAGGTTCAGAAAGACCTGGACGACCAGAGCAAGCTGGTGTCTCGTTTCGGATGGTGAGGGAGACGCTAGCTCGCTGCGATCGCTCATGTGCCTAATTTCAGACGACCTTTCACTGTATTTTCTTTTGTTAAAAAAAAAAGAAATGCATATATATGACTATTTTTTTTTTTTAATGTTTTCTAATATGAATAAATGACAATAAGTAGAGTTTTGTAAAATAAAATCAAAAAAGAAATTGTGGTTTTTACTCACTGAACATTTAAAAGGGAATCTCATTAGAAGTGATGAATCAACACGTCAACAGCGTCACATCTCCAGTTTCTGAATGACCCTGTTCAGCTGTGTACGTACTTACACACCCGAGTCTTTGACATCAAAGTGCATAATTTCACAGAAATGAAAAGGGGAACTTGATTACCTTCAGCACTTTGTCTCAGTCAAACCTCAAACCACAGCCCTTCCTCCCCACTGATTTTGCACTTCAGAAGAAAAACCCGTAAATATAGTTGCAAGCGGCAACGGGAGAGCAAAGCAGGTCTGGGGAAACCGCTAGTACAACTTCATGTTCAAAAGCGCTGATAGGTAAAACAATTTTTTCCTTTTTTCATTTCCTTTTTTGAGAGCTGACACAATGTTTGGTGAAAAGTCAGTCTGATAACTTCTGTGAGGCTTGGTCTGAAGATCACCTGTGCAAGTGCAGGTGACGCTTTCTCAAGGCAGGGCTGCCAAAAAACCTCTTAAACGTTGGAAATTTACATCATAAGCTGCATCCTAATTCAGGTACATGCACCTGTTGCCTATCAGTTATTCCCTCTCAAAAGCCCGCAAGTAACAATTATATGAACAAAACGGACACCATGTAAAAGCTGAAGACTTTTACTCGTTTCTTACAGCAGAGCGCATTACAGATTTACAACGTCTTACTCAGTTAACCTCCTTGATCATATAATAATCATATATGCATTAGGCAGTCAGAGCCCTCTGGTTAAGACAATTAAAAAAGTAAAAATCCTACATGGATGGATTGACTTGTTAGCAAGATGCAACTCCCCTGAAGTTAGTTCACTGAACAGTGACGTCGTTTTTAGTAAATACACAGATGCTGGTTTTTAAATTGTCGGATGTTTGTAGTTCAACAGAAAAATGACCACACCTCACGAGTGTTCCTGTGCTCGACATGTTTTGTGTAGTACCACAGCGTTGTTTTCACAAACTACATGCTGTGGTGGAGTTTGGTGTCACATATACAGTGTTTGGACACAGTAATGAACCCCTGACAACAACACTGGCAAAATAACTGTTAAAAATGGACTTTGGAGTCAAGTGTGAATGTTCACACCAATAACGGCCTTAAAAAAATGACGAGCAGAGGAATCAGATCGTCCGATTTTTCTCTGTTATAAATCAGCGTCTGATTCGACGCTGTATTCCTGAGTAGCTTTTAAAGTAGCACTAATTCTAAAATCTGCATTCACCACACAACAGGAAGTGACTAAAGTGCACCTGGGAGTTTGAAACACAGTTTTGAGGTTTGTTAACGGGGAAATCCTACAAGATTTTTTTTTTCTTTTAGAAAAAAATTAATTCAAAAGTAAATAATGCTGATGTGTTTCAAGCCCCAGAGACTGCACCAACCTATTTGTATTTCAAAAAATGCACACAAGGGGAACGATTTTAGAAAAGGTTTTGACTAACTACGTTTCCATGGTAAAGTGGTCTCACAGGAAAAAAATAACACAACCTCCAAACTCTCCAGCTCACTTAAACAGTTTCCTCATGAAGTCAAACACTGACCATTCAGCAAATTTTATAAAAAAAAAAAGTGGAAATGTGCTGAGCACTACAATAACAAATGGAAATGTGACAGTGTAAAGTGCAGTGATGCATTACCGTGAACTCCTGACATCTAAATGGTCAACAGAAGCTAAAAATGACCCACTAAACTCCAATAAAACCACATTTAAAAAGTACACTTTCCCAAACGCTGCTAAATTGACACTGCACATGAATGTATGAATAACAAACCTTGTGAATACACACTATAACTGGAAACTTTAACACCAATAAAAATAGATGTTTTTTCTTTCCCCGCATGTCTACGTCCTTGTGTGGAGGTGTGTGCGATGTCTCCAAGGTGCAGGGGCAGTTGTGGGGATGAGGGGAGGAAGAAACAAGTGCTGTAAGTGATGCTGGCTCTGTGTGTGGTTTGCTATAGTATCATGCAACGTCTCTGAGTGTTCTTCTTGCTCTTCTTGTTGCTGCGGTTGGTCTCCTTGTATCTTCTGATCTCCCGTACTAGAGAATAAAAAGCTTCCTCCACACCCTGCAAAATAGAGAAGAAGCCGATTCGACGTTTCAGGAGGTTTTATTCAGGAACACAAGAATGGATTGATGAGTGCTGTTGACAGGTTACCGTTACCTGTCTGGTTTTGGCGGAGGTCTCTACAAACGGCACGCCGTAGCTCCTCGCCAGCTCCTGCGCCTGCTGCGTCTTCACTGTGCGGGTGCTGAGGTCGCTCTTGTTCCCCACGAGCACCATGGGGACGCTGTCACTGTCCTTCACCCTACTGATCTGCTCTCTGAGGAGAACACACGCGACAGAGCACGTTGCAAACGCTGGTCGATCAGTTCAGACTGACGATATTATTCAGCAGGTCAGACTGAAGACCTGTGGTCTTTTTAGTTTTATCATTTGCAGACAGAATAATTTAGTTGGTGTTGCAACACTCGCTGGGTTCTGTGTGTGTTACACTTTTTATCTGTGGCTTCCCTGTTTGCAACGTTTTATATTTACAAGTCAAAACATTTTTGGAACAGTTACGAAATCTACAAATGACCCCACACAAATTGCAGAAACGCTAAGTTTATCTGCAGATATTTGGTAGACAAGTAAGTGCAGTTCTCGCTAAACAGGAAATAGCCTTTGAGTGCCTAAATGTGCACAGTTGAGACAGCTATGCACAGCTGTCTTAAATCTCTGTGTGACTGAAATAAGGAATTAGTCCTACTTGGAGACTACTGTTTGAATTCTTTGTCCAGCTGTCTGTGCTGGCGTGAACCCGCGAAACTTCCTTTACCTGTAAAGGTGAACGTCCTCAAAGGACTTGCTGTTGTTGATGGCAAACACACAGAGGAAGCCTTCTCCCGTCCTCATATACTGGTCCCTCATGGCGCTGTACTCCTCCTGACCTGCAGTGTCCAGGATGTCCAGCAGACATGTCTCTCCATCAATCACCACCTGCTTTCTGTACGAGTCCTGCAAGACAGCACGAGTTAGGCTGCAATGCATCATCCTGAGTCTCACGCTGCTGCATCATGTAGCAACAAGATCTTGGTGATTTTGAAATCAATGTGCTCAAGTGTGAATATTTTATAAGCAATTATGGAATCGCACCATTTACTGGCACGAAGGCTGACGTTTATTTACACGGGATAAATTAGAACGTGACAGTTATTTGCAGGTAAGATGATTATATTTTTATCAAATATTGCCATCTTTAAACTAGAAGGTTATCCCGAGGACATGAGCTCTGCTGAGGCAAAAGGTCTGTTTAACAATTTTAAATTAAAGAGGATTTGCACAGAAATTTAACGGATATTTGCTCATCCCTTGCCCCAATGCATCACCTATTCATCTTGGTGTTTCATGCACAGTCTTGCTGACAAAGCTGCACCTCCAGTTCTTGCCTTGGCAGAGGACTACAGTGTTAGAAGGTTTTGGGCAGGTTTTAACAAGGTTTCTGGCCTGACTGTGACAGCAGCAGTCCACGTGGTGACGTACACCATTTGCAGACACAAAATATATAAAGACTGTGAATCTCTTAACAGAAAAACATGAAATTAAATTGTGTTAAAATCAGCTCAGTGTTAAACAAAAACACTTTAAAAGATTTGTTACGAGGTCGTGCAGCAGGAATAGCAATCCTGTGATGTAACTGCACTATTGTAAAACTAAAATCTACATTAATCTGATTCTTTTTAATATGCAATGGCGATACTTAAAAGAAACGCTCCTTCTGAGGGCATAAACTGGGACTTTGCTTGTGTTGGATACTCAGTTTTATGGACAAACATTTGCCAGAAATGAAAAGAATTTATTAAATAAACACGGGATCCTTATAACTGCTCCAAGCGGCAATTCTTCCAACAACACCGGGACATATCAACCATTAAAACCGGACTAATTCTGATAGATAAAATAAAAACCTGATTAATAACACATCTGTAGCACTAATGAGCAGTACGGATGCTAGTTAAGCGCCAGATTAGACTATGTATTACAGCACTTTGCGTCTGCTGGTCACTTACCTCGATAGTTGGATCGTATTCATCCACAAAGTGGTTCTGGATGAGCTGGATGGTGAGAGCGCTCTTGCCCACACCTCCTGCCCCGACCACCACAAGTTTGTACTCGGTCATACCTGCAGAGAATGAAGCCAACAGGTGACCATTAAGACATCTAATAATTTGCCCCCTTCCTCACTGAGCTGACATGGCGAAGAAGACACTGACTGACCCAGATTTATCGGCAGACATTTAAAGTCTTTCTTTTTTTCTTTTTTTTTTGCAAAAATGTAGAGTCGACTGAAATGATTACCAAATGGAGACATAAACTGCTTGGCTTACCTTTGTGAAGAAGTTATAACGGCGTAAAATGAAAACGGAGTTTTGGACTAGATAAATGAGATTAGCTCGCTACATAACGTTAGCCTGATTTCCTTGTTTTAGACACTTGTAGAAACACTTAAGGATGTGTCCAGAACTTTCTTATCTGACCCGCGCGTCCAAAAAATATTGAAGTAAAACTGTTGAGCCACTAGTAAAAATCAGAATTTATGTTATTAAATAATTAAAATCCCAGATTCGTTCGAGTTCCTACTTATTCTTCATTGTCGTTCATTGGAAGTAGAGCGTTTTTTCTTTACGTTAATCCCCGGGTGAAGCAGCCTATGAGACCACAGCACGAAGACGGACATCTTAACTGTCCAATCACAGCAGGGAACTGGTTCGTGACCTCGCCCAGAGTTGCTGCGGTCCAATTATAAAAAGGTACGGCTTAAAACGGGCGTGGTATTTAAAAGGCAATCTTCCTCGAAATGCTCACAAAGAGAACTAAATTTAATTTGAATACCGAACAATACGACGTTATACGTCCAAAAAACAAGTTTGAAGCAAACAGCAGCTTTGTAAATGCTCAAAGTGCTTATGGGAAGTGTTACGATATTTAACTCGGCACTATACAGTACATGTGTGGTCATTGCCCCCTTGTGGCCATATTGAGGAACTGCAACAGCAAATTAGTTAATGCACAATAACTATGTAATTATTAATACAGCAATTATTATATTAATAAAATCCTTTAAAAACCATAGTTAAAAACAGCAACATAAATAAAATAAAATAATAGTAATATGGGAATATTATTTTTATGTCTCCCAAATGACATTTGGATTTCGCAGACCTGTTGCAGTTCAACCTGGATAAAAACTTTTAATTTTAGGTTTATAGGGAGAGTTACAGACAGACAAGAACTGCACAGCACACTCAACAAATCATCAAGTGGGATAGAGACACATATTCTTTTACTTGCCTTTAAAGCGCTTTACTTCATGCAATACCTTTCTTTAGGAACACTTAGATTTTTTTTTTCGATTTTTTTATTAGTGGTGTGTCATGGTGTTGATTTGTTTTACGTTTTATTATCTCGTCTTATTATCTATATTACACACCTACACAAAAATATTTTATTTATTTCTCGGGTAAAGCTGGGGGAGTCACTGCTGATTGTCAAATCACTGGTAGTAGCTATAATCATTGCTAGTCTTTATAATTTCAAAATTAAATTATCAAAGACAACCAGCAGTACCATGTGGCAATAACTTTTAACTGCTGGTAATCTCCAAAGTTGAAAAATATGGGTCTTCACAGCAGGTTGCTTTCCTGTCTGACATCCCCAAGGGGAATTTCTGTCTCTTGCAGGAATTGAGCTAGCAACCGTTTGCTTGGTAAGCAAACGTGTGTTAACCACTACTCTATCCCTAAAGCTGGAGTCACTGAACTGGATTTCTAGCCATGTTTGTAGTGGCATTTAATGGATCATCTGACAATTATTTATGATTTGCTGCGTGGTACAGCTAGTCCAAGAACTTCGCACTAGTGGTTTCATATTTCCATGTTTTATATTCTTTGTTTTACACCCTTACCATCTGTAGTACAACCCCAATTGCACATTTTTTTTTAAATGTGACACTGTGTAAACTATGGATGAAAAATGGAAGGCAATAATTTGCAGATCATCACCCCCAAATTCTGAGAAACAAGAGAAATCTCTGTGTGCAAAGAACAAGACCAAAAGTCAAAGTTGATCAAGACCACAGGTTGCACTGCATTAAAAACAGGCATGATTCTGTCATTGATATCACTGCATGGACCCAGAAACACGTACAGAAACCATTGTCTTTGAACACAGTTGGCATCCAAAAATGCAATTTAAAGCAAAGAAGAAGCCACTGAAAGTGAAATTCTTTGTGGAAAACATTTGCATCTCAGACTAAAGAGGAGAAGGACCTCCAATAGTATGGAGTAACATTGTAAATCCTGTGGAATTACACATCTAGAATGGCATCATCAGTGCTAAAAGGCAGGCTTCACAGCAACATCCAGATGATATTCTTTTAAGGGATGTATGTTTCAGCAAAACAATGCTAAACCGCGCACTGCATCTATTTCAGCAGCATGGGTTCCTAGCAGTGTTGGTCAAGTTACTTGAAAAAAGTAATCAGTAACTAATTACTGATTACTTCCCCAAAAAAGTAATCCCGTTACTTTACTGATTACTTATTTTCAAAAGTAATTAATTACTTAGTTACTTTTTAAAAACACGATTTACAACCTGAATAGGTGATAAAGTGATAGATCTTTCAGCCCAATTCTACTTTTTCTGCATAATCCATCATACAAAATGTAATCAAATGGAAAAGTCTCCTTTTTAACTTGTTTTATCAGTTTTAATCTTTTAACTTTATGCATCAAGTGAAAATTTAATTATATGCAACATTCTGACTTGAATAAATTAGTTTAACATTGAAACCTATTTTCTACACATTCCAGCACATAAAATAAAATATTTTTTGTGTTTACACTCAGTCTTTCAAATAGATGCAAGTAAAACACAGCAGAAAATAAATAATGTCAAAGACTCAGCGGTCCTTTTGCTCTATTTTCACCTGTAAAGCAGGAGTAGGGTAGGCGGAGGTTTACCCTGGTGCAGGTGTGCCGCGGTCAGTTGAAGAATCCGCGAGTTTCTCTGTGAGTTTCCCATTACGTTGTTGCGCACTCGGTGCTTGCTTGGAAGTTTAGGGGTTTTTTTCGGTGTAAAAAGAAGTTTTCTTCCCACGCAGTGAGCAGCGGACGCTAATGTTTTTGTCACTTTTTATGGAATCAAACTCAAAGTAAGGTCAGTACTTCCACGCTTTAAACGCCGCAAGCTCATACTCTCTCCCACAATCGATATGATCTGCACACAGCTGTTGTCACTAACGACGCACTCGCTTACGTCACTGTCGTGAGACATTCTCGCAAAAAATCATGGTTTTAGTAACGCAGTAACGCAGCGTTCCTACGGGAAAGTAACCTAATTACCGTTTTTGCAATAGTAATCCCTTACTTTACTCGTTACTTGAAAAAAGTAATCAGATTACACCATCTTTGGTTCCTAGTAGAAGAGTATGGGTGTTGAACTGGTCTGTGTGCTGTTCAGATCAGCTGAAAACATCAGGAGCATTAAACAAGAAATACAACAATACCAAGTCTGTTGCATAGCTAGAATCTTATTTTAAACAAGAATGGGACATCATTCCTCATCTGGAAGTCTAGCAGCGGATCTTTCAGTTTCCAGATGTTTATCGATTGTTGTTAAAAAAAGAGGTGGTAAACATGGCCCTGCCCCAACCTTTTTTCAAATTCTACATTCAAAATTGCCCTATTGTGTTTGTTAAAATGGTACATGAGATTTTTTTAAAATAAGATTTGCAAATCATTGCATTCACTTTTCATTTACATTTTACACAGAGTCCAACCTTTGTTTTGGAGTCAGGGTTGTAGAATTTTGGACCTGATTATTAAAAATCACGAATCTTTACTGCCCTCTAGTGTTCAAAGCAACTTTTAAACCCTTGAGTTATGTCAATGTAGGCAATACTTCCGGTAAATTCTTTTCAAAATAAAGAACCAACTGAACCGTTAATAAAGGCGCTGACTGAGTGGATTTTAAATTATTAAAAGATGACGATGAAAATCGCTTGGGGAGATTATTTCAGCTCCGTTGGAAACAGAATGATTTTATAATTGTAACAATAAAAAATGCAGAACTCAATTCTTTCAATAGAGCAAAAATAAATACGTTATTGCGGCGAATCGTTAATTTTTTTTTTTTTTATTTACAAGCGCTTTAGAGGAAGCGGCACCGCACATACAAACAGGCGTGGACAGGCCCTGCCTGATCCATCATGCTCACTTCCCTTGTCTGTGACGTCCATGTTTCCCCCTCACTCTCCCACTGAGTGCATCTGCTGTCCTATCTAATCTTTGCCTAAAATCACAGCGATAATCCTGCATCCATCTGTTCCGAGAGAAAGAGAGAGAGTGAAAGACAAAGCACCGACAATCTGAAAACCAACACCATTTTAATGCGTCATCATGTTTTAGGTGATAAAATCCCGATGACACAATTGCACTGAAATAGTGACATCATCTTAAATTGCTTGAATTTTATTATACACAAGGTTATCTCACATGTACACTTTTTTACATAAAATATTTTCCATATATTTGCATTTTTAAATACAGATCTTTTCTTGTCTTTTTAATTTTTTTTTTTACACCAAATCCCACCAGATAACCACACATTTCATTGAGGATGGGAAGGAAAACATTGGAGCAGCCATAAACTGAGACAAAGAAGAAAAAAGCAGATCAAAGATACACTGATACAACACGCACAAAATGAACTTGTTCACAGTTATCATCATTCACGTCTTTAAGACTTTTCACTCAAAAAATGGCAACTGACCTTTTGCACTTTTTTTCTTGTAATTATTCGACACAGCAACACATTTAAAAACTAAACCCCCAAGTGAATCAAACACGTCCTTTTTAAACAGTCCAGCACTGCAGTTTTATCTCGCAAACATGACCCACTGAGTACCACCAACAGATGTACTGTCTGTCAGCACGAACAGATGCAGGAGTGGTGTGTGTGTGTGTGTCTGTGTGTACACAAGTCCAGTACTACTACAGATTACCTCGCCCGTATGTGACTGTACTCCATTTCCCAGCTGCCAGTGCGCTTGACAGGCAGGAAGCTGAGGTTCTCTACTCTTACAAGATATAAGTGAAGCTGAACTTCACACATTCTCTAATAATGTTCGCCTATCAAACTCTGTCTGCACGATTCACTGTGCACTCGCATGAAATTAGCCCCCCTGTGTGTGTTTGTGTGTAAAAGGGAAAATATGAGGGCTGGCACAGTACTGCACCACTGTGTCCATTAAATATGCTCACTGCACAACTTTTCAGCACCTGCACCCAACACAACAGCACACTTGCTGTCACACACACACAGACACACACAGTCGATCTGAAAAGCTTGGATTTACCCGCACAAACACGACTGATGTTGAGAGAAAGATAAGACAAGGAGGAAAAATGGAGGGAGAGGCTGCCAGAGAAACAAGAAAAGGCATAAACAGAAAGTGCTGCGAGGCCTGGGAGTGTTATAAATATGTACCAAGCTGAGGGAGACTATACACACTGAATAGAAAGTGGGAATTGTCAGATGATTACTGGCGACTGTGACCTGTAAGCGTGGCTGGACATGAGATGCAGTGAGAAACTGTAGGCGGCAAAGTCAAGCACACAGGTGAAGGGAAGTTTTACAGCTTTACACTCATCTACGTACAACTTTACAACACCTAAGCACCTTTTTTCTTTTCACTTTGATTAGGAAGTTTGAAAGTTAAACTCAGTGGCGTCGTGGCTGGTGGCGTCTGTTTAGTTTATCTGGGAGCTTTGAGAGCTTGGATTTGGTGATGAATTCTGCATTGAATAGAAGTGTGAGGTTTTTAAAACTGAGGCTCTGAAGGTGCTTTCCCAGCAAAATAAAAGTAAATGCATGACTCACACATAAAAAATTAAAAACAACACAATCCCAGTGGCTTCAGCAAGTTGCTATACAGGCCCACAACTCTCTCGCTCTTTCTGTCTCTCTCTCTCTCACACACACACACACACACACACACACACACACACACACACACACACACACACACACACACACACACACACACACACACACAGGATTTCCTAGTTGCGGATACAGAACTCCTGACCAATCACAATGAGCATCAGCATCAGGATGTAAGATGAGTTCTGATGAAGATGAAATCAGTTTTTTTGTGTAAATTTAGCACTCTGCATGCACATGCTTGCACACGCACACTGTCTCTCTCTCTCTCACACACACACACACAAACACACACACCTACAGTGGAATGAATCTGATCCACTCTTTTGATATGTGCTGCTATAAATTTTAAGAAGCACACAGCAGGTCTGTTCAGTGACTCTCTTGCAGTCGTTCTCCAGAAACACCCTTCCTCTTTCATTTTTTTTATCTTGTTATTATTATTTTTTAAAACTTGTGTCACGTCAGTCTTCTATGTGAGCTCCTTCTCTACTTCTCCCCCGTACATGTAGGAGTTATATCCGGGCGGCTGCACATACTCCTCAGACTTATCCCAGTCTGTCACCCATCCTGACCCTGCTCCTCCTCCTCCTCCTCCACCGTTGAAACCAGCCCCCGATTGGCTTATGGCTCCGTACTGCCCCCCTCCACGGTACATCTCTTCTGTTTCATTG
This sequence comes from Copadichromis virginalis, assembly GCF_057382275.1. NCBI lineage: Eukaryota > Metazoa > Chordata > Actinopteri > Cichliformes > Cichlidae > Copadichromis > Copadichromis virginalis. The sequence goes on from NC_140621.1 coordinate 16,983,693, forward strand.
GCCAGTTCATCCTCGTCGATTATACCGCACTTCTCCTCACTTGTGTCCTCTATGTCTGCCCAAGGCTGCTTTTCTCCTGATGCAAAGAGTCCTAGTGAAGAAGAAAACAGATCAGCAATGAAACTGCGATATTTTAGAGATGCGTTACAAAACACTGTAGAGCCAAAGTCCTACCATAGAAAACCACTCCTCCATAATGAACAAGTGAGGCTATAAGGAAGACGTACTGCCACTCCTCACGCGTCTGAAATGATTCAAAAGGTATTTTAGCACAAGAAAGAGCAAGAACAAGTCTCCCTGGTGTGTCTTTACTCATTAAACATCTTGAGCTTTATGCTCAGCTTTGTTGATACACGTGAATGAGTCACCTTGTGTTTGGTCATGGCACCAACTATGAGAGGACACACCATTCCAGATAACGTTCCCACTCCGTTCGAAATGCCCATCAGTATGCTGGCATATCGAGGCGCGATATCCAAGTGATTGACATTAAACCCTGAGTGAAAGAGCAAAAACACAGAATGATTTTTACACTTAGGGGATAGAAAAAATGATATCATTTTTTAAAAACACATTTTCGTCTTAACGACGTTCACTTCAAACAGTTTAATAAGATAATGATCTAATATCTGTCTGTGTGTGAAATATAAAGCCATTTCCAGGTAGTAGCGGGCACAGCTTGTCATCCACAAACCAACTGGGGATGCCATGTCCATCTTTGATATACAGTCTATGCTGCCAATGAAAACACTACAGCTGACTGACAGACTCATGTTTGCAAATTAGGTCATATTTTAAAGTCCTATCAATGTCAAGTTTTATTCTCATTATGTAGCTTTATTGTAATCAAACTGTCAAAACTCATTAATTTTGATTGGTAAATTACCATTAAACAAACTTAACCTAGCTAACTAATATGGCAAATTCATTTACAGTCATGTAAATTGGAACATTTTTAACAGGATTTTATAATACTGTGAAAACCTTCAGAAGCAATAACATGAAATAACAATTTTCTTATGACTTCATCAGTCTCTCACATCAATGTGGAGGAATTTTGGCCCAACTGTTCTTTATAACTTTACAAAGTTAATTGTGATTCGCATCAACTGATTCATACACACCTCTCCTAATGTCTCACCACAGCAATGCTTTCAGGTTGAAGCGTGGACTTTGACTGAACCATTCAAGATCATTTCTTTCTTTATTTTTCAGCCATTCTGTTGCAGATTTTCTGTTCATTGTCCTGTTGCATGACACAATTTTAGCCAAGCTTCATCTATCAAACAGATGGCCCCAAATTTCACTCTGTATACTTTGTTATACAGAGGAGCTCGTGGTTGACTCTATGACTGCAAAGTTCCCAGGTGCTGTGACTATAAAACAATGGCTGGGATGAGTAAAGGGGAGATGACACACAACAAAATTAAATAAACCATTGTGCAGATTTCTTTGTTTTTAAATATTGTTGGAAACATTTGGGAAAATGTAAGTAGGGCAACACATGTCAACAGAATCTAGAAAATGTGTCATTTTCATACTTTTAAGTTAAAACTTTAACGGGAACCAGTTTAGCTCAGTAGTTGAGCAGGTTAACACACCCCACGAGGCCTGGGCTCGATTCTGACCCTTGGTCCTTTGCAGTGTGTCTGCCCTGTTCTCTTTCCAGTCTCTTCCTCACTTATAACTATCCAAAACACTTGATTTACCGGTGTCCTGCTCACATTTAAAGCAATACTTAAAATTCCATTGTCTCTCATTAAACCTTACTATCACCTTCATGTAGCAACAGTAACACGACAAGTCAGGTTTTCACCTTACATGTTTAGAACATAGATTACCTGAGATAGCAAATCCACTGAATCCCACCGCCAGGACCAAGAAGGAGATGGCAATACCCTTTGTGTGAGAGAAGCCCACCACCAGCAGGAGGGTGGCTTCCATCCCAAAACCTGTGGAAATTCCAAAGAAATCCACATCAACACAAAGGAATTACGAACACTAATAACAAACCCTGTTGTTACAGTCAAGGCAGTGCCAATATGCCGTAATTTTCAGTGTTTGAAGCTGTACACGTGTTTATGCACACGCTGATTTGACCTTTAAGTTGTGCTGAAATATTAATTTGCTTCTAATGCTGGCAGCTACTGCACTTTAAATATTCTAACTGCAAGCTGCTAAATGCCCCACAACTGACAGCATAGTTTCATATGTTTAATTTTAGGAGAACTACAGCATCATTAATAAGTTCATCTTTACACATTTATTTATTTATTTTTGCAATGCTTCTAATTTAGCTTTAATCACTGTGATGTGTCAGAAAGTACTGAAAGAATTGTTTAACTTTTTGCAGCCATTTCTGCAGCAAAAATGAAATGCTATTATAATTTCCAGCTGATAATAGGATGAAGTTTTAGTGAAATAATAATTTGTCAGTTTTCTGAGCCACGGTCTAAAGATATTTAAGAGCAGTTGGTTCGTAGACCTTGGTGCTCTGGGAGGAGTGTCAGATGACAATTGCAGAGTCAGAGAATTATGGTACCCTCATACCCATTTAATAGGCTCTGTTGGCCAACTAAGACGGTTCACCAGAGCTGTATAGAGTTATTTAGTTTCTGCTCATAAACCATAAGCCATGCTCTTATGTTTGATAGCCTCACCTCCACAGTTCATGAGCTTCCTGACGTTGGTGGTGGACATCAGGTTGTGGGTTCTCAAGTAGTCAGCCAACTGGCCCCCAATAGGCACGATGATTGTCATCACCAGATGGGGCAAAGCTGACACTATGCCCACCTGAAAGTCATGTATAGGAGAGGCAGACAGTGTGTACATGTGCGTGAAAAAGGCAAAAATAGTGTTTTTGGGGGGAAAATGAAGGGAGGATGATGAGATGTTCAAATTTGTCCTGACCAAGTGGGAAAATTACAGTTTTACTTGCTTTGACCCTACAGCTTGGATGCCATGCTAACTCACCTTGCTGATCTCAAAGCCAAAGACTTCTTCAAAGTAGGCCGGCTGGCTGATGAGCAGCAGGTAGAAGGTCCAGCTCCTGCAGAAGTTGGCCACAATAATGGCATAGACTGGCATGGAGGTGAAGAAGTGTTTCCACGGGGTTTTAAATTTCTACCACAAAAAGTAATAAGATATTAATGATATGCACCAACTCCACCAATTAAGAACTGCAGACTCAGCCAAGTGCATGGGTCTAAATACACATACTTGAAGGGGATTGAGAAATGATGCAGACTCTCCGATCGCATCTTCAATGTATTTCCTCTCCTCTGGTGAGATGGTGGGATGGGCTGCAGGACTCTGGTATGACACCAGAATCCAAAACAAATACCAGAATATCCCAAAGCTGCCTGGGAGAGGGAGAGAGAGAAAGAAAGACACAGACATAGGAGACAAAGAGAACATTTAAGAGAGAACGAGAATTTAAAGGAGTTGTGGAAATTTAAAGAGAATCAAATAGTGGACATTTAGGGAAATTTGCATGAGCAGTCTTGGTGAGAAAGATAGTAATAAAAGTAACATAACACATATTTGTACTAACCATAGACATAAAATACAGAAGGCCACCCAGTGTATTGCACCAGTATCCCAGCTAAAGGCATGGCCACCACTGCCCCAGCATAGGATCCTGTTAAGACAACACACACACAAAGAAGGCACAAACCCTGTTTATATCTTTCTTTCTTGCACTCAACATGTTTTAGATCCATCATAGTCTTTTTAAACTCTTAAACGTTAGATGAACTTCTAGCAGTTTCATCACAAACGTGTCTTCAAACCCACAGAACCTGTGCAGACATTGTAGATACTGATCTGTGAGGTGACAGGAAGCTGACATTACCACAAAAAGCTGTCGTGGCTAATCGACTTCGCTCAAGAGGAGGTGCCCACTTGGCCCAGATCCCATGACAGGCTGGGTATGATACGCCCTAAAGGATAGAATACAGTCAGGGAAACACCTGTGCATGTGGGAATAGTCCTACACAGAGTCCAGATGTGGACAAAAACTCATATTTACCTCTACAAGGCCCTGGCATATCCTGACAAGTATGACGCAGCTGTAATGGCAGCGAGCGGCAGATGGAATCAGCATGTTGAGCGTCGATGTGGCCACGATGGCAAAGCCGAAAACTCTTAAAAACACAAAGGACAGTAACACTGGCATCAGAACATAAAAAAATCCCAATACATCCCAATACTGGCATTTTCTATGAATGCTGGTTCAGCTGCTTTGCCTCTTACTGTTCTGATTCAAATTATTCTTTTTTCCACACCTAGCATGTATGCAAATTCAACCAGATCTGACACCATAAATGTGGAGATATTAACCTGTTTGCTGCAAATTTTTGACATATAAAGCCACCCGGGATTTGTGTGACGATGTAGCCCCAGAAGAAGGAGCCGTGAATCATCCCCACTGTCTCTGGATCCCAGGTGAACTGTGCAGCCTGGAGAGAAGAAAAAAATTATATGACTTTAGCTCACTTCACAACAGAGGAGATTACCTTGAAAACTTAAGGTCAAGGGCAACTCTGGTTCATCATCCCCAACCACAAAGCCCACGAGTTGGATGTCCCTGATAAATACATTAAATAGAACCAATGGTTCAGTATCTTGCTCAAGGATACTTCGACGTGCAGACCTGAGTAGCTGGGGAATCGACTAACAACATTTCGATTGGTGGATGAACTGTTTTAACTCCTGAACCACAGCCAAGGCAAGCTGGCACAGAGCTGGCCTAGACTGCAGGACTTTAGAAAATTTGATATCACTACACAAAGTAAAGTTTGTTTATCAGCAGTTAAGATGATGCCAACATCAAAACGCCTTAATAGAACTTTTCAGCTTTAGTCTAATACTCTAATACATGACACTACTTATTATGACTTATCAAGTCATTTAAAAAGTTACATAATTACAAAATTTTATTCTTCTCCAACCAACTACATTGTAAAAGGGATAGCCTCAATACAACACACTGCATACTGTGATTAATATAAACCATTAGATATAGTCCAATGAAGATTTAAAGTGATCCCACAGAAAAAGACTTAAGACAGTAACTTTCATTGGTACTGTGAAAATACTGCATGTTACCTGTGTTCCAACACAATTATTGCAGATGTGGCTTAATATCAAATTCATAAAGTAGGTCAATAAAGGCACAGAAGTTTTAATTTCTCTTCTGCTACTCACCACAAGTACTTCCTTGTTGCCTTTGTAGACAGTATGATCATTGACCATGCTTACAATGGCCACACCTAGGTTGCACCTGATGCCAAAGGAGATGCAGAAGCCCAGGCCAGACAGGATGGCGATGATGTACCGCCGGGGCAGGCCGAAGCAGGTGCAGTCCACCACAGGCAGCTCCTTCTCCTCCACCAGCTCAGGACGACCCTCCGCCGACAGCTCAATAGTTTCTCCATTTGGCTGCCGTTTCTCAATCAGCCTGATGGGAGACAGCAGAATATGTGTTAGGCTTTTGGGGTAAAAGTGAACAAAATGGTGCAAAAGACAAAATTCTGTGTATTATAATGTGCTGCAATGAAATCGATGCCTCGGTGATCTTTATGCCTAGCCTCACAGATGATCTGATCTAACAAATCAAAGTAAAACTGCAAAAAAAAAAAGCAGGAACACAAAAGTGTGAGCTTCCTTTAGAAAGGAGCTATGAAAGGTTCAGTCTCCAGCTTCCATGCTGACATCACCGGCAGTTACCAGATTATTTTGAGCCTGTGACAAAGAGTTTGCATCTTTTCTTCATGCATGTTTTAAACTGCAAAGATTTTGCACTCTCTCTCTCTTTTTCCTCCTACAAACGCACTCCTCCAGGCTGACATCATGCTCCACACCGGGGTCACGCCTGACTCAGCACGTCCCAGTGTGTGGAAGCAGCTGTCACAAGCCGAGGAGCTACGACAGCCGCGTCGTCTCTGCTTCAGGATCCAAGGAACCTACTGGTCCTCTCACTCTGATAGTGTCCTCACCACTAAATGCCTTCATTTTTTATGACATCATTCAGCCGAATCTGCTTAACAAATTAGCATTATGTTTAAAACTACAAAAGGAACTTTTGTAGGAAATCAGCTTTTAAGGAGTTACACTTTACCGAGCTGCAAAGACAGGGGTGCAAGTGTCTAAAATGTGTTTGCTTGTTTTTTAACCGCTTAAAATCCCATGGTTTTAGCCCATGTGAGGTGATCTGCTTGTTTTCCAGGCTATTGTTCAGTTTGTGTGACCATTTTTGTAAAACAACATGTCGAGCATCCCCTCAACAGAAGTCATACAGAGAAGTCAGAGAGCAGCCATCTGTGTATTACAACCTTCATACTCACAACAAAAACACACACACTTCCATCAGATTTAAGTAAACAACACCTACAGATATACATTAGACAAAAGTGTCACCATTTTTTCAGTGAATGTATATATCAGTGTTCACTGTCTGTTAAATTTGAGTTCGCAGCAGAGCGAATCATGTGTCCGCCATCCACTTTCCATTGAGGTGATCCAGTTAGCCAGTGAGCTGGAGAATCGTGCACAGAAAAAAGCACAATCAACACGGGGGTCAGGCTGGCGAGGTGACGATGGTTGTGTTTTAAAGATAGTGTTTCATTGGAGGTCGGGGCTTAAACAAGGTTAGAAAGCAAGTGTGCAAAGTCGAGACAAGTCAGCCTCTGATGCTGATTAATTATTGACCTTTTTTTTTTTTTAGATAAATTATTTACTCCAGCTTTTACACCACAATCTGCCACCATTTGTCCGTCTGTCATCCACCGCTGTCATTATATTTATTTTAGTTATGCGTGTGAATTCCACTCCCTCCCCCTTTTGCACACAGCACACTCTGTATAATCTCGATATGCATCCATGCAATCTGTCAAAAACAAACTAAAACGCAAGACAAGAAGACAGGTCAGTGCAATTACGAGTATAATTAAAACTGCCTACATAAAGAAATATTCTACTCTTCAGTAGATAACAGAAAACACAATGGAAAGCAACATTTTTGGAATTTGTGAGAGATTAGAGAGGCTGCATCCCATCTCCCTCCCTCCCTCTTAATCTGTCACTACACTAAGATTAGGATTACAAAAATGATTTACTTCCGGAAATGAATATGGATGGACAGACTGACTCTGCTGGGCACGATTCAGCACGTTTCTCCCTCTATCACGGCACGCTGTTGAGTTCATGCTGGTCATGTTTTTTAGTCCTTCTGTAACTCAGAAAGCCTTTTTCAGCTTTTGCGTCAAGCTGCAAAATTTCAGGTTGTGCCTCACCTGTTAGTTAATGGTCTACATTTTTATAGAATGGCCCATCTGACTGACTTGGAAATGGGACCATCATGTGTTCATTGCTGACCTTTCATACAAAGTGTCCTGACCTAAGGACGTGATTTGCAATGTGTTTCCCAGTGGATCAAATACAAGAAATTAAAAAACTGCAACCAAATCCTGGAAGCATTGAAAAGGGCGACGCACGACAGAAGCAAAGTCGTGCACATAAATTTGTTGAATCAGTTGTTCACGCTCCTGCCGCTAAACAAATGTGCTGACTTGTCCCCCCGCGTGGAGCTCCTCCCTCATAGTTGGTGAAGGCTGCAGGAGAATCCTCATTAAACCTCAAGACAGATTGCAGCTTGACACCTGCCCATATGCTAAGAGCTAACGAGGCTACCCCACAGCAAAAAATGGTCGTTAATTACAGATGCTTTCCACTAAAAGGCAGCCTCACCCCCTGTGTTCGTGTACAAAGCTGAAGCAAGGGAATTTCCAGCTTAGAAGCAAAGACTTAAAAGATTCTTATACACAAACTTCTTACTTCTTAACATGCTGACTGGTAAAATTTACCAGCTCTGTGTTGAAGAAGAGACACAGGTTCACAATACTGCTTGCTTCCACTCATCTGATGGAGCTGATTGGTCTCAGCTGTCAACAATTAATGAGCAAGCGAGCATGAGCAGGCAGGAGTCCTGCGACCTGGGGCTCTCTGAAATATCATAATTACAATAGTAGCAGGCTCAGTGGAGGCACACGCTTCAAACAGAGCTCATGATTTTCACCTAGACAAAAGAAGCAAAGTCCTAAAACCTGTTTAACCCCAGCGTGAAGACTTCAATACCTCTTGAGTTTAACTGGTGTAAGGTGTTACACAAATTTGATTATATATTAAAAGTATGTTATATGAAACTCCTTAAAACAATAAAAAAATAAAACAGTTGTTGCTAAACTGTGAGTGTTTGTAAGCACACTTTGATTCTGTAATATTCTGTCAGCTTTGATAAAATCACAGTGACTCTCAGGTGACTCGGGGCCTTTATTAGACTCTGTATTAAAATCACCAATTCACAGAGTATTCGGTGTAATCCTCTCATATGAGGATGATCGAGACTGAGAGTGAGACAGCGAGGGAGTAAAAATATTATATAACACCAGACACCCTGGTGATTATTTCTCCATATTTGTGAGCTTAAATTGATTCTTGATTTTATTCCTTTTCTTTTTCTTCTTTTTTTTGTCTCATTTCAGCATTTTGGAGCACGCAAAGTAGCTTAAAGATTAGATTTTTACTTTTTCTCCGAGCACTTTGTAGTTTTAATAGTGATTTTGTTGTTGTCCCCCTCCTCTCCCATCCTTTGAGAGCCTCTCGCTCTCCCTGAAGTGAACAGATTGGGTCTCGGTGGGACTGTGTCACCCAGGGAGACACCCTCCTCCCCATCCTGTCACACCACTTTTTCTCTCTCTCTCCTGCTGACACACACACACACACACACACACACACACACAGACACACACGTTTAACAGTTACACGTGTGACCTTCATAGACGTATTATCTAAATACTCACACAGTATAACTCAGTCGCAGTATGAGTGCTGTCTCCACACACACAACACTTCTCGCTACATTCACCAGAGAACAACACTTCAACAATGAGCTGCACGGGGTCGTAATATGATAATCGAACCACGTGTTAGCTTACATTAAAATATTTCCTCACAAACTGAACAAGTGAAGCAGACACTAAATGCTGAAATCGACAGCATGGACAGCATCGCTGCCAAAAACCAGGCATGCTGAGTCGTTGCAGCTGACTCTCCAAAGTGGCACAGCTATTGTAGATGAATCTCTGGTCATCTGTGAAGACTGTTTCACAAACCTGTGCCCATGTTCCACACAAAACAACAGAGACAGATGAACGGATAAAAGATAAGAATAGGAAACACAGAAGTGTCTCAAATGTGGACTTGGTGTCTTGTAAGATTTTGCCTTTTGTGTTCAAGCTTGAACCTGCTTTTTTCCTTAGACATAGCTTTATCAAGACTAACAGGAAATCCATGACAAAGACATCCTACATATGATACAAAAACTAATGCTAAATGCTGGGATTAAATGATGGCATGCTTTCCTCCCTGTGCTTCACCACAAGCAAACATATCAAATAATTATTTTTTCGCTTCACCGTTATTTGAAAATTTTATTCAGAGCATTTCTGCAATGACACTGAACTGTAGTAGCTGAAAAATGCACTCCACTGCAAGTAAGATGGATTAAAAATGGATTACCTGTCATATTCTGTATTGCCTCACATGTAGTACAGCACAGCCTCTCATTGTGTAGCCAAGCAATCCTGCAGATGCATTTAAAAGTCTTTTAATAAATCGAAGCGAGGCATTTTTATGATAGCGTCTTTGGGGTACTATTAGTAACTTTTGCACACAACCCAAATTAAAACCAAGAAGCAGTTGTGTGATTATATTTCATGCAGAGCTGTGAGAATAGCCAGATTTGGGGGATCCATCTGGAAACGTTATAAAAGAGCAAATAATGTAAGCAGAGATGTGGAGTGACCTTACAGCGCTGAAGTTTGTGCTTACCTAGTGGAGTTTAATATAGAAACAGGAGATGCATTCTGATGGAGAAAATGTTTAAATAATAGATGAACTCCTGGCTGCTTTCATCAGGAGGGATCACGGTTTTGTCTGTGAGGTGGTGAGATTGCACGCAGACACACTCGTCTGCTTACACAGTGCAGGGATGCCCAAGTTTCACCACGCATTCACACATATACAGCTTTATATACACACATGCATACACAAAACCATAACACACTGCTCTCTTATTCTTTGGCTGCACTTGACACATGCAACCGCATAAAACCACGAGGTCACGCTAAGCTGAGGAAACGCCCACTAAAGTCAACCTGAATCCAATCCAACACATCACATCTCTCATGGAATCAGCTGTGGTGATGATGCGCATGTGTGGAACAGTAAGAGAGAAACGAGACAGGCATGTGTGTGTTGATTTAAGAGACCCCAGTAGGCTGAAAGCTGCTGGTGTCTCAATGGATGGAGGATGAGGAAGAAGGAGGAGGAGGCAGTGGCTGGAGGAAGTGACATGGCTTGCATGGGATGGAATGAGTGGGAGGGGAGAGTTTAGGGATTTGCATGGCTCGACAGCTGGACTGCAAAAACAGGCTATTTCAGGACAGGATTTATACGTTTGGTTGCTACCTCAAATCCTGGGAGAGCCAAAGCTTAAAGCAATGGTTATTGCATGAGGTTCTATGATTGTCTTTAATCTGCCTTTTTTTTATTTATTTATTTTTAAACTGAAATATTATCAGTACATCAATCTGTGTAGCAACTTTCACACTCATGTGTACTTTATTTACACATATGCAGCACTTTGAAATGTTCATAATCAGAGAGGATTATGAAGCTTTCTTTTCTTTTTTTAAAATAAGTACCTGCATGCACCTCCAGCAGTGACATAGTTGTCTTTTTTATATCGACCTTTCTTATTTATTGGTGCAACTAACAATTATTTTCAGTCTCAATTAACCTACATATAATTTTCTTAATTGATGGCAACAACCAATAATCATTTGGTTTGTATTGTCAGGTAGGAAAAAAATAGATGTGGAAAAACACAGTTTCAAGGAAACGTGTCCACAAGGTTTTGTGTGTTTTATCACGCAGGTGATTATTAAAATAACAGTTTATATGCCTGTCACTCAAAACTCAGCCTGAAATATTAAAAAACTTTAGAAATTCACACCGTATTCCAGTCGTTTCTATTCATTTCATTCATTTAGTATAATCCAAAACACGTTTTCATAACAATTAAAATGAAATCCTTCTTTCGCTTTAAGACGATCAAACAAACAAAAAACTGCAAATCATTTTTTAAGTCACATTATTTAAAAGAGAAAAAAAAACATACGGCAAAAACAATTTGGAGCGCAAGAAATGTAATTTATACCGGGAAACTAAAGATTTAAACTTTCCGGTTTTATCTGGCCAGCGCTTTCATTCAGCCTGGTCGTGCCAATAACGCACGGAAACATTATGTAACCAGACTTTCTTCTTCTCTCCAACACCACTTTGAGCCTCACAACATCGAACAAAAGCGCAAACAATAAAAAAAAGCATAAATGCAATAAAGCATCAAACCACAAAGAAAGAAAGAACAAACACTCTTTTTCTCTCACTGATAACTTCTGTAACACTATGGAGTACCCGTTATGGGCTTCTGTTACAGCGACGACAGTGTGTCATGTTTTTTCCTCCTAATAAACCAAATTATTCAAAATATTATGGATTTCATCCATTATAAAACACTTCTCCTCTCACTTGTGACAATCAAAACTCCCTACTGCGCAAACGCGGACTTCTGTCGCTATTTTTTGTGAAGGGTTAAACCCAACACATTCCTCTACAATTAAAATAAAAAAAGAACCAACTTTTTAAGTGTTAAAAATTACTGCTTTGAGGAGAGCGAGATGACGGATGCACCAACAGCACTGATATGTGTTGCAAGAAAAAAGGCGTAAAAACGCGCACAAATCCGGGGTGAGTTGAGAACATTTGAAATATCAGTGTACCTGTGAATTTTCCCCAAAGTTTTGCCCGCGACCGCCTTAAACCTGTCTGGTCGGATCTCCATCTTTGCAGCTCCTTGACCCGGCCGGTGTGCTGATGTCCCGTGCGCCCTCCTGTCCTGCCCGAGCGCGTCTCTCTCTCTCTCTCTCTCTCGCTCTCTCTCTATCGAGCACAAATCCCTCCTTCACTGCACTGCCCCCTCCGCTCCGACAGGTGTAGGCCTTTCAGGCTCCGGGCTTCCTTGTAAAAGGATCGAAAGCCTCTGGTCGATATGGACTCTCGAGTTGGGTAAGATTTCGTTTATGCTTATTCCAAACAGGAGATATACTCACTGTTGCCCTTAGCGATAGTGCAGGAAAACACGAATAAATAAGATGGTGGAATATGATGTCTTCTCTGTTTTGTGCGTGTGGTGTAAAAAAAAGTAGCAGGGCTGATATTGTAGTACTCTTTCAGCAGGTTTCTCACACGTGGATTAAGTTCCTTGTCCCAAAATCTATGAAAATCTGAATTCATGTTCATCTGGGGTGTTTGTCACCACCACAGGGAGACAGTGGAGATGGAGCCTCAAGCTCAAGACCCCTTGATTAAGACAAGGCTGAATCCATGTCCAGGAGAAATGCCACCTAGCATGTTAACATATGAAATACGTCTTCTAATCTTTCTCTGTTTTTAATTTATCTTTATGCTCCGATATTGTTGTGTTCACCATGAAGTCAGTTTATAACACTGATCGATCCACAATTAAGTGCTTTTGTGTTGCATGTATGTTCATATATGAAGTATAGATAGATTTGTAAATTTTAATATAATATTTAACATTTCAAGGTTAAAGGGCAAAAAAATGTTACTAAGAAGGCGTGCAAAATATTTGTGTATTGGCCCTATTAAAAACCTAAACAAAAGTGCTTGTATGAATGAGGCAAGTTGTGTAAAGTGCTTTGATTACTCAGAGTAAAAAAGTGCTATATAAGACCCAGTCCATTTACAACCCACCCATGTTTAGGTATTATTTTCTTGACCAAAAAACAAATGAATGTTTGTGGATCATAATAGAGCAGAGAATCAGGCTGCTGCCACCTAGAGGTTTATTAAAATACAGTAAAAATACTGCTACACTGCACATTTTTTGTGAACACGTAAAAACATTGCTGTGCTCTTATGAGGTAAAATGATAGAAATACAAAAATAACCAAAACCAAAAAAAAGTAAAAAAAAAACCCTGTCACATTTCAAAACCAGCCTAAATCATTACAGAAATATTCAAACACACACACACACACACACACACACACACACACACACACACACACACACACACAGTTACTCAAGGCAGAATGCTTTTTTTTTTTTTTTTTTTACACTATGATGATCTCATAGTTTAATGTTGAGCCAGGGTCTACAAACACAGCAAAGAGACTGAGCTGTTAACCAGACGGTGAGCTCAGGTGGAGTGAAGGAAAATGTTTTCCTAGCCTTCAAAACAGCACCACCCGTTACTGTGATCACCAGTAAAACCTTTAATTGGGAAAAAGCTGGTGGGAGTCCTTCATCAAACCACCTGATCAACAGATTCCAATGTGAAGAAAAGAGAACGTTGGCATTATTTTGACAGATTTAAAGTGAAATATATACAATATTTCTATTCATGATATTCTATAAATATTTACAAATATGAAAATAAAAGCTTTGTTTTTGCAGGCCAAAAAACATGTACATGGACCACTAAAATTCTGAGCTGCTGATCCGGTCTGTTCAGTAGCACAAAATTTTGCAGTGCACAGGGTAAGCTATAGAATGGCGATAAGCTCGCTTCTCTTCATTGCAGCCAGCACATTCTTCTTTAATAACTTATGGACGCACAAACTGACTCACTGACTAGCACACTTAGACATACAGACACATAAAAACACATACACATGAGCATACACCAACTATGTCATTCAGGAGATACAAACACCCACATCCAGCCATCTGCCATGACCGGTTGTGGGTGAGGGGTGGGAGATAGGATTAAAAAAAAAAGTTCACAAAATCTTTTGAATTTTTTTTTTTCTTTATTATCTGAAGTTTTTATTTTTCGCTGACTAAAACATTTTTTTTCACAACTAGTTTTAATTTCCAGTTTGGAACACAGATAACTAAAACAAAAGTTCTTATAGTTTTCAGTTCAAGGCAGAAAGCTGTCTCAGAATGAAACCTTTCATTGATAAAGCTAGTTTGCAGTGAAGGTTGTACGTTTCCTTTTTTTTTCTTTTTTTTCTTTTTTTTTTTTTAAATTGACATTTTGGAATCACTATACAATACCATCAACTTCAGCAATTTGTCAGTACATATATATATATATATATTTTTTTTTCTTTCTATATTTAAACAACTAAAATATCCATACAATAAGAATGAAAGAAGAAGAAAAAAAAGAAAAGAAATAGAAGCAAAACAGGAAACAATAAATAAATAAAAAATACATAAGGAAAAAGAAAAAGGAAAGAAAAATAATTAAATAAATGTAGGGAGTGTGTTTTTGTTTCCATTAATGTAACTAATATTTCCTCTAGTCTTCTAGTAGTTAACAAAGTCAAAATCTAAAGCAAAAACTGGCCTGCGTTTTTTAATGTAGTTCATCCATTTCTTCCATCGTGATACAAACAGGTCCCTCTTGTAGTTCACATCTGCTGTCATTTTCTCCATTCTGTAAATGTCCATTGTGATGTTCATCCACATGTTCATAGTTGGGCTCTCTGAAGAAAGCCATTTTTTTGTGATGGCTTTTTTGCCTGCTGCCAGTAAAATATTAAACAAGTATTTATCGTTCTTTGTCCATCCTTCTGCCATAAGTCCAAAAAATAGAGTTTTACTTTCCAAAGGTAAATATCTTCCAAATGTCTCTTGTGTTGCTGCATGTATTCCCTTCCAATAAGTTTTAATAACGTGACAGTCCCAGAAAATATGATAGTGATTTGCATTTGTAAAGGCAGAATGTTTTCATGCAAATACATATTAGTCCTTCAGCTAAAAAAAGATCCCATAAGCATTTTTATGAGCTGCTGCATTCACCAGACATGAAAGTAGTGACTGTCACCAGCATGTTGCATACGTTTCCTACTTTAAATCCTTTCAAAAACACAACTGTTTGTTTTATTGTTTATGTACAACTGTTTCTATCTTCTGAACAGCAAAGCTGGTTCAGAAAACAAGTATAGGGAGGCACTAGGAGGATGATACAATATAAATACATAGTTAAAACAACTTCTCAAAGGTTTACTGAATATAAAGACATAAAATCCAAGGATAACGCTGTTCATGGCTCTGCTTGCTTTAGTTTTTTGTCTTTGTACTTTTCTTTCTATTTGAATTTTGTCCTTTCTCAAACAACTTCCTTCTGACCACCATGCTCACACCCCCGTGTCTTGTTCCTCCTCCTCCTCCTCCTCGTCCTCCTCCTGGGAAAGGAGCCGGTAATGTTCGTTGCCCACCGACAGGAAGGCAGGCCTGGGATGAACCTCGTCTTCCCTGAAGTGGACAGGTTGGAAATGGGAATCTGGCTGCTCGGTAGAGCTGCACTTGGTGTACAACTCGCGACGCATTTCCTGGCCGACTTCAACCTGGGAGGGAGTGCTACGGACCCAGCGGTTCTTCACTAAGGAATAGATGTAGCTGACAGGTACAGGCAAGCTGGCAAACACTATAAGCATGATGATCATAGCCAGGGCCCAGCCAGGGTACTCAAGAGTCATCTCAGAAGCCTGAAGAGGCAGAGACGCAGAGCTTAAGAGTGACAAACACCGGCAGAATTACCTTTGGCTGTAGATAAATGTTTACTTGTGGGATTAAAAGGAGCTATAAAATTAAAAAGATAAGAGATGGTTAAGCAACTCGTTACCAAAAGCATAAAAATGCAGTTAACAGATAAGCAGGTTGACGCTACAAAAAATGGCTAACTTCACTATTCTTATGAAGAATAAATACAGAGATATTGTTGTGCTATGTCACAGCAGATGAATCCAGACATAAGTATTTGGATCGCATCTTGGTGTGAGTATAACCACTGCACAGCTGTGCCAATGAAACCACACGCTCTCGTTTACTGATGATTTTGTTACAAGCTTCAGAATGAACGCTCACTGGAAAATATGTCACCAGTCAGCAGGACAACAATCCTAAACATACAGGGAGTCAATATGATGCAGAAGGACAGGTGATGATGAGGTTTAACGCTATAATGTCAGAAGAGTTTTTCACCCTGGAGGACGGGGCTGTGGCCCCCCCACACTCCCTAGCAGATCATTACATGGAGAAACCTTTGGAATGCAAGCATGCTGATCCACACAGGTATGCACACATGGGTATTCACAGACGCGGACTAAAGCTTTCTTGGCTTTAAGACATGCATGCGCTCAAAGCACACTGTGCGCTGTCTATCTTGCGTGCTGCACAATATCGTTTATTATTTAGTAAATATTGATATCTATGGCTAGCTAGTTTATTGTGATGGTGCTTTGTTTTCTCTATTATTATGTTGCTCTTTGTTGTTTGCTGTCTCCTCTGTTTGTTTTTTTTGTTTGTTTGTTTTTTTTTCTCCATACAGGTGACCCAGGAGTTCTTTTTTTTTTTTTTCTCTCTCTCTTCCCCCCCCTTCTCACCGTCTCTTCTCCCCTTTGGTTTTCTTTCTTTCTCTCCCCCTCTTTCTCTCATTCATTCCCCCTGTCCTATTTATTAAAAAAAAAAAAAAAAAAAAAAAAAAAAAGACAAAGGATGAACTGAAGCTCTGCCATCACGTAATGTCGCATACTGCTGTTTCTGATGTCATTTAAAAAAAAGAAGAAAAAAAAAAAAAGAAGAGTTTTTCAGACGTCCACATCATCAGTGTATTTGGTCTTCCCTGCGTAACCTGAATAAACTGCACAAAAATGCCATATGTAGAATAAATATAAACACTCTAGTTCAGGATTCCTAAGGTCAATGTTATTGTCTGGCCAAGTGAATCTCCTAATATCAGTATAAATTAAGCACTTTCCATTTGTTGAGCATCACAATAAAGGAAATGAGAATCCAGAACATTGAGATGGTGGTTGCACTGAAGGTCTGTGAGATCATCAGAGTTGATACAAAAAAAGTTTCTTTTCCACTGTTTTGGACACTGTGCTAAAACCACAACATCTTCCAGCATGCATATATGTGTTACACACATGCATATAGTGTGTACTGTGGGTCAGGAGGTTGTCTACTGAAGTGGAGTGGGATGTTTGATCCCAGATTGTCCAGTCTTCAGGACAAATACAATGAATTCTGACTTTCTCCTGATGTATTCATCAGAAAGAGTGTGAGTGTTTGGGTGAATAAGGCTTGTGTTAAAAATCACAGTGAGTGCTCATAGTAGAAAAGAGCTATGCAAACACCACCTGATATTTTAAAATGGTAACTGGCTATTTGAAGTTTAAAATCATGTGATTTGATGGAAAGTTGAAGTCGAACATCTCACCGTGCTTTGATTCCAGGCGGTGTACGTGGGCCCTTTGAAGACCATGCGGAGCAAACTGGCTGCCAGAAGACTGACCATCGCCAGCAAACACACATATTTCCAAAGGTACTTGTACACCACCGGAGGGCGCCATTTGAGCATTATTTCAATATCATCCAGAAAGCTGCAATAATCAAAATGCTTTTCTTAAAATGCATCTTTTCAAACAAACATATAAAGACAAAAAAACCTGTGAAAGTCAGAGATAACGTTGCTTACCGATCTGTTCCATAAACCCACGCCACACTAATGGTTTCAAAAATGACCACAATGACCAAAGGCAGGGTTGCAGAGTAGTCATCAAACATGGTCACAAAATAGTTGCCAGAGCGCTGAGTGAACAGTAATCCAATAATGAACCCCAAAGCACAGCTGGACACTAAAAGACAGAAAACATTTAAAGACCACTTCAAAGACAACAAGACTACATTTATCTCCCATAGTACACCACTGCAGTACGAGAATCTTGCACTTTTTTGGTTTTTATGTAGTTTTATTTAAGAAAAAAATAACAATAAAATACAGCAGCAGAGTTTGAACACATGTCAACTGATGTTCAGTACCCGTGAGTAGGGTTCGGTGATGCCCCAAGAGGCTGAAATTGTCCATGAGAGGTGTGAGGATTCCCTGCATTGTTCCAAACATGGTGCTGAGGCCCAGGTTGAGCAGCATGAGGAAAAACAGGGCGGACCAGAAGGGACTGGCTGGGAAGAAGGCCATCACCTCAGTGAATGCTATGAATGCCAGGCCTGTCCCTTCGACACCCTGAACGCACACAAGATAGTAAGATAGTGGAAATACGTGGGAAAAAGCAGATCCACTCAGTCTAACAGACAACAAATGTGTGTTAACTGTGATGCTGTTTCCAGAGCTAATCTATTCCAGTAAATTACCTGTGCACCTTTTGCATAACATGCTCTTTAACACAGAGAATAGGTCTTTTCTTTTTAAATAAAACAAACACCGTGAGATAACATGACTCTTTGTACATCTTGTCCTGTTTCTTTAGTATCTCCTTCTTTAGTATCACAGCTTGCTTTCATTTTTCCTAGAAAACCAGCAAGATACAATTTCCAATACATTTTCATTGTCTTGCCTGCTTGATATTTTATAGCACCTCCTAGATTCTTCGTAGGTCCTGGGAACATCGGCGCTCGGCGCTATAATTGTTACTGAAATGTTCAACTTTGATTTTTGTAACCGATCCAGCATCTTGTGCCTCGTAGGACACCTGCAGTTCTTTCATTTATGCAAAGTTGTCTTTAAAACACTTTGTAATCCTGGATGAGTGAAGCAGCACATTAGAAACTCAGTTTAATACCAGTGACTGCTCTTTATTATTGGACATACCTCTTCCTATAATGTATTATAATACAGACCATATATACATAAGAAATCTCAGCTGTTGTCCTAATTTTCACGCATGCTTATAGATGTGTATTCCCATCTTGTTACCGTTTACACGCCACTTGTTCCAGTTTCTTAGATCCCTTAAACTACTGCAAAAACACTACTGTTTTTTTTGTTGTTTTTTTTTACCTTTGACATGTTGACGTTTTAAACTTTGTGCCTCAAGTCGCTTGTTTTTAATCATGTTGTGAAGCAAAGCTGTTGTTATTAATATCTCAAGATTACCTTATTCATCTCCTGCTCCAGACTGCAGTCAGTGATTTTAGGACCCACCATGGAGCTGTAGAGATGGTACCACTCTCTGTATTCAGCTAAAGTCACAGTGCTTACATCTGTCATGTTGAACCATGGCCACCAATGCTGGTTAGATCCACTGGACGCCAATAAGTTTAGTACACTGAGATTTCTGAAAAGGTTAAACACAAAAATAATAATTAAATCTAAGATAACCAATCAAACAAGCAGTCCACCTTAAGATTGTTACGGCAGTTTGCCAATCTAAAAGTGCTCGCTAGTTGGATTTGAATTACCATTTCAATCATGCACAGACATACGTACTCAGCCACACAACGTAGTGCAATGTTCTTGGCACGGAAACCGAGCACGATGAAAACCACTAGAGAGGCCAGCACGGATGTCATGAAGTTGATGCAGGAGACCATCAGAGCATCCCTGTGGCAGTTGTTGTGGACTGGATTGTAGGAGGAGTACGCGATAACAGAACCATAGCCCAGGCCCAGGGCGAAAAACACTTGTGTAGCAGCCTGTCGCCACACCTGCACGTTACCCCAGATCTCCAGCTGCAAATATGACAAAATAAAAGCATCTTTAGGTTTACATTCTTTCGTCAAAGCTTAAAATGTTTTATTATGGTTTTTTTTTTTGTAATCACTGAGGTGTTTGTCTTTTGTTAGTTAAATGAAAATAAAGAAAAGATGTCAAGAAAAAGGAAGAGAGAGAATATTGCTTACCTTAGGATAAAACATGTAGGTGATTCCTTCCAAGGCACCGTCCAACAGTAATCCTCTGATCAGGAAAATAAAAAGCACCACATAGGGAAAAATGGAGGAAAAGTACATCACCTAAGATTGGAAAAAGAAATGGATAATGATTTCAACAGTGCAGCATTTTGTAAAATATGATCATTTGCTTTTCTCAATCTCACTTCACTATTAAAAATTAAAGTTTACCAGTTTACCTGCCAAGCACCAACCCTCAGGTTCCTCAAATTGCATACTTTTATTTTTAAACTTAGTAATTTGAGTGCATACCCAGCAAACACGGTGGTCATGGTACAGCACCAAAAAAACTGAACCGTAAATGTTAGAATGTTTATGGTGTTTTCATGTAAATATTGCATCAGCCTCTCTTACAAGGTGAAAAACACAGATTAGAGTATTGCAAAAAATTGTCTTTTTATTTATTCACAGTAACAGTCGCTTCAAGGTGTTGTTGTTTTTTTTTTTTTTTGCAAGGCACGGACATGACAATAATAAAAATAACCCCAACAATCACACGGCATGTATGTGGTTTGTACCTTCCTATGAACAAAGACCATGGTAACTTGAATCATCATTGTGGTAAACGTCCACAATGCAGGTTCAACTTTCATTTTGGAGTGATTTGTATGGGCTCAAAATGTGGTCATAAATATTTTGTACTTGTAAATCAGTTTTGTACTTGTAAAAAAGATTTGTATGTGTAAAAAAAAGTTGTGTGTGCGTAAAAAAGATTTGCATGTGCAAAAAAAAAAATAAAATTGTGCGTGCATGAAAAAGATTTGTATGTGTAAAAATAAATAAATAAATTGTGCGTGCGTAAAAAAGATTTGTGTGTGGACTTTGCCAAAAAAACCCTGCAAGTTACAAGTACGAATTTTGACCCTATTTTTCTTCCTTTAAGCTGATTGGTCAATGTCATGTCAATCACAAATTAAACAATCCAATCAGAAAACAGATGGGTTTGGCTGTCGGAGGGGAACTTTTTTGAACTGCAGGTCCTTGAAGGGTAATCTCTATATAAATATCTGATAGCAGTTAGGTCCCCTTACTTTCAGCTGCTGTTGAAAGGATAAAGTTGTGGTATGTCAGTGGTTAGAAATATCATTATTACTTTAGGATTAATTTAACACAATGTCAGGGCTGACCCAGGACCATTGCTGTGAGTCACAGTGCGCAGCATAAAAGTCCTTTCACATCGGATGCAGGATGTGCTGCTAATGCTAACTGCTAACTAAAAGCAAAGGATCCAGAATTTGTTGCGCTGGCTGCTGGGCTCTGTGGGTTTTTGCAGCAGCTCTACCTGTACTAGATGCACCTGCTCCTTGTCGTTTTTATCTCTGACTTTATGTCCTCTACAAGAGTTTCTGGGTTTTTTTGCTAGTTCTTCAAATGTTCAATAAAAACATGTATGCTAATTCATAATGAAGAAAGCTTTGTAATGAAGACTGTCATTTCCAAAACACTGCCCCCCCTGCGGTCCGCAGCGCTGTTGAAAAGGCTGTGGAAGTCCCTGTATTAAACACGTAGTCCTGTGACACAAAAATCACCAAACTCGGACGACCACAGACTGTTTTCCTTCGTGGTGATGAAGGAAAACGCTGGGTTGGCATGTAAAAGGGCATTTATTCCCTTCAAAGGCCTGCAGTTCAAAAAAAGCACCCCTCCGACAGCCAAACCCATCTGTTCTCTGATTGGATTGTTACATTTGTGATTGACATGACATTGACCAATCAGATGAAAGGAAGAAAATAGGGTCAAAATTCGTACTTGTAACTTGCAGGTTTTTTTTTGGCTAAGTCCACACACAAATCTTTTTTACGCACACACAAATCTTTTTTACACATACAAATCCTGATTTACAAGTACAAAACTGATTTACAAGTACAAAATATTTATGACCACATTTTGAGCCCATAGGATTTTCCACCATAACTAGACATTGAGAAAAGGCTGTCAGCCAACAGTTATCAAATGTCAACATATTTACTGGGTAAGTGCAACATTTGGCTCAAGGTTATACAGCCAAATGTAAAACTGTGGTTGTCATCTTAGCCATTCTACCCAAGTTGATCACACAAAGCGCCTCCTACTGCAACTCTCATTCACACAATGCTTTTACCTTTGCTTTAACACTTTTTCTAACATTCACAGAGATACATCAGGAGCAACTCTGGGTTCATAATCCTGCCAAGATTACCTTGACATGAAGCCTGGAAGAGCTACCAACATTTCGATTTGTAGACATCCTGCTCCATCCTGCTGAGCCACTGTGAGAAGGTCCCACTAAAAATATTTCTGCCCATTTTGGAAGATGCGTTGTCAGTGCAGGTGTCCATGTTTAAGATGGCTAGCTAACATCAGCAGCTTTTTCCCAGCCATTGATTTTGCGTGTCTGTTTCTTAGTGTTAATGTGTACTAAAATGTTATAATCACTGTAGAAGATTATAGTACTGTCAGATACACAAAAAGTTTAGAATAATTGAAAATGCAGTTACTAATTTCCATCGAATACATTTAAGACAAGCTGTCAAGTAAGCACAGTGAATATATGGAAAAATACTAATGTAAGTGGGAACATGGCGTGTCTGAGCCCGCGCTGGAATGGTAGCGCTGGGCAGGATGGCTGCTGTGTTTGCTTCGGATTACTCCTCACCCCCCACCCGACCCTGTGGCTTGTCACGTGTTCCATAATGTTGTGCTGTGGACATTTATGTGCTTTTTTGTGCAGAGGAGTTTTTTTATTTCCTGTTCTCATGCTGTCCTCCCACAGGAGCCCAGCATGAGTAGAGGTCTCTTTTTTTCTCTTGTACTTTCCCATTGTAGTGTATATTTCAGTGTTTGTTTTCTGTAACGCTACGGATCTCCAACCTGAGGCAGAAAAGGGGCGAGCTGCAGCTTATGTTTAACTGAGAGATAACACTAACATTAACACAAACACTTTATATTTGTGTGCTAACGGTGGGACTGGTGTTCATGTACCTTTGCAGAAGACTTGATGCCCTTTATCATTGCCAAGGCAACAATTGCCCAAGCAGCCAATAAACAGCCTGTCATGATGGGGTTAAACTCTCCAGATTCTTCAATGGAATTTGTGATGTTGAGAGCTTTCCGAAACCAGAAATACGACGTTGGGGAGCTGCCTGCGCATTCTTTCACTGTTGATTGAGAAAAGAAAACACTGTAGGCTTCATCAGACATCACTTCATTTCACTCGGTCATGTGATTACCTGTGTCATTGGAGGTTACATTCGTTGGACACTTCTCCCATGGCAGAGGATACTGAAAGGAGTTACCCATGTAGAACAGGCTCCATGCAATGATAACGTTATAGTACAAAGCCACATAAAAACAGACCTGGGGAAGAAGAAAGCATTTATATCAATAAATAATCAGTATTATTAATCATATTATTAAAATATGCTGCAAATTGTTTGCAGCTTCAGTGTAATGCTGTGATTTCTTTTATACTTGTAGCCTACAAGTAAAGGCTAACCCAGGGAATGTAGCCATAAGGTTCGACATTGACCTTAACAATGACAAACAGAGGTTAGGTCTATTTAAAGAAAAATAAACACGCTTTATAAAAACCACAGGCTATCTAGTCGTAGATTTCTGTTGTGTGTGCGGACAAAAACGTTCTTGGGTACTCTGTGTTTTCCCCAACTTGTTACGCAATCAACTGCCAGCACAGACGCACAGCACACTACCTTTCTCATGTTACAGCATGGGTGTGCGTAAGTATATACACACACATGCAGCTTGGCTAAGGTGTTTACAGAAAGGTGATAAAGGCGGTGACACGTGATGCAGGATTGGGGCCAGATAAGTGAAGGTGAAGAGATTAAAGATACTGACCCCGGTGCTACTTTTGAAACCCAGACTTGGAAAAAGCAAGTCAGCTGTCAAACAACAGCAGCCTTATCAGAACACACAGGTACATGAACGTAAACAGAAAAAGGTCTCAGACAGAAAAAAAAAGAAAATGCTCACCATGCAGCTGGAGTAGCCGATCCCTCCCAGCTTTGGAGAGATGTGCTTCCATACACCAATGCTGCCCTGTCGAATGCTTTGACCAGCAGCCAGCTCCATAAAAAACAGTGGAACTCCCACAACCACCAAAAGAAAAACATACAGCAGCATGAAGGCGCCTGGAAGGAACAAAGGAGGAGATATATTTTAAAGGCAAACCCAAAGTCACCTGTAGTTCCAGAGGGAAAAAAAAACTTTGCATTTGCACATGTTACAGGCAAACACAGTCTAACTAAGCACATTAAAAAAAACAACAGTTTTTGGCTTTTTTTTAAACACAAACTCATAATTTGCCATTGAAGCTGGAAAAAATAAGCAAATTTATATGTCAGCAACCTCTCTAAAAGATGCTTGGAGTCTCATGTTCTAACCAAACATGCTGCATGCATGTGTTGTAAAGCTAGAAATAAAATATGGTTTAGAGTTCTACTCTTCTCTAGAAAGAAAAGTCAGTTTCACACAGTGACATTCGCAGGATCTCGTGTGCTCGTGTGTAATTTACGTTGAGCAGGCTAACCACGTTATTACATTAATGCATGTAAGGTGAACTAGCAAACACCATCATAGCTACATGCGGCTGTCTTCTTGTTTGATGGCAGACACTCCCTTCACCCTGGCCAAAAAGGCTAAAATGACCAAAGAAAAAGTGGAAAACAGTTAAACATGAGAGGTTTTTGGACAAAGTTTGTGTTTTTTCCATTGTTTAAGCACTGCTTCCAGCCAAGAGTGATACCATATATGCCCCATAGCTGCAGAAAAGGCTAACATTGTTATCTTTTTACAAAAAACAGCTGAACATGAGAGGTTTTTGGACCAATTTTGTGTTCTCCATGTTGCATTGCTTTGGCACCAAAACAGCTACTAAGTTAATAACTTAAACCTGTAAGTTAATCTTGTCTTAACACTCACCACCTCCATTTTGATGGCAGAGGTATGGAAATCTCCACACATTCCCTAAGCCCACACTGAAGCCCACCTGGGCTAGCACATACTGAATCTTAGAATCCCATGCTGGACGGTCTCCGTCGTCTGTCGCAGCTTCATCGGGACCATCCACAGCTGTGAGCTGAGTTTGGGACCGGCCTTCTTCCATCCAGGTTCTGCCCTCGCTGCCGTCCAGCGGAGGCTTTTCTGTCTTGTTATAAAGAGAAGAAGTAATATGATGAACTAAACCGATTATCAGTTGAAGCTTCATCCTGACGTGTAAGTCTGCACAAAGTCATTGTAGTTATGCTGAGTAAATATGTGTGGCAACAGACTACTCTGTGCACAAAATTATGTAAGGAAAGAATTAAATTATGATGGAAGAACCTTTATCACAAATTTATCAGGGACAACAAAGAGGAAAAGCACTTGCTGTTATGTTGTTATGTTGTCATGTTGTCAAAGGTTATATCACTACTCCTTATCAGTGTGAAAACACAGCAGTGAGACAATGCATTACGTAATCCAACATTAAGGCATTATCTTTACTCTAACTCGTCATTCTCCCATCACTACGTCAGATGTATAAAGAAATGCTAATGCAGACACTGAATTTCCTACTGATGCTCTTTTACGTTAAAGTCATTCAACTGGCATATTTAGCACTGAGGTGAAGGCCAACTGTGACTGACCTTTCAAAATGCTTCATCAGTACACCCAGGTGTTAGCAATTCATTAGCAAGACTGACATAATGGCAGGTTTAAATGCATATAGAATGCATAAATAATGGATGTGTGTTACTTACTGTGCTCTTTCTTATTATGAAATTATCCAGATAAAAAACTTTGTTGCATCACCTCAATTCTCTTTCATTTAATGTAAACACCAGGGTCATGGTGTGCATTTCAGGGGGAAAAAAAGCATTCAGCTGAATCACCGCCACACTGAACACTAAATGTCAGCTCAGATGAAAGTGACGGATCCAAAATGGCTTAACACAAGCCAAGCTGGCTTCAGAACATGACCTCTCCTGGTATCAGCTGGTTAGAATGGAAAATTACAAGACCCAGAAAGAGTTCATGGCTGTTCAAAACACACGGCCGGATAGGGCAGGTGATTTCAGAAATATCCATGCCCACATGCATAGAGTGTGAGACTGTGACAAATATATGCATGCACAAATAGAAAGGAGGGGAAAGTGGGGCGGACAGAAGCCATACAGTGATGTGTGGTTGGGAGTGGGAGGGAGAAATCCGCTGGGAGGTGTTAGGCTTGCATTGGTTCATACTGTGGGTGGTGCTGAGGTGCATGGGTAAACCACAAAGTGGGTACAGTTGGTAATAATATAGGAAAAAAGTTAGGGTTAGGGCTATCAGGGTATGCTGAACAAATAATTAAAAAGTCAACAGCTTGATTAAGCTTCAAGGATCCATGTGTTTGAGCTATAAACTATACTGAAAAAGTCTGCTTCACACACTCCTGTGAGTTCATTTGATCACTTACCTTAGAGCAAACACACTTTTCTATAGAGCTGAAGTGACTAGTAGATTATTTGATTGGTCAACTCCTTGGAAAATTTAGCAGTACATGGAATATACTGTTATGATTTACTTGATTATTAAAAGGTGACCTTAACATTTTTGAAGTAGCATAGGATCATCTTATCTGAGAGCAGAACAAAAGGTAGCCGGCTTCCAAAGAGGAGCTTTGAATGTCCTTCAAGAAGAGTGGAGAAATATTCCTGAAGACTACTTAAAGAAATTACAGATAAGGTAAAATATGAGAACTCAGACTGCGTTGATGAATAAAGATGGTCATTGACTGTTAAGCTCATTAGAATTGTACAAACTCTGTTTTTGCCTTATAAACTGTACTTCCATGTATGTTTACATGTTTCAATAAATCACTGCAAATACTTTCTACTAGTGAAACAAAGAAATGAGGTTGGCTCAAGACTTTTACACATTACTACATCTCTCTAACATCAAAACAAGTCATTGGCATGAGCCTGCAAGTACAAGTTGATACTGTTCAACTCTTCAGTGTTTCACTGTCTTTGCTATTATGAAACCACAAGAACATAACAAGTCTGTATTAGGTTTTTTAATTTACTGAAAAAGATTATCAATATATACACATTTGACAAATGAGAGGGTTTTGTATTTGTATTCAGTGGTTATTTCCACTTCTGGCTGATATGTTTCTAATTTTGAACACATTTTCCCACTTTAAAATACATAATGCAGTGTCTCTCAAAATAACTACTGGGTTTCTCCCCCCTTTCCTTTTTGCTATACTTGGTTAACCCTAATTGTCCTCCTTTCACCAACAAACCCCAACACACACACACACACACACACACACACACACACACACACACACACACACACACACACACACAAGCACACACCAGCACACACACAAGCACACGTGCACTGGTTGTAAATTTGTGTCTCCTGGTCAGTGAGCATCTGTCCCAGGAACTGTTTGGGAAACAAGGAACCACTCTTCTATGTTTCTACTCTGGATAAAATCATGCAGCAGTGGTTCAGCCGTCCCTAAGGTGTAGAATTACTCAGTGAAGAAGCTCGATCATGACAGCCACATGTGAGACCAACGTACTCCAAATCAACGCCGGCAAGACAAAGGAGATGATCATAGATTTCAGCAGGAAGTCACCCCCTACAACACCGGTGAACATCCAAGGGAAAGACATTGAGATAGTGGACTCTTATAAGTACCTGGGTGTTCACCTCAACAATAAACTGGACTGGACTACAAATACAGACATCCTGTATAAGAAGGGCCAGAGTCGACGCCACCTGCTGAGGAGACTGAGGTCCTTCGGAGTCTGCAGGACTCTGTTAAGGACATTCTATGACACTGTGGTAGCATCTGCCGGGGGAGTGGATGCAGGGACAGGGACAGGAGCAGGATTGACAAACTGGTGCGGAGGTCTAGCTCCGTGCTGGGATGTCCCCTGGAGTCTGTGGAGGTGGTTGGCGAGAGGAGGATGTTAGTAAAGCTGACATCCATCATGAACAACCCACATCACCCACTGCATGAGCAGATCTCAGAGAATGACTCGGCCTCTGTGTGGAAAGGTTTTAGGAATATTACAAACTACAAGCCTAAAACCCCCCACTCCACTGATGACTTGCTCTTAGCCAACACCCTCAACGACTTCTACTGCCGTTTTGACGAGCCATCAGGCAGCCTTCACACCTCCAACGACCCCAACAATAGAGGCACTTTGGACACTCATTCCCCCACCTCTCCCCCCTCCATAGAGCCATCACCACCTTCAAACTGTTCACCTGCAACACCCGCCCCCTCACCCCACACAAAAGAGGATTTCACACCACCTCCTCCGACCACAACTCTTCATATTCATGAAGCAGATGTGAGGAAGCAGTTTAGGAGTCTGAATGCTCGGAAAGCTCCCGGCCCAGACGGTGTGTCTCCTGCCACCCTCAGACACTGTGCAAACGAGCTGGCCCCAGTGTTTTCTGGCATTTTCAACTCCTCACTGCAGGCATGTCATGTGCCTGCCTGCTTCAAGTCCTCTACCATAATCCCTGTCCCCAAGAAACCTAGGATCACTGGACTAAATGACTACAGACCCGTGGCTCTGACATCTGTGGTCATGAAGTCATTTGAGCGCCTAGTTCTCTCCCATCTCAAGACCCTCACGGCCCCCCTCCTGGACCCCCTGCAGTTTGCATATAGAGCCAACAGGTCTGTAGACGACGCCATCAACATGGCCCTACACTTCATCCTGCAGCATCTGGACTCCCCAGGAACCTACGCCAGGATCCTGTTTGTGGACTTCAGCTCTGCCTTCAACACCATCCTTCCAGACCATCTCCGAGGCAAGCTTTCCCAGATGAATGTGCCTGATCCCATCTGCCGGTGGATCACTGACTTCCTGACGGACAGGAAGCAGCACGTGAGGCTGGGAAAGAATGTCTCGGACTCCTGGACCATCAGCACCGGCTCCCCTCAGGGCTGTGTTCTTTCTCCTCTGCTCTTCTCCCTGTACACCAACTGCTGCACCTCCACCCACCAGTCTGTCAAGCTAATCAAGTTTGCAGATGACACCACCGTCATTGGGCTCATCTCTGACGGGGATGAGTCTGCCTACAGGAGGGAGGTTGAACGTCTGGTGTCTTGGTGCAGCCACAACAACCTGGTGCTGAATGCCCAGAAGACAGTGGAGATTATTGTGGACTTCAGGAAGCACACAGCCCCACTCCCCCCCATCATCCTGACTGACACCCCCATCACCTCTGTGGACTCATTCCGCTTCCTGGGTACCACCATCACCCAGGACCTGAAGTGGGAGCCCACCATCACCTCCGTCATCAAGAAAGCCCAGCAGAGGATGTACTTCCTGAGGCAGCTGAAGAAATTCAACCTGCCAACACGGACGATGATGCAATTCTACACTGCAATCATCGAGTCCATCCTCACCTCCTCCATCACCGTGTGGTACGCTGGAGCCACTATCAGGGACAAACAGAGACTGCAGCGTGTTGTGCGCTCTGCTGAGAAGGTGATTGGCTGCAGACTCCCATCTCTGCAGGACCTGTACACGTCCAGGACACTGCGGCGTGCAGCTCGGATCTCAGCTGACCCTTCTCACCCTGGACACAGTCTGTTTGACCTGCTCCCCTCAGGCAGGAGGCTCCGGTCCATTCGCACCAGAACCTCTCGCCACAAGAACAGTTTCTTCCCCTCTGCTGTTGGACACATGAACAATAACCACATGACTGTCCCCGCCACTAACACATGACCCTACGCTGTGTCACTGCATCATTTCATGTCTGGCACTGATCACCACCTGCACTCATGTATATATCTTTCTACGTAGCACTCATAATTCTTATTCTCATGTATATATCTCATGTATATCTCATGCACATATCTTTCTTTCTACATAGCACTTTAATTCTTATTGTCTGCACTGAAGCACCGCAGCAATTTCCTAATGTTGTAAACCTCAACATCTGGCAATAAACCCATTCTGATTCTGATTCTGATTCTGATGTGAGTGGGCTGAGCAGCTCCTTTAGTCAGAGACTGAAACACCCTCGCTGCAGGAAGGAGCGCTTTCGCAGATCATTCATCCCAACAGCAGTTAGACTCTATAACTCCTCAATCACAATGTCATAAGTCACTGGACACTGTGAATATCCACGGTCACCACTTCATGCATAATGGACCTTCCATGTGTATGGACATGTGCAGGTATATATGTATGTATATGTATACATATGTCTATTTAGTGTATACATGTGTATGTGTACATGTCTATAAATAGGAATAGTAGTGGTACAATAGCTATATCAAGCTATATAGTTTATGTCTTCCATAGTTCCAACCATATCCATAATCACATACTGTGTATGCTACCATTGTATATTATCTTTTTTCATTGATTGTACTTATTTGTATTTTTGTATTTCCTTCTGATATCTGTACCTGAGCTGAGGTGATGCAAAAATTTCCCCGTTGTGGGATCAATAAAGTCTTATCTTATCTTATCTTATCTTATCTTATCTTACATGTTGCTATAACCAAAACTGTAATATGAGCATGACAATTTTCCCTGAATGCAGCTGGCTTTACCATACAGCTTATCACATAAAGGGTTGTTCATTGCTATTTATAATTCAGTTTGAGTAACATAGAGCTATAGATGCTCGTGGCTCCATTGTAAATGTCCAGTTTAAAAACTGATGAAACTGGTGATTAGGATGCTAGAGAGCAGCCTTTCATCTCGGAGGGCGTTTGCATCCACAGATCAGATAAAGGTTTAAGAGCTGTGGCAGATTTTATCATCTGTGCTCAAAGTTTAAGGGACTAAAACAGACACAACCCCCAAAACAAAACAAAAAGAAGATAAAGAGAGACTTTAAAAAAAGTTAATGACTGTATATTTGGCTGCAGCTTGCTATATGCAGCAAACCATACTGTATGTCACTGGGTTTAAGTTTGGTTGTGTAGGTGCTGCTCAACATATAAACAATGAGTGCATTCTTGTGTAAGAATGTATAGGGGGGCTTAATCATAGTGAGGTAGCATACAGCCCTAACGCACACATGACTCATTACATAACTGACAAAGGAACCAGCCAGCAGTATGCAGTGCAAACAATAGTAATAACAAGACCCGTTTTTTCGCTGGAAAAAAAGTATGACTGAGATTAGAGCTCACAAAGCCACACTATTAAAGAATAACAGTCGAATAACGATGTGCTGTGGACATACCATGCTGACAGCACGGTCCCACTGAGGAGTAGAGTTTCCAGCAGTCCTGGTGTTAGTTTCTCTGCTCGTCTTCCCACAGGGCTTCTTTTAAAATAGTTTCCTTTTCGTTGTTTCTGATAACAATCGGGGTAGCAGATAAAATTTATACGGGGACAAAAGCCTTGACCAGGTTTGACAACTTGCGGACACGTTTACGAGAGCTGGAACAAACCGTGGTCAACAAGTCAAGAAGAAACGAAGGAGAGGAGCTGAGCCAATGGGAAGACCGAAGGGGCTGAGCTGCCCTTCCCCAAAATGGGAAGCGGGGCTTGACAACACAAGAATACACACTGCTGCTGGATTACTGTGTGGAACCTGCACGGCTTGACAGTGAGCACACTGAACTCTCACACTTGACTTAATTATAGGCTGCAGTCATGCGCAGAAATAAAAGTCATTAGTAGATTAATTAAAGCTCAGCCAGAGAGCGCAGAAGAGTGCGCCGTCTGTGCCTTACTTTACGCACAGAAATGCACAGAAATCAACAAGTGGCTCATAGTCAGTGTGCATTGGGAATAACTCAGATACTAAACTGCAATACACGGGGTTTTGTAACGAAGCTGTTTTGCGTGAAGGCATTTGTAGTTTAAAAAACCAGCGGGGGTATAGGTTTTCTGAGAAATATTAACATGCTTCAACAGTGCTACTTGAAAAACAATTAGATTGTCACTACAAATAAACAAAATTGTGGGCTCTTTGCATAAAAATGGGTACTGATATTAAATATATATGACATGGATTAGGATTAAAATAAAAACCTGTCTGTGTCCACAAAGCCACTTACGGTATAGTATTATGAATCATTTTTAGTAGTAGAGTAGCTGCACTCCCCCTGGTGGAGAAAATGTGTCACAACGACAATTTATACCAAGTCACCCAAATGGTAATCCACTGACTTGAACGTTGTGGTTCCAGTAGTGCGATTAGAGGAGCAATGAATCAGAGCGGTAATTCAACTGAGCATATTCATGAATCCATAAAGGGAAACATTTAGGCTCTTAAAGGGAGATAAAGCTCATATTTACCTGTTCACATGTTGAAAAGAAAAACAGCCTATTAACATTTTTTAAGGGATAGTTTCATTACATTTGTAATGAAACTATCCCTTAATGAAACTGTCCCTACACAGAGATTTACACCTCTGTGTAGGGACAGAGATTTACACACTGGACATCTTTGTACTGAAGGAGTAACCATGCAGCTAGAATGCACATTATAAGTGCTCTTCTGCAAGGCAAAGCTCACAGCAGGATAGTAAATCCTAAACTAATTGTACAGCTGAAAATGTCTTGTATTACTCACTATCACATGCAATAATAGATGGAAAGTAAATCTTTTTTTTTTAGAACAGCCTAAATGTGGAAAATGTCCTGTTGGTACACATGCTTGAAACTGAAAGTGATTGTTGTTTTCTGGCATGAATTCACATTTCAGTGAAAAAAAACAAAACAAGCAAACAAACAAAAACAAAAACTTTGTTCTTATAGGTTGATCTAATCATCACATTAGCTGTCAGTCAGGAAAAGACCATAGGATAGTTTGTTGTGGAAACCACATGGGACACAGTGTCTTTAATCACCAACGTCAGATCACAGAAAGCATCAAACACAGAGTTGATTCTATGCAACCTCGTGCAGTATCAACATGCTGTGCAACAGCCAGGTCAGACATGATGAAATTAGCTGAAATGACCAGCTGGTGTCACTACATTACAGCTTAAAAGGCCTCTGTTCATTTTCTGCTGCATGCCTACCTGCGTAAAGTCAATGTGGAATCCCTTTGTGCTCAGAAATAAAACATTAACCTTAGGGTTGTATTTGTCATCTTACATTTTGTTGTAAACCATCAATATTCACCTTAAGGTTGATAAAGAACCTCAGCCAAGGTGTGAGAGCTAAACAAGGCCTGGTTGAGTTAAGCCTCAAAAGTTGTTTCCTAAAATGTGATTAATTGCAACATTATTCTGTAAATTACAGATTATCTTTTTCAGGCATTAATTCTTTCAGTCATTACACACCAAGTAAAAATTGTGTATAGCGAATGGTTAATAAGTGATTCACTCTTTAACTATTCGCTTTGGTTTCCATTGGGTAACAAGAACCCAAGAAAGAGACAACTAGAATAAATAAATAGCATCCTGGATATTTAATTTATTCTTATTATTTTTGTGACTGTGCGATTAGCAGGTAGAAACTAAAGACAAGTTCATGAATACAAAGTAAAAGGACAAATAAATTAGATCTTTACCAACAGCTTTTATGGTGGCTTTGGCCTCGGCTCAAATGAAACTTAATTTCTCTGAATGAGTGGAGGTGGTGTGCTTGAGTAAGACTGTGCTACATTGGTGAGAAAGAATGCAGTGCGGATCGCGTTAGGCTCTGGGCATAAGCCACAGGCAGTTGTTGGTTGAAATACCTGTGATAAGGAAGGAGAAGTTCACCAAGATGCAGAGAAAGAATCTCAGGGAGGGAGGGAGAGAGCCAACCTCTGTATCTGTGTGTTATAGGAGGGAATAAAACAATGCAGTGTGACTACGAAAGGACGCCAGACTTGTTTTTCTTGTTTTGGCACATCCCAAGGAGGAAAGACATCCTCTCGCAAAACAGCCAAACTCACTACAGTCACTTGAGCAGGAGGAGTGGTGTCTTTACCCCGGATTCAAACACGCGAGACACACCAAAAGGTACGTTGATGTATGTCGGTTTAAAGAATTAGCTTGTGTAAAGTGTATGTGTGTGTGTGAGAGAGAGGGTGAGAAAGAGAAAGAGAGGGGGAAAAACAGAGGTAGGAACTGAGAGAGACAGATACACCTGTTAGATCTAGGACGGCTATCTTGTGTCAGTAATGTTTCTCAGAGGAGTACATTTGGGGCGGTGTACAAACAGGTGCTCAAAACGTCAGTGCGTGTATTTGCTTGCTGTTAATTGCATGAACTGCTGAAGGAGAAAGGCAGAAAGATGAGATGTCAGGATAGCTACTGTATGACCTGTAAAGGACAGCCTTTTAGGAAAACTGAGCTGTGGTGGAGTTTCTCTGTCGCGCTTTGATTGTTGCATCATCTGCATACCATCTGGTATCTTTTCCTGTAGTGTACCTGTCACTTACCTGCATGTGAACATGCCAGTATGCACAATGCTGAATACTCGGCATTCTTACAATCAGCCTGTGGTATGTGCCATTGTTGTGCTCTTAATCATCTTTTCTTTTTGATGTAATGGGTATAATTAATATGACGCCAAGATGTCAGGCAGGCAAAGTTAATGAGAATCTTTTATATCATTGAAGACTAGTTATCTACATGTGAACGTTTAAAAACGCTAAGGACGAGAGATCAAATATAACAATTCAAGTGGGACAAGAAAGGAGACATAAAAAAAGGGTAAATGTCATTGGTGTGCTACCAAAACATCATTCCCCATTCTGTGTATATTACATTGAATTCTGTTTATGTCCACGTGAAACAGATGTCAACATCACTTCCATCGGTGCTCCCTAGAAAGCCTTCAGGTGTCCGAGTTATGGTCCTTAAAGGACAGCAGGAGCTTTCTGATGGGGTTCCTAACAAGTCTGGCAAAGGTACACTCCTCTCCAAGAATGTGGTGTTGGCAAAAACATGTGTTTCCATCTTTTGCATATGCTTTTTGTAAACTTTGAATTAATGGCCTTGTTCTATTTCTGCTCAGAGAATGGTACCAGTGGGGAGTCGAATCAGATCCCTCCACTGAATGCAGACAGAGAAGTGGTACGTACTCATACGCCTCTTTTTTTGTATATATGAGTGGGTACAAACAAGACTTGGAAATTATCAACACAATCAGAAAATCACACACATATGAACAATAACCCCAGATTTATTATCTAAACTTTAGAAACAGTAAACCGATGTGGTGTAGTGTTCTTTAAAATCAAAAACAAGCGATATGATGAGAGCCTCGTGTGTGAATCATTCCTCAGGAGATTATGAACCACTGCTTTGACGATGTGGAGCGATTCATGTCGCGCTTACAACAGGCGGCAGAAGCCCAGACTGTCCTCAACCAAAGGAAAAAGAAAAACGAGAGGAAGACCAAGAAGGATAAAAAGACCCAAGAAGGTGAGGACCTCGACAATTTCTGACCAAAATAAATGACTTATATTGGAAACAAGGAAACCTGTCTCTTCGAGTGATACCGAAGAGCCAGATATGTTTTGGATAAGGTTGAAATTTAAAATGTAGGTTAGCAGATGAAAGTGAGCTTCAGACATGTGGAGGAAGGAGCGATTGACATTGACTCAATATTTTACACACTGAAACTCAACAGGCAGGATGAAAAAAAACCAAACATTCGGGTAACGCAGAAAATTCCTGCACATCGTGAGAATGTCTAAGACACAAGGCATGCAAGTACCTGAACACGTTTATGCACTGCTGTTTCTTCATATAGCATGATATTATTATGTTTTATATTGGGCACAATTAATGTCTGAGTCTGAGTCACTAAGTATTTCTCTTTTTGTCTAACTTGGCAAACTCATCTGGGTGTTTCCTAAATTAACACTGGGATGGACTAAAGGAAGGCTCTTATTAGTCATTACTTTGTCTTATACGAGCACTTGCTGTGACAAGCTAGAACAAAGGTCATGGTATGTTGTGCTTCTAGTATTTCTGTTCATTTCTACTTTTGTTTTTCAGAATTTTCCCCAAACTAAAGTGTTAGCATCCACATGATAGTCTGTATCATGCTCCAGATATACTCCGTTCAGTTCAATTTTATTTGCATAGTGACCAAGAAGCCCACAATAATACAGAGAAAACAGAAAAAAACAATAATCAAGTGACCCCCCCACCCCTCCCAATGAGCAAGCACTTTGGTGAAAGTGGGAAGGAAAAGCTCCCTTTTAACAGGAAGAGACCTCCAGCAGAACCAGGCTCAAGGACAGGGTGAAGGCTCTGCTTCCCATTGTACTTTTAAACACCATAAGAACCTCAAGTAACTGAGGAGCAAAGTGCTCTATTGGGGTGATATGTTACTATTTGGTCTTTAAGATAAGATGGGGTCTGATTACTCAAGACCTTGTATGTGAGTAGAATGATGTTAAACTTGATTCTAGATTTAGTAAATGTATCGGTAAAAGCAATACTTGTACGCTGTGGTTATAACAACCTTATGTTTTATGTCTATGGTGTATATATTTTGCTGTTCTGTGTGCAGATGGTTTGTTGACCATGAAAGCCAGTCCTCCCCCAGAAGAAGACTTTGTGAACATCTTTCAGAAAATCAAGTACTCCTTCAGTCTGCTGGTATGATTAGACTACGTTCTATTTAAGCATAAAGAGATTTCTTTGATAAATACAAAAAACAAAATTGATTTTTTTCAGGACCGCCTGAAGTCATATATCTCACAGCCCAATGCCCCAGAGCTGCTCCACCACATCTTTGTGCCTCTCAGACTGGTGAGACCTCATTTAGTGCTTTTTCTTCTTTTCCTCTTTCTTTGATCTTTACTGTAGAGACCTCTCTCTTACAGATGGTGAATACCACTGGGGGGCCAGCATTAGCTGCATCCATCATCAGTCCTGCTTTGACCAATGGTGCCGTTAAACTGCTCCAGGAACATCTGACTTTAGAGGAAAATGAGCTGTGGACTTCACTGGGGACCAGCTGGACCTCACCCAGGTGTGTGTGTGTGTGTGTGTGTGTGTGTGTGTGTGTGTGTGTGTGTGTGTGTGTGTGTGTGTCAGCTTTACTAGAGACTGTGCACAACACGGTTTTAATGACAGGCTCGTTCCACTTTCTCCAGCTCCCACCTCGGTGTGACTGTTCCTCCGTATACACCTGTCTTTCTGGATGGGTGGAAGCCTCAGACTCATGACTCTACTGGCCAGCCTTTTGAAGATCCCATCGAGCTTCAGCACAAAGTAGATGCTTTCAATGAAACCAAGCAGAAACAAAGTCAGCAGGAAGAAGCTCAACAGGCAGCACAGAGCCCCAGGTAGGCCACTGAAGAAGTGTAAATACATACAAATAGAGCAAGACATTATTATGGTTTCATAGCAGTTGTGATTGTTTTTGTGGAGGCTGTATTCTTACTGGCTAGAATCAAATCAGTCAAATGCTTTTAGTGGCAAACCATGATTAAGATTACTGATATCTGGCTCCAATTTCATGTTTATTTTTTTTATGTTTTGCATATCTTTTAAATACTATCTGTTTTTCAGAGACGGAAATGGACATGCGCATGGTGAGAGCCATTACCGCTGCAGTTACGACTTTGTCGCCAGAAACAGCAGTGAACTCTCTGTGCTAAAAGGAGAAACACTTGAGGTACACACCCTGAAATATGGGTGGCGATCTGAATACAAAAGTAGAGTTTAGATCCAGGAGTACGTCACACAACTTGGCTAATGAGAGTCATCTTTCCGTAGGTGATTAACTCATCAAAACGCTGGTGGAAGTGTCGGAACAGCTATGGCGAGATAGGATTTGTTCCTTTTAACATTTTGGAGCCTGTGTCTGCTCTGAATAAGATAGAGAAAGATGGCTCAGTGGTGCACAGGGAGTCACAGGTATAAGACGACACACAGCTACACAAATACACAGAATTTTATTTGTGCCACTGCCTCAGAAACTGTACATACTGTGATTTCTTGGCTAATGTTGTCATGTAGTTTTTGTTCATTCCTGCTTTTTTTTCCACAACAAAAGGCAGGTCCTGTCCCTCACTCAAAGCGCTTCTCATACACCCCATCAAGCGGGGGTCCCACTACAGCAACCCCAGCAGTGCGACCTCAAAGCATGGTTTTACCATCTACAAGGATGCAGGGAGATGAACCTGACAGAGGTAAATGAATATGGGCAGACAGAAACGTCATAAACACATACAGTGGGGCAAAAAAGTATTTAGTCAGCCACCGATTGTGCAAGTTCCCCCACTTAAAATGATGACAGAGGTCAGTAATTTGCACCAGAGGTACACTTCAACTGTGAGAGACAGAATGTGAAAAAAAAAATCCATGAATTCACATGGTAGGATTTGTAAAGAATTTATTCGTAAATTAGGGTGGAAAATAAGTATTTGGTCACCTCAAACAAGGAAAATCTCTGGCTCTCACAGACCTGTAACGTCTTCTGTAAGAAGCTTTTCTGTCCCCCACTCGTTACCTGTATGAATGGCACCTGTTTGAACTCATCATCTGTATAAAAGACACCTGTCCACAGCCTCAAACAGTCAGACTCCAAACTCCGCCATGGCCAAGACCAAAGAGCTTTCGAAGGACACCAGGAAAAGTATTGTAGACCTGCACCAGACTGGGAAGAGTGAATCTACAATAGGCAAGCAGCTTGGTGTGAAAAAAATCAACTGTGGGAGCAATCATCAGAAAATGGAAGACATACAAGACCACTGATAATCTCCCTCGATCTGGGGCTCCACGCAAGATCTCATCCCGTGGGGTCAAAATGATCATGAGAACGGTGAGCAAAGATCCCAGAACCACACGGGGGGACCTGGTGAATGACCTGCAGAGAGCTGGGACCAAAGTAACAAAGGTCACCATCAGTAACACACTACAACGGCAGGGAATCAAATCCCGCAGTGCCAGACGTGTTCCGCTGCTGAAGCCAGCGCATGTCCAGGCCCGTCTGAAGTTTGCCAGAGAGCACATGGATGATACAGCAGAGGATTGGGAGAATGTCATGTGGTCAGATGAAACCAAAGTAGAACTTTTTGGTATAAACTCAACTCATCGTGTTTGGAGGACGAAGAATACTGAGTTGCATCCCAAGAACACCATACCTACTGTGAAGCATGGGGGTGGAAACATCATGCTATGGGGCTGTTTTTCTGCCAAGGGGACAGGACGACTGATCCGTGTTAAGGACAGAATGAATGGGGCCATGTATCGTGAGATTTTGAGCCAAAACCTCCTTCCATCAGTGAGAACTTTGAAGATGAAACGAGGCTGGGTCTTCCAACATGACAATGATCCAAAACACACCGCCCGGGCAACAAAGGAGTGGCTCCGTAAGAAGCATTTGAAAGTCCTGGAGTGGCCTAGCCAGTCTCCAGACCTCAACCCCATAGAAAATCTGTGGCGGGAGTTGAAAGTCCGTGTTGCTCGGCGACAGCCCCAAAACATCACTGCTCTCGAGAAGATCTGCATGGAGGAATGGGCCAAAATACCAGCTACTGTGTGTGCAAACCTGGTAAAGACCTATAGTAAACGTATGACCTCTGTTATTGCCAACAAAGGTTATGTTACAAAGTATTGAGTTGTATTTTTGTTATTGACCAAATACTTATTTTCCACCCTGATTTACGAATAAATTCTTTACAAATCCTACCATGTGGATTCATGGATTTTTTTTTCACATTCTGTCTCTCACAGTTGAAGTGTACCTCTGGTGCAAATTACTGACCTCTGTCATCATTTTAGGTGGGGGAACTTGCACAATCGGTGGCTGACTAAATACTTTTTTGCCCCACTGTATGAAAACTAAGAAAATTGACACGTTTTACTATTTCATGACATTTGAATTTGATGGCAGGAGCACATCTAGAAAAAAGTTGGTACAAGAAATGCCTGGAAAAGTAACCGGTACTAAAAAGAAATAGCTGGAGGAACATTT
The DNA here is from genome assembly GCF_057382275.1 of Copadichromis virginalis. Classification (NCBI taxonomy): domain Eukaryota; kingdom Metazoa; phylum Chordata; class Actinopteri; order Cichliformes; family Cichlidae; genus Copadichromis; species Copadichromis virginalis. Next base: position 17,023,400 of record NC_140621.1, read on the forward strand.
TGTAGGCAAGGCTAACTGGCAACCAGTCACAAACATGAAATAAGTCATCTATGAGAGGGTATAGTATCATCAAAAGATTCAGAGAATCTGGAGAAATCTTAAGGGACAGGCTGAAAATCAAGTTAAAATATAGATTTGTGAAGTTTGCAAATCACTGGAATATGTTCTTATTTAAAGTTTTCAATCTTAAAACGTATTTAATGGTTTTAATATAAATTTAAAATGTTTTTTTTATTATAATATAAGATGTATTTCTGCTTTGGAATTTAAGTTGCTTGGTATTACAAAAAGAACACTTTGTAAAGGGGAACGATATGTTCATATAAATATAACTTTTACTTTAGTTTGATATGTGTAAAATGTAATTCAGCAAAGGTCTAGTATAGATTTTTATTTCAGCTGACTAAAGTGTTTTTCATAATCAAAATCATGATGTTTATTGCATTATATGACATGAATTCCTGCTTTCACATAAATCAAACAGGCAAGGCTCATAGTTGTTGATGTTAAGCAATAAGTGCAACTCCAGCTACAACTGTACAGGTGTATATAAATGCAGTTGTTTTTCTTCTTTGTACAGTTCTGATAATGAATGATGAGCTTCTACAAAGGATAGCCCGGAGAAGAGGCTCATTTAAACAGACAGCTGATAACTCTACACCTCTGAACTATGGCTCTCCATCTTCTGAGGTGGCAGCCTGGCTTACTGCCAAAGGCTTCAGCGCAGTGTGAGTACTCCACAAACATATTTGTTCATATTAGCTAGAGTTAGTACTCAAGCTCCACTAAGGAATAGCATGTTTAAACATGCTGTTTAATTTTTATATTATATTGGTTTTGCGCATTAGCACTAGCACTCCTGCTAGCCAGGAGATAAATGTGTGCAATACTGCAGATGTAGGTTTCAAAAACCCTGAAGTTGTATAAGGATTAAAATAGCTTAAGTATTGTAGCTTTACTGTTTATCATAGCTTTACTGGGTAATGAATTGGACTTAAAAGTCAAGTTCTTCTTTAGAAATTAAAAGGTGAATATTAAAAATAGGATCTTTTTCACAGTGAAAGCACAAAAATGCTGATCTTGTAATTCATTCCTGCTCAGCACTGTTGAGAGCCTGGGAATTTTAAACGGAGCGCAGCTGTTCTCCCTAAATAAGGAGGAGTTTGTTGCAGTGGCACCAGAAGAGGGTGAAAATGTTTACAGCCAGATAATGGCAGAGAAGACTCTGCTTAAGGTTTGTTCCCTATTTTTTTTTTTTTATCTGGATGTACTAGTTTGTGTGTATGTGTGTATTTGCAAAGATATGCTTGGGTGAGTGTTGAGTCATTTGTTTGCTCAGCCTTGACTTATGCACAGACTTACATTATTGCCACTGCCCCAAACTGATTAAAGATTTACAATGGCAAAAATGTGAGCAATTTCAAATTGAATGCACTCCTGTATAAATTAGTTTTTAAAATGTGGTCATAGTTTCATTTAAGTGGAAGTAAATGCCAAACACAATCTATTTGAAGTATTTGCAACATTTAAATATTTACAAATGAACATACCTATTCACAAATTTTGTCAACAAAACTTAATTGGGGTAAGAACATTTGTCAACTTGTCTATTTAAAAAAAAAAAAAAGAAAAGAAAAAAAAAGGAAGATTGTAAATCAGAGCAAATTTAACTAGTAAAAAAAACAAACTATCCACAAGATAGTCCATGTTTATGTGTCACATGTTGCCTATACTTGGTGTGGGTGGGCAGCTTTTGTGATTTTTCTTGCTTTTAGTAAATAGACTTCATAAACAGATAGTTTTTGGTGATGTGTCTAAATCTGATTTTCTTTTAAAAATATGATCAAGAACTTTAATTTCATTAAGAAGTGAAAACAAATTATATCTTCTGTCCTCCCCAGAATGCACAAAAACTTTAGAACTGGATGCTTCGATGGATCCAAGAGTTAAAGATTAACTCACAAAGAAAGAGTGATGTATTGTAACAGAGTTAAAATATCCTTTAATACAGATGTAACATGAATGCTTATTTGATATAGAGGTAATGCTCATATTTTAATCACAGAGTCTGCTAATTTATCAACAAAAACAACAGATTTTAGAAGAAATTCTATTTAAATACTCTGGGAACCAATTTGTTGTTGTTGTTGTCGTCTGGTTTTTAGTTTGACATGTTTGTAATCTTCATGCAGGTTTAATTGTATTCCTTCCATACAGTGCATGATTTTTTTTTTATTATTTTTTTTTACAGCTAACATATTTGTATGACAGTAACCCCCCAACCTAAAATATATGCTGTCTTTCAATGCTTATAACCCTGAAATACCATAATTTACAACACTGAGATATGTGTGTGTGTGTGTGTGTGTGTGTATGTATATAAAGATGGCTAGATATAGATATAATATATATATATATATATATATATATATATATATATATATATATATATATATATATATATATATATGAACTGTATTTCATTATTTTGCTTGTTGTTATATATAAATTATACATAAAAAGATGGCAATTGCATATAGACTCCTCACTTTAATACTTAAGAAATTTTGAAGCAGTGCAAAGAGTTAAAACATGATTAAAAATAATCACGAGAAAGCGATACTACAAATGTAAACTCACATAAAAACTCTGATACCTGATAGCAGTTAGTTAACATTATGGGGGAAACTCTTGTTTAATTTCTTGAGAGGTAGAAAGATTATTTCATGTTTTCAGTTAAAAAAAAATGTATCACAAAATTTCAAATCACATATAAAATTGCACTTAGGTTATCTGAGGACAGAGGTCAAGTAAACAGTTTAATTATGTATACATTAAATAATAATTATATTTGTTAATGAGAATAATCACATTACAGTGGGCCAGATGTGGGGAAGGGGAACTAACAGTATAAACAACACACACACACACACACACACACACACACACACACACACACACACACACACACACACACTCTTTGTTAGACCAAATGCATATAACTATTAACCAGAAACAATGCACTCATCAGTCACAAAAATCAAGACCAGCTGTCTAATATTGTAGACCCATTATGATACAAAAACAGCTCTGATCAGTCTTCTAACTGGACCCTGTAGTATCAAGCACCAAGACATTAGCAGCAGATCCTTCAAGTCTTAACCTAAAAGGTTGTATTTCTGTGCGTTAGACTCGTTTTTCTGGCACGGCCCACAGATACTCAATCAGATCATAATCTGAGGAATTTGGAAGCCAAGTCAACACTTCGAGCTTTCTGTCATGTTCTTCATACCATTACTGAATTATTTCTGCAAAGTGGGTAGATGTATTACTCTGCTGGAGTAGGCAGGCACACTGAAAGACTTGCAGATCAAAAAAAAAAAAAAAAAAAAAAGGTAGAGAAACATTTTTTGCCCGTGATCGTTTTGTGTTTCTTTGTGATCCAAAACTCGCATCTGTTTGTGTGGACTTTGTATCTCATTATGGCTGTTTGCAGACTTTACAGCCATTCTGCACCTAAACATTGCTCTCTATTTGCAGAGATTTTCTAACTTTTTGGTTGTTGTTCATTTTTCTTTATTTGAAAAGATAGTTACCTTCATGAATGAAGCAGAAACTGACAAGCAGAGGGTCTAGATCAGGAGCCGCTTAGCCTTTGGGGTACCTTAAGTGCATGCCCAGTAGTCCCAGTCAGTATTTTTCCATGGCTGTAGCTGGTTGGTGTATAGCAATAATAATCCAATGCTAAGACTAAGATGCCTACTGTATTATATGTACATATGCGTAGTTGGTATTCTAAAATCTCACATTTGCTTTAGCAAAAATCTTTTGATTCTTAGTGCACTTAATGAGGTAAATTACTTAGAGAGAGAAACTGTGGTGGCACTGTCATTAGGCAGCAGGAGAAGAGGTAGTTATTACTGATTCTCACTGCCTTGAACTGTCAAGCATCTTCAGTCCTCCATCATGTTGCCCTGGTTGCAGCATTCCCACTTCAGGAGATCCTTTCCCTGAAACCACAGCTGGATCTCCCGTCGAGCACCCTCCAGTGAATCACTGGCATGGACAACGTTCCTTTAAGTGACCAACACACATGGTTACTGTACTGCCACGTCATAAAAGCACATACCTTCATAGGCTTTAATGTTAAAAATCAGTTTTATGTCACAAATATCAGCACACATAATGAAATGAAATAAAGTCAGGTTACCTGCTGACATGGACGCTGAAATCTCCTCTGACTGTGCCCGCCTGGGCTTCAGTTGGGTTAGTGTGTCCTACCATTTTACGTGATGTCTGGACTACATTGGGCCCCTCCCATACCTAAATAAAAGTAAAGCAGCATGTGTTGGCAAGACTGATAAACCTACTGAAGAACTATAACAAGAATAAGCAGAAAAGTAACAAGGAGAAAACCAGGAGTATCCTCGAAAGAGGCAGACAGAGGAGCACTCACCATGACCACCACAGGCCCTGAGGTCATGTAATGCTGCAGACTAGGATAGAAGGGCTTAGCTCTCAGCTCACGGTAGTGCTGAGACAGGAGATCCTCAGACACCTTTCAAACAGAGACAGATTCAACAAGAAACTTGCAGATCACACACACACACACACACACACACACACACACACACACTTCAAACTCTTATACCTGCACCATCTTCAGGCCAACCAGCTTGAATCCCCGCTGCTCAAACCGGTGAATTATTTGCCCGACAAGACGGCGTTGAACTCCATCTGGTTTCACGGCTATGAGAGTCCTCTCCCTCACATCTGGAAGACCTGATGTGAGCAGACACAAAAGAGGAGCAATGGTTGTTAACCATACTGCAGGGAAGACTATAAAAAATACCAAACTAAAGTCTGCAGGTGTCTCAGTTTATAAATGTGTGGTATTTATCATATCAACATTTATCATATCAACACACACGCACGCACAGACGTGCATTTGTGTGTGTGTGGGACACAACGTCCCCACAACACAATAAACTAACGCGCGCATGCGAGTTTGCACCCCTAAAACAGACCAACAACCCTCACTGAACAAAACTGCATATGAGAGGTATGGCTTTTGTTTAGCTACAGAACACACAGAATAGAAGCTGCACACAGCCCCTTATGAATGACTGCACGCTATCAATTATTCACACGTGACTATCCACGAGAACTGCAGTCTCCTTGCATCTTTAAGACCGGCTGTGACAGCGAAATACAGCGACACCATAGCGGGCTGGATGGAAGTCTGGTTCTGGCACAGAGGTTTGGGTGTGTTGTATGGGACTTGCGTTTTGTGTGTCGGTATTGCGCACCGTTTAACTTTTGTACCCCTAACCTAGTTCCAGTTCATGACCCGAGCTTTTGGCAAGCAAGTTTGTTTTCCCAAATGTGCCCGTTAAGTTTGGGTCAAATAAACTTTGCCTTGGACTCTGCGCCTTGGACCGAGTCTAACAGACTAAAGTTTGTTAGACTCGGTGCTAACAGAAATCTTTTAAAATCGGTTTCGACAGTGACAGTTTGAGTGTCATTTTCACTGTGTAAAAATCGCGTATTCAAGATACTGTGCACATTTTTAATTCGCAATTCATGAACATTCACTTAAAAACATAAAATTTGCATCCAACTGCTTTAAATCGCCACTTCTTAACAAACGAATCGCGTAAGTTCTATCTGAAGGACTAATACTTATCTACTATGCAAAACATATGGCTTTACTTAGCAGCTGGTACAAAATGAGTCACTTACTTGATTTGTTTCTTCGCCAGGTAGATCTGTATCCACCCCACAGCTGAGAAGGAAAACCAGGTAACAGACCTTTTGTGGATTCTTGAGTCCTCCAATAAAAGTGTTGGAGAAGTCTGTTAAAAACGCGCAGCTGCAGCATGGCCGTAATGTGACGTGCGTTTTATCAGCCTCTACTGAGTGAAGTCAACCCTCATCAATAAAAACTCACGAGTGATCCCTCTGTGCGTCTCTCCTCATTGTCACTCAATCTGAAATTTAACTCCAGTGATGCCAGACCTGTGTTAGTTCTCCGTACACGCGTGCGTCACTCAAAATCTCCCTTCGCTTTCAACCCGATGGATTTCAAAAGAAACACTTCCACGCATAAATCTTATTTAGTTGATATTTTCGCCTTTCTGCAGGTGAAATCCAGCTCAGTTTAAGAGCTGAACACTGATCTTGCTCTTCACTTTGCCCTTTTTTTGTTGAAAATGTGTATTTCTAAATAATAACAAAACACTTAGGAGACGCAAAGCAGAAGCAAAGATATGTTAAAATGGCCATTTTATGACCATTCAGCCTCCGAAATGCATCTTTTTGTTGTTTTAAAGTAACATCTGTACTTGCCAGATGTCTGTTAGTCATTCAGCCTCCACAACTCACATTTGCAAATCTGTGATTTTCTTTAGATCTGGCACTTACCGCAATTTACAATTGCAACTGTTAGGTGGTATTTCAACAAAAATATTTAAATGACCTGTGGATGTAACTAGAACTTCACTGAAATTAAGGATTTGATCAGCATCAAATACAAGCTTAACAAATTGGATATACAGGACTGTATGAAAAAGTATTTGTCGCCTTCCTGGTTTCTTAGTTTTCTGAGTATTTGTCACTCTTTCATATTTCAGTTTATCAAACAAATTTTAATATTCGACAAAGATAGTTCAATCAATTACAGCAAGTCGTCAAGGTCTGAAGCAGCAAAGCAGACTCAGACGGTCACACTACCACCACCATGTTTGACTGTTGGTATGATGTTCTTTTTATGAAATGCTGTTCTAGTTTTTTGCAGATGTAACAGGACTGAAACCTTCTAAAAAGTTCAGGTTTCTTTCTTGAGTCCACAGAATATTTTCCCAGAAGTCTTGGGGATCATTAACATGGTTTTTGGTAAATGTGAAATGAGCCTTAGAGTTCTTTTTGGTATTCTTCTTTGAACTCCTGTGGAGGCTTTTTTGCCTGGACTCTTTCTTATTGTTGAATCATGAACTAGATGTTGTTCTGGGTTATATGTGAACACCTGGACGAGTCGTCAGTGCACTCACCATTCACCACTGTTTCAAATTTTCTCCATTTGTGGATAATGGTGTCATGTGCTGCTTTTTCTTTGTTTTTTTGCGTATCTTACTTTGTCAGACAGGTTCTGGTTAAGTGATTTCTTGATCCAACAGGTCTGGCAGTAATCTGTCCTGGGTGTGGTGAGTGAAACTGAACTCAGCTTTCAAAAAAAAAAAAAAGAAAAAAAAAAAGGAAAAATGTGGTTAATCACAATTAACTCATGATTCATGAAGGTAGGTTTGGATAACTTTTTTCCATTAATAAGTTAACTCATGATTTAAAAACCGAAATCGGGAAGGGGAAACATACTTTTTTCCTGTCACAGCATATCTCAGTGGCAACAGGTCTTATGGAGTGATGAACTCACTTTTGAAAACTTTGGTTCAAGTCATTTTCAGTAATATAGAGGTGGTCAGGATAAATGTACAACAGTGAATGTCTAGTCATTTGTAACATGGTGAAAGGGTTGAGGAAATTATGAATGCAGAAAAGTAGTCAGATTATCATCCAACATGAAATACCACCAGGCAACAGCTTCATTAGTCAGCATGACAATGATTACAAAGGAGTGTAGCAAAATCATACCTGGATAGAAAAACACAAAATGGAGCACTTAGATGAGACATGGATCGGCCTCTCCAGAGCCCAGACTGCAACATTACTGAAGCAGCGTGGCATCATGTTGAAAAAGGACAGGAAAAATGCAGCCAACATCCAGAGAAGAGCTTTGAACGTGCTTCAAGAAGCCTGAAGAGAACTATTCCTGAAGACTAATTAGGTACATTACAAGACAGCGTGACTAAGAGAGTTCATGGTAAATGAACTGGTTCTTATATAGCGCTTTTCTACTCTGAGGACTTAAAGCACTTTATACAACAAATTCATTCACCCAATCACTTTTTTTCTAAAGCGTTAAGTGCTCCGTATCTAACATCCAGACACTTTCACACTCCGATAGATGCATCGGAGAGCAACATGGGGTTAGTATCCTGACTGGAGCAGAACCACCAACCTTCCAGTAGCTGACCTGCTCTGCCACCTGACATACAGCCACGCCAATACAGACGTGCAGACGTATAAAGTTGGTCATATTGACTTCAGTTTTGTTAAAATTCCCTTATATGTGGATTTATATTTGCAGATTTTTCAATAAACTGCTGCTCCCTTTAAATTTTCCTAAGAATCATCTTTTTTGCAGTCTAGGCTTGACGCTGACTAGACTGCACGGTACTAATCAGCATCAAGGTGAAATTTTGTAACCAAAATCCTCTCTTATCAAACTGAGTGCACTTGACAGAGTCCACTAAGCAGTCACATTTAATGTAAGCTTAGGATACACAAAGCCAGACAACATTAGAGCCATGTCTTTGCTGCTTGAGTTTGTGACATCTTTTCATAATTTATGAAAATGCACCATTGTTCTTTTCCACCTTGTACATGTGAGTCTGCACATATTTGTCATGTGATTGATTTTATGTGATGTCATGTTTCAAGGCTTCTGTTGGTTTTTTTCTTAGAGTTAAGACATGTTCTGCCTGATCCAGTGGATCAGAAAAGGAACATTTTTTGCATATTACTGTCATGGCATGCCACACATGGTAAGCTCCACACCTCACCACCTGTTGATTCACTTTAGTTTAATTTACAGTCACTACTTTAAAATATTCTATTTATTGTTCAATATTGTTTCTTTATTAAATGTATTTATTTTTCCATCACACCTTCCAATGTTTATATGGCGTGCACACATATTAACCTTGCAAGGTCAAAGTTCTGTTTTATGTTATATTAATACATCTTTCTTTGTTTGAGTTACCTGGGGGTTGGCTTCTCCTGTCTGGCAAAAGGTGTGGCAAAGGGCTGCCAGACCTGAAGTACCACTGACAGCCTAATTGGATTGCACCACATGCTTCATTGCCTGGGGGGTGTTTCATGTTTGTTTCATTGTTTTGTATTAGTTGGTTATATGGCAGCCATCTTGTTTTCCCCCGTGTATGTCATTTGGTTTAGCTAAACCGGTATTTAAGTTCCCCTGTGTGTCATTTCAGCAGGTCAGTTTATCATATGTTTGTTTGAGGTTTTGTTAATTATTATCTTGAGTTTAGTCTATTGAGTTGACCTCTTTTATTGGTCTGCCTGTTTAAGTTTTGGCTTTGTTAAATATGTTTTCATATTTTTGGGTCAATAAAACCCCTTTGTTGAATTAAAACCACCTGTGTCCTTTATGCTTTACTGCTTGGTCCCTGACAATTACAAATAAACAAAACAAAAAATAAATAAAAAGTCTAAAACATATTCTACAGTAGATGACTGTAGTGAAATAAAGGAAAACATAATCTCTAATAAAAAAAATTCTCATTATGAATACTATAAGATGACCAGCAGAGGGCACAGAGACCAGCCAAAGGTTTTATTAAAAAAGCACTTTATTATTCAAGCAGGTTTTCTCTTTTCAGAATGGAATGATATGAAAGATCTTAAGTTGAGAGTCTCTCTCCTTTGGAGATTAAAAAGGCAAAATGAATAAAAGCAGACATTAAAGAAAACTAAAACAAAACTCAAAATGAGTTGAAAGTGCTCTGTCCCAGCCCAGCTTTGTTGCAGAGGCGTGGGAAAGAAGGCCTGGCTCAGACTGCTCCAGGTCTGGGCAAAAGCCAAATGCAGACCAGGTTTACATTTCTCACCAAACTCATTGGCAATTCACAAGGAGGGCACTGCCTTAAAAATAATAATGTGCCAACCTTCTACAGTAGAAATCAAATAAAAACATCAGCAGCATCCTCAACCTCCAATTACCTAACCGAACAATGTGTGTTGCTCCATCCTATTACTTTGAAAAGGTGGAGCACAGCTGAATTGGAGGAGTGTCGGGGAAAGTGGTCAGCACAGGCAGTCCTGACGGTATGTGGAGTGGTTCAAACAGTCATCGTGCTATAGCTTGATGGTGCCAGTGGGCAGGCTGCTGTTGCACAGTCTGTAGTAGCGAAGATCGTTCACCAGCCGCTGAACGCTTTGAGTGAACGAAGGCAGGTCCTTAGGAAAGAGGAGAAGGAACAGACACTAATATTAATTTATGAAAGAAATGCACAAAAACACATGTCCAGTAAATAGATACAGCCATGACTGATAGAATAGTGAAGCTATAATATATAGGTTTTCCCCAAAACCTCAACAACTCCCACCCCCTAAACCACCTCGTTTCACACGAGGTGCTGAAATACAGTATTCCCTTGATTTACACAGTAAGTGAAATTCTGCTAAATTTGAGTGACATAAATTTACAGACTGATGTAGTGAGTCCACGAAAGGTGAACCATAATGTGGCGCGGGAATACTGTAGTCCAGAATTAATATTCCATTTCAAGCATGAAATAGCAGCAGCAGGCTGAGAGTGTGCATCATCACAGAGACCACCACAACAAGCTATTTCTTATACACACAGTTAAAGATTATTAGCTTTTAATTAATGTGTGGAAACTGGTGCCATCAAGTGGCTACGTCTTGTTTAAATAGACCAATCAGCAGACATTAGGTAAATGCACGCACAGACTGAACTGGCTTCCCTACCTTCAGCTAATTTTTGTAGAAATGGATGAACAGGAAGTTGGCTGGCTCCACTATGGTGGCTCTCATTATACCTAGTATGTCAACATTAATATACAGCAGCACGAAGGGTGTTTATTTACTTTGTTAGACTTAGAGGTTGGCGGATGTTCACTGTGACTGATGTGAGGGCTACAAACTCATGTAAGTTCGAAGAAAAATAAGGGAGTAGTTTTGCCTGCACAACCAGAAACTCTGAAAAATGTCATTTATGCACATCCACACATGAAAAACAACCCAAAAAACAAAACAAAAAACAAAAACAGTCCAGAGGAGTGGTCTTATCAGACAAATTAAAACACCTGCGTGTTTTTATAATGTTAACTAATTATTTACTGTGCAGCCAAAGTTTAACAGAATGCAAGGAGATGGGGTAGCAGCAAATAGCAGATAAGCTATTACAGTTCTAAAGAAAAAAAAAAAAGACTAATTTGATTTCTATGTACAGCTGTTGGAGCAATCTAAGTATTGTTGCCAAATTATTTGTGCAACAAGTGGAAATTCCTGTGTGTGCCAACAGCCCCTGAGATATATTTACCCATATTAACCTATTGGGGGACAATAACTTGCAAGCCCACAGAACAACACGTGCAGCATTTTTTTTTTAGAAAGTGCCACTGAACTTACCTGTTCCAGCTTGAAATTACGTGCGAGAACAGCTCGTTGGCTGCTGTCCACACCGTGGCAGCCATTGAGGAATTCCGGCATGAAGGCCGAATAAAAGGCATCGAAGTCAACAGAGGCCATGTTGTAAATGGCGAGGGTGATTTCCTCCTGAAGAAGGTCGTGACTTTTGTGGAGAAGGACTTGCAGCAGCACATTGATGAAGTGGAAGAGCATTGAGGTCCGGAAAAGCTTCTGAAAGACCCACAAACACACACACACACAAAAAAAAAACGAAAATGAAAATGAGAGTAACGTTAGTATGTGTTATAGAATTCACACATGTGGACGAGGGAAATGTGTGCTGCCTTAGTTGCACTGTGCAAGAATTGTGATGTTGGGACCCATTCACTGCTGCTTTAATTACAGATAATCAAAATAAATACATTAAATTAATTTAAACCTACTTATTATTAGAGTCACACTAACTAGTTAGAAGGAATGCCAGTTGGTTTGGCTTAAGATTTCTGTAAATTAGAAACTGTGATCCAAAAAAATTACTGTCATACTATTAACATCTAAAACAGAAACAAAAATAGAGCGCACTAGTTCCACCTTTTGGAATTAACAGGATGTTACATGTTAAATAAGGAGCCACATTTCATTAGTTACGTATAATCTCTTATTTGGCCGAAGGTAGAATCTGCAATGTTTTTGTATCCACTGTATAGATCATTTGACTAGCAGCAATAATTACTGTCCAGTATCAAGTCCAATAAATTGTATTTAGACCACTAGTTTCAATTCTAAAGCTGAACTTACACTGATGGCTCTAACAGTTAGTTTAACATTATTATGAATATGCTGCACTTGCAGATACACAAAAAGTGAAATCGGTGCACCATTAAAAACCTGAGACTGTGGCAGACTACTTAAAGAGAACGGGTTTGTTTATGCCCTTGCTCCTAAAAATCAACGATCCTGACAAAGTTGAACTCACTCTGTGGTATAACTTGTGCTTGCTGTTGAGAGACTCCAGATAGCACAGATTCTGCTTGAAAATGTGGATATCAGGCTGCAGGAAAGACTGTCCAAAAGCCTGGAAAATATCAGCACACGTCAGGAAATTTAGTGGGACGAGATTCAACAATATCAATAATCACCTCTCCTACAGCTGACATTACAATTATAAGTTCTTTAAACGTCACATTACAAGGATTAGGGCTGTTCTATATGCATGAACGCACCTGCATGGCAGCTGTGAACTGGGCTTCATTTTCCATTGTGTCTTCTGAATCTCCTCTTTGGACACTTGTTAAGACTGAAGTTTTAAAGAAGTACCTCCAGTTTTGGTGAAGTATTTGGTATAGCAACTCAAACATCTCGGCCTTGATGTCTGGAGAGGATCGCTGTCAAACAAACCAGAGATTCATCCATTCATATTTTAGTAAGGTACAGTATGTGTAATTTCTTAAAAAAGAAGTGATATCACAGATGACATTTTAGAGCATACCCACAAGTCAAACAAAACAGTGATGCAACTGACCTCTGCCACAACTGGGTAGACCTGCTCCATGCACAAAGAAAGGATGCTGGGTAGGAAGGGCTTAAAAGCTTGACCGGGCTCTTGCACCACCACCTGTAGGATTTTCAGGAACTTCTGCACCACCCTACACCCTGCACTGCCCTCATGCAAAATACTGGCTGCCAGCTGCTCCCTAGAGCAAATGAAAACAACAGAAGTTACTCAGTGTTAAGATGACGTAAGATAAATGTGACTGCAACAGGTGGCTATTGTTTGACATGACGTCTTGAGCTAGAAGCTTTTTTTAACCTGGTGAACATGCTAAGAAATGTGTGGATGATCTGTCCTGTGAAAGCAACACCCATCTGGACTCGTAACGCCTGGAACAACGTCAAGAAGAAGGCCAACATCTCATCTGTCACATCTACGAAAGAGAAGTGACAATTAACAAAACTGAAGCGATTACCTAACATGTGGATCTGGTATGGTGTTACATGAAATTATCTTGCATGCAGTGGTTAAAGTTAGATAAAACATCTTCTGCAGTATTCATAGTAATCAGCTTTACTGTGGACTTTAAATATATGTGAGTGAATCAAGCTGAAATTCTAGATCAGTGACAACAAAAGTCTATGCTGTGGCCACCAAAGCCTTTTTTTCCACTAGTGCCTACTCGGCTCGACTTAGTTATTAGGGTTTTCCATTAGATGGTAGGTGCCTGGTACTTTTTCAGTACTTACTCAGCCGAGGTGCTAAGGGAGTTGACTTGATTAGAAAATGTGACGTCAACAGCCTGCATGCCACTGACTGGCCAGGGAGTGATGTTGCCGAGTCACGAGAGTGACTCCTTATGCTGGGTTTACACTGTGCGATTTTTTGCCCATTTTGAGCAGATTTTTGAGTCGTGCGACCTTTTTGGCGATCGGCCTGATTTTGACCTTCATCGTGTGTTGTGCATTGTGTAGTACACGTGGGGTAACGAGAAGCGATTAACACCTCACGACCAGCTCCCGATCATCAATCGCTTGGTCGTGAGGGTGTCACCGCAGCTTCTCACACTGCGCACGTGCAAACACAAATGTCAGCGAAAAAGACGGAGTAGCACAGCAGTGCAGTGTGTGATCTGGACACAAGCGATGGAGGCACAACTTGTAGAACTATGGCAAGCTCATCTGAGCCTTTTCGATGTGGCCTCACAAAATTATCACGACCACAACAACCGTGAAAATAGTTGTGTTACGATTTGGGGTTTGGCAGTGTATTGTTTTAGGCGTTTTGTTTTGGCGTGACTGTTATGTGTTTCCTGTTTTACTTTGAAAGTCTGTGTTATCTTAGTGTGTTCAGATTACGTTTCCCTGTCTCGTCAGTTCTGAGTTGCCCCAGCTGTGTTTCCCTCTTGTTGTCCATTTCCTGATTACTCCCTCTAGGTATTTAAACCCTGTGTTTCAGTGTGTCATAGTCGCGACCTTCCCCTCGTTGTAAATAGTTTGGTGTTTTGATGTAAATAAATATCGTATTTTGCTTTAAAGAAAATAGCTGTCGATACTTTCGTTTGGGATTTTTTTTTTTTTGTGTAAGCCCGTATTAGTCTTTTTTTATGGGTTCGCCCTCCTTAAGAGCAGTGAGCTTGGGGGCCTTTTTCCCTTATTTTTATTTTTCCTGTGTTGCACGCCGGTTGCCCAGGCCAGGGTGTAACAGTTGGATCTACACTGCTGCTCAATTACAGCTGCCGGATCAATGTTTTTCATTAGCAATTTAGCAAAGTTGATGGTGGTGGTGTGCGTGTCTGTGTGAGTGAAAGACAGAGAGGGAGAGCGAGCGACAGAATTTCTGTTATAACCTTCATTTTATGGACGCACAGTGTGAGCACTCGGGTCGCATCAGAGCATCGGGCCGTATAGTGCGAGACCCTGCATCGTGACCTACGAACTTCTAACCCCTGCGAGTCAATTGTGCAGTTTGAGCAGAAGCTGAATAACGCGACTGAAAAAAAATAAAAATTAAAAAAAAAATAAAAAAATAAAAAAATAAATAAAATAAAATAAAAAATATCGCACAGTGTCTGCCCAGCTTTAGCAGCAGGCATACCATCGCCTTGATGTCATCCATTGTTGTGTTGCGTTTGTGTCACAATTATGGGACTTCTGGGCCATGTTGCTATGATCCCACCCACACTGATGTGATACTCAATTGTAATGGAAAACGGCAAAAAACCCCCAAAAAAAAACGTCGAGTGCCAGCAGAAAAGAGGCAAAAGTGGACCATTAAAGATGGGCTGGGTTGAGATAATAGCCTGAGTGAATGTATAAAAGATTTCTTAATTTTGTAATTATGTTTGAAATCATCATAAATATTTTAGATTAAGTATTTAAATTTAAAAAGGCGATCAAAACCATGAAAAAAAAAGCCACAAGCTTAATTAAAGTCCATTTTTGATTTGGACTGTGTTTTTAATCTCAGTACTGGCTGTTGGCTATCATGTGGTGAAATGAACATATTTTATAGAAAATTAGTGTCAGCAGTAGAATACAAATTAATCTGTAAAAACAAAAAAGAAGGAAATACTGCATCTTAGCACCATATGCTGATTAAAAGGTGTTTGGAAGGAAAAAGTTCAAAAACTTGTGAATGTGCTGTGGCATTAAGACTGAGAATGACCCAAACCACAGATATTAAACTGACCTGGCTGCTGAATAAACACTGGAAAATGGGTGAGGGACACTTGGACAGACTCCTGAAGACTCTGATAACAGATCTGACGTGACTTGGTGGATTCACTGGAGACACTGTCCACTATGTCTCTGAGCACAGGCAGAGTCTGCTGTATGACTGCTTTGACTACACGAGAGAAAACATAATTAGGTGGACAAAAAGTGACTCAGCATAATAAAATTAAAAGAGATAAGGAGTTACGAAACCTAAGTAAATACTGACTGTCATTCAGGCCAGGCTGCCGTGAAGTAATGTTCACTGTGCCTCTTAAGATACGATATTCTCGAGTGAGCGCAGCCAGCAGGCTGGCGTGGTTGCTTGAGCGTGTCTGCCACTGTTGTTCACTCTCTGGTAAATTTGGCCAAGGAAGCAGCAGCATATTGGATAAAGCCCTACACACCAACATGTGAGCCTGTACGAGAAGATTACTTCATTTACTTCATGTTCAAGGTCACACAGAAAATTTAAATTGGCGACAAAATTTTAAACAAATGTACATATTCACATTGTTATGCTGTGATTGAAACGTGATACTATATAATGATTGATGGAAAATAAAAGTACACTATTTACCTCCTGGGGAAGTCTGCGTGTCTGATTTTGTGTAGTAATCAGGTTGAAGATGTTTTGAACAGCTGGCAAAGTGACCAAGAACACAGGCCTCACTGTAGAGGTTATGGAGACCATCAGATGGCACGCTGACAGCATCAACTTTTCAGGTACCTGAACATTTAAGTGTAAAAATTTTTAAACAGACTAGAAGTGGAAAAATATATTTTATAGCTTTTTAAATTTGCAAAATTTTGTTATAAATACAAGCTAGGGCAAGATAAACTGTATGGATCAGATGTTTCAGATCAGCTTAAAGACATCATGCCTCGTCCCTGTACCAAAGACGCCACGTCCCAGTGGCCCCCAGGATTACAGGCCCGTGGCATTGACCTCCCACATCATGAAGACCCTGTAAAGGCTCCTCCTGGACCAGCTGCGACCCATAGTAAGACCACACCTGGATCCCCTTCAGTTCGCTTATCAGCCTCGTCTCGGAACTGAGGACGCCATCATCTACCTGCTCAATCGTGTCTACACCCATCTGGACCAGCCGGCGAGCACTGTGAGGGTCATGTTTTTTGACTTTTCCAGTGCTTTCAACACCATCAGGCCGACCCTCCTGGGTGATAAGTTAGCAGCGATGCAGGTGGATGCTTCTCTGGTGTCCTGGATTGTTGATTACCTGACAGGAAGACCACAATATGTACGTCTCCCACAGTGTGTGTCTGACAAGGTGATCAGCAACACAGGGGCACCACAGGGGACTGTCCTCTCCCCCTTCCTCTTCACCCTCTACACCACAGACTTCAGCCACTGCACAGAGACCTGCCATCTTCAGAAGTTTTCTGATGACTCTGCGGTGGTTGGATGTATCAGCAGGGATGATGAGACAGAGTACCGGGCTGTGGTCGACTCCTTTGTTACGTGGTGTGAGCAGAATCATCTGCAGCTCAACGTGGCAAAGACCAAGGAACTGATCGTGGACTTCAGGAAGACCAGGAAACACTTGACCCCTGTTTCAATTCAGGGGGTCAGTGTTGACATTGTGGAGGACTATAAATACCTTGGAGTACACATTGACAATAAACTGGACTGGGCTAAAAACACCACAGCACTTTACAGGAAGGGCCAGAGTCGTCTCTATTTTTTGAGGCGACTGAGGTCCTTCAACATCTGCCAGAAAATGCTGAGGATTTTCTATGAGTCTGTGGTGGCCAGTGCGATCCTCTATGCTGTTGCATGCTGGGGGAGCAGGCTGAGGGTCGCAGATGCCAACAGACTTAATAAACTAATCCGTAAGGCCAGCAATGTTGTGGGGATGGAGCTGGACTCCCTCAAGGTGGTGTCGGAGAGGCGGATGCTGTCCAAGATAAAGACAATGTTGGATAACACCTCCCACCCACTCCATGACATGTTGGTCAGTCACAGGAGCTCGTTCAGTGAGAGACTGAGATTACCGAAAAGCACCACTGAACGACACAGGAAATCATTCCTACCTGTGGCCATCTCCCTGTACAACGCATCCACTTAACACACTGTTTGCTGCTACAACTACACATGTTTCTTTTCCAACTATTTATTTATGAGTGACTTATGTATGTATGTATGTATATATATGTATATATTGTACTATTCTTAGTTAGCGTATTGTCTGTCTTGTCTTAATGTTGGTTTAAAATGGAGCACTGTAACAAAAAATAATTTCCCCCAGGGATCAATAAAGTATTCTGATTCTGATGATTCTGATATATAAAAACTGTGAACATGGACTGCATGTTTCAAGCTTTGGTTAACAGTTTCTAAATTATACTTCTTCCTTAATTTTTAAACCACTGTTGCAACATGAAACTTACTGTGTCTGTGACATGCAGTTTCTTATAAACACAGGTTTACTTAAGTCAAAGATTCTGCACAAATTCTTTCTAAAAAAAAATTCTAAATATAAATAGCTGATTAGTTAAGGCTGGATTTGTAATATGCTTGACATTGAAGCTACCTTGGTTGTGATGAGCGGGCTACTGGCGTCGATGGCAGACTTAATGAGGTTGATGAACTGGCTCTGGTTTTGACTGTGGACTTCACTGTAAAACTGTGCAAGCCAGTGAGAATAAGCTTGCAAAGCAGCAAGAGCCTGTGCATGTCTGTAACAAATGAAACCACATACGCACACAGAGTTAAAACACATTTCTTACTTATACTGCTTACCTAATTTGCTAATTTGTGTAACTTTGACATGTCTAAAGCCATGTTCGTGGTAGCATTAATTGTATTTGGCACACAAAAACTCATATCTTCTGAACATAAAACACTGAAGCCAGAGTAAAAATATTCTGTCATTTTATTATGTAAAACATGAGGTTGCTCTGAATGCAAGGCAACTGTGCAGCAAGGGCGGCTGTCCAGTGTCCACAACATTTCACACAAACCCGATAGCTATTCACACGCTCAGCTCCCTGTTCTCTTTTGCATGACACTGTCTTTGACTCCATGAGTCTTTCATTTCTAATGGTTTGATCACATATATAAAATTTTACTGTTCAATGTTCCTTTAAACATGATACTCACACATCAATGAGGTCTGGTTTGAGCACAGAAGGCACAGCAGTCTCCAGGTCATAGAGGCTGGTCTGGGAGCCATAACAAGTCACTTCAACCAATCTTAAAAAAGAGGCAAATGTTCCTTTTTGATATTTTACTCATTCCTTAAAACCATCAGTTAAAATATGAAGAACTCAGAATTCATACAACCAAAGAGCAACTTAAATAAATCACACACACAAAAAAGAGAAGGCAATGTCAAGATAAGATTTTGTAATGCTGGCGACAAAAGTCTGCAACACTAACAGCGTACATTTTTAAATACAAACATAGGATTCGGAGGGGTTTGCTATGAAGAAAGATTAAAGTTAGGAGGCTACATATGAACTTTTGCTAGTTAAGCTATAACGCATTAAAGCTTTCTTTAAACCCTTTAATATTTAAATGTATCCAGTTTAAGGTGGATCTATCGTCTTATTCGCAACACTGATTCATTGTACTGTTATATTATTTATGTTCTTTATACACTTTTAATCATCTTGATTGATAACATCTCTGATTGGAGTAAGCAGAACTAAAAGGGAACTTCTTTTTTTTTTTGCTGAAGAACTGTAATATGATGTGTTAAATCACCCTTTTTAATCTGAGCGTGCACAGAATCTGAAGCAGAAAGCCAAGCTTAACAGAAAGTTGATAATCATTAACTCAAACTGGAGTTTGAGGTTTTGTTGAACCAACTAAAAGCAAACAAAGTCTGGCTATGTTGACCTTGATTTGTAATACACGCTTACCTCTCTACCACAGCCAGGGCGTCACTGAAACGTGCAGCAAAAATATCTCCAATGAAATACTCAGCCAAGCGTCCAACAGCCTGAAGTAGGGAGCTGAGGTCCCTGAGAGAACAGTGAAGTCGGCGACAGTCGTTCTCAGCAGTGATATTTAGCCGTCGACCTAGATAAAAACAACAAAGAGACAAGAAAACAAATGTTACAGGATCGATCTAATATTTTAATCTACAGAAGTGATGTCATTTTTGAGTCGACATAAAAACAATGTTTTTTTTCCCCCATCAATAAATTGTACTTACTTGTGCCAGTAGTCACAATAAACTGCTGTAAACCGAGGTATACGTCCAAATTTTCTTGAAGAACTGGAAACTTTAGAGCAAAAAGAAGAATAAGGAGGAAATTGTTACATGTACTAACACCCCCACATTATTATAACCTCAGAACTCACAGGCAACTTAAATCATTACTAAAAGACCTACTCAATTTTAAGGCAGCAAGTTCAAAATAAAATTTAATTCAGTTTTATAAAAAGAGTTATAAATAAGTATAATAAAGCCACAATTATCTTCTTTGAAATGATGGTGGTATTGGTTTTCGTGAATGAGATATTCTCATGACTCATCGAGTGATGCTACTACCAGCCAATCGGTGGCATGCAGTCTGACAACGTCACATTTTAGGTACTATTATGACACTATTACACTACTACATTATGACCTAATGGAAAACCCTGAAAACCATGGCGAGTCAATCCGAGCAGGTACTAATGAGGCTTAAGACACCTTGGTGTGTATTTGATGACAGTTTAACCTATTAATGTACTCCTTTACAACAAAATTTACAATGCAGAACAGAAAATACTTCATGCCATCATTGTCAAGTGATTTCACTGTTTAAGGAAACTACACTGTGCTGATAAATGGGTCATCATGAGGTTATGAGCATTTCTGCTACTAGATTTTCCAAATCTAAAAATAATAAAGCTCTGATCTGGTCTATTTAAAACGTCTCTAAACTGCCTTACAAAATACAAAAGGTGACACCAACAGTGATTTCTTACCAAAGTAGAGAATGCATAGGATGGGAGCAGCTCCATCACCTTGGCAACCACCTCCAGACTCTGACGCAGGTACCTTTGCCACTCAGTCTGTTGCTATGGTTACAAAATGAAGCAGAGTAGTCAGACACTGAAGATAAAACCATTTCTTTAGTCTGTACTTATGCTTAAAGCAAATTTAATGCTTCATGTGGCTACAAGATAGACAGATAATATGAAACAGTGCAGATGATATTTGTAATAATTTTACATTATTAAATGTTCTTACATCATCATCCAGAGTCTCGTCGTCCAGCTCTTCTAACTGGGCTTGATTGCATCTGAACTGTATGCGATTCAGAACTTCCCTTAACAGAAGACCTAAGGCATCTTTGTACCTGCCCAGTTGGCACATGAATACATTACACAACAGCAACTTCACACTCAAGAATGAATGACAAAATAGGAAATCATTAAATCAACTTTAGTTCTTTGAGTGTTTCTGTAAATATCTCTTGAGCGTCTTACCTATTCAGGACACTTTCTCTGTCTGGTAGCCTGCTTTTGATTTTCGTTGTTAAAAAATCCAAAAACACACTCCAAATGTCCAAACAGGCAAAATAGCCTTCATGGGTGGGCTTAAAAAAAAAAAAAAATGTGCATGAGAAGGAAGTTTACATAGAATCTTTAGCTGCATTGCATGAACGTGGAAAAGGTAATCATTACCTGGTTGAAAGTGTACTTGAAAAGCAGGGCAAGAAACTCTACAATAGGAAACTGAGGACTTGACTCAATTCGCCTCAAGTGAACACTGACAAACAGACGCAGGAAGTCTGTAAACTTTTCCAGGTAACTGCAAGATAAGAAAGGAATAACTGAAGCAAAAAGTCGGGACATACATCTTACATTTAAAACATGAAATATTAAATACAAAATATATTTGGTCTAAATGGTCAACAATATTATTACTTATCAGATTAAGTGCAGCATGTAACTTGATCATAATGTTTCATAATCCTGCAGATGCAATGTTTAAGGGCATAACAATGTGGCGCATGTGTCTGACCACTCATGAAAATTTACAATGTCACAGATGTGTCTTAAAAAAGCTTAATGAAAGAGACACAGGTAAAAATGACTACATCTAGTATAATCTTCAAAATAAAATATATACAACTTATCATCCTGCAAGCAGCCTATTTAAATAAATATATATATTACATAAGAAACTAGGGCTGTGCGATATGACCAAAATCTCATATCCCGATATAAGAATTCTATCGTCCCGATAATGATATAAATCACAAAAATGTAACATTTTCTGTAAATTCTGTGAATCTCGGGCAGCTCGACTTGCGGGAAGTGTTTCCAGCTGCGCGTCATGTAGCTGGAGTCGAGTGTTTTAACCGATGTATGAAACGATACATTTTTAGACATAAGTTGTAAAGGCTGCCGTTTTCTTTGTGAGTATTTATTACATGGCGTGCTGCGGGGAAAAGCCTGTTCTAACGTTTGAGTCTAAGGTTTATTTTTTAGCACCTGACGGCTCTTTTTTTTAAAGCTCTTTCACGTGATTCAGTTTATTTTGAAAAGTCTCAACAGGATCTTGAGCTTTATTGTGAAAGATTTGTGGAACATAAACAAGCGGACACGCGATGCTGTTACTGTCGTTGTTGCTAACCACAACGCATAAAAACAGGCGCTTGTCGGTCCATAGTGTGGTTATATTAAATATAAGAGAAAGAGAGAACTTTAAGAAATTAATATAGCCACTACAGTGACCATCAAAACGGTGAAAAAAATATTACCGTAAACAGTTTATTTTGCGACACCACGAAACAAACGATAGCGTAAAATGAAACGATAGATGTTTTTATATCGTCATCCGATATACATCGTTATATCGAACAGCCCTATAAGAAACTAATAGATATTTGCAAAAGGAAACATTCTTAACAAAGACCAATAGGGATGGCAGAAACCCCCGCCCAAAAAAATCAATACATAAAAATAGGACAGACAAAAAAGGGAAAAAAAACAAAAAAAACAAACAACTTAAAATAGCTGACTGGTCTTTGTACTCAATCTCTTCATATTCTGCAACCCATCTGAAACTTGTGGTGCAGACTGCCAACATATTATCATCAGTCTGAGTCCATGTCAATAAGAACAACTCTGGCTGCCAGCTGGTTGCATTCTAGTTAAAAACCATGAAACACAAAGGTTGCTAAATGCAAATTTAAAGGTTAATTAGGAATTTTCTGTCTATGAAAACAACAACAGATACACGATTTTCAATGATTTATCACAGTTAATTGCTGTATTATCAGAAACAGATTGCACATAATTGCCAACTTGACCCCACTCAATTGCAGACTGACTCCCATCTTTTATGGCAGGTTTTAGTGACAGTGTTGGTATGACTGACAATCTCATAAAAAAGTAAGATAACTTCTTCCTGATTGGGTATTGACAAAGTTAACTCTGAGGACATAATGAAGTTGAAAAAAGGTAATAAATAACAATATTGGCCAATGCAATACTATTGCAAGTAAAGTTATGTGATAGTGTCATATTGTGGGGTGCGACCAAAATACCAATTGGTAAGTGGCAATGACATAACATGGAGGGAGAATGCCGCTGATACCTGTGTCATAGGGTAAGTAAATGGCTGTACAGAGTGAGTTTGCTCATGCACCAATGCTCTGGTCAAATTAAGAATTGAGCCATACCTCTCATCAAGTTCCTGTAAGCGGCTCTTGATTGTATGAGCATTATTTTCTCGTGTCAGCCTTTGAAGAAGAAAAAAGGTCTGCTGGAACATTCGCAGCAAGTACTCCTCAAAATCCATTGGCACGCAGTTCTTTGACACCAGTTCATTGACACAGGTCATGGCAAGTAAACCAAGCCGGGCCCGGTCCACCTTGTTAGCCTCGTTTTGCTGTCCGTTTAGCTCTCCTCCATTTGATGTTGGTGGCATTGTCCCAGGATTAAGCTGTCCATTTGAGGAGGAGGAGTTGGAAGAAATGAAGGAGTCTGTCTTGGCCTTTGGCCGAAGATCACAGCCAAATCGTGCAAAATGGAAAATGGATGCCAACAAGGTGGGCGTAATACTTGTAGACAAAGGGATCCAGCTGAACAGGTGGGCCAAGCACTCCAAAACAAGGCAACAGAGCTGATGACTCTCATTGTCCAATGCTGCCATGGGCTGACAAAGCAGTTTTGAGTACTGGCTACCTTGAAACAAGCTGCCCAGCAATTCCACTGATTCAAAAACACAAAATGTTATGGTTAATAAAGAAGAAACAAACTCCTGTTTCACAATTTTAAGTCTTTCCCATTTTAACCATTGAAAGGGACAATTCACTCACTGCTTTCCCCTGAGGTGGGTGAGGGAGGCGGTGTAGAAGCTATGACACTGTGCTTGTCCCAGTATGTCTCCAGAATTCCTGAAAACAAGTACCCAGTTACTAACACATACTGAAAGATGTCTGATTTGTCATATTTGATCCTAAATAAAGTTAGCAAACCTTATTATATTTTTTATATAGTAGTACTTTACTCTTAACAGTACACCTGCATTTACTACTGTCCTTTCCATCCTTTGAAACGTGGCATATTAAGATCCCTCAAAAATGTTGCGAAACTGTTTGCTAGAATATAGGGACACCTCTGAATCTTCCAAAAAAACAAAACAAATATTAATTTGTTGCAGGGGGACAGGGAGAGACCCCTGTTAAGTAGTACTAAGAGTTCACAAAGCATTAAAGGTTGTCCTCACCGGTCAACAGTCCAAGCACTGTTGGCACCTGCTCCAGCAGCAGTTTGCGGAGCTCCTCTTTCCTGGCAACACTCAGGTCTTCCCTAGGACATGCAAGCTCTTCTGATGTGGTTTTTAACATAACCAACCCCAGTGGAGCCAGAGCCGGGGACTGGATCAACTATAGACAGGAGATTGATGGACACACACACACAGTTCAAAAAGTTAATTTTATCAACTACCTAGTGACCTACCTAATTCTCCAAAATACTTTCCAAGCTGTTTGGTTAAAAGCCTGCTGACAGACTTTATAGAAGTTGGTTAACAGATCAGGTTATTTCGTTGTGTACACTTAAAGCCTAACACAGCTGTTTTAGAATAAAACAAAAGGACCTTTATTGAATGTAATTTCCCTTTACAGAACAAATGCATTACACATACTAAGTTTGGCTGTTTAAGGAGGCATTGATTAGCAAAACACACCACGAGACAAGATGATATCAAGCTCTAGTTCATGTGGCTTACCACTCTGAATGAACAACTTAATGCAGAAATCATTTGGGTTTATTTCAGATATTTCATGAGATTAAAACAAAAATGTATTTTTCTTGGATTATAACTGAACTTCTCTATTTAAGACTGTGCCACTTCCTCAAAACATCTTTGTGCAAACTTAAAATGCTGACATAAGTACAGCAAATTGATTAAAAACACAACAACAACAACAAAAAAAAGAAAAACAAAAGACAACCTCAAAGGAAATTGGAATAAATGTGACCAGAAGGGAAGAACAGAGACGGGATATTTTTTAGGACTACTTCAAATTACACAAGAACATATATATGTTCCATGCAACAGAAGCTCTGGTTTTATAATGCAACTTTTGTGTCTTCATCAGCTTCATTTCATTACTTAACCCTTCCACCAATAAAGATGACCTCCCCTGTACCGATAATGACAAGTTTTGACACTTCATCAGTATCAAAGATGTGGTTTGATATTGAGAGACCACCCTCACTAACTTTTGTTGCAAACCAAGTCATTTTGTTCACTAAACAGGCCTAAAATATGACAGACACCACTCAGGTCAGAAAAACAGCTTCAAGGGTTACTCCTTACCTGAAGGGTGTTTGTAAAGAAATCGTGGTAGAACATCGGCCAATCCTGGCGACCAATGTCTACAATGACTTTACAAAGCTTATTACGGATAAAATAGGGCACAGATTTGTGCTGAGCAAGGAGGAGTTTGGGAAGACAGCTGCGAATCTCCATCTTGTCCTGGGAAGCAACTCCAATCCACATCTTGTTTACCAGGTTCTGAAAATTACAATTAGCAATCAACTGTAAAACATGTGTACAGATGACAAAAACATTTATACAAACATATGCAGTGCACTTCCACAATGTCTTAGGCCCATTTTATAAGGGATTATTTTTTCCCCACCCAATCTGTGCACAGAACTCCACAATGACCAAGGAAAAATATTTGTCAATTTATTGGAAGGACCCTTCACTTGGGTAAAGCACCTTTGCCAGGTATAGTATCTCAAATCGTCTTGGGGAAGATCCTGCAAGCCTTTTACATTTTAAAACATTTCTTTCGTTATTGGAGGAATTTTTATTGTTGAACCAATGATGGGGAGCATCAGTGCGCAGGATTTTCAGGTCTGCTATGTTTCCCAAAGCTACTGCTCTTTCCCCTCTTGCTCAATTACATTTATAAATCACCAGCCTGAAAGCCAACTACACTCTGGAAAAAAGGCTTTCACTGAACAGGGCTGCTCATCATTTTCCAGCATCGATCTGACCTTCCTGACCATCCACCATCTAAGAAAAACACCATCCCATCATGCTGCTGCTACTAACAGCTGCCTGTCTTTGGTTCCCTCCACACAGTGTGGCAAAACACACTTTTTGTGTTCCACGAACCAGCGACCTGTCCAGGGTGTACCCTGCGTCTTGTCTTATGAAAGCTTGGACAGGCTTCATCTCATTGCAGCCATAAACTGGACAGGCAATTAGGAACAAATGGATCAGACCACAGGATTTTGCTTCCGTGTTCTGAGTTGTTCAGGTGTATTGGGAAAATTCTCAGCCGTTTAGTGAGGAATAGTGGCCACTCTAGTGATAGACTGGTAAAATGTTGTAGTTCCTAACAGCTTTCACTTAAGAATCAGAGGTTTCAGTGCTCTTGACTCCTGAATGAAACTAAGGTATTTTTATCTCTTCTTTTAATTGCAACCCCCTCCAGCTCTCACTAGACTTGAATCACAGCTTGCAGGAAATTCTCTAAATCTCATAGCTTGGTTTTAACTCTAACATACACCACAGATAGTGAGAAAGTCAAGGCTGATGTTTTCAGTTCTAAATTATGTTGAATTAAGACACAAGTCCCAATCAGCTGTACAACAACCCCACAACCCACGGATAAAAGTAGGATGTCATATGCAAGAAAGGGAATACTTCAGTAAAGGTTTTATATTAAATAAAAGATGTAATCCATTTAAGATTAGTCTGAAACATAATATAATGAGGTTAAAAAAAATTAAGCATTTCAGATATACATTTTAAGTTAAAGGCAGTTTTTAAAGGGCACTTTATGCTCATTCTTTCATTCTGTGGTAAATTTGCTACACTTTTAACTAACTTCACTTGCAGAATTATAAAAAATGAGGAAACAGGAAAAGGCCATGAAATACATTCTTGTTAACATACGCCTCTTCTTGCAGTATGCATTTATTAAGTATCTAAAATTATCTGAAAACAAAATGTTGAAAAAAAAGAAGAAGAGAGAAAGCTCTTGCTAGTACTTTGAACTGAGAACATGCATCTTCCACCTACAGGACTTACTTCAAATACTGTGAGACTGTACATCATTACATACTCATTCCGAGTATTGGAGAGGAAGAACATGCAATGGCGCCACGCTCCAGTCTGCTGTGCAAAGTTATTCAGCAGCTCTTCTGCAGAAAAAAGGAAGTAAGCATGAGCTCTCACAGAAGTAGTTCAATACTAGCACCTCGCTAGCAATCAGACTGAAAGTAATGCGTCACAACACAGGAAGTGGATTTAAAAAACCAAGAATGCAAAAGATTAATGTTTTTTATAGAAACAAAACAATTTTAGACCACCTTAAACATGATCCTGACACTCAACAGTATCTCTGTATTTATAGATCCAGACTATTCAAAGCAGAAATATATTATCGTTTAAGAATTTTAAGGATAAGGGCAAGAGAGTTTCACATAGAGGAAACTCTACCGTTCATCTACATCAAAAGACAAAGGCTCCTTTAGCTTTCTTTTTTTTTTTTAAACCAAGAACTGAGCTCTACAAAGGTTTCCCTTTAATAAAGCACATAACAATTTTAAAGTTAATGCATGTGCTATGAGACATTTTAAATGGTATAGAAATGGTATAGTACTTCTGGTAACAATTAGCAAGGGCTGGTACCGATTAGAAATGTTTAAGGTTAAGAGTCAACTAGCCTCGCACAACATGAGCACATTGTGGTCAACCTATCCACAGATATGAATGACAGACCAACATTCACCAAGAAATGCATTGATTAGGTTCCTTTTTCCATATTTAATTAAACATTTTTAGCTCTTCTTTAATTACTGTAGATATTTTGAATTTATTCAAGAGCAAAAACAGGTAATCACACAGGAAATGAGGAGGAGTGGTCAACGTGCATGAAACGTTTGTACATTACTGTGGATGATTATGGGGTAGACACATTAACCCTCAATTACACATTCTTACACTGCTCTGTGTCATTTCCATTTCAGACCAGCCTGATGGGAACCTTAAAATACTGCATCATGGTCATACTTCTTAAGTGTACTGTTTTGCAAGACCTTACTTACCGATTTCTCTTTTTCGCTCATTAGTTGTGCAGCTATGAAAGAACTCCGTCATCAGCCCCTCTAGTGCGCGCAGCGATGCCTCCTCTGAAGCCTAATAGGTAATAGAAAGTAAAGTACAAACAACATGAGCGATCCATCACCATATAGAGCATAGAATCACTAAGTCTTTAGAGGAATTCCTTTGTTTTTTGTGTACAATCGTGGTATAACCACTCAATCGTGCTTAAATACAGAAAGAGTCCTCATACACATGTTCACACATAGTAAAGAGAACAATACACTGGCATACAAGTATCTTGTTCTTATAGCCAATTATTACACCAGCTTGCTGTTTGGTTAAAGCACTTAGTTATAAAAGGCAACAGCACAGGCTTAATCGTAATATAGTTTGGCACTACCCTTGTTTTCTCATGTGGATGAAGTTGGGCCTTGCCTACCGAACGCAAGATAGCATATCGAGATTTTAGCCCCTATGCCAGGCAAGTCTGAATTCCACAAATAAGCCACAACTTGCCGAGACTCAACACTAGTCAAACAAAATATTCGGTTTTGCAAGATGGGCGTCCTGTGCCGTAAAATGGCTTTAAGAGCTGTCACATCCTGTGAAATACCTGGCCTCAGAACCGTTAGATAACAAAAAAGGTATACAGGTATAAGTGCATACAACGTATCCCCATACGCTGCCAGTTGTATGCTAATGTATTTATCTTCACTAATGACAGATCTTTATATTCAGAAGTAGAATAAAGAGTTAAGCTTATCCATTGCGTTAGCCCTCAGCAGGAAGGGAGGAAGAAAGATGAACAACTGGATAAATACCAGAGTTTAAATTATACTTACCATGTTTAGCTGGCTCGGATGCTGTCTTCAGTTGACTTAGTCGCTGGTTAATTACAGTAATAAGCCAACATTAGTTACCCAGTTAGCCAATCGTGCGGCTAACATTAGCTATGGTACTGCTGGCTAACGTAACCGCAAAGGGTTATCATCATGCTCAGCTCGACTGCTTAAACTGATATCTACATAAAACTAGCTAGCAAAGGCTGGCCTCGCTGACTGTGCTTTGAATGTATATATATATATATATTTTTTTTTTAACCTTGCTCGAATAAAGCGGTTTTCGACTACCAGGCATAAAGACTTGACATTAAATTAGCTATGCCGAGCCCAGAGGCTAGCCGCATTGCAGCTCAACGCTAATTCCACCGTTAGGTTGAATACAGAAATATAGTTTTGTCAGCATCTAGCCGACACCACGTAAGTGTGCAGCTTTAATTAGCGTTTTGTGTCAGGCATTTTGATGCTAAATTACCCAGTTGCTAACGCTGCAGCGGATGGCTAGCCAGTTAGCTTTTCTAGAAGGATGAAGGAATAATTTTCGTTCGCTAACTGTCAACCGCAGACATGCTCCTGTGTCCGGACACGACAGTCTCGATTTCTAAAGTCAAAGCGGGCTTTAAAAACGCACAAACAAAAACGTTTACAAATCCGCAACAACAATAATTATAAAATGCTATCAGCGACCGTTCCTGTCATTCCCCTTCTCGGTGCTTAGGGCGGCTCAAGAATAAAGCTAGCTTGCAGGTTTCAGGGTCTCCATTGCAACTTCCTCTTTTGCTGCAAACAACCCAATCAGCTCTGTCAAGTCACTCACATTAAGAAAAAACACAGTCTCCGGTTATAGCTTTCAAATTAAAACACTTTACTGTTAAATAATTCAAAGTTATGAACAAAGGTAAAATGAAACGAATGAATTTACTCTAAAAAAAAGACCTTCATATGTTTCATGTTGTCATTTCCCCTAAAAAGCCTTATGCAAAATGCTATTATAATACTGTGCTTCTGCTGAAACCTGGCTCGCCCACACAAACATACAAATACAGGAATTTGCCTGGCTTTCAAAGAAGTAAGGTTATATAAACAGGAGAAGGACCATTGATAAAGTTTGCACTATATCTTATATATAACAGATAGTTATTAGCACTTAAAACCCAAGATTGTCATATACAGGAGAATTGTATTCACTATACAGGTAAAGGTGAAAGATTTATAATTTACATAAGAATAGCTATACATGCCACAACCAGACTATTTAACACTATATTGGAAAGTGAGAGGATGTCTGAGGAATGGATGTGTACTGGTACAGATATTCAAGACCAATGGTGAGTACAGAACTGTAACAACTAAATAGGGATAAAGCTGATTAGCCATGCCATTAAGCTATGGAAAAGAGTTGATGGAGCTAGGTTATTCAAGGGTGGTCATACAAGAATACAGCAATGCATATAGTACAACAACTGTGCTGTTGTTACTGCATGGACACTTTGGATACCATGTGCTCAGTTACTTGAAGCCACATTGCACACACAGAACATTTTTGCCAGCACCAAGCACCTTTAATCTACATTCACAGAGCATTTACACTTTTGCTACTTCAGAAAAGCCTGCTGCATTCTGGGATTGAAACACTTCTCTTAAGTCAAATATTACACATACAACAAAGAGTTAAAATAATGGTATCAAAAACAGAACGTTACTTACAGCTCTTTATTATATGGGTGGCAATGCAAACTCCAGAGCAGATAAATATTTAAAAGTCTTCCCTTCTTAGATGACTAACTGACTAATAATTAGCCAGTCTGTTGCAGTGCTAACACAGAGACACAGGCAACCATTCACACTCACACTATGAATTAATTATATTACTTAGTTTTTATAAGTACACCATTATTCAAGCTCTCTGACAGGATTCTCTCTCTGTTTGTGAACACAGTCCCCGGGCCACAGAGGAGTAAAGCAACAGCAGCATGTGTGAAATATCCTGCTGCAGATGTTGGAAAAATCTGTCACATTTCAGTGAATGTGATTTATGTCATAAAAGCAGCAAATTAATAAAAGTCCATGTTACAATTGTAGGAGAGCAAAAAAATAAATAAAATAAAAAAATATATACATATATAGGGCTTTGGTTAGTTCACTGTAAAAGACTCTGTGGCTGTGAGGTTATTTTTGTTGACAGTGTGCTGTCTTTGTTCTTGCACGCTGTATGCCCAAGCTCTGTCCACGCCATGTCCCTCAATTATGCAAGGTTTCCAGTCAGGAAAGGGAAAACGGCCTGCCACCACTAAGGCATCATCAGGCAGCTCGGCCTCTAACTTCTCCTGCAACAACGAAAGCTGCAAACACAAGAGAAAAGCTAAAATTACGGCAATACTTAATAATAATGTTCATAAAAATTATCTAATGCCTGCCAATAATCCACTGTACCACATCTATTTTTATCCTATGTTGGATGAACCCAAAATATTTTTCATTCTTTATTTCCCCATTATAAACAGTTCATAGCTCATGTATATGTTCACAATATTACTCACCACACTAGGAGCCAAAAACACAGTGACATTCTTGCATTTTGTCAAGTCCACCTGTGATGAGATAAAACGAAGGATATAAATAAGCGAACAGCTTTAACAGTAATTTTGTTTCAAGCAAAATAAATCATTAAAAAAAACAAAGCATTTGGCTTTCCTGAAGCATTTAGTTACATAAGTATTAAATGTCACATTAATATGAGGATAAAAAAAACCTTGGAAACGTTCATAAACATGCTTGGTTACTTACAAGAGACTTATTTATTTATCTTTTGTGAAGCAATTCTGCAAATTTGCATGCGAGCATCACTGATACCACACGCAAGTGACAAACCTTCCAGAGGTCTTCTCGTCGATACGATACTTTTCCATGATGCCCTGCTCTCCATGCATAAAATCGGGCCAGGCGAACAAGCCAGGGGTTGAGCTCATAACCGACAGCAGGAATGAAGCCATGCTGATGGGCTTCCAAGACCTTAGGAACACATCGAAGCCCTGTTATTTATCAGTGCAAGTAAAAAAGCAGCCCAAATATGTTGTTTATACTTACTATACGACCATCACCAGATCCTAAATCCACAAGACCTCCCTGTCGACCTCTGAGAAGGGTCATCACATTTTGTACTTGGGCTCTGCTGGCAGGAATGTAGGGAACCTGGGAGAAATTTCAAAGAGCTAAAGTAAAAATGAGTGATGCAAGAGCACTGCTATATAAAAAGTTATTTCAGACAACGTAGACAAACCTGTAGCTTCAAGGGGACTTTTCGGAAGCCAGGCTGGAGGATTCCTGCCCACATGGCATATACAGCAAGCCCAGTGCCAGCGGCTATCTGAGCAACACCCCATCCTCCAATGGGCCTGGACTTCAACTCAGCAATAACCTCATCTGGTGTGTCATCATCCATTCCTCCATGCAGGATTTACATAAACTCAATTAAAAGAACACACTAAAACTCGAAAGCACAACATTGTGAAATATTTCTTCTTTTTGTTCTACCAAACAAATACTTTTTAAAATTATTAGTATTTTGCAATCAGAATTATAATCTGAATGTGCTGTTGTGCCAAACGCATTTTGCTTTTTCAAGGTGTGAACTATAAAATCTCTAAAGGCTCCTCTGTTAATGTGTTTGTTTTATGCTTATTTCATCATTTTTACTTGTGTTATTTCAGTTATTATATTATATGTAATATAGACTAGTGTAAGCTGACAGACAGAAAAAAAAGGCAGGGGGGAAATAGGAGAAAATATAATAAAAGGACAGAGCTCAAATAGAAATGCACAATGTATTGCTTAGATGAGGATGCAATGACTCAGACAGAGTAGATGGTGTATGGATAAAGAAGAAAATCCCAGCAGCACATCAGTGGACATCATGCTAATTTAAACAAACAGAAGATAATCACCAAACAAACAATTATGATTCAGTGTACTACAAGTCTTAAATGTCTTGGGTGTCCTGCACCGAAGGTTTTCAGAAGGATTCGTTTGTTTTTATTTAGTATTTATTGTTTGAAAGCATTTCTCTCTTTTAAATTGTTATAATATGGCGGAAATCTGTCAGACGCAATGTTTAAACGTTCAGAATGGGTATTACAATACAAACACACCACTTTGTGAAGGCAGTCATCCCAATGTTCCGTAAACACATGTACCGAAACCTCACAGTGTCACAGGAAAGTTTTTAAAGAGATTATTACATGTAGCTACATATTTATAAACCTTAAGTGCAAAGTTTTGCTAGGACTTAACAGTCGTACATTTACTGACTTATTTTACATAGATGGTTTAAATAAACAGTCACAGTGAAAATACCAAAAAATAAATACATTTTAGGTTATGCTGAGTTTTCGCAAACAGCTGTGATTTTATGCTGTCTGCAGCAGTCTTCGGTCAAATCCACGCCGTCTTTACAGTTTATCAGGTTACGCTGTCTGCTGGGAATAAATATTTATGTAGTATCGGAGGAAATCATTTTGCCGTGCTCCTATATATTCAAAACAGAAAAATCTCAACAATATTGCAATAATTAACGTGAAATACCTTCTTGACCTGTAGAAATGACAACGGTCAAATTACACCGTGGGACCAGTCCGTCTGCGAAATAGTCCGTATAGCGAAGAGTTTACGACAGTTCCGGTGCAGTTACGCTGATAGCTTCCACAGTAACATGTTAATTAAAACCTGTTGTTAATTAAATTACTGGAGTCATTCAAAACTCGTATAACTGCTCATGACTACAGAAGGATCTAGCACGGTTACAGAAGGTGAAAAGTTTACAAATTTACTTCTAAAATAAATTGTCAAATATTGCCTCATTTGAAAAACTCAATAACTTTGCCATCTTTTCTCTGGAATGACATCCCTTTCTTTTGTCTGTCTCACAAACAGTATTTCAGTCATAAAAGTAAATTACTACTCCACATGAATCCATTTTAATCATAGTATTTTTATTTGAAATACAATTTAACAAAGATATACAATGGCAGTTAACAAAATGGCATTCACAATATTTTAAACACTCAAACACCATTAATATCCTTTTTGATCACTGTTATCGCCATATAAAAAAAAAACCCAGTTAGATTAATTTTGTTATGCTTAGTATCAAAACATTAAAAAACAAACAAACAAATCGAACACTTCCTGGGGGGAAACCAGACTCATCAGTCACTGTCTGCGTCATCACTGATGATCCCCTGCAGGTTGGCCCATTCTGACATTTTCCTGCGACCTCTGTGGGTATTGTTTTCCTGATCACTGTCTGATTCTGAGTTTAGAGTGCGCTGATATTCAGAGGACGGACAGTCCTGTTGTTTCTGACTTGCTGAGGCTCCCCTGCGTGTAGGTCGACCTTGGAAGAAACCATATTAAAGGTTCTGAATCGCAACATAACTGACGCTACTGTCTACACCACTTCAGTATTCACCACAAGATGAGCATTGTGCATTTCTCCACATAAGCAGGTAATAAACCAAAGCTACAAGGTCTAGGATTCCCATCTAAAAACAAGGAAACGTAAAACTATTCAAGATATTTTTGCAGTTGTTTGCGTATCTGCTCAAAAAATATAGATTTAAATTGTTATTAAAATCATCATTAAATCAGATTAACAATAAGCATAAACAACAATGTCAATTTGTTTTGCGTTAGTTGCATCCTTTGAATCATGGTGTCTACAGTGCTGTATTTGAAACAACTCTGAAGGAGTCATAGTATGACAAGAGAGCTGGTTACCTTGTGTGGTAATGATGTTGTTGACATCAAGAGCAGCCAGTTCTTGAGCTTGCTCTCTCTTCATTCTGACCTTTTTACATTTCTGAATAGTTGGCTGACCTGTGTGGAAGACAATAAGCTTTAAGTCATCAAACTGCGTAATGAAAAAAATTAAAAATTCAAACTGTCAACAATTAATTTTCATGTTTGTTCAATACGGAAACAACTTGGCTACCATGTGATGACCCTGCTGTTGAGGGAAAAAGCCAATGTTGTGACATTTCCTTAAAGCCTCAAAGCCTACGCAAATGTAACCACATAGACTACAAAATAAAACCAGATAGTTTCTATCTGCAGAATCACATGGACTCTAAAAATGTTTTAGAGTTAGAGTATATAAAAAAAAAGAAGTTCTGTTAAGACGATTTGCCCATGTGGTTCAATTCAAAAATGAGGTTTAGTTTTTTTCAGTTTATGGACCAAACCTGGGAACTTTTTATATGTTTCTAGAGATAGGGTGTTAACTTTTAGTTTTTTGTTTTGGGGCTCCTCTATCAAGCTCGAAGAAACCCCTGGCAGTGTTTGGTCAGTGGCTAACTTTAAGTATCTATGTGTGCTGTGATTAACGATTGATCGCTGGCAACTATATTAGATAAAACGGCTCACTGACAAATCATCTAATTAGCTAATACACTCAATGCATTTAGGCATGTAGACATGGTCAGGAAGATCTGCTGAAGTTCAAACTGAGCATCAGAATAGGGAAGAAACATGATTTAAATGACTTGTTGTTGGTGTCAGGTGGGCTGGTCTAAGTATTTCAGAAGCTGCTGATCTACTGGGATTTTCCTTCACAACCATCCATAAGGTTTCCAGAGAATTATCCGTGAAAGAGAAAATATCTAGACAGGAAATTCTTTGGGCGAAGAGGACTTATTGATATCAGAGGTCAGAGGAGAATGGCCCGATTGTTTCAAGTTGATAGGAAAACAACGGTAACTCATGGTTTCACTCTTTAGGGTTGGGTAATTGCTAAAGAATCTAAATCTGCAAATAAGCCAGAATGCATTTCTTCATTTTTATTTGACAAAAAAGGGTTCCTACTCACCATGTACACCAAGCTCTTCAAGCTCCTTCTTCAGAACAGCCACCTGGGAGCGGATGGAGCGGCAGTCCTCCAGCAGTTTCTTGTAATTTCTCCTCACGCCGCAGAGGGCAATGTAACGTTTGAGCCTCGCCACTGATTTGTCATCAGACTGCAGGATGAAGCCGAGGAAAAACAAGGTGTGAAAAGAAAAAGATATTTTTAATAGATCTTCATTACAGCCTCACATTATATAGTTTTCAGGGTTATCTCTCTTTTAGTCTAGTTTTGCAGATTTGATTGAAAGCAGCTAAATAAACACAACTATAAAACTTTACTCAGTATTGTGTTTAATTAAAGGATCAGATACATCCAGAAACAAAATAATTCAGGTTCTCCTTTGTAAGATATGAAAGAATGCTTCTGTTGTGTGCACCACCAAGTACAATACAGATTAAATGTGTGTTAAAGTTTAGTTTCGTCTGACTCTCACCTTTGGTTTTCTGGTGCTCTCATCTTTCTTCACACTCTTCTTCATCTTCTTTTTATCAGTCTTATTTTCTTTTTCATCTTCCAAAGAAGGTAGTGATGAATCTGAGTCTGGGTCACTGGTTTTCTTTTCCACTTTTGTATCTTCTGCAACACATCAGTAAATCATAACTTAAGTGGACTAGTACTTGTATAATGCTTTTCTATACTAATTGAGCAGTCAAAGTGCTTTCTTACCACAAAGCTCACTCACCCAATCATAAACAGTCGCTTTTTTCCTACCCCTAAGTGCTTTTAATCTAACGTTTACACACTCACACTCCAATAGATACACTTGGGACCACTCACGGTTCAGCATCTTGCACTGAACCCCACAATTCTGTACAAGCTGGGGAATGAACCACCATTTTTCCAATTAACAGACGATCCCAACTCAGAAACTCCACATATCAAGCAATTAAATATTGTGCCAACAAACGTAATAAATAATTTATTTATTTTTTGCATGATCACCTTTTTCACTGTCAGAAGACTCGTCACTCTTAATTTTGTCACTCGTTTCTGACTTGCAGTCTCCAACTGATTCGTTTTCTGCATCACTCAGTGGCGTTTTCCTTCCTTCACCTTCACTGCTGGTTCTTGTCTCGACGTTCTTTCTCACCATTTTCTTTGGACTGTCACTGCAGTTGCTTTCCTCACTGAGTTCCTCATCAGAAGACTCGTCACTGTCAATTTGACGATTTTCATTTCTCTTTTGTTGTGATTTTTTCACCTCTGGCTCTTCACCATCAGCTTGAGATTTGGCATTTTCTTCATCATTGCTGCTTTCTTCACTTTCTGTTTTGTTGTCCTCTTGAGCCTCAGATTCTGTCATTATTAACCCACAAAAGGACATAATTGTATAATTTACAAAGAAAATATATTTGAATTGCAATCTTGAAATGGTCAAATACACTTGCCTTTACTTCTAATAGTAAGTAAAAATACTGCATAACCATACAAATCGCTTAAGGCTCTTAATTCATGTTGGCTTGCCCAGTTTTGGCCTCCTGCTGGGTTACAAGTTAGCTAACTTACAATATGACCAAAAAGGAAGTTGATGCTGAAGGCAGACAATTTCAAATGAGATAGAAGAGTCAGTAGCCTAGATCTTTACTGAACACAAGCAGAGGTCTGTGTACCCATTTATCAAAGGATCATTTCTGTTTCCATGTTACATCATTTGTGCCATCATTTTGAAATAAATTGTAAAACAGGGTATTACAAGCTGGCTGCAGGGTATCCTTTCTGCAGGTCTGTAATCAGAACGCACTCGCAAGGTTTGGGTGCTTTAGTTGGACCAAACTGCATGTTAAAAAGCTTCATTTGCTAAACGATGTGCACAAACTGTATATGTCTATAGGCTTTCATTTCCCAGTGTTGTCCTTAGTTAAAATGAATTAGACACTACTGACCTACCTGATGATGAGCTTGAATGATTATTTCGTGATTTCTTTGCCCTGGATTCATCTTCACTCTCACTCATGACCTCATCATTTCCATTTTCTCTCTTCCTTTTGTTCTGGGGCTTCTTAGTCTCTGAGTCACTTTCACTTTCATCATTATCCTATGAGGAAAATCAACAATTATAAAGATGATAACTATGGAACTAAAATGTAAATGTAAAAGACTGATAGACGATTATTTTATGTATTATATATATATACATAAATTCTGATCTGCCACAAAATTAAAACAACCTGCAAAACAACAGATAAATCCCTCTCATACTACCAACTATGAGACAGGACCTCTGTTACACAGGGCTATTCTGTTGCGTCTTGCACGTGGATGCTGGGATTGCTTTTGATCCTGTAGATTGCAGAAGTGATGCTCTCTGTATGGGCTTGTTTCAGTGCATATGGGTGCTTCCCAAAGGGTTGATTCTATTCTGGACGTCCGCTACATCGATGTGAACATGAAACGCGAGTCTGATTCTTCTGCCAAAGTGTGGGCAGGATCTTTTATATTTGCACACACATGATTTCATTTTGAATTTCACTGAATCCGTGTTTTTTGAATGTGGCACAGCTCAAAAATTAAGCAAATGCTTGATCATCTCTGCTTGATGGAATCAGGATATGAGGAGTTTGAAGGTAGCCAAGTTTGAGGGATTGTACTACTAGAGAAGGGCTCTGCAGTTGGAGAGAGCTGTTGCCATTGGGAGATGGAGTAATGTTTACATGAATGATAAATGTCAAAATAAAAGCCACATGAGGACCTAAGGTTTCTCAGCAGAAGTTTGCACTGTCTGTGAACGCTTTAATGATGTGGCTGATCAGTGTATATCATTATCTATACGGAAAAGCAAAAACAGGTACCTGCATTTTCATCAGTTCCTCTTGCACCACCTGTTTCATGAAAGTTTTTACTTCTGGACTTAATGAGTCACATTTGTTGTGTGCCTGATATCTCTTTTTTAAAATTCCCAAGGTCAGCGTGCTGGAATAAAACAGCAGAAAGATTACATCTGTGAGTGGCAGGAAGGCTCTCATTTACAGTAACTGTCACATTTGAGGTTTAGGCTTTTGAACACACTGAAAAATACATCTAAAAACGGGAACATCCTTCATAACAGCCTGGCACTAATCGATGCCTGCGAGAGAAGCTACTTGCACTTTTTGCAAAACTATAATATTTAGGTTTTAAAAACCCAAAATGTCACTGAAAGATCGATACGCTAGCATCAGAAAACGTCTCGAAGGAATGAAATCAATAATAAACAGAGAACTCGTTAATATAATACTTTTAAAATATGTCCCATCTTCTCAGTCGTAAATGGCACATTTGGGGTTGATTTTTACTTTTAGAACGGACAACATGCTGCTGGCTGGAGTATTCAAACAACTCAGCTACATTAACCGAATCGCATTGATTTCAGTTTAAGTAACCGAATGCTAACTAAAAACGTTAGGCCCATGTCGTTTATTGTTAGCACAAACACGTCTTTAATGCTTCCACTGTACCTTAGGTCTGCCTCGCCACGGAGTTGACCACACACGAACCTGCGGATACCTGCTGCCTCCTTCTCCGACACCATCCTAACACACGCTGGAAGATTCTTTTTGGCGGCGACTCCGGGACCTCCGCGCGTAATGGGAAGTGACGTCAGATACACCACGCCCCTTCAGTGTAGTAAACAATTGAGAGAACCACAAAAAAGTTTCGTACCAGTGTTGTGTTTTGTTAGTTTTATTTCTAAGTTTTATTTTTGTATTTCATTTGGACTTTTTTTAAAAAATTCAGTTTATTTGCAGTTAGTTCCTGGAGTGTTTTTGCTCGTTTCAGTTTAGTTATTGTTTCGAAAATGTTTAGTTTTATATAGTTTTTATTAGTTTCTATGTTAGTTTTTGTCTCTAGTATTAGCTGTTTTAGGGCATAGGCTAGAGCAAAGTTTTAGTAAAATCACTACAGATATTACCACAGAAACAGAAATTTCTTAAATCAGCTGACCCCCAGTCTTGCAGCTATCCAGAGTCTCAGCATGTTCATCAAATCCTCAGATTTTACCAGATTAACAAATACTACAACTAATTAACTCCATTTTTAAATTAATTTTATTCTATTTAATTTTCCAGGATCATAAAACAGTTTGTTAGTTTTTTAAAAAACATTTATCCTTGTTTCCTATATGTGATGAATGTGCTGTAGTTCTATCTTAATGTAAGATAAAAAACAAAACAGCTGTAATAAGGCATACAATCCTTAGTTTGTTGACCATGGCAATATGAAATGTATATGTAACCAATTTTGTTGAATCATGTCTTTCAGTTTTTATTCAGTTAGTTTTCAGGTTTTTCTTTTTGTTAATTATCGTCTCTCTTTTCTTGTCTA
The DNA here is from genome assembly GCF_057382275.1 of Copadichromis virginalis. Taxonomy (NCBI): domain Eukaryota; kingdom Metazoa; phylum Chordata; class Actinopteri; order Cichliformes; family Cichlidae; genus Copadichromis; species Copadichromis virginalis. Next base: position 17,063,485 of record NC_140621.1, read on the forward strand.
TGTGTGGAGCTGTTTGCATATTGTTGGGAAGGACAATACTAAATACTGGGGGCTGCTAATAGCTAATAAAATTTGTACTTTCCATTATAATTTCACTTTATTCTAATACCAAATATATCCCAAATACTTAGCAATAGAAGGCACTAGATAATAAGATAATTTTAATTTATAAAAGCAAATAATAATGAATTATCTAAAAGATTTCCCCCCCCCTTTTTCATTTTTTTCTCTTTATATGAGAGTTAACTGGAGCTGTTTCTGCATTGTTTTCAATACAGTAATGACCAGTCAGACTGTACTGGTGTTTTTAAAACTAGAAATAGAAAACCTTAGAGATGTTCCACAGATGTAGTAAAGGAGGACCTAAAGAGGGGACATTGTAACACTGGAAGTGAGCAGCCCAAAGAAGATGATGATCACCCACCCAATGAGGCCATTGCCCAAATGAGAGAAAGAGATTCACTCTGAAACTAATATGTTTGGCTTTTGCACATATGTTTAATTAAAGTCAGCATGGTAGTTTTTATGTAATATTACAGAAAGAACATGTTATAAGAAAGTCTGTTTTGTAAAGTATCTTAGAAATAAAAGGGGCAAAAAACCCAAAAAACAGTCCAAACTAGATTTCAGTCATTTATTGAAATATTTCCATGACAACTATTGGACGGAAATTACATTAGTGCATATTTCAAGATTATTTTATAAAAGATCTGAGTTACATATTGCTCTCATTCAGATTTTCCAGTATTCAGAGTGATTAGGGTTACACACTAGTGAAGATTAGAAAGACAATCCTCTCCCTGAGAGAACAAAAAATACAACCCAGTACACACACCACTTTTGTCATCACTATATAGCCAAAGAAAAACAACATAAAAGAAACAAAAAAAACCCAAAATTCTGTAGTTTAGTTTAAGACAGAAGAAGTGAAAGTCTATGGCTCAGAACAAAATGCAAAATCCAAGAAATGGTTTCGGTTCCTCTTGAAAACTTAAACTGAAATGTAAGCTTACAATTTATTCATTTACAGGAGTAAATTCTAATTTTGAGTGCAGAGAGAGTGCAACGTACCTTTTCTGAAATTAAAACTCGTTTGAGCACGAGTGAACACAAAGACTCAATACAAAAGTTAAATACCAAATAATAAATTAGGTTCATAAATTAATAAAAAAACATCTTGAAGCAACAGCTGTAATAACATAAATAAAGAAAACTGAGCTTCTCATCATCTACAAGCCTCCCCCCCACACCAAAAAAAAAAAAAAAAAAAAAGGCTACTGTGTCTTATTCCAGTGTTGCAATATCTAGGCTCAACTTCACCGTCCTCTGTCCATCAATGTTCGGCAGCATCTCACTCCAGAGGAGAAAGGGGAATAAAGTTTCACAGCCTGCATAAACTGACACAGTGTTTCCTACAAGTCACACACCGAAAAGGCTGCCTGTGCATGTCATTAAAACCCACATGGACATTAGGTTGTCTGCTCTAAGATAAAGATGGGAGGACATTGGGTTTTGAGGACTATTCAGTAGCTTGCAGGAGGTTCATTAACCTCTGAAAAGTAATGTCTACGCCAGTATCAGTACCAGTATTTCCCATCGAAAGACTGTACACACGTTGTTTTCATGTAAACAAATGCATTTTCCTTTCCACGCACACTCAGACCTAAATTTACAAATCAGTCATCAGCCAACATTTCTGAAAAGTCTGAGGACATTTAATGAAATTACGTACCAAACTATTGCTGTCATCGAAGACGTGTTTTTCATTCCCTTAACATTCAAAAAACAAACAAACAAAAAAAATCCCAACAAAGTTTAAGTCCCTTTCTCCTGCTTTGTTTTGACATTTTTAGTCCTTATACACAGTTTGCTGACCGTGGCCTCTTTCATCATGCATTATGTGTCTCCGTACGTGGATCCGTCGTACTCGTCTATCCCCTCCCACGGCACCCTCTTCCTCTGACTGACCAGCTCCCAGCGATGAACCGGAGCCTCTTGAATCTAAAAGGTGCAAGCCTCCTGGTCCAGATCCTCTGTTGTTCTCATAGATGAGGATATTGAGGGTTTCTTCAAATATTCGGGCTTCGGGAAACTCAACCTAGAAGCACAGGTGTTTGGGAAAGGTCACTGAATATTTATTTGCTCTGTACAGCAACCTGAACATATGCTTATTTGTAATAAGCATATGTTCAGGGCATAAGCCCAATATAAGGTGTTGGTACAGGAATAAGTTTAAAAAACATAATTGCATATCACTGTCATCCAACCACATGCTTCCTGCCTCTTAACGTAGAAAGCTCAATAACTGACTCCAGTGGGAGGGTTTTCTCTTCTTTGGATTTACTGTAGGTTAATTAAAAGGCTGCCATCATTACCAGACAGCAAGTAAGTGTATTTCTCAAAAATGTTGATCAAATGCTTTAATATTTATTAAACAATGCTTACTTTGGTCTGCTTCTTCTCTGTAGCATAGACAATGGAAGTGCAGCACACTTCAGCAATCTTGCGGCCTTCGCCATAAAAAGACCAGCAGCAGATCTCATCCCCCAGCACGTCTTTGACAAACAGGACGCGGCCATTAAATCGCAGCACGAGTTTGTCGAACAGTTCAATGTTCTTCAGCAGGTTATCGTCAGAGTTGCTGGACACAGCAGAGCAAGAAAAAGTAAGCATCTATGAACTTTGTGGCTTCATTATCATTTTAAAAATCCAAAGATCTTACCTGGTGTATGAGTATTTGTTGTTTCCTCTGTTGTTCTGCAACTTTACTACTGGCTAAAAGAGCAAGAAAGAGCAATATTATATTAATAAGAGGGTACGTTTAATACAACCTAAAACGAGACAAACACTTAAACTGTCTCTTTCTAGTTAACAGTAAGTGAGGAGCCTTAAACCAAAGGGGTCATTTCAGTAGAAAACACACTGCTGGTGAACAACACAATAACAACAAAAATATAAGTGCAAGCATCTAGTGCAGGGGTCAGCAACATCTAAAATGAAGATAACACTGTATATATTGTTTTTACCTTTATGCTTTGTGTGAACAACTAAGGTGTGTTGCTTATGAAATCCATGAAGTGCTACAGAGAAAATTACATTTTATTTATGTAATTAACACATTTTGAACTCTTAAAGAAATATAACAAAAGGAAAGACACCCAGCTGAACTAAAATGATCCATGTAGCAAACAAAAACTGTTGTGAGCCGCCCCCCTTATATCACCTTTGGGCTTTTGGAGCCTTGACCTGACTTTTAAAAAAAATAATTGGAAAAAAAGCACTATGCTGCTGAAAAATGAAAAATACTGCCTAAATATGTATTTTACCAGGTTAATGTGTGTGGCCGGGTGCGGTCTGCAGCACTGCTGCAGGGGAGGCGGATGCACCTGAGTGGCACCCGCAATCACGCCTCGCCGCCTTAACGTCTGTGTTATCTATGCTGTTGTTGGTATATGTCGGGCTGTGAAAAGCTACAGCCGGCTGTGTGCGTACAGCAACCGTTTTGCAAAAAGTGGTCAATAAAGAGATGCTGAAAAGCGTGTTCATGCAAACATCGTCGGGTCTGCCGTGATATGTTTACAATGGGACTTCTGCTCCTGAACCTCTGCACACAGCGTATGCAAATCGGGGCTGTACTTTCAGCTTTACGCAGGACTGTAAGCTGCCATCTGTGAGGCGTGAGTGGTGTTTGTTTTTAACATAGTTCACGGTGGAGAATAGCTGCTGACAATGTGGATCTGAAGATCGATAACTGGCCTACCTGGGGTTGAAAGTCTCGATAAATGCACGGCGTTTCTGCGGGTATACCGGCTTCCGCGAGTGTGACGCTTATTTTGAGCAATGAAAAAAATAATAAAATTTTATTTTATTTTTATATTTCAATGTCACAATAATCTTCCAATTTAGAACTACAAGTTAAAAAAAAAAAAAACTAACATAAATAGAATACACTTCAAATTTATTTCCCCAAACCACCCGGAGCCGCACTATAAGGACTAAAGAGCCGCATGCGGCTCCGGAGCCGCAGGTTGCCGACCCCTGATCTAGTGCTACACGATCAATTTCCTACAAACGTATTGTGAAAGTTTCTGGACACAGAAAAGCTTAAGGGCTTTTATTTTGAAACTCACAAAGGAAATGCTGAGTTTCTATTGACAAGGTAATGCTGTAATTTGTGAAATGGGAACCACACTCTTTACACAGATGTTTTAAGAAAAACAGGTCCGTCTGTAATATAAGAGTGCTTCAGATAAAGCCCTGCTACCTTCTTTAGTTGAGAAAAATAAAAGCTCTTTTTTCAAGTACCAGCAGTGTCTGCTGGAGCCTGTAACAATCTCAGCTTTTTTTCTTATTCACCAAAGTAATACAATACTATACTGGGCCCCACCTCTTGATTTTCTTCTGAAATATTTTCTCTCCTAGATAATCCACAATCAACAGTCTGTTGTATTGTTGAAAAGTGGAAGCATTTAGAAACCACAGCAGCTCAGCCATGAAGTGTTAGACCACGTAAAGTTTCAGAGCGGAGGTTGCCGAATGCTAAGGTGTATAGTGAGTAAAAACTGGAGAGCTCAAAACCTCCTCTGGGATTAACATCAGCACAAAAACTGTGCCAACCTGTGTCTGGAGCTTCATAGCATGGGTTTCCAGGGGCGTGCAGCTCCTGTAGGTTTAATGTAGCACAGTGCTTACAACTTATACTTACAAGCATTTTAAGCTTGAATATAATTACTGTTGTGTTTTGTTTTTTTGATCAATATTTTTCTCTTGTGCATCTTTTTCCATCTCCTGGCAGGGCTCTAGAGTGCGACTAATTTGGTCACAAATGCAACCACATTTTTCAATGGTGCAACTAAAAAAAAAAAAATCTTTGGTCGCACCAGTACGACTCTCCGTGTGGTCATCAACAGACACACATTATGCCCCTATTGGACTAAACCAATCCAGAATCAGAGATAGTAAGGGGCGGAACCTCTCTGATTGGCCGTGGTCCAGTTGAAAGTGCAGTTGGAAGAGGGAGGTGAGTAGCTTGAATAAAGCGATATTGATTCATTAAATCCTGAATCGACTTTTAAATATAACTGTGTTTTGCCAGAAATGCCAGATTCTCAGATTAAAGCTCACAAAACTATTTCAACAACCACCAAACAGTAGATGAAAGCAGGTACACGGATTCCACACAAAGACGTAAACACAGAGCGGACCCGACGCATCAGAATCAGTTTTCTCTTTCTCACCCGCACGTAGACGGACACGCTGTCAGAGCTCAGCGATTCTGATGCGTCGGGTCTGCTCTGTGTTTACGTCTTTTTGCGCTGATTCTGAGCTGCAGGTTTTGTCTCCCTCCAACCAAAATTCACCGAGCCAGCAGCAAAAGAAGCAGCAAACTACGCTTCACATTTGATAAATGTCGTCATGAATTCCCTCTGACTTTTGCCGTTTTGCTTCCACCACGATAAAAATCACACTTCATGCACAGCTCTCTCTCTCTGTGTACTTCAAGAACAGTTTCCCGTCTCAAATCTCTGTTTTCTGCATTATTCATTGGCTTATTACCCACCAGTCTACCATTTTTTTAATTTATTTTTTTTAAAAAACAGCGGCCACTGTCTTTTTCTCTTCTTTTTTTTTTTTTACTTAAATGACCTCGGACAAGAAAGCTGCTGTTCAATACTGAAGAAACTTTTTAAAATTATGCAAAATTGCAGAATATTTTGAAGGTTATCTGCTATAAAAAGCCAGGCCAGAAAAATCTCCTTCATGTTTTTCTGTGTTTTATTCTCAGTTACTTTGACACAAAGGCTTCAGCTGTGATGTTCACAATTCTGATGAAGTCTCACATCTATCAGTACTGATAAATGATCAGAATTATAATATTTCTGACGTCTGAGGCAAAATTGAATCAAATCAGGACTTTGAGAACCGGAATCGAATGGATTACAGAAATCAGTGATGATACCCAGCCCTAGTGAGTAGCCTAAACCCGACAGAAGTGGATGTAGCTGTGGGTAATAAGAAAAGATGAAAAGAACTATTGATAACTTTTTTGTTAAGTTAAGGCCTGATCAGTCTGAAATTCACAGCCAGTGCTCTGACACAGAGCCATCAATCTTTGAACGTTGAAAAAGCACAGTGTATCCAGAAAACACATTATGTGCTGCAATAAATGCACTGCCCAAATGTTCCCTCTCCTCACTGCCTTTCAGCAGCAGGCAGCAGCAAACAGGTCGTCAGAGGAGGCCGATGTGATGATTAAGTTTAACATTTTCTACAATATTGCCAAAACACTTTAAGCACAAGATTGTGAGTTAATCATTTACAAATGAATATTGTCTGTATGGACTGCAATTCCCCCCCCAAAAAAGTGCACATGTAAAACTGCGGTGTTAAGCGATGCGGTTGAAAAATTTGAGTGCGCCTAACCTAACCGTGCGCCCATGGCAAACAGTTAGTCTAGAGCCCTGTCCTGGGTAACAGTAACAGCATCAGTCACTAATATTAGGCATTTAAGAAATGTTTAAGAAAATGACTGATTCCAAAACATTAAATACTACATAACTATCTGCCAGCACTCAGCATCTCCAAATTGCATTCACAAACAGCTAGACAGTCATTACATATGCATCCAGCTTAGGGGCCAATTGATGAAGCTTGAATTAAATTTACCTTTCTACATGTAGCAATCATCCTCTGTTCTTCTTTGGCTGAGGTGATCATGGGTATGCGGCATACACTTTCAAAGACATCCTTTTGTTTCTGGAAGTAAAGAAAACATGTCAAAATTTGTACATGTTTCATTTTATTAAAGTCCACAAAAAAGATATCCACGTGTTTACCTGCATGACACCGAGGCAGTGTTGGACGAGTCCCTGGACCCGGTAGTACTGGGCCTCTTTTAGAACTTCATCTAGTTCTCTGTGGTCCTCCGGAAGTGGTACTGAGCCATCTCGAAGGAAGTTCAGAACCAGCTCAAAATGTCGACCAGATCTATCCAAAACTACCCACCCTGGAGCAAAACGGAGAGTAATTTCAGGAATTTTAATTCAGGTTATTATGCTTATATTATATTTACTGAGGTAGTCAAGAGGTCCCTTTAATGTGTTAGCATAACAGCTAACAAAGAGGATACAACATAATTCAATATTTACCAGCTTTGCTTTCAGAGTCAACGTTATTTTGGTGGGACTTTTAAAACAGTAGTATGGTTAATAAGGCATACTCTTGGGACTCTGACACATACAAAAATGTTTTAAAAATAAAACAAAACAAAACAAATATTCAGAATTCAGTGTTGGGTTTATATTAAATGACTACTGGAGTTAATTAAGACAAATGCGTTGCAAATGCGTACAATATGATGTACAATATGATGTACAAGCAATGATTTGTACATATTTGTTGCACCCATGCGCGCGCTTTTTCTCCCAGTATTCTGTGGGAGGGGCAAAAATTCCTGTTCTGATGTTGAAAGTTGCCAACCTCTGCACTAGGTGATCAAAACTGTAGAAGCAGCCATTCTTGTGAATTGTGGACAACCTCGTAGATGGAAAGATAGATGGATAGATATAGAAAGAGAGTATAGACATATACAAAAAAGGACTATCTCAGTAATAAATGGCCTTTTTTGGAATTTTGCAAATTTGCACATGATGTGAGTGATCGTTCATTTATTCATTATTTTGTTTTGGTTGTTATAAATGCTTACAAGATGAAAAGAACGACAACATGTGAACGCTGCAGAAGTGTAAACAACTTAAAGAAAATAAAACCTGACAGCTGTATTTACCAATAAGTGATGGATATGAGGTTAACCCATCAGTATTGTAAGGATTTTGGCTGAATTGGTGCAAAACTGAATGACTTCCAAAGTGTAAGACTTTCTGTTCAAGCCCATTTTTTTAGGTCTCCTCACGTAAAATAAACCCTACACCTTCTATACAGTGCAAGTCTTGGTGACAGGATACTGCAACAGCCGTTTGACACAACTTCCGTTTTAGATTCTGCTTAGAGAATACACAGTAACTGAGAGTTATCATTAAATTCTGGAAATAAGTATAACTAGGGATGGGTATCGAAACCCGGTTCTTGTTGGCATTTTTGCAAACGATTCCCTTATTGATTCCAGTCGCCCCGAATGACGTCACCACGTTGCGGAGCTTCATTTACCTGGCAGGAAACGTGGCGCCTAAGCGGCTCAAAAGTTTGGTTATACTTTACGAGAACGGATGACAACAGGGCAACACGCAATACTTGCAAAGTAGAGATTTCATTTAAGGGAGGAAACACTATGAATATGCAAAAGCATTTTCTCACAAAACACACGATAACCTTAAATGAATGTCGTGTTTTTAATTCCGCTCCGGACTCGTGAATCTCAACCCAGCAGCAGCGGTAACGTTTGCACGTCCTCTCCCGTTAATGCAGCAGGTAAATGATCAACTAACAGTGCATATTATGTTAGCGCAATCTGGACATTACTGGATATTCTTGTGTAATTGCTACAGAATAATTTATGGTATACTTTGTTATTGCTACAGAAGAATATTTATTTTATTATTTTACATTTACATTTTTTTTCTGGGGAACCTGTGACACCCCATTGAAGAGCTGTAGGCTGTGGATCTCTTAAGATCTCACTGTTGGGTTTGTAAGGCCATGTTACTCCTAAATTTCTATCTTCTTCAAAAAGAAGTTATGAAACAAAGTTCTAAGCTAATCGACCTTAGTGTTCTCCTTTTTTAAAAAAAATAAGAATCAATAAGAGAATCGATAAAGAATCAAACTGTTAAACAGAATCGAAAACTGAATCGTAATCGTGAAAATCTTATCTATTCACATCCCTAAGTATAACTGCATAAAACCTTGCCTCAAACTCTCAACATCATGTTAAAACTCCTGATATCAACAACACAGTCTTCAAAATCTTAGTGCTCACCAAAGAGATACATCCACCCACCTTCTGAGTCTATGGTAACATCAGTTTCTCCATTGCACATGCTCCGCAGCAGGCTGTCTTCCTTGCTTAATGTCTGGATGGTTGTATAATGCAATGAGCCACCAACATTTAACTTGATGTACTTGCTCCCCAGCAGACCCTGGTTCCTGTGCTCATCTGTGTGAAGGCAGGCAGGCTGGGAAACAGTGGACTGGGCAGAGTCGGCAGCATGACTGCCGACTGAAGCCTCAGCAGACATGGGGTTGAAGGGTCACTTTCTGACTGAAATACACAAGAGTCTTATATTATTTATGCCACTGCTGATAATTATCCTATTTCAGCTGCTTCTTAACTGAGAGTAACATAATAGCTCTTAGACTTTAGGAGAATAGCTTTGTATCTGAGCTACTTTCTGCTTTCTTTCTTCTTTCTGCTCTGTAGCTGATGTTATGATTATCTGTGTCTATAGAAGCCACATATAATGACGAATATAAAAAAAAATTCAAGTCAGAACAAAGTGCACTGGGAAATGGAGTAAGTGCTCATGAGGGTGTGAGCATAAGTAAAATAGATAGACCTATTAACTTAACAGGGTTATTATAGTTTTATATTTTCAAATTACTTTTCATTTAGTTTTAATCTTCGAAAAAATTGTATTAGTCTCTGTTTGACATCTTTTTAAGTAATATTGTATTTAGAGTAAATGCCAGATGCAACATTTAAGAAAATAAAAATATTAGAATAAAAACACATTGTTTTTTTCAAAGCAGTGTGGGTGAAAGTAGTGTTTTTTGTTCGTTTGTTTTTTAATCTTTTTTTTTTTTTTTTTTAAATCTACTTAACTAAAATATTCCTTTCCTCATATCTAGTTTTAGTGAACTATAATAACCTTAATCATGGTGGGGAATTTAAAAAGAGTTTCAGCTGATCTTTGTGTTACTATGACATTAATACACCGTGTGGGTGTTTAGATTTCTTTCTTTTTTTTTTTTTTTTAAAGGGCCAAATTACAACTGTCACCAAACCTCTAAACCTGTACTAAAATCACACCATTTTCTCAGCCACATCCACTTTGTTTATTGTAATGATTGATTTTGAACATCTATCAGGACAAAACATTAGGATTAAATGACCATTTTTTCCCCAAACAGCAAACTGATTCAGACTAGCCCTTTTTACATAAAGCCCTGAGGCGTTACTGACAGCCATTGATTAGACAACATAAACACTTTCAGTCACATGAGGCACCTCAAATGACACCCCTGACTGACGTCTACTGTAATATGACAGCTGCTGACATATCGGACTATTAAACTGAAATTACACTGAGCTAGCTCATAATAAACTGTACTTACCACACTGAACATCCAAAGGTGTTAAGAGAGTGAACCTATCCAAGCTAACAAAACTAAAAATATAGCTTTAATTAGCCAGCAATCGTTAATCAACTAGCTAGCTTCTGTAAAGAGGCCAGGTGAATTTACGGCGCAGCTAACATCTGACGCCTCATTTTAATCGCACAGCTAAAGGAACGAGGCTAACAGCAGCTAGTCTACTCCGTCACGCTTTAAGCTACTAATGCTCATTTGCTCTGTACCGCTTAGTGACCAAGAACGCGAATTCCACATCCACTCCAATTTCACTGTTGGGCACAAAACTGCAGCTAGTATGATAAGCTAAATAGGTCAGTCGGAAGCGAAACTAGACATCTTCTTCCGCTATTTTCTTCTTCTACTTTTAACCGATCTTTGAATCGAATGACTGCCACCTATCGAGCAAGTGGTTAGTGTTTACACTAACTTGTTGTAATAGACTACCACACATTCATATTATTCTCTTTTTAACAGAACAACAGAATTTCTCTAAAAATATATTGAAATTACTATTTCTTTCGGGACCGGTGAGCGTCTCTGTTATAGCTGAGCCTTAGGCCGTGTATACACTGCCATCTACTGGTCACAGTGAGGAACTGCAACAATACAATATCCGTTCTGTTGTTTGCTCTTCGATGAGTTTTGAACAAAGACATGGTAGTGGGTTTAGGTTAATAAAAGTGATTCTAAACTGCCTGTAAGTGTTTGGTTAGTGGATGGAATGATTGTTTTAAAGATGTCTGTATTAATCTCTTTAACCTGGGCCAGTGACCAGCATTTGTTACACTGCAAATAACGGGTCTAAAATATAGGTATGCTCATAAACATGATTATGGTACTTGGAACACTGATATATACCAAAAGGGAAGTACAATGCGTGTTCACTGGACACTGACAACTGGGTCTGACTCAGAGTTTCAGGTCTTCCTACAATGTAAAACATTCACATTAACAAATTCAGATCTATAGTTTTATTTTTCACAGACTATAACACCACATTCTCCTCTCTCCAGGAGTTGCAATGCAACTCAGAGACAGTGACAGGCCACTTCAAGTTGCACACTATGTACAAACATACCACAACCTGAGGGACGAAAAATTACAATGACAGACTTACAAAGCTTACATGCTGTATATGTATAATTAATGTGGATAAATCCAGTGTTAAAATAATCACAATTGTTTTTGTGTATTGACATACTTTTCAATATGGCTTATCTTATAAGTCAAGAGCATGACCAATTTTAAATGAATAACCCATAAAATTAATATCACTATTTCAAGACAATTTCTATATTAAAATAATGAAATTTAATGAAACTGGTGAAAGCTAAAGTATTGGAAAGCTTTATATTGTGTTTCTCAGTTAAAAACTTAAGTTGTATTTCTTACTAATATGATTAATAGACTTCAACATTTGTGTATGTGTAAATGTGTTGTGATCACAAGCAAATAACTGCACATTTCTACAAGCTGACACCATTCAACAGAGACTTTATTTCCAGTTCAGCAAATAATTTACTGCCTTCCAAAGAGTGTATTCATATATGAAGCAAAGAAATGCTACTGATGATAAGAGAATAATTAAATCTACAAAGATCAGAAACAGTCTCCAAGATCCTTTCATTTGGCACAGTGAATGAGACTACATTCACTTTTCAAACAATCATTTGTAAATCAACACATAATGCATCACAGCAAGCAGCCAGATTTGTAATTGTTTTTATCAACATAGTGCATACAACATCAAATTTGATAACAATGATAGCTGTCAGTAACTATAATGGTAATGGAAAGATTGAGCATAAGCAATATAATTTACAATCAGTGCATGCTCTAAGCATAATGACATTCATGTCCTCACCTTTTTCTTACACGTCATGTCGTGTGGCGTCGGGTGATGATGCACTCGAGAAACAGCGAAGAATAAAATAAACACTGCCTTTGTAAACACTATTTCAACAACAGATGAAACACTTAGAGACATTAAATAATTTAACATTATATTTTGGCACTGAATTTTCATTATATGTATATAATGAAAATATATAACCTCCCGCCACCATGTATAAGTGTGTGTATATATATCTGTATACGAGGCTTATATATTTATAAACCTCAGTCACTATTAAGTCAGATATTTACATTCATTTTGTGTGTGTGTGTGTGCACGCGCGTGTGTATGAGAGAGTGTTTTGCACACACGAAGAAAAAGTAAAGAAGAGAAAATCACTTTTTTTCCGGGATAAAATCAAACAATTCTTTCCCTGTACTGTAATGATGTACGAACCGCTTTAAAAATACAAGAGAAACACAGGATGTATTATGATCTCAACTTTTGATTGTTACAAATAAAGTATTGCCAAGTTCTTTAATGTTTGGCCTCATTCTGCTTTTACTAACTAGACAAATCCATTTCCCTTTACCCTTCCCCGCTCTCCAGCTCTACTCTCGCTTTTTTGTTTTTCTTTGTTGACAATTTCTTACCCTTTATAAGGCACCGGTCCTAATGATACAGGATGAAATAGGACTCACATTTGGCAGACCACCACATCAGTGCAGAAAATCAGAAGAAATCATATCCAAGGTGAATAAACCAGATATTACAGTGATGGTAAAACAGAAACATAATCCAGACTTTAAAAGGGGGAGTGAGACCTTATAATACAGAGGAATTTGTCTTCCCAAAGAATTGAATCATTCGGTGGTTTCAAGACCCTTTCTCCACTAAATGGACACTTCGTACTCCCGCGTATCCTGTCGTCAAAGTAAAAAACAGAGGACCAACTTTAATGTTGGATATGGTGTTGACATATCCTCACTGGACACTTTATTAGGTACAACTTACATTTAGCATACTTTGCTTTTAATAAGTGGTTATTTCAGTTACTGTCACCTCTCTATTAGACCAGAGCTATTTTGGTGATGCTCGGCTTTAACTTCAGCAGGTACTCTTGACCATGTCTGCTTGCCTAAATGTAGTTGTGCTGCAATATGATTACCTGATTCAATACTTGTGTTATCTAGCAGCTGAACATCTGTACCTAATAAAGTGGCCGGTGAGCATGCACCTTGAATGCACAAATAAAATAGTCATTCAGTCAGATCTCTATTAAAATCAAGTGGAATAAATAATGTTAAGCAGCACCTTCCGTGTACTTACCCCTGCTTCATAAAGGGGGTTGTTGAAGTCTGACTCGACTGTGATGGGACTGTAGGAGTGCGTGTGAGAAAGAGACTTCCAGAAGTGTGGCTTCCATTCTAGTCTGCAGATGCTGTGAAAGACAAAATGCAACCACCTCCATGAACTATTCAGCGCACAGGTCATTAGGAACTGAGGTGGAGAACATTTGGAAAGCAGTGTTGTAGTGTCTACACTGCAGATGTGGAAATACTTACTTTGTGTAGTACATGTAAATTCCTCCAATGAGGAGGATGACCAGGATGATTGGCAGAATTATTGCCAAAGCAATGTTCTCACTCAGGATCTGATGGGATGGCTGGAATGACTGGGAAACTGCACACCAATCAAAAGTGTTACATTAGTTTTTGGTTTGGTTATGAGCCTAAACTGTCAAACACAACAAAAATAAGGTGCTAAATCACCACATTTATATGTTATATTTATCAAATCAAAAAAATACCAGGTGCAATTGCATTTAAAATTAAAATCCCATATGTATTTGTTTTAAAGAGCATGTTTAAACGATGTATTTAAGAGAGAGAAAAACAAAACAAATTACCTTCTAACTTGTGATCATCCAATAGCTCCTCATATGCCACTTCAAAATAAGAAAGAGATAAAATATCATATTTTTAAACGTTCAGGAGCTCAATGCTATATTTTTATATAGTTCACAAAATAATTGCAGGTAACTAATAATTTATAAAGTCTGAATCTAGTCAGTTTAATCTTAATACAACGTTTAAAATAAAGATCCATAGTGGTGAGCTTCACCTTTGCAAAAGGGCGGCGGGCTGTTCCACTGAGATGGATGACCGGGAACACAGCTGATGATGACCTCACCGATAAGTTCGTAGCCCTCATAACAGAAGAATCGCAGAGTTTCTCCAGCTTGGTAGGTGTGCTTGTAAAGAGTTTGGTAACCATTGTCGGGGACTCCAGGGTTTGGACATGGGTCATATTTTACTGTTCGCGGCACACAAAACACACAGAGGACAGTCACGTACGTGCAGCTGATTCAAAACATGCAGAAATAAGCTTCATAAACAGACGAGGTCAGCTGAGTGCAGGAAGGGCACTTACAGACACACTTTGGGCTGCGGTCGCTCCATTTGGGGGTACCAGTGTCTCGTCCGTAGCAGGAGATTTGGCTGGGACCTTCCAGCTGATAACCCTGGTTACAGGAGAAACGAACCACTGTACCAACGGCAAAGCCTGTTTCGGGGCGCACGGAGCGTGCTCCGTTTACCACCTCTCCTGGGTCAGGGCACTGCTGTACTGTAGGGGGCAAAATTAGATTTATAAACTACTGGACACAAACAATATGAGGTTATTATATATGACTATGCTACAGTATATTTCTAACTAACTAGGCAGCTGATTCTCTTTCTTGTGACAGTACTTTCTTTGAGTATATGACATGTTTTGGACTCAACTCGAGTCCAAAGCAGATGTAAAATTTAAAGGTGAGCTCAGAGGTCAAATGTGACTTATTTTAAATATTTAATTTAAATATTGTCAACGTACAGAAAGTATTCAACGTATACTTTCTATACGTTGACAATACACACCATATTGTAAAAATAATAGTTCCTAAGTTTTGCCAAATCTTGACTAATAAATGACTGAGTTGACCTTGAAGACCTTTCTGGATATAAGCCAAATTTAAATAGATTTTTAACATGATTCTACATCTTTTTAAAAAATCAGAATTCATTCAAAACCTTTCAAGCTACCATGCTCTTCATATGACTCTTCAGGTGAAAGCTTACAACCACATGTAACAAAGTGTCAAACCATTTCTTAAAAATAACACAACAACAAAAAAAAGGAACAAAAAAAGAAAAAAGGAAATTTATTTATTTATTTTTTATTTAACCTCTAAGAAACTCCTAAGAATTACAAAATGTTGAATTTTTCCATAAAATTAGGACTACACCCTGGTAAAGATAAACGTTCTTCTAAAACCATCTACACTATTAAAAGAGCTCCAATAGTGGAAAACTGTTAGGAGAAGGGAAGAAAAGGGAAGAGGACTTTTAAGAACCTTCAGAGAAAATCCTGGAAATGCTCTGCGAGTGATGAACTACAAACAGTTTGCATAATCTGGGTTCTCCCTCAGAGGGCTTGGCTCTTTTTCACACTGTTCGTCTTACCCTTAACGCAGGTAGGCGGACTGCTGCTCCAGGACAGGTCCCACTGGCAGGTGATTACGTCAGAGCCGCTGATGTCATACCCCGGCTGGCACTGATAGGTCAGCACGCTGCCTCTCACGGGGGAGGAGTGGGATGAGCTGATCCAGCCAAACTCAATATTAGGAAGGGTAGGGCAGGTGTCATTAGGTTCGACCTCTTCATAACACAGACAGAGGAGCAATTCAGTGACAGAAACAAAAGCAGCTGTTTGAAATCTGTTTCCTGCTGGCAGCAGCCCTCATTCAATTCAACTCAGTTCAACTCAATTCAGTTTTATTTATACAGAACCAAATCACAACAACACTCACCTCAAGGCGCTTTTAATTGTAAGGTAAAGACCCCACAATAATCCAACTAGATGACTGCTTGTGAGCAAGCACTTGGCAACAGTGGGAATAAAAAACTCCCCTTTAACAGGAAGACACCTCTGGCAGAACCAGCTCTTCATATTGACCTTCTCCATATTGTATTGTGTACTTTTACAGTCATCAATTAGTGCACTTACCACGATAATGAATGAGGAATCCCTGACTCAGGATGAAGCTGGAGTCGTCCAGATCGCTCTGAAACTGGATGGCAACCTCAGACCCCCCTGAAACAACCTGGAAACGCTCTTTGGACCCCAGGTACTGGCCGATCACGTGGGACGTGAGATCACGCCCATCAAAAATGGTCAGCACATCAGTGTGACGGATATTTAAACTACGGAGTGAAGAGAAGAATAACAGGAGAAATAAGCTTTTTTATGTGTTGTATTCTTTTTTTCTAATACATATGTTTTTTCTTGTTTGTTTGCTGCTTTATTTTTAATGTTTTAAAACAATTTTCACATGTACCATGGATACAAAGTGTAACTTGAATTAAAATATAAACATGATCATGATTAAAGACAACAGTAGAAAACCAAGACCTGTGGGACATTCGTGACGTGAATTTGATGCTGATTAAATGATTTTTCTCTAATACTCATTTAATTTATTGCCAGTTCAGTGTGCTGTGTGCTGTAACTCTATTACTTTAAGGGAGAAATTAAATTAAGCACATTTATTAAACTACAATTACCGCTTTGTGCTTGTGTGCCTGAGCCAACACACCAAGGTACAGTTCATATTAATGATTCCAGT
This sequence comes from Copadichromis virginalis, assembly GCF_057382275.1. NCBI lineage: Eukaryota > Metazoa > Chordata > Actinopteri > Cichliformes > Cichlidae > Copadichromis > Copadichromis virginalis. The sequence goes on from NC_140621.1 coordinate 17,080,296, forward strand.
ATGAAGAATAATTGGAGTTGTTCCTCATCTGAGTTAAGAGCCTAGGGAAAGAGGACGCTGTTTGCTGTATGGACTGTGAAGCCTCCTGAAGCAATTCTTTGATTTGTGATATAAGGTTATATAAATAAATTTGATTTGATTTGATTTAATTATAAAATGGAGTCTTTCTGTCCCTGTGCTCATGTAGGTTTCCTTCAGGTACTCTGGTTTCCTCAAGCAGTTAGTTAACTGCAGTTAACAGCTAATTCTTAATGGGCCTTATATGTGGATATGAGTGTGTGTGGCTGCCTCTCTGTGCCAGCCCTGTGATGGATTAGGGACATGTCCAGGGTGCACCCAAGCAGCAGCCTCTAAGGCTAAAAAAATAAAGTCACTGCAGAAGCTGGTTTTATTTTCGACTTCTCACCTGAGGGTGACTCCAAAATATGAGTCATTTCCCAGTGATTCCCATGTTCAAATGTTCAGCTAAACAGCATTTTGGCCTCTGTGGATAGACTACTAAAGCTTAAAGTTAGGGGCGCAGCTGCTTTGACTGACAGGTGTGCTGACACGAGCAGCTGTAGCCAATAGCTGGTGCCTTTTGGGGCATTTTTAATGAAACGCCTGTCAAACAACATATCCTGCTGCTGTACACATTGTTTAAGAGTGACTGTGTTTTAGTATCTATTATTTAAAAATGTCAAAGAAATCCCCCCCTGATGTTCCTGAGATATAGTGTTTATAAGAAGCAGATGAATGGATGTCTATATTTTCTTTTACTGAAAAAAATATGTCTCGGAGACATAGTTCAACAGCATGTGGAGATTTTTATATACTGTAAATAATTAGAAGCTAATCTAGAAGTTTAAAACATCTAAGATTGAAGATACTAACCTGCCTGAGATTGGGTGGACATTTTTAAAATATTGAATAATTAAACTCTATAGTACATAAAGCATCATGCGGTCTAATTTATTTTTAAAATGCATTCCAAATACTAAAAAGAGACACAAATTAATCACTCACATCTGGACATCCAGTTCAATGCGTTTCTCCTCGTTACCATGGATTTGCCACACACAGTCTAAGCCCTTGGAGTAGCTCTGGGGCCAATCAGGAGACAGGATGGTTCCAGAGGGCTCGGTCAACTCCCCTCCGCACAAAGCTTATGGGGCAGAACAAAGGAGAGAAACTGAGGTGAGGATGCAGACTGGGAGACAGAGAATGATTAAATTGTAGCAAGGAAAAGTAGACATTAAAGAAATAAAAAGGAAATTGAGAAGACACGAAATATTAATTTGGAGAAAGGAAAAGAAATAAAATTAAACTTTAAAAAACATTTGCAGAAGCAGGCTAAGCACATGCTTTTGTAATCATTTTGTTCACTACACATACTATTATAAGAAGGCTTAATGCAAACTGTCATTAGCTTACTTTCAGTCTTTTAAGGAATGATGGCTTTGACACTATTACCTCATTACTTCACAGCAACTACAAATGTAATACAAACAGTTCAGAAAGTATGTCAGTAGGGAAGTGGCTACTCAGCAGCACTTCTATTTCAGTGTAAAGCTGCTTTCAGCTGCTCCCTCACTCTGGGTATCTCCACATATTTGATTTGCAAGGCACCGGATATATTATATTATATAATATTGTTTCTGACACAACCACAAAGGGATCTGTCTCCTCCCAAATTGAAAACATGCAGCGTTTTAGGCGAGTGTGTGAACGACTCCATGATGGAGTGCAGTTCTACCATTTCCCCTGTAAGAAAACGCTCAGTTTGTGCTAGTCCTGGCTTCACGTAAAATGCCAGCACTAGCTTCACCAAATCCGAGGCATTAAACTGTGTTGCTGCACAGACACACGTCCAACTATAGTTATGGAGGGAGTCCAAGCTTTCGTTCAATAAATGTGATAAAAAAAAGAAGATGCAGAATGAGACTTACCATCCTTCACACACACATACAGGATGGTAAGTCTACATTTGCAAATCTAATTCAGTGAGTGAAAAACAAGGATATGAAGACCTGGACTAAACAACCATAACTTTATAACAGGCACATGGATGCCAATCTCCTGACATTTCCTATTTCACCTTTCTGGATCAATATTTATACAACCTACTTCTTGGTTTCTGTAAGCAGAAATAAAACACAGCATTTGGCTTTCAGAATATGTCACGTTAACGCTTAGATAAAACTCTGGCACCTGTGTTTTCAGCCAGTCCCTGACCCGGTGCAAAATCTCTGCCAGTTTTAAATCTCAGTTTTCACAGCATGCTGGCAGATCAGCAGATGACACAGTCAATGTGGCTACACATGACATCTCAAAGCTTCAGACGCTTATCTCTGCACAACTCGCCCTAACTATCAATGAATCAAAAAACATTTTCTTACGTCACGCTAAATAAGAAATAAACAACAATAAGTAAAGTTTATATTTTTGTTTCGAAAGATGCTTTACAGTATGAAAGGTTTAATATTATTATACTGAAAATCAGTAAACAGTGTCAACATTACCATCTTCTCTTGCAACATGAAACCGATGAATCCTTAAACGTACCTCTGCACACAGGTTCGCTGTCATTCCAGTGAGGGTTACTGGGATCGACGCACTCAATGGTCCCTGAACCTTGTTCCATGACAAAGCCTGGAGAACAGGTGAAGGTGACGGTGGTTCCCAGCTGATACGTGATGTCACTGCTGCTGAAGTTTCCATGAGGCATGTAGGGCTCCCAGCAGTGCTCATCATCGAAAGCTTAAAAAGGACGAAGGAAAAAGTAAACCACGTGTGCACATTTATAAAGATCAGTTTTTCCTCGTCATGGCATTTGATATTCAGGGAGCTGTTCTCCTTCTAGATAAAATTAAGCAGCCATCCTCGTTTGATTTATTGGGGAACTTTTCAGTTTCAAATCTTGGCTAGAAAAAAGCCCAGGTGTAAAAGGCTAAGAGTTTCAGCACTGAGCCGCTTCAAAGCCTTAAAGTAAATCCCACTGAAACGTGGGCAGACTAAGCATTCATGTGGCTCATTATGCATGTCTTTCCTGAATTATCAATAATTAACAAGGGAAAGGCTTTACTGAGATTTAACAAAATCTCCAAGAATCCATTTGCATGATTTCTGGCTTTTTTCTCAGGCACAATGCTGACCTGTGTACCATATATTTCACAGAAATTGGGTCAGAAGGATGCTCTACTCTGCTACCATCTTTTTGTTTTGCTGAACCCGGGAAATACCTAATGTAAGCAAAAAGGATGCAGGCTCTCTCTGCTCACCCTCATATCGCAGCGCCAGCAGCAAAGGGATGGAAGAAGAATCAGCTGTGAGCTCCAGGTACAGTGTGGAGCTCTCGCTCAGCAACCCACGTTCTGGGACGTCATCCATATCTGAGTCAAAAAGCGTCGGAGCCAGGGAACTGTTTCCACTGCGCACAATTAACCTGAAAGCAACGAGCCACAAAGACGCCACAAAGGTTAGCAGGAATGCACAGGCTGAAGGCGGCTGAACAAGTCTTTTGCTTTGGCTACTTTTTTATTGCAAAGTGAAAGTGTGCTGCGAGAGACTTTGCCTAGTATTTTGAGAGATTTTAAAAATTATCTCTAAACATATAAATCTTCTCTCACAATGCAAGCACATGCACATTAGTCCGCCTGGTGACTGAACTGCTGTCTATCTCTGTGTTAGCCCTGTGATCGACTGTCGACCTTTCCATGGCGCCCTGCCACTCGCTCTATGACAGCTAACCCCCTGTGACCCTGAATCAGATAGAAAAACGGATGGATTGATGGATGGAGAGATGGATGGATGAATGACCTTCAGAGAACAAGCGTAGGCAAAATAAAAGGGAAAATAGCAAATTTCTAAAAAGTTTTTTTTAAATTATTATTGTATGAATCCGGGAGCTTTATCTATGACTTAAAATAGCAACTGAATATTAAAGTGAACCTGCTGATTTTATTTTCTGCCACACACATACTGTTACAGTGCTGGATGCTCATATTAAACAGGGCCAAAGTTTCAAATAATGATACCAGTGAATGCAAAATGAATCCTCGTGATTCCAAAGCTCAGGCTTTAGACTGCATAAAACATTGGTTTCCAGTGTTTCTTTGATACTCTATATGGTAATGGCAAGCAAAGGATTTTGTTTGCAGAAGCATGAAGAGAGACAAACAAATCAAGAGAAAGTGGGCTTTTACAGAGACAGGAGCTTGTTTCAAACAGAGGACGAACTTAAAGGCTACACAAATGGCCAGCGTAAAATAAACAATAAGGAGTGTTTGTAACTATGAGAAAGCCAGTATAATTGAATCCTCGAAAAAAACTATGAAGCTAGATACAAAGCACAGTTGGTAGTTTACTCCTACAATTGATATTGGAGAAAAACAAATGCTAAACACAAAAATGTAAAAAGAAAAAAGAAAAACTTGTTATCAGTGTTGTACTCAGTGATCTTTTTAAATCAGAGGGCATTCTTCATGTCATACTCTGCGATATGTGAAGTGGTTAAAACGCAGGCTTACTTATCATCATCTTCATCCAGTGCAATTCTCTCAAAGTGTAGGTGGAGTCTGTGTCCCTCTTTGGCTTCTATTAACCAGTGACAGCTCAGATTATTTCCATTGCTGTGGTTGCTTACTGATGGAGGCGGTGGGGACAGTATCCGTCCCACAGTCGCATTACGAATCCACCCTCCGCAAGACACGGCTGAGAGAAAATGAAATCCATTTAAATGAACTCAAAGCTGACCAGGTTTAAACCAACAGAGTTAGCAAAGAAGATGAGGCAGTGGGAAATTTAAAAGAAGTCTGAGTCAGTTCACTAACCAACACACTGAGGCTCAGGAGTGCTCCAGCGTGGCTGCGTCATGTTAACACAGGTCGCCACCTCATGCCCGCGGACTTGAAAACCTGGATCACAGTGGAAGTGTGCCTGACCTCCAGGATGGATGTCTGTCACTGTCACTCCACCGCCCTCAGGAGACATTGGGAATGGGCAGGACAGCAGGAAGGCTGTTGATGAAGGTTAACAGTTAAACTCTTTAGGGGTCGCCACAGCAGTTCCTCTTCCTCCATCTCACCCTATCCCTAGCATCCTACTCTGTCACACCAACTGTCTGCATGTCCTCCTCCACTACATTAAATCTTCCTCTTTTCCTCCTCCCTCGCAGCTCCATCTTAATCTCCATCATCTTTGTCCAATAATAATAATAATGTATACTTTATCGATACCCGTGGGGAAATTACTTGTTTTTCTCTGCCTTTGACCCATTCATTCGGTGAAGTAGTGGGCAGCCACTAAGCAGGGGAGCAGTGTGTAGGGACGGTACCTTGCTCAGGCGTACCTCAGGGTAGCCGTTCGGTGGATTAGAACACCCGACCTTCCGATTATGGGGCGATCACTCTATCTACTGAGCTATCCCTACCCTACCAATATGTCCACTGCGTATGTCCAAACCAGTTAGCTAAACATGTAATGCAGAACTTTTTCCTCTATACTGTCTTTATTCTTTTACTTCTACTGTGTACGCTCTGCACATCTCTTATTCATAATTTTCTTCTGCCATTTACTCCAAACACATTCTAATAAGTCGTCCATCAGGTGGTGATCTTTAAGTCCTCAGATATCTGTTATGCTATCATCATCACGTAGCAGAATAGAAACAGAAACAGACAGAGATGTCCAAGGTGGCGCGACTGAGCAGGTGGCTGTCTCGTCACCTGCACAATTATCAGCTATCATCACTGGTGTTGCTTTTAACAAGATGCCACTGACACTTGGTATTCACCTTGAATCTTTTCATTCATTTTAATCAAAAGCGTAAAGCTCAGAGTTTCCTGGCTAAACAAGGCAGGCTTTAGAGAATAAGCGATGCACATGAAAATGTGCAGGTGAGACACTCTCATTTTAAAACTCAAAGGACAGTGACTAAATTAAAACCTGCAAATTAAAGTGAGAGAAACATCTACCATGCTTCTGTGGTTTCACTGTGTATTTATGAAGCTTTTTATTCCAGCCACATAACACTTTACCACATTAATGTTACTAAATAAAGGTAGATAGAAAGAAATAAAAATGTTCTGCTTATCTTATGAAAGAGGTTGAGTTACCTTGATAGTGGAGGCTGAACATGCCATGGTTGGTCTGACGCAGACTGCGATAGTGGATGTAAACCTGATTGGTTGTACTACGAATCACCTGACCCTGTTTCATCAGGGTCTCATTGGCTAACAGCTCTGGTCCTGATCTGCCGTATCCCATGATTGTTAGAGACTCATCCTTGGAAAGGTTAGCCTTTCTCACCTGGGGGAAAAAAGAGGACACCTCTTTTGTCTGCTGTCGTTATATAAACTTTCCTGGTAGCTTAGCAGCTCATGAAGTGAATCTGCTGACATACTATACAACCTAAACTAACTCACGATTGTCTGTACAATGTTTGCAAATGCTGCACTTACAAAAAGAAAAGCTGAGTCATGGAGTCTAAATTAAACATAACAAACAGTTTCTGACAAATTTATCAACAGCAGCATGTTGGGCTTTTTTTTTTTTTTTTTTTTTTACAATAAACTGCTTAAAAATAGCTGGTTAAGATGTTTATGAATTTTAATGCACATTACCTGAATTTCCACTCCGTAACCTGCGTACACAGTAATGCTGTAGGTGCACTCCAAGGGGGAATAAGATGAAGATGTTGTGGGATCTGGAGACTCAACAACATCCTCCATGGCTAATAAAGTAGCGTTGCATTGAACTGTAAAACAAGAGGGACAGAGCAGGTGAAGAAGTAGGAAAAGTCTATGATTCAGAAAAGCTGTAGCAAACTTATATACAGGTTTTATACTATCTGCATTTTCTTTCTCAACTGGTATCTTCACAGCTAGTGAAAGCATTCTTTGATCATGACTTATTGTCAGTATCCCAGAGGATGCAGTGTGTGTCGACTGATTAGCCTGATAGAGTCTAGATGCGACCTTGTTGCACTCCAGTAACCTGCGTTTTGGAGGAGAACTGCAGAGTGACTTCTGTAAGTGAAAATGAGAGAAGTTCCAGCATCTTAAGATCTTTTATCAAACTGCAACTCCGATGCCTGAAATGAGCAGCCATATGGTTATCAATAAAAATTTAAATGTGTGCAGAGACCAACGGGATTGCTTAGTTTATAAATGTGGTGCTGGGTGTTTATGATTGCAAGGGTCTGCTTTAATGAAAATTAAATTTCTAATTTGGTAAAAGGTGATTACAAAAGCACTTTAATCCCACACAAAGGGAAAATACTCCTCTTCTTAAGATGTAAAATGTGAGTCTGAAAGTAGGCGAAATGGATGATAAGGTGGTGCAAGTTATCAGCAACAGTACATCAGCTGGTTTAGTAAATATTAACTGACATTAATAACAAATGCAGTGAAGCACTGGCTTGGGTGACACATAATATGCTGGTTTCCCTTGGCTTAAATAATTTTATTGACTGACAAAAACCGCTGCTACGCATCAGTAAAATCAAATTACTGACGACCACTTACACAGAAATGATCTCTGGGGAGGAAACAGGCTTCACAATCTATTTGGCAAAGACTGAACAGAAACAAAGAAGGGGTTGCTCGCTGGGTAAAGGACTTTAAAAACCCCACTAAAAAGACGGCATGTGGTTTTTGGCACCTTGTTTAATGCAGCCATCCTTATGTAGCCTCACACTTAATGTAATGTGATTCTCAACTCTTAGCAAGAAAGCGACGGTTTTGGGAAGGTCACTTCTGAAATACATGCGTTACAAATTACTAGTTTAAAGTGCAAATAATAGTGATTCATTTAAAAATGAATCTAATTATTACAGTGACTTATTTAATTTAGTTACTCTTTGATTACTTTTCTGACAAATGTTTCGAACTGAGCAGGAAAGTTGTAGGCGGCAGCTGAAGCCCACTAAAAGGTATTCCCGTCGGACTATACAGCAACCTGATTTGTCGACTGTTTGCAGGGATGGCATACTCAGGTTAATTACAGCTATGCACATTCAAATGGAGCCCCTTTTGAATGTAATCATATATTTTTCTTAGTAACATTTATTCTAAAACTGAAACATCTCCAATTACTCGCCAACACCAGAAAGCAAATAAGCCCATTACCCAGAAAGCTCAAATGTGCGATAATGTTGCAATAAGCAATGAACATGTTTGACACCTTTGCCAGGCTCCTCGAGAGATGTTTGACAGAAGGCTGAAATCCCAATTAACACTAAAGACCCAATAAAACCCCGAGAGGAAGCAGGTGACAAACACACTCTCTCTTTGTGTCTTTCACACACACAAAAACACACGTCTCACAGATTGTTCATCTTCTGTGACATTTCTCTTCCCACATATGGTGTAAATCAGCTGACCTCCCTCCTTCAGCTCAATCAAATTTCCAAACTCTTGTTTGTGCTGTTGCTGTATGAATCTCATCCATCTCCAATAAGAGTCTCACGGGCACCGGAGCCCACAGAAGTGCATTTCTGACTATCATTTGCACAGGATGTTGGTGCACTCTTCACCATCCTGTATCAGCATGCTTGCCATGAGACAACGATTTCTTACAGGTGCTGTTACCAGTATTTCAAGGTTCACGGTTGCTTTTTTCAGTTATTTCCATGCTCACCAATTACTTTTTATTGCATTTATTTATTTTTTGCATCAACAATGAGAAGATAAACAGTAGAATTAGACTTCATTATTAACACTAGTCTGGTTACAGTGAACACAGTCAACACCAATAACCTCCTTCCAGATGCAAGTCCCCTTTGTATACTATAAAGAATAATTCTCAAAGTACTTTGTACCGACGTAAACATTTAGAGGGGTTTTTTTTTCAGTGTAATTAAACTGACTTGCTAAGCATAAACTGTTTTTGTGGAGTTATTAAACAAAACTAAAATTAAAATGTTAAGCTACTTTCAGCTGCTCCCTTATTCACAAGGGTTCACCATAGAGAGCAGATATTTGGCAGCTTTTTACATCAGCTGCCTTTCCTGATACAGCCCAAAGGACTTGTGACTCCTAAGCATCAAACTGTGGCTCTTTCACTTTTCTGGCAACTGTGTAAACCACTAAGGAGCCACTAAGTTTATTTTGCGTGTAAGTCTCAATGAGGCTTGTCTGGGAAGTTCCCTGTGAGCCGCAAAAAAAGAATGGAAATCAGCTAAAATATCATGTATGCTCCTTCACACTGAGTTGCTCTATGTTTGCTACATTACGCTTACAGTTTAATTGCTCAGACTGAGTGTTATTTGCCTTCGTGTCAGAATAGAGAAACTGTGACACTGTGAGTGTGGAGCTTCACTAAGGTGGGCACTATCCCTGCGATGGCACAAACAGGAGTGTGTGTTAAATGTTTATCATATCATCTAATGCATGCCAAAAGTGAGTAACTAAACAATTTAAATACCAAAAAATGACTTATTTAATTTGCAGTGTGCAGGTTTCACATCTTATTTTTTTTCAAAGAATCACAGATCCAGTCAACAAGGTCTCTGTTATCCTCTGTGAATGACATAATTATATATTTTTTAGAAGGGGCACTTCCTGGATTCAACCCATTTCTATTTGAGGTGCTTAAATAAAAAAAAGTCAAGGCACTCCCTGTGCAAAATAAAGCTAAATTTAAGCCTAAATCTACCTTCCTTACTTCAAAATAAAGGCATTTTGATTTTATTTTTAAACCTGAGTGCCTTTTTACAATATTCAAGCTTATTTTTTATTAGTTTGAATCATCAGTGTACATCAAAAAAGGAGCTAAGTGGAGGAAAATCTTTGTCCAGGATTCAATTAGGAACAGGCTAAGAGCATCTCTCCAGATTTTGAGACAGAGGATGAACAGCCTGTTTATCCAGCTTTTCTTCACTGTCATTCATTCCTATACTAACCATCAGATACAAAGATACACAAGCCCTTGGAAGGCATATTATTGATAGATCTGGCTAAAAAACCCCGTCTGAAAACAATCTGGGCTGGTAAACCAATCTGTTTTTGCTTTGCTTTGGGATTACTGAAGAGCGACAGAGACAACAGGTGGTCCCACTCTCAACATCAAACAGGTAAGTAGGAGTACACTTCATCAGCCTCTTCTCAAGTATTCAGTGTATACACTCATTCCTTTGTGTCACGAATCCTGAAATGTAGAAACAAAGGAAGCACAGTATTGCTGCAGGAATTAGACCACAAACATGCACAGATGTCTGCACTGACTGCACTTCTATTGTTACTGAAAATGGAAAAATATTCTCTCTTTAGCACTAAGCTAAAATTCCTTATATATAAAAAAATCTGTGGATCTGAATATGTGTCATAGCATTACTTTACATTATTATTAGTTAAATGCAAAAGTTTAAGCATGAACATTGAGTCACTAAAGACTGTTTAAAAAAAACAAAAAGTATGTTTACATTTACCTTGTGTGGCAAAATCTTCTTGAAAGTGAAGCAGGGAAGTTGAAGTTGTGATTGCATTCAGTAGAAACTTGCAGTTGCTGTGGATCATCACATCGCAAAACAAACAAGACTCAGGGGAGGGAAGATGGGAAAACACAATTACCTGGCATGTGCATTGTGGTTATGGTGGTTGTGGTAATCAGAGTGGTAGTTGTCTCCTCCTCTATGGGTAGCGGGGACATGGTATTCCTCGATCCCTTTTGGCTAGCAGCTGAAGAGGAGCTTAAAGCTGTTGTCAGCAGCCCTGGTGACATGGCAGTGGCTGTTGACTCAGTCTGCCCCATCCTGGGTGCAGCCTGAGTCGGATTGGTGGTGGTACCTGCAGAGTCCAAGAGTTTGATTAAATGTGTGTCATTTCCAATGTACAATTACTATAGCTGCATTAATTAAACTATATAAAGAGCATTATTAGTGTACCTGTGTCTGCAGAAGCACGTCCCAAGTATTCCTTACTCTGCAGGGCAGCATGGATCATGTCGCCCAGTGGGTAGGAGTCTGGGGGGGATGTTGGGGGTGTATCAGGCTCAGGAGTCATAAAGCTCATCCCTGGAAGAGGCACACAGTTAGTTTTTGTTGTTGTTGTTGCTGCTGCTGCTGCTATTTACAGCAAAAGGGAGAAAAGACATTATTTTTCCTAAATATGCAAGAAATAAAATATCTCAGTCCACCATGTGTCTGCTGTAACAACACACATTTAAGACCACATACACACACAAACATAGACTGTTACCTGAAACTAGGTGGATCACTGTGACAGACAGCGTCACAAGGCGAGTGAACCCCATGGTTATGGATGACCTGGGAAGGTTAAAATGAACGGATCGATTAGTAAACTGTCATGTGATCATGTAATTAGGCGGCTGCATTTTGTAGGTTACTGTAATGATTATTATTAGCTTATGATGGCTGCAGGAGGCTTATTCCGCAGGAGTGGTAATGAATAACAAATTGTTAATCACAGCAAATTCGGTCGCAATTCAGCACATGTTTACATCACAGGCCACTCGGATCGGAACATCACCGCGATACCGTAAAATCTCATCTCAAAAGCCATTTCGTTTTATAAAGCGTAGAAGCGTAAATGTCTATTTATTAAAGGCTGTTGTTACAGGTGTTGATGTGGAGAAGAAATAAACCAGGTAGGCCCACACGTCGCACAAGGTATAAGGTTAAATATTCAGCCTTCCCTCTGCATTTTCTCATTCAAATCTGCAACAACATGCCGAAAATGCGCTATTCCAAAAAAGCGAGCGAGCCTGTGATCGCTGCTTGCCCAATTTGAACATGATACCTGTTCACAGCAATGTGTGAAAAAAAGAGGAAAAAAGGAAAAAAAATAACCTCCTCTTGCTATTCGAGGCGTTTCCTTCGGTGAAAATGCCAGCTTGGTGTGTGACAAAATGATGGGGCTCTGCGAGGCAGCTTCTCTCGCACCTCCCTCGGCCCTCTTTTGTGCGGAGGACGATTTTTGACACCAGTCATCTCTACCGTGAGACCAGCAACCATCTCAGCAGCGCTTAAACGTGCCTACCACTTACCTTTGTCTTCCAGGCGGCGTTTAAGTATTCTTTATCCTGGCAAGTATCCTGTTGCTTTAGGCCGAAATACGGCGGGCTTTGCGCTGGTGAGATGCCCCTGGCTGGTTACCGTGTGGTTGACGCATTCGGCTATGATGTGAGGGCATTTGCGTTGAAGCGCCAGGTGCACCCTAGCGGCGAAATGCTGTAACTGCAGAGCGCCGCGAAGCTCCCCACCACATTTTGTCTGTCAGCGGTGGAGGAGCTGTCCACCGACGCGGTGCTGAAGTGCGTCCCGACACAGCGCTGCGTTGTAGCCTTTATCAAGGTAATCTGACAGGGACGGGAAAAGCGGCACGGTAAATAGTGTATGTTTATTCATTTAAAGGCCTGCATGTGTCGTACCGTGTGCATGGCGAACATTTTCAGCCGCCGATTCTTGGAATGGGTGGATGTTTGCTCCAACATGGAACACGGGCAGTAAACAAGCCAGCCGAGCTGTGGGGGCTGGTGCAGAGGAAAAAAACAAAAAACAAAAAAACAAAAAACCAAAAATGTATGCTGAAGCATGCGCAAATCATGAAACACATTTATGGTGTACGTCTGTGCTGCAGCACGGGGTGCTTCCACTACATGTGAGGGCTAAACGAATGTGCAGAAATATGACCAAACCCCGACACTTTGTTTACTGAATCTTCTAAAGACACACACACACACATACACACACACACACACACACACACACACACACACACACACACGCACGCACGCACGCACGCACGCACGCGCGCGCGCGTATATACCCCAAAAGCCAAATGCAACAGTTGCACTAGTCATGCAATACTAATATTTTAACTAATGGATAAATATTGAAACATAACATAAAACTGTTTCAAAAGTTCCGTGAATTCAAAGTAAAAGCTAAACTTTGTAGTCACAAGACCTAGCCTGCAGTGAAATCCACAGCTAGTTTGGGTCACAGATCAGGTCTTATGTAACACCATGTCAGCCTCCAACTTAAAAAAAAAAAAAAAGGGGGGGGGGGGGGGGTAAGTGACCCAGTGATCCAAAGCTACATGTCCACTCTCAAGTCCACTCTGACATCGACCTCAATCCCCATGGCGCTGAACGGGGATTACGATAAAGAAAATAGGTTGGGCAAGGACGGTCTTTTGTTTGCTTTGGACTGCAAGAAAAACAGAACTGTGGGAAAAATCTTGTTGTTTTGTTCCATAAATTAAAAAAAAATACACGAATCCACTTTAATTAAAAACATAACCATGCAAAAAGTGCAAGTAAAAAGTACAAGTGTGATGGCATCTGTAAAACTCCTTAAATTCATAAAAGAAGTAAAGTAGCAATAGAACTTTGCCAAATTACACATGTTGTATTATCTCTCAGTCTGTTTCTATTTTATTATTTCAGTGTCTCCCAAAATTAAAGGATGCACTGGTCAATGAACACGCTTCCCTTGACTCCGTATATGGAGCTGGGTGTACAATCACTGAGTGGCCTTCTGTGGACTCTACTGCTTTTGTTTCTTTGGCACTGTTATCGGATGGGCTCCGATCTGCCAATCCCAGGCCATGCGCATGCTGGAAAGCTCAAGTCAAGCTCAAGGAGGTCCATGATGTCCCGTAGCGGTAGCTGTATTGGAACAAAGTGCAGTGCACGATCCAAGCTGTCCAGGAGCGATCAAATTAGTCCCTTTATTTCCATGGAAACAGTGGAAGACGATGAGCAGGGACAGGGCTACCTCACCCCAGTGCTGAGTCATGCCTTGTTCCCTGCCCAGGCATCTGCAGAAGCCAAGAAGTTGTACACAGCCCTGCAGCAGTATGCCAAACGCTACAGTTGGGTGGGCATGGGCCGCATTCATAAGGGCCTCCGCGAGCAGGTATGCTTCCAAGTGGACTGCAAGAGTTGTTCCACAATGGTTTAAGATTTACAGCTGCATTCTTGAAGCCAAAAAAACCAAAAGAAAACTCTGCCAAGAAATAATCACAGCTTTTTCATTTGTCTCACTTTAGGTCAGACTGAATGATCACTCTGCTATACAGAAGCCTCATCTCTTCTTTCTGCCAGATGTTCCAAGTGTGCCTTTCTTCCCACGTGACGCTCATCGACATGACATTGAAGTCTTGGAAGCCAACTACCCTGCGATCTTGGCTGAATTCCAGGCTGTTTACCAGAAGGGCATTGACTCAAAATTAGGCTGGACCTGTGTAGGACCAAAGGTATGCAATAAAATCCTTCAGGCCAACTGGGAGAAAGTGATATAATGCACCATCCAAAAATAATTATCTGTCATTCAAAATACCATGGAATGAACTTGGTAAGTCCTGGAAATCTACTACACTTCCTGAGATATATTTTAGTATGATGGCATTTTTCTGATTATTCATTATTTTTTCACTGTTTTTTTCTTTTTTTTGGCTCATAATGTACAGTTGTGGTCTCTAGTTTACTCTCATCAAAGACATGAATGCCCTGTTAATTTGGGACATTTAATGATTTATCTGAACTGTCCTTTTTCCAGGGTGCCATGTTTGTACAGCACACATGTTTAATGACTAAAAAAAACAAGAACTGGGTGCACAAGTTTGAATTTATTTTGGATCTTCTCTAATCCACAGCATAAAAAGTATGCTGACAGCCTCAGAGTAAAAGTGAAATTTGTTTAAATCAAGTTGCACATCAGTGCTTTTGATTGCCATTAACAAGCTTCTGACAAAATTCTGGCCAGATATTTGTCTATTCGTCTTGGTAGAATTGGTAGAGTAAATTTAAACAGTTTTTTCTGGCTTGGACCCAGTTTTGTGACTAAATTTCAGTCGAGTTCAAAGGTGTTGATTTTGGAGCAGGGAATTCTTTCTAGCTTGGCACCCTCTCAGTTCATGGCAATGTAAAACTGGCTTCATCTCATCTGAGGGTGGCAGTTTGTGCCTACTTGGCAAAGTGGTGACACATCTGCATAACTATTGTTCTGAGTATTGGTCAGTCAAGCTGTAGCTGGTTATTATCACCAATGAGAAGTCAATAGACCTGGACCTTGTCATGTTAAAGGGGATTACAGAAGCTTCAGCAACACGTATTAAAATATTAAAGTGAGTACTTGTATATATTTGAGCCCGTATGCATACTTTTGTGTGGATTAGATAAAATCCAAAATAAATTGAAATGTGTGGACCCAGTTCTTGTTTTCTAAAGCAATTAAAGATGTGTGCTGTAAAATCATCCCACCCTGGAAAAAGAACAGTTCCAAGAAATCATTAAAATCCCCAAATTACTGACTTCATGCCAACGATGAGTGGATGTAAGCTTGTGATTGGAACTGTTAGAAAAAAAAAAGATCTGTATCAAATGTTAAACATGGACTTTTATCTTTTTCAGGGCCAAGCTGTGTTTCCTTTGTACAGTGCTGGTGTCTCTGTGGCAGGAAACTGCCGTGCCTGTCCCTGCACCTACCGGACACTTCTGTCTTTACGTACTTTTATAAACAGCAACTCATTGGGATCAGCAGGATTTTGGCTGCTGGGCCCTGGAGCAACTTTGGGAAGCACATATGGACCCACTAATACACGCCTGCGTTGTCATCTTGGTATGTAATGGACTTATAGTTATTGTGGATGTTACACCCCGGCCTAGGCAACCGGGGTGCAACGTAGAAAAACAAAGATAAGGAAAATAAAACCACGAAGGCTCTCCACCAAAATCCCAAAACGAAAATATCCCATGACGAAAGTATTAACAAACCCATTCACAACTATTTACAACAGACTATTTACTTACAACAAAACACCAAACTATTTACAACACGGGGGAGATCGCGACCATGACATACTGAAACACAAGGCTTAAATACATAGAAGGAGCAATCAGGGAATGGACCACAGGAGGGAAACACAGCTGGGGCAAATTAGAACTGACGAGACAGGGAAAATGTAAACTGAACACACTAAGATAACACCGACTTTCAAAGTAAAACAGGAAATACATAAGTCATGCAAAAACAAAACACTGACACACCGAAACGTAACATTTCCCCCTACCCAAAAATCAAACATGTAACCCCAAGTGAAAAGTTTGATTCAGACAAACGAAGGCTGAAACGAAGGCAGACGAAGCTGATGGAGGCTGGAGCGGTCCCACTGACCCTCCAGCAGACGACGAAGGCTGGAGCGGTCCCTCGGACCCTCCAGCGAAGGCGGATGAAGGCTGGAGCGGTCCCACGGACCCTCCAGCGACGACAAAGGCTGGGGCGGTCCCACGGACCCTCCAGCGACGACAAAGGCTGGGGCGGTCCCACGGACCCTCCCCCCAGCGAAGGCGGATGAAGGCAGACGAAGCTGATGGAGGCTGGAGCGGTCCCACGGACCCTCCAGCAGACGACGAAGGCTGGTGCGGTCCCCCGGACCCTCCAGCAGAGGCGGATGAAGGCTGGAGCGGTCCCTCGGACGCTCCAGCGAAGGCGGATGAGCAGCCCACCAGCTGCACACACGGACACGCAGCCCACCAGCTGCACACACGGACACGCAGCCCACCAGCTGCACACACGGACACGCAGCCCACCAGCTGCACACACGGACACGCAGCCCACCAGCTGCAGAAGGCTGGAGCGGTCCCTCGGATCCTCCAGCGAAGACAGACGGAGGCTGAAGCGGTCCTCGGACCCTCCAGCGAAGACAGAAGGCCGAAGCTGTCCCTCCTTCGGACCCTCCAGCGATCCCGGACGAGCCCCCATATGTTACACCCCGGCCTAGGCAACCGGGGTGCAACGTAGAAAAACAAAGATAAGGAAAATAAAACCACGAAGGCTCTCCACCAAAATCCCAAAACGAAAATATCCCATGACGAAAGTATTAACAAACCCATTCACAACTATTTACAACAGACTATTTATTTACAACAAAACACCAAACTATTTACAACACGGGGGAGATCGCGACCATGACATACTGAAACACAAGGCTTAAATACATAGAAGGAGCAATCAGGGAATGGACCACAGGAGGGAAACACAGCTGGGGCAAATTAGAACTGACGAGACAGGGAAAATGTAAACTGAACACACTAAGATAACACCGACTTTCAAAGTAAAACAGGAAATACATAAGTCATGCAAAAACAAAACACTGACACACCGAAACGTAACATGGATAATGGAATCTGTTTATTCTGTTGTAACTATCCACACTACACTAATACATGGATTTATCCTCCTCAACCTAATGACCTGTTTTTATGATATTTACATCAAAGTACACACACACACACACACACACACACACACACACACACACACACACACACACACACACACACACACACACACACACACACATACTGGTTTATCACCTGTAGGACTTGACTTCAGGGTATGTATGTGTGTGTATTGCAGGAACTACCTCAAGTTATGTAAATTATTAGTTCATTATACATAATGCACTGTGCGAGCAAAAACAAAGCAGTATTATTGGATTTAAGATTAAAAAGGTGGAACTGTTTGGGTGCACATAATAAATTGTTGTCAGACTTCGCTGCACTATAGAGAAATAGAAGAAAAAACAGATTAAATACTAAACCATTGCATAATGTAATACTTCTCTGGTCAGGGTTGAGGTTCAGTTCCCTCTCGTCATTTTTGTAATGTGATCCATCTGGCTATAATCCTTGCTGCTTTAAATAAAAACAGGGTTGGAAGCCATGCCCTTTTAAGTAAAGGGGAAAGCATAATGCTGTGTTTTTAAAACCAAAGCTGAAAGACAGACGTCGCTGTTGTAGGTCTGCAGACTCCACCCCTGTGCGAGCTGGTGGTGGGAGGGGAGCCTCAGTGCTGGTCAGAAGGACACTGCCTCCTGGTTGATGACTCCTTCCTTCACACTGTCTCCCACAAGGGTCAGTGAGTCACAAATGGCTTTGACAAATGAATTAATTTGTGATCTATTAGCTTATTGCATTTATTAATTAACATATGACCAAATGTTAAGATGTAAAATGTGGTGGGTAATTAAAAAAAAAAGATTCCTGATCAATTTTTATGAATTGTTTTAGATAAGTATAAACAGCTATTACATTTTTTAAATGCTAAAACTATATCTCCGTCTCCTTTGAAAGGCCCTCCAGATTCTAGACCCAGCGTCATTTTAAGTGTGGACCTTTGGCATCCAAATGTGGCTGCAGCAGAGAGACAAGCCCTGGACTTCATGTTCAGCCCTGAACTCTAAAATGTTTTTGTTTATCTGTGTACTTGTATACAACATGAAGAGATGCCTTACATTAGACCTGGTAGTCCTGGGACATGCATCTCATTCCAGTAAATTAACCGCTGTGTGAATCTGCCCCAAGAATTACACAAGCCATTAGCCATGCTTTCAAGTGCTGTTGGATTTAGGGTCTACACCGAGCTTTACCACATGAATGCATTACATTGTTGTTATAGGCTGGATGCTAGGCTACAAACTAAGCATCACTTGAAAGCACAAAGAGCAGATCCAGTGTTAGCAACTTGGCATCATAACTTTATGCATGTGAAAACTACTGGAGTTTATTTTCAACTGTTGATGCATGTGCAGATATGCTATGGGAATGATTCAACCAGAAAAACTGTGAAAAAAAAAGATAAATATTACAATTGTAATATAAAATGATTTTTATTTTCCAAAATTATTGCCAAAAATATTTTGACTAATATATACTGTGGTTCTTTCTTTCCCTACATACAGTCCTCTGTGTATGCTTGTATATTTCTATCTAGAAGTGCTTTCCTATAGTTTTGTTTATAACTGATTGCCCTGCAGTGGTTTACATATTATACAACATATAGTACTGTGCAAAAGTCTTGATCCATCTGTCAGTTCTTTATATTTTACTAGGAAAATGGGACGAAGGTGCAGTGATTTATTGAAACATATAAGAACACACATGATAATTCAGTACATAAGGAATTGTAAAAAATAGAAAATACAAAACAGAATTGTAAAATTATAATAAGCTTAAAATTCAATACTTAATATAAACATGTTTATTCTTTGTAATAATAATAATAATAATAATGATGATGATGATGATGATGTGTGGCTCAAAAACTTTTGCACAGTCCTATATGAGGCTTTTGTCAATGCTGTTTGGAAATCAAAAACCAAATAAATGATCAAACCATTATTGTCTTGCTATATATAATCAGTCACCAAGGGGCCCAAATATCATCTGGATGGACGGATGTACAGATGGCAGTATGCATCTATGCTTTTATGCTGTTTACAAAATTCTGACCCACTATCTTAATGTCACACTGGAAACTGAGACTCATCAGGGAACATTTTTCCTGCGCAATGTAGTCTCAGTTCCCTTTTTTCAGCTGACAGGAGTAAGACTTACTGTGGTCTTCTGCAGCTGTAGTTGCTTTACAATTACATGTTATACATTCAGAGATGCTCTTTTGCATACCTTGGCTATAAGAAGTGGTTATTTAAGTCACCGTTGTCTTCCTTTAAGGAGTCTGACCATTCTCTTGTGACCTCTGCCATTTTCAGCTGGAGAACTGCCGCTCACTGGATATTTTCTCTTTTTTGGTCCATAGTCTGCAAACCTTAGACATGTTTAGGTGGGAAAATCACAGTGGATCAGCAGTTTATGAAATACTCAGACCACCGCATTCGACACTAACAACCAGGCCAAGGTGTAAGTTCTTCATGACAGTTTCTACATGCCTAAATGCAATAAGTTGCTGCATTGAATATTTGAATATTCTTATTTGTATATATTTCAAAACTTAATTATTTAGGTGAAAATAATTATTTAGGGACATGGGCAAGTTTATAGTCTAAAAAAAGGTATGCAGTCTAAAACATATCACACAAACACTTTAATGAATGTGTCTTTTAATTCAATCATCATACTGAAACACATTTCCAATCATTTAGGTCATTTAGTCCTTTTTTGCTTCCTTTTTTTAGTCGGTAGATAAGAATTAGTGTGCCGATTTTGTCTTATCTGCCATCTGTTCCTGTGAGGGTCCCATGATGGGGATTACACTGACTGAACTAATCCATCCCAAAGAGGCAGATTATTCCCGAGACTGTTTAAATGCAGTTGTATGGGAATGATTCATTCAGCAGGGGACATTTACTGGGAAGAAATAATGAAGCTTTCACAGTCATTAGCAGATAGTATAACAATTTAAAAGCAAGTAAAAGAAGATTTTTTTCAAAATGAAGAGATATGAAGTAAAAAAAATAATAATTAAACTTTATTAGTAAATATTTAAAAATAAAGTTAAACCTATATTGTAGAGATATTTGTATGCCACTAATGGCATATTGCAATATTATTAGTCATCCAGTCAGAAAGAATAATTAAGTAGTTTTTTTTCTGAAAATGTAACAAAGTTCTATAACACACATTATTTGTCATTACCAGCCTTGATATTAGTCTTTAGAAACTCAACCATTACATGTAAGTCTGAAAGATGAAAATAGCCTTTGTCACATGCAAGAACTCACATGCTGTTCTTTTGTTATGCAACAGAATTAGCAACTAGAGGGATTTTCAAAAGTGAAAGATGTCTAATATGGAAAGTGGTTGAAAAATAAATCTCTGCTTACTATCACTGGGAGTCTGCTGTTTGGAAATTACATCAGTCATTGGTATTCAACTGTTCAATTGTTGAGAAAAATTTCCAGTAATAAATAAAATTCCATGGAAACAGCCATCCTTCAGAGGTTTATTACAGATTTTGCAATCTTGACTTTGAAGAGAAAAGATGCTGAATGATTTTTACCCAAGTCATCGCTGCAGAGAGAAAAATGGGATACAACAACTTCAACCTTTATACAACCTGCAGTCTGGAATAAAATATTTTTGAGAATACTGTCTATTTGCCATAACAGGCTGATCATAGTCCTGATCATAGAGGAAATAACTTCAAGCTGTGACTGTCAGTAAAGAACATATCACCCATCCCAGAGTAACATCTGTGCCCTGTTCTTCTTTTTCCCAATACAGCTGAGCCTGACTGAGCTCATGAGAGCAGACAGCAGACAGTGGAGACACAACCAAAGAGCAAAACATTACAACAACATGTATAAATAATACTCATCATTCAATAAATATCACATTTTTTTTTACACATATACAAAACATTGTATTAATTATATTAATTTGGTCATGGAAAATGATGATTATTAATTTTTGTAACTATTTTGTTTCAGATATTAATTTAAAGGTGCCAAAGCAAAAAAACCAAACAAACAACAAAAAACAAAAACAACAAAATATATATATATATATTTTTTACAATGGTGCATCTCTACCACAATCATCACATATGTTTTAATTATCTCACATGTCACAGAGCAATAAAGAAACCTAATCTCTGATGTTTTATCCAAATAAGGCAAGAACACAGCACCACTTAGACTACACCTCCTGTCTGGTGATTAGCAGTAAAACTGGGGAAATGCATGTATCTGTTCAGGGAATACAATAATTAGCATGTCAGTAAACTCCACTGCTAAGTTAAACTGCAAATCAATGACCTTTTGTAGTTTGACATGAATTGCAATCCTTTTTCTGAGCCAAAAACAAGAATTTCAGCTAAACATGCAGAACTAATATAGGTGAAAATGTCCAGGAAGGAATTCATGCAATGTAAATCACTTCCAGCATGAAATATCGGTATGCACCGCAGCCCACCAAGTCTGTCCAGATCATAAATTAACTTAATATACTGTAGAGTTGCTATTTTTAATATTTTATATTTATTTATAAATTTTAAAAATCAAACAATGACACAGATACAACCTGTCATTTTTTAACTTGGACACGTTCAGGGCATTAAGAAAGAAGGGGACAAGTGACAAATACACAAAATCAGGTCTGGCTTTCTAGAGCTAACAAATTTTGACAATAGCAAATCCATAAATTAATAAGTAAGATTTAAAAAAATAATGAGTGCCACATATTCTAGCAGTGATGCAGGAGCCCATTACCAGAAATTACAAAATAACAATAACAGAAAACGTAATAAAAATACATCCGCTCCTTTCTTCATTCCTTTGTTCTCATTTCTGTGACATCATTTTCACAAACTCTGTAAAGAAAATAAACATAGTTTCTATAAGCTATGTTCTTCTTGCTCCATAAAGCTACAAATATTTATTCATTCTTATGTAAATGTTGCAGCCTTGCAGCAGCATTATTGATGACATAGATTTGCCAGCAAGATTGAAATATCGGTAAATACGTGTGTAATAAGTTTTTCTACCGAGGACTGTCACAGTATTAGGAAGACAAATTTTGAATATGTTTTTGTCACAACAACAAAAGCTTAAGTTAAACTAATTTCCTTTTCCTTGAGGTGAGTGTTGTTATAAATTGGCACTATATCAGTTAAAACTAAGCTGAATGCACAACTTCTTCTTTCTTTAAGTTTCCTGTTTCACAGTTATAGTAATAGTAATATTATTATGTGAGGCAACACAAAATAATATAAAAAGTTGCTGTAAAATGAAATTATTTTTTTGTGGTCTGTTTGTTTAACTTACCCTCAAAGTCAACTGTTCCATCACCATTGTTGTCAGCCTCCTTGACCACTGCATCGATTTCATTTTTGCTGGTTTGTTTGCCCAACAACTTCAACATAGCATGTTTCATCTCATCAGAAGTGATAGCACCATCGCCATCTAAATCAAACTGCAGAAAAGAGGAAGAAGCCATCCAAATATTGCAAACCTTTTAGAGTTCTGCTGCATGAGTTTCATGCTCTAACAAAGTTTTTTAAAGTAAGTTAATGCACTGTCCACCATGGGGTGCCAAAGACCACAAAGTGAGTCAAAGGTGTGCTTACCTCTTTGAAAGCATCTTTGAGTTCCTTCAAACCAATCATCCCTGCAGTTTCATCCAGAAGCTTGGGGGTCATTAGGTCGACAAAATCCTCAAAGTCCACCCGCCCCCCAACTGCAATAAGATTTCGATAACATAGTTTAAGCAGGGCATTTGTCTTCCTGTGATGATGGACTAGAATGAAATACTTTACAATAGTGTTTCTATGGGTTTCATAAATGTCCATATGTACACACACTGACATAGAATGAGCCAAATGATCATAAAATGCATTATGATGACTAATGTTATTATACCCATATGAAACAGGAAATGTCAGCTTTAATGAACCATTTTCAAGTCAAGTTTCCAGAAACTTTAAGAAGAAATGATGCCATGTTTCTATTTGTGTTTGTAGAAAAATAATAAAAGAAAAAGCAAAAAACAAAAACATAATCAACAAATATGGGAATTTATTACATATTTAAAAAAGTCAAATGTGTGTCACAGAAAAAAAGGTGTTTTTTAATGTCACTGTTATATTTGTCTGTATTATTCTTCATAAAATGTGATAGTTAGACTTGATTTTCTTCAGTTAATAAACTGTAGGTTTTAGTTTTACTTTGTTGTCACATTACTCACGGTTCATGTTGATGTTTTGGCTCAGTTCTATCAGCTCCATTTCAGTTGGCATATAACCCATGGTCCTCATCAAGTTCCCCAAGTCTTTACAGCTTATTAAACCATCCTTGTCCTTATCAAACTCTACAAAAGCTTCACGTAACTCTGTGGAGCATACAATTTGAGGAAAAGTGAGAAATGTAAAGAATTATACAACCCTTTATAAAGTAAATATGAAAGCTTAACATATAATTACCTTCTATCTCATCATGTGTAAGTGCTCTTGACTGCAAAACAGTTTAAATGAAAATGATATTAGTAATGCTTCAGTAGTGCCACAAATTTGACCTATTTGGTAAACATTAGCCTCAATGAAGCACTCTTCATCTGTTGTTCTTGGACAGATGTTACCAAATCACGCAACACATTCTCATCCCTGGGGACAAACGACTCTTTCTAAAAGTAACAGTCATGCATGCTGTGCATTTCTGCAATGCTCCTTAAGCTCTGCATATATAATCATGTTCCCTGTATAATAAGAACACCCATAACACATTAGCTGAAACTGCTTTTGTTCAATGACTTTAAGATCTGTAAGTGTGTATAACTTATTTAAACATTACTGCAATAAAATATTGTAAGCTAAGAAGTGAGAGGGAGTCATTGTCACTCAGACATGATAAATGAAAATCTTTAATACAATTGTGTGAGTGAAATACATTCATAGTTGTTTATGTAATTATACTTTTGTCTGGGATATTCTTCTAACAGTTGCTATCTTTATTCCTGAATGGTACATTTTTAGCATGTATTATTATGTTCATATACACCCTTGCATGGCATGTTCTTTAGCTACAGCATCTATCTGATCAAATTTCCTGTGCAGAATGTCCTGTGTAGATCATAGCCTTCATTTGGTTAAGCTATGCTTGTTAGAATTATGTATAAAGTGTCTTATTACTATGAAATTAGAAAATGTATTCAAAGAAAATGAGAGAAAAGCATCCTGGTGAGGAACCAAGCAAAAATCGGCCTTAGAATTAGTTCTTTAAGCCTGTTCCCTCATTAGCTGAAAATTCTACGATATAAAAATTACCATAGGAACCAAAACAACTATTCCAAAAAAATAATGAATTTCTGTTGACAGAGAAAAAGAAGAGAAATTTAAATAGACTTACTTTTAATCTGCCATTTAGAAATTTAAGATAAAGCCATAAAGTCACAGGATCAAACTGAAATCATATGTTTACTTACATGTCTCCTTTTGCCTCCTTTGAGAAAGATGCAGGGCTGTTTAAGACTCATGATGCCAGATTCAGTCAAGATCCCCGAGCTATGTATATTTGTGAATTTCTTTCTTATAAAACTATAAATTCCTTCTGTTTTTAGTGTGAGCGAGTGAGAGTATGTGTGTGTGTGTGTATGAACTGAGATCAGCTGCGGTCCACATACGCCAGGCGAGGCAAGGGATGTCTCATATGGATTATCTCTGCCGCTTTGGTCTGGAAAAGAAAGATAGGCTTAAATGCTGTGCATATAGACATTTCACATATGTGTTCAAATGTTACCCTGTACATAAAAAAACAAGCTTTTTAATTTGTTACATCAGTTTTATAATCTACAATCTGCTTTCATTACATATTTAAAAAAAAAAAGGTTTCTTATATGACCCCGCAGTTAATGCTTAGGATTAGTCATAGTCTCTACATGCAAACAATCAGCGAAAACAAAGAATCGCTGTGACTCTTACATGCTTTATATGAGAATACAGCAGTGTCCTGTTATATGACCATATAAACCAATGCTTTGTCAAAATTTTATGATGTGTGTAATGTCGTCAATCTGCATCATATTCTTAAGTCCTAACTCATAAATACACATTATTTGCTGCATCACATAATTTTAAATAAATAAGCACGTGACCAATGTGACGCCTCAAAATAAATACAGGAAAATGAGATTGTGGCAGCTAGCTCAGGCATCAGATATGTATTTAAAATTATACGTGTTTATATAACAGATTAACTGTATTCACCACATAAAATTGTCTTTGTGTAGTTATGTCATGTCCTGATGTCTTTTGTAAAAACTATTAATGAAATGAATATTAATCAGGGTTACATCATTTTCATGCTTGTAACATTTTCCAAATTGTTAAGCAGTAAATAGGTTTTGCCCATAATGACGCCAGACAAGAAGGACTGCCAGTAAGTTGGGTACCTAATAACCATCACTTTGTTAATAAAGACTTTTTTCTTGAGTTTCTCCTGATGTAATCAAAGTAACTTAAGTGGTAGTTTGTGTCATTGGATTTGTCCTTTTCTCCTTATTCATCATAAGTACAGGCTGGGGATTAGGAGAAACTGGTCAAAATTCAGCTGTTCATTAAATCATTTATTTTTAATGGAACAAAAATAAATATTAGGCTTGTGGGAAGTGAGGTAGCAAACTGAACATGTTTGTTAGTGAAAGCAGAAAGACAGGAATAAATTCCATGCAACATTTAGCTGCATTTTTATTTATATGACCCAGACAAATCTGCCCCTCCCACTTAAGATCTGAGAGCAGATATCCAGATGGTAAACTGGATATTTCTGCCCTGCTGTTGACTGGATGTTTTCCTTCATTAAAGCAACTGCGCTCTCTGGAAGAGTGTATGTGTGACAGAGCAAAGGCTGTGTCTCGATCAAAAGCCTGCATATATGAGTGTGTGTGGAAATGAGTGAATATGGCTTGTACTGTAAAGCACTTTGAGATAAATGTGACTGTAGTATTGTCACAATGGCCAGTGAGTCTTGAAGGTTTCCTGTTTTCTTGTTTTTTGAAACATGCAGTATCATCTTTAGAGACTTACTGCCCCGTCTCTACATACCTCTGGGACCACAGCTGTAGATGTGAAACTGCTTTAAAAAACGATCAGCACTACAAATACAAGTTCTTAAAACAGAAGGCACACATTTCACTGCACACATTTGAATGTCAGCAGGTGTCCAGGCCTGAAATGG
Source organism: Copadichromis virginalis (assembly GCF_057382275.1). NCBI lineage: Eukaryota > Metazoa > Chordata > Actinopteri > Cichliformes > Cichlidae > Copadichromis > Copadichromis virginalis. The sequence continues at coordinate 17,106,710 of NC_140621.1, forward strand.
TGAATACACTGTATGCAAACATAATCATAAGAACAAACAAACACTGACAAATCTAAAGTTTTAATGCTTTTTTCTTTCTGTAGGAGACAATTTCTAGAAATGTGGTGTTTAAATGTATTTTTTCTTTTATTTTTTAATCTTATGGCTCATTTTGATGATTAAAGACGCTTGACTAATGATGAAAGACAGAAAAGTTTTGCATATCATAGTTAAAATATCAGCAAGGCATGAAACTGAAATTTAACAAGCACAACCAAAAACATGTGCAAATGTGATTTTTTTTTAGTTTGAAACTTTTTTTCCCCCCACTATGCAAACTCACATCTTCCTGTGCAGATTAGGAAGGAGTAATAAGAAGCAGTTTAAATCTGGTTCACAGAGGTCAGAACTGAAACAGAATTAAACACCCGCAGTCGTCTGTCAGGATTTGAATCACAAATAATATGACTGTGTTTCCAAAGAAGCTGAGTCACTGTAGAAGATGTAAATCATTCTCAGTTGTTCATAAAGAAAGTCTGCATTGGGGTGCTATAAATAATATACCAATTTTCAAATAATTTAAACCCTCCTTTGAGTGTATGCTTCAAATTTCTCAGAATATAACAAACAGACAATAACGCAGAACTAATTACAAAGAAACAATGCTGCTCTATTACGTGGAGACAATGCTGGTACATGTGATGTCCATGAATTTCTGTGCTTTTCAGTACAGAATCATGTCCTCATTCAGTGCCACCTGCTAACTGTTTTTGTCCCTTTTGTACAAAAATGTCTTCAATTTCTCTGAAGTGTTTATTGATTGTATATTACAGATAAAGGAAAATGCTTAATGTGAATTGAATTTGCCAAATTCACACATTAGTGAGACCCTCCACATCTTTACTTCTGTCTTAGCCTCTCAAGGATGTTCTTTTTATACTAAGCTATTGTTACTGATGAACGTCATTAGTTAAATGTTCCACTAGATGATTTTTTTATTAGCATTACACACCTTCTCAATTGATTAGTTGCCCCTGTCTCAACTTTTTAAAAATTAAATGATCTTTGACCATGACTACATGAATGATCCAGCAATGGCCTCTTATCTTTAAAAAAAAAAAAGTCAAATAAGGTGCATAAGAAGGTGGTTTGTACTGTCACCTTACTGCAAGAAGGTCCTGGGTTTGTATCCATGTTGGGCCTTTTCTATGTGAAACTTGCATGTTCTCCCTGTGCCTGTGGGTTCTCACCCTGGACTTCTACTTCCCCTCACAGTCCAAAGAGATGCTTTTCATGTAAACTGATTATTCTAAATCCTCAGGATGACAAACACACTGACTTCTTTCTGCCATGTGAGTGCTTCTGCTTCTTCACTATGAAGAAACACTGTCTCTGCTGTGTATTACTGTTCCAGAGACACATTAAATTAATCAAATCCTGATGCAAATGCAAATGTGTGCAGTGTACTTCTGTCCTGCTGACCCATCTTATACTTTGTGTTGCTCATCAGAGCAGCAGTGGAGAATCTTCAGGCTCAGGATGACAAACACACTCATTCTGCTGCTGTTTGCTTTCTTTCCGCCATGTGAGTGCTTCTGCTTCTTACTGTTCCATCATTAACCAGGAAAACTGTGTCAGTCAGGTGTTACAGGTCAGAATTTGGAGTCCATTCCTTCCAGTCCTGTAATGAAAAGGCCCGGGGAGACTCTCAGTCTCTCCTGCAGGGGATCTGGTTCTGAATTTACCTGTTGTGCTATGAGCTGGATAAGACAACAACCAGGAAAAGGACTGGAATGGATAGGAAACCTTCCAGCAACAACAAATATGCGAGTAGTTTGAGTGGACGTATAGAAGTCAGTAGAGATGACAGCAACTACATAGTGTATCTGAGGCTTTCCAACTTAAAGCCAGAGGACTCTGCTGTGTATTACTGTGCCAGACACACAGTGGTTTAAGTAATGAGAGGCTATATAAAACCTTCAGCCATACAGTTTTACAGGAATCTACAGTGGGCAGTAGATGATCAAGAATATAATGTTCATCTCACTGACATGATAATGCTTGTGATTCTTCCACATGTGAATACAAATTAAAAAAATGCAATAACCTCTAACAAACATATCAGAGAATAAATGTATAAATACATTTAAACACTAGCAATCAACCATCAATATTTTGAGTCTACCTTGAGTCTGTATGTTTCAAGAACATAGCTTTAAAAAACATGTGTTTGTTTTTTATTTTGAGATAGAGAACTTAGTTCAAGTATTTTACTTGTCTCTTTCCTAGGTGTTCCAGAGAAAAGGATGTTGATCCTCAAACAGTGAATAAAAGCAAACACATCTGGAAGTATTTAAAACATGCTTTAGTCAGAGAGTTTATCAGTGCAAGAGACAACAGCAGGGTCAAACAGTCATTTCCCTTTTTCCTAAACATTTTCCTTGAAGCTTTCATGAGGAGGACCAACGATGAGAAAGAGGAAAAACATTGACATACAATCCACATACACTACGCTACTTTACTTTCGTATTAATGAACAGTGTTGATGTGGATCTGCTGTGGTGAATATACAAGTTTTGAAATGTAGCATACAACAACGGTGTTTCATATAGATTTCTTCATCAGATTCAGTATAAGAGAACACGGCACCAGAAGAAACCCAAACTGAACTCTACTGAAACAGCAAAGATGATGTTTGTAGTATAATTTTTAAAGAACTGGGGCAAAGCATACCTGGATCAACAACTTAAAGATGAAACCTTCAGCAGAACCAAAGTCAGAGACGGCAGCTCTCTGTTCTGACTGAGTGGCGTGACTAAAAAGCAAAATCACCAGACACAACAGAAGCAGCATGGTGTATCTGAGACTATCCAGTGTAAAGCAAAACCAACCACAGTAACACAAATCATCAGGAGATATAAACATGAACCTGAACACTCTTAATATGAAACCACCAGAATAGGAACCCTCAGAACACTCATCATCATCATCATCATCATCATCATCATCATCATTTATTTATTTATATAGCACTTTAAAAACACAGTGCATTGTACAGCAGGTAGATGAGGAACAATGAGGAAAGAGTGCAGTCTGCCCAGGCCTTTTCACTACAGGACTAGAAGGAATAGAGGCCATAGTCTGACATGTAACATGAAAACAGATGAGCCACCAGAAAGAGAGATCAAAATCAAAATGTTCTGGCATCAGTGACTGACCAACAGTAAACGTGTCCTGGTAAAAGATGAAACAATAAGAAGCAGAACAAATGCAGTGTTCTGTCAGGATTAGAATCACAAATAGACCTTTGTTTCAAAACAACATTGTTTTTTCAAATCATTTAAACTCCTTTTTTTTTTTTTTTTAAGTAAAAACATCATTACTACTCTATAACTTTTATAAAATTTAAGAGTCAGGCAATTAAACTGACTCTATCACAAAGGGAGAATGTTGCTATATTACATGGAGACAAATGTTGCTACATAAAAGCTTGTGCTGAGAGATACCTGCGGCTCTCCTCGATACTATGTTCTTATTTTCTTTAATTCAATTCAATTCAATTCAAACACTTGGCCAGTACTGTATCATGTCCTAATTCAGTGCTGCCTGTCTGAATGGATGTTTACTTATACTTTTCTTTTACAAGTAGAACGTGAAAGAGAGTGTGATAATTACTATGTGTTTATCTTTTTATGGTCGAGTAAATCTTATAAAATATAACTACTGACTGTGAGGGAGTCGTATTATTTCTTCTGATATATATTATAGTTAGAAAAATATAATAATTAAAAAAGAAAACTGGATATCTGTGTTTAAAATGTCCTAAATGAAGGCAACATTAGATTCAGTGATAAGGAATAACAGCACCAGAGCCACACCTTCTTCATTAAATCCTGATGCAAATGCAAATGTGTGCAGTGTACTTCTTTCCTGCTGACCCATCTTGTACTTTGTGTTGATCATCAGAGCAGCAGTGGAGAATCTTCAGGCTCAGGATGACAAACACACTCACTGTGCTGCTGGTTGCTTTCTTTCTGCCATGTAAGTGCTTCTGCTTCTTCACTATGAAGAAACACTATGTCAGCCAGTCATTGAAGAACATCATTTCTGTTTTCATCTCCCCAGGTGTTACAGGTCAGAGTTTGGAGTCTGTTCCTTCCAGTCCTGTAATGAAAAGGCCTGGGGAGACTCTCAGTCTCTCCTGCAAGGGATCTGGTTCTGACTTTACCTGCTGTGGTATGAGCTGGATAAGACAACAACCAGGAAAAGGACTGGAATGGATCGGGGTTGGCCACAGACCTTCCAGCAACAACAGATATGCGAATAGTTTGATTGGACGTATAGAAGTCAGTAGAGATGACAGCAACTACATAGTGTATCTGAGCCTTTCCAACCTAAAGCCAGAGGACTCTGCTGTGTATTACTGTGCCAGAGACCCACAGTGGTTTAAGTAATGAGAGAGGCTTTACAAAAACCTTCAGACATACAGTTTCACAGGAATCTACAGGGGGCAGTATATGACCAAAAATCTGATGTTCAACTCATTGTCACAATAACACCTGTGATTCTACCATCTGTAAATACTAGGGGTGCAACGATACACAAAATTCACGGTTCGGTTCGATACTTTGGTGTCACGGTTCGATATTTTTTCGATACAAAAAAAAATGTTCATGCCTTTTTAATTTGTCATTTATTAAAATTATAAATATATATTTTAACACAAAAGTACAGTTTTTAAATTTAACCCTAACCCTTGTGCGTGTTGTTTTTTAGCTCGTCATATTGCAGCCACAGAAATTCTTTTGTCCATGAAACCATAAAGCTGCACTTTCTTTTTGCCTTATAGTCTGATTTGTCATAACTTCTCCGTTTTGTGGTAAGCTTTTCTTTGGCTGTCACTTCTTCACCCTGACCTGTCTTATTTGGCTCAGCAGAACTAAAATATATATCTGTCTGTGAAGGTTCTCAATCATCCAGGTCATCGTAGTGAAATATATATCCTGCCGCACTCACATAAGCTCAGCGATTCTCTGCGCGATCAACCTCTCACATGTTTAAGCTGCGGGAGATTTCACTTGTCATGTTTGCATAGTAAGCTAACGATTAATAAGACGATGTCAGAGGAATTGGTGCACAAATTATCATCACTCACAGATCAGTGCTGTCGCTCTCTATACACAGTTCGCGCGATTGCAAAGTGAAAGCAAAAAAACAAGCGCAAATTCAAACATGATTTCAATATGTCACATATTGACAGTGGCTCACCAATGCCAATGACATAATTACCCAGCTACATTTCCGAAAGAATGCAAAAGCATTGACATATATTTTTCCTTCCTACAATAGCCCGACAGGCAGGGGAGAGATAGCCCCGGGACATCGGGCTAGCGATATTGCGAGCCCTGTATCTGATTGAGGAATCACTCATCTTTGGAAAAGAGAGTTTATTACAGAGAAATGTCTCTTTCCAAAATAAAAGCTATACTATCCGCTTCTTCTGGGCTATATTCTCAGCAGCATATTAAACATATCAGGTCTCCATAAGGAGAATCCTGTGCTAACAGCTGTCTAAATGACTCGGCTAAAGTTTGTAGCATGCATGCTTGTTGTTTTTGTCTTTGCACTAGGATGATGTCGGTGTAAATGTGCAGTCATATTCGTTGTGTTCCCACTAGTGCTTTCAGGTTAATCTCGTTGAAATAACCTTAACGCCACAACACGGCAAATCTCCGTTAACGAGCTACCCTATACAGAGGGGCTAGACGGCCAACACGTTAACGAGCTAACTGCGCTAACACACTAGCTCCCACCCATGTAATTGAGCATTGCATGGCACATCCAACATACTGTTTTACTTTAGTCCATGACTCGCTTACCTTCAGGGTCATACGTCACATGAAAACCAAAATAATTCCAAACGCCAGATCTGAATGAGGGTGGGGAGGTCCACTTCTGTCTCGCTAGCTTGCCCTGCGCTCTTCCTTCTGACGATGCTGTCTGTGTTGAGTGCTCAGTGAATCTGCGTTCGACTACTCCGCCTAGGCTGCACTCTCGAGCCTAGGCGGAGTAGTCAAATGCAGATTCACTGAGCGCTCAACACAGACAGCATCGTCAGAAGGAAAGTTGATAAAATAAATTACAAATTTTGTATTGTTCTTTTTTTTTTCTCCCCTTTGGTTTTCTTTCTTTCTCTCCCCCTCTTTCTTTCATTCTTTCCCCCTGTCCTATCCCACAGTCATGTCTGTCCCGTTTGCAACTGAAAATAAAATAAATTCATAATTATAATAAAGGTCAATCAAATGGACCAATATGATGATCCACTTAAAATAAATCCTCTTGGCATCTTTCTTGGCCTCAAGACAACAATTCTGATGGCTATAGATCCAAACGGGACACAAAAAAAAAAAAAAAAAAAAAAAAAAAAATTGAAAAAAATTGTATTGTTCGATACATATGCGTACCGAACCGAAAGCACTGTATTGAACGGTTCAATATCGATACGAATATCGTTGCACCCCTAGTAAATACATATTTTTAGAAGCTAGAGTATTTCTATGTAAATGAACGTGATAAATATTGATACAAATGTTTAATTTAAGCATTTAAACATTTAATATAGTCATATTTCATTTTTAATTTTAAAATGTTTTAAAATTTAAACTATGGGATTTATTGCCTCTATGTTTTTTTTTTTTTTTTTAATTAGAGCAACTTTTCTTTCTTTCTTTCTTTTTTCTTGTTCTTTTTTAAAGTATTGTCTGGCAAACACAACAACAGCAAAGACATTACGGTATCAGATGAAGTATTCACAATGTGTTTTGGTCTGTCATCCAAAGACGGGATTACCTGCTCCAGAGACAACAGCAGAGTGGAGATTGAATAGTAAAAAAAAACAAAACATTTAGACTTTTCCTAAACATTTTTTCTTGAAAATGCCATGAGTTCAAGTAAAAATCTGATGTAGAAACAACAAATGTGTTGCTTAGATAATCTGACTGCACTTATACTACAGTACATTGATAGAACTACTAGACCACCTACTCAGTACACCTATGGGAGTTGGTAGACAATTGAAAGTCATGTGATAAAGCTCCTGGCATACAGTTTTTGTGCTGATGTTATACCAGGTAGGTTTGGAGCTTTGGAGTTACTGAGTCATCAGTACTTTTATGCACAATGCACCTCAGCATTTGACCTAACTCTAACTTTATGTGGTCTGAGACTTCATGGCTAAGTTGCTGTGGTCCTTGAATGCTTCCACTTCCATGCAACACCAGTTACAGTCTATTGTGGAATATCTAGGAGGGAAGAAATTTCGCAAACTGCAGCGATCGCATCATAATTTATCACCATGTTCACATTAATTGCACTGTATAGAACGACTCATTTTTTCATGAGTGTTTGTAAAGATGGCATGAACAGGTGTTTGATTTCATACAGCATGTTACCTGCATGTTCTCTGTTGGTCTTTTGCTGTGAGCCTCACTGAAAAAGAGACATGGACAGTATAATCAAAGCACTGCTAATGTTACACTGTTGCAATACATCAGTGTTCACCATGTTATATTCCACAGGTGTGAAGTGTGAGCAGCTTACCCAGTCAGCCTCTGCAACTGTGCAGCCAGGGTGACGTCTGACCATCACTTGTCAATTTTCACATTGTCAGTGCTCGAATATTCTGGATAAGACAAGCTGCATACAGAAAAAGAAACTAAGTCCACTGGTAATGTACATGTCAGACACAGCACACAGTACAAGCAGTAAAGAACACGTTTAGCATGAACACAGACTCTTTCAGAAGGAAGTTGACTCTGATGATCAGTCTAATGGTGCCAGAGAACCACCCACAGTAACGCACATAATATAGATATAATACACAATCTTTATTCTAATGATAATAGCATGATATTCGTAGAAGCCAAAAATAATTATGTATAATATATGATGACTTCAGTGTCTAATGTGACTTTATTTGAATCTGTCCCATCTGATGGCTGAAACATGGGCAGAGGAGATAAAGGCCTGTGATGCTACCTGGAGTGTGTGGCTGTAGCAGGACAACTCAGTCTTTGACTTCTATAAAGGTTATTTACCACCCATTTCCTCAGCCAAATACCAGAAAACTGGTTGCCAGAGGGGCAATTTAATAATAATTACACCATCATAACAGCAAAGTATCCTTAAAAAAATCATAATCAGAATACAATAAAATGTTATCCTATTGTTATAACTCTGTTTAAATTATATATCACTATTTTACAGTAAATGTAATCTCAATGTCTTTTATATTGTAAATTAAAGTTTTTGAGACACATTTGATTATTTGATATTGATATTTTAGCCTCTCCCTAGTAAAACCCAGACGCCAAAATATTGTCCACTTATTGACTCTCCCCTCAAAGCACTTCCTTCATCCCTTCACTTATAAAGTCATGCTCAGACTTTTCTGATGACAGTGCTCCGGCCTGAAAGTTGCTTAATGTCATGATAATGATACAAAAAAATAATAATCAGATTTTAAAAATTGTTTGAATTACTAAACATTTCACTCTGATTTTCATTGAGCTTTAGCAGGTTTGAATGGTCAGGCTTTGGAGTCCATTCCCTCCACTACAGTACAGTGTTCTCCTCCTGACTCTTGGTGGCGCTGTCACTTGGTGTTCGCTCGCTCTGTGGTAGAGTATCACTTCCTATTCCTGCTCAAACACAGTGGTGTTTCTGAGTAGCTTATCTGCTGAGCAATTTAATTAAAAACTTTTAAATACATTATTTTTTAATAGTATAATCCTCACGTCCTTCATTCGAAGCACACTTTCTGTGTACTCACTACCTAATTTATAACCAAAGTATTCACTCACTGTGTCTGTACTGTTTCGCTAGCTTAGCTCATACAGCTATGCAGATGACACCCAGCTCTATCTGTCCATGAAGCCAGATAACACACACTAATTAGTTCAACTGCAGGAAGACATAAAGACCTGGATGGCCGCTAACTTTCTGCTTCTTAATTCAGATCAAACTGAGGTTATTGTACTCGGCCCTGAAAATCTTAGAAATATGGTCTCTAACCAGATTCTTACTCTGGATGGCATTACCTTGGCCTCCAGTAACGCTGTGAGGAACCTTGGAGTCATTTTTGATCAGGACATGTCCTTCAATGCACATATTAAACAAATATGTAAGACTGCTTTCTTCCATTTGCGCAACATCTCTAAAGTTAGAAATATCCTGTCTCAGAGTGACGCTGAAAAACTAGTTCATGCATTTATTACTTCCAGGCTGGACTACTGCAATTCATTATTATCAGGATGTCCAAAAAACTCACTGAAAAGCCTTCAGCTAATCCAAAATGCTGCAGCAAGAGTGCTGACAGGGACTAGAAAGAGAGAACATATTTCTCCTGTTTTGGCTTCCCTTCATTGGCTTCCTGTTAAATCCAGAATTGAATTCAAAATCCTGCTCCTCACATACAAGGTCTTAAATAATCAGGCCCCATCTTATCTTAATGACCTTGTAGTACCATATCACCCTATTAGAGCACTTCACTCTCGCACTGCAGGCCTACTTGTTGTTCCTAGAGTATTTAAAAGTAGAATGGGAGGGAGAGCCTTCAGTTTTCAGGCCCCTCTTCTGTGGAACCAGCTTCCAGTTTGGATTCAGGAGACAGACACTATCTCTACTTTCAAGATTAGGCTTAAAACTTTCCTTTTTGCTAAAGCATATAGTTAGGGCTGGACCAGGTGACCCTGAATCCTCCCTTAGTTATGCTGCAATAGACGTAGGGGATTCCTATGATGCATTGAGTTTTTCCTTTCCAGTCACCTTTCTCACTCAGTATGTGTTAATAGACCTCTCTGCATTGAATCATATCTGTTATTAACCTCTGTCTCTCTTCCACAGCATGTCTTTATCCTGTTTTCCTTCTCTCACCCCAACCGGTCGCAACAGATGGCCGCCCCTCCCTGAGCATGGTTCTGCTGGAGGTTTCTTCCTGTTAAAAGGGAGTTTTTCCTTCCCACTGTCGCCATAGTGCTTTCTCATAGTGGGTCATATGATTGTTGGGTTTTTCTCTGTATCTACTGTAATATAAAGCGCCTCGAGGCAATTTTTGTTGTGATTTGGTGCTATATAAATAAAATTGAATTGAATTGAATTGAATTGAACTGAAAAACCCTCAGGAAGCCCTCAGGCATTTCTGCAGAGGATCTGGTTTTGATTTTGGCCAGTGTGGAATAAACTGGATCAGACAACCAGCAGGAAAAACACTAGAATGGATGGGAGCTATCTGGTATGATGCAAGTAGGACTGCTTATGTCAGCAGCATGTAAGGATCTATAGAAATCACCAGAAATAACAGCAATAGGATTGTGTATCTGAGACTGTCCAACCTAAAGCCAGAGGACTCTGCTGTGTATTACTGTGCCAGATAGAGTCACACAAGCCATTAGGAAACCTGAACAACAACCCCTCAGTGGCTGATCAGATATAGCATGAAGTTAACAGGGCAGCTGTCAGACCAAAATAATAACAGATCAGAGCAGGATGGCACTTGAATAACGGGCAAAGTATAGTTAAATGAGTCATACTTAGCTGTCGTTAGCATTACATTACAAAAACAAAATCATGATCTAATTTCTATTAATTTTCTATTAATTTTAATGTAACAAAAGTCATCTCAGTGTGAATCATGTTGTAAGGCAAAAAGGAAAAAAAGAGAAAAATCCAGGTTTCCCAAAGCAATGAGAGAAAAAACCTGATGAACCCTGTGCCTGTGATCCAGAGATACCTGCTATAGTGTGGCTGGAAACATTAAAATAGACTAAAAGTTAGAGAGAGAGAAGTGGGACTAATGAAAGAAGGTAAAAGTGGAGGAGATCCTTAGGCAAATATACATAGAGGAAAAAAAAACAGGTATTTGTGTGTGTGTGTATCTGCTATTGTCCACATGAAAGCCATATCATGTGTTTTCTGACAAAGCAATAAAAAGGGCATATCTGCATCTAGTAGGGATAAATGCACACATATATATCACATTTATGCTTAAAATATGTAAAAGTTCAAATATACAAGAAAGGACACAAGATCCTTTTCCACAATGTTAGGAATTTTGGACATCTTACTTAGGAACAAGGAAAATCTGCTACATTACAAAATGAATGAAAATTTTTGATTAAATCATAAGAGATGCCAGCACAAGAGCCACCCCCTCTCTATAATATCCTGATGCAAATCTTCACTGTGTGCAGTGTACTTCTGTGCTGCTGACTTGTCTTAAACTTTGTGTTGATCATCAGAGCAGCTGTGAAGAATCTCTACAGTCACAATGACACAGACACTCACTCTGCTGCTGGTTGCATTTTTATTTCCTTGTGAGTTCTTTTGCTTCCTACTGTTTCATCATTTTCCAGGACACTCTGATTGATGGTCAGTCAGTGATAACTAATGTGTTGGTCTTCTGTCCTTTCATTTCATCAGGTGTTACAGGTCAGAGTATGGAGTCCATTCCTTCCAGTCCTGTAGTGAAAAAGCCTGGGGAGACTTTCAGTCTTTCCTGCAGAGGATCTGGTTTCACATTTACCTGCTGTACTATGAACTGGGTTAGACAACAACCAGGAAAAGCACTGGAATGGATCGAAGAAGGCTGGTCAGATTCCAGCAGCAAGAGTTATGCGAGCAGTTTGAGAGGACGCATAGAAGTCAGTAGAGATGACAGCAACAGTCTGACATATCTGAGACTTTCCAACCTGAAGCCAGAGGACTCTGCTGTGTATTACTGTGCCAGACACACAGTGGTTTAAATAATGAGAGAGACTTTACAAAAACCTTCAGACATACAGTTTCACAGGAACCTACAGGGGGCAGCAGATGATCAAAAATATGATGTTCAACTCACTGTCACAATAACACCTGTGATTCTACCATCTGTGAATAAATATTAGTAAAATGCACAGAATCTAAAAACATGTTATGGTAACAATGAAAAAAATAACTCCAAGTTAGAAAAGCAGTTAAAACAATGAATGCAAGTACAAAGCATTAAACAAAGAAGCAAAACAAACTGTTCTTTTCTGTTTTTCAACCTTGTATCGTTAATCACATTATAAAAATTAACTTCTGTGTTGCAGATATTCTTTTGTCTAAGTCAGCAGAAGATGATATGAGGCTGAACTCACTGTTATACGTTGTCATAAATGTGTGTTTGTCTGTGTGCTGGGTTGGACCCTCAGATTGATCCACATTGCTGCCAGCTTCTCTGATCACTGTATCAGTTTTTGCATCCATGTTCATCAAACTTTGCCCCAGCATATCTAAAGAACGGAATAGTACCTCTAACATCTATATGCAATTATTTGAAAATGGATATTAAAATGTTTGAAAATTTAAATGCACAAAACCAAATTTGCTGCAGCAAGCAGACACACAGTAGATTTATAACTAAAAGTAATACTGAAAAAATATATCTATTCACTGCAAACTTTTCTTTTTAGATGCATTTGAATAATATTTAAGCAAAATATGTCAGTCCCTCCCTAGTAAAATCACAGTGGCAGACTTCTGTACTCTTAGGAGCCGCCTGCTTCATTTCATTTCATTTCATCCACACCTTCACTTTCAAGATGATGTTTAGACTGTCTGTCTGTCTGCTGACAGTTGTCTGTCTGCCCTGTATGATGCTTCATATTGTGATACATAAAATATTGTTTTTATTAAGATCATTTGTTTAAATCATTATTTTCTTCCTGATTTTCACTAATCTGATTTTTCGTCTCGTTGTTCAGGTTTGAATGGTCAGGCTTTGGAGTCCATTCCTTCCACTCCAGTGTTAAAAAAGCCCCAAGAAGCCCTCAGTCTTTCCTGTAGAGGAACCGGTTTCAATTTCGGCCAAGCAGGAATGCACTGGATCAGACACCCTGCAGGAAAAACACTAGAGTGGATGGGGGTCATTTGGTTTGATGCAAGTAAAACCATTTATGCCAGCAGTGTGCAAGGACGTGTAGAAATCACCAGAAACAACAGCAACAGCATGGTGTATCTGAGACTGTCCAGCCTAAAGCCAGAGGACTCTGCTGTGTATTACTGTGCAGCATTAACATCGAGTGCCACAGTAACAGAAACCATGAAGCGACCTGTACAAAAACCCTTCACTGGTTTAACATTTATATGAAGCTGCCAGAGGAGGAGCTCTAAGGCTACTGATATAGGTTTGCACAATTAAAAAAGTCATGTACTTTAGAATAATGAAAATAGGTAAATACATACAATACAGACATAAAATATATAGATAATATATAATATATATAATATAGGTGGAAAGAAGAAGTATTTCTTCAATCACATCTTCATATGTTCAAATGTGAAAGCAGTGTTCTGTTTAGATGATTGTACCTTATAAACCCTGCGTATGCTGCTCAGTTTTAGATCTTTTACAGCTGCATATGACATCTTTCATCTTTTCATTTTGTACTTTCATATTTAGATGAGAATATGTTATCTACTTTATTAAACACTAAATAACTCAACACTAACACTAACACTAATAAAAGATAATGTTTCTGTAATGTAATCTTTACTCATTTGGTATTAAAAAAACAAACAAACAACAACAACAAAGAAAATGTAATATTCCTAAAAAATGCATAAATCCTGTTCCTAGAATACAGTTTTTAAATGTTAAATATATCAGAGTTTGAATTCTGTTTGAATTTATTTACATTTTGTTTAAATTTAATCTTTAATGTTTGGATTTTTGTTAAGTTGTCATAGGCCTGGGTGTGGGGACCCAGGGCTCATGTGTTTTTTGAGGGTTTAATGAATTTTACAAGTTCTCTTTGACTATCGGAGTGTTTGTGGTTGCTTGTTGGTGTGATCTGCTCCTTGTTTCCCTGTGTACACGTTTGAGTGTGTGTGTGTGTGTGTTTGTTTTGCTTCCATACCAGGCCTAGAGACTCTTCCTGCCTTTGAGCTTTAACAGTAACAAGTCATAATGTTCCCACAGTTTTATTATCTTCATAGAGCATGTGTTTAATAATTATTACATATGGAGATTTTTACTAATGTATCAGAAATTCATTTCTAGAGCAAATTATTACATATTATGTAATAAATAAAGACCATAATTTGTACATTTATAAGATTTACCTGACTAATATAATAATAATAATGGATTGCATTTATATAGCGCTTTTCAAGGCACCCAAAGCGCTTTACAATTCCACTATTCATTCACTCTCACATTCACACACTGGTGGAGGCAGCTACAGTTGTAGCCACAGCTGCCCTGGGGCAGACTGACAGAAGCGAGGCTGCCATCGGCCCCTCTGATTGTAGACTGAGCTCAGGGACATGACTTTTACAATGAACTGTCCTGGGTTTACCTTTGTTTTTCTTAAAGTGTCAGTTTACTGGGCTGGTAAGGACAGCACATTTCTATTGCAAACATTATGATAGACAAGTTATATACCTGAAATATAGAAACTAAACAACTAAACAGTCACTAATTATTCCTGTTTGTCTGTAACTACTGAGGGTCAAACACTGACTGAGTCTGAATCAGTGATTAAAAGGCCTGGAGACTCCCACAGACTGACCTGTACATACTCAGGGTTCAGTGGTGATTTTCATGCTGCTTGGGTCAGACAGGCTCCTGGAAAAGGACTGGAGTGGATTTCATGGATACATTATGATGGTAGGAGCATCTACTACTCTCAGTCAGTCAGAGGTCGGTTTACCATCTCCAGAGACAACAGCAGAAAGCAGGTGGGTAGGTTTTCCTATTTTCAAGTGTAAATATCAAAATTTATGATTGTGTTAAAAGCTTTTAATGAATAATAATAATAAAAAAACCTCATTGAGCACAAACACTGACAGCATGGACACTACACATGGTTACTTGTATTAGAACTGTGTTCAGCATGACCTGAAGAAAACACACACAAAAAGTGCTTGAACAGTTATATCATGAAACCAAAAGAGGGGGAGCTTTAAGACCATGAATGGATTGTAGATTATTTTTATTCTGTCATATTATATAACTTTTAGTGTCTTTATTGTTCATGATATCGTCAGTTTAAATTATGCCTCATGAATTAAAATGTGTTGAAAAGAGGAGGAGACAATGCAAAACTGTTATCTTCACTCTCTTGATATATATCACAGCACAAAACACAAAGGCTCAACATACACTCTGCAGACGGGACAACAGCAACAACAACTGTTACAATGATCAGACCTTTTTATTTAATATTTTTTCTTTTTCTGTTGAATTTCTCAGCTGGTAAGAGCAAACTAATTAATTGGATAAATAAAACTATGGAAAGAAAATTTGATTGCACTAATGAAATCTAAACACTTTTAGGTACTGAGGGTCAAACGCTGACTGAGTCTGAATCAGTGGTTAAAAGGCCTGGAGACTCACACAGACTGACCTGTACATACTCAGGGTTCAGCAGTAATATTGATGCAGCTTGGATCAGACAGGCTGCTGGGAAAGGACTGGAATGGGTTGCTTATATTGAGGATGATAGTAGCAACATCTACTACTCTCAGTCAGTCAGAGGCCGGTTTACCATCTCCAGAGACAACAACAGAAAGCAGGTGTATCTGCAGATGAACAGCTTGACGACTGAAGATTCAGCTGTTTATTATTGTGCTCGAGAGTCACAGTGACACAAGAGGAAGAAACGCTGTACAAAAACTCAATTCATCAAAAAAAATAAATAAATAAATAAAAAAAAAAAAATCAAAATTTGCCCTTTTAAAATTATTATTCCTGTAGTTAAATTTGCTTTGCTGAAAAAATGAGAGCATTCACCTTTACAAAATAATACACGTCTACATACTGACAGAAACATTGTGCTCATCTCTGTGTAAGTGTAATTTTTTTCTTTTGCTTTATCTAAATGTTTTGAATTTCATCAGTGATATAAAAAAGGTCAAATATCTTTGAGCTAGTGTTGTGAATTACATTTTTTTGTGTATGCACCAAATAATTTTTGCACCTTGACAGCAATCTCTAACTATTAGTGACAGGAGAATTCATATCACTATAATAATTTGTCATTGCCAGTCTGCATCCAAAGGAAACTTCCTCACAGACTCTTATAAAGAGTGATGTTAGATGTAACAGCTGTGAACAGAAGAAGCTCCCATCAGTTCACCTTGAGCACCAACATGTTCTCTGTAGCTCTGCTGATGCTGTTTGTTGCTGAATCCTGGGAGTGTGACTGAGGCAGTGACACTGCAATTACATTTCTCCAAAACAAGTGCTGTAAATACGAAATGATTTCCCCTTGCTCCTCGAAACATTTATTTTATTGCTCATCAATTTATCAGTGATATATTTCAAGGTATTTAAACAGTCTGTAGTTCAAAAGGCAGTATAGACACTTATTATGCTGGGCACATAAAAACATTTATAGGCCCTAACATTACACAACATTTATTTGTGTTTTCAAACTATTTAACTTGACATGTATTCATGGTCAGACTCTGACAGAATCTGAACCAGTCATTCAAAAGTCTGGAGAATCTCACAGACTGATTTGTACAAGCTCTGGATTCTTATTCAGAGACTACCCTATGAACAGGCTGCCTTTATAAACACAGGAATAATAATAATAATAATAATAATAATAATAATAATAAAAAATGAAATCTACACTCTTTTTATTATTGTGCTCCAGAGCCACAGTGACACATGAGGAATAAATGTTGTCCAAGTACATGGACAACTTGCTTTCTGCAGTTTACATCAACATAAATGAATTAACTGCTGTTCAACATCAACAACATTGTGAAGAAACACCATCTGAAATGCATTAATCAGCATTAATTCAGTTCAGACTAAATAGAATTAATTTGGGTATTTTTATTATATATATTTTGTTCCACCATAGTATGTACAATAAATCACACAGATACAGTCAGTACACAGAGATGATTCAAAAACAAATAATATGGTATTAATATATAAGTATAATGTTTATGAATATCTGAATATATAAAAAAAATAATATATAAGAACTGCCTTTCAGCAGTGTCAGTGCTGCATGTATCAACCCTTTAGTATCAAAACACTAAATAACAGTTATTTGCTTGCATTAATAAAGAGAAAAAATGCAAGCATTTTTGATATGCTGCTTAGAGATGGTGGTGACTCTCAAAGTAGAACCAATGACAACCAAATGAGAATCGATAAGTAATATCAATAATGGAATCAGCGTTGATAAATCTTATCATTTCCCTTTCTTGGTCTGACCAATCGATATTTCTCTAATAATCTATCAGTGTCTCTATATGCAAAGTAAGCCTCACCCAGACTGATATAAAAACTTGATTTATTGCTGCTGGTTGCAGCAAAAAACAAGAAGCTGATCACTTTCAGTATCAACATGTTCTCTTTAGCTCTACGTCTACTGGCTGCTGGATCCTGTGAGTCTCACTGAACAGAAACACTGACAGCATGGACACTACACACCGTTACTTCTGTAAGAATTATATTCAACATGTTTTCTTCACAGGTGTGACTGATCAGTTAGTACAACATTCCTATAAAGAGGCACCAGTGCAATCTACAGTCCACCAAAAACCTGTGCAGATACTCTTGGATCAATAGACCATCAATTTCTCATTAAAAACAAAGTAGCATTTATATATGAGATATTTACATATGATAAAGAAAAAAATCCAAAGGTGCTTAGAATAAGCATGTACTTCATAATTAAGAAATCTGGTAAATATGCTTTGCATTTTAATCAATGGGATTGATACAAAGTGATGCACTTGCAGACAGATATGTCAGCAGCATGCACAGACTAATACCAGAGCACTGTGCTGTGTGTTACTGTGCCAGATACACAACGACCGGCATAAATATGCACATACAAATGCATGCTAAAAGGTGAGTAGCTGACTTTGCAGTGTTTGATTTTCTGAATAAACTTTTTGTCAAACATGTTAGAAAATATTTTTATATTTCTACAAGAAATCTAGAAGTTTAAAATACTAAAATTGAACATGAATGAATCATATCATCATATCTTTTTCTTACTACTCAATGCCACAGTGCAATCTGTTTTCTCTTATAATCTGTCAGCATCCATCTGTATGCAAATCAAACTTCCTCACAGGCTGATATAAAGTCTGATATCATGCTGTCAGTCACAGAAGAAGATGAGAAGCTCCCATCAGATCATACTGAGCACCAACATGTTCTCTGTAGCTCTGCTGCTGCTGCTGGCTGCTGGATCCTGTGAGTCTCACTGAACACAAACACTATGATCACAGCACAGTGATTCTTACTTTTACTACATAAAACATGTTTTCTCCACAGGTGTGAAGTGTGAGCAGCTGACACAGCCACCCTCTGTGATTGTGCAGCCAGGTCAGCATCTGACCATCACCTGTCAGGTCTCTTATTCTCTTGGCTACTACACAGCTTGGATCCGACAGCCTGCAGGGAAAGGACTGGAGTGGATTGGGATGAAATACACTGGGGGTTCTCACTATAAAGACTCACTGAAAAATAAGTTCAGCATTGACTTAGCCACGTCAAGCAAGACAGTGACTCTAAATGGACAGAATATGCAGCCTGAAGACACTGCTGTGTATTACTGTGCCAGAGAGTCACAGTAACACAAAACATCAGCAGACCTGAACAAGTTTACCATCTCCAGAGAAAACAGCAGAAAGGAGCTGAATCTGCAGACGGCATCAGAGGATTCTGCTGTTTATTCTTTTCCTCAAGAGTCATAGTAACACCATGAAATCTAAATCATAAACATCATAATGCCAAGATCAAATAGTCTAATTATGAATTCTTGTTTTTGCTTGGCTGTGGGCAAACACCCTGTTGTTCCTTATTCTGTCAGTGGTGTTTGGTTACTTTTTTATATAATTGTTTTTTGTATGGAAAACCCTTTTTGATACGTCCATCATTCACCATGTTGAGGATTAGTGTTACTGGAGTTTAGTTTTTTGTTATGGAGTTTTGGATGCCTCATAAAATGTTTACTGCTGTAGTTCCTGTTTTTAAGCAACAGCTGATGTTGTAGTGAATCCACTTCCATCAACATGAGCCTGGAGACTGCGGAGTCTCCAGGCCAGGACCAGCAGGCTGAAGGACAGCTTCATGCATCAGGCTGTCAGGAAGCTTAACTCCCTCCCGATTCTGCCCCCTCTCCCCTCTCTCCTCCACGGTCTCACTGAACTCTGTCACACACACACACACACACACACACTCTCTGACTCACTCACTGGCCTGCACCAGTTACCAGTCACTTTGTGGAGCATTGGACTGCCATTACCTCATAAGACTTTGTGTTACACTATCTCATACCGTACATTACCAAATCTCCATTTGCACTATTTGCCTATTTGCACTACTCTGCCTGGTTTGCACTCAATGTCATTTACCCTTATATTGTATATTGTATAGCTTTCTTGTTATATGTAAAATTGTATTATATTTATTTAATTTTTTTACTTTAAAATATTTTACTTGCATTTTTAATCACTCTTATATTTAAATGTTCATTTTCTATTTTATCTAGGGATTGAGAGTAACGAAGTTTCTATTCTCTGTATGTCCTGTACATGTGGCAGAATTGACAATAAAGTTGACTTTGACTTTGACTTTGACTTTAACAGTAAAGAGACATAATGTTCCTATTGTTAACCCTTGTATGGTGTTCGGGTCTGTGAGACCCGTGTTCAGTTTTTTTCAAAAGAAAAATTAAACAATTAATTATTTTTTCACGTGTAAATGTGTTGTGTCTTTCCACTCACTCCACTTGATTATAACTGATTTATTTATAACATTTTATATAAAAGAAAAACGAGAAGCACATTAATTCATAAATGTGATCTAACAAAGGTAAAGGGAAAAAATTAACCATGTTTGCTGTTCATATGTCTTGTAATTGGGATGAAGTAAACATCTGTTGAGTAATTTAACATAAAATTGTTTGATAGTGTTAATTTGGAAAGCCAAAACTCTAGCGGGTCCACCACACCCATGAACACTGGCTGAGTAACAAAAATACGAACACCACACAAGGGTTAATTACTGTGTTACTTTATGCAGCACACATTTAAAAATGAATATATATGGAATTTTTTTTACTGATGTATCAGAAATAAATTGGTGTATAGATTTTGAGAGAAAAATGTTCGTCATTAAGTAACAAAAATAATAATCATTTGTAAATAAATATAATATTTGCTTAAATATTTTATTGTAAGTGGTGTGCAGTTGTTTATATGAGATGAAGTGTATTTTTCTTTAAGGAGGAGTTTATGCAAATTCAGATCTTTACACATGTGTTGCCAAATATAACAAAGGGACTGCAAGACTGGTTTTCATGACTGTAGACTGAGCAGAGAGACATGACTATTACAATGAACTGTCCTGGGTTTACCTTTGTTTTTCTTATAGTGTCAGTTTACTGGGCTGGTAAGGACAGCACATTTCTTCTGCAAACATTAAGATATGTTTGATATAAAGAAGCTAATTATGTTTTTGTCTGTAGGTACTGAGGGTCAAACACTGACTGAGTCTGAATCAGTGATTAAAAGGCCTGGAGAATCACACAGACTGACCTGTACATACTCAGGGTTCAGCAGTGATATTCATGCTGCTTGGGTCAGACAGGCTGCTGGAAAAGGACTGGAGTGGATTGCTTTCATCCAGAGTGATAGCAGCTATATCTGGTACTCTCAGTCAGTCAGAGGCCGGTTCACCATCTCCAGAGACAACAGCAGAAAGCAGCTGTATCTGCAGATGAACAGCTTGACAACTGAGGATTCAGCTGTTTATTATTGTGCCAAAGAGCCACAGTATCACAAACCATCAACAGAGCTGAACAAGAACCTCTCAAGGCCTGAACAGTTTTAACATGGAACCACCAGAGGAGGAGCTCTAAGACCATGAATAAATTGTAGATTATTTTTATTCAGTCATACTATATGACTTTTAGTGTCTTTACTGTTCATGACATCGTTGGTTTAAATTATGCCCCATGAATTAAAAGGTGTTGAAAAGAGGTGGAGACAATGCAAAACTGTTATCTTTACTGTCTTCATATATGTTGCAGCACAAAACACAAAGACTTAACATACACTCTGCAGACTGGATAACAACAAAAACAACAACAACATTTAGCATTTTAACTTTTTCCATTTTATTTCTCAGCTCGTAAGGACAAACTAATTAATTTGACCGATAAAACTACGGAAAGAAAATTTTATTGCACTAATGAAATCTTAACACTTTTTAGGTACTGAAGTGACTGAGTCTGAACCAGTGGTTAGAAGGCCTGGAGACTCCCACAGACTGACCTGTACATACTCAGGGTTCAGCAGTGATATTCATGCTGCTTGGGTCAGACAGGCTGCTGGGAAAGGGACTGGAGTGGATCCCTTTTATCTACAGTGGTTTTAGCACCCACAATTCTCAGTCATTCAGAGGAAAAAGCAGAATGCAGGTGTATATGCAGATGAGCAGCTTGAGTAGTGAGGATTCTGCTGTTTATTATTGTGCCAAAGAGTCACAGTGACACAAGAGGAAGAAACTTTGTACAAAACTCACCACATCAAAACAAGTCAGAATTTGCTTTCAGCTTTTTAGAAATGAACTGAAGAGTAATGTCTGACAAATGTCTCACCTGTCAGCTCCTGGACAGCTGATCATTCAGCCTGCAGGCAAAAAAAAAGGAAAAGTAGTGGGAGCTCTTACTATAAAGACTCACTGAAGAAAAAGTTCAGCATTGACTCAGACACTTCAAGCATTCTTGCATTTAAAAACTCAGTGAAACACACAGGGAAGTCCAGCAGGGAAAGGAGGAGGAGGAGAAGGATTGCTGGCCCCAGAATTATATCGTCAATAGAGACTTCACACTTTCCACAATGTCTTCTAATTCTTTTCTGTTGTCCATTTTAATGACAGAGGAGGCTTTAAGTGGTGTTCTTGTTTGAACTGGTCCTGAAGACTAGGGCTGGGCCATATTATACCGTTCACGGTAATACCGGTATAATGTTAGGCAACGATAGGAAAATGAAATATCGCGATAGAATGGGAGTAAAACGCGCATGCGCAGTGCCTTTGTTTTCATACGCACATGGCCGATTGTTGAGTGAAACAGATGAACCAGAATTGGTTTGTAAAAATGGTGCAACTTCAGTGATGTGGAACTGGTTTGGTGTTTGTCCGTCAGATACACGACAAAGCACATTTTTTTGCAGAACATGCAAGCAGCCGTTGTTATTGTTGTATTTGTCGGACTAAGATGCTCTTAAAACTGGGAGTAATCTGGGTCCTAAACTCCGTATCGTTCAGGTCAAACGAACACTGTAGCATCACTGAGAGTTTAAAAACTGTCTAAATTCTTTCATCTTTAATAAAACGATCAGCATTGCTGCTTTACCAGGTGTAACTATGAAGTTTAACTTCCAGGCATCCATGAAAACAAAATTTATTACATTTAACGGAGTTAGAAGTTAGCAGGAAACTAGCGGAAGTTAGCTCACTAGTTTCGCTAGTTGCCTAAGCATGATATTGCATGTTCTGACCAGAGGTGTGGACTCGAGTCACATGACTTGGACTCGAGTCAGACTCGAGTCATTAATTTTATGACTTTAGACTTGACTTGAAAAAATGTTCTAAGACTTGTGACTTGACTTGGACTTTTACACCAATGACTTGGGACTTGAATTGGACTTGAACCGGTTTACTTGAAAAGACTTGATATTTTACCCCAAATATAAAATTTAACTTGCATATTATATAGAGATTGAAAATGTGACGTCATTCACGGGTAGAACCGCAAAGGATTCTGGGAACTCGTGGCAAGCGGTACTAGCGCACGCAGGCTTTCAATTAAAATCAGTTACACAGCGATAAAAAGAAACACAAAAATGTCAAGAAGCCGTTGTATTATTAACTGCAATAGCCGGTCGCATGACAGCCACGGGAAGCCGACGGGTAAAGAGATCGGTTGTTATCGGATTACGTCGTTGAAGAGAAATTGTTCGAGCCATGCTTCCGAAGTAACAAAGACGCGACTGGATTGCAGCCATTCAAAGATCAAATATAATGTCCCAGAACACTCCAGCTCACAGGTTAGTCTGCTCCAAGCATTTACACGAAGGTCAGTCTTCTGTTGTAGTTATTACGTATTTTATCATAACATAATTGTTGATATAGGTTACAAGCAAGTCTGGCGCTGAACAGAAATGGTCGCGCTATGCTCCTTTGTTTATTGTGCATAAATAGTGAATTGTCCTGACACAATATTGCGTTTCGCTTCTGTTATTATGATACATTGACAAAAACATATACTTTTATTCACAGGATAAAACAGGTTTTTTGTATCACTAATTGCCCAGTACGATTACAGCATACAGTGTTATTGTCACTGCTACATTTCTGTGATGGGTACCAGAAATTATTTCCACTGCTAATTAATTACCGTTGAGCTCAAAGGTCCTATTAATAAACGGTTAACGAATGTGTATTTATGACGACAATTTGTGAGACTGGTAAACTTATGATACGTACGATGGTCTTTCGTTCTACACGGTGCGTTTCAAGGTCCTGCACCCATCCGTCGGTAAACTGTACCTGGGCTTGTTGCAGTGACCTGAAGTTACTAAACTTCACGAGTGTATGCACTCACTCCAAGAACCGTATGATTATAAATATGCATATAAATATGCTACAACGAGATAGCTGACTTCATCTAACTAGCAAATGTTGTCCAGGCTACGTTGGTGATGCAGTTTTTTTTTCATATGTATGATATTTTTGTCATGCGATTTTAAAGCCGGTCCTACAACCGCATCCAAAAATAACATGCAGCTTATCTCAGAACTGTCGGTGAAAATTATTCTTGGAGCTAGGTTTAATTGAGCTGCATTTTAAAGAGGTGCAATTTCACAATTTGTGTATATTTTCTAAGTTCACTATTTTGTCATGTGTTGAGAAAAACACAGATTTAAAAATTACATGGTCTAATATTTACATTTAGCATAACTGCAACATTATTTTTTCGTTTTTTTTTTTTTAAAGACTCGAAAGGACTTGAAATTCAAAGTTTCAGACTTGTGACTTGACTCGGACTTTTACACCAGTGACTTGAGACTCGACTCTGACTTGCCTGACATTACTTGAGACTTGACTTGAGACTTGAGGATAAAGACTTGAGACTTACTTGAGACTTGCAAAACAATGACTTGGTCCCACCTCTGGTTCTGACTGAGAGATTTCTGAAAAAATTCAAACGTACAGCTCTGCTATCACTTCCAACATAAATGAAGACAGGAAACTACACAGCAGTGACGTTTGTAGGGTTACTGAAGTTGGGCTAGCTGGTTTATAATGATGTGCTATGTGATCGCTAGCGACACAGCTATGTTAGCATAACATAAACAGTGAAGCTGGAGGACGAACACTAACACTTTTACACTTATAAAAGTTAACGTGAAGGTTCTT
Source organism: Copadichromis virginalis (assembly GCF_057382275.1). NCBI lineage: Eukaryota > Metazoa > Chordata > Actinopteri > Cichliformes > Cichlidae > Copadichromis > Copadichromis virginalis. The sequence goes on from NC_140621.1 coordinate 17,131,179, forward strand.
CATGGTTAGAGACAAATGCAATCGCATGGCAGGATACTGTAAACGGACCAAACTTCAGTCAGGAGAACAACTGAGATAATCCATCCACAATACAAGGTTAGTCATTAATATACTGCAACAACATGGGAATAGAGCAGCTGCCAGAGAATTCAACATTAATGAATCAATGGTACAGAAGTGGAGGAAGCAAGAAGAATGAGTTCAATAAAGTTTGATTTATCTGACTGCTTTGTTTCGCTTAATGTGCCTTATAATCCCGTGCACCTTATGGTCCGAAAAATACATACTGCACACTCTTTTTAACTTCAGTGGATATTATACATGGTTATGCTCAGGATATTTCAGCCCATTTCTACTGGAAATGCCTTTTGGTTAAACTTTCAGCAAGGAATTTGCATTTGCACTGTTACATTTTTATAAAGCTTTAATGTACATAAAAACCAGCTTCTTGTTTAAGTGAAAATAAATGGAAGGTTGTCTTTTTGCGCTAGTAATGTTGTGGAGTTGTATTTTGTCTCGCATCAATTATATCGTCAGTTATATCGTTATCGCAAATTTTCAAATATATATCGTGATAAATATTTCTGGCCATATCGCCCTGCTCTACTGAAGACCCTGGGACTCTGTGGCACAAAATCAAAGGAAGATTTGATCCTCTTTCTGTATGGCATTTTATACCATACAGAAATAAAATAATAAACTAACTATCATGTGGGAATATTGTGAGTATCCAATGAAAATATAACATTTATTTCATGAAGAAGTCAAATACCTATAAAAGTGCTACAATTCCAATTTGAACCAAACTGAAAAATATGAAAATTAAAACTAATTCATGACTACACTCATAACTGCCATAGTTCTTTGTTAGACAACACAATCAGAGATTGTAACATAATGCACAATTACAAATGCAGTTACCCAGTTATACACACAACTGGACTGGCCATCGGGCATACATTTGCCCAGTGGGCCGATGGTGATTTTTGGCTTTTATGGGCCGATGTTTTGTTTTCTTGTAACGCACTAAACAACAGCAGCACGTTAGAATATTACTTTCAAATATTATTATTATAGTATTTTGACTCTGTGGAACAGTGATACAGTTTGCTGAGAAGGAGTCAGTGCAAAATTAATTTCAATATAAATATCTATGGTCCAGAGACAACAACAGAAAGCAAGTGTATCTGCAGGTGACAACAGGAGGATTCTGTTGTTTGTTATTTTGCCTGAGAGCCACAGTGAACCAAGGTGAAGAAACACACAGCATTTAAAATTAGCAATTTACATTCACTGTCACGGGTTGCCGGGGCAAGCCGTGTGAGAATTATTTAGGACCCAAAATGCAGCAGCTCTGATGCAAGTGAGTTTATTGAACAAAAGTAGATACAAACAGAAATGGCGAGGGTGAACATGAAACTAAGAAAACCTAAACTGGGAAAAACTAACAGAAACTAACCAGAAACAGATACGCGGGGAGGTACGAGGAAATACACGGAAGATGGACGGAGAGAAGCAGACGAACCAGCCACGAGGACGAGGGAACACACACTATAAATACACACACCAGTAATCAGGGGATCTGAAACAGGAGGGAAACACACCTGGGAGACACAACAACTGACGAGGCAGGGGAAACGTAAACAGAACACACTGACATCAGACCTTCAAAGTAAAACAAGAAACACATACACGTAATGACACAGACTCAGAGACGCGGACACTAAAGGGGATATACAAGCAGGGATGACACCAAACAGAGGGAACACAACTAAACCCTGGGAAACCCAAAACAACAGTCATAATACAAAAAACTATCAAAAGTAAAAGTACACAACCAAAAACACTGTGACCGACCCAGGACCATGACATTCACAAAATGACTTCCAACTCATAATAAACAAGCAATAGAACTGCATTATCTCTAATAAGTTCATTCGTTCATTAATTTTGGTTATAATGAATAGAATCCATTTTGGTTTACCTTGTTCATACTTTCACAGTAATGTGTATGATAAACATAAAACACTCAACAGCTCATGTAGCCTAAAAAACATAAATTAATGATTGATTCTTGTTGAAATAAATCAGTTTTTAAAGTTACAGTTCAGTTTCTCACCCCTACAAACTCTCTGTTAGCAAAGCAGCAACGCATCTTTCTGTTATAACCTGACAGTTTCCATGTGTTTGCAAAGTGAACTTCCTCTCAGTTTGACTTGAAGACTTGAAATCAGTCCGTCAGTTTCATCAGATGAGAAGCTCCCGTCAGATCACCTTCAGCACCAACATGTTCTGCTGCTCGCTGCTGGATCCTGTGAGTCTCAATGAACAGAAACACTGACAGCATGGACACCAATGCTGTCCACAATGATGAATTGGCTAAGAAGTACAGAATAGATAGATGGATGGATGGAGTTTTAATTCCAGTTGTAATGATTTAAATAGTTAATTTAATTGTCTACAAAATAGATTGAAATAATTCATGAGTTATCAATCGTCAGCATGAAATCTTTTATTCTAATTTCTTTGACATTCCATTAAATCCATTTTTATTCATACATTATTACTTTAAAGCAAATATAATCTAATCATACTTTATATTATAAGGTAAAGTCCTAACAATATTACAAAGAAAAACCATGACACTGGAGAAAAAAAAGAAAAAGGACCTCTTGGAAAGCCTGATTCAAGAGGTGCCATTATCTGTAATAACTGGAAAGGATGAAAAAGAGAAACCAAGAGGTGATGAACATTATAAAAAGAGCACTGCAGATTGGGAAAGTCAAATCTGAAGCATAGAGCCCTGGAGCCAGAGCAACCCACTGAAAGGTAGGGCCAAAGAGGAGAGTGGCCAAACTAGAAGAAAAAGGAGAAATAAATTTAATTAAAAAATATTACAATACAATAAAATATTGATCATGAAAAAACCCTTTTGTTGCAAGAGCCATCATATGTCTTGTGAATAAAAATAAAATAAATTATTTTCTGTGCACTTCATGTTGTAAAATAAATACCAAATAATGTTTTCAAGAGAAATCTAAGTTGACTGAAAGTACAGTAGGGAGAGAGTCAAACTTCCTTTAGTTGAATGAAACCTCCAGGACACCCAGGCTCATGGAGGGCATCAATCTGTTGTGATCATGTGGGGTGAGTAAAAAGTCAAGACAGAAATGAAAATGTTAAAGAGACAATAATTAATACAACCATAAATAGTCAGTAGGTTGGTAGGATGAGATTCAGATGAGATCAGAAACATGCATCTCTGGGCAAGAGTGAGTACGATGTCTTTTAATGCTAAAAAACTATTCCCATCAACAAGTGAGTCCATGTTTGGAAGAAAAACTAATGCAGAAGTAAAAGAGTGAATTAAATGCAATGTTTTTTATTTTGAAATGCATTTGAATTTTAAGTGACCCAGATAGTTGAGCCCCTCCCTATTGAAATTCACATGGTACACTCAGGTTCTTTTAATGACTGGCTCTCAAAGCTTCACACCTTCTCTTTCAAGATGTTGCTCAGTTTGTCTGCTCTGCTGGCAGTGCTCTGTCTGCCTTGTAAGTCACTAGAATTTATAATACAGAATGTGGAAATTGATCTTTTTTTATTTATAATTTTCATGTTTTTTGGCAGGTCTGAATGGTCAGGCTATGGAGTCCATTCCCTCTATTCCAGTGTTGAAAAATCCTCAGGAAGCCCTCAGTCTTTCCTGTAGAGCAGGGGTAGGCAACCTTTCTGATGGCGAGTGCCATTTAAAATTTCCTCAGAAGTCAGTGTGCCATATGATTGCATTAGCAATAAATTTAATAACGCTCTATATTAACAGTTACACACTATATAGAACCACTTTATAGAATTATATTTGTTCGCAGATGTTGGCAGCTATCAGCGAATAGTTATCAGCTATTTTGAAATAAAAAAAGACACTTTTTATCCATAACAAGAAACACAAATGAACTATACAACAGAAAATACAAATGCTATTTATGGTCTCCTCACAAGAATGATAAGAAAAATAAACTAAGCCAATATGGCATGTCTGTTAATACAGAGACACACATGTTAATATGATCTCTGGTCTCCCACTGAGAGACACGGGTCTCCGAGTGTCCAGCATTCAGACGGCTACCTGAGGACTCATGTGAGAGAAAATCTGCTCACACAGATATGTAGAGCCAAATACTGTCAATAAGGCCTCTGCAATGTTCTGAAGACAGTTAAACTTGTCAGGTAGTGATGTCCAGTAGGTGAAAATGCAGCTCCATGAACACGCAAAGCTGTGGATTCCAGCTGCTTCGATGTTGCATTAACTGGCATTAACTCAGCCACTCAATGTGAGACAAATCCAGCTGCTCATTAAAGTTTTCTGGTTTGATCAGAAAATAAAACATTGGTCCATACGCCTGAAAGTTCCAAAAATGCATTGTGTCTTGAGTCTACGGATGTATCCTTGTATTTCTGTGGTGCTGATGCTGTGCTGAGCAGAAAGCTCCTGAAGCTTTTGAAGTGTCGGAATGTGGAAAGCTAACGACGTCCCTCTTACCAGTAGGCTAAGTTACTTTTAGCCAATTACAAGTTGAATCTGGTACTTGGGTTTGTTAGCTAGATACTGTCATTAAGAAGCGGCACAACTAATGTGTCTATGGGAGCTGATTTGCGATGTGCACCGCTGGCGCGGCCATTTATTTTTTGATGCACCTTCTCAGATTAATTCACTGCGTGTCGTGTCCAGGGCTGGACTGGGAAAAAAAACCCAGCCCGGGCATTTTGACTAAAGACCGGCCCACCAGGTATTAAAGCCATAAAGCCTTTGAATGAAAACAAACGCTGTTGTGACAGTGATGTACACTGTCTTGTTGGTATATGTATGATTTCTATACATTTTACATCAGATAAAAACTTTGGTTGTAAGCTTCAGATAATTATTTAATAACAGCCAGACATTTTAAATGAAAATAAGAAATTACTTCTTTGTGCCCCCCTCTCCCTGTTAATGCCCTACCTGCCCCCCTGGCAAAACTTTGCTAGATCCACCCCTGCACAGTTACCAGCTGTCAGCTACTTAGAAAAGGATCCTGGTGTTATTTGTCTCTCAGAAACAGTTCATAACTTCCCTTCAACTCATTCATGTCACCTAAAGGGTAAACCTGTTTCTCCATCACCTGTTCAGCTCTGATGATTCAGTAAGGACATCTCCTGGTTTCATCTTCATGTTTCCCGCTCTCCAGATATGGTAAATGGTAAATGGCCTGTATTTATATAGCGCTTTACTAGTCCCTAAGGACCCCAAAGCGCTTTACATATCCAGTCATCCACCCATTCACACACTGGTGATGGCAAGCTACATTGTAGCCACAGCCACCCTGGGGCGCACTGACAGAGGCGAGGCTGCCGGACACTGGCGCCACCGGGCCCTCTGACCACCACCAGTAGGTAACGGGTGAAGTGTCTTGCCCAAGGACACAACGACTGAGACTGTCCAAGCCGGGGCTCGAACCGGCAACCTTCCGATTACAAGGCAAACTTCCAACTCTTGAGCCACGATCGCCTCGATATACAAACCGATATACAAACCGATATCATGACCAGCAGCTTTTTTGCAGCTGTGGCTCCAGCAAACATCAGCTGATACTAGAAATTAATATTAAATAAATTCTAACAACAGCTGATCAAGCTTAAACGTGCTGCTGTTGTTTAGCGCGACATCCGGCGGTTTCCTCTTTCTGGCGCAAAGTGGGCGATAAACAAATAAGAGAGAAAAGCCGATCAGCTGATCATTGATCAGTCTCATGATTAAAGTAGCAACAGGAGAGGGAGGGTAGAGAATGAGAGAAGAAGAGGCAGCTGTGCAGCAAAGACAAAGAATAACTCCACCTTTGTGTCTTTTTCATTCTAGCTGAAGTCCGGGACAAACTGCGTCCCCTCTCAGCTCAACACGAAACGTGTAATAATTTCTCTGAATGCGGGAGGATTCCGTCTTTTTATGGGACGGTTGGCAACTCTACTAACCTACCTTATGAATTAAATAAAGTTCAACATCAGTAACATCAAGCACTCACCCAGCTGTATAGAAACTAGCTAGCTAGTACGCAGTACGAGTTATTGTAACTGACTGTAAAAAGTCAGCACAACGAAAATAAACTCCACCTAAACTTGGTTTATATCTGACCCAGATAGACTGCAGGTCATAACTTCTTACCTGAAGTTCAGTTCACCTGACACTCAGCGGCCGCCTCCCCTTTCTCTCATCCACCTGCTGGCCTCCTCCACTTGTTAATTTTACTGAATCTGTGGATGCTCCGCGATGCCACCACCAAACAACTGAGTTATTTTTACACACCGGCCAGCATCTGGCCAATCCGACACCTTTCATTGTTTATACCATGACAAAAAAAAAAAAAAAATCATCGGGCCACCGAGCAAATGCCCGGTATGCCCGATGGCCAGTCCAGCTATGGCCGTGCCATCAGTTAACCCTTCGCATGCCAACTGTGGCACGTGTGCCTAGGGTTGCCGACCCCTGCTGTAGAGGAACTGGTTTCAATTTTGGTGGCTATGGAATGCACTGGATCAGACAACCTGCAGGAAAAGCTTTAGAATGGCTTGGAGTTATTTGGTCTGATGCAAGTAAAACAGTGTATGCAAGCAGTGTGGAAGGACGTATAGAAATCACCAGAGACAACAGCAACAGCATGGTGTATCTGAGACTGTCCAGCCTAAAGCCAGAGGACTCTGCTGTGTATTACTGTGCCAAACACACACAGTGGTGTAAGTAATGAGAGAGGCTTTACAAAAACCTTCAGCTATACAGTTTCACAGGAACCTACAGGGGGCAGTAGATGATCAAAAATATGATGATCAGCTCACTGACACAAAAACACTTGTGATACTACAACATGTAAAAGCATATTTTGAAAAAACAGTTTAAAAGTATTTTCTGATAATAATAAAATAATATGAAAAAATGTATGTAAACTTTTATGGATAATTTCAGAAGAATACATAATCAAGATATGTAGTCAAGATTTTAGATTTAAATAAAAAAACAAAACAAATGTCCAGTAGTTTTTACATGAGCACACTGATGTTTGTTAAATAAGATATAATGAAATAATATATATTTGTATATTAATTATTATATACTGGCAAATACAGTAAACACAAACACATTTCATCATTATTTAGACTATACTTTTTCAGTTATCTAAAGAGTGGTTCACCATCTGTAGAGATAATAGAAAGGTGGAGGTCAACCTGTCACAAAAGTATCATTTTGTTTTTTCAGTGGCTGATGTCATGAGGTCAAGGAAGGAACGACAACTGGGATGCTCAGAAAACCCAACTGCACTAATTTGTACTGATGAATGTTGTCGGATCTACTGTGGTTGTGAGTTAAACTTCTAGGAAAAAAATATTATTGTAAATAAACGAAAACATTTTTTAAAATTTTACTTTGGGGTAAAATCAGGAAAAACTAAAATAATGATCTTCGTATTACTAATGAGTGATCAAACCCTGCTGAATAAAACATGAATGAACATACATATTACTTATATATCTGATTGTTTGGTTAGCTTGAACATTTCTTTTGATAAACTGATTGATGATGAGGAGAAGCTGATGCAAACTCAGGCTGTTTCCATCTTTGAATATGTGCTGCAGAACATAAAAACGGGCACGACAAGATTGAGCTGCACCACTGAAGACTGGCAGAAAAATAGCTTTGATGATAAATTCTCATGAGTTTATGGTTGTTTTTCTTTTCTTGTTAATTTACAAGCCAAATAAGAACAGATTTTTCTTTCAAAAATAAAAGATAAATGTTTTAATTACAGAAGATTGTTTCTGTTTTTTCAATTGACTGGTAAGGACATACACTTTGTTAAACATAGGGAAAAAAACAAAGTACAAAATTCTGAGGAGAAATGCTTGGATTAATGAGCCTTTAGCATCTCTGTACAGGTTCTGAGGGTCAAACGCTGACTGAGTCTGAACCAGTGGTTAGAAGGCCTGGAGACTCCCACAGACTGACCTGTACATACTCAGGGTTCAGTGGTGATGATCATTATGTTTGGCTCAGACAGGCTGCTGGAGAAGGACTGGGATGGATCACTTATATCAGTGGTGGCTGCAGCTATATCCACTACTCTCAGTCATTCAGAGGCAGATTTACCATCTCCAGAGACAACAACAGACAGCAGGTGCATCTGCAGATGAACAGCTTGACAACTGAGGATTCTGATATTATTACATTTCTGTAGATTTACAGTATATTTTCTGTACTACTTACAGACATTTCCTTCACCTAAAATGGAAAATTCAGTTAATTCACCGTATATTTTCCGTGTATTTAACAGATATTTTCCGCTACGGATTCTGTTTATATTACCAGGCAATTCTTTTCACTCTAACTAATTCCTTTTACTCTCTTCAAGTCAAAAACTGTACAAAAATATAATTACAGCATCCATCTTGTCATAAAATGACTAAACAGGCTAATACATGAACAAAATAACTTACAATCTTTAAAATTTGAGCATTTTTATTTTCCTTGAAATGTGTTTGTACTCTTATAAATGTGTTCATATACATTCAAGTAGCTTCAAAGTGTTTTCTTCAAACAGGATGCCTGACAAACAGAATATTTAACAATATTTGCACATTTATCAATATTTGTACCTTTAGGTTAGAATGACGGCTGTGGCTGTTTTGCCTCAGGCGAGCAGTTAAGTTGTGGTTTACATCCATGTATGTCCAGTCATGACACAGTATACATATGTAGTCAGTCATAGCCAAAAACTCACCTTTGATTATCGACTTCACTTCGTTAATAATTCAAACATTTGTCCTAGATTAACACTGTGGGGTCTTTACCTTACAACATAACGTGCATTGCGACATGAATTATTTGTTAAGTGGTGCTATATGAATAAAACTGAACAGATTTACAGAAGGTCTTCCTAAAATTTATTAGAAGTTTATTAGAACAAAACAGATGGATGAACATGTCCCTCTCAGCACAGGGCTGACAGGGCTGACAGGGCTCTCCCCCCCACCCCCCCCCACCCCCCCACCCCCCCCATCTAGGTTTTCACCGACACTTAGTGAACACTGACAGATGTGTGGTGTAAAATAAGGAGGGGATGTTTTTCTCATTATCATTTAATATTTTAATATGGCATTATTAGTTCATTAGAAGTATATAACCAGCTTTGCATTAAGCATAAATTGAAGTTTTTGACCTTACATTATTCTTTGCATTACAGTGATGGTGATAACTTTAGTTTGATCTTTTCTTACAGGTACCAGAATAATAACATGATTTTCCATTGCAGATGTAACCATGATCATTCCATACACATTGCAGTTTGTTGCTTATTCTAGAGTTGTGCTCAAGGTAATTAAAGGTTAAAAGCTACAGCCAGCGCGAGTCTGGCTGATCTATGGAGGGCAAAGGCTTTGAGCTTGGAAGGCCGCACGCGCTTACACAGCACTTATAAGATGTTATTCTTGGTGATTTTGTGCTTAGTCATGTTTTAATATGTTTTAAGTAGAAGTAGCTGATCCAGCAATATTCATTTAATATTATATACTTGATTTAGAGCAATACACACTGATGGTCTTAACCAATGAAAGAGTCCTTGTAGCTGCCATGTTGTGTCTTAGCAGGGTACAGACGGTTCCAGGAGACGGGGGCAGTCAGCGTCTGCCCTCGGGAAGGAGACAATGTTATTCTTTGTGTTAAATAAAATTGTCAACATTGATAGTATTACACCTGTCACTACGCATGAGGGGGCGTTCTAATACCCTGATTTCATAAAACTATGATGATGTGTTTTTTGAGATGAGATCTGAGACTGTCTGCATACAGTGTCCATCTCCCACGTGTGTGATCATTAAATCATCGTTTGACTCAACCCGACTGGACCAGTGTTGTTATTGTGGGTTTTTCCTCTGGTGTCCATCCCCAATATTTTGAACCTTAACAGTGGCATATAATGAATGTGAAAAGAAAACAAAAGAGCAAAATAAATTTTGCAGTGTTAAAAGTAACTGTTTTGTTAGGATCAGTACAAGGAACGACTATCAATAAAATAAGCTGTATAACATTCATTGAACACTAAATATAATTTTGTTCTTCTCTACTCTCTCATCCTGTTGTACAAACTGACAGAATCATCCTTTGTTTATTTTTTTAATTTATTGACTCACATCAAGTGGAGAGGCCAAAATAATCGGAATAACACTGTTTAATTTGATTCAGTTCAATTTAATTAAATTCAATTGTAGGTAAAGACCCAACAACAATAAAGAGAAAACAAAAAAACCCGTAAACCCAACAATCAGATGACCCCCTATGAGCAAGCCCCTTTGGCGACAGTGGGAAGGAAAAAACTCCTTTTTAACAGGAAGAAACCTCTGGCAGAACCAGGCTCTGGAAGGGGCGGCCATCTGGTGTGACAGGCTGGGTGAGAGAGGAGGAAGACTGGATGAAGTCATGCTGTGGAAGAGAACCAGAGATTAAAGTTAGAATTAAATGCAACAGTAATCTTTAAAAAATGCAAATAATCTAAAAATCAGAGAGCATGTCAATCCCAAATCCAGTCTGGGGACTGGCTCACAAAAGAGAAGTCTTGAAGCTGATGGCTCTGCTGTCATGGTCCGGGTGAGCGGCTGCTGCTTTTTCTCTGCCTGTTGTGTTTCTCCTGGATCGACCCAAGGGCAGAGCTCTGGCCTCTTCCACTCAACTGTCTCTCATCTGCAGTAATCAACCAGGCTGCAGTCTATCTTTCTTTCGCAAGTCCATTAGCTAACATGCTGGTACCAGGCCTCATACTCCTTGTGAATTTTTGATTGTGAACTTAGGTTGTTGCCTTCTGTCTATAGCTGTTACCAAGCCACCATTCAACCTATCAGCAGTTTGCAGACTGACGCTGGATTTTCCACCACTGTTTCACCTGTCTCACTGCCTCTCTACAAGAATTCAGATGTGTCCTCCTGCATAATGGACAGGAACTGATATTGTAGCACCTTTAATCACTACTGACACTTACTGACACCATCACTTTATCAATGCTGGTCATCATGCCCTTTTGATGCTAAAGTATTTATACCTATATTTATACCTACACTCTATATCCATACTCCATACTGGTACTCAGATTGTTGCGCTCTATTTATTGTATTATTTTAGTACTTATTCTGTTTTGTTCTTAAAAAAGCAAAAAAACAAAAACTATTTATTTATTACTTTTTAAATTCTGTTTCTTTTCACTCCGGGATCGTGTGTACGTAATTTCGTTCCACCTAATGTAAACATGTGATTCGAATGACAATAAAACTCCTTGAATCCTTGAATGTAGGACCCAAGTGCAAGACTCAAGAAGACTACATTAAACTCAGAACTCAGCTTTATTTGCTGCACAGCAAAAGGAACAGAAAACTAACTAGACTGGGAATCATAACAAGGCTTAACAGGCAGACAGAACACACAGCCGGGTATGATGGTATGACGCGACACCAAGCAGGAGACAGAGAACTAAAATACACAGCGGAGCAATCAGAAATGGGAGACAGAAGGGAAACATAACTGGGACTACTTAGGCAGGACAAGATGAGTTAAGTGAAACTATACACACTGCCTAAGCACACGAGACTATCAAAGTAAGACAGGAAATACAAAGCGTACAAAAAGACACAGACCCCGAGACATGAACTTAGCACCACGACATAACTGACATGGTAACAGAGGGCACAAGCGACAGGGTGGACTAGAAAAGAGGACAGGCACAGAGAGACAGACTAGACACTGAACAGGGGGAGCATGGGAACCAAAACCTTAGAACTAGAAAATCTTAACAAGAATTAAACTGAAACATAAGACAATATTAATCAAAACAAAACCACTGAGTCATCACACTCAGTACCAGACAGGAATTATCCATAGAAGCAAGACTACATTTAGTGCCTGAGTAGTGCACATATATGAATGAGGAGAGCAGTTCTGATCGGGCTGTGGTGTGAAGGGGTCGTCAAAAAGTGACCACGTCTCTTTTCAGTCTTCAAAGAATTTAACTTTGGAGGCCGAAAAATGGATGGAGCAGAATCAACAGCAGGGCTGGTAAGATTTAGTTGACGACCGTGGTCTGCACATGGAGAGGAGAGTTGCTGAGACTGTTTGTAAGTGACAGGGTCAAATTCTTCCAGGAGTGACAGCAAGATCCTATATGGTCTGGAGCTGAATGGGTGCTGAAGACGAGGCCAAGGACGAGGATGTGGATGGAGAAGTAGGGCTGGTGTGATTCAGTTGTAGATCGTGATATGCATGTTGAGAGGAGGGCTGCTGAGCCTGGGTAGGTGCACAGAGTGATTGCTGGTGAGGCAGGCTGAAAACATTTGGCTGTGGCTGATGATGTTACTGCTTTACAAATGAAGAAGAAGAACATGGCTCTGTCTCAGGTTCTCTTCCTCTTTTTGCCCTAAAAAAAAAAAAAAGCATAAATATAAACACACTAGAATTTCCATGAGGTGATACAAACTCTCTGCAGTGACCGTTTCATCCTTTAATGCAGCGATTGGCACATGTATGAACTGCATGTTGGCACTTTGGACATACATAGTTTTCTTTAGTGGACCACTCTGAGTTTTCATTGGCGTGACGCTTCTTTCTGTTGTTTTGTTTCGGCCTTATCAAAATATTTGCTCTGTTCGTCCTTTGAGAGCGACTTCCACTGTGGACTGCAGTTCACAAGAACACACTGTTAGCACATATAAATACTAGAGATGGACCGATCCGATATTACGTATCGGTATCGGTCCGATACTGACCTAAATTACTGGATCGGATATCGGAGAAAAATAAAAAATGTAATCCGATCCATTAAATATCACGAAAGCACCTCACAAAACTTGCAACATGCCGTAACTCACCTCAGAACGTTAGCACGTCGGAGCAGTATGCATCACGTGATAGAGCGGCTGTGGCATGCGGGACCTGTCGGTGGTCTGGATAGCATGTGGAGCTTCGCTAGCAACCCGGCATTTCATCTCCGACAAAGTTATCCCGAGAGAAGTAAAGCAAGTGTGTAAGTCCATCTCTGAATGTTTGTAAAGCATTCCTGCGTTAAGCTTAACAAGCGACTGCCTCTTCTTGCTGCTACTTCAATCATGAAACTGCTTAATGATCAGCTGATCGGCTTTTCTGTCGCGAGTCCGTGTCTCTAGTTTGCTTTTGGCCCACTTTGCACCAGAAAGAGGAAACCAGCGGCTGAACAACAGCAGCACGTTTAAGCTTGATCAGCTGTTGTTAGAATTTATTTAATATTACTTTCTACTCGAGGATCTTTTTCTATGTAGCTGACGCTGGTAACTGTGCAGGGGCGGATCTAGCAAAGTTTAGCCAGGGGGGCCGATAGGGCATTAACAGGGAAAAGGGGGCACAAAGACATACTTTTCTTTCTTATTCTCATTTAAAATGTCTAGCTTTTAATAAATAATTATCTGACACCCAAAGTTTTAATTTGATGTAAAATGAATAGAAGTCAGTTACTGTATATAGTAACTATTAAGTCTAATATATATACCCTAGTAAGCTATAGTACTTTTTCCTTTGGGAAGGTACCATCTGTGCAGTCTGCAATTTTGTTGAAGAAAGATGTTGAATCTATTTAATATTTCTTGAAAAATAATTGATTTCTGTGCATTTTTTTTCACACTGCATCAAATTAAGGTTGATTACGTCGATTAAGCATCATGAGGTGGAGCGTGAGGGGTGGTTCCATATTTTTTATTTATTTATTTTTGTTGCTGGGAGTTGGAACCCTATTAGTTAGGTTGCTTAATATTTATGCTAAGTACTCTTTAAAATACCAGAATAGGGAGGATGGTGTAGGTTTAAGTTTATTAGATTGATCAGTATTGCTGAACTATGAAATTTTTTTTTTTGCATACAGGTATAACAGAATAGCTTTAGTGTAGTTGTTGTTTTAAACTTGAGTATGAACTTATACAAAATGCAGCAAGATATTTAAAAAACAGTTTTGTTGATTAAAAATCACTATATCGGATTCATATCGGTATCGGCAGATATCCAAATTTATGATATCGGTATCGGTATCGGACATAAAAAAGTGGTATCGTGCCATCTCTAATAAATACTAGGGGTGGGACTTGATTTAAAAAAAATGAATCTAATTAATTAGAAGCTTAGAATCACATTTAATCGCACAAGAGAATTTGCCCCAAAGCGCAAATGTTTATTTAATTTAAAAGGGATTTAGTGGATGACAGAATCAAATAATAGAGATGGACATGAATATTATAAACTCCAGCTCTTTTAATTTCTGGGAAAAAAGGCAAAACAAACATAATATCCCTGGCCAAAATTGGGCAGACATAAAAATAAAGTGCTATTTTAAGTACTTTAAGTACATTTTCAAAAATGGTATTGTCTTTAAATAATAATAATAATAATAATAAAAATTTCAACATAAAGAGCAGTTTTTCTTAGGGAATAGGGAAAATAGGGAAGAAACATAAAAGGTTATTTGACCGGCTTGACCTTTAAACTCTGAGTAACCTTCGGCAACATTATTTTGTACATTAGGCTAAAACAGTGGGATCATCGAACATTTTAGTGCAACAAATAACAAACCCATTGGACTTATTTGGAGTTTACACAAAACTAGGCTTAACATCATTTTAAGGACATTAATATTGACAGCACTAATTTTAATATTTGAAAAATATTATTTCCTTTAAAACTAAAAAGCAAAGAACAAATGCATTCTGTACATTTTTAAGTTTTCAAGCTTTTCACTTTGTGTAACAGTGGTATTTTTTCCTGAATGGGAGACGTTATTGCACTCTAAAATTATTATTATTATTATTATGCCTCACAAAAATTCAATCTGTACCCATGGCTGACTCTTTAATCTATATTTCTTTTTATTTTGTCAGTGTTTATCTGTATGCAAAGTAAACTTCCTCCCAGGCTAATATAAAGACCTGATATACTGCAGGAGGTTTCCGAAGAAGAGAAGATATTAGCTTCAGTATCAACATGTTCTCTGTAGCTCTGCTGCTGCTGGATCTTGTGAGTCTCACTGAACAGAAACACCGACAGCTATTATTATTATTTTTTAATTGAACTACATTCAACATGTTTTCTCTGCAGGTGTGAAGTGTGAACAGCTGACAAAGCCACCCTCTGTGATTGTGCAGCCAGGTCAGCGTCTGACCATCACCTGTCAGGTCTCTTATTCTCTAAGTGGCTACTACACAGCTTGGATCAGACAGCCTGCAGGGAAAGGACTGGAGTGGATTGGGATGAAATACACTGGGGACTCTCACTATAAAGATTCACTAAAGAGCAAGTTCAGCATTGATTTAGAGACGTCAAGCAAGACAGTGACTCTAAAGGACAGAATATGCAGCCTGAAGACACTGCTGTGTATTACTGAGCCAAAAAGTCAAACTTAACACAAAGCATCAGCAGAGCTGAACAAAAATCTCTCAGTGCATGAACACATTTGTAATATGAAGCCACCAGAGGAGGAGACCAATAATGATTTAAGGGTGTATGAAATGGCTTTAAGGAGTCGCTATGCTTGATAGAGAGCGTGGTAGACAGAAATATTAGAAAACAGCAGAAAGCAGCTGAATCTGCAGACAACATCAGAGGATTCTGATGTTTATTGTTGTCCTCAAGAGTCACAGTGACACTGTGATACTAAATCAAGAGAAGGGTTTGCTTTGTCTTCAGTATATATTCTTGTTTTTGCTTGTCTTTTGGCAAACACCCATCGTTCGATATTCAGTATGTGGTGTTTTTTTAAAAAAAAATTTTTAAACGATAAACCATTTTTGATATGTCCATCATTCACCATGCAGAGGATTAGTTTTATTGGAGTTTAGTTTTGTTTTATGGAGTTTTGGATGCCTCATAAAATGTTACTGATCTGGTTCCTGTTTTTAAGCAACAGCTGATGTTGTGAATCCACCTTATCAGAACTTCAATCAAAAGTAGCTTTAACAATAAAGAGTCATAATATTCCTGTGATTAATGACTGTATTACATAATGGAGCACACATTTAATAATGAATATATATGGAGTTTTTTGCCCATGTATCATAAATCAATTGGTGACTAAATTTTGAGAGAAAATTAATATTTATTAAGTAACAAATAGTAATAATCATTTGTAAATATATATAATATTTGCTTAAATATTTTAATATAAGTCGTGTGCAGATCTTTATATGAGACGAAGTTTTTCTTTAAGGAGGAGTTTATGCAAATTCAGATTTTTACGCATGTGTTGCCAAATATAAGAAAGGCACTACATGGGAGATTTTCATGACTGTAGACTGAGCAGAGAGACATGACTAATACAATGAAGTGTCCTTAGTTTACCTTTGTTTTTCTTATGTCAGTTTACTGGGCTGGTAAGGACAGCACATTTCTTCTGCAAACATTAAGATATGTTTGATATAAAGAAGCTAATTATGTTTTTGTCTGTAGGTACTGAGGGTCAAACACTGACTGAGTCTGAATCAGTGATTAAAAGGCCTGGAGAATCACACAGACTGACCTGTACATACTCAGGGTTCAGCAGTGATATTAATGGTGCTTGGATCAGACAGGCTGCTGGAAAAGTACCAGAGTGGGTTGCTTGGATCCGCTATGATAGTAATGAAATCTACTACTCTCAGTTAGTCAGAGGCCGCTTCACCATCTCCAGAGACAACAGCAGAAAGCAGGTGTATCTGCAGATGAACAGCTTGACGACTGAGGATTCAGCTGTTTATTATTGTGCCACAGAGCCAGGTCACAGAGTTTGGGTCAAAGAAAGGAAAAGTGCATTTTTAATCAATCAATCAATCAATCTTTATTTATAAAGCACTTTTCATACAGAAATGTAGCACAAAGTGCTTTACATGGTTAAAAGCAGCCCACCCCACCCTTCAACTCACTCCCCACACTCTCATTAACATAAACGCTCATGGATACATAACCCCCCCCCCACACACACACACACACACACACACACACACACTTAAAGAGTAAAATTGGGCTCGGCACACATGAGCCAGGTGAGGAAATCACTATCACAGGGAGCTGTCTGCACCGGGCCACCAGGCTCGGCACACAGCAGGAGGGAGGCAAAGAAGCCCCCCAGCCAGGCTGAGAATACCGACAGAGCCCCAGCAGCCACGGTCGATCACAGCCCCGGTGCAGAGAGCCCCCTCCGAGGAAACACTGGAGATATGACCCAATGAGAATATATACATGATAAAAAGATAAAATAAATAAGAATGGGATACAATATAAATATAAATAGCGTAAGAAGATTCGCTACAAGGTTTTTCACTTGTAGCGAAGGGCGAAGAGTTTCTCTCTCTGAGCCTCAGGACCGATGATTAAAACTTTAGTTTTGTCCTGGTTAAGCTGTAAAAAGTTTTCTGCCATCCAAGATCTTATATCTAAAATACAGTTAAAAAGGAATCTTAAACAGTGACATGGCCATGTCTGAGTGTATTTTATTATGCGGCACCAGTGAAAGAGTTATAAAGTTATAAATAAAAAAAGAACAAATAAAAAATAAGATAATGTGGTTTTACTTAATATATTTTTTTAATATGTTAAGGAGACGTAGCCACATAAAAGTCACGGCCAGGGGATCAGCAGGCCGCTGAGCTCTCCTTACCAGGATGGCACCCTTTTGTTTGACGGGAGTCACTAGACCAAGTGGGTCGTATAGGCCGGAGACTTGGCTTAGCAGTTCTCGCCTGGTGAATGGATCAGGTGTTTGCTCTCTGACTTCTTCTCTGAGCAGGTCTTGACCAAGGCGCATTTTCCTCCTTTTCTTTGAGAAGTTCACTGCGACCATGACATGAAGCTTGTCATCATTGATGGTGTAGCCAAGGCCAAGGGCTTTGTTGTCATCTTCCATCAGCTGGTTTGGCAGGATCATAGTCTTTGGCTCTGATCGAGGCAACTCTTTCTTTGACTCCTCCCTCCCACTTTGACTGGAGTAGACCCAAGGCTTCATGTAGAATCCTCCAGCTCTCAGGATGTGCTCGATGTTGGCTGTTAGGCGTCTCAAATGGTCGAGGTCATTGTGTGATGTCAGGATGTCATCGACATAAGTGTCTTCTTCCAGCACACGTTTCTCCTCTGTGAAGTGACTGAATGAAGGTAGGTTTGCGGTTTCTCTCATGGCGACTTGGGCTATGCAACCAGCAGGTTTGTCTCCAATGTTGACTCTTGTTATGGCATAGTCTTCTATGTCTGCATCTTCTGTGTCACGCCACAAGAATCTGTGCAAGTGGACTTCTCGATCTTCCAGCCAGACGGAGTTGTACATCTTGCGGACGTCACCAAGGGCGGCGTAGACACCAGCTCGGAACCTCAGCAGGACAGCTCTTATCGGATTCAGGACATCAGGACCTTTGATGAGGATGTCATTCAGGCTGAGGCCTCTGTACTTCTGGCTGCTGTTCCACACCAACCTCACTGGGGTAGAGACAGAGTGTGGATTTGGCGCGATGAGGTGGCTAATATACCATACTGGCCCAGTCCAACTCTGCAGGACTTCTTTGGACAGCTTCACTGCAGCTCTGCGGTTTACCATCTCATGAACTTGTGCAGCATAGGCCTTCTTCCATTCAGGTTCTTTAGATAGCTTCATCTCGGTTCTGATGAATGTTGCTTCTACTGCTTTCCTGTTATTTGGCAAGGTTGCTGGATCTTCTACCCATGGGTATTTAGCATGCCAATGCGGTTCACTGTTGTGGGCATCTCCAGTTGAGTAAGTCAGGCCATTCCTCACGATCTCCATCTCCCTCTCTTCTGCAAGCGTCATTTCTTTACCCCCTGGCTGGCAGCTCCCACAACGACACCCTCCACATCTCGGCTGGCAAGCGGCTCCGATGCTTTCCCACCTCCACCACTTCAGAAAGTCTCTGCTGCTGGTAGCTGTGGTGGATAGAGTCTCAGGGTGATCAGGGTGCTGACAGGAAGCTAGGTCTTTAGTGAACTCTTGGTACTTGAATGCAGCAGCTCTCATTGATCTTGCGAAGTGAGTTTTGGAGGTGTGGGCCATCAAAGTGACTTCCTCAAAGAGGTCTGGATGCGTGCCCCCGATTGTTTTGCCAAGTGGACCGTCCCAGAGAACCAGGTCACCGATGGAACGGATCTTTTGGGGCACCAGCTGGCCTTCTTTATGGCTGATTAGAAGCTGGATCTCTCTGGGTCTGATGAGGTCTTGGAGAGGGATGTCAGGGAAGATCTTTTGTAGCTTCTGAGGTGGAACATGTCTTTCCACTTCAGCAATCTTGTCAAGACCATAGCAGACTAACTGGTGAGGCTTTAAAGTTCCTCTTGAGGTGTTGACACGGATCTTGAGAAGGTAGCGCTTGGTTGCCACAGACACCTTCATACCTCCGATACCCTGGATGACGAGCATGACGTCTTCACTGCGAAGGTTGAGCTTACTTGCAGCTTTATGGGTTATGTAGTTTGTGTCAGATGCTAGATCAATTAATGTCCCAATTCTCTGCCCATCATTGGCGATGACGTCAAGGAGCATCAGGATCACAGGGTACTCTTTTAGACCAGTCCCCTCCAGTAGACCTCTCTCTGCTGCCATGGAGTTGAAGGCTCGTGATGAGACGTTGCAGAAAGCTCTCCGACACTCCTGCGCTAGCTCTGGCGATAGTTTAGAGATGAACTCTTCTTGAACCTCTGTATACCTCCTCCCCTCAGCTCTCGCCGGACCAGACTTGGGCCTTTGTGATAAGGGTCGTGGCAAGGGACAAAGAAGGTAATGATGCTGGTCTTTGCACTCTGGATTTCCACACAGGTAAGTCATCTTTCTGCAGGGTTCGTCGTGGATCTCGAGGCACCTCTTGCAGGCTCCAAGTTGCCGCACTGCATCTTTTTTCTCCTGTAACTTTGTGTTGGTTCTAAACCGCCTGCAGATGTAGAGCTTTCTCTTGTGTTTCGGGTCCCCACAGATGATGCAGCCTGCTGGATCAGTACTGGATTTGACTGACTTCGTACGGGCGTACTTTATTGGGAACTTTGTTCTCTCCTTGGCAGGGTCGATGTCTCTCAGCTGGTCTAACTGCTCGTAGATGGACTCTTGAGATTGGAGGTATGCGAGCAGCTTGTCAAACCGGTTCTGATGAGTCACAGCGTTCTTTGGATCAGCAGCGTGGGTGAGCCAGTCTTTCTTTAGGGACTCAGGCAGCTTGCTTTCGATAGACTTTATTACCAAGAGGTTCTTTATGGCATTTGCTTCATCCAGCTCACTCAAATCATAGAGGGCCTTTTCAACTGCGTGGATAAGCTCTATAATTCTTCTAGGCTGGTTGCTACGAACAGGAGGGATAGCTTGAAGCTCCTCAATGATTTCAATGGCGATGGTGGCTTGATTTCCATAGCGGTTCTCGAGGACTCTGAAGATCTCATCGGCCGAGGTGTATGTGGACAGGCGCAGATCTTTGGCCACTTTATCATCGAGGCTATCGAGAAGTTGGAATTTCTTTACTTCCACGGACCCGGTTGGTTCACCTTGCTTTTGCAGAGCCTCCCATTCCTTCCGCCATCTGTAGAACTCACGCTGGCTGCCGGTGAACTTTGGTAAAGCTGTGGCTTTCAGTTTTATGGCTGCGACCGAGGCTGCGTTGCGGACTGTGACAACTGCTTGGTCGGCATCTCTTTTAATCCTCTCTGCTTTGATCAGGACTGCCTTCCCTGACACCAGCTTTGGAAGGCAGGTTTCGAGCTCCATTAGTCGACGATCACAATCTCGCCTCTCAGCAGGTGGAGCCCAGCGGTTCCATGTCTGGTGTGCCTGCTTAGCTTTCTTCACCAGTTCTTCTAGATGGTGGAGCATAAAATCATATGCCTCCAGCGGTGTATCAGGCTGAGTGGATGTGACGTTCTCACACGCCATTTCTGCTGATTTTAGAGCAAGGGTCAGTTCTTTTTCACCATATGATGTCCACAGTGTCTCTCTGATCAGGTGCTTCACCTCCTTCAACTTCTGCTCACATTCTTTCTCCGTTTTTTCGACGTCTGCTCTCTGTTGGCCCATCAGCTCCGGTGTGCCCTCTGCTTCACACTGCGTGATGTAGGCGGCCTCAAGCTCCTCGTTCGCGTCAATCACTTTGGAGCCCTCTACTGTGAGTCTCTTGAAGGAATCCTGCAGCTCCTCTACAGACATATCCATGTGGGTCCTTATTATATGGTTGGTGAGTCTGGAAAACAGTCTCTTTGCAGTGGTTCGCTCTATTTTCAGCTCTTCGAGTGACTTGGACTCAGCCATTCTGTTTTCTCGGTTGTTGATTGGACAGGCAAACGGTGTGCAATTTCCTCCAGGCCCCCAGGTGGAGTCTTCTCCGTCTTTGTGGTGAGCTTTTGTGGAGTCTTCACTGGTCAAGGCCGGTTTCTCTACTGGCCAGGCCGGTTTTTTACTGTCAAGTGTTCCTCTGACTGTGAGGTGTCCACACTTGAAAAAGACCAGACTTTGAATTTCACTCAACTTTATTTAGACCAACTAGTTTGATAGCTGGTAGGTAGCAGCAGGTAAAAAACCTTTCAACACAAAAATAAAGAACATTTCATTAACCATTCAGATAAATTCAGTAAAGCCATTTACCATGTGGTTAACTGTGTTAATTTAACTGTGGTTCTTAAATAAATATACACAATGTGTCTTCTTTGCATTTAACACTTTTTTATAAACAATTGTATTTTAAAGTATACATTTTAGAGTTCACAAACATTTTAATAGACTTTAACTAAGGATTTTCTTTACAAAGAATTATTTTCTTTAAATCAAAACCAAACATTTATTCACTAGTTTTACGATCCACCCAAGGATTTGGGGTAACTATTTTTAATATTAATTAACATAAATATGTGGGAACACTAACTGCACAAACAATTTATTCAAACTTAAACATTCATTTTTGTCAATATAATTAAACTTAAATGCAGCAACTATTTCCCTAAGCGTAAAACATTTGCACAACTGAGCTTCCATAGTCCCAGATACATCTGCAAAAGCAAAATGTGAACTCAAGAGCTTACCGATAGCCTGTCTTGTTCAAAGTCTTCCTCACAGTGGAAAAGTGCTTTGTTTGCCGTCCTCTCAGTATGTTGCACCCGGGTCAAATGACTGCTGCATGCATTTTAAGGTCTACTAGGCACGCCCACCCTTGATTGCTCTAATGTGGCTCACCTGGCAGGGCGGCGCACACCAGGCCGTGCTTAGTTGTTGATTGCACCCAAGGTCTAATCAGCGGCCATGGGCAAGCAGCAGCACCGAACAGGTAGAGGGCAGGAGAAGGAAAAGAGGAATAACAGCCACACCGACTAGGTCAGCGCGACAGTAGCGTTCTCTCTCTCTTGCTCTCTCTCTCTTGCTCTCTCTCTCTCGCTCTCTCTTTTGCTCTCTCGCCAGGGCAGAACTCATGGTGGGTTCACGCCCTCGGCCCACGCCCCTCTGAAGTGGAGGAACACCTGGGCCTCATCAGTGCAGCCAGCATTTAAGCCAGGGAGTGGCTTCTACTCATCGCTGGATCGTTATGGTAGAATGCCCTAACTACATTTTTCATTCCGATTAATTTATTAAATCATTTTCATTTATTTTACCTCTGTTTCTTTGTACAAGTGTGAATGGTCAGGATATGGAGTCCATTCACTCCAGTGTTAATAAAACCCCAGGAAACCATCAGTATTCCCTGTAGAGAACCTGGTTTCAGTTTTGGTGTAAATGGCATCTGCTGAGCACACTTCTCTGATACGGTGTACATTTTAGGACATCGTCAGGTCTCAAGAAAAAAGTTGTCAGGTATCAGACAAAAAAATGTCAGGTCTCAGTTCTCAAGAAAAAAGTTGTCAGGTATCAAACAAAAAAATTGTCAGGTCTCAGTTATCAAGAAAAAAGTTGTCAGGTATCAGACAAAAAAATGTCAGGTCTCAGTTCTCAAGAAAAAGTTGTCAGGTATCAGACAAAAAAATTGTCAGGTCTCAGTTCTCAAGAAAAAAGTTGTCAGGTATCAGAACACAAGGTACCAGACAGAGAGAAAATCTTCCTGCAGGTGGCGGTGTTGTCATGTCCCACCCAATGACTGTATAAAAGATGGACAACACGACAGCTCCCCAAAAATGAAGCCAAAACGTCTCTATCGCCCCCTGGTGTCTGGCTGCAGTATAGGTCATAAACCCCGCCTCCTCCATGTTAGCGGATGGGACTGGGGTCAGACTAAAATAACTTTATTCTCCTCAGATAATTTTTTTCCAAAGATTCTTTCTTTTGTTATCAATAGTTCTCATCAAAAGACCCTTATTAAAAGGACACCGAGGGAACAGTTTACCCTGCCCGGGATAGGGTTACCGGGGCCCCGCCCTGGAGCCAGGCCCGGGGAGGGTGCCCGAGGGCGAGCGTCTGGTGGCCGGGCCTTAGTCCATGGGGCCCGGCCGGGCACAGCCCGAAGAGGAGACATGGGCCCATCCTCCCGCAGGCCCACCACCCGCAGGAGGTGCCATAGGGGTTGGGTGCATTGTGTGCCGGGTGGCGGCCAGGAGCGGAGGCCCTGGCGGACTGACCCCCGGCTGCCAAGACTGGCAATAGGGACATGGAATGTCACCTCTCTGGTGGGGAAGGAGCCTGAGTTAGTGCGTGAGGTTGAGAGGTACCGGCTAGATATAGTCGGGCTCACCTCCACACATGGCTTGGGCTCTGGAACCAGTCTCCTGGAGAGGGGCTGGACTCTGTCTCAGTCTGGAGTTGCCCCTGGTGAGAGGCGGCGGGCTGGGGTGGGTATTCTAATATCCCCTCGGCTTGCTGCCGGTACGTTGGGGTTTTTCCCGGTGGACGAGAGGGTTTGTTCCCTGCGCCTTAGGGTCGGGGAACGGGTCCTGACTGTCATCTGCGCTTATGCGCCGAGTGGCAGTTCAGAGTACCCAGCCTTCTTAGAGTCCCTGGGGGGGGGGGGGGGGGGGGGTGCTGGGGGGTGCTGTTGTCCTGCTGGGAGACTTCAATGCTCACGTGGGTAACGACAGCGAGACCTGGAGGGGCGTGATTGGGAGGAACGGCCTCCCTGATCTGAACCTGAGCTGTGCTTTGTTATTGGACTTCTGTGCTAATCACAGTTTGGCCATAACGAACACCCTGTTCGAACATAAGAGTGTCCATAAGTGCACGTGGCACCAGGACGCTCTAGGCCGTAGGTCGATGATCGATTTTGTAATCGTATCAGCAGACCTGCGACCATATGTTCTGGACACTCGGGTAAAGAGAGGGGCTGAGCTGTCAACTGATCACCACCTGGTGGTGAGTTGGATCAGGTGGCGGGGGAGGACGCTGGACAGACCTGGTGCACCTAAACGCGTAGTGAGGGTGTGCTGGGAACGTCTAGCAGAGGCCCCAGTCCGCGAGATCTTCAACGCACACCTCCGGCAGAGCTTCAACAGCATTCCGAGGGAGACTGGGGGCATTGAGTCCGAATGGACCATGTTCAGCGTCTCCATTGCCGAAGCTGCTGCATTGAGCTGCGGCCGCAAGGTGGTTGGTGCCTGCCGCGGTGGTAATCCCCGAACCAAATGGTGGACACCAGAGGTGAAGGGAGCCACCAGGCTGAAGAAGGAGTCCTATCGGGCTTGGTTAGCCTGTGGGACTCCGGAGGCAGCGGACAGGTATCGACAGGCCAAGCGGAATGCGGCTCGGGCAGTGGCTGAAGCAAAAACTCGGGTGTGGGAGGAGTTCGGAGAGGCCATGGAAAAAGACTTTCGGACTGCCTCGAAGAGATTGTGGCAAACCGTCAGGCGTCTCAGGAGGGGAAAGCGGTGCTCTACCTGCACTGTGTATAGTGCTGGCGGAGCGCTACTGACGTCGACTGAGAAAATTGTCAGGCGGTGGAAGGAATACTTCGAGGACCTCCTTAATCCTACTGACACGTCTTCCGAGGAGGAAGCAGAGTCTGGGGATGAGGGGAATGACCCGCCAATTTCCGGGGGCGAGGTCACTGAGGCAGTTAAACAACTCCTTGGTGGCAGAGCCCCTGGTGTTGATGAGGTCCGCCCCGAGTTCCTGAAGGCTCTGGACGTTGTAGGGCTGTCCTGGTTGACACGCCTCTGCAATGTTGCGTGGAGATCAGGGGCAGTACCTGTGGACTGGCAGACCGGGGTGGTGGTCCCCATCTTTAAGAAGGGGGACCGGAGGGTGTGTTCCAACTACAGGGGGATCACACTCCTCAGCCTCCCTGGGAAAGTCTATGCCAGGGTGCTGGAAAGGAGAGTTCGTCCGTTAGTCGAACCTCGGATACAGGAGGAACAATGCGGTTTTCGTCCTGGTCGCGGAACACTGGACCAGCTCTTTATCCTCTCCAGGATACTTGAGGGTGCATGGGAGTTTGCCCAACCAGTCTACATGTGTTTTGTGGACTTGGAGAAGGCATTCGACCGTGTCCCTCGGGGTGTCCTGTGGGAGGTGTTGCGGGAGTATGGGGTGTCTGGCCCATTGCTACGGGCCATTCGATCCCTATACAACCGTTGCAAGAGCTTGGTACGCATTGCCGGCAATAAGTCGGACTCGTTCCCGGTGGGTGATGGGCTCCACCAGGGCTGCCCTTTGTCTCCGGTTCTGTTCATAATTTTTATGGACAGGATTTCTAGGCGCAGCCAAGTGGCGGAGGGCTTTCGCTTCGGTGGCCTCAGAATCTCATCTCTGATTTTTGCAGATGATGTGGTTCTGTTGGCTTCATCGGGTGAGGGCCTCCAGCTCGCACTGGAACGGTTCGCAGCCGAGTGTGAAGCAGCGGGAATGAGGATCAGCACCTCCAAATCTGAGGCCATGGTTCTCAGCCGGAAAAGGGTGGAGTGCCCACTCCGGGTCGGGGATGAGTTCCTGCCCCAAGTGGAGGAGTTCAAGTATCTCGGGGTCTTGTTCGCGAGTGATGGGAGAAGGGAGCCGGAGATCGACAGACGGATTGGGGCTGCGGCTGCAGTAATGCGGACGCTGCACCGGTCCGTCGTGGTGAAGAGGGAGCTGAGTGTAAAAGCGAAGCTCTCAATTTACCGGTCGATCTACGTCCCTACCCTCACCTATGGCCACGAGCTGTGGGTAGTGACCGAAAGAACGAGATCGCGGATACAAGCGGCGGAAATGAGCTTCCTCCGAAGGGTGGCTGGCCTCTCCCTTAGAGATAGGGTGAGAAGTTTGGCCATCCGGGAGGGGCTCAGAGTAGAGCAGCTGCTGCTCCACATCGAAAGGAGCCAGCTGAGGTGGTTCGGGCATCTGACAAGGATGCCCCCTGGGCGCCTCCTGGGTGAGGTGTTCCAGGCATGTCCCACCGGGAGGAGGCCCCGGGGCAGACCCAGGACACGCTGGAGAGATTATATCTCTCGGCTGGCCTGGGAACGCCTTGGTGTTCCCCCGGATGAGCTGGAGGAGGTGGCTGGGGAGAGGGAGGTCTGGGCCTCTTTGCTTAGGCTGCTGCCCCCACGACCCGGCTCCGGATAAAGCGGATGAAGATGGATGGATGGATGGATAGTTCTCATCACGCTTATTGATGTTCAAGGGGTCTCCTCTCCCATAAGTTTGATTCTAATTCCTACCGCGGTGATGTTAAATTGGGGTGAAACGTCATCATAACAGCTTTGACTGGCAGCTGCAGTCACGGAGAAACTTGCGTATCTCTGTTCGGGAATCCGGTTGTTCAGTCTGACGTCACTAGCCGTGTCTGGGTCTAAACTCCGCTGCAGGTCCATATATCAAATGATCACTATGGCATTACTGAGAGTTGAAAAACTGTCTAAAGTCTTTCATCTTTAATAAAATGATCAGCGTTCTGCTCTACCAGGTGTAACAACATCCAGGCATCCATGAAAACGGAATTTATGACATTTAACGGAGTTAGAAGTTAGCAGGAAGTTAGCTCGCTAGCTTCTATCTAAATACAATATAGCATGTCCTGACTGCGGGGTTTTGGAAACAAATTAAAACGTACAGCTCTGCTATCACTTCCAGCATAAATGAAGACAGAAAACTAAACAGCAGTGACGTTTGTAGGGTTACTGAAGTTTGGCTAGCTGCTATATAATGATGTGCTATGTGACCGCTAGCGACACAGCTATGTTAGCATAATATAAACAAGCTAACTTTTTTCCCACTGGATAAAAGTTAACGTGAGTGTTCTCGGTGGTCAGGAACAAATGTAATCGCATGGCAGGGTGCTGTAAAAGGACCAAACTTCAGCCAGGAGAACAACTGAGATAATCCATCCACAATACGAGGTTAGTCATTCATATACTGCTGCATGGGCTGGGCTGTAGTTACATCCTAAGGTTTTAAAAACTGATCTTAAATAAATGATTAGCGGTAATAAAAGCCGAGGGAGGTCAACAGTGATCACTGATTGTTTTAGGAGCTTTTTGAGATTAAATAGAAGAAAATACATAACATTAAACATGTTAACAGCACAAAAGCCATATTAAACGCAGACTACTTTAGACCCGGAAGTAGGATTCGTCGCGTCATCACTGAACAACCGGATAGCAGATAGAGCGTAGGCTCTGAGAGGACTGCCAGCGTTTACGCTACGAAAACACGACCGAGTGTTTTAACCTGACAGCCTGAGGTGTTCTTCAGTAAACTGGACTACTCGACAGAAGGACCCGAGGCCCTGCTGCACTTTTTCGGTAAGTTAAACGTGTTTGTCAGCTAATCCGTAACTACCGTCCTTAGCTCGGTCCTGAGACCTAGCTAGCTAAGATGAGGACTCGGCTGTCAGGGTTCGTTTAGCTAATCTGTGCAGGTGAATGAATTTACACCGACTAAAGAAATCAAGAGAAACGCTCCGGGCTACTCAGTCAAAAATTACTGTTACTGTACTTTTATTACAAGTATTATACTGTAAAAGCAACAGGCTGCATCCTGCTTCAGCTCCTGTGCAGAGCAGATTATTAAATATGTGCAAACAACAGCATGTTTTCAGTCTCTTGCCACATCTGTAAAGACAATAACTTTAAAAAAAAAAAAGCAAAAAAAAAAAGCTTGTACCATGTAGCTCCTCATTAATCAGGAACTATGGATTAAAGTACTGTAGTGTACTGTAATACTGAAAAAAATGTAAGAGAAGAACTTCAGATCCTGAGTGTGTGAGGACAGAAGAATCAGCTTTATTTCAATTTTGAGGGATAAAATTTATATTTGAGTTTGATGGTTCTGTTCTCTTTGTGATTACAGGAGCTGCCCTCAGATTCAGACCTCAGCACCACCCAGTGACGGCAGACAGATCATCCAACATGTTCACATGTTAACTGCAAAATGAACTGATGAAAACAGTACAAAGGTTAAAGTACCACATGTGCTGTAGTGAAAGCTGCAGCTGTTTTATTGATAAAGTTGAAGACAAAAAAACAAAAGGATTAATCACCCATGTAACTGTGTCACTAAATATCAGCATTAACAGGACCTCAGTTTGTATCTCAGACCTGCACAGCTTCCGTTTTAAACACTTGATGTACTCAGCTGCATAAAGAGCACGTTTGAGTTTCTCTAACACAATTAAATAAAACCTGATGAAGGTCAAAGGTCACAGTTTTTTGCAGATAGTGTGTTATTTACCATAAAGTGATGCAGAGTTATTCATACCAGAGTAACCAGAGAGGATCACATATTTTTAAATATATAACTTTCTACAGGACTGAATATAATATCTTTATGTAAAAGTCCGGAGCCTCTGGGGAGTATCCGAGTATTTATAACATTACACAAACCAAATGTCTCCATCACAGTGTTCATCAAATGCTGGGTTTATCCATCTTCTGGGGCGGGCCTACGGAGGAGTGCTGAAGATTTCCCTGTGAGGGAGCTGCTGGTGAAGATCATGAGTCCTGCTTGATCAATGCGATGAGCTTCAGTGTTCCTGGTGTTTCTTAAATGATGCCTCTTTCAGTGGGTCAACAGAACTTCTGGCACAGGACAGCTGTGATGAAAGAAAGGGAAGAAGTTTCTCCAAACCTCTGGACCCAGGAAACCCAGCTTGGTCCTGATGGTCTCCCTCACTAGTTTCTCTCCAGGGTGAATGTAGCTGTTATACATAATATGGATTATTATTAAATAAAAAGAACGAATTAAACTACACTACTGAAACCTTCTGCTGCTGTTTTTAAAGTTTCCATGTTACCAGGCTGAAGAGATTTAAACAGTTTTAGATCCATTACACTCACAGTCTTAAATGTTAAAATCTCAAAGGACAGCATTATATTTTTGATATTAACAGTAACTCTGGGCTTCTGTGGAGTGTGTAGCCGATCTCATCGCTGTCTAAAAATGGATTAAAAAAACCATAAGAAGTGCTGAATCCTTCAATAACACAGACTATTAGAGTAGCAGCTGTCTGTGTGAAGCACTTGCTGCAGGGTTGCGCCATGATTGTATTCAGCTGCCAACAAAAAGCAGGACTCAGTGCGGGCAACTGCCATGAGTCAGACGATGTTGGGGTGAGACAGTCTCCTAATAAAACAGAAACATCTCTGAATAAAAAACAAAAAAATCACGTTTCACCACTGTCGCTAGCTAGAATGAATTAGCCAGATTTTTTGTCTGATACCTGACAACTTTTTTCTTGAGACCTGACGATGTCCTAAAATGTACACCGTACTCTGACTTCAAGTTGGAAAACATCAGGTATGTCATCTTTTTGCTGTCATCTTGACAGACTTCTATACATCCTCTCAAACTGCTCACATATATGTTATCACTGGAAGGTCTGTGGCCAACACCTATCGATTTCAGTCCTTTTCCTGGTTGTTGTCTTATATAGTGCATACCACAGCAGGTAAATGCGAAACCAGATCCTCTACAGGAGAGACAGAGTCTCCCCAGGCTGTTTCACTACAGGATGGGAAGGAATGGACTCCATATTCTGAAATGTAACACCTGAGGAGATGGTAAATGATGAAAAAACAAGAAACAGAATCCTAAACAAATGCAGTGATCTGTCAGGATTTGAATCACAAAAAGACCTGAACTTTAGCATACTTTAAACTATTGTATATTTAATTTAATGAGGTATAATATAACAGCCAATTTAACTACAAAGGAAGAATGCTGCTCTATTATATGGAGATAATGTTACTATATGGGGGGTATCTTCATCAACAAGATCACAGGACAACCTATTTTAATGAGACTGTGCCCAGCCTGCGGCTTCCTGAACCCATGCACTGGCTGCCATTTGAGCTCAATTCAATTCAGTTCAGTTCAGTTAAAATAGTGCCAAATTATGACAGTTGCTTCAAGATGCTTTTTATTGTAAGCTAAAGATCCTACAATAACAGAGGGAAAACCCCAACAATCAAACAGCATCCTCTGAGCAAACACTTGGCCAGTAATGTATCATGTCCTAATTCAGTACTGGTATTAATCAATGACTAATAAGTGATTAATAATTGACACACATCATACTTTAGATGATCAAAAATATTTTAGTTGTTGAATTTCATCTTTGCTTCTGATTTAATCTCTCAGGGATTTTCTTCTTATACTAATTTCACTAATTAACATCATTAGTTGTGAGTTGTTCCAGTAGTTTCATTTTTCTTAGTCTCTGGTGATTTGCTGCCCCTCTCTTATCTTTTTTGAAATGGGATAGTCTTTGACCACGTATAATAATGAATAATATATTTTGAATGAGTAAATTAATTTTAGAAGAAAATAAAAATTGGAAAAAGAAAATCTGTTACAACCCAAAACTTAACTTCTCAGCCTCACAGTGTGGATGGATGTGATAACTAAATATTTTTCAGATTAATTCATGAAATGTACAAAGTGCAGTTGAAGATCTAAAACAACCTTATGCAGTAATATTAATAACTGCCAGCTATGAGAGAGGTCATGTTAGTCTTGTTCTATATATGTTCTAGTTACACAAAATATATCATTTTAAACAAAAAAAAATTGATATCCAACTTTAAAATATCCTATTTTTGAATGTTTTACGAAGAGAGAAAATCAGCTAGGTTACAAAATGAAGGCAACATTAGATTCAGTTAAAGGAATAACAGCACAAGAGCCACACCTTCTTCATTAAATCCTGATGCAAATGCGACTGTGTGAAGTGTACTTCTGTCCTGCTGACCTATCTTGTACTTTGTGTAGATCGTCGGAGCAGCAGTGGAGAATCAGGATGACAAACAGACTCACTCTGCTGCTGGTTGCTTTCTTTCAGCCATGTGAGTGCCTCTGCTTCTTGTTTCATCATTTACCAGGAAACACTTTGTCAGTCAGTTATACCAGAACATCATTTCTGTTTTCATTTCATCAGGTGTTACAGGTCAGAGTATGGAGTCCATTCCTTCCAGTCCTGTAGTGAAACAGCCTGGGGAGACTCTCAGTTTGTCCTGCAGGGGATCTGGTTTCACATTTACCTGCTGTGGTATGAGCTGGATAAGACAACAACCAGGAAAAGGACTGGAATGGATAGGGGTTGGCCACATACCTTCCAGCAGCAACAGATATGTGAGCAGTTTGATTGGACGTATAGAAGTCAGTAGAGATGACAGCAACAGCATGGTACATCTGAGGCTTTCCAACCTAAAGCCAGAGGACTCTGCTGTGTATTATTGTGCAAGACACACACAGTGGTTTAAGTAATGAGAGAGGCTTTACAAAAACCTTCAGACATACAGTTTCACAGGAACCTACAGGGGGCAGTAGATGATCAAAAATCTGATGTTAATCTGACGACACAATAATACCTGATTCTACCATGTGTGAAAGTGTATTTCTAGAATCTAGAGTATTTCTATGTAAATAATCATAATAATGAAACATCCCCCCCCCTATAAAACATCCCCCCCTCTTTTATATATAGATAAAAGACAATGTATAGTTAGTGTATTCATTGACCTAAAAAAAGCTTTTGACACAATTAATCATGACATATTAGTTGATAAACTGGAGTACTACGGCATTAGAGGAGTGGTGTTAGAATGGGTAAAGAGTTATTTGAGAGACAGGCAGCAATTTGTGAAAATTGGGGAATATCAATCAGAGTGTATGGACATTGTTTGTGGAGTTCCGCAGGGGTCAGTATTGGGACCAAAGCTGTTTATCCTCTATATCAATGATATATGCAGAACATCAGATATACTACAGTTTATTCTATTTGCAGATGATACAAATATTTTTTGTGCTGGAGAGAACTTACAGCAGCTTTTGGAAATTGTCACACAAGAAATGATTAAACTGAAAACATGGTTTGATAGAAATAAGCTATCATTAAATTTGGAAAAAACTACATTTATGTTATTCGGAAATTGTAAAAAAGATGCAGGAGCAAAATTATTAGTAAACAATGTTGAAATAGAGCAAGTTTCGGATACAAAATTTCTGGGTGTGATAATAGATAACAAAATCTGCTGGAAACCTCACATAAAGCATATACAAGCCAAACTGTCAAGAAGCATCTCCGTACTAAGTAAAGTTAAATATTTTTTGCCTTCCAAATCACTCCGGGTACTTTATTGTTCACTTATATTGCCATATTTGGAATACTGTGTGGAAATTTGGGGAAACACATATAAAACTGCACTTCAACCAATATGTAAAATTCAAAAAAAAGCAATCAGGATG
Organism: Copadichromis virginalis; assembly: GCF_057382275.1. Taxonomy (NCBI): domain Eukaryota; kingdom Metazoa; phylum Chordata; class Actinopteri; order Cichliformes; family Cichlidae; genus Copadichromis; species Copadichromis virginalis. The sequence continues at coordinate 17,163,833 of NC_140621.1, forward strand.
ATTAATAAAGCAGGATTTAGAGACCATACTAACATCATGTTTTTGAAATTAAAAATACTGAAGTTTATGGATCTTATAAAATATAAAACTGCAAAAATTATGTACAAGGCCAGATACAATATGTTACCAGGAAATATACAGAGGATGTTCTATGACAGAGAAGGAGACTATGAATTGAGGGGGAAATTGAATCTAAGGATTCTTAAAGCACGGTCAAAGGTTAAAACCTTTTGTGTCACTATTTATGGGGTAAAACTGTGGAATAGTTTTACTATAGATCTACAGCAATGCTCAGGAATTAGTAAGTTCATGAAAATACTTCGAAAACTGATTTTGGAAGAATATGATACCGATAAAGATGATCACCCATTGTATGTATAAAAATATCAAATTATATCCAAATTATATCAGTCACGGTAGCCAAGTTTATATAGGTTCTCCTCGTGTATCGTGTGAAGTATGTGATGATGGGAATTAGGTGAATTATGTGGGATCAATAAGATGTTGAGCAGGGGTAGGAATTAATAAGTATGATCATACTTCTTCCTACTCCTTTTCAGACCAAACATTGTTACATTATGTCAGACGATTTTGTTTTATTTCATTATATATTTTTTGTTTATCTGAACACATACGTGTGTGTGTGTGTGTATATCTACATATATATTCGTATCTGTAAATGAAAATATATGTAGTGTGTATATATTGTTTTTTGTTTTATATGTCTGAAACAAATAAAGATACGATACAATACAATACAATACAAAGCAGAGCTATGTAAAAATTAAAATGGCTCTTCATATGAAAAAGGTTCTCCTTCCCAGTCTCAAGTCCTTTGCACCCTCCAACAGGTTGCCCTGTATTTTGCTCCATCCATCTTCCCACCAAATCTAACCAGCTTCCCTGTCCCTGCTGAAGAAAAGCATCCCCACCACCATGTTTCACAGTGGGGATGGTGTGTTCAGGGTGATGAGCGGTGTTACTTTTCCACCTCACGTAGTGCTTTGCATTTAGGTCCAAAAGTTCAACTTTGGTCTCATCTAACAAGAACACCTTCTTCCACATGTATGCTGTGTCCCCTGCGTGGCTCCTGCCAAACGGGACTTTTTATGTCTTTCTGTCAAAAATGGCTTCCTTCTTGCCACTCTTCCATATAGGCCGGATTTGTGGAGTAAAATTCTGGAAACATTGATCATTTTTGTACCAATTCACAATTATGTGTTAGTTTGTGTTAGTCTATCACAGAAAATCTCAATAAAACACATTTAATTTTGTGATTGTAAGGTGACAACATGTGTAAAAGTTCAAGGGGTATGAACACTTTTTCAAGCCACTTTACATTACAAAATGAAAGAAAATTGTCATTAAATAATAAGAGATGTCAGAGCCACTCCTTCTACATAATATCCTGATGCAAATCTTCACTGTGTGCAGTGTACTTCTGTGCTGCTGACTTGTCTTAAACTTTTTGTTGATCATCAGAGCAGCAGTGAAGAATCTCTAAACTCACAATGACACAGACACTCACTCTGCTGCTGGTTGCTTTTTCACTTCCCTGTGAGTTCTTCTGCTTCTTACTGTTTCATCATTTACCAGGAAACAATGATGGTCAGTCAGCGATACCAGAACATTTTGAAGATGTCTGTCTCACAGTTTTATCTGTATTCATCTCATCAGGTGTTACAGGTCAGAGTATGGAGTCCATTCCTTCCAGTCCTGTAGTGAAACAGCCTGGGGAGACTCTCAGTCTCTCCTGCAGGGGATCTGGTTTCACATTTACCTGCTGTGGTATGCCCTGGATAAGACAACAACCAGGAAAAGCACTGGAATGGATAGGGATTGGCTTCTCATCTTCCAGCAGCAACAGTTATGCAAGCAGTTTGAGAGGACGCGTAGAAATCAGTAGAGATGACAGCAACAGCATGACATATCTGAGACTTTCCAACTTAAAGCCAGAGGACTCTGCTGTGTATTACTGTGCCAGATACACACAGTGGCTTAAGTAATGAGAGAGGCTTTACAAAAACCTTCAGCTATACAGTTTCACGGGAACCTACAGGGGGCAGTAGATGATCAAAAATATGATGTTCAACTCACTGTCACAATAATTCCTGTGATATATGTGAAAGCATATTTAAAAAAAAAAATCTAAAATGATTTTATGATAATAAAAATATTATGAAAAAAAGAATAATGTATGTAAACTGTGAGATAGAGAAGTTAATGCAAATATTTTACTTTTTCCTTTGTATTCCAGAGAAAAGGACTTTAAAACAACAAGTAAAACCAAAGACATTTGAAGTATTTACAACATGCTTTTTTAAACACAAGTTTAGCATCTCAAGAGACAATAGCAGGGTTGAACAATCAAAAAGTTACATCTTATGTCTTTTTCCAAACACTTTCCTTGAAACTGTTACAAACTGAATCAAACTCCACTTACACTAGGCTACTGTGTATGTTGCATTGATGAACGCTGTTGATCTGCTGTTGATGTGTGTCTTCTGTGGTGAATATAATATAGATTTGAAATGTGACTGAAATAAAGTTGTTTCACGTATTTCTTCATCAGAGTTAATATAAGAGAACATGACACTAAAAGAATCCCAAACTGGACTCTGCTGAAACAGCAAAGATGATTGTAGCAGTAAAACTTTCAGTTGATGATCCAGACGTGGCGCAATGCACGCCTGGATCAGCATCTGAAAGACACGTAGTCAACTTGGTTTGATGGCCAACTTTTTCCTTTCCTTTGACAGGACGAAACATTCAGCAGAACCACATTCAGAGACGACAGCTCTCTGCCATGACTGAGTGGGGTGAGCAAAAAGCACAGAGAAAAAAGAAGAAGCCAAACATTTAGTGGGTTGGTAGGGCTGGATCACAAATATGCAGCCCTGGAGCAAGAGACACCTGACGAAATGTACATGGAGAAAGATGACAGAGAGGAGAATGATGGACAAGCTGGAGAGAAGTCATGCACTTTATTCTATAATTGTACAACATTCTGTCAAGAAAAGTCATAAAATAGTGATTATAGAAAATAAAAGTCTTGCAGGTTGATGGCAAACTGAAATGGACGTCATGCTTATTCTCATGTGTAAAGAAACAGCTGGTGTCACACTAACATGTAGCTGCTGTGAGTGGCAACTGTTTGACATAATGAACAATTAAGGAAACAAATTTAAAAGTGTTGCAGAGACTTGCAGTTAAAACATCCTTTTGAATAATATTTGAATATATTTGAGATATGTTTGCTCCTCCCTAATAAAATAGGGATGCCACACTTATGTCCTCTCACTAACTATCTGAAGCACTTCCTTCACTTTCAAGATGATGCTGAGACTGTCTGTTCTGATGACAGTGCTCTGTCTGCCCTGTGAGTCCCTTTATGCTATAATACACAAAGTGATTTTTTCATTACTATCATTTTATTAAATTATTTTTTAACTGTTTATACTTCTGGTACTTTGGCAGGTCTGAATGGTCAGGCTATGGAGTCCATTCCCTCCACTCCAGTGTTGAAAAATCCTCATGAAACTCTCAGTCTTTCCTGTAGAGGATCTGGTTTCAATTTTGGCAGCTATGGCATGCACTGGATCAGACAACCTGCAGGAAAAGGCCTAGAATGGTTTGGAACTATTTGGAGTGACTCAAGTAGAACTGAATATATTGCCAGTGTGCAAGGACGTATAGAAATCACCAAAGACAACAGCAACAGCATGACATATCTGAGACTGTCTAATCTAAAGCCAGAGGACTCTGCTGTGTATTACTGTGCGACACACACACAGTGGTTTCTGATATGGGAGAAGCTTTACAAAAACCTTCAGCTATATATTTTCATAACAACCTGTAGGGGGCAGTAGATGACTACAAATATTATAACATTTTTAAGAAGCCATGACATGAGTGAGAATATTTATAAAACATTTGTTTTTGAAGGTGATTCATAAAGAAAATCAATATGAAAAAAGTATTTAAGCATTTAAACAGAGAGCATGAATAAGTTTAAATTAATCAGTAATTGAAATATGCAGATGAGCACATATCACCATATATGTAATCCATATAATCATAATCATCAGAATGGCTGCTCATTCTCCTGACCATTTATATTTCACTTACTGCTGAAGAGATTATTCAGAATATGATACATGTTCTTCTACGTCTCACTGCATATTTAAAATAATGTACTTCTAGACACACAACTGTGAAAACTAATGATAAAAAAATCAGTATGAAAAAATATGTCAACACTCAAGCAAGCACCCTCTGATCACTGTAACACTGCAGGTTTTACAGCTGTGTTCATCTAGCATAGCTCTCCCTAACCAGGAAAATAGCACTGCTAATATCTGTACCACATTACTGGAAAACAGAGAAGGAACTCAAATGTTTCAGCTCATAGTTTAGAAGTTACAAAAGACCATCTCCCATAGAAAGTGAATCTAAGGGAATAAAACCATTGCTAAACAACTCTAAAAAACAAAAGCATACAATTTGATGCAACATATTTTGTTTTTAGATTCATTTGAATGATACGTGAAACAGACAGTTCAGGCCATTCGTTGTAAAGTCCATCTATCAGCCATTCACAATGATGAATCGGCTAAGAAGTACAGAATAGACAGATGGATGGATGGAGTTTTAATTCCAGTTGTAATGATTTAAATAGTTAATTTAATTGTCTGCAAAATAGATTGAAATAATTCATGAGTTAGCAGCATGAAATCTTTTATTCTAATTTCTTTGACATTCCATTAAATCCATTTTTATTCATACATTATTACTTTAAAGCAAATATCATCTAATCATACTTTATATTGTAAGGTAAAGTCCAAAGAAAAACCATGACAGTGGAGAAAAAAAAGAAAAAGGACCTCTTGGAAAGCCTGATTCAAGAGGTGCCATTATCTGTAATAACTGGAAAGGATGAAAAAGAGAAACCAAGAGGTGATGAACATTATAAAAAGAGCACTGCAGATTGGGAAAGTCAAATCTGAAGCATAGAGCCCCGGAGCAAGAGCAACCCACTGAAAGGTAGGGCCAAAAAGGAGAGTGGGCAAACTAGAAGAAACAGGAGAAATGCAAAAATATTACAATACAATAAAATATTGATCATGAAAAAACCCTTTTGTTTCAAGAGCCATCATATGTCTTGTGAATAAAATTTTAAATTATTTTCTGTGCACTTCATGTTGTAAAATAAATACCAGATAATGTTTTCAAGAGAAATCTAAGTTGACTGAAAGTACAGTAGGGAGAGAGTCAAACTTCCTTTAGTTGAATGAAACCTCCAGGACACCCAGGCTCACGGAGGGCATCAATCTGTTGTGATCTGGTGGGGTGAGTAAAAAGTCAAGACAGAAATGAAAATGTTAAAGAGACAATAATTAATACAACCATAAATAGTCAGTAGGTTGGTAGGATGAGATTCAGATGAGATTAGAAACATGCATCTCTGGGCAAGAGTTTCCTGGAAAACAATACCCAGAAAAAGAGTGAGTACGATGTCTTTTACTGCTAAAAAACTATTCCCATCAACAAGTGAGTCCATGTTTGGAAGAAAAACTAATGCAGAAGTAAAAGAGTGAATTAAATGCAATGTTTTTTATTTTGAAATGCATTTGAATTTTAAGTGACCCAGATAGTTGAGCCCCTCCCTATTGAAATTCACATGGCACACTCAGGTTCTTTTAATGACTGGCTCTCAAAGTACTTGCTTCACACCTTCTCTTTCAAGATGTTGCTCAGTTTGTCTGCTCTGCTGGCAGTGCTCTGTCTGCCTTGTAAGTCACTAGAATTTATAATACAGAATGTGGAAATTGATTACATGTTCTTGAATTTGTTTCTCACATTACTAATCTTTTTTATTTATAATTTTCATGTTTTTGGCAGGTCTGAATGGTCAGGCTATGGAGTCCATTCCCTCTATTCCAGTGTTGAAAAATCCTCAGGAAACCCTCAGTCTTTCCTGTAGAGGGACCGGTTTCAATTTTGGCCAAGCAGGAATGCACTGGATAAGACAGCCTGCAGGAAAAACATTAGAATGGCTGGGGGTTATATGGTATGATGCAAGTAAAACAGTGTATGCGAGCAGTGTGGAAGGACGTATAGAAATCACCAGAGACAACAGCAACAGCATGATGTATCTGAGACTGTCCAGCCTAAAGCCAGAGGACTCTCCTGTGTATTACTGTGCCAGATACACACAGTGGTTTAAGTAATGAGAGAGGCTTTACAACAACCTTCAGACATACAGTTTCACAGGAACCTACAGGGGGCAGTAGATAATCAAAAATATGATGATCAGCTCACTGACACAAATAAATATAATATATATTGTGATTCTACAATATATAAAAGCATATTTTGAAAAACCAATTTAAAAGTATTTTCTGATAATAATAAAATAATATGAAAAAATGTATGTAAACTTTTAAGGATAATTTCAGAAGAATACATTGTCAAGATAAGTAGTCAAGATTTTAGATTCACATAAAAAACAAATGTCCAGTAGTTTTTACATGAGCACACTGTTGTTAAATAATATATCATGAAATAAATATATGTTTATACATTTAATATATTTTCCGAGTTAACACAAGGTATGGCAAACACAGTAAAATCAAAAATATTTCATCATTATTTAGACTATACTTTTTCAGTTATCTAAAGAGTGGTTCACCATCTGTAGAGATAATAGAAAGGTGGAGGTCAACCTGTCAAAAAAGTATCATTTTGTTTTTTCAGTGCCTGATGTCATGAGGTCAAGGAAAGACGTGAAGGAACGACAACTGGGATGCTCAGAAAACCCAACTGCACTAATTTGTACTGATGAATGTTATCAGATTTACTGTGGTTGTGAGTTAAACTTCTAGGAAAAAAATACATTTATAAATAAATGAAAACATTTTTTGTTATTTTACCATCCATCTATTCATCCATCCACCTTCTTCTGCTTTATCCGGGGCCGCGGGGGCAGCAGCCTAAGCAGAGAAGCCCAGAGCTCCCTCTCCCCAGCCGCCTCCTCCAGCTTATCCGGGGGAACACCAAGGCGTTCCCAGGCCAGCTGAGAGATATAATCTCTCCAGCGTGTCCTGGGTCTGCCCCGGGGCCTCCTCCCGGTGGGACATGCCCGGAACACATTAACCCAGGAGGCATCCTTGTCAGATTCTCTTTTATTTTACTTTGGGGTAAAATCAGGAAAAACTAAAATAATTATCTTTGTATTACTAATGAGTGATCAAACCCTGCTGAGTAAAACATGAATGAACATACATATTACTTGTATATCTGTTTGTTTGGTTAGCTTGATACTTTCTTTTGATAAACTGATTAATGATGAGGAGAAGCTGATGCAAACTCAGGCTGTTTCCATCTTTGAATATGTGCTGCAGAATATAAAAATGGGCACGACAAGATTGAGCTGCACCACTGAAGACTGGCAGAAAAATAGCTTTGATGATAAATTCTCATGAGTTTATGGTTGTTTTTCTTTTCTTGTCAATTTACAAGCCAAATAAGAACAGATTCGTTTAAAAAATAAAGATGAATTTCAATTCAATTCAATTTTATTTTATTTTATTTATATAGCGCCAAATCACAACAACAGTTGCCTCAAGGCGCTTTGTTTTGTAAGGTAGACCCTACAATAATACATACAGAGAAAAAAAACCCAACAACCCACATAGTAAGGAGGTCTGGCCCGGATCTGGTATCAAGGCGGCACTGCTGGCTGACTTCTGGCATGATAAGACGTATGATATCCAGATATGAGCCAGGCCTGGCATAGATAGCGCTGTCTATGTGATGCCATGCCATATCTGGCTCGATTGTGGTTTGGTTCATGTGGCCCAGGCCCATAGAAAACAGGTCTGGCCCAGATCTGGCATCAAACTGTCACGTCTGACTGACCCATGTCATGGCAGTGTGTATGCCAACCAGATGTGGGCCAGGTCTGGCAATGAGGCACTATTTATGTTCCTATTTTCCTATTTTAGTTAGAAGACCCAAATATATACTGCTATGGTAGCCAAAGTTTCAAATGCAGGTTTGACAGGTTTGTGAGTTTACACTTTATCCAAAACCTTGTGACGGTTTACTCATCTGTGCCAGTGGGTGGCTGTAGCTCAAGGGTAACAGTAAAAATTTACCACCCAATTTACCATCTGCTGACAAAACAACAGAAAGCAGCTGAGAGAGAGAGAGAGAGAGAGAGAGATGCATGGAGAAAACCAATCAGGAAACCTTAACAAAAATGCCACAAACTCCACACTGACATGAAGCCACAAGAAGAGAGGCTCTCACCCCACTTATGGTTACAAGACCAGACCACTTAGATAAGAACGCTTTTTATCAACTTTATTAAACACTAAATAACTCATCCAACACTTACTTCCATGAGATAATAGAAAATGCTCTCATTTGTAAGAAAAACCAACAAACAACAAAAAATGTTTTAAAAATCCAAAACTCCTAAACCATGCAGAAGTCCTGTTCTTAGAATTTTGTGTTGATTTTGAGTTTTGAATCTTAAATATATCTGAGTTTGAAATTTTGATTGAGTTTATTTAGGTTTTATTTATTTTTATTTATTTTTATGTTAGGTTGAATGTCATTCATCATTCATGCTGAGTGACAGTTTTAATGTATTTTACTTTTTTGTGGAGGTTCAGATGTTTGATAAAATGGTTTCCTGATTTAGTGCTGGTTTTTAAGCAACAACTTGTTGTTTGTGAAACTTTTTCAGAGATGCCATCAACATGAACTTTAGCAGTAACAAGTCATATTGTTCCCACAGTATTAATATCTTCATAGAACATGTGTTTAATAATTAGCACTAATGGAGATTTTCATACATTTTGAGAGAAAATTATTATCTATTTTTTCATAAATAATAAATATAATTTGTGCATTTATAAGATTTACCTGACTAATATAAGTGATGTGCAGAGGATTGTGTGACATGACATGTGTTCCTCTTTGAGGAGAAGAAACTGATGCAAATTCAGATTTTTACATAAGTGTTGCCAAATATAACACAAAGACTGCATGGTTGATTTACACAACTGTAGACTGAGCAGAGGGACATGACTTTTACAATGAACTGTCCTGCCTTTATGTTTGTTTTCCTTATAGTGTCAGTTTACTGGGCTGGTAAGGACAGCACATTTCTGAAACATTATGAAATGTTTGAAATAAAGAAGCTAATTTTGTTTTTGTCTGTAGGTACTGAGGCTCAAACATTGACTGAGTCTGAATCCGTGATTAAAAGGCCCGGAGAATCCCACAGACTGACCTGTACATACTCAGGGTTCGGTTGGGATATTCATGCTGCTTGGGTCAGACAGGCTGCTGGAAAAGGACTGGAGTGGGTTGCTTGGATCCACTCTAATGGTAATGAGATCCACTATTCTCAGTCATTCAGAGGCCGCTTCACCATCTCCAGAGACAACAGAAGAAAGCAGCTGTATCTGCAGATGAACAGCTTGAGGACTGAGGATTCAGCAGTTTATTATTGCGCAAAAGAGCCACAGTATCACAAACCATCAGCAGAGCTGAACAAAAACCTCTCAGTGCCCGTACAGTTATAACATGAAACTACCAGAGGAGGAGCTCTAAGATAACTGATTATTACTATTATTCAAGGGAAATAAATGATAGAGGTAGTGGTTGCGCAAATGCAAATTCTGATACATAGTCTTATACGTATGGGTTATGTAATTATAAAACTGGGACTATGTGATGGATTTACAGCACTGTAGACTGGACAGAGAGACTTTTACAATGGACAGTTCTGGATTTGTGTTTGTTTTTCCTGTCCTCTCAGTTTATTGGGCTGGTAAGGACAAAGTATTCTTTCTTTTAACATTATGAATTTATATGCTTGAAATAAGAAGCTAATTATTTGTTTATCAGGTCCTGAGGGTCAAACACTGACTCAGTTTGAATCAGCAGTTAAAAGGCCACAGACTGATTTGTACATACTCAGGGTTCAGTAATTATAGTAATGTTTGGATCAGACAGGCTGCTTGAAAAGGACTAGTGGATTGCTTAAATTGCTTATGATGGTAGTAGCAGCCACTGCTCTCAGTCAGTCAGAGGACGGTTTAACATCTCCAGAGACAACTCTTCTGTTGCTGGCCCACCTTCTCAGAAGAGGAAGCAATGCCATATGAAAACTCAAAAACACAGACACAAAAAACACAACACATTTAGAGAAATAAACTGCACTTTGACATCATCAACACGCTGAAAGAAACACTAAAAGTGCAAAGGCATGAAAAACACCTATCAGAAGAGTAACCATTTTGATGATACTTTGTTCGTAATTACATGTACTGTATGTAACCCAAATACAACTTACTCTATGTTAGGGGAGAAGCTGGATATGTGTAAAAACAATCAAAACACAGGAATTTCAGTTAACTGTGACTTTAGTTATCAACAGGTAATAGGTTCATAACAGAAATTACAACCTGGGCCTTTCACAAAATGAAATAAAATTTAAAGTCATTGTCCTTAATTATTTGAATTGTTCCTTTAAAGGGTATTTGGTTAGGTTGGAACCTTATCTTCAGTTTGTTCCTCAGAGTTATAGAGGGTCGATGGTCAGTCAAGTCAGAGAACAGATCAGCTGATCTGTCAGTCAGCAATTTATACACTGCCCCCAAAAATATAAAAATCAAATTCAGCAACGTCACAATTAGAGAGGTTACATATTTAATTATATCACATTAGTTATAGTAATATCACTTTCTCACTTTAAGAGCACTCCTGCCACTACTTTACATGCATGTTGAAAGTTAACACAGTGAGGCCATTGTAATGGGAGACATTAAACAGATAGTGAGGCTCCTTCTGCTTATCAGGGATGTAAATCCTTAGGTGAAGGCTAATCCTTTCTAATCCTTTCAATTTATTGGGCTGGTAAGGAAAATGCAGTTGTTTTACTAACATTGTTGTGAAATTGAACTGATATACTCGGAAAACAGTCACTAATAATTTTTTTTTGTCTGTAGGTACTGAGAGTCAAACACTTACTGAGTCTGAATCTGTGATTAAAAGGACTGGAGACTCCCACAGACTGACCTGTACATACTCAGGGTTCAGCAGTGATATTCATGCTGCTTGGATCAGACAGGCTGACCCCAGATGACAGTGGATTGCTGTCATCTGGGGTGACAGTAGTGGCAGCTTCTACTCTCAGTCAGTCAGAGGTCGGTTTAGCATCTCCAGAGACAACAGCAGAAAGTAGGTGTATCTGCAGATGAACAGCCTGACAACTGAGGATTCAGCTGTTTATTATTGTGCTCGAGAGTCACAGTGACACAAGAGGAAGAAACTCTGTAAAAAAAACTCTGCAGTTTGCTTTCTGCCTTTCACAGTCACGTAAATTAAGTACCTCATAGCAATCATACTCCATAAATCTACTTAAAAACACAATGAAACTACCTTATTGCAAAAATATGTTTGCAAAGCTGTCATGTTTATATGTATTTATGACTGTGAAGAATAAATTGACATGTAGAAATCTATGTAAATAATCTTAAAATTTTCATCCTTCTTCTAAATGATGTTTTTCACCCTAATATACGAGTTCTTTTGAACATCTATGCTAACCCTTAGATAGTAGCAAGAACCTGAATCCCTGGTGCATGCCCAGCGGCGCTGGGTTTACTTGCTGTACAGGCATTGAAAGGGCTGGACAAAATGTGGGACGGTACAGATAAACGCAGATGAACGCTGAGAAAGGGTCCTATGTGCATACTTTACCAGTGCCAAGCTGAATAACCCTGTGTGTGGACTAGTCACCGTTGGCCATAACACAATCAGAGGTTACTTATTGATCCTAATTATTACATTTTCAAACATTGATAAGCATGTGTTCATATAACAAGTGGCACAAACGTTTTCATTAATATAATGGTAGATGTATTTGACCTAAATATATGGTTCGTGCGTTTTGAACATGCAGGTCAAATGCTTAACACAGTGACTTAACTATATAAAACACTCCATTGTAAGTGCGCATAGTATATATGAGTATGTATGATTGCACAGAATTTATGTGAGTAATTATTGTTACATGTCTAGTGTATACATATATGTATATCATAATAAAATCCACAACACATTTTCTTTTTAGGCATTTGAATAAAATTTAAGCCACATACTTCTCCCTACTAAAATCCAGGTGGCGGACTTCTGTCCTCTTGATTTGAAACCCTTCATTCACACCTTCACTTTCAAGATGATGTTCAGACTGTGTTGTCTTGTTGACAGTTGTCCGCCTGCACTGTTGTGATACATAAATTATTATTTTTTAATTAGATCATTTGTTTAAATTGTTATTTTCTTCCTGATTTTCATAGACCTGCTTTTTCTTCTGGTTGTTCAGCAGGTTTGAATGGTCAGTCTTTGGAGTCCATTCTCTCCACTCCACTGTTAAAAAAGCCTCAAGAAGCCCTCAGTCTTTCCTGTAGAGGAACCGGTTTCAATTTTGGCCAAGCAGGAATGCAATGTATCAGACACCCTGCAGGAAAAACAAGAGTGGATGGTTATTTAGTGCTGTGTGTTACTGTGCCAGATACACACAATGGCAGAAGAATATGGTTTGCATAAGCATGCACATACAAATACACATTATAAGGTGAGCAGCTGCTTTTGCAGTCTTTGATTTTCTGTTTAACTTATTGTCAAAAATGTTAGAAAACGTTTTTAAGTTACAATGTAAACATTGAAAATACTGAAATGGGACATAAATGAGTCATATTTAATATCTAATTGGATTTGCTGCTGAGCAGGACAAATATCAGCATGATGATAGGAGCAAACTCATTATTAAATCTTTTACCATTTGTTTAAACAACAAGTACTTCTGAAGTATTCTGTCTCACCAGTTCATAAAGGGGACTAAAAGGAGCTGTTAAATGCATCAAACACACCAGTTGGACACTTTGTGCTAATCGCTGTTAGGTTTCAGATCTTTCCCACAGAAAACAACTGACTGCAAAATGTGAACATTGCTGCATAAAGCAGTGCAGTAAATGAGCGTCAGTAATTTTCTATTAATTATGCTGAAACTCTTTACTTAATGCTACAGTGTGATCTGTTTTCTCTCATAATCTATCAGAATCCATCTGTATGCAAATCAATTCCTCACAGACTGATATAAAGTCTGATATCATGCAGTCAGTCACAGAAGAAGACGAGAAGCTCATCAGATCATATTTAGCACCAACATGTTCTCTGGAGCTCTACTGCTGGATCCTGTGAGTCTCACTGAACACAAACACTATAATCACTGCACACTGATTCTTACTGTTACTACATTCAACATGTTTTGTCCACACGTGTGAACAGCTGACACAGCCAGCCTCTGTGATTGTGCAGCCAGGTCAGCGTCTGACCATCACCTGTCACGTCTCTTATTCTCTTGGCTATTGGACAGCTTGGTTCAGACAGCCTGCAGGGAAAGGACTGGAGTGGATTGGGGTGAAAGTTACTGGATATTCATACTACAAAGATTCATTGAAGAACAAATTCAGCATTGACTTGTACACTTCAAGCAACACAGTAACTTTAAATGGATAGAATATGCAGCCTGAAGACACTGCTGTGTATTATTGTGCCAGAGAGTCACAGTAAGAGAAAACATCAACAGACCTGAACAAAACCTCTCAGTGCATGAGCACATTTGTAACATGAAGCCACCAGGGGAGGAGCTCCAAGACCAATAATGAATTTAAGGTATATTTAAGAAAAAAAACATGGGGAAAGGTTGTTAAGGGTTTACTATTCTTGATAGAGGGAGTGTTAGACACAAATATTACTCGCAGCAGTTCAGCACCAGTTTACCATCTCCAGAGAAAACAGCAGAAAGGAGCTGAATCTGCAGATGACATCAGAGGATTCTGCTATTTATTGTTGCCAGTGACACAGAGATACTTTATCAAGAGAAGGGTTTGCTTTGCCTTCACCCTCATCTACAGTTTCACTGAAATACAGCTTCAATCGTTTTTTAAGCTGTAGAGAGATTTTTATAAAGCTCTGTGTTCTGTTACATCATAATGTCAAGATGAAATAATCAAATTATATATTCTTGTTTTTGCTTGGCTGTGGGCAAACACCCCACCATCCTTATTCTGTCAGTGGTGTTTGGTTGCCTTTTAATTGTTTTTTAACTGGAAAACCCTTTTTGATATGTCCATCATTCACCATGCTGAGGATTAGTTTTATTAGAGTTTAGTTTTGTATTATCAAGTTTTGGATGCCTCATAAAATGTTTAATGATCTGGTTCCTGTTTTTAAGCAACAGCTGATGTTGTAGTGAATCCACTTCCATCAACATGAGCTTTAACAGTAAAGAGACATAATGTTCCTATTGTTAATTACTGTATTACGTTATGGAGCACACATTTAATAATGAATAAATAGTAAACTGAGGATTTTTCTCTATTATTGTGGTCAAGAGCCACAGTGACACAAGAGGATAAAATGTTGTCTAAGTACATAGAAAACTTGCTTTCTGCAGTTTACATTAATATAAATTAATTTATTGCTGTTCAACATCAACAACATTGTGAAAGAAACACCATCTTTAATACATTTATCAGCATTAATTCAGGTCAGACTAAATAGAATTAATTTCAAAATCACAACAATACAGTCAGATCCAAAAACAAATAATATAAATTTAATATATAAGTATAATGTTTATAAATATCTGAAAAGATTTTGGTTGGTGATTAAATTTTGAAGAAACTTTTTCTTTACTAAGTAAAAAAACAATAATAATTTTTTGTGTATAATTATTTTTATAAGATTTGCTTTTTTTTTTTTTTTTTTTTTTAATACAAGTGGTGTGCCGATGTTTGTATGAGATTATGTGTGTTTCACTTTAAGGAGGAGTTTATGCAAATTCAGATTTTTACGCATGTGTTGCCAAATATAACAGGGAGATTTTCATGACTGTAGACTGAGCAGAGAGACATGACTTTTACAATGAACTGTCCCGAGTTTACCTTTGTTTTTCTTATAGTGTCAGTTTACTGGGCTGGTAAGAACAGCACATTTCTTCTGCAAACATTATGAAATGTTTGATATAAAGAAGCTAATTTTGTTTTTGTCTGTAGGTAC
Organism: Copadichromis virginalis; assembly: GCF_057382275.1. Taxonomy (NCBI): domain Eukaryota; kingdom Metazoa; phylum Chordata; class Actinopteri; order Cichliformes; family Cichlidae; genus Copadichromis; species Copadichromis virginalis. The sequence continues at coordinate 17,178,980 of NC_140621.1, forward strand.
TGAGGGTCAAACATTGACTGAGTCTGAATCAGTGATTAAAAGGCCTGGAGACTCACACAGACTGACCTGTACATACTCAGGGTTCAGCAGTGATATTCATGCTGCTTGGATCAGACAGGCTGCTGGAAAAGGACTGGAGTGGGTTGCTTGGATCCACTCTAATGGTAATGAGATCTACTACTCTCAGTCAGTCAGAGGCCGGTTCACCATCTCCAGAGACAACAGCAGAAAGCAGCTGTATCTGCAGATGAACAGCTTGAGGACTGAGGATTCAGCAGTTTATTATTGTGCAAAAGAGCCACAGTATCACAAACCATCAGCAGAGCTGAACAAAAACCTCTCAGTGCCCGTACAGTTATAACATGAAACTACCAGAGGAGGAGCTCTAAGATAACTGATTATTATTTAACTGAAAGAAATGGAAGAAATGCAAATAAGAGGGTTGCTATTCCTGATAGAGGTAGTGGTTGAGCAAATGCAAATTCTGATACATATGTATTATGTAACTATAACACTGACTACAGCACTGTAGACTGGACAGAGAGAGATGACTTTTACAGTGAACTTTTCTGGGTTTATTTTTGTTTTTCCTGTCCTGTCAGTTTATTGAGCTGTTAAGGACAAAGTATTCTTTTGCACACATTATGACTTGACAAGAAATTATACGCTTGAAAAAGAAGCTAATTATTTGTTTAACAGGTATTTAATTTCTATTAAGTTTTTCACTTGCAGCGTGTCGTGCGCTCTGCTGAGAAGGTGATTGGCTGCAGACTCCCATCTCTGCAGGACCTGTATACCTCCAGGACACTGGGGCGTGCAGCTCGAATCTCAGCTGACCCTTCTCACCCTGGACACAGTCTGTTTGACCTGCTCCCCTCAGGCAGGAGGCTCCGGTCCATTCGCACCAGAACCTCTCGCCATAAGAACAGTTTCTTCCCCTCTGCTGTCGGACACATGAACAATAACCGTATGACTGTTCCCACCACTAACACATGACCCTACGCTGTGTTCACTGCATCATTCCATGTTTGGCACTGATCACCACCTGCACTCATGTATATATCTTTCTACGTAGCACTTTTAATTCTTATTCTTATTCTTATTTTTTCATGTCTATTTAAGTGTAATTTATGACAGTATGTTTGCACTGAAGCACCGCAGCAATTTCCTAATGTTGTAAACCTGCTCAACATTTGGCAATAAAACCCTTTCTGATTCTGATTCTGATTCTGACTTAATATAAGATATTTGTGATTAAAATAAGTGAAAGAAATCTGCCAGTGGAATAAGTGAAAATTCTCCAGATCCAAGATGCACTGTCTAAAAACAAGTTCATATATCTCACTAAAATGTTGCTCTGTAGCTGATTGTGTCTTATTTTAAGTGTGATGAGATATTTTTCACTATAAATTAGACAAATATACTTGGTAACATTTTGAGTTTTTGCAGTGCTGTGATTGTGCAGCCAGGTCAGTGTCTGACCATCACCTGTCAGGTCTCTTATTCTCTTGGCTGGTACACAGCTTGCATCAGACAGCCTGCAGGGAAAGGACTGGAGTGGATTGGGGTGAAAGGTATTGCGGGCTCTTACTACAAAGATTCACTAAAGAATAAATTCAGTATTGATTTAGACACTTCAAGCAACACGGTGACTTTAAATGGACAGAATATGCAGCCTGAAGACACTGTTGTGTATTATTGTGCCAGAGAGTCACAGTAACACAAAACATCAGCAGACCTGAACATAACCTCTCAGTGGCTGAGCAGTTGTAGAATGAAGCCACCAGAGGAAGAGCTCTAAGACCAAGAATGATTTAAGAGTGTATTAAAGAAAAAAAAGGGGGGAAATGGCCTTAAGAAATATTACCCATAGCAGTTCACCACCAGTTTACCATCTACAGAGAAAACAGCAGAAAGCAGCTGTATCTGCAGGTGACATCAGAGGATTCTGCTGTTTATTGTTGTCCTCAATAGTCACAGTGACACCGTGATACTAAATCAAGAGAAGGGTTTGCTTTATCTTCACTGTCATCTACAGTTTTGCAGAAATACAGCTTCAATAATTTCTTTTGCTGTAGAGAGATTTTTGCAAAGCTCTGTGTTATGCTACATCATAATGTCAAGATCAAATAATCTAATTATGTATTCTTGTTTTTGCTTGTCTGTGGGCAAACACCCCACCGTCCCTATTCTGTCTTTTTATTGTTTTTTAAATGGGAAACCAATTTTGATATGTCCATCATTCACCATGCTGAAGATTCGTTTTGTTGGAGTTTAGTTTTGTTTTATGGAGTTTTGTAGAAAATGTTTACTGCTCTAGTTCCTTAAGCAACAGCTGATGTTGTTGTGAATCAACTTTTTCAGGAAATCCATCAACATGAGCTTTAACAGTAAAGAGTCATAATATTCCTATTATTAATTACTGTATTACTACATGGAGCACACATTTAAAAATGAATTGATATGGTTTTCTTTACTCATGGTTAATAAATCAATTGGTGACTAAAGTTTGAGAGAAAATTTGTATTTATTAAGTAACAAATAATAATAATCATTTGTAAATATATATCATATTTGCTTAAATATTTTAATATAAGTCGTGTGCAGTTCTTTATATGAGACGACGTTTTTCTTTAAGGAGGAGTTTATGCAAATTCAGATTTTTACACATGTGTTGCCAAATATATTAAAGGGACTACATGGTTGAATTTCATAAACTGAGCAGAGAGATATGACTTTTACAATGAACTGTCCTGGGTTTACCTTTGTTTTTCTGATAGTGTCAGTTTACTGGGCTGGTAAGGACAGCACATTTCTTCTGCAAACATTAAGATATGTTTGATATAAAGAAGCTAATTTTGTTTTTGTCTGTAGGTACTGAGGGTCAAACACTGACTGAGTCTGAATCAGTGATTAAAAGGCCTGGAGACTCACACAGACTGACCTGTACATACTCAGGGTTCAGTGGTGATATTCATGCTGCTTGGATCAGACAGGCTGCTGGAAAAGGACTGGAGTGGGTTGCTCGGATCCTCAGTGATAGCAGCTATATCTTCTACTCTCAGTCAGTCAGAGGCCGCTTTACCATTTCCAGAGACAACAACAGAAAGCAGGTGTATCTGCAGATGAACAGCTTGACGACTGAGGATTCTGCTGTTTATTATTGTGCTCGAGAGCCACAGTATCACAAACCATCAACAGAGCTGAACAAAAACCTCTTAATGCCTGAACAGTTATAACATGAAACTACCAGAGGAGGAGCTCTAAGATAACTGATTATTATTATTATTCAAGGGAAAGAAATGGGAGAAATTGAACTAAGGGGGTCGTAATTCTTGATAGAGGTAGTGGTTGAGCAAATTAAAATTCTGACATATATGTATTATGTAACTATAACACTGGGACTATGTGGCGGATTTACAGCACTGTTGACTGGACAGAGAGACATTCCTTTTTGCAATGAACAGTTCTGGGTTTATGTTTTTTTTTTCCTGTCAGTTTATTGGACTGGTAAGGACAAAGTATTCTTTTGTTAACATTATGACTTGACAAGAATTTATATGCATGGAAAAAGAAGATAATTATTTACTTTTATCAGGTAGTGAGGGTCAAACCCTGACTCCATCTGAATCTGTGGTTAAAAGGCCTGGACAATCCCTGGACTGACCTGTACATACTCAAGGTTCAGCAGTGATATTCATGCTGCTTGGATCAGACAGGCTGCTGGAAAATGAGTAGAGTAATTGCTCTGATAGAAATAGCACCCACTACTCTTAGTCATTCAGAGGACAGTTTACACATGTCCACAGACAACTCTTCTGTCACTCGCCCACCTTCACAGAAGAGGAAGCATCTCTGTACAAGTACAAAAACTCAGCACATCACAAAACCAACATTTGCTTTCAGAGTTCACATTTAGAGAAATGAACTCGACTTTAACAGCATCAATACACTGAAAGAAACATACTTAAGACAGTTTGCAGGAAAGGACTGGAGTTTACATCAAATTCTCATTTGATGTAATATATATATACTTATATATTTTGCTGAGGAGGAGGAGTCAATGCAAATCTGATGTCTTCAGCAACTTTATATGTGCTTGAGAGTAAGACTCAGGGACTCAACCTAATATACACACAACAGACTGGACAAAGACGACTGATGTTTAGAATGATGAGAACTGTTTATTTAGTTGTTTTCCTGATTCTGTTTTGTTTCTTGACTGGTAAGGACATATATTTCTGGTATACAAATAAATATATGAAGAAATATGACTGGACTAATGAGCTGTTAACATTTCTGTAGGTACTGATGGTCAAACACTGACTGAGTCTGAATCAGTGGTTAAAAGGCCTGGAGACTCCCACAGACTGACCTGTACATACTCAGGGTTCAGCAGTGATATTCATGGTGCTTGGATTAGACAGGCTGCTGGAAAAGGACTGGAATGGATCGCCCTCATCTGGGATGACAGTAGTGGCAGCTACTACACTGAGTCAGTCAGAGGCCGCTTTACCATCTCCAGAGACAACAGCAGAAAGCAGGTGTATCTGCAGATGAACAGCCTGACACCTGAGGATTCTGCTGTTTATTATTGTGCTCGAGAGCCACAGTGACACAAGAGGAAGAAACTCTGTACAAAAACTCAGCACATCAATGCACTGAAAGAAAGACATAATACTGGATTGTCAAGATCTCGTATCATTAAATATTCTGTTTTGTGTATAACTGTAAATACTTTCATTTGCTTTGTGAACCAGTGGTTAAAAGGCCCGGAGACTCCCACAAACTGACCTGTACAGAGTTCAGTGATGATATTCATGCTGCTTGAGGTCAGGCCTTTTCAGATCAGAGGAGAATGGGCAGACAGGTTTGAGCCGAAATCAACAGTAACTCAAACAACCACTCGTTACAACCAAAATATGCAGAAGAACATCTGAACCTTTAAGTTGATGAGCTACAGCAGCAGGTTTGTTACTGTTAAACCTTTTCTGAGAACATATGTTCATATTTGCTTTCAATTGAAGGGCAGTTTCACTGCTACTGCTGACTGTGTGTTACTATATTTGCTTTCTCTTACATATTTGAAAATAGTTTGAAGTAATTTGCCTGAAAACAGAAAATGTAGACAGTATTTAGGAAAGCGAGAGCGCAAGAGTTCTAACTGACAAAAGTACAAACTGTTTTTGTCAAGGCTCGGCTGTGTGGCAGGCAGGAGGAGGACCCAAACGCAAAACTCACAGACACGGAGATGAACTCAAAATCACAGCTTTAATGCTGGAGTGGCAGAACATAGGAAATACAAAACTAATACTGGGAAAAGTAAACTAACAGACACAGGGAGATCCACACAACATGAGGGACGACGTCACACTGAACAGAGGGAGACGCAGACAGAAATACACAGAGGGTTAACGAGGGAAGTGGGAACACACGGGGAACACAGGTGACACTGAATCATAACGAGACAGGGCGGGGTGAACTGAACACTGACGGGAGAGGTGAAACAGGAAGTACAGGAGGAGAGAGAGCACGAGTAGAACACCAACGTAACAGGCAGGGGAGACATGGAATAAACACGAAAGGGGACGAGGGCTCATAAATACATAGGGGGCACACAGGGGGAAGAGAGAGCACGGGGAGAACTAGACATAATGGGCAGGGGAAGCATGGAATAAAATACAAACATACAAGGAAACTAAGAACACTGGGCCAACATGGCCCAGGACCATGACAGTACCCCCCCCTCAAGGGCTGGCTCCAGACAGCCCAAACACAGAAAAACAAAACCAAACAGAAAACAACCCAGGGCGGGCGGCGGGGGCCCAGGACGGAGGGCTCGGAACAGAAAACAAAAGAGCACGGCAAACACTGGAGCCCAAGAAAACCACCTAAACACAGAGCAGTTCAGGGGGCCGACCGTGCGCAAGGCAACGGCGGAGACGTGGAACCAGTTCAGGAGGCCGGCCGCGCGCAAGGCAGCGGCGGCGACGAAGGAGACGACGGAGCAGTTCAGGGGGCCGACCGCGCGGAAGGCAGCGGCGGCGGCGAAGGAGACGACGGAGCAGTTCAGGGGGCCGACCGCGCGGAAGGCAGCGGCGGCCCTCCAGTCTCAGGCGTGCTGGCCATGGCCTGGTGGGCACAGGACCAGACGAGGCAGGGCCAGACGGAGCAGCCGATGAGGAGGCCGGACCAGACGGAGCAGCCGATGAGGAGGCCGGACCAGACGGAGCAGCCGATGAGGAGGCCGGGCCAGGCGAGGTTGCAGAGGCTGAGGCCGGGCCAGGCGAGGTTGCAGAGGCTGAGGCCGGGCCAGGCGAGGTTGCAGAGGCTGAGGCCGGGCCAGGCGAGGTTGCAGAGGCTGAGGCCGGGCCAGGCGAGGTTGCAGAGGCTGAGGCCGGGCCAGGCGAGGTTGCAGAGGCTGAGGCCGGGCCAGGCGAGGTTGCAGAGGCTGAGGCCGGGCCAGGCGAGGTTGCAGAGGCTGAGGCCGGGCCAGGCGAGGTTGCAGATGGCGGCTGGACAGGCTCCTCGGGCCCTCCAGCTGATGCGGCGTGAGGCTGGACAGGCTCCTCGGACCCTCCAGCGGAGACAGGAGGCTGAACGGGCTCCTCGGACCCTCCAGCGGAGACAGGAGGCTGAACGGGCCCCTCGGACCCTCCAGCGGAGACAGGAGGCTGAACGGGCCCCTCGGACCCTCCAGCGGAGACAGGAGGCTGAACGGGCCCCTCGGACCCTCCAGCGGAGACAGGAGGCTGAACGGGCCCCTCGGACCCTCCAGCGGAGACAGGAGGCTGAACGGGCCCCTCGGACCCTCCAGCGGAGACAGGAGGCTGAACGGGCCCCTCGGACCCTCCAGCGGAGACAGGAGGCTGAACGGGCCCCTCGGACCCTCCAGCGGAGACAGGAGGCTGAACGGGCCCCTCGGACCCTCCAGCGGAGACAGGAGGCTGAACGGGCCCCTCGGACCCTCCAGCGGAGACAGGAGGCTGAACGGGCCCCTCGGACCCTCCAGCGGAGACAGGAGGCTGAACGGGCCTCTCGGACCCTCCAGCGGAGACAGGAGGCTGAACGGGCCCCTCGGACCCTCCAGCGGAGACAGGGAGGTGCTGGCCGGGCTCACTGGAACCCCCAGCGGACGAGGTAGATGGCGGCGTGGGAGCCGCGGAGTCCTGGATGAGCTCATCCGAGCTTCCAGCAGGAGCTGAAGTAGAGCCAGAGAGGATTGGGACCCCGGGCTCAATGTTAAGCTGGCTAGAAAACCGCACTGCTACGGGGAACTGGGCCAAAGGTTCAGGTGCGAGCTGAGCTGCTGGACACACGGGGACCTGAGCTGCTGGACACACGGGGACCTGAGCTGCTGGACACACGGGGACCTGAGCTGCTGGACACACGGGGACCTGAGCTGCTGGACACACGGGGACCTGAGCTGCTGGACACACGGGGACCTGAGCTGCTGGACACACGGGGACCTGAGCTGCTGGACACACGGGGACCTGAGCTGCTAACGGTGGAGAAGTAAATGACTGCACAGGGGACTGAACTGATGTCTGTAGTAACGGTGGTGGTGAGAGTGGAGTAGGTGGTGGAGTTAATGACTTCACAGGGGAATGAACTAGAGGTAGTGATGGTTGTGGTGCTGGTGGTTGAGTGGGTGACTGCACTGGGGACTGCACTGGGGACTGCACTGGGGACTGCACTGGGGACTGCACTGGGGACTGCACTGGGGACTGCACTGGGGACTGCACTGGGGACTGCACTGGGGACTGCACTGGGGACACTGGAGACTGCACTGGGGACACTGGAGACTGCACTGGGGACACTGGAGACTGCACTGAGGGTGGCTGCGAGGGAGCTAACTGAGCTGTGAAGGGCTGCGAGGGAGCTAACTGAGCTGTCGATAAGGCTGATGATTCCTCTACCAACTGAGCTATTGACTGGGCTAAGGATTGAAATAAGGTTTGTAGTAAGTCAGGCTGTGGATGTGACTGTGCTATGGGAAGCGAGGCTGAATGTGGTGGAGGTGGCGACTGAGCTTCGGGCCGGGCGGCTAACAGAGCTTCGGGCCGGGCGGCTAACAGAGCTTCGGGCCGGGCGGCTAACAGAGCTTCGGGCCGGGCGGCTAACAGAGCTTCGGGCCGGGCGGCTAACAGAGCTTGAGACGAAAATGGTGGTGGAGTTGGTGTCTGGGCTACAGGCGGCTTCTGAGCAGGAAACACAGGACACTGAGCTACAGGTGGCTGCTGAGCAGGTGACTGAGCTGAAAGCGGACGGGCAGCTGACTGAATAAACATAGCTCCAGAATAAACAGTTCCAGATGAAACAGTCTCGTGCTTAAAAGGTGCGGAGGTGAACTTAGAAACATTATGAGCCCTGGAAACACAGTCATATTCAAACTCACTATTCATTTCTGATGTGTTACGGACCTGAAAAACAGCGGACTCAGGAGCAGAATATTGTCCGAGTTGGTCCGACTTGGAAGTGGCATGGAAGAAACAGTTAGTGTCACTCACCACCGGAGTTTGCTCAGAAACGTTAGGGCGGCGGCGGCGTGAGCGCCGTTTTCGCCGAGAGGGGGGAGGAGATGAGCCGGGCCGCGAATCCTCCAGCGGACCGGGCTGAACGTCCTCCGACCCCTCACACTGGAGAGGCAGCTCCGGGCGGACGCCTACGGTGGAAACAAGGAAGTCCCGGATGTGGGGGTGCAGCGCGCCGAACAGCCACGGGAGTCCGGACACCATCCGCTGTAGACGGGCGGCTACGACCTCCCGGTGTTCGTCTCCTGGCAGCGCCTCCCACTCCTGACAGTGGTACTCCACCGTATAGATCAAATCCTCCCGGAGCTCAGCGGAGGGGTTGTGAGTTGCTGGGTCCATTACTGGTGACGTCGTACTGTCAAGGCTCGGCTGTGTGGCAGGCAGGAGGAGGACCCAAACGCAAAACTCACAGACACGGAGATGAACTCAAAATCACAGCTTTAATGCTGGAGTGGCAGAACATAGGAAATACAAAACTAATACTGGGAAAAGTAAACTAACAGACACAGGGAGATCCACACAACATGAGGGACGACGTCACACTGAACAGAGGGAGACGCAGACAGAAATACACAGAGGGTTAACGAGGGAAGTGGGAACACACGGGGAACACAGGTGACACTGAATCATAACGAGACAGGGCGGGGTGAACTGAACACTGACGGGAGAGGTGAAACAGGAAGTACAGGAGGAGAGAGAGCACGAGTAGAACACCAACGTAACAGGCAGGGGAGACATGGAATAAACACGAAAGGGGACGAGGGCTCATAAATACATAGGGGGCACACAGGGGGAAGAGAGAGCACGGGGAGAACTAGACATAATGGGCAGGGGAAGCATGGAATAAAATACAAACATACAAGGAAACTAAGAACACTGGGCCAACATGGCCCAGGACCATGACAGTTTTGATGAATTGTACAAGCAGTAAAGTAAACTTCATTTTTAAACAATCTTAAACAGTGGCAGGGGGATTTTGACAGTGTTATATCATATCTAACTGTCGCCTCCCTGCTCTCTGAAACAGGGTAATCAACCTTTTATTAATGTCAGATAGGCTATTTGTACATTCTAAATATATCTGTAGCTCAGTATGGTGCAAACACTTATTATGACAGAGGATTCCTGGCCCATGTTAAAATTGACAAATGTCATACTGTGAAGACATGAAATCTGAACAGTATGCTAATACTAATATTCACTCATTCACTCATGAATTTTCATAGCAGATTAAAGTGGATTGGAAGTGTGCATTATGGATACAGCACATACGACACTGTGTAGCACTAGAGATGTGTAATTAATAATAATGGATTGGATTTATATAGCGCTTTTAAAAGCACCCAAAGCGCTTTACAATTCCACTATTCATTCACTCTCGCATTGACACACTGGTGGAGGAAAGCTACAGCCACAGCTGGCCTGGGGCAGACTGACAGAAGTGAGGCTGCCATATCGCACCATCGGCCCCTCCGGCCAACACCAGTAGGCGGTAGGGTAAAGTGTCTTGCCCAAGGACACAACGACCAGCACAGAGAGGCCGGGGATCGAACCGGCAACCTTCTGGTTACAGATGCACTTCCCAACCCCTTGAGCCACAGTTGCCCCGAATTAGTGACAAAACATTCATTAACTGTGCTCAAGAGTCACAGTGGCACAAACATGTAAACATGTAATATTTGTATTTGTTTTTTTCTTTTTGTGAGTAAAGGTGTGCCTTTACAAAAATAATAGTGAACCATAGTGGAAGCAGGTAGGGGTTCTCTGACATTTTTGTTCCAACAGTTTTCTCATGTTTTGTGGCTAGTTGGGAGCTCAGCCACTGTATTTTGTTTACTGATAGACAGAGTGTGCTCAGTTTGTTTTTAGCTAGGAAGGGGTGTTTCGTTTGTTGTTTTGGCCTTGGAGACCCTGACGCACAGAGCTTCCCTGTGTTTTATTTTGGGCCTAATTGGTTCATATGGTTAATTGTGAAATAAACAGTGTTTTACTGACATCAACTTTGTGGCAGTTAATAGTTTTCTTTTCAGTTTGTGTCACACCCCGCCCCAGATAAAACCCTGCTTTTAAGTGGGGTGTAACACTTCACCTAATTAAATAAACACAGCTGACCTTGTGCTTTAAATGAGTTAAGAACTGACTGTATTACAATAAAATTATTTTGACTCACATGTTTTTAAACATTTACATGACATTTATATAGCGCATATATTTATCCCTAAGACATCAGATTAATGCTTATTTATTCAGCTGTGTCATTAACATGAAAGCTACATGGAAAATGTGAATTGTCTGATTTCCCTCTGTTAGCTTTTGTTTTCAATGAAGCATAACAAAAATATTTTATTACTCTGCATAATGAAGCTGATAATATGTTACAATTAAAGTACAACTTATAAATCATAAGAGATGCCAACACAAGAGCCACTCCTTCTACATAATATCCTGATGCAAATCTTCACTGTGTGCTGTGTACTTCTGTGCTGCTCACTTGTCTTGTGCTGAGTGTTGATTGTTGGAGCAGCAGTGAACAATCTCTAGACTCACAATGACACAGACACTCTGCTGCTGGTTGCTTCTTTGCTTCACTGTGAGTTCTTCTGCTTCTTATTGTTTAATATTTTTACAGGAAACAACGAGTGCTATAAGAACATTTTGCAGATGTCTGTCTAACTGGTTCCTTTTTAACTCCTCAGGTGTTACAGGTCAGAGTATGGAGTCCATTCCTTCCAGTCCTGTAGTGAAACGGCCTGGGGAGACTCTCAGTCTCTCCTGCAGAGGATCTGGTTTCACATTTAGCTGCTGTACTATGCACTGGATAAGACAAAAGTCAGGAGAATCACTGGAATGGATGGGAGAAGGCTACACAGATTCCAGCAAAAACAAATATGTGAGCAGTTTGAGAGGACGAATTGAAATCACCAAAGACAACAGCAACAGCATGGTGCATCTGAGACTTTCCAACCTTAAGCCAGAGGACTCTGCTGTGTATTACTGTGCCAGAGACACACAGTGGTTTAAGTAATGAGCGAGGATTTACAAAAACCTTCAGCTAGGACACTACAGGGGGGAGTAGATGATCAAAAATATGATGTTCAACTCACTGTCACAATAACACCTGTGTTTTCACCATCTGTGAATAAATATTAGTAAAACGCACAGAATCTAAAAACATGTTATGGTAACAATGAAAAACAATGTGAAAAATAAAATTCATAAACTTTTAACCACAATTTTAAGAAGAAAAAAAACCAGCAATGAAAATAGGATATTTAGAAAAATAAATATTTTCGCTACTTTTCACATGAACACATCAAAATGTTTTAATTGATTCTCTTTAAATTCTGAGTTAGTGCCTTTAAACTTATTCTGAGTTAAACTGGTGAAACCCTTGTTGAAAGCTAAAACGCTAAAAAGACGAGTCAGAAAGGACACTGAAGCAGAAACAAAGAAACATGAAGAGAAACATGGTACTTAAATAAATGAATTTATAATGAATTTATAAATAAATAAATACTTAAAAAAAATTCTACTTTGGGGTAAAGTCAGGAAAGTCAGAAAATACTAAAATCAGGAAACACTGATTATAGAATTTAGTAAAGAAATAATTTTCTTTTTCTTAGCAGATACAGTGTTTCAATACAATGTTTATTTTTAATGAGTGATCAAATCCTGCTGAGTAAAACATGAATGAATATACATATTACTGGTATACATGTCTGTTTGGTTGATTAATGATGAGGAGGAGCTGATGCAAACTCAGACTGCTTCCATCTTTCTTTTATTTTCTTTGGCTCTCGGAGGAGGCGGACACACTTTTTCTCCTCTCCCTTATCTTCCCTGCTAGTTCTTATGTCCTTGTCTAGTCTCGTGTCTTTTTTGTATTACTTTCCCTGGAACACTCTCTCATAGTCTGTGTCTAAAACCTAAAAGAGAATTATGGATTTGATCAACTGGTCTCTGAATGCTATTGACACCCTTTAACGAGAAGTCTGGGCTCGGGAGAACCCGAGTGCCCTGGAGGGACTTTCCCTGCCGGATACACGATGGACGGGTGGCAGAGGATCGTGTGCCTGGCGGGACTGTCGATCGAGGACGCTTAAGATATCTACCTATTTGGAACCATGATAACAGGGTTCTTGCTGATCGGAGCTGCTTGGCCCTGGCTTATCGGAGAATTAAGAGAGCGGAACCGGCTGTTCAAACCCCCACAAGGCTGCCCACTGGGATTGGAACGACAGGTGCGACTTCTCAGAAAGGGCTCACTGAAGGCAGCATGGTTAAGAGCTTGGAGGCATTTATGACTGCAGTGAATGCTCAGAATAACACCTCTGAGCATATGTATGTTGGATTACATCAGGAAAGAATCAACTCAGAACAACATCTCTGGGCGGAAGCTGGATTACATCTCGGATCAGTTGGCTGCGGTCGTGAGGTCTCAGAATCTGCTATGTGAGCAAAAGAGTGACAAGACCACGGAATCGATGGCTAATAACATCATGGAGAAACTCGCAGCTATTAACGGGAGATTGAGAGACCAGTGTCGGAGTGTTAAAAACAGCTTGAAATTCTCATGAGTTGTTTGCAAAAGAAAAATCACCATCATAATGCGGCTACCCCTTCGGCGCCAGCTTTGGGCTCAAGGCTGGAGCTGAACAGAAACTCCCTGATAACGACTGTGTTGAGTCTGTTCCTTCCCATTCCCTACAAGGCCACCTGGGTTGGCTGGAAGACTGTTTACTTAGCCTAGCCTGGCGGGGCGAAGGACACTGTCTCAGCTGAACTATGGACACGCACACACATACATATACTGATACTGATAAGCACTCAATGACACATCACCCTCCCTATCCAACGCCACCTCCAACGCTTACCTCCCCCATGATGTGGACATCGGGTCAGCTGGAGGCGGAGTCAAAGATTGCAGCGGTCCCAGATCAGATGTACACACTGGAACACTTTCCCATGTTGCTTGTCTGTGTTTATTGTGTTATGGTGTGTTGATACCTGTGCATTCCTGTATTATCCTTTTGTGTTGCATATTTCGATGTTTTTTTTCCTCGCTACCTGGCCTGACCTGTCTCCCCAATGTGATGTTTGTGTATTGTATGTACGGTCGGCAAGGTCTGTCATCTCGGTTGTGGGCAAAAGACCTGCAACTGACAAATAAAGGCTATCTGAGAGATGATGAGATGCATCATCTCTCATCTCATCTTTGAATATGTGCAGCAGAATATAAAAATGGGCATGAAAAGATTGAGCTGCACCACTGAAGACTGGCAGGAAAATGGCTTTGATGATAAACTGTCATGAGTTTATGGTTGTTCTTCTTCTCTTGTCAATTTACAGGCCTGGTAAGAACAGCTTAAAAAAGTTTAAGATAAATATTTTGATGGCAGAAGATAATTCTGGTTGACTGTCTGCACCAAGGGTCAAATGCTGACTGAGTCTGAGGCTGAGGCGGTAGTAAAAAGCCCTGGAGGACCTGTACATACTCAGGGTTCAGTAGCCATCAGAGGAACAAAGAAAAAAAGCATTTAAACTGCATTTCAATCCAAAACAGATAGACAAAAATGGGCAGACATAAAAATAAAGTGCTATTTTGAGTACTTCAAGTACATTTTCAAAACGGTATTGTCTTTAAATAATAATAATAAAATTTTAACATAAAGTGCAGTTTTTCTCCTTAGAAAATAAGGGAAAAACATAAAAGGTTATTTGACCAGCTTCACCTTTAAACTCTGAGTAACCTTAGCCAAAATTATTTTGTACATTAGGCTAAAACAGTGTGATCATCAAACATTTTAGTGCAAAAAATAACAAACTCATTGGACTCACAATACCTCCATGCTTATTTACTGTCCATCTCTTTCAGCCTGTTACTTAGACGAACTAGCCTGTTCACATTTTCAGAGCTCAAGGCAGCTCTCTTTTTTGTTACTATATGACCTGCAAGTGAGAACAATCTCTCACATGAGACAGAAGTGGCAGGACTAATCAAATGGTTGCAGGCCAGGACAGACAGCTGTGGGTGGGTCACTGCTCGAGTGGACCACCACTGCAGTCTGTCTCACTGATGGTGGATTGTGCTCTGTGCAAACTCAGGGCCCTGTTAAAAATCATCTGAATCTATGTAGTGGTCTACAGTCCAGAGCAATCCATTTTGCAAGAGAATGTTTAAGTTTGTCCAATGTTGACTCACTAATTTTGATCTTGAAGCCAGTCAATTCCTCAAGTTTGGGCTGCTGACACCTTTTGTTGGTACTCGAACTGCTAGATCTAACAGCTCCCACAGGTTCTGTGCAGCAACATGTTTTGCATTTAGATGGTACTGTAAGGTCGAAGTGTTTCGGTGGTGTGCAAACTCCTTTTTGCATAGTTTGTACAAAACCATGCGTTAATCAAAGCTTCCGTTGGGTAGTCTTTTGAAATGAAATTTGCCTCCGGTCAGTCCTAGCAACACTCTTTCTTCTTATTAGCTGTGTCCTAATTCAAGGGTCGCATCCTTCGGAAAACCAGGCGCTCGCAGTCTACATGGGCCGGGTCCTCCGAAGACCGAGAAGGCCGTAAGTGTGAGGCTGTGGAATTGGACCGTCTAGCCTTCTGATGTGCGTCACCACTGTGTCGGTAGCCGGCTGCTCCTTGCTATATAAAATATAACAGGACATTGGAGTAAATTCTGTACCATCTCACACTTCTGTTTAATCAGTTTTCTGATTGACGTTTATTCAGCCGTGTGAAAACTATAAATTTAATCGCAGCCAAACCGATTTACTCAGGAACAAATAAAACACTGAAAAACACTGAAAAAAAGTTATCTAAGTGACTTTCGCTACTCATGTTTAACCTGAGCAGCGAAAGACTGCAAAGGGTCTGAAAACGATGTGCTGGTAGTCCGATGTTCTTGCCGGCTCTAGTGAGCCTTGACCATCCGGTCAGTGATTGAGGTGGTGGGGTAACAGACGTCTCCGAAAACATCAGAGCGCTTTTGCACATACGTGATGTCTTGATAAACCGAGCAGATATTTGAAGTTTACACACCTGAAAATATGTTAGAAGTTCATTTTGTGACCCAGAAAGAGTAATACTTCAAACTCTTTAGCTGTGCTCCTCCGCCATTGCTGCATTTGAAAAGTATTTTTTTATTATTATGCAAATATTATGAATAATAATTTAATTAATAAAGTATTGAAAAGCGTAATAAGAGTAAAACTAAGTAGCTACCGCCATTGTTGGAAACTGGAATTGGCTGGGCCGCGTTATGAATTCTGGGCCAGGGTGGGCCACAAAGGATACACCCGACCCATCCTTCAAATTCATATTCATATTCATGAATATTTGGTTCA
Source organism: Copadichromis virginalis (assembly GCF_057382275.1). NCBI lineage: Eukaryota > Metazoa > Chordata > Actinopteri > Cichliformes > Cichlidae > Copadichromis > Copadichromis virginalis. The sequence goes on from NC_140621.1 coordinate 17,194,860, forward strand.
TTTTTTTATTCTTGTAATAAGCTGTTCTGGTAAGGATGATACGTTTACTTTCACTGATGAAAAGACAGAATATCTGCATCATTGTGTCTAATGAGCTGTTTTTTTTTTAAGGTACTGACGATTGTTCTTTTTTGTGGAGGTTTAGATGTCTGATAAAATGGTTTACTCATTTAGTGCTGGTTTTTAAGCAACAGCTGTTGTTTGTGAAACTTTTTCAGAGATGCCATCAACATGATGACGCTCCCACACTGTATTATTAACTTCATAGAACATGTGTTTAATAATTATTACATATGGAGAGTTTTACTAATGTATCAGAAATTCATACATTTTGAGAGAACCTTATTATTTCATAAATAATAAACATAATTTGTGCATTTATAAGATTTACTTGACTAATATAAGTGATGTGCAGAAGTTTGTGTGAACAGCTTGACAACTGAAGATTCTGCTGTTTATTATTGTGCTCGAGAGTCACAGTGACACAAGAGGAAGAAACTCTGTATGAAAACTTAGCACATCAAACCAAGTCAGAATTTGCTTTTAGCTTTTTCGAAATGAATTACAGTGATGTGACATGTATGAAATGCATGTTGGCACTTTGGATATACGTAGTTTTATTTAGAGGACCACTCTGGGTTTTCATTGGCGTGATGCCTTCTTTCTGTTTCGGCCTTATCAAAATATTTGCTCTGTTCGTCCTTTGAGAGCGACTCCACTGTGGACAGAAGATCACAACAACACAGTGCCAGCACACAGCTTAAGTCCTACAAAAAACTGCAGTATGCATGCACAAACATGGGCATGAAACATTAACGAATGCCTAAATATATGCAGGTACACATTTACTGTCGCTCCCATGACTGCATTTACAGCGGCACTCCCAGTGATGTTCAATTCTGCTTTGATTTTTGGCCTTTGCCCTTAAGATATATCATGAATGCATTTGGTGGTTTCTTGATCTATGGGCTATCTTCATCTTGCTGGGATTGATGCTTTCTTTTTCTACAGGAATAAAACACAGAGTAAGAGCATGTGTTGTCACTGTGTACAAGCGTGAGGACAGTAGTGTAAAAACACGAGTAAAGCTGTGAAATGAATGAAGAACCAGGAGGCTGATTAAAAGAATTCACACAGACATCTGCAGACAAATGACAGATACCTGCAGATCGCTGAAATAACAGCAGAGAAGCTTATTTGGGAGTGGAGCTGTTGGGTTGAGGAGCAGGAGTGACAAAACCACACACCTTCACACCATCCATTCACTGGGCAGTGATTAAATTTAGCGATCAGCAAAGCTTCACACCATAGTAATACAAAAATAAAATACAAGGAAGGTATGGGTTATGTGCTGGCCCCAGAATAATTTCCTCAAGAGTGGAAGGAACACTTTTCACTGGCTGAGTGGAGGATGGCTGAGAAGTTGCATCAAACCACCAGAGGAGGCGCTCTAACACCAGCCATTTAACAGAGCTTGCAATGATAACTATAAAGACGTTATATGTATTTGAGTGGGTGCAAAATATGATGATATACAGTTAAAAGACAGTGATCAGCACAACACAAATTTTCGGCCATGTGCACAAACTAGTATCTAGTTCAGCGCAAATAGCTTCCTCTATAAAAGAGCTATTAAGCTGCTAAAATCATCACTACAAAAATCCTGTAAATATACATAATCTATTTTTTCAGCAGTAGGTTTTGTTGAGAAGTAGACATCAATTAAAATCTCTAAGTAACTTGTAGTTACTTAATATGTGAGATAGGTTTTTACATAATATATATGGATAAGTAAGAACTAATTAGCTTAAATTTAATGATTAAAAGGTCTTGAGAATCCCACAGATCTACCTGAACATACTCAGGCTTCAGAGGTGATTGTGACTGGATCACACAGGACTGGAGTAAATTGTTTGGATCCGCAGTAAAAGTTTCCATGTCACCTACTTTCAATCAGTCAAAGGCTGATTTATCATTTAAAGAGACAACAACAGAAATCAGGTGCATTGGCAGACAGACAATGTGACAGCAGGAAGGCTCTGTTGTTTATTATTGTGCTCGAGAGCCACAGGGACACAAGAAGATGAAACGCGGTACAAAACACAGCATTCACAGAAATGATTCATCATCATTCATTTATTCATTTCGATAGTAATGAATAGAATCTATTTTGATTTACCTTGTAATACACAGTAATGTGTATGATAAACATAAAACACTCAACAGCTCATGTAGCCTAAAAACATAATCTAATGTTTGATTCTTCAAATAAATCTGCTTTTAAAGTTACAGTTCAGTTTCTCACCTCTCTAAACTCTTAGCAAAGCGGTAACACATGTTTCAGTTATAACCTGACAGTTTCCATGTGTATGCAAAGTGAACTTCCTCTCAGTTTGAAATAAAGACTTGAAATCAGTCCGTCAGTTTCATCAGATGAGAAGCTCCCGTCAGATCACCTTCAGCACCATCATGTTCTCTGTAGCTCTTCTGCTGCTGCTGGCTGCTGGATCCTGTGAGTCTCACTGAACACAAACACTATGATCACAGCACTGACACTGACAGCATGGACACCACACACTGTTACTTTTATAGAACTGCATTCAACTTGTTTTCTCCTCAGGTGTGAAGTGTGAACAGCTGACACAGCCACCCTCTGTGATTGTGCAGCCAGGTCAGCGTCTGACCATCACCTGTCAGGTCTCTTATTCTGTGGGCAGCTACTACACAGCTTGGATCCGACAGCCTGCAGGGAAAGGACTGGAGTGGATTGGGATGCGATATACTGGGGGCACTCACTTTAAAGATTCACTAAAGAGCAAGTTTAGCATTGACTTAGACTCTTCCAGCAATAGAGTGACTCTAAATGGACAGAATATGCAGCCTGAAGACACTGCTGTGTATTACTGTGCCAGATACTCACAGTCTCACAAAGCATCAGCAGACCTGAACAAAAACCCCTCAGAAGCCGAGCAGCTGTAACATAAAGGCACTAGAGGTGGCGCTCTAAGACCAGCAATGTATTCAAAAGCTTTTCAGTGGGAAGGAAACAGTTCATAGATAAACTATTCAGTTTGTGTGGAAATTCTACAAAACTGATTTTGAAATATTTGATAAAAAATGTCACAGCATGAGTAAGCTTTACCGTGTTCTTTAATATAAATGATTTCAAATTGTGACTTAAAATGTTTTCATTGACAGGCTAATTGTTTTTAAAAATGTATTTTGACTGCATCATCTACAACTAAAAGCAAAAACCTGCACAGATACTTGTGAATGAATTGTTGATTAAAGTTAAATATAGCAGCACGGTTAGCACTGTTGCCGCACAGTAAGAAGGTCCTGAGTTCAATTCCGCCATCAGGCTGGGGTCTTTCTGTGTGGAGTTTGCATGTTCTCCCCGTGTTTGCGTGGGTTCCCTCCGGGTACTCCGGCTTCCTCCCACCGTCCAAAGACATGCAGCTTGTGGGGATAGGTTAATTGGAAAATCCAAATTGCCATTAGGTGTGAATGTGCGAATTAATGTGAGTGCGAATGGTTGTCTGTCCCTGTGTGTTGGCCCTGCGACAGACTGGCGACCTGTCCAGGGTGTACTCCGCCTCTCGCCCTATGACAGCTGGGATAGGCTCCAGCGCCCCCCCGCGACCCTGAAAAAGGATAAGTGGACGCGAATGGATGGATGGATGGATGGAAGTTAAATATAGAAAACCACATTTATTGACAGAAAAAAGGTTCCCTTCGTCTCAGAAACCAGACAATCCTGATTGTGAAATGATAGAATAATGATCAAAAATCAGAAAGAACAGTTTTGTTTGTTGTCACATGGACTCTTGGATTGTGTTGGAAACTCTTGTGTAGATAAGATTGTTTTGTACATAAGATTTTTATCTTTTTATCTTTTATGTTGTTTTAGTGTAACACTGAGGGCTGTGGGGGCGCTGTAATTTCAAATTCCTGTGTGTGATCTGTACACATGGTTTTTGAAAATAACGCTGACTTTAACGTTGAGTAATGAATGAGCTGCATCCGACAGACTGTTGGAAAATGGCTCCAGAGGGTGACCACTACCATCACTGAAGTAGTAGTTGCAACAAATGCTACCCACACAAATTTAGAGACCGTTTATCATATTTATAGACAACAAAGACAGCAGCTGTATCTGCACATAAATAGTCTAAAGCAGGGGTCTCAAACTCACAGCCCAGGGGCCACTTGTAGCCCACATCACCCCTACTTGGGGCCCAAATATTGACGTGAAAAAATATAATACAATTTGGCCCTTGAAGTTACTTTTTTGTTATGGAGGATTTATTTGTTGTTGAGTGCAATGTTAAAATAAGTTCTTTAAAAAAGTTATTTAATATGAAGACAATATGACCAAAGAGTACAAACATGTTGAGGGTTCGGCTGTGTTAGTTCAGTAAGAGAGTTATTTGTGAAGAAAACAATTTTCACTAGCAGTTCAGTTTTGAGTCTGTGTTTCCGCAGGCCCCGCTAGTTTAGAGACTTATTCCTCATGAAGAACGAAAAAGAAGACGAAGCATCTTCAAACGGTCTTTCCTTCAAAGAGCAGCTCTCCTCGCAGCTATTTATTCCCATGACAGTTACAGTTTACACAATATAACACAAGCACCTCCCACCGTAGAACCCCCTTGGTTACAAAAGACAAGGCACTGTGTGTGTGTGTATGTGTGTGCAAGAACGTGTGTATGTGTATGTGTTTGTGTGACCTCCTGCTCACCAAAAGGATCATAAAAGCAGGAAGCTTACAACACAAGAAAGAGATCTCTCAGATAGGATGCGTCTACAATAAAACCTCCATCAGCCTCCCCCAACACCAAATTGGCTGGAGAGGTGGTCAGACACAAAGGAATGTCTTTGATCCTATAGTTTGAACTAAGACGAATCCTAAACAAATGCAGTGGTCTGTCAGGATTTGATTTACAAACAGACCTTTGTTTCCATAGAAGTTGAAAGACTGAATAAATAAACCAACAATTTTTTCAAATTATTTAAACTCCCATTTTTTTGTACAAACAACCGTACTACTGTATATATTTCAAATTTCATGAAGTATAACAAAACAGGCAATTTAACTCACTCTGTTCCAAAGGAAGAATGCTGCTCTAGCACACGGACACAGTGTTACTATATGTGGTGTATTTTCATCAACCAGATCACAGGACGGCCTATTTTAAAGAGCTTGTGCCCAGAGATGCCAGAGAGCTTTTCTGGATACTAGATTTTTATTTTCTTTAGGAAGAGTGTTGTTGAAAAATTAATGCATGTAAGGAAAGGAAACCGAGCCCATTTGTAGTGTACATGTCAGACAGCACACAGTACAAGCAATAAAGAACAAGTTCAACAAAACAGACTGTTCTAGTAGTGCATTGACTCTAATGATCAGTGTATTACTGTGTCAGATAATCAACCCTTTTTTTTAGTCTTGTGATTTATTAAACATTTCTCTCTTCACTAATTATAGACTTTATATGATATAATATATGATACTGTATAATATCATAATCCTCACTCCACCCTCACTGGATGCAAAGAATACACATATAATGAAATTTTCAAAAGGCGTTGTTGTAGCAGATTGTACCAAAAATCCTTAAAATAACCACAATAAATACAACCCAATTAAAAAAAATACATAAATAAAATTTTTTTACAGTCCTATAATAAAATGCAGAAACTGTAAAAGGAGAAATTTCAATTCATTTGAATTTTATGTGACCCAGACATTTTAGCCCCTCCCTATTTAAATCCAGACGGCTTACTTAGGTTCTGTTATGACTGGCTGTCCTCTCAAAGCACTTCCTTCACACCTTCTCTTTCAAGATGATGCTCAGACTGTCTGTTCTGCTGACAGTGCTCTGTCTGCCCTGTAAGCTGCTTCATAACACAGCATGTGGAAATTAGTTCATCAAATGTTCCTGCATGTATTTATAACTTCACTGATCTCTTTTTATTTCTGTTTTATTTTTGGCAGGTTTGAATGGTCAGGCTATGGAGTCCATTCCTTCCACTCCAGTGCTGAAAAAGCCTCAGGAAGCTGTCAGTCTTTCCTGTAGAGGAAGTGGTTTCAGTTTTGGCAGCTTTGGAATGGACTGGATCAGACAACCTGCTGGAAAAGCATTAGAATGGTTAGGAGTCATTTGGTCTGATGCAAGTAGAACTGCTTATGCGAGCAGTGTGGAAGGACGTATAGAAATCACCAAAGACAACAGCAACAGCATGGTGTATCTGAGACTGTCCAACCTAAAGCCAGAGGACTCTGCTGTGTATTACTGTGCTAGACACTCTCACAGTGGTGTAAATACTCAGGGAGGCTTAACAAAAACCTCTTAACTCAGTCTTGCAGTCAACAAATGAAGGAAGCAGTTTGAAGATAAATTTAAGATATTATGTCTGGCACCATGCTTTTACATACAGAATGAAAGCTGTGGACTTCCTGTTTTTATTATGTACGCTGTTTAAGAACATATTCATCTGTTGTTGTTGGGAAAAATGCCTGTACTTGAAAGTTTTACTGCACTGTTGAATTCATTACTTGTTAATTCATAAATAAACTGTTTGAAAATATTACATTAACACAAATAAAACATGATATTTGGCAGAAATATTTTGAAGCCAAATGTAGTTAACTGGTTTTCATGCACAGCAACATACATCACTCCAGAAGCTACAAAACATCTACGTCTGTGTTTCAAGATACACAACATTAAGTAGTTACATGTTAAATTTTCATACAGATGTGAATTATGTACATACCTTCAAATTCTCTGACAGCCAGGTTTAAAAATAATACATAAGCAATAAGGCCTACAGGAGCTGACATGTACTTGAAGAAGAAAATGAACTCTATCTGACACTTGGGGTGAATTTGAGCAAACCAATAATTTAGTGAAGGAGCCTTAAGTACTTGTGCAACGACAAGCCTGCTTTTATATCCATGAAATGTTCCATTCAAAGTAATTTCTTTAACAGTCTTCTATAAAGACTTGACCTCATCATGTCAGTTTCAGCATTAAAAGTGAAGCTCCCATCAGGCCACTTTTATTTTCTCTACAGTTTTGCAGCTATTGGATACTGAATCCTGTGAGCCTCACAGCTTCAGTCAGCCAGCCAGCAGGAAAAAGGACTGGGGTGGATTTGTATCTAATGTGCTGCATATACCTGTGCCACAGAGTCATAATAACACAAACCACCAACACCAATATTGTAATTTTCTGTACTTCTGATTTTAAATGTTGCACAAGTTAAAATTCAGCATTTTCCTCACAGAACACATTCAGCCTCTGTGCTTTTTTAAACATATATTAGACTAAAGAGACAATCCATAATTACTGAAACACTGTTGGATTTATACCAACAGTAAGGATTGGGGAAAAAACTACTGAGCATGTAAGACTTTATCTAATTAAGGAAGCACAGCTGATTGTGTAATTTAAATGAATTAAGAAATGACTTTATCAAAATAAAGAATGAAGAACAAATGAAATCATTCAGATTCATATGTTTTTAAACATTTACATAATAGTTAAAAAATGGTTATGTTTATCCTTAAGACTTTGGATGAATGGCATATTCAGCAATTATTTAATTATTTTTGGTTATTATACTTCATGATGAAGAAGCTGTTTCAAATAATAAATGCTACAATGAAAGTCTGACTTATTAATCATAAGAGATGCCAGCACAAGAGCCCCTCCCTCGTCATAATATCCTGATGCAAATCTTCACTGTGTGCAGTGTACTTCTGTGCTGCTCACTTGTGTCTTGTGCTGAGTGTTGATTGTTGGAGCAGCAGTGAACGATCTCTAGACTCACAATGACACAGACACTCACTCTGTTGCTGGTTGCTTCTTTGCTTCACTGTGAGTTCTTCTGCTTCTTATTGTTTATGTTCTTATATGGTGTGCTATAAGAACATTTTGCAGATGTCTGTCTCACTGGTTCCTTTTTAACTCCTCAGGTGTTACAGGTCAGAGTATGGAGTCCATTCCTTCCAGTCCTGTAGTGAAACGGCCTGGGGAGACTCTCAGTCTCTCCTGCAGAGGATCTGGTTTCACGTTTAGCTGCTGTACTATGAACTGGATAAGACAACAACCAGGAGAATCACTGGAATGGATTGGAATTGGCTACTCAGATTCCAGCAGAAACAGATATGTGAGCAGTCTGAGTGGACGAATAGAAATCAGTAGAGATGACAGCAACAGCATGGTGCATCTGAGCCTTTCCAACCTAAAGCCAGAGGACTCTGCTGTGTATTACTGTGCCAAAGGCACACAGTGGTTTAAGTAATGAGAGAGGCTTTACAAAAACCTTCAGCTATACAGTTTCACAGGAACCTACAGGGGGCAGCAGATGATCAAGAATATGATGTTCAACTCACTGTCACAATAACACCTGTGTTTGCACCATCTGTGAATAAATATTAGTAAAACACACAGAATCTAAAAACATGTTATGGTAACAATGTGAAAAATAAAATTCATAAACATTTAACCACAATTTAAAGAAGAAAACAAGAAAATAGCAATGGAAATATAGGATATGTAGAAAAATAAATATTTTAACTACTTTTCACATGAACATATCATAATGTTTTAAATTCTGAGTTAATGTCTTTCAACTTATTCTGAGTTAACTTGGTGAAACCCTTGTTGAAAGATAAAACGCTAAAAAAAGGTCACTGAAGCAGAAACAAAGGGTGATGAAGAAAAACATGGTACTTAAATAATTGAATTTATAAATAAATAAATACCTTTTTTCAAATTTACTTCGGGGTAAAGTCAGGAAATACTAAAACCAGGAAACACTAAAAAATCATTTTCTTTCTTTTTCTGCTGAACATACATGATGAACCCTGATGAACATACATATTACTTGTATATATGTTTGTTTGGTTAGCTTGAACATTTCTTTTGTTAAATTGATTGATAAGGAGGAGCTGATGCTACCTCAGACTGCTTCCATCTTTGAATATGTGCTGCAGAATATGAAAACGGACATGACAAGATTGAGCTGCACCACTGAAGACTGGCAGGAAAATGGTTTTGATGATAAATTCTCATGAGTTTATGGTTGTTTTTCTTTTCTTGTTAATATACAGGCCTGGTAAGAACAGATTAAAAAATGTTGAAAGATACATGTTTTAATTACAGAAGATAATTCTGGATGACTATTTGTAGGTACTGAGGGTCAAACGCTGACTGAGTTTGAGGCGGTGGTAAAAAGTAGGGGTGCAACAATACTCGTATCGATATTGAACCGTTCGATACAGTGCTTTTGGTTCGGTACGCATATGTATCAAACAATACAAATTTTTAAATTTATTTTATCAACTTTTCTTCTGACGATGCTGTCTGTGTTGAGCGCTCAGTGGATCTGCGTTCGACTACTCTGCCCAGGCTGCACTGTCGATTGCAGATCCACTGAGCGCAGCGCAAGCTAGCAAGACAGAAGCTAAGCTCGTTGCAACATGGCAACTGCCTCAACACTACCCGAAATTTAACCTCCCCCACCCTAATTCAGATCTGGCGTTTGGAGCTATTTTGGTTTTCATGTGAAGTATGACCCTGATGGTAAGCGCGTCATGGACAAAAGTAAAACAGTATGTCAGATGTGCCACGCAATGCTCAATTGGTGGGAACTAGTGCGTTAGCGCAGTTAGCTTGTTAACGTGTTGACGCCGTCCAGCCCCACGCACGGGGCGATCGGCGGTAACTCATTAACAGAGATTTGCCGCGTTATGGCATTAATGTCATTTTAACGAGATTAACGCTGATAGCACTAGTGGGAACACAATGAATATGACTGCACATTTACGCCGACATCATCCTAGTGCAAAGACAAGTGAAAGCAGACAAAAACAACAAGCACGCATGCTACAAACTTTACCCGCGTCATTTAGACAGCCGTTAGCACATGATTCTCCTTATGGGGACCTGATATGTTTAATATGCTGCTGAGAATATAGCCCAGAAGAAGCGTATAGTATAGCTTTTATTTTGGAAAGAGACATTTCTCTGTAATAAACTCTCTTTTCCAAAGATGAGTGATTCCTCGATCAGATAGATTTATTTATTTTTATTATTTTGTTGTTTCAGCAACATTAAATTTAAAAACTGTACTTTTGAGTTAAAATATATATTTAAAATTTTAATAAATGACAAATTAAAAAGGCATGAACATTTTTTTGTATCGAAAAAATATCGAACCGTGACACCAAAGTATCGAACCGAACCGTGAATTTTGTGTATCGTTGCACCCCTAGTAAAAAGGCCTGGAGATTCACACAGACTGGCCTGTACATACTCAGGGTTCAGTAGCCATCACTGAAACGCTTGGATCAGACTCCTGGAAAAGGACTGCAGTTTGCTGTTACTATCAGCCATAACAGTGACAGCATCTATCACTCTGAGTCAGTCAGGGGCCGGACTCCAGACTCAACAGCAGAAAGTCACTGTGTAATGTCAAGTTTATCATATTTAAAATACGGGTTCTTTTGAACAGTCAACACCAGAAAGCAGGTGTATCTGCAGGTGAACAACTGGATGATTGAGGATCCTGCTGTTTATTATTGTGCTCGGGAGCCACAGTGACACAAGAGGAAGAAACGTTGTACAAAACCTGAACACATCAAACCAAGTCATAATTTGGTTTTAGCTATTCAGAAATGAACTGAAGACTGGCTATCACGTGTCATCTTGGACAGCTGAGCACACAGCCTGCAGGCAAAGGACTGGAGTGGATTGGAATGAAAAGTAGTGAGAGCTCTCCCTATAAAGACTTACTGAAGAATAAGTTCTGCATTGACGTAGACACTTCAAGCAAGCGTCTGTGGTTAAAAGGCCTGGACAATCCCCAAGACTGACCTGCACATACTCAGTGTTCAGTCGTGATATTCATGTTGTTTAGATCAGATAGGCTACTGGAAAAGGACTGGAGTGGATTACTTAGAACTACGATACTGGTAGTGACATCAACTACTCTTAGTCAGTCCAAGGCCAGTTTGCCATCTCCAAAGACATCAGCAGAACGCAGGTGTGACTGATCAGTTAATATGATCTACAGTCCGCCAAAAGCCTGTGCAGACCACAGTTTCTCACTAAATAACAAAGTAGCAGTTATATATGAGATATTTTCATATGATAGAGAAAAAAATACATAGGTGCTTGGATAAACATATTCTTTATAATTTAGAAATGTGGTCAAATGCTTTGCTTTTGAATGGATAGGATTGAAACAAAGTGATGCTGTTGCAGATGGATAGGCAGCAGTGTGCACAGACTAATACCAGAGCACTGTGCTGTATGTTACTGTACCAGATACACTCAATAGTAGAAGAACATGGTTTGCATATTTAAGGGATGGCATAAATATGAAAATACAAATGACATTAAAGTCAAAGGAGCTTGCAAAGAAAAGCGTCTGGACTTCTTTAAGTTGCTTGAAGACGTTTCACCTCTCATCCGAGAAGCTTCTTCAGTTCTAAGGTCAAATGGTGGAGAGTCCCAGATATAAACCTAGTGGGAGTAACCCCCCACAGAGGGACAAAAGGACCCCCTGATGATCCTCTAATCGCCTGAGCCAAGGTGTGAAACTGGGTGTGGGTCCCAATCAGCCAGAGTTTCGGGTGTGTTCATTGTGAAACCTGGCCCCACCTTATCATGCGAATTCCTGAGGTCAGATGGCCCAGGATGTGAGTGGGCGTTAAGGCGTCTGAGAAGGGATCTCAAAACTGGATTATAGATGGCAGAGAGTTGGTGTCGTAAACCCCCGCCTCTGTTCAAAGATGGTCGCTCACAGTGGACATAGATGGCTTCTTTCACTCCTCTTTCAAACCATCTGTCCTCTCTGTCCAAAATGTGAACATTGGCATCCTCGAAAGAGTGTCCTTTATCCTTAAGATGCAGATGGACTGCTGAGTCTTGTCCTGTGGAGGTGGCTCTTCTGTGAGCCACCTCCACTGAGAACCTTCACAGACAAATGACATTAAAGGTTAGTAGCTGATTTTCTGTTCCTTAATATCAATGAAAAGTTAACTTTTTGTCAAAATGATTAGAAAATATTTTTAAAAGAAATATAAACATTAAAAATACTGAAATAGGACATAAATGAATGATTCAATTCAATATCTAACTGGTATTGAAATACTGATATTTGTCCTGCTGAGCAAGACAAATATTAGTATAATCTCAGTATTAAATCTTCTTTCATTTGATTAAATAACAATTACTTCTGAAGTATTCTGTATAAGAATTTCTTTTATTTATGTATTAATCACATTATTTTATTGTATAATGCCTTGGTGCCACTGCCACGGGCGCTGGAGCCTATCCCAGCTGTCATAGGGCGAGAGGCAAGGTACACCCTGGACAGGTCGCCAGTCTGTCACAGGGCCAACACACAGGGACAGACAACCATTCGCACTCACATTCATTCGCACATTCACACCTAGTGACAATTTGGATTATCCAATTAACCTATCCCCACAAGTTGCATGTCTTTGGACGGTGGGAGGAAGCCAGAGTACCCGGAGGGAACCCACACAAACACGGGGAGAACATGCAAACTCCACACAGAAAGACCCCAGCCTGATGGTGGAATTGAACTCAGGACCTTCTTGCTGTGCGGCAACAGTGCTAACCACCGTGCCACCGTGCTGCCCCCATTGAACTCATCCGTTGAAAACATTGTGCTAATCACTGTTAGGTTTTAGATATTTCCCACTGAAAACAACTGACTGCAAAAAACTTTTTTCTTACTAATAATTTTCCACAGTGTGATCTGTTTTCTCTTATAATCTGTCAGCAAAGATTATATGATGCAAAGATGCAAAGCAAACTTCCGAACAGGCTGATATAAAGTCTGATATCATGCTGTCAGTCACAGAAGAAGATGAGAAGCTCCCATCAGATCATACTGAGCACCAACATGTTCTCTCTAGCTCTGCTGCTTCTGCTGCTGGATCCTGTGAGTCTCACTGAACAGAAACACTATGATCACAGCACACTGATTCTTACTTTTACTGCATTCAACATGTTTCCTCCACAGGTGTGAAATGTGAACAGCTGACACAGCCAGCCTCTGTGATTGTGCAGCCAGGCCAGCGTCTGACCATCACCTGTCAGGTCTCTTATTCTCTTGGCTGGTACACAGCTTGGATCAGACAGCCTGCAGGGAAAGGTTATTCATTGACTGTTATTAAAAACACTTTCACATCTGAACAAATCTTTGTATGGAAATAAAAATCCTGCTCTTTTCCACCTGAATTCTGTGATCATTTAGATGAAAAATAAAAATAGCTGGAATAAAATCTAACAAAAAATGTGAATGTATTTACATTACACTTCCTAAGCATAAATTCACGTGTTCATTTATGCTTAGGAACATCATTAAGGCTTTAATCTCAAAATATTTTTATTCAGTTTATTTATATCTTTGAGAATCCTCACAGAGTGTGATTAGCAGAAAGTAAATTGCTGAGGTTACTGTGGTACTTTGTCATGGTACTGGGTCTGTGATCCAGTGTGTGTTAACTCTAGTTTAAGTTATATTCTCTGATTTATTGTTATTCATGGTTTTGTTCTCCTTATTGTTCTCTGCATATGTTATAGCCATAGTTCCTATTTTTTAGGTTTCTGTTACTGTGCCCTCCCTGTGTTCCACATTTCATGTCTAGTCACCCTGTGTCGTCCTGTGTCCAGACTATGTTCCCTCTGTCTTCCCAGTCAGTCATATCTTCTTGTCTCAGTGTCAAGCCCGTGTGTGAAATTGAAACTGGTTCCTCTACAGGAAAGACTGAGAGCTTCTTGGGGCTTTTTAAACACTGGAGTGGAGGGAATGGACTCCAAAGCCTGACCATTCAAACCTGCTGAACAACCAGAAGAAAAAACAGATCAATGAAAATCAGGGATAAATAATGACTTAAACAAATGATCTAAATAAAAATAATAATTGATGCATTGCAACGTGAAGCAATTCACAGGGCAGACAGACAACTGTCAGCAGGACAGACAGTCTGAACATCATCTTGAAAATGAAGCTGTGAGCGAAGAGCTTTAAATCAAAAGGACAGAGTCTGCCACCTGGATTTTATTAGGCAGGGCCAAAAATATGCGACTTAAACATTATTCAAATGTATCTACAAATAAAATTTTACATTGATTATCACATCGTTCAGTATTGGTTTAACGCATAAATATACTGTATGTTTGCTTATGTAATACAATATAATCCAATGATTTAATAATGACATTTCTTTTCAAATTCTCATTTAATGTAAAATTACCACCAGAATAAAATAAAGTCACAATTTTTCAGTTTATTTGTTTTTTCAGGTTAAGATATGTTTTGCTGAGGAGGAGGAGTCAATGCAAAACTGATGTTTTCAGCAGCTTTTTATGGGTTTGAGAGTAAGACTCAGGGACTCAAACTAATATACACACAGCAGGCTGGACAAAGGCAACTGACTCTTAGAATAATGAGAACTTTTTATGCAGTTGTTTTCCTGATTCTGTTCTGTTTCATGACTGGTAAGGACATATTTCTGGTATACAAATGAGCATGTGAAAAAATATGACTGGACTAATGAGCTGTTAACATTTCTGTAGGTACTGATGGTCAAACACTGACAGAGTCTGAATCAGTGGTTAAAAGGCCTGGAGGTTCCCACAGAGTGACCTGTACATACTCAGGGTTTGGTGGTGATTATAATAATGCTTGGATCAGACAGGCTGCTGGAAAAGGACTGGAGTGGATTGCTGTCATCTGGGGTGACAGTAGTGGCAGCTACTACTCTCAGTCAGTCAGAGGCCGGTTTACCATCTCCAGAGACAACAGCAGAAAGCAGGTGTATCTGCAGATGAACAGCTTGACAACTGAGGAGTCAGCTGTTTATTATTGTGCTCGAGAGGCACACTGAGACAAAAGGAATAAACTCTGTACAAAAACCCATCAAACTACGTCAAACTCTGATTTTAGGTTTTTCCCTCAAATTAAAGAAAAATACATTTAAATCACTCACACTCAAAACTACAATAAACTTGGTTTTGTGAAGCCTTGGTGTTGTACAGTTTTACAATAAATATTTTAAATGTAAATGTTTTCATCTGTCATGTGTGAATTAGGATGATTTTATTTTCCAAAACTACAAACAAATCCAACACTAAGTTTGTTTTTTTAAATAATATTTCCTTTTATTTGCACTAAAATTTTTACTATTTATACTAAATGCCACAGTGTGACCTGTTTTCTCTCATAATGTGAACAGCTGACACAGCCAGCCTCTATGATTGTGCAGCCAGGTCAGCATCTGACCATCACCTGTCAGGTCTCTTATTCTCTTGGCCACTGGACAGCTTGGATCAGACAGCCTGCAGGGAAAGGACTGGAGTGGATTGGGATGAAAAGTACTGGGAGTACTTACTACAAAGATTCACTAACGAGCAAGTTCAGCATTGACTTAGACACTTCAAGCAAGACAGTGACTCTAAATGGACACTGCTGTTATTGTCCTCCAGAGACACAAGGCAAAGACCCAATCCTTTCATAACTTGTTAGATCTGTTTTATTATTATTTTATTAATTTTCTTTTATTATGTATTATGAAAAAAACTAATTTCAGTCTAATGATACAGTAATCTGTTCCTTTATATTCAATGAAAGAGAAAAAAACTGAATTAAAACATTTGAAAAATCGGCTATTTTATATAACTACAAACTGTGTTCTGTTACATTGTGCCGTCTGCAGCAGAGACACCCTACAGTAAATGGACAGAATATTCAGCCTGAAAACAGTGCTGTGTATTACAGGGCCAGCGTCAGAAAAAAAAAAAAGCTCTAAGACTGTAAGACAAATTCCTGTTTTTTTGTGTCTCTTTATTTTTTTTTTTATGAATCCTTAGCAATGACTCTATTGTCAGTTTGTAAGTATTGATAAAGCCCTGAAACAAAATGCCAGCACATGAAACTGAATTCAGTTATCAATCATGTTATAAAGTGATTAATTTATGACATAAAATGATTTCATTAAAATAATATTTTAGTTTTGGAGCTTGTATTTATTTATTATTTTGTACTTTTTAATCTAAAAACCAATAAAATGCAAATTATGCAAAGTACTTATTTATATACAGAAATATAGAACATAACATTTACATGTACAGTAAATGTTATAACATTTTTTTCAAATGAAAAAAAGTGTTTTTTTTCTTTCAGTTTTATTAGCAATTAAATCAAACTTTGTCACGTTGTATGGATTCAAAATACAGTGTCGAGCAAGGTCATAACATCTAAAGTTCTCTTCGTTTAATATTGTTATCTGCACTGTAGACTGGGCAGAGACAAATGGCTTAAACAATGATCAGAAATTATATTTGGCTTGCTTTTCTCATTTTTATTTATTCCAGCCTGCATAAGCCAAAGAGGCAGAGTTCACCCAGGACATGTCAATAACTTGTCACAAGGACAAGTTTAAATTTTTCTTTTAAAATTCAGTTTTTAATGAGCCTCAGAGTTATTTTTTTAAGATTGTTTTACATTTTTCATCTATAAAAAATGTTAAAAACACTGTCTCTATTACTGCTTGAACAATCAGTGTATCTCTAATAATGTATCAGCGTCTATCTGTATGCAAAGTAAGCTCCCCCACAGACTTGATATAATGCTGCTGGTTGCAAAAGAAGAACAGAAGCTCCTGGGAGATCACCTTCAGCACCAACATGTTCTCTGTAGCTCTGCTGCTGCTGCTGGCTGCTGGATCCTGTGAGTCTCACTGAACACAAACACTGACAGCATGAAAACTACACACTTTTAATTTAAATGCATTCAACACATTTTCTTCACAGGTGTAAACTGCGAGCAGCTGACACAGTCACCCTCTGTTATACTGCAGCCAGGTCAGCATCTGACCATCACCTGTCAGGTCTCTTATACTCTTAGCTGGTGGACAGGCTGGATCAGACAGCCTGCAGGGAAAGGACTGGAGTGGATTGGTGTGAAAGGTACTGGGAGCTCTTACTATAAAGATTCACTAAAGAGCAAGTTCAGCATTGACTTGGACACTTCAAGCAAGACAGTGACTCTAAATGGACTGAATATGCAGCCTGAAGACTCTGCTGTGTATTACTGTGCCAGAGAGTCACAGTAACACAAACTGTTAAGACCCCTGAACAAAAACCTCTCAGGGCCTGAACAACTGTAGCATCAAGCCACCAGAGGAGGAGCTCTAAGACCATGAATGAAACTTAACTTCATCTTCTAAGAAACTTCTTCTGCTTGTTGTCTCATAACTGTTAAAATATGATGGGTTTAAATTACGCCTAACGAATCAAGTGCTTTTATTGTCATTTCAACCATGTGCGGTGGTAGAGTACACAGTGAAGTGAGACAGTTTTCCTTCAAGGCCATGGTGCCACATATAACAGACTACATGAAATGCAAGTGTGCAAAAATTGTAAAAAAGAAACAAAAACATGAATAAAATAATTGAAAAACAAAGCTCAGAGACTCATTTTCTTTACTTCTGTAATTCAAGATACAATCAGTTCTCAGATACAATTTGAGATTACAGCACCAACTACTGTATAGTCCAATAACGTCACACTACATACAATACTTTCAGCAGTCACTTTATTAGGTACACCTGTTCAACTGTTGTGACGGTCCTGGGTCGGTGACCCAGTGTTTTCTGTTTTGTGTTATTAATCCTTGATTTCATGATGTGTTATTGTTAGTCTGTTGGTTTTGGTTTCTGTCTCAAGTATTCCTAGCTCCTCGGTACTTTAGTATTTTCCGAGTTCTAGTTCTTAGGGTTTGGTTCTGTGTTCCCTCTGTTCAGTGTTGAGACTGTGTCTCTGTCCCTCTCATATCCTTCCTGTTTTATTTTAATAGTCCTGCTCTGTGTCAGCTTCGGTCCCCCATCTCGTCTGCCTAATTAGTTCTAAAATGCACTTTTAGTTGAAAAGTGCATTTTTGAGGAATCATAAACAGTGACACTGTGTGCGTCATGTCTGAGTGTATTTTATTATGGGACAGCAGTGAAAGGGTTCAGGGGGATTTTGACACTGTTACAAGAACTGTCTGCATTCCCACCACATTATACGATATATAACTGTCACCTCCCTGCTCTCTGAAACAGGGTAATCAACCATTTATTAATGTCAGATAGGCTATTTGTGCATTCAAAATATATCTGTAGCTCAGTATGGTGGAAAAACCTATTATGAGAGGGAATTCCTGGCCCTGGCAAAATTGACAAATAGGTGAGTTTGTGTAATGAAAAATGCCTTAACTGTTTTGACGACTGCATTAAGAGCAGTGAGAATAAAATTTCTGCTGTGAGAACTGAACCGAACTGAATGAGTAAAACCTGTAACAGTTCAGATTGACTATTTACTGATATCTTGCTCAGTTGTTCCCTGATCTCAAGACTTTCATTTTCTCGTTATGTCAACGTATTAAAAATTGTATGAATGGGTGACCTGAGGAAAAAAAGTCAATACATATTGTTTTTATCACATTCAGAAGGTTGGCCTGAATAATTCAAAATGTAATGTGTTAACGTAAAGGAGAGGATTTGTGTTCGTCTTTGAGGAGGAGGAGCTGATGTAAACTATGATCTCTACCATGAAGACATGATGCAGAATATAAGACAGGGAATACATGATTAACCACCACTGTACACGGAGCAGAGACAGGTGGCCTTGACAATGAATCATCCTGAATTCGTGGCTGTTTTTCTTATCATTTATATTTACTGGGCCGGTAAGGGAAGTGCAGTTGTTTTACTAACATTGTTGTGAAAGTGAAATGATATGCTTGGAAAACAGTCACTAGTTATTCTTGTTTGACTGCAGGTACTGAGAGCCAAACACTGACTGAGTCTGAATCCATGATTAAAAGGCCTGGAGAACCACACAGACTGACCTGTACATACTCAGGGTTTAGCAACGATATTCATGTTGTTTGGATCAGACAGGCTGCTGGGAAAGGACTGGAATGGATTGTTTTCATCTGGAGCGACAATGGTGGAAGCTTCTATTGTGAGTCAGTCAGAGGCCGGTTTACCATCTCCAGAGACAACAGCAGAAAGCAGGTGTATCTGCAGATGAACAGCCTGACAACTGAGGATTCAGCTGTTTATTACTGTGCTCGAGAGTCACAGTGACACAAGAGAAAGAAATTTTGCACAAAAGCTAATCACACTGCTTGATTGCTGCTCAAATTATAGACAATACATTTAACTCAATCCTCACACTCAGAAATACAATAAAGCTGGTTTTGTGAAGCCTTTGTGTTGTAAAGTTTTACAATAAATCGTTTTTTGGTGGATGTACATTTAAATATTGTTATCTGCCATGTCTGAATTGTTTTTTTTTCAGGATTTTTTTGTTTTCCAGAAAAATAAATCCAACACTATATGTGTTTTTAAATAATATTTCCTTTTAATTGTACTAACATTGTTTCTTACTACTATACTGAAGGCCACAGTGTGATCTTTTTCCTCTTATAATCTGTCAGCATCCATCTGTATGCAAATCAAACTTCCTCACAGGCTGATATAAAGTCTGATATCATGCTGTCAGTCACAGAAGAAGATGAGAAGCTCCCATCAGATCATATTTAGTACCAACATGTTCTCTGTAGCTCTGCTGCTGCTGCTGGATCCTGTGAGTCTCACTGAACAGAAACACTATGATCACAGCTGACTGATTCTTACTGTTACTACATTAAACATGTTTTCTCCACAGGTGTGAAGTGTGCACAGCTGACACAGCCAGCCTCCGTTATCGTGCAGCCAGGTCAGCGTCTGACCATCACCTGTCAGGTCTCTTATTCTCTGAGTGGCCACTGGACAGCTTGGATCAGACAGCCTGCAGGGAAAGGACTGCAGTGGATTGGGATGAAATACACTGGGGACTCTCACTATAAAGATTCACTAAAGAGCAAGTTCAGCATTCAGTTAGATACTTCAAGCAAGACAGTAACTCTAAATGGACAGAATATGCAGCCTGAAGACACTGCTGTGTATTACTGTGCCAGAGGGTCACAGTAACACAAAACATCACCAAATTTGAACAAAAACCTCTCAGTGCTGAGTAGTTGTAGCATGAAGCCACCAGAGGAGGAGCTGTAAGACCACTAAAGAATTGATGGGTGATTTTACTCAAAAAAATAAATTGGGAAATTCCTTACTGGTCACTATTTTTTTTTTTTTTTGTTTTTGCCTGTCCCGTTTGGCTCTTTTGCCATCAGAATTATTGTCTAAAGGCGAAGAAAGATGCCCAACGGATTACTTGAAGTAACCAAGATGAGTGTTGAAGGCCGTCTTCCATTCATCTCCCTCCCTTATCCTCACCAGATGATAAGCATTGCACAGGTCCAGCTTAGTGAAGACGGAGACTCTCTGAAGCAGTTCAAAGGCAGATGTTAGCAAAGGCAGTGGGTACTTGTTTCTCACATTGATCTTATTAAGACCCCGATAGTCAATACAAGGCCTTAAACTCTTATCTTTCTTTTCTACAAAGAAAAACCCAGCCGTAAGAGGAGAGGAAGATGTATCTTTCCAGTGCCTCACGTTCAGGTTGAGAAATACTGTATAAACGGCTTGTAGGAAGGGGAGTGCCGGGGAGGAGGTCAATACCACAGTCATAAGGTCTGTGAGGGGGCAACAAAGATGCACGGTCTTTACTAAACACCTCCAGGAGATCATGATAGATGGGAGGGGCAGAGGAGAGATCAGGAGAATCAGGGGCAGAGCCTGGATCTGAAGAACTGATAGGCGATATAGCGGCCTTTAAGCAGGTCATGTGACACCCCTCCCCCCACCCCGAAACCTTAGCTGTCTTCCAATCTAGTGTGGGATTGTGTTGTTGCAACCAAGGAAATCCTAATACCAATGGCGTGAGCGGAGCTTTAAACACAAAAAAGTGCAGGGTCTTGGAATGATTGCTGGAGAGTGTTAAAGAAATAGGCTCAGTGATATGGGTGATGTCAGGGAGGCGTTGCCCATTGAGTGCTGTAACTTTAAGTCTGTGAGGAAGGAGCTCAGTTGGAGTGTTTAATCGGTGGGCTAAAGCTGCATCAATAAAACTTTGCTCTGCTCTGGAGTCAATTAAGGCACGGAGCGGGTGAGAAGTCGAACACACAGTGATTTTTGCAGGGATTAAAAGGTGTGAGGGAGCATCTCTACAAGAAAGTTCGCCCACCCGTACTCCCCTCTCTACTGGCGGGCAGAGAGAGTTGAGTTAAAAAGCCTGTACACTTTTCCAATCCACCAGAAAAAGGCTCGGGGGTTGGGAACGGTTGTTCAGGAAGCGCCAGTGGTGCTGGTTGCGAAAGATTTGCGAAAGAGGAGACTGCGGGATGTACTTAGCAACGTTGTGCGCTGGGCCAGTGCCGGAGTGAGAGCTGCCAGCTGTTGGTTGATATGCTGAAACATTTGCTCGTGCCGTACCAGCATGACTTCAGGCGAAACGGCAGGCTGATCTGGCTGTGGCACGAATTCCGAGTCCGCTGAGTCCATACTGGCTGGATCGTTCTGTTACGGTCACCGGGGGGACTCAAACGCAGGACTCCTTGCTTAAAGGAAGAACAGAGGGTTTTTATTTACAAACACCAGGTGAAATGTATAACAGTGACTCAGTGCTATATACAAGCGTGCGGGGATCAAGCTTCCAGGGAATCTACAGGGAAAAGCAGGGGAACACTCTCATTCCTCTTCAGTCTCTCTTGGCATCTCACCAGTCATTTACTCCTCTCTCGCACCAGAAACTCCGTAGGGAACAAGGGCAGGTCCAGAGGTCTGTACACAGGGAAACAAAAGCGTTAGCACAAGAAGCTGAAACGCGGGAACTAGACTGTAGTGTCAAAGCCAAGATTTCACTGACACAGGTCAAGCAATGATCCAGCGAAGAGCAGTCTCGCTTCTTCCCTTTAGTAGAGGCCAGTTAATGAGACGCAGGTGTTGATCATCTCCCAGGTATGTAGGCCAAAGGTGGGAGCCCACAATGAACTCCGCCCAGGCAACAGAGGGAGAGAGAGAGGGAGAGGAGGAAAAAAAAGAACATAAAGCAAAACTTCTCAGGCAGATCTGTCGGACCGTGACACTTTTATACTCAGCTCTCTCTTCACCACAACAGACTGGTGCAGCGTCCGCTTCACTGCGGCCGCTGCACCAATCTGTCTGTCGATCTCCGGCTCCCTTCTCCCATCACTCATGAACAAGACCCCGAGATACTTAAACTCCTCCACTTGGGGCAGGAACTCATTCCTGAATCAGAGTGGGCACTCCACCCTAAGCTGTTTAAGTTCCTTAAACAGCTGTACAAAATCCAGTAGTCTTTATCCTGTCTACATGTATCTGATAATCAGTTGTATATTTTAGTTTTTCTCATTTTCTGAATTTTTGTACAAAATAATACACAATAAATTATTTGTCCCAATTTTTAGTCAGTGTAAAAATGACATATTTAAAAACATTCAACATTGTAGACTGTTGTTGCGTGAGTTATCTACTGAGGGATGTATTTGTGTTACATCGTCTCCTTTTATAACCTGTAGAGTGACAAATTTCCAAAGACAAGAAGCGAGAGCAGCTAAATTGGGTCTTAATGGTACTGCAAACTGTGTAACTCAAAAAACTTTCAGGCTGTGTTTTAAAACTCACACATGATTCAGAAAAATAAACTGCATGTGGCATAAACGCTAATCACACTTGGCAATCTTTCTTCTGTAAAAAACTTCACATCAGATTTACAGAAGAATTTATCAGAGCAGATATTAGATCAGATACTGACAGTGGCTGCTAGAATAACACTAAGAAAAGAGCAACAGTGAATAATTCATATGCTTTACACAGATGCTTAAAATATAGTAAACAAAAAAAAAAGCATTAAAAGTTCTTATTATTAGATAAATACAGGCCAACCCACATCCACAGCGCTGGGATCAGCAGCCCATGTGATACCAAAAATGCAAAATGTTAGCTTTTAAAACTGGTTGCATTTTAGTCTATTATTACAAGATTTGAGAACTAAAATCTTTGGCAAATTGATAAGAAAATATGGATGTGGTGCACATGCAAACTGATATGAGAAATTTAAATGTGCACTTTGTTTCTCTTACTGGCATAACCACACCTCACACCTGCTGTTTGTGATGCTCCGTTGCTCTTTGCATTCTTTCACTTCTGTGTTTTGGTACTTTTTTTGAGACCTGGTTGTTACTCAATGCTTCCGCTTGCTTCTTGCCCTGATCACTCTGCCTTATCATGCATAACAACTGTGCAACAGACTTCCTGCCCTATTTTCGCCTTGCTGAACAACACTAAACAATGTAAAAGTACAACTCTAACATAACTTAATGACAACTGAAATTGAAGAGTTCTGCATTTACCAGAATCTGAAGGTATGTATAACTTAGATAAGATTAATGTTTTTCCTTGTTGTGTTCACACATGATATTTATAATGAGTTATGTAAATCAAACTAATCTCTTCTTTATTTCAGTGCCATGGATTGTGTCGCCAAACATCACATTGTACCCAGTCTCAGAAGGGGAATTTGGAATCTCACCAGTAAGGCTCATCTGCTAAATGGCTTTTTTCCAGACAACCTGGCTTTGGAGTGGTTTTAGGACAAATCACCACTGAGTCAAAACAGGAAGCCAAGCAGAACGAAGCTAGAAAGTGAAGGGTCAGAGCAGAAAACCTTCAGCCTGAGCAGCAAACTCTCAGTGTGGGGACAAGGATCAACTTTTACCTGCAAAGCTAATCACAATTATACTGAATATAAGAAGACAATAAGCATTTGTCACAGTGAGTATGTACAGCTACTGTCTCAAAGCCCATATTCAACATGCACATTTGCAGGAATATGTAAAGCAAATTAAAAACAGTCTTAAGATAAAGCTTATTAATTAGCATGTTTTTTCTTTAATTCCACAGACATTCACCTTCCATTCATGTGGAGATTCCCAAGTTTAAGACTTTAGCGTCAGACTCTAATGTGCAAGGAACATGTTGGGTCCACACTAATTTTGATGCCATGATCTCCTGGCTGATTAATGGAGCGCCACAAACAGCTAATAAGAGTAAAACACAACTCTTATTATAAGTATAAAAAAGATTTTGAGTTGGCGGAAGCAAGTAAAGCATTTAACATGCAGAGGAGAGCAAACGTGTGTCACATCTGCTGAGAAGACTATAAATATTGCAGGTAAGATGATATTAAGATTACAGGAAATTCAGGCATCTTATGACCAAAGAGGACCTAAATAATATTTTTGCTTTTTTTTTTAAATTGTCCTCCAGTTCAAACTCCATAGAAATCAGGATCTTGCCCAGATCTGCTGAAGGGAAAAACTGTCCTCATGTGACCTCTACATCACCTTACAAGTCAATGGTGATTAAAGTTAAAAAAAAAAGAAAAAAAAAAGATTTTCCTGAAGGCTGAAGGCGCTGGCCTCCTTTTAATCAGTAGTTAATTCACAGTCCCTCAGATGTACTGGAAAAAAGACAGAAAGTTTACCTGCAAAGTCAATAAGTTTATAGTCAAACTCTACCAGCTATATTTTTGGTAACGAGCTACTCTTGCTTCCCTTTTAGGCAGCTGATTTAACTTTGTTGATTTATACTTTAATAGTTTCTGTTAAATAGATTAATTGATGCCCTGATTTGTTTCACTTTAGTGGAGCTTCTTCTGGTCCAAAGTACTAAAAATCAAGAATGTGGGATACTGTTTGTCCGTGATTTGAACAGCCCAGCGCGCGCTCCCGACACAGGGAAAACCAATTCTGCAGGGGAGACCTACCTTGGCACTTGTGCAGGTGAAACCAAAGGGAAGATATGCTTCACCCTCATTGTTTTTTTTTATCATCACCACCTTATATGGTATCATAGTTACATTGATTAAGATAAGTGCCTGTCATTTGATTGTTTAAAAGTAAGATTCCAGTCCAATTTTTAAATTATACTGGGCATTTTTACTATAATAATAATAATAATAATAATAATAATAATAATAATAATAATAATAATAAACACCATGTTTATCCTTCAGAAAATTGCTTCGTGCTCCAAGATATTGTAATTCTCAGATTTTCCACAAGAGTGAGACAAAGCTCCATGTGCAGAAGCAGCAATATAGTTTCCACCTCTAAGTAAAAAAAAACTACTAATGTTGTGATTTTAAGATGCCGATAAATGTGTTGGTATGCCAGTGGTGTTATGAAGAGGTGCAGTCATTTGAAAGCACAAAGACTGTTGTTGTAACTCTTCTTCTTTGCAAACACATGTAGTGTCCTTGTAAATCTGTACACTCCCTGTCTTTGAATGAAATGCATTTGTGTACTTTGGGGGTTTACAGGAATTCACAACTGGCAGGGAGAGCACTAAACACACTAAAGCTTACTATTGGCAACCTCTGAAGTGATCTGTTGCACTTTCAGACTATCCCATATTTTCACGATAACAAAAACACATTTATTAACATTGGAAATATCAGTATTTAATACACTACCAGGACACACCTTCTCATTTATTATTCACATTGTAGATTCTCACTGAAGGCATCATAACTATGAATGAACACATATGAATGACCTGACGTCCTGCCTCGTCCTTGCCGTAGCATTTGTGCTGTACCTCATCGATTGCTTTTTTGCTTCCCCCTGAGTTCCTGTGCTGCTCACTATTTCAGGACACACTGATTGATGGTGAGTTAATGATACTTAACATTTTATCTGTCTCACTCGTTCCTCTCTGTTATCATCTCATCAAATGTTACAGGTCAGAGTATGGAGTCCATTCCTTCCAGTCAGAGAAAAGGCCTGGGGAGACTCTCAGTTTCTCCTGTAGAGGATCAGGCTTCAGTTTTCATTGCTGTGTTATCTGGTCTTATCTGATCTGGGACAGAGAACCTGCAGGAAAACCACTGGAATTGATTGTGAGCGGCTTTTTCAACTTCCAGCAGAAATAGTTATGCAAGCAGCTTGAGAGGACGTGTAGAAATCAGCAGAGATGACAGCAACAGCATGGTGTATTTGATTTGGTTTGATTCCAATTTGAGGCCAGAGGATTCTGCTATTTATTACTGTGCTAAAGAGAAACACAGTGGTTAAAGCAGCTGAAGAGGCTTTACAAAAACAGCCTGCCATCTACTTTTAGAAGATCCCAAAGGAAGCAGTTGTTCCTCAAAAACAGGGACACCGGCTGATGAGATAATTGTAAGAAATTTCTTTAATAAAAGAGATGATAATGGTAATAAGAAACATTATTTAGAAAAAAAAGCAAATATTGAAAATAATGGACATGGATAAAAAAAAAAAGATTGCCACCTATCAGACATTTATTAAAACAACAGAAGCTCCCATGCTATCACCTTGAGTACCAACCTGTTGTCTGTAGCTCTGCTGCTGGTGGATCCTGTGACTCTCACTGAAGTCGAGACACTAACAGCAAGATCACAGCACATTAAGTGTTACTGTTATTACAGTGATATTCAATGTTTTTTCAAAAACATTTAAATGTGAAAAGTTGTCACAGCTTGCCTCGTTTTTTTTTTCTTTTCTTTTTCTTTTCTCTTTTTTCTTTTTTTCAGCAGTGTTTCCCAAATATTACAGTAAAGACGTCATCATCATCACCATCACATCATCATCTACGATCAGTTACGCAGCTGTGTAGAGCTCCTTCCCAAAACCATCATTATGGACCCTTTGTTTATGTCAAGAAAGGCTTTGCTGATCGACAGAATTACACAATAAACCATCAAGAAAGTGATAAGATGAACACCGAGTGCTACATGTCTATAATAAAACAAATGGACTGATGATGAACCCAATTATGATCCTCTGATTTAATCATTCAGTCATTTTAATTAATTGGCTATCGCTACAACCATCATTAAGCCCAACAGATAATACCTACTTAAGTGCGTCTTCTGGTTGACGTGGGTGTCGCATTATCTTTTTTTCCTACCTGCTGAATCACAGTGGCAGATTGTTAAGACAGAGCTCGCGGTCCTCAGTACTTAATTACAACGTGATACTCCAGGTTTGTGCTGCAGACAGAAAGTCAGCACAGCGTCTGCTGCTTCACGTTGTCTGTATGGAGGAGAGTAATTGTGAACAAAGTGCCAGGGGGCTGAACTCTATCAAATTTATTGACTGCCTCTCACTGTTGCATGACAATAACCCTTCTCTGGAGTAACCCACCTGCCCGCCCTCATTGCTCTGCTGGCAGTTCTAGAGGTTAAGGCCACAACAAACCACTGATTTACTGGGCCCCAGAACAAATGGGAGCAAGCACCAAGGGGGTTTCAAAGTAGCCTGCAATATTCGATTTCTTCTGCCTCCCTGTTCCAGGCCACTGACTTTTCAGAATAAGCAGATATTCTCTAACCTCAAGGCTAAAAGCAAGGCATATGAAGTCAGCCGACTACAAGAGCCTTTAATGAGCAGATATACTGTTTGTTAGGTAAATTTCCCGGATATTTTGTTTCACTTGTGCCAGCTTCGGGCAGAAATCTCTCAACTTGTTCCTGCTGTAGCAAACGGTCTCTCCAGGGCTTATCAGGCGGGTGCAGATGAGGAGCACTGTGGTCTGGAGAAGATTCTAATCTGTCTTCTCTACTGTGCTGAAGCAGATACATGCTGTGGGTTTGTGTATGATGTGTTGGGAGAGATGTGTGTATATGAGGACTACTTAAAGGGACGCCAACAGAACGTACGAGTTGGAGAGAAAGGATCTAGCCACGACACAGTCAGCAAAACTAGTTTTCATCAAAAGGCTTTCCTTTCTGTCACATATGGGCTGTTTTAGTGTTGGCAAATATTACTGTCATTTCAGAGTGGATTAAAAAAGCACCTCCTATTTCAACTTTTTCTTTGGCAATGTAAGCAGTTTTACCTTTTTATGAGTCAAATAAGGTAGAATTGGAGAAGCTGTCTCAGCTTGCCTTGTTAAATGTGCACTCACTAAATGTGCAACTCACTGAATACTGAAAACAACAGAACTGAAAAAAAGGGAACTTTTTTGGCACGGGTCTAACTGTATATCTTTGTAATTTTAGAATAAGATTTGAAATGTCAGTTTTATCTTTTATTTCCTGTTTATGTTTATTTTCTGTTTTTCTGTTTATTTTTTTAAAACAAGAAATGAATTAAAGAATGTCTGAACTGATTTGACAAAACCACTTTTTTTTTTTTTTACAATTCTTTATATCTCTTCAGATCTCTTATAATCTGTCAGCATCCATCTATATGCAAAGCAAACCACCTGATAGTCGACTATAAAGACTTGAAATCATGCCACCCGTTAAAACAGAAGAAGAAAGGTTCCCATCAGATTATCCTGAGTACCAAAATGTTCTCTGTGTCTCTGCTGCTCCTGCTGGCTGCTGGATCCTGTGAGTCTCACTGAAAAAAAAATCACTGACAGAATGATCACAGCATACTGACTGTTGCTGTTAAATAAAACATGTTTTCTCCACAGGTGTGAAGTGTGAACAGCTGACACAGCCAGAGTTTGTGACTGTGCAGCCAGGTCAGCGTCTGACCATCACCTGTCAGGTCTCTTATTCTCTAAGCAGCTGGAGGACAGCTTGGATCAGACAGCCTGCAGGGAAAGGACTGGAGTGGATTGGAGGTGCACATTATGGACACAACACATACTACAAAGATTCACTAAAGAACAAGTTCACCATCAACTTAGACACTTCAAGCAAGACAGTGACTCTAAATGGACAGAATATGCAGCCTGGAGACACTGCTGTGTATTACTGTGCCAGAGGGTCACAGTAATACAAAACATCAGTGGAGCTGAACACAAACCCCTCAGAGCTTCAACATGTGTAACATCCTCCACCAGTACAGGAGCCCCCAGACTACAGAACACTGTTATCTGCTGCATGTCGCTGTTTAGCAGTGGAGATTGACATGATAATATATATTTTTTGAAGTTATAGTTATGAATAAAGTTTTACATTTTCAACCTTAGTAACTTGCTCAATTTGACATTTTTTTCTGTAATTAAGTGACAATAATATATTTTGATACTCATTTATATGATAAGTTTTTCCAGCTAAACCTTTGTGTTAAACCACCTGTAATGAAGGTTAGAATTGGTTGGTTTTCATTATTTGCAAAACTAAAATAATACAAATATGTAATGATCACTAAGCAGGCAGGACTCATGCTAAAGTTCACTGAATTTATTTAAAGTGAATTAAAATACAAACTAAAGCTTGGCACTAATGAAGGTCCCAGTAGGACAGGGCTGACTTTTCCACAAATCCACACTGATACAGATTCTCTCATAAAAACACCAAATAGCTCTCCTCTCCTTAGCAGAAATTTTGAGAAGGACAAAGGTCTAGGAGCCAAGTTTTGCTAACCGATGCAATGCAATGATCCAGCAAAGACTGATGATCTGACGTTACATCAAGTAGTGGCTGCAGAGAAGTACATGAGGAACAGGTGTGTGCACGGATAACCTGAGATGTGTCCCACCTCCACACAAAAGCAGCACAAAGGATAGAAAGAGAGAAAATAGAGCGAACTGAGGACAAAGCAATATTCCTGAAATATGCACATTATCTAAGTCATCACAGGGGTAGATGAGAGAAGCCTACTGTTTATTGTTTAAGATAAGATAAGATAAGATAAGGTAAGATAAGACTTTATTGATCCCACAACGGGGAAATTTTTGCGTCACCTCAGCTCAGGTACAGATATCAGAAGGAAATACAAAAATACAAATAAGTACAATCAATGAAAAAAAGTAAGATAATACACTATATACAATGGTAGCATACACAGTATGTGATTATGGATATAGTTGGAAATATGGAAGACATAAACTATATAGCTTGATATAGCTATTGTACCACTACTATTCCTATTTATAGACATGTACACATACACATGTACACACTTAATATACATATGTATACATATACATACATATATACCTGCACATGTCCATACACATGGAAGGTCCATTATGCATGAAGTGGTGACCGTGGATGTTCACAGTGTCCAGTGACTTATGACATTGTGATTGAGGAGTTATAGAGTCTAACTGATGTTGGGATGAATGATCTGCGAAAGCGCTCCTTCCTGCAGCGAGGGTGTTTCAGTCTCTGACTAAAGGAGCTGCTCAGCCCACTCACATACTCATGCAGTGGGTGATGTGGGTTGTTCATGATGGATGTCAGCTTTACTAACATCCTCCCCTCACCAAAGTTTAGTCAAAGTTTTACAAATAAAAACATGTTTTTAATTTAATTTAAAAAAAACTATAAAATATACAGTAAAATTATATCTGTCACTTCCCATATATTTGTCCTCCCATTGATATCCTGATATTAATCTTCAGGCTTTGCAGTTTGCATGTTTTCTCTGTTTCAATCATCAGAAAAGATGCAAAAGTTAATGACCCTGTGTTTCTGGCTGCCTGGAAATTAGGTTGGGCCATCTGGCTTTTTAAAAGAAATCTTAAGGGCACTTCAGATACAATGTGACGACAGCACTGCTGTGCCCAGAAACCCATTATGTCCAGTGGCTTGCTCCTCATCAGGAATGACAGGGACCGGCTGAAGATCATAGCAGAAAAAACCCCAAAATAAATTATGTGCTACATGCTGAACAGGGCAGCCAGTGCAACAAACATTTCAGGTCATTTACTCAAACTAGCAGTCTGGGCAGCACGCTCTACTTTTTATAGAAAGCTATTATAACATATCATTCTATTCATCTGTTAGTTGCTAAAAATATTTACTAAGTTCTTTATATACTGCTGAGTTTACTTTGTAGGAGGAGTCTATGTAAAACTGATACCTTCAGTAGATTTATATATCTTGGTACTCAATCTACCAGAGACACTGCAGACTAGACAAAGACATCTGACCTTTACAATGATCAGAAAAGTTTATTTTGCTATTTTACTGATTTCGTTTTTTTTCTTGACTGGTAAGGACGTTTTTTACATTTTTTGTTCAAATTAATTGTTATGAAGTAAACTTTTTGGAATAATAAGCCATTAACATTTCTGTAGGTTCTGAGGGTCAAACACTGACTGAGTCTGAATCAGTGATTAAAAGGCCTGGAGACTCCCACAGACTGACCTGTACATACTCAGGGTTCAGTGGTGATGACCGTTATGCTTGGATCAGACAGGCTGCTGGAAAAGGACTGGAGTGGATTGCTTATATCGATAGTGGCAGTGGTAGTAGCAAGTACTACTCTCAGTCAGTCCAAGGCCGGTTTACCATCTCCAGAGACAACAGCAGAAAGCAGGTGTATCTGCAGATGAACAGCTTGACGATTGAAGATTCAGCTGTTTATTATTGTGCTCGAGAGTCACAGTGACACAAAATGAAGAAATGCTTATTTAATGAATTAATATAATATATCTGTAAAGAGAAATCATCATCATCCACAGACCTCCAAAAACCTGTGCAGATACTCAAAATGCAGACCAAAGTTTTTCATGAAATACTTCATCATCCTTTTTTTTTTTGCTTCCACAGAAATCATTAAAATATCTATAATATTAATTATAAAACTGGAGCACTGCAGTTAATGTTCCCATGACTCTTCATTTATGTGTTATCCAATATTTTTATTACTCATATGATCATGTTTGTGTTTTATAAGTATTAATCAATAATCGTCATTAATCTTCACCTTGACCTGTTCTATTGATATAATCAGTGGCTGACTTTAAAACAGATTTATATTTTACATATCCTAACTACATGGCTAATTGTGACTGGTCTTAAAAAATTGTGAGGTGAATGCAAAACCACAATATTTTTGCATGCTGCTCCTCCTCTATAAATCTGACTTCAGAGAAGATGACAGGAAGCTAAGGACACACAGTTTGACAGTATGGACTACAGCAGCGGTCCCCAACCTTTTTTGCGCCACGGACCGGTTTATGTCCGACAATATTTTCACGGACCGGCCTTTAAGGTGTCGCGGATAAATACAACAAAATAAAACTAGCACCGGTACCGAAAAAAAGAAGATTTATTCATAACACACGTGAAAAGACCCAGGAAAACCGAGTTAACGATAAAAATGATAACAAAATAACGCTAAAAACCGATAAAAACCCTGAAAACCATGCATTTCACACCCGAGCCTCAAGTCTCGCGGCCCGGAACCAAACAACTGGGGGTTGGGGACCGCTGGACTACAGGACAGGACTGCTGCTGTTAACTATCTGCTGGGCAGGTGAAAATACTCATAGACCTGATATTACACAACATTTGTTTCTCTCAACAAACTATTTAACTCAGTGTGATTTGGTGCTGTTGACAGGTGTTGTTGGTCAGACTCTGATTGAGTCTAAACCAGTCATTAAAAGGCCTGGAGAATCCCACAGACTGACCTGTACAGGCTCTGGATTCACATTCAGCAGCTACCCTATGAACTGGGTCAGACAGGCTCCTGGAAAAGGCCAGGAGTGGATCGCTTTTGTACACACACGCAGTTCTCATTTCTTTTACTCCCAGTCAGTCCAGGGTCGATTTACTATTTCCAGAGATGACTCCAGCAGTAAAGTCTATCTACAGATGAACAATCTGAAGACTGAGGACACAGCAGTTTATTACTGTGCCCGACAGACACAGTGAGAAACAATAACAGGAGAGTCATACAAAAACTACTTCCTCTATTTACCAATAACGTGGAATACTGAATTTTATCAAAAAAGGTGGCATTTTCTTTAGAAATGCGAGATGAAATTTTCCTCAATGTACTCTGATGCTAAGTGGTAATACACATGTCGCATACAATGCTATTCTGTATTAAAAAGTGGAAACAACATTTTCAGAATCAAAAAGTTATTAATGAGCAGCTATGGCAAAACTCTAACTGTGTATCTTCATGAATGTGCAAAGAGTTTTGAAATTTTCCAGTTAAAAATAAAGTAAAATACTGTCCACTTCTGTTTTGCAGTATTTATATATTAAATAAATATTTTTTTAAAACTTTATTTAAAGTCAAATTGATATAAAATTCAGGGAAAGCACAAAAATTTAAATTTTTTAGATTGAATTGCAAAATGTTTCAAGGGGAGTGTTTTTTTGTTCTTCTAATCCAGGGGTGTCAAACTCAAATACACAGTGGGCCAAAATTCAAAACTGGAACAAAGTCGCGGGCTAACATTAATATTTATTGAAAAAAAAAAAATCTTCCTCCAGATACAAGAATGAATCTTTTCTTATGGACTCAAATACGTTTTGCTGGAAAACTGAATATGGAACAAGCAAAGCTTAATACTAAACAATATATATATTAGCTGTATAATACCGGTAGGCCAGCTCTAATAGTAATTTGGTATGGCTTCGCGGGCCAAATGTAATTAGGCTGCGGGCCAAATTTGGCCCGCGGGCCAGAGTTTGACACCTATGTTCTAATCCATTGCAGGTTTATAGAAACCTGGCCTGTATTAATACACCAAGACAATGAAACACTCTTGATATATAAAACATTTTCTAGAAACATTTTTTAGAAAGATAAACTGAAATTAAAGGACAAAAAACATTGCATTAGATAAAATGTATTTCATATGAGGAAGCTGCAGATTAATTTACATTTTTAAGTTATTTTATATAAAACAAGATGTTAAAATAGATCCACTTCTTAGAAAACATCTCATTTGATTACTTGCACATTCAGGATTACCATTTTTAACAATAATTCATTTGAAGTTGTGTGTGTGGCTTTCTGATAAATAGGTCCCTCCCTGGCAATGTGATAGTGACACAGTTTGTTGCTGAGAAAAGCAAGTTATAGCCAAGCCATCTGGTGTGCACTTATGCCTGTGGTGTGCTATCAAATACTGTACATTTGTGTGTTCAATAGAAATAAAGAATAATAAAGCATACAGGTACACACAACAACAGCTCATTATATAGTTTATGAATTCCTGTTTCCATCACTCTGAACGGTCCTACATACTCAAAAGAGTCAAAAGAGATTCAGAATCTCAAGAGTTTCTTTTCCTGGTTAATATCAGTACAAAAATTCTTTCTGAGCAGAAAAAACAGACAAAAAACCCCATAGATGCTTTAATAAATGTAATAGACCACCACCCAGTGTAAGGTTTATGACACAGCTACCCTAAAGTACTTATAATAATATATATTTTTTAAATGTTGTTAATTACTGATCTTATCCATGTAGTTTTTAAATTATGTTTTATTTAAAAATAGCAAAAAAAAGAAATCACATTATTATATTTTATTAAGATGTTAAATTACAGATATTTATTTCCTAAATTGAAAAAAAAAAAAAAAACTTTTTTTGGTTGACTGTTAAGCTTGATTAATTTCTGACATTTCTGACAGAGGAGTCATGTGTACCAGCTATTTCCAAAAAACAGGTTTTTGACAGATTTATAATTTTTTTTTATGACAAGTGCTGTAATAAATATTTTAAGCACTGTAGTATTGATTTCTTTATAATGATAGCCTGAATACTTGCTGAATGCTAAATTTCTGTGACCTGGAGTGTGGATCTCTTTGAGGAGGAACACATGCAAAATTATATCTTCCATCTTTGAATATGTGTCACAGGATAAAAAAACAAGGACTACATGATTGAATCACACCAATGTGGACTGGGCAGAGACAAATGGCTCCTACAATGAACCGTTTGATGGCTGTTTTTCTTATCCTGTCAGTTTATTGTGTTGGTAAGGACAGAAGTATTTCTTTTACAAACATTATGACTCAATGACAAATTATATGCTTGAAATACAAAGGCTAATTATGTTTTTATCTGCAGGTACTGAGGGTCAAACATTGACTGAGTCTGAATCAGTGATTAAACAGCCTGGACAATCCCACAGACTGACCTGTACATACTCAGGGTTCAGTGGTGATAACAGTTATGCTTGGATCAGACAGGCTGCTGGAAAAGGACTAGAATGGATTGCTTGGATCCGATATGATGGTAGTAGCATCTACTACTCTCAGTCATTGAGAGGCCGGTTTACCATCTCCAGAGACAACAGCAGAAAGCAGGTGTATCTGCAGATGAGCAGCCTGACAACTGAGGATTCTGCTGTTTATTATTGTGCTCGAGAGCCACAGTGATACAAGAGGAAGAAACTCTGTACAAAAACTCAGCACATCACAAAAGGAACAATTTACTTTCTTCTGTTCACATTTATAGTAATGAACTGCAGTTCAATCTCATTAACACAAGAAGAAACAACAAAGGCACAAGAATCTCCAAAATATTTAACAATATCTGTTGGGATTAGTCATCAATTTGATAATCTATTTCAAATATTTACTATAAATTGCATTCAGCATCTTGTTTAGTTTTCAGACCACATGCATTAATCTTTAATAGTATCTTTCTTAAACATACACTTATTTATCATTACTTATTGCTGCCTGCAGGGAAAGGACTGGTATGGATCTGAATATAATCCTGGTGATTCATTCAGCAAAGATTTAGCAAAAATAAGTTTAGCCTCAACTTAGACTCTTCCAGCAAAGCACTGACTGCAAGTGGACAGATTGTGCAGACTGAAGACACTGCTGTGTATTACTGTGGAAGAGAACCACAGCATCAAAACATCCGTAGAGTTGAACAAAAACCCCCTCAGTGCCTAAACAGTTATAACATGAAGCCACCAGAGGAGGAGCCCTCAGACAACTGATGAATTTAAGATATTACATTAATCAAGTGATTTTATCATGTAACTCAATGTGAGTTACATAATGCTAGAAGAATGACTGATGTGAAAATACGTGAGTCAGTAGATATTCCTTTATTATATTTCACTTTGACATCTACAAACTAAAACTCTGCACAGATACTTTGGGGCTACTGTGTGTACCTCTGATTGTTATTAAATAAGCAAACTCAGAATATGTCTGAGGGTGTTTTTATTGTTGTTGTTATTGTTTACTAGCTGTCAGAAATCCCATTTAAAAATTATTTTAACAGACTTTGCACTGTTTAGAAAACAGGTTAAATAACATAGTTAAGACTAAAATTATTGACATTTTAACAAGTTTATTGTACCTTTGCTGTTACACCCTATCTTGATTGTGATGATCCATTTATAAGCAGTATGTTTGTCACTGTTATGTTGTCATGTTATATTACAGTCATAGCTGGACTGGCCATCGGGCATACCGGGCATTTGCTGGCGATTTTTTGTTTTTATGGGCCGATGGATTTTTTTTTTTTTAGGAAGGGTATATATAATGAAAGGTGTTGGATTGGCCAATTGGT
The DNA here is from genome assembly GCF_057382275.1 of Copadichromis virginalis. Lineage (NCBI taxonomy): Eukaryota > Metazoa > Chordata > Actinopteri > Cichliformes > Cichlidae > Copadichromis > Copadichromis virginalis. The sequence goes on from NC_140621.1 coordinate 17,231,136, forward strand.
CATGATCGACTCTGGGCTGGACCAATTACAGCCGAGGAGGCTGGATGCACCCTCCCCCTTGTTTAGCAATCACGTGATTTTCGCGCATTGCATGCCGGGAACTCGTGGCAAAACAATTCAAGTACCGCATCAAATGCATTTGCAGCACCGCAAAACGTTCATTCTCCGGTTCCAATACCTTCTTGTTTTTTCTTTGCCGCACAAAAAAGGAATGTACAAAACAAAAGGAGAACAATGCCGGTCCGTACAAAGACAGACTCGACGAAAAGACAAAGAAAAGATACGAGGAAAAAATCCAAGGAGTGAAAGGGTCAGACCCTTACGAGCACACAGAGTGGACAAAAGACGTCAGTGTGCTGCCTAACTTTCACCACGCTCATATTTATAATTACACGGTTCTTGGAGTGAGTGCATGCACTCTTGAAGTTTAGTAACTTCAGGTCACTGCAACAAGCCCAGGTACAGTTTACCGATGGATGGGTACAGGACCTTGAAATGCACCGTGTAGAACGAAAGACCATCGTACGAACAAAGGTAAGTTTACCAGTCTCACAAATCGTTGTCATAAATACACATTCGTTAACCGTTTATTAATATAACCTTTGAGCTCAATGGTAATTAATTAGTAGTGGAAATAATTTCTGGTTGCATTACAGAAATGTAGCAGTGACAATAATACTGTATGCTGTAATCGCACTGGACAATTAGTGATACAAAACAACTGTTTTATCCTGTGAATAAAAGTATATGGTTTTGTCAATGTACCATGGTAATAACAGAAGCGAAACGCAATATTGTGTCAGGACAATTCACTATTTATGCACAATAAATAAAGGAGCATAGCGTGACAATTTCTGTTCAGCGCAAGACTTGCTTGTAACCTATATCACCAATTATGTTAAGAAAAATGACGTATTAACTACTACAAAGCTCTGACCTTTGTGGGAATGCTTGGAGCAGACTAACATGTGAGCTGGAGTGTTTAAAAAAATTCTCTTCAACAACGTAATCCGATAAAAAAAAAAAAGATCTCTTTACCCGTCGGCTTCCCGTGGCTGTCATGCGACCGGCTATTGCAGTTAATAATACAACAGCTTCTTGCCATTTTTTGGGGGGTTTTTTTATCGCTGTGTAACTGAGTTTAATTGAACGCCTGCGTGCGCTAGTACCTCTTGCCACAAGTTCCCAGAATCCTTTGCGGTTTTACCCCTGAATGACGTCACATTTTCAATCTTTATCCTGGTGGGCCGGTCTCTAGTCAAAATGCCCGGGCCGATTTTTTGTCCCAGTCCAGCCCTGATTACAGTTCAAACAAGTGTGTATCACATGCCTGTAGTGTGAAGTGGAAGTCTAGTTGTGTAATTATGCAATATTGAGAAAATATAGATTTTTGTTTAAAGAACAGTTTTTGTTTCTTGTTTTGGCGCTTTTAACATTTTAGATATTTTTAGTAAAATTTTAAAGATTTTCAAAATGCACATATCATTGACAGTCGCTGAGAGCAGGTTAACCAGCGAATATTTATAAGAGTAATTTGATTAAATGACAAACAGTTTAAACTGTTTAAATCTAAACATAAAAATAAACACTGTGTGATAAATTAAGATCTGATAACTGTAAAGATTTCAGGAACTGAAAATATAACTTTATTGCATGCAACCAATGTACATATTTTTTCATGTTCTTGATAACTTGATAGCAGAGGATTTTATTGTTTATTACTGTGCTGGAGACTCACAGCGTCACAGGAGTGAGAAACACCATTTTCTCACAGAAGTTACAGAGATTACATTTAACTCATCAACATACTGGACGATTCAGAAAAGCTGCTTTACTGGAAGATTGTTTTTGTGAAGACTGTCTTCTCCAGTTTTACATTAAATATTTTGTCTGTCCATGTGTACATGCAAATGTGACTATTTTCATCGGCCTTGTCTAAACAGAGTTTTTAAGGAATGAAAAACACATCAAACTTTATATTTGTGTTATAAATAATATTTTTATTGGAATTATCTCCATTTTTAAATTGTTAATACTGATTGCCACAGTGTGATCTCTTATAATCTGTCAGCATACATCTATGTGTAAAGCAAACGTCCTGACACTCTGCTATAAAGACTTGAAATCATGGTGTCAGTTAAAGCAGAAGAAAAGTTCTCATCAGATTAACTTGAGTACCAAAATGTTCTCTGTGGCTCTGCTGCTCCTGCTGGCTGCTGGATCCTGTGGGTCTCACTGGAAAAAATCACTGACAGAATGATCACAGCATACTGACTGTTACTGTCACATAAAACATGTTTTCTCTACAGGTGTGAAGTGTGAGCAGCTGACACAGCCAGCCTCTGTAAATGTGCAGCCAGGTCAGCATCTGACCATCACCTGTCAGGTGTCTTATTCTTTTAGCAGCTATTGGACAGCTTGGATCAGACAGCCTGCAGGGAAAGGACTGGAGTGGATTGGGGTGAAAAGTACTGGGAGCTCTCACTACAAAGATTCACTAAAGAGCAAGTTCAGCATTGACTTGGACACTTCAAGCAACACAGTGACTGTAAATGGACAGAATATAGAGCCTGAAGACACTGCTGTATTACTGTGCCAGAGAGTCACAGTAACACATAACATCAGCAGACCTGAACAAAAGCCCCTCACTGCATGCACACATTTGAAACATGAAGCCACCGGAGGAGGAGCTCCAAGACCAATAATGAATTGAAGGGTCTATTTACTCAAAACAAAAAAAGAAAAAAATTTGGAAATTCCTTATTGTGTTGCCATTCTTGATCGAGGTAGTCGTAGCAACAAACATTTTATTTATTTTGTTTTATTATTTGTTATGAAAAACAAATTTTACAATCTAATGATGCAGTAATTTTCTTTTCCTTCAGATTCAATGCAATACAAAAACAGAATAGAAAAATGATTCAAAAGAATCTGTGCTATTTTATATAAATGCAAACTGTGTTCTGTTATGTTGCGTATTTATGGAGTCTGCAGCAGAGAGACCCTACAGTAAATGGACAGAATATTCAGCCCGAATACACTGCTGTGTATTACAGGGCCACAGTCACATTCACAGAAAGAAAAATCTCTAAGACTCTAATAAATTCCTGTTGTTTCTGTTTATTTTTTAAAACTCCTTAGCAAGAACCTTTTTGTGAGTTTGTAAGTATTGATAAAGCTCTGAAATAAAAGGCCAATACATGAAACTGAATTCACTGATCAATGTTGTTATAAACTGATTAATTTATGACATAAAATACTTTTGTTTAAAAAATATTTTGGTTTGCGAGCTTGTATTTATTTATTATATTGTACACTTTAATCTATAAACCAATAAGTTGTGCAAAGTACTTGTTTATATACAGAAATATAGAACGTAACATTTACATGTACATTAAATATTATAACATTTTTTTAAATGACAAAAAGTGTTTTTTTCTTTCAATTTTATTAGCAATCAAATCAGACTTTGTCATGTTGTATGGATTCAACGTACAGAGTCAAGCAAGGTCGTAACTACTGAAGTTCTCCTCTTCCTCTAATATTGATGTCTGCACTGTAGACTGGGCAGAGACAAATGGCTTAAACAATGATCAGAAATTATATTTGGCTTGCTTTTCTCATTCTTATTCCAGCAGCCAAAAGGCAAAGAGGCAGAGTTCACCCTGGAGAGGTCAATAATCTGTCACGGGGCAAGTTGTAATTCTCCTTTTAAAATTCAGGTTTTGATGAATGAAATACCCTTCAACCTCAGAGTTATTTTTTAAGATTGTTTTTGTTTTTCTTCTTTTAAAAATGTTAAAAACACAGTCTTTATTACTGCTTGAACAATCAATGTATCTCTAATCATGTATCAGCGTCCATCTGTATGCAAAGTAAGCTCCCCCACAGACTTGATATAATGCTGCAGGTTGCAAAAGAAGAATAGAAGCTCCTGGGAGATCACCTTCAGCACCAACATGTTCTCTGTAGCTCTGCTGCTGCTGCTGGCTGCTGGATCCTGTGAGTCTTACTGAACACAAACACTGACAGCATGAAAACTACACACTTTTAATTTGACTGCATTCAATGCGTTTTTTTCCACAGGTGTAAACTGTGAGCAGCTGACACAGTCAGCCTCTGTTATACTGCAGCCAGGTCAGCGCCTGACCATCACCTGTCAGGTCTCTTATTCTCTTGGCTACTGGACAGCTTGGATCAGACAGCCTGCAGGGAAAGGACTGGAGTGGATTGGGATGAAATATACTGGGAGCTCTTACTATAAAGATTCACTAAAGAGCAAGTTCAGCATTGACTTGGACACATCAAGCAAGACAGTGACTCTAAATGGACAGAACATGCAGCCTGAAGACTCTGCTGTGTATTACTGTGCCAGAGAGTCACAGTAACACAAACTGTTAAGACCCCTGAACAAAAACCTCTCAGGGCCTGAACAACTGTAGCATGAAGCCACCAGAGGAGGAGCTCTAAGACCATGAATGAATTTAAGATGTTTTTCTAAGAAACTTACTCTTGTTGTGGTCTCATAACTGTTTAAATATGGTGGGTTTAAATGATGAGTAACAAACACTTGAATAAAATAATTGGGTGAACAAAACTTAAAGACTCCTTGTCTTTACTTCTGTTATTCAAGGTAATCAATAATTAATCAATGCTCAGATATAATGTGAGATTATAGCAACAGCTACCGTATAGTCCAATCACATCACATAAATTGCATTAAGCGGCCATTTTATTAGGTGTTTTAGAAACTGCTGATCTGCCATGAATGGTCTGAAAAAGAGAAAATATTCAGTGAGTGGCAGGAGAAAAGGCCTCGCCGATGTCAGAGATCAGAGGAACATTTCCAGACATCTTTGAGCCGAAATCAACAGTAACTCAAATAACCACTCAATACAACCAAGATATGCAGAAGAACATCTGAACCTTTCAGCAGATGAGCAACAGCAGAAGATTTGTTGCAGTTAAACCTGTTCTGAGAACATCTGTTTATATTTGCTTTCAATTGAAGAGCAATTTCACTGCTGCTGTTGACTGTGTGTGTGGTGGGGCGTGGTCTGCGGGGCCGTGCGGACGCACCTGCACGGCATCCGCAATCACGCCCGCCGTGTTAAAACACGGGGACTCAGGGGTTGGTGGTGGTGTGGTGTGACGTGAATCAAATAAAGTTGGCTCTGAACGTCGCTCCGTGGTCCCGCCGTGCCTTATTCATGCCACAGTGTGTTATTGTATATAGTCTCTCATACATATTTGAAAATAGTTTGAAGTAATTTGACTGAAAACATTAAAAATTCTGGAGAGGAAAGTGAGAGCTCTAGAGTTCTAACTGATAAAAGTACAGCTGTTTTGATGAGTTGTGCGAGCAGTATGAACAGAAACAAAAGGAGTGTGTATAAAAGCACTCTGATGTTACTACTACTAATAAAGACTATTGAGAATGTTTTTGTTCTTTTCTGGGTCAAATGTGACTGTAATGGCTATCTTTGTTTCTTCTTGGAGTTCTCTATTTCTCTTATATCTAAAATAAGAGTCTGGATGGACAAGAGGCTGTGCAACAAAACCATCGCGTCGCGCCGCCATTCGCTTGTTTTATTTCTCACAAACCTTTCACAACAAAAGCACCATATCCTTTTCAGGCTTTTCAAAATAAAACATGTAATAACTATAAATGGCGCTAACATTCCGGCCCCTAATTGTTACTGCTAAGGCATAACAATTACATATTAACACCATAAAGCGTCATTTAATATCAACACTCAGAATCTAACTGGCTTAACCAAACATTATATGAAACATAAGTCATATGTGTTGAACATATATCTGTTACACATGAGGCTGAGATTCAAACTGTTGCCTCCATTTCAAGCAACAAACATAACTTGTCGATAGGCCTCTCCAAAACGCTAGTTTTGGTTTTGACAAACACACGTCTGACAAGTCCATGTGAGTCTGGAACTGTTCTCTCAACCTTTCCCATTAACCAGGAACTTCTTGGTGCGCTGTCATCAACTATGAGAACAACATCTCCTGGTCTCAGATTTCTCCTAGTCACTAACCACTTCTGTCTTTCTTGTAGAAGCGGCAAATACTCTTTAGTCCAACGCTTCCAAAAAATGTCTGACAGGTACTGCACCTGTCTCCACCTTTTTTTTGCATACAAGTCCTCTCTTTGAAACAATCCAGGTGGCAGTACTGGCTGCCCTTTAAGAAGAAGTAGATGATTAGGTGTAAGTGCGTCTAAATCATTGGGGTCATTAGACGCTCTTGTTATTGGCCTGCCATTGACAATTGCTTCAACTTCACATAGCAATGTCCGCAAGCATTCATCATGCAGAGGTTGCTGCTTTAGGATCTTCTATGTGTATTGCTCTAACAGCAAGACATGTAAACAATACACCATATCGCTTAACTCTGCTGCGCCCATGCTTGACCTCAAAAGGTCCAAAATAGTCTACGCCCACATTTGTGAATGGAGGTTTGTCAGGAATCAGGTGATCTTGTGGCAAGTTTGCCATTCTTTGTTCACCAGGTTTTGCAGATGTCCTTCTACATGTTACACACTTTGACAGGATCTTTCTTATTGCTGAATCTGCCTGTGGAATCTAGAATCTTTCTCTCAGTGTTACGTCCCTCTGCAGCTTCTAATCTGCTCAGTGTGTTCAGCTGGTGCTAATTGGCCACACCTAGTCAGTGTGGATAAAAGCATACCTGAGGCAAGCTTCCCGGGGAGCTCACTAGTCTTTGCCTTGGTGGTACCAGCCATTTGAGCCAGCCTGGTTTTCCGTTTTAAGATGAAACTTCTTCTCACCCACACTCTGTTATTCATCTCCGTTTTTATGTTGCGGCTTTTGAGCCGGGTCGTAACATAAGTGGGGGCTCGTCCGGGATATTTGGACATTTTAGTGGAGACTGAATGTCAGTTTGTTTTGGTTTTAAGTGGGTGAGTGATGGTGTTCACTGTAATTGAGCAAACTCCCTTTAGTAAGTGTGTTTCAGCTGGGTGGCTGTGCTGCCCTTCCATCGAAGCACTTGTTTGTTGTTTTGCTTTATTGTTTTAGTTTATTGTGTTTGGTGGCTATCCTGGGTGGGGGTACGCTTCAGAGTTTGGTAGGAGACTGTATCTCTGGTCTGCTGCCTGCTCTCGAGTTCGCGTTTAAAGTTGCCTCGAGCCTGGTACACCACTGAAGACTAGGGTAGGAAAAGTAAGGGTTTTGTTGTTTTTAGTGTTTTAGGCTGGGAGTTACACATAGTAAATCAGTGGCACCAAACTTGGTAGGAGGTTTGAGACCATTCATGATTATGGTCTGTAGCTGAGGAAGGTAGGCTGTTTTTAAGTTGGCATTGTGTGTACACCATGTGTGTGCATATGTCAGTGTTGATGGATGCTAATGAGATCCTCGTGAGGTGAGTGTTTTGTGCTGTGACCTTTAGTGTTGTGGGGAATATGGCTATTTTGTTGGATTACTTTCGAGTGTTGTTGGCCAGGTGATGGCAATAACACTGTGGGGTGCTGAGCCACCCTTGATGTGATCATTGTGTGGCCGTAGCTCTCCATTTTGTGGTTGGTCACTAGTGTGCTTGATTTACTGAACTTTTTGGATTAAAGTAACTTGTTGTGGTATAGGGCCACTTGTATGTGACTGTTTGTGTGGTGGAGACAACAGATCACTTGTGATTATTTGTTGCTACTTTTGGTTTTGTGTTGTAGCAGATCAGGTAATCATTTTGGGTTTGACTATTGTGCTCCTTTATGTTGGTCACATGTTACTTTTTGTGTGTTCAGTGTGGCAACTTCAGATCCTCATGTAGGGGCATCCATGCTTAAAGATGCCAACTTACTTTTGAGGGATCAAGGCTTCAGAGGGACTTTTAATTTGTTTAGGGGTCCTAGAGGAACCCTTTTAAGGGAGGAGGTGTTACGTCCCTCTGCAGCTTCTAATCTGCTCAGTGTGTTCAGCTGGTGCTAATTGGCCACACCTAGTCAGTGTGGATAAAAGCATACCTTAGGCAAGCTTCCCGGGGAGCTCACTAGTCTTTGCCTTGGTGGTACCAGCCATTTGAGCCAACCTGGTTTTCCGTTTTAAGATGAAACTTCTTCTCACCCACACTCTGTTATTCATCTCCGTTTTTATGTTGCGGCTTTTGAGCCGGGTCGTAACACTCAGCCTGGATAATATGTAATTCCTTCCTCCATGGCCTGTTTCTTGGTGAATGTGTCTCAGAATCAAAGTAGAAACATGATGACCTTTAGGGAGAATCACTTGATGCTTAACATCGGCTGGTAGTGCAGACTCATGCAACCTACCGCCAACCCTTAAAACTCCCTCCTGGACAAAAGGATCCAGCTTCGCAATGTGACTGCTCCTTTTAAGCTTGTCACCTTTTTGAAGACTTGCAATTTCTTCTGCGAAGCTTTGATTTTGACAAAACTTAACAATCTCAGTTTCTCCCTTTGCAACATCTGCAGTGGTAAGTGAAGATCCCTTAATACATGTTTTGAACTGCTGCATTTGACCTGCAACCTTTTCAGATTTCCTTTTGCTGCTTTCACAGCCACTTGCTTGTGACATGAGAAGCTTCCGATGCGCACTTAACCTGCCAAGCAGCTGCTTGAACGTAAGTATCCAGGAAACTGCCTTTTTTAGACGGTACCAGTCTGAATAGTGAGAGATCAGTTTGTTCACTGGATTTTCATGTAATTTTGTAACATCCACACTCATCACCTCTTTGACTTCGACATCATTTTTTGGTATTTCTTTAATGTCTGGTGGAATTGGCCAGTTTTTCTTATCTTTTGTCAAAAACTCTGGCCCAGCAATCCAGTTTGAACACTTCATGAATGTGTCTGTGTTCATTCCTCTTGAAGCGTGGTCAGCAGGGTTTAATTCAGAGTTTACATACATCCACTGACTTGGTTTTGTGTTGTCTCTAATAAGTGACACTCTTTGCTACAAATGTCTTAAATCTGATGTTTTTGCTGGAAATGTACTTTAAAACAGTGGTACTGTCAGACCAAAACACAGATTCTTCTTGTGGCATTTGCAGCTCCTTTCTCATGAGCTTGTCCATTTTTACAGCAACTGCGGCTGCTGTCAACTCGAGACGTGGAATTGTTATCTGCTTCAGAGGAGACACTCTGGACTTGCCAATAATGAATGAGCAGTGAGTTTCTCTTTTCTGGTTTGTGATACGGAGGTAAGTAACGACTCTGTAACCTCTCTCACTGGCATCAGCGAAGTGGTGCAATTGTGTAGATATGACCACTCCAAATCCAGCAGGTTTCAAACACCTGTTGACGGTAAAGCCATGAAGTTTTGAAAGCTCTGAATGCCAAACTTGTGACCTTTGAGCCAGTTCAGCTGGGATTTCCTCATCCCATGAAATCTTCCTGCCACATAGCTCTCGCAGGATGATTTTTGCTGGCAGAATGACAGGAGACAAAAAGCCCAATGGGTCATATATTGCACTTACAAATGAGAGGATGCCTCGCCTAGTCTTTGGCACAGGTTTTTCAGTTATCCTGATCTTGAATACATCTGTCTCTGTGCACCAGTTCACTCCTAGGACTCTTTCATCTGGTAGTGCATCATGTCTCAAATCCAAATCTTTAATCTCTTTTGCTCTTTCCTTTTCAGGAATGGAAGCAAGGACAACTCTGCTGTTGCTCATCCACTTTGTTATGTGAAATCCTCCACTCTCACACAATGCAGTCAGGTCCCTGACCATAGTACATGCCTCTGTTTCATCTGAAACTGACAGAAGACAATCATCTACATAAAAATTGTTCAGAACAGCATTAACTGCTGCTAGTGGCATTTTTTCTTTAGCATCTTCTGCTGCTTTTTTTAGTGCATAGTTTGCACAGCTTGGGGAGGATGTTGCCCCAAACAAGTGCACCATCATTTTGTATTCTTGCAGAGGTTCATTCAAGTTCCTATTTGGCCACCAGAGAAAACGCAAAAGATCACTGTCCTCTGGAGGTACTCGCACCTGGTGATACATAGCTTCTATGTCTGACATCAAGGCAATGTGATCCCACCTAAACCTTGTTAGTACCCCAATCAGTGTGTTCGTTAGGTCTGGCCCTTGCAAGAGTTCTTCGTTCAGTGATTTCCCTTGAAAGGATGCTGCACAGTCAAAAACTACACGGAGTGGTATGTACCAAACTCTCTCATTTTCAGGGGTAGTCTTTGTGTTTGGTACCTGAACTGCGTAGCCTTTATTCAGCAAGTCAGACATGAAGCTCTTATACTCCTTGTGAAACTCTGTGTTTCTGATTAATTTTCTTTTCAGATTCTCTGCCCTCTGCATTACTGCACTGCGGTTGTTTGGCATTTTGACAGCTTTGTTTCTCAAAGGAAGACCTATGCTATAATGACCATTAATCCTTTCAACTGTGCCATTGACAGAATCCATAAACATGACGTCTTCTCGTGACATTTCCTGTTTTTCCTCAGAAGCTTTCTCTGGAAAATCATAGTTGAGCTGTTGCATCAAAAGGTTCTCAACATTAGTGACAGAGATGCGATTTACTGAAACACTCAGCTCTCTGTCAGAAGGAGTAGAGCAAGAATCTCTCTTGAGAGGGCCATTGATAACCAAACCCAGGACTGTTCGAACAGCATATGGACCGTTATCTTTACTATGAATAATCTCCCATGGTTCCATAGCCTTGTGCACATCACATCCTATCAAAAGTCCAATGTCTGCATCTGAATGTGGGAACTTGATTTGCCGAAGATGTGGCCACCTTTTTAAGTCATCCTGTGTAGGGATGTTCTCTCTAGACACTGGAATGTCTGCATGAGTGTAAATGTCAGGAAGATCTATATAGGTGTTCTCATTTAAACCACACACTTCTAATCCTGACAGGTGGTAACTTGTCACCATCTTTTCTTGTCCCATTGTGCGAAGCATGAATTTTGTCTTACCTTCTACACCCAGTTGTCTCATCAGCTTTTCTGAACAAAACGTGGCTTGGCTCCCATTGTCCATGAATGCATAAGTCTCAATCAACTTATTGCCTTTCTTTAACTTAACCCACACAGGAACGATCGATAACACATGAATGCCTTTTCCGGCCCCTGTGGTTCCACAAATTCTGCCTGAAGTGTGTGTTTCATCACTTGTTGTGGGAATGTCTGAGACATTTCTCTGGATGCAATCATCTGCCTTACTGTCCTCCTCCTTTGTCCAATGAAGCATACTTGGATGTCTCTTAGAGCAGTACTCACACAATGATCTTTTCTTACAGTCCTTACTCAGATGACCTTGTGTCAGACATGTAAAGCACAGACCCTTTGCTTTAAGGAACTCTAGTTTTTCTTTGTAAGGCTGGTTTCTGACCTTTTGACATTCTGCCAGTGTATGGAGTTTTTCACAGTATATGCATGGTTTCTGGAAGGCATTGCTAGTGTGACAAGAAGCACTTTTATTAATTTCAGGTGACCTTTCATTTGCAGCTTGCTTTACACTTGTAGCATGTGCTTCCCCTTTGCCTGGATGATCTAGTCATTCTCACATTTGCAGATGACTTTGCTTTGTCTTCAGCATCCTTAATGTCACCAAACAAAGGATCTGCTGCTATTTTTGTTTGTCTATTTATGAATCTGACCAGATCTGAGAACTTTGCTCTCCTTCCACTTGTTTCTTGAATGTCAAAGGCAGAGACTCTCCACATTTCTCTCATTTTGTATGGCAGTTTAGAGACAATAATTCTGAGGTTCGTGGGGATCTCCACCTCTTGCATTTGACTGATGTCTTGCATTGCATTGTTACAACCAGTGAGAAACAGTGAATAGCTATGAAAAGCCTTTGCATCATCTGTTTTGATTTGTGGCCAATTGAATGCTCTGTTCATGTAGGCAGTTGCAATTCTCAGTTCATTACCATAATGACAAAACAGCAACTTCCTTGCCTCACTGTAGCCTTGTTGAGGATTCATGTGCTGACAACTTCTTACCAAATCTCTGGGCTCACCTCTGGTGAACTGTTCAAGGTAATATAACCTGTCACTGTCAGTTTTATCATGAATTGTATGGTCAAAGGCTCTTATAAATGGTATGAACTCAAGTGGATCACCACTAAAGATGGGAATGTCTCTTTGAGGCAAATGTGACAGTCTATGTTGTTTGACTAACATCTCAGTGATATCATTTTGTTTCAGCATGACTTCACATAGATTCATTGGAATAACACTGGCATCAGTTTGGTGCAAGTCATCTTCTTGTTTTACACTGACTGTTTACCTTTGACTGCCCATCATGTTCACCTTGTACCTTTGGCTCTTGGAAGCTGAAGTGCTTAACAGCTGATTCACTGTTCCACATCATTTTTACAGCTGTCATATTCACAGTCCTCTAACACTTTTATTTTGGCTGTAGAAGCAGCAATAGCTGTCTCGATCTCAAGCTGTTCTCTTCTTGCCTTCAATGTCCAAGGCTTGTCTCTGTTTCAAGGATGCGGCTCGTGCGAGCAGAGCAGCGCGCTCTGCTTCTTCTTTCTGCCGTACAGATGATACCGAAGAAGCTCTGGATGATCTTGATGAGCGGCTACTGACTGAGCTTCTTCCAACGCTGGTACCTGATTTCTTTGCAGTTAGTCTAGCAGTCACTGACACGCTGTCATCTGGGCTCACGTCATCTTGATGCTGATGTCTTGTTACGATGATCGATTCTCAACTTCAGTCATAAACGGACTAAACTGATCCTTTTTTGGATTGAATCAGAGCATCTGGTCCACATTCCTTTCATCTTCTGGCAACAGCGACAGTACATCATTTGCCCGTAAGAATTCTTCATGCAACTTTGAAAAGTTACTTAAATGTTCATCAACAATGTCAAGGCTTTCATTCTCTTTCATCAGTCCGCTAATTTTATTCATTTTTGAAGTTAATTGTGACAGCTTGGACCTTCTTGCGTTTTTGTGCCTGCCGAGCTGTTCTTCCAAACCTCTTTCGGTGTACTTTTGCGCCCTCTTGTGGCCAGTCCCACTACTGCAGCTCTGTGCCCTGGGCCTGGAACCTTGCGGGTCTTTATCTGCCATCTCTGCTCCTTTTACACAACTTCTTATTCAACAAGTGTTCATGAAACAAAATGGTCTATGACACAAAGCTGAGGCTTTCGTAGTTAGTGTCATCTTCTTAAGACCAAAAACACTGTCACTGACTTATTTGTAAGAAGTTGAGAATCGCAATTGTTCAGTTTTAGCACGACTTGTAGCTTAGCAGCTTATCATAGTCCAAAACTTTATCCATGAAAGCTTATTTCTTCTTTTCTTAGATTCTTCATGCATACAGCTCTGTGCACTTAACTGACTTGCTGTATCGAACTTTGCACGATCTCATAGCGATGCAGTCGTCTTGCTCGGGAGCATGATGGTTTTACTTAATGTAATGGCTATCTTTGTTTCTTCTTGGAGTTCTCTATTTCTCTTATATCTAAAATAAGAGTCTGGATGGACAAGAGGCTGTTTTACGCGTCAGTTTGTGCAACAACGACGGTAAAACCATCGTGTCACTCCGCCATTCGCTTGTTTTATTTCTCACAAACTTTTCACAACAAAAGCACCATATCGTTTTCAGGCTTTTCAAAATAAAACATGTAATAACTATAAATGGTGCAACAGTGACTGTTATCTGTTCAGATGGATTTTAGATCTATGATTTTGGGTCAAACAAAGGAAAACTGCATCTGTAACCCCATCATGTACACTTTCTACAGAGGCACCATCGAGAGCATCCTGTCGAGCTGCATCACTGTGTGGTTTGGAGCCTGCAATGCGTCCTGTCATAGAACCCTCCAACGCATAGTGAGAGCTGCAGAGAGGATCATTGGTGTCTCTCTCCCCTCCCTCCAGGACATTTACAGCACCCGTCTCACTAAAAAAGCCCTTTGCATAGCAGCTGATCCCACGCACCCAATGCAAAGCTTCTTCAAGCTGCTGCCGTCGGGGAGGAGACTGCGGAGTCTCCAGGCCAGGACCAGCAGGCTGAAGGACAGCTTCATCCATCAGGCTGTCAGGAAGCTTAACTCCCTCCCGATTCTGCCCCCTCTCTCCTCCACGGTCTCACTGAACTCTGTCACACACACACTCTCTGACTCACTCACTGGCCTGCACCAGTTACCAGTCACTTTGTGGACTGCCATTACCTCACAAGACTTTGTTACACTTTCTCTTACCGTACACTACTAAATCTCCATTTGCACTATTTGCCTATTTGCACTACTCTGCCTGGTTTACACTCAATGTCACTTACCCATTATATTGTATAGCTTTCTTGTTATATGTAAAATTGTATTTATTTAAATTTTTACTTTTTAATTATTTTACTTGCATTTTTAATAACTTTTATATTTAAATATATTTAAATGTTCATTTGCTATTTATCTAGGGATTGAGAGTAACGCAATTTCTATTCTCTGTATGTCCTGTACATGTGGCAGAATCGACAAATAAAGTTGACTTTGACTTTGACTTTAAGGAATATTAAGCAGTGACACTGTGCGAGTCATGTACACAAACACAGCTTTGTGTATGTAGCTGAATGTTTAGTCAAAATTATAAATAAAAAAAAACAAATGAAAATAAGATCATGTGGTTTTATTTCATATTTAAAAAAAAATGTTTAAGGAGACGTAGCCACTTAAAAATAAATTAAAAAATAACTGGGTAGGCTACAGTATTCTGTGTTTGTCTGATATCAGAAAAACACTGAAAAACGATCTCTCAGAAGAGATCCTTGATCTTAAGGTTTTTATTTCCTCGTTAAGTCAACTTATTTTTTGTGATCAACATTTTATTGATTTAAAATGGGGTTTGGGGGGGGGGGGGTTACAGACATATACAGCACAACTGTAAACTGCAGTAGCAAAGCAAACATTAGCAAACAAGGCATAGGGACAGCAAAGAAAAGACACAAAAACACAAAGTTAAAACCAATTATTGCCTCTTCCAGGAGATAACTCTGGATGAGAAGATTTTCCAAGCGTCAACAGTCGTGGGTCGAGCTTTATTTAATTTTGCTGTGGTATGTTCAAAACTAGGGCTGCTCGATTATGGCAAAAATGATAATCACGATTATTTTCACTGAAATTGAGATCGCGATTTGACGATATTTATTTAACAATGACTTTAAAAAAATAATATAAAATAGTGTGCAACACCACTGAAGTTTTTTTTTACCTCTCTTTTCAACCAACGGCAGTCACTCTCCTCTCCAAATAACTTCTGCTTAGCTTTCCGAGCTTCCCTCGGGTCCTCTTAATCAGCGGTCTCCAACCTTTTTTGCACCACGGACCGGTTTATGCCCGACAATATTTTCACGGACCGGCCTTTAAGGTGTCGCGGATAAACGAGGGAGGGGCTAATAATCGGCTCAGTCATTTTTAATGATCGTTGAAAGCCCAGATCGTAATCGTGATTAAAATTCGATTAATTGAGCAGCCCTATTCAAAACCAATAACACGGATAAGACATCGTCTCCAGAATGATTCCATACAAATGTCAGGACAGAACCATTGCTTTGTAATAGTCTTCTTTGCGGATGTAGATCCAGCGAACAACATTTTGCATTGCATTTGTTTTAAGGAGATTTCAGAGGTATCATTAAGGAGACAAAGACCAGGATTGGGAACATAAAAAAACTTCCAGTACCTCAGATAACACAGAGTTCACAAAGACCCAAAAATCGGATACCACAGGACAGTCCCAAAACATGTGCAAAAACGTGCCAGGTGATGAATCATTGCAGATGTGACAGTAATACGTAGCCTGTAGTTTCATCTGGAACCTCCTATAGGGCGTAATGTATGTTCTGTGTATGGTTTTGAAATGAATTAATTGATGCGCCAGGTTCTTAGAAGTCAAACTCAGATTAGACCACACTGTATCCCAGTCTATATTAACCTGTAGTTCTCCCAGTTCCCTGACCCAAATAGATTCAATGGGCAGGGACTTCATACCATGTTCAGCTAATTTGTTGTAGATTTTGGAAACAGCGGGTCTGCCAGATTTAGGCAGGATCCAGTCCAACATGGGATGAGAGGGAAGAGGAGAGTCCCAGGGGACACCGTATGCTTTTAAAGCCGATCTGAGCTGCAGATATACAAAGTAAGAAGATGCAGGAAGAGAAAAACGTGTCCTTAAGTCCTGAAATGAGCAAAGGCCTTGGGCGTTGAATAGATCATCAAAAAGGTTTATCCCGAGTGAGAACCAAGAGGGTTGAACAAATGGTCGGCTGCCACATAGTAAGTTTAAATTATGCCAGAGTGGTGAGCTTTTACAAAATTTAACTGGAGCACCCAGCCGCCGTTCTATCTTCCTCCATACCTGTATAGAGTTGGCAATAATAGGTCCAAATTCGTTGTTGTTGTAGAGCGTATTGGCGGGAACATTAGCAAACAGAAGATCTTGTAGTCTATGCGGTGCTGCCTTGGCGGATTCGATCATTTTCCACGCAGTAGTAGTCTCTGGGTTGACCCACGTACTAAGCGCCCTGATTTGGAATGACCAGTAATAAAACTCAAAGTTTGGTACTGCCAGGCCACCAAACAATTTGGGCCGCTGCAATGTTGACAAACGTATCCTAGGCCTTTTGCCATTCCAAATAAATTTAGACACCGCAGAGTGTATGTCTTTAAAATAAGTTAGAGGAGGAGAGAGTGGCAACATAAAAAAAAGGAAATTAAGCCGTGGCAGTATGTTCATCTTTACTGTGTTGATTCTACCCTGAAGCGAAGTTTTTAAATTGTCCCACCTTTGAAAGTCGTATTTGATCTTATTTAGCATAGTAGTAAAATTCTCCTTGATTATCTTTGGAATACTATTATGAATTGAAATGCCCAGATAAGTAAAAGTGCTTTTGATCTGAACACAACCGGGTAAGGAAACTTTCGTAGCTTTATCGTTCAAAGGCATCAAAGCAGATTTCGACCAGTTTATTTTGTAGCCAGATAGAGAGCTGAAATGGTCAAAGTTTTTAATCAATGGATGGATGGACGTCTCATAGTTGTCCAAAAACAGAATAATATCATCCGCATATAGAGATATGATATGATTATGACCACCAATTCTTATGGGAGAAATCGTGGACTGTCTAATGGCTTGTGCTAAGGGCTCTAGAGAGAGGCAGAACAGGAGAGGAGAGAGAGGGCAACCCTGCCTCGTTCCACGCTGCAGCGTGAAAGGGGGAGAGACCAGGTCCCCTGTTAAGACACTAGCAAGAGGTGAGTGATATAGTGTTTGAATCATAGCAACAAATTTCTGCTTAAACCCAAAGTGTTTTAATACCATCCACATATAGTCCCACTCTAGCCTATCAAAGGCTTTTTCTGCATCAAGTGAAAATACTGCACATGGATTTTGATAGCTGTTAGCGGCATCTATGTGCAACAGCCGTCTTATGTTATCAGATGCAAGCCGCCCTCAGATAAATCCTGTCTGGTCTGCATTGACCAAAACATGGATAACTCTTTCCAGGCGCAATGCGAGAGCTTTTGCAAATACTTTAAGATCAGTTGTGAGCAGAGATATCGGTCTGAAACTAGAGCACTCAAGAGGGTCCTTTCCCTTTTTTAAGAGAAGGGTAATAAGTGCTGTTTTCTGGTCTCTATGGAAAGACCCGTTCCGGATTGCAAAATTAAATGAGCCGAGCATGAGCGAGCCTATTGTATCCCAAAGTTCTAGAAATAGTTCTGGCGGAAGGCCATCCAGTCCAGGTGATTTACCTTTGTTAAGGTCTTTCAGCGCTCTATGCAGCTCATCTAGAGTTAATGGGGCCTCTAGCTCATCCTGATCTGCTTGTGGAATATGAGGTAGATCCAGATTCTCGAGAAAGCTATTACAGATAGTATCCTTAAAATTGATATCTGATTTATACAGATTTACAAAAAATGACGAGAAAGTGGTGTTAATGGACTAGGGATTTGTCGTAATTTTACCGTTTGCAGCTGTTATAGCTGGAATATGTGCCCTTGTTTCACATTCTTTAAGCATAAGTGCCAACAAATGACTAGGACGCTCTGATTCAAAATAGTACTTCTGTCTAGTTCTATGCAAGATGAACTCTGCTTTGGACAAGGTTATTGCATCATATTCTTCTTTTAGTGAAGCTAGGAGTGTAGACTGATCGTCTGACCGGCTTAGTTTTTGCAGATTCTGTAAAGATTCCACCTGATTTTCTAGATTGGACACCTGAGCACGTTTTGTTTTTGCCAACATGGAGGAGAATGAGATGGAAAAGCCACGAATGAAACATTTTGTAGTCTCCCATAAGACTTGTGGGTCGATATCCTCATTAGCGTTGATATCCAAAAAATCCTTCAGCTGGAGCTTAAGCAGGCTGAGAAAGGTAGAGTTTGTTAATAGGGACGTATTAAAGCGCCACCTGGGGGCCCTATTCTTTAAATTGGGCAGATCGACAGAGCATAACAAAGCTGAATGATCCGATATCAAGATTGGCTGAATAGAAATAGATGTATCACCTGAAACTAAGGAAGGACTAACAAAAACGTAGTCTATCCTAGAGAATGTCTTGTCTATTAGAAAAGAATGTATAATCCCTAATGTCGAAATTCTGCATCCGCCAAAGGTCGATGAGATTAAGATCTTTTATAAGTGTATTCAACAGAGAAGATGAGAGATTAGCTACTGCATCTGGATGAGATTTATCTAAAACGGGGTTGACGACAGCATTGAAGTCTCCACCCAACACTATGGAATAATCATTGTATTCTAATAGTGTATTGGCAATATAAGTAAAAAAGTCCCTGTCTGGCTCATTTGGACAGTATACAGATACGAATACCAGTTTATGGTTTAAGATACTGCCAGTTACAAGTGCCAGCCGGCCGTTTTCATCACTCGTGCTATACCTGGTAGTAAGGTCGAATTTTCTCTTCAGCAAGATACAGACACCCTTGGTTTTATTTGGGGCAGAGGACGAAGCTAGTAGTTTGTAGTGTTTGTTTTGAAAACGTGCCACATCACCTTGTTTCAGATGTGTTTCTTGGATTAAAGCAATGTCAGCGTTTTTACGGTATAGGTACTCAAGGACACGTGTCCGCTTAATAGCGGAGTTAAGACCATTAACGTTAAGTGACAGAATAATCAATGGTAGCATCGGTACGGCAAGTGTCCAAGAATGGTCCCAATGTGAAGATAGCAAGAGAGGAACGTCAGTGTGTAGTAAAATACAAGGCCACCATACCCCTGCCAGGTACTGCAATGTTTCACTAATGCTACTGGAATTATAACTTTGCATAGAGATATGTCTGCAAGGGAGGGGACAGGGGAGGAAAAAACTATATACAAAAACTGGTGCAGACCGCACAGAGCTCCCTCCATAGGTCTGCTAAAACACAAACTTCTGATTGATTCGTAACCGGTCCTTCCACTCCAACACAAAAAACTTGAGGGTCAGACGTGCACACATAGTCAACGGAAATTAAGTGGGTAAGTATATCCCACACCCTCCCGACTGAGTGAAATTATCTTATTTAGCGAGAAGAAAAAAAAAAAAAAAGAATATAAAATATGAATATTTGCAACAAAAACAAAATAAAATAATACAAATGTATCTTATATACGTACAGTAACAACAGCCAGCAAATATGTGACCATGATAAGCTCAAAGAAAAGTAAAATAAATAATAAAAAAAATAAAAAAATACATATATATAAATATATACATACATGCACATACACATACACATGCATATACATATATACACACATACACATATACATACATACACATGCATACATACACAAAATAAGATAAGATAAAATACAAAAATAAATAAATAAAAAAAAAAGTACGAAGCAAGTCGCTAAATTAAATGTAACCAACCTTAACCCATGAAAGTGATCCTGCCGTCAACCTAGTTGAGGCCTGCTGCAACTAAAACAGGTCAACTAACCGGCGTTCAGTCATTCATGTCCACTAAGTTGCCTTCTCCTGCATGCTGATTGCCAGCGTCGTTGGCCGCGCTGTTTAGATCGGGAGGAAAAGCGGGGGCCCCATCAACACACTGCGGCGTTGCAGGATTCAGCTTTCGCGGCAGGGAGTTAATGAAATCTTCTGCCAGTTGAGGGGATTCGAATGCCATCTTCTTACCACCGTGCTCTATCTTCATCACGGCGGGGTAAATGAGGAATGGTTCCAGGCCCATAGCCGTAGCCTTCTTCATGACAGGAGAGAAACTCTTCCTCTTTGCTGTTGTTGTCGGACTGAAGTCAGGGAAGAAAAGAAGAGTGGTGTTGGTGGCATGCTTCACTGGATATGCTTTGCGTGCCCCTTTGAGAATTGCCGATCTGTCCTGCCACCGTAATAATCTGAAGATTAGGGTGCGAGGCTTCTTGGTATTAGTATCGCGGCCGTCGTACACCCGATGCGCTCGTTCGATGTCGATGTCGCGCCCCTCCAACGACGGAATCCACTTGGGGAGATTAGCCTTAATGTAGCCAACTGTATCCGAGCCCTCCAGCATTTCAGGTAAGCCAACAAGCCTGATGTTATTCCTGCGACCCCTGTCCTCCAGATCTGTAAGCTTTGTCGTGAGAAGGTCGAGTTGTTTCTTCAGATCGATAACCGATCGTCTGTCCTCACGCGCGGCGGCTTGCACTGAGTCCACTCGGTCTTGAGTGCGTTTAGCCATCGCAGCTACCCTCTCGATTTCCCCGCTAACATTATATACCACTTCATTGGTCTTTTGAAGGTCTGTGCGTAAGTCGCGCAGAGCAGGAATCAAGATAGAGTCCATAGCTTCCCTGACTGCCGAGGCAACCACTGAATCGAGGGACTTTTGTTGTTCCTGAAGTGCTAGCTTCACACCGTTAGCAATAGCCTCGTCGAGGTCTTCCTTAGTGACGGAGGAATCTTTAAACTTTTTCTTTAAGGGAGACTGAGCAATCTCCCTTTTCCGTGAGTCTCTGGTTGAAGAGGTGTCCATAGTGGGATCGGCGTCGAGATAACTAATTTATATGACAGGATAGTGATAAACAGTGACAATGTGTGCAGAGCTAAAAACTACGCTGGCATTCCTGCCGACGGGTCACGTGATCTCCGTTAAGTCAACTTATTAAAAATTTTATGAATGGTTGACCTGAGGAAAAAGTATAGTTTCTGCATTCAGAAGGTTGGCCTGAATAATTCAAAATGTGGAGTGTTGACTTGAAGGAGAGGATGTGTGTTTGTCTTTGGGGAGGAGGAGCTGATGCAAACTATGATCTCTACCATGTTTGAAGACATGTTGAAGAATATAAGACAGGGAATACATGATTAACCACCACTGTACACGGAGCAGAGACAAATGGCCTTGGCAATGAATCATCCGATGTTTATGGTTTTTCTGATCCTTTCAATTTACTGGGCTGGTAAGGAAAGTGCAGTCATTTTACTAACATTGTTGTGAAAGTGAAATGATAAGCTTGGAAAACAGTCACTAATTATTCTTGTTTGTCTGTAGGTACTGAGGGTCAAACACTGACTGAGTCTGAATCAGTGATTAAAAGGCCTGGAGACTCCCACAGACTGACCTGTACATACTCAGGGTTCAGCAGTGATATTCATGCTGCTTGGATCAGACAGGCTGCTGGAAAAGGACTGGAGTGGATTGCTGTTATCTGGAGTGACAGTAGTGGGAGCTACTACTCTCAGTCAGTCAGAGGCCGGTTTACCATCTCCAGAGACAACAGCAGAAAGCAGGTGTATCTGCAGATGAACAGCCTGACAACTGAGGATTCAGCTGTTTATTATTGTGCTCGAGAGTCACAGTGACACAAGAGGAAGAAACGCTGTACAAAAACTCAGGACATCAAACCAAGTCAGAAAAACAAAACAATGCTCAGTTTGCTTTCTGCAGTTCACTTTGAAAAATTATTAAAGATCAGCGCACCGAAAGAAAGACATAGTACGGGATTATCAGGACCTCATATCATTAAATATTGTATCTTGTGTGTGCTCAATTGCTCTGTTATTTAATAACATAATAATAATAATATAATCTGAACTAATGTTGGGAATTATAATTTTCTTTTGCATAGACCAAAACATTTTTAGAACTGCCAGTTTTAAAATTTGAATTTTAAATTTGTCAGCAAACTTCCTCACTCACTGTTATATTTATCCTAAACAAGTGGTGTTAAACCTAAATAAATTCTCCCTGTTCACTGAAACATTTATTAATGATGTCTTGATAAATGTTCAATCATCCAGGTTAGGAAATCCCCAAAAGTTGTTTCTGTTCATCTGGACGTAACGTTTTCAGTGGGAGAAACTCATCAGAGTGACATCTTCAGTCTCAGCTGACTGCAGGTTTTCCCAACCTTATAAACAGTACATTTGCACAATGACTGAAGCTAGCACCACTGATAAACAATGAGCTCTGAGATCAGTTTCTTCATCATTTATATGGAAGTTGTCATTCACTTTGACCAACAGTGACGAAACGTTTGTCATCCATGGTCCACTGAAAACGCAATGTCCAGATGAACAGAATCGACTTTTTGGGATTTATTAATGATTAATCATTATTTATTAATGTCAGAGGTCAGACTATTTACACCATTTTAACAGATATGTAGATCAAAATCAGGTAGACATTTTGTAATAACAGAAACTTATTATGGGGACCTTGGTCAAAGTTTGAACGGTATGTACAGTTTATAAGGGTTTAAACTAATATTTACTTGTACATTTTTATAGCATATTAGAATAATTCATTTTTGTTTCCTGTGGAATTGATGCAAAAGCCTGATTTATTTCTCTTCTACTTATCTGACTTCAGTAAAGTTGACAGCGAGTTAAGGACATGCAGTTTAACAGTATGGACTACAGGACAGGACTGCTGCTGTTAACTATCTGCTGGGCTGGTGGTTAAGAATACGTAGCCACATAAATATCAATAATGTTAAAGATCCATGCTACATATTTTCTGAAATCAAAAGTGTTTTTTTTTATTTTAAAAACTCACAGACATACTGTGCGAGTTTAATTACAGGACTTTGTTTTATCACATCCAGTGATTCTTTTCATTCTCCCTTTTAGGAGAAAGTGAATGATTAATCTTAATGATATTTTAAACTGGGACTGTCAAGCAGTGTGTCTGTAGTGCTGTTAGGTTTTCCTTACAAATTCTTACAGCACTTGGGTGATACAGTGTGTGTGTACTAATACCCTGCTCCAGTCCTGCTGCTGGTGAGCCCGATGGTTGTTCCTTACTCACACTCACCTCAGAGGAGGCTCATAGTTCTACATGTTTCCAATAGGATAGCAACTCAGTTGGATTTGTTTAAGTTTTGATACATTTCTGTTTTAACACTCAAATTCTTAACCCCTTAATGCCCAGTGTATCATATTTGATACATACAGTTTTTGTATTTTTGTGTTTTTGAGACATCTACATCATCAATGCGTTCCCTCTCCCAAATAAAAATCTAAATAAATTTCACATTTTAAAGCAATAAACTGCACAAAACAACGCTGGATGTAGTAAATATGATACAAAATAAAATTCACATGTTTTTTTTTAAATGTATTTATTTTTTTATTGCAAATTCTGTAGTCATGAATGCAAAGTTTCTTTTTATGTTGAAACTATGACGTCTCTTACTGTGATAGTCATCAAACCTGTAGTTTCCTGTGTGCCCAGGCGCCACTGTTGCAACAAAGGTTCACAGTTCTCCTGCTTCTTTCAGTTTTAACTTTGGTCCCAAAACACTCGGAGGTAACAGAAAACATCCATCTAACTTCTCAGTGTGGGATTTCTTGGAGGCGAAAGTAATTGACCATCATGCACCAGCCACAGAGAGCTTTCACTTCATATATATTTCAAACTTTTGCATCTGAAATCCAAATGATCTTACTTAGCTAATGTACTTTAAGATTTTGTTTATTTATTTACATGACAATGAAAAAATGAAAATATCGCAAATGGACTTAAATATATGATATTCAGTAACTGAACTTAACTAGTTGCTTTTGTCATGGATTTTTGTGTTAATAAAGTCTGCAACCAGGTTAGCTGTGGTCAAGCTATTTTATTACTGCATGCAGCAGAGCAAACACACACATCAAAACATCACGGTTATACAGTCATAAGAGTGCTAACCTTGGGGCATCGCAGTGTCCCTTTTATAACATCGCACAAACTCTCTGTATGTCTCACCCAGGCTGCTGCTGGACAGGGAAGACTCCCACTATCATATCCCAGATGCTGGCCTTCCTGAGAGTTCATCATTCTGAGCGTGAAACATCCTTAGGCTTTGCTAAGCTGTTTTTCAGCAGGTCATACTGACACATACTTCATGTAAGCAAATAAAGGTTATACAAAAATCCTACAGTGAAGTTATAAACACCTAAATGTAAATGTGAGGGTTAACTAGATTTTTCCCCATTACACTTTCCAGAGCAAATTTAGGTATTGAAATAAGTTGTGAAAAAAGGTATTATGACCTTTTAATTAGTTAGGAAACATGTTATTTTATTAGTTATTTAGGCAACTATCAGTTAGTTTGACTGGCCTGAAGTTGTGTTTTTCATGTCCAGAAATGATTTTATTTCTTTTTGGCTTCACCAGTTTGTTAAAAGGAACTTTAAGGGCTCTTTATGGCACTGTTGTGCCCTTGAAACCAAGATTTCCAGTAGCTACTGCTGCACATAAATGGTTTACAGCTGAGTCCCCATATTACACACAAGTGCTGCAGTAGAAATAATGAATTACAGGGACTGGATCCATATAATGCACACAAATACCATCAGCATGTTGCCAGTGGAACATCAATTTTGGGTCATATACAACACAGCACATACTGCTTTCTATGTAAAGGAGTGGCTTGGTTGCTAAATGCTTAAATCCTGTACTGTCATTAGTAGTCACACAAAAACTTGGGCAACTTTCTTTGAATACTTCTGAGTTTGAGATCTTAAAAAAAGACCTTTGGTATGAAATAAGTCTTTTGATGTAATGCAAGTTTTAATATTTGAAAATGTATGTATTATAAAGTAAAAATAAACTATAATCAAAAACAAGAAAATTGTACTTTTCTGTTTTTTCACGTTTTTACTTTGAGAAAACTGGTATTTGTCAGTGAGGAGGAGGAGTCGATGCAAATCCCATTCTTTCAGTTCATTTATATATGGTGTAGAGTAAGTGTTGTGACTCAATCTAATAGACAAGCTTTTGACTGGACAACAACTTTCACGACTTTAACAATGATCACATCTGTTTATTTAGTTATTTTACACATACTATGTTGTTTCTTGGCTGGTAAGGACACATTTTGTTGAACATTTAAACTGACAAAACAAAAAGTGATTGAACTAAAAAGTTAACATTTCTGTAGGTACTGAGGGTCAAACCCTGACTGAGTCTGAACCAGTGGTTAAAAGGCCCGGAGACTCCCACAGACTGACCTGTACATACTCAGGGTTCAGTAGTGATTATGCTACTGCTTGGATCAGACAGGCTGCTGGAAAAGGACTGGAGTGGATTGCTTATGTCAACAGTGGCAGTAGCCAGAGGTGTGGACTCGAGTCACATGACTTGGACTCGAGTCATTAATTTTATGACTTTAGACTTGACTTGAAAAAATGTTCTAAGACTTGTGACTTGACTTGGACTTTTACACCAATGACTTGGGACTTGAATTGGACTTGAACCGGTTTACTTGAAAAGACTTGATATTTTACCCCAAATATAAAATTTAACATGCATATTATATAGAGATTGAAAATGTGACGTCATTCAGGGGTAAAACCGCAAAGGATTCTGGGAACTCGTGGCAAGAGGTACTAGCGCACGCAGGCTTTCAATTGAAATCAGTTACACAGCGATAAAAAGAAACACAAAAATGTCAAGAAGCTGTTGTATTATTAACTGCAATAGCCGGTCGCATGACAGCCACGGGAAGCCGACGAGTAAAGAGATCGGTTGTTATCGGATTACGTCATTGAAGAGAAATTATTCGAGCCATGTTTCCAAAGTAACAAAGACGCGACTGGATTGCAGCCATTCAAAGATCAAATATAACGTCCCAGAACACTCCAGCTCACAGGTTAGTCTGCTCCAAGCATTTACACAAAGGTCAGTCTGCTGTTGTAGTTAATACGTCATTTTCATAACATAATTGGTGATATAGGTTACAAGCAAGTCTGGCGCTGAACAGAAATTGTCGCGCTATGCTCCTTTATTTATTGTGCATAAATAGTGAATTGTCCTGACACAATATTGCGTTTCGCTTCTGTTATTATGGTACATTGACAAAAACATATACTTTTATTCACAGGATAAAACAGGTTTGTATCACTAATTGCCCAGTACGATTACAGCATACAGTCTTATTGTCACTGCTACATTTCTGTAATGAACCAGAAATTATTTCCACTGCTAATTAATTACCGTTGAGCTCAAAGGTCCTATTAATAAACGGTTAATGAATGTGTATTTATGACGACGATTTGTGAGACTGGTAAACTTATGATACGTACGATGGTCTTTCGTTCTACACGGTGCATTTCAAGGTCCTGCACCCATCCGTCGGTAAACTGTACCTGGGCTTGTTGCAGTGACCTGAAGTTACTAAACTTCATGAGTGTATGCACTCACTCCAAGAACCGTATGATTATAAATATGCATATAAATATGCTACGATGAGATAGCTGACTTCATCTAACTAGCAAATGTTGTCCAGGCTACGTTGGTGATACAGTTTTTTTTAATGTGTATGATATTTTTGTCATGCGATTTTAAAGCTGGTCCTACAAGCGCATCCAAGAATAACATGCAGCTTATCTCAGAACTGTCGGTGAAAATTATTCTTGGAGCTAGGTTTAATTGAGCTGCATTTTAAAGAGGTGCAATTTCACAATTTGTGTATATTTTCTAAGTTCACTATTTTGTCATGTGTTGAGAAAAACACAGATTTTAAAATTACATGGTCTAATATTTACATTTAGCATAACTGCAACATTATTTTTTCGTTTGTTTTTTTTAAAGACTCGAAAGGACTTGAAATTCAAAGTTTCAGACTTGTGACTTGACTCGGACTTTTACACCAGTGACTTGAGACTCGACTCTGACTTGCCTGACATTACTTGAGACTTGACTTGAGACTTGAGGATAAAGACTTGAGACTTACTTGAGACTTGCAAAACAATGACTTGGTCCCACCTCTGGCAGTAGCAGCATCTACTACTCTCAGTCAGTCAGAGGCCGCTTTACCATCTCCAGAGACAACAGCAGAAAGCAGGTGTATCTGCAGATGAGCAGTTTAACAACTGAGGATTCTGCTGTTTATTATTGTGCCCGAGAGCCACAGTGACACAAGAAGAAGCAACACTGTACAAAAACTCATCCAAGTCAGAATTTGCTTTCTTCCATTCAAAGCATGTCCAGCACATTAAAAACAACAACCACAACAACAAAGATCAAACAGCTTCATCAAGAACTTTGAAGATTAATTCTGTTTTCCTATTTTTAAGTGGAAATTTTTTAATTCATTTTGTATGATTGTGTTAAAAGTTTTAAAGAAGTCATAAAAAAAATCCTCTGAAAACTGTTAGTCTTTTAAAAGTTTCTTTTTTCTATTTTATACATCCGTCTGTATGCAAAATAAACTTCCTTCCAGACTAACATAAAGACTTTATTTAATATACTTGGTTGCAACAGAAGGAGAGAAGCTCCCTGTAGAAAACTGTAGCTCTGCTGCTGGATGCTGTGAGTCTCATTGAGCACAAACACTGACAGCATGGAGACTACACATGGTTACTTGTATTAGAACTGTGTTTAGCATGACCTAAACAAAAACACACATAAAATGTGCTTGAACAGTTATACCATGAAATCACCAGAGGGAGAGCTCTAAGACCATGAATGAATTGTAGATTGTTTTTATGACATCATATTATGTGACTTTTAGTGTCTTTTGTGTTCATGATATCGTCAGTTTAAATTATGCCCCATGAGTTAAAACGTTATAGCACAAAACCACCAAAAAGAGGAGGAGACAATGCAAAACTGCTAATGTCACTTCATATATACAGCAGCACAAAACACAAAGACTCAACATACACTCTGCAGACTGAACAACAACAACAACAACTGTTACAATGATCAGACCTTTTTATTTAATATTTTTTCTTTTTCTGTTTTATTTCTTGGCTGGTAAGGACAAACAAATTAATTGGAAAAATAAAACTATGTGAGGAAAATTTTATTACACTAATGAACTCTTAACACTTTTAGATACTGAAGGTCAAACACTGACTGAGTCTGAATCAGTGGTCAAAAGGCCTGGAGACTCCCACACACTGACCTGTACATACTCAGGACTTGGCGGTGATATTGCTGCAGCTTGGGTCAGACAGGGTGCTGGAAAACGTCAGGAATGGATTGCTTTGATCTACGGTGATAGTATCACCTTCAACTCTCAGTCATTCAGAGGCCGGTTTACCATCTCCAGAGACAACAGCAGAAAGCAGGTGTATCTGCAGATGAACAGTTTAACAACTGAGGATTCAGCTGTTTATTATTGTGCTCGAGAGCCACAGTGACACAAGAGGAAGAAACTCAGTACAAAAACCCATCAAACTATGTCAGACACTGATTTCAGGTTTTTTTCCCCAAAATTACAGAAAATACATTTAACTCAATCCTCACACTCAGAAATGCAATAAAGTTGGTTTTGTGAAGCCTTTGTGTTGTATAGTTCATTTTTTTGGTGGATTTTTACATGTAAATATTGTTATCTTCTGTGTCTGAATTGAGAGTTGAAGGACTTTTGTTTTTAAGAAAAATAAATCCAACACTATATTTGTTTTTAAATAATATTTCCTTTTAATTGTACTAAAATTGTTTCTTACTACTTATACTAAATGCCACAGTGTGATCTGTTTTCTCTTATAATCTGTCAGCATCCATTTGTATGCAAATCAAACTTCCTCACAGGCTGATATAAAGTCTGATATCATGCTGTCAGTCACAGAAGAAGATGAGAAACTCCCATCAGAGCATCTTTAGTACCAACATGTTCTCTGTAGCTCTGCTGCTGCTGGATCCTGTGAGTCTCACTGAACAGAAGCACTGTGATCACTATGAACAGAAAGACTATTGTTACAGTCTGCAATGTTTTCTCCACAGGTGTGAAGTGTGCACAGCTGACACAGCCAGCCTCTGTGATTGTGCAGCCAGGCCAGCATCTGACCATCACCTGTCAGGTCTCTTATTCTCTTGGCTACTGGACAGCTTGGATCAGACAGCCTGCAGGGAAAGGACTGGAGTGGATTGTGATGAAATACACTGGGGACTCTCGCTATAAAGATTCACTAAAGAGCAAGTTCAGCATTGACTTGGACACTTCAAGCAACACAGTGACTTTAAACCAACAGAACATGCAGCCTGAAGACTGTGCTGTGTATTACTGTGCCCGATACCACAGTAACACAAAACATCAGCAAAGCTGAACAAATTGAAGTGTCTTTATTCAAAAAAATTAATAAATGGGGGAATTCCTTAGTGGATCACAATTCTTGATCGAGGTAGTTGTAGCAAGAAATTAAGCTCACGGCAGTTCAGCA
Source organism: Copadichromis virginalis (assembly GCF_057382275.1). Lineage (NCBI taxonomy): Eukaryota > Metazoa > Chordata > Actinopteri > Cichliformes > Cichlidae > Copadichromis > Copadichromis virginalis. Next base: position 17,260,711 of record NC_140621.1, read on the forward strand.
TCAGTTTACCATGACCAAAGGAAACAACAGCTGTATCTGCAGATGAGCAGCTTGACATCAGAGGACTCTGCTGTTTATTATTTTCCTCAAGAGACACAAAGCAAAGACCCTATCCTTTCAACTTTTTAAAAATTATCTTTTAATATTTTTGGGGCTCTCAAAATTAACATGATAATCACGATTAATGCGATTAAAATTAAATTAATTGTAATTATTAAATTAAAAATTTTTACGCAATCAACCCATCTGGAGCACAGAAAGGACAAACTTTGGACAAACTGCCCGAAATGTGTTTACAGAGACATTTCAGGAATTTTGGGTCATTTGTGATGGACACATTAACGTTGACAGCCATAATATTTTATTATTATTATTATTATTATTATTATTATTATTATTGAAAAAAAAATTCACGGTCTAATGATACAGTAATTTGTTCCTTCAGAGCCCACATGGAATTTCATGGAATATTTTGATTCTTAGTAACTGTTACTGTCAGGAATACATATTTTGTGGGTCACATAGAGTATCACCCTTTAAGAACAGTACATGCGTATGGCCTGAACATTGTGATGCCCACATCCACTAAGTCATTTTTGGAATATTTTACACAGGGAGATAAACTGGGGAATTAGTTTAGAAGAATTTGTGGGAAACCACTATCCAACAGTTGTGTAGTAGACTCAGAATGACAAGACAAAACATTATCACCGATAACTTTTTCTCCTCTTGCCCAGTGTGTCCTGGAGACACTATAACTCGGAGTCTACAATAGGTCAAGGCAGACATTCTTGCTCTGATCAAGGCTTCTGAGGTTTACAGCATAGAGTTTAAATTTACTGGCAGCCTTACTATGGTCAGCTATATCAGGAAGAAAGGACTGGCTATTGTACTTCTGAAAACAATGTATCACAGCAAAATGGTGGATGATATTTACGTGTGTTGCCAAATATAACACAAGAACTACATGAATGGTTTACACAACTATAGACCAGGCAGAGAGACATGACTCTTAAATGACCTGTCCTCATTTTATGTTTTATTTTCTTATATTCTCAGTTTAAGGGGCAGGGATAGCTCAGTAGGTAAAGTGGTCGCCCCATGATCGGAAGGTCGGCGGTTCGAATCCACTTAACGGCTACCCTGAGGTACCCCTGAGCAAGGTACCGTCCCTACACACTGCTCCCCGGGCGCCTGCTTAGTGGGCTGCCCACTGCTTCACTGAGTGAATGGGTCAAATGCAGAGAAAAACAAGTAATTTCCCCATGGGGATCAATAAAGTATCCATTATTATTATTATTATTATTACTGGGTTGGTAAGAAAAGAACATTTCTTTTTGCAAACACAAACATTTCTAGTCTCCTGTAAGAGTTGACATCCAGTCAAAACTTTTAGCACACCTCAATGTTTCCAGTTTGTTAATGAAAATTATGCAGTTTAATGTCTTATTGCACTCTGAAATGAAAGCATAGTACAAATAAGCAATTTATTTATTTATTATTTATTTCATAAGCAAATAAATAAATAAATAAAAAAAGTCATGGGATCAATTAATTGGCCAAAATGTATTCTAAACTTTTGACTCATCAACGTAGCCACTTTTGGCAGATATAACAGCTAAACATACCTGTAGCATTCTTTTTACAATAGAAATTAAATATTCTTCAGGAAGTTCTTCCCATATCTGTTGCAGAAGTTCCCATAAATGTTTGGCACTTGTAGCTTTTCTTTCAATCTTCTGTCCAGTTCATACCAAACCTTAATGGGATTTAAGTCTGGAGACTGTGTTGGCCTCTCCATGTTTTCAAGCTTACTAGTTTGGTCTTTTTTCCTGAGGTAGTTCTGCCATAGGTTGGACTTATGTTTTGGGTCATTATCTTGCTGTTAGATGAACCCCTGACCAACTAGGCGTATACCAGAGGGTATTGCATGGTGCTTCAGAATGCCGTGGTAGCCATTTTGGTTCAGGATGCATCTCACTGTGTACAAGTCACCTGGATCCAGCAAAACAGCCTCTGACCATCCACACCTCCTTCTCTATGTTTGACAGCTGATTCCACTGTGGAACCATCCTGTCTTTTCAAAGGCGTACAAAGAGCTTGCCTGATGATCCAAAGATTTTAAATTTTCATTAATCACTCCATAATACATTCTTCCAATCTTCAGTAGTCCAATGGTGATGTTTAATGGCCCAGGCAAGCCTCTTTGTCTTATTATGATGGCTTAGCAACTGCTTTTTTGCTTCAACATGTCCTGTCAAACCTGCAGCTCGAAGACTTCTCTTCACAGTTGAAATTGAAACTTGTTTACGATTGTAGTGAAGTAGATTCTGGGGTAGGATTTTACATGATGTCCACAAATGCACCACTAACATCCACACCTTCCCAGTTGACAATTAGCAGGCTTATAAGAAACAGCTGCGCTTCACTACCAGAAGGAGGCATTTGGCAGTCTTGTTCATCCAAGGTGGCTGAGAGCATTAGGCAGCTAAGCGCTGCAGATCTCTCCAGGAAAGCTACTCAGTTTAGTATTGCCCTTTAGAGAGTGGTTTGCACTATACTGCTGCTGTCTTGTTTGTTATGCAATGCTTTTTTAACGAATAGTAGTTTGGGGTGTATTTGTTTTATGTAGATCTTTTACTAATTTGTTCAACGTTTTATGCTTTCTTTTATTGCTTTAGTGGAGGTGCGGCCGCTTGTCGAGGGGCTAGGCACGTGAGGTGGAATCCCCTCCCCAATGCATGCGAGTGTACACACCGGGCATAGGTAGATTGCACCATTTAGAGTTTAGTGTGAGTGAGGTCTGCAGTAAAATCACACGGGTGAGTAATTGGTGGCATCCTTGGGCAGTCCTCCAGTAGGTTCCCTCCTCAAGTGGCCGGTCTCCACTATTTTGTTTAGTTATTCTTTTAACATGTTGTGATTGTTTTTAAGGTAGCATTGTGGTAGGGAGTCTGGTCGTTTTGTTAATAGTTTTTTAATTATCTATTTTGCTGTCTCAACCCTTCTACCTTAGGTGCCTTTTTGATTTTATAATTCTGTTTTTAGTAGTAGTTCTTAATAAACTTTAATTTGTAAAATTCATCTGTCTCACCTCTGCCGTTAATAACGAGTCTGTGGGCTTTGGTAGTCAATGCAACACTTACATTGGCTAGAGAAGTCTCTCCTGAGGTGTAACGCCCTCCCCCAGGTGGCGTTGTCAACATCTTAGTTACCGTCCCCGGTTATTCCTCTATCGCGACACCACAAACTGGCGTTGTGTCGCCAGGATATTTTCAGGCAGAGATCTGTTGCATGTTTTTGTTTTGTTTTGTTTTTGGGGGGTTAAATCTGTTCAGTTTGTCTGGTTATTGTAGTGCAGCGGCAAGACAGCAGCAGCAGCGGCGGGACGGACTTCTGGTTTTTTAGTAAGTGATATTTAAATACTCTGGTTTATTATGGAGGAAGAGCTCGCACAGCTACGAGACTTGGTAGCTCAGGGGCAAGCAGAAAATCGGTGGATGGGGCAAGAGCGAGGATCGGAGCTACCTGGCACCAGTGTTGCTGCTACAGGTTCATCCACCAATGGGCATTGTGCTGTTTCAGCTCCCAGTGCCCATGGTTCAACGGTAAGACTGATATAGGTCTTGCCGAATGGGTGGAAGAGGTGCAGGCCTGTTTGAGGGTACGGCATCTTTCACCAGCCGACAAAGCCCTTTTCATCTAGAAGGCGAGCCCAGAGAAGAGATTAAATATCGGCTTTCAGAGGAGAAAGACAATCCCGAAAAGATTTTGACTATTTTACAGGAATTGTATAGATGTACTAAGTCATATGTCTCTCTGCAGGAAGAGTTCTTTTCAAGACGACAGCAGGAGGGAGAAACATTGCAAGAGTTTTCGCATGCTCTTATGTGCCTCATGGATAGAGTTGTAAAACAGTCCCCTCATGTTCTGCTGAACAAAGATGTGTTGCTTAGAGATCAATTTGTTGAAAATGTGCTTGATTGTTTCTTACGCAGAGAATTAAAACAGTATGTCCGCAGCCACCCTACTGCCACCTTGATGGATGTTTGTCGTGAGGCTATATTATGGGAGCATGGAGGTATGCCAGGGGGTGGGAGGGATAGACGTTACTTGGTTCCCCCGGCACTAGGCTTTCAACATACTGTCCAGGAGGTCCCTTTTTAGAGGTAGTCCGGCAACATGTTTTTACTCTCTGCTCCTATATCTCTGACTCATTCTGAGGGTCAAACTCTGCTGCTGGCTAGCTAAAATATAGCTATGGGAAGAGGGGAAAAAAACAATGTAGAAAAGCTCACATCAAACCAACTCTTTTCTTTCTGTCATTCACAGGATCAACAGCACATTTAAAGAAACAATGAAACAACTTTGAACATAAAGTTTTTGGTTGTCTTATTTTTAATTTAAATGTTTAAATTTGCATTGTATATTTGTTATAAAAATGTGCAATAAGTATAATGCATTGTTGGTGTGTGTGTGTGTGTGTGTGTGTTGTTGTTTGTGGGTTTTTGTTTTTTTTTTTTAATAATACATCCCTCCACATGCAAAATATACTTCTTGCCAAGCACATACAAAGACGTCATATACATGTACTGTTGGCTGCAAGAGAGAGAAGCTTTGACCCAGTGGCCTTCAACATCAACATATCCTCACAGCCTCATAGTCTCACTGAAAGCATGGACAGAATATGCAGCTTAAAGACGATGCTGTGTATTATTGTGCCAGAGAGTCACAGCATCATAAAACCATTAGGAGACCTGAACAAATACCCTTTATTGGCTGAACAGCTGTTTCGAACAGCTGTTTCTTCAGTTCACCAGAGGAGGCGCTCCAAGACCATAAATGAATTCTGAAACTCTGTGACATTTTTTTTCCTAAGATGAATCTTAAAGCTGATCCTTAAAATGTCGCAAAACAAAACTGAAATCACTCATAAGTTTAAATTATGCACTACATTTCAAACAAGAAAAAAGGAGGCGTTTGCCTGCTGGAGTAAAATCAATTTTTTCTAATATTAGGCTTGATAAAAGAAACAGATGTTAAGTTGCACTGGTGAAAACTTAAATAACCTTTTTATAGATATTTAACAGAATACTTAAGATGTTTACATGTTAGAAAAAATTCTCTTGGGAAAAAAAAAGCTATTTGCATAAATCTCCTGCAGCTCCGTGTCTTTGACAGATGTTTGGAAACAGACTAATATAAAGTTTTATACTTCTGTTAAACAGAACTCATTTTTATTTACTTTGTTCATACTTTACAGTAAAATGAACCATTATCATAAACACAAACACTGATGCTTCACAAAAATCTGACAAAACCTAAAGGTGCCAGTAGATCAGCATTTAGAAAACTTTAAACAAAAAGACACACATGTATATTGTAGTTTTGAATTCCTGATTTCCTGGCTTCCAAAAACAAATGCTTAACCATGATGTACTTTTGAAGGGAGTAACAAGTATAATTTTTACTATTTACTATAATTTTTACTATTATACTATACTAACAAATAAGTAAATAGCTTGGGGAGTCTTACCTGAAAACATTTGCTTAACAAGTAAAACATGTCAAATAATAATGCAATGAAATGATCAGTACTACAAGTTACAGTGTGGTTCTGTATTTGAGGGAGGAGCTGATGCAAAACTGTGTTCTAGTTTATCTTTACATAAAACGGAGAGTAAATCATTGATGTACCCACTGTAGACTGAGCAGAGATAAATGGCTTTCATCATGATCAGACCTTGTATTTGGTTCACTTTTCTCATTCTTTTAGTGAACTGGGCTGGTAAGGATTATAGATTTACTGTTACTGATGAAAACACATGAAATGTCTGCATCATTGTATCTATTGAGCTGGGTTTTTTTTGTAGGTACTGAAGGTCAAACACTGACTGAGTCTGAATCAGTCATTAAAAGACCTGGAGACTCCCACAGACTGACCTGTACGTACTCAGGGTTCAGTAGCAATCACTGGAACGCTTGGATCAGACAAGCTGCTGGAAAAGGACTGGAATGGATATCTGCTATCAGTGATAGCAGTACCTACATCTACTACTCTCAGTCAGTCCAAGGCAGATTTACCATCTCCAGAGACAACAGCAGAAAGCAGGTGTATCTGCAGATGAACAGTTTGACAACTGAGGATTCAGCTGTTTATTATTGCGCTCGAGACTCACAGTGACACAAGAGGAAGAAACGCTGTACAAAAACTCAAAAAAACAAAAATGAATAAATAAAAAAGCTAAATTTTATTTTCTGCAATTCACATTTACAATTTATTAAACATACACACACTGAAAGGAACAATAAATGTGCCTTACCAGGAACGGTGAACCCTAAATATTGTATTCATGTATTTGAAAGTGTAAATGTTATAATTTGCTTTTTCTTTATGTTACATAACATAACAGCTTATGTTGTGTATATGTTAATTTTATATAACATTTGTATAATAACAGACACATTTATGGGGGGATTACTGACATTGGTGAAGTTAGCCAGAGCCTGGATATCATACTAAATTGTCTTTAACTCCTAACTGACTGAGGACCACAGTGATACAAGATGAGAAACTCAAAAAACTCAGCACGTCAAGTTAAAATCAGAAATTCTCATTTACAGAGGATATGAATAGGAAGTCATCCAAGGTAATCCAGTAAAACATTTACCCAAGCCATAGAAACGTAACCATTACTTTACCACCCAAACCAATGAGAGGTGGTGGTATAAAACATGAAAGGGGATTAAATATCCAATATTCAATCATAATTCAGTACATTGAATTCAGCCCTTTTATTGGTATGGTGAATGTTATTGCCTCAGTTTTTTGTTTGAAAGACACTTAAAGGCAAAAGAAAAAGAAAAAAAGAAAAAGAAACAAGCCAAAACTATATTATATATTCAGCCATTATCTGAATTTACATCTGTAACTATTACATGAACATAAATCATTATCATATAAAGAAGTTCTGTGAGATGAACAATTTTGTATTTGGTATTTTTGAACATATATTTGCTTGGCTGATTTTCCATTCACACAAGTTCATCATGTTCTCTCTTGCTTACAGGTTTTGGACCCTGGGAGAAGCTTTTAAGTGCATTCAATCTAATAAACACTATAAAAACAACTGAATAATCAGCTGAATTGTAGAGAAAAATCTTTTTCCACAGTATTGACCTCATCCAGTCAGAATCAGTGGTTGTACAGCCTGGACAGGCTTTAACATGCCTGGTTATTCATGGACTGATCAGAAAGAATGAAGAAAAATGAATGAACTAGATTTTGGTTCATTATGGAGGATGAGACTTTCACAAGGCTTTGAAGAAAAAGTGCAACTACCACACATATACTTCAAATAGTACAATGACATTCACAGTGGTAAAATTGCAGTCTGAAGACACAGCTGTTTATTTCTGTGTATGTGGCCCCTCAGTGTTACCAGACATCAATAAACCTACACAAATATGCAGTACATGAGACTAAGCCACCAACAATTAATAATAAAAACACAGGCTAATGCATAAATTAATATATTTTCATTCTGTTCATTAAAAAAACAAAAAACGTGTTGACATATTTTAGTTGTTAGATGTCTTAAAAGCAGTTTTCATCTTTTTCATATGTTTTTGTTTTGTCTCATTTGACATGTCTGTGAAATTAGAAAATGCGTTTCAGTGGATTTAAGCTAATTGTTATTAATGTATGTTGTACTTCTTTGATTACTTTTATTTTCTTGTCTTTTTTGTCTTCTCTCAGGGTATTACTGATAAAATCCATGTTTTACATATTTTACAGATTTGTATCATTATTAGTCAAGTTAAATAAACAGTTTAATCATAATTTAATGAATCAGTTTATTTTCTTTTTCTTGCACACTGTACATAATCATTTTCTCTCTCACATGGGAGGAGTCAATGTAAAACTTGAGGTCTTAAGTGTACTTATCTGACTGCTGGGAACAGTGGACTCACAGTTTAACATGATGGACTGCAGGACAGGACTGCTGCTTCTAGCTGTCTTCTGGGCAGGTGATAAGTCCAACAGATCTTTTATTAATATAGTATATCTTTAGCCTTTTTCAACATTTTTGATATGTTTCACAATTTTTTTGGTTTTCCTTGACAGGTGTTGATGGTCAAACTTTAACAGAATCTGAACCAGCAGTTAAACGACCTGGAGATTCCCACAGACTGACATGTACAGCTTCTGGATTCTCATTCAGCAGCTTTGAAATGAACTGGGTCAGACAGGCTCCTGGAAAAGGACTGGAGTGGGTTGCTTATATCAATAGTGGTGGTAGCACCAAACACTACTCTCAGTCAGTACAAGGCCGGTTTACCATCTCCAGAGACAACAGCAGAGAGCAGCTGTATCTGCAGATGAACAGTCTGAGGACTGAAGATTCTGCTGTTTATTACTGTGTTAGAGAAGCACAGTAACAAAAAAGAGAGAAATGCTGTACAAAAACCCATCACGACAAACTAAGTCAAAATTTGCTTTTCGGTGACAGAAATTAAATTTAACTTATGAACAAACTCAAAGATAAAATCAATTTGCATTATTGGTGTTTAATAAATATTTGCATTTGTTTTTGTGAACATTATCACCTTTCTTGTTTGAAATGTGTTTTTAAGGAATGGAAAAACAAACAAACAAACAAAACCCAAAATGCTATGTTTCTTTTTATGGTTGCAAAAAAATTTGTCTTTGCTAATAATACTCTAAGACCAAGGAAAATCTGTATTTCAGTTCCATTAAATTCAGTTCAATTTTATTTATATAGTCCCAAATCATAACAACAGGTACCTCAAGGCACTTTATATTGTAAGGTAAAGAATCTACAAAGGAGGAAGGCATGACAAAGGCACACTATGAAAGAGAGCCAGAGATTAACAATAACTAATTATTAAATGCAGAGTGATGTTTAAACACATAGAGTGTAAAGAGGTAATTGAAGAAGAAACACTCAGTGCATCATGGGAAGCCAGTTGCAGCATAACTTAGGGAGGATTCAGGGTCACCTGATCCAGCCTTAACTATAAACTTTGTCAAAAGGAAAGTTTTAAGCATAATCTTAAAAGCAGAGAGGGTATCTGTCTCCTGAAACCAAGTTCAAAGTTTGTTCCACAGAAGAGGGGCCTGCAAGGTGAATGATGTGCCTCCTATTCTACTTTTAAATAAACTATGAACCAAAAATAAACCAGCAGTCATGTACAACCTCTGGATTCACATTTAGCAGCTACTATATGGGCTGGATCACACAAACGGGCTGGAGTGGGTTTCCACTATTGATAGTGGCAGTGGTAGCAGTAAATTCTACTCTCAGTCAGTTCAAGACCGGTTTGCCATCTCCAGAGACAACATCAGGCAGCAGCTGTATCTGCAGATGAACAGTCTGAACACTGAAGATTCTGCTGTTTATTATTACACTCGACACTCACATTGACTAAAGGTGGTACAGCAGCTTTACAACAACCTTCACAATTTTCGTAAATTATGGCAATCTTTACTTTGTCATTATGGACTTGGTCAAGGTGTTAGCTTTGGACAGGCTACAAACTATTCTGTGAAGAATAAATCTGATATTAAAAAAAAATGATTTCTGTTTCTCTTCTTCTGATGAAACTCACTTTGTCTGTCTTGTTTAAATGCCCATATTCATCGACAAGCTCACGTCTAAAAACACAAGATGTTTAGACTTAAAGATAATTTCATTGATGGATCCAGATCAGGCAGATTTAAAGGATACCAGTCAAGTTTTGTTTATTGATGGCAAAATGTACCAAATAAAGATCACAGTCAGTGACTAGGACAATGTCATATTTACTGTGTGAAGAAATATTTATTGGAGCAATAATAGAAGGCTGTTGTGCCTGACCATTGTTGTGGGTTGTTGTGCTCATCCCTCACCCTGAGTCTCTGCACCAAGTGGAAGAGTTTAACTATTCTCTATTCTCTGGGTCTTTTTCATGAGTGAGGGTAGCGGGAAATCGACAGACGAATTGATGCTGTGGCTGTAGTGATGCAGATGCTGTACTAGTGCATCATGGTGAAGAGGGAGCTGAACGTAAAAGAAAAGCTCTCGATTTACTGGTCTTGACATGATCACCTATGAGGTTGGGAAGCTTTACATGACTGAAAAGACCGAGGTCGCGAATACAAGTGGCAGAAATTAGCTTTCTGCTGAGGGTGGCTGGGACTGAGGGTAGATCTGCTACTCCTCCACATTGAAAGGAGCCAGTTGATGTGGTTCAGGCATTTGGCAAGGATGCCTCCTATGTGCCTCCTGGGTGAAGTGTTTCAGGCATGTCCCACTGGGAGGAGGCCCCAGGGCAGACCCAGGAGATGCTGGAGAGATTATATCTGGCCTGGGAATGCTGGGAAAGCTACAGTTGTAGCCACTGCTGCCCTGGGGCAGACTGACAGAAGCGAGGCTGCCATATCGCACCATCGGCCCCTCTGGCCATCACCAGTAGGCGGTAGGTGAAGTGCCCAAGGACACAACGACCAAGACAGACAGAGCTGGGGATCGAACTGGCAACCTTCCGGTTACAAGATGAGCTTCCCAACCCCCTGAAACATGGTCACACTTAATGCAAATTAATTCAGAATTCTAAAAGCTGATCCTCATAATATGGAGAGTTTAAAAATATGCCTGATGATTTAGAAATGCATAGAAAAATTTTTTTTTTTTTGTGTTTCATTTTTCAATTTTAACCTCGGAGACTCATTCTTTTCACTTTCAACTCAATGTAACATTCATTTAAAGATTCACCATGGTCATCTACAAATATTACAGTTTAATTGAGTGTGAGTTGATCCTCTTGACATGTTTTGATGGCCTCTGACAGAATCTGAATTAATGGTAAAGAAAAAAAAGGTCTGGAAAATAACACAAAATGAACCTGTACATTCTCTTACTCTAAGTCTATCATCTCCAGAGATGACTCTGACAGGAGTTTGCCTGCTGGAGTAAAATATATTTTTTGTAATATTAAGCTTGGTAATTGAAACAGATTGTCATTTGGTAGAAACTTCACTTTAAATACAGTCAGAACAAAGAGCATTCAACAGCTCATCCCTGAACCCCCCAGACAGAGAGACAGTGTACAACCTTTATGTCTGTGAAGGTTCTCAGTCATTCAGGTAGACGTAGTCTATAGGGAGCTTGGAAAGAAAAGCATCTGGACTTCTTTAAGTTTCCTTGAAGATTGGTGGAGAGTCACAGATTTTAAGCCCTATGGGAGTGTCCCTAAGAGGGTCATGGTTCCCCTATTGATCTTCTACCTAATCACACAAGCCAAGGTGTGAAAACGGGTGTGGGTCAGAATCAGCCAAGGTTTCGGGTGAACCCATTGTGAAACCTTGCCCTACCCTATCATGTGATTTACTGAGTTCAAATGGCCCAGGATGGGAGTCGGTGTTAAGGCGTCTGGGAAGGAATCTCAAAACTGGATTATATAGATGGCAGACAGTTGGTGTCGTAAATCATCAACTGTCTGCAATCAAAGATGGTTGTTCACAGTGCACATAGATCACTTCTTTCACTCCTCTTTCAAACCATCTGTCTTCTATGTCCAAAACAGAGAACAGAGCAGACAGATGATAATCACATGATGGGGTGATTATCAAAAATTCCAAAGCAGGTGTATCTGCAGATGAATAACTTGACAACTTCTGATTCTGCTGTTTATCACTGTGCCTGTGACCCAAAGTGACACAAGAGGAACAAACTCTTTACAAAATTTGATTCAGAGAAATTAATTGCTATTGAACTTCAGCAACACTATGAAAGAAACAATAAATGTGTAAGGATCTGCAACACATTTAACAGAATTCATTAAGCTCAGACTAATTGGAATAATTTTTCATACATAATTTGCTCGTTGTTCCACCATAGTATGCACTGTAAATTGTGCAGATACAGTTAAGTCCTTAAGGATTTGGATTAACTTTTGGTTCCAAATACTTCTGGACTTATCTGTACCTGCACAATACAGACACTAATTATTACTGTTTGTCTGTAGGTACTGAGGGTCAAACACTGACTGAGTCTGTACTAGTGATTTCACAGACTGACCTGTTCATACGCAGGGTTCAGTGGTGATTATAATAATGCTTGGATCAGACAGGCTACTGGAATGGACTGTTAAAGTTGTTAGTGTAGGAAACAAAATTTTATCACAGTTTTTATACACTTTGCTATTAGTATTTATTTAGAAGATTTTTTACATGTTTCTGTGATACATTGAAGATTCAACACTCATTTTTTGGTTAAACAAAGGTATTGGGGAAAAAAAAGATGCACTGTACAAGTGGTGAAATGAATAAAACCAGCACCTGTTTATTTATAAGTTTAGTATCAATAAGCAGAAATGGAAAAGTGTATTCCTCTTTGAGGAGGAGGAGCTGATGCAAACTGATCTGCCATATTTGAATATTTTTGTAGACTATAACACAGAGACTATATGACGGACATACACCACTATAGGTTTGTCATAGAAAGGGCTTTGATCATGGATCGACATGAGTTCATGGCTGTTGTTCTCATCCTGTCAATTAACTGGGCTGGTAAGGATAGGACAGTGCTATTAGAAATAATTTAATACAAAGAAAAATGACATGTTTTAAATACAGAAGCTAATAATGTGATTGTCTGTAGGTACTGAGGGTCAAACACTGACTGAATCTGGACCAGTAGTCAAAAGGCCAGGAGACTCCCACAGACTGACCTGTACATACTCAGGGTTCAGTGGCAATATTTATGCAGTTTGGATCAGACAAGCTGCTGGAAAAGGACTGGAGTGGATTGCTAGAATCAGTGATGATAGCAACTATATCTCTTACTCTCAGTCAGTCAGAGGCCGCTTCACCATCTCCAGAGACAACAGCAGAAAGCAGGTGTATCTGCAGATGAGCAGTTTGACAACTGAGGATTCAGCTGTTTATTATTGTGCTCAAGAGCCACAGTGACACAAGAGGAAGAAACTGTGTACAAAAACTCAGCCCAAGTTAAAATGGGAAATTTACATTCACAGAAAGGAGCTGTAATTTAACATGCTCAGTAAAGTCATAGAAACAAAAAAATGTGTATGAATGATGGACACACTTATTCTCTCCTTGTAGCTGTTTATAGTGATGCCAGTGGAAGTGTGAGGACATATAGAGGTCACCAAAGGTAACAGACCCAGTACGATCTATCACACTCATGGCCAGAGGAGTCTGTATTTTCCAAACTGTGAACTTTGCATATCTCTCCCCTTGACATGAGATTTTAACACAATGGGAACTTCTTCATTGTCTTTTTTCAACATGCAGGGTAGTCCAATAAAATTGTGCATCTTAACCCAAACCAAGAGCTATTCACAACATAACCATCATCGCCTGTCAGAGACTGGCTGCCAAAAAATCACCAGCAGGAATCAATACAGTCAGTTCAGCCCTTTTTATTGTTATTGTGAATTTTGCCTCACAGTACCTTTGTTGGTTGGTAGAACATAAAAACATAAAATCAGAAGCAGGTTTGATTTATCAGGAATCATAACTGCTCAGTGAACACAAAATAACAAATATTCAACATACAAAGAAGTGTTTAAAGCTGTGATTTAAGCTCCACCTTCTCTTTCTAATCAGCTGAGTGACTTTGATAATGTATATAACAGTATGGATTAGAAAGAGTGCACAGGAGACTTTCATAAATACACATTGAACATGAAACGCAGCCACCAACACACTTCATAACTGGGGCATAGCCATGAATTTAAATGTATTTACCCTCAAATTATAAAGTAAATAAATAAATGATAAAAAAAATATGTGTTTGTCATTGTTTTACATGCCTGTGTTTAATTTATTTCAATAAACACATAATATAATGAATCAATAACTTTTCACACACACACACACACACACACACACACACACACATACACACACACACACACACACACACACACACACACACACACACACACACACACACACACACACACACACACACACACACACAAACACCCATCCTGCACATCCTGCACAGGACTACTGCTTTTAACTGTCTTCTGGGCAGGTAAAGAGTCTAAAATATCTCATTTTAATATAGTTTATCTTTAACCTTTTTCAGCATTTTTGATATATTTCACAAAATCCATTCTTGTGTAATTGACAGGTGTTGATGGTCAGACTCTGACAGAATCTGAACCAGTCATTAAAAGGCCTGGAGAATCCCACACACTGACATGTACAGCCTCTGGATTCACATTCAGAGACTACTATATGGCTTGGGTCAGACAGGCTCCTGGAAAAGGACTGGAGTGGGTTGCTTATATCAGTAGTGGTGGTGGTAGCAAACACTACTCTCAGTCAGTCAGAGGCCGGTTCACCATCTCCAGAGACAACAGCAAACAGCAGCTGTATCTGCAGATGAACAGTCTGAAGACTGAAGATTCTGCTGTTTATTATTCTACTTGAGACTCACAGTGATGCAAAAGGGAGAAATGCTACACAAAAACCCAGCACATTAAACTAAGTCAAAATTAGATTATCAGTGACAGAAATTAAATTTAACTGATGAACAAACACAGAGAAAAAAAAACTGTTGTTGGGAAAGGGCTAATGATTGTTTTCATTTGTATTTGGGCAAACCAGAGTCTGGTTTGTTTGAAATATGTTTTTCAGAAATTGAAAAACAAGAAAAAAAACAAATAATAAACAAAAACACTATATTTCTCTTTATGGTATCAGTGTCTTTGCTTCTCCATGTGGCAGGAAAATCCATGTTTCTCTTATAATCATGTCTACATTCAAACTGGGCTAATTACAGACTGAAATAAAGACTCATATGAAACCATCAATTACATCAGAAGAGGAGAAGCTTCCATCTGAAGCTGTTGCTGCTGGCTGCAGGACACTGTAAACACTTTTATGGCATTTACACCAACCATGTATTTTTTTTTTAAGAGGTGAGACAGCCAGCCTCTCTGACTGTGCAGACAGGTCAACCTCTGAGTACTCGACATCAAACATGTTTTCTATGATGATTAGTAAGAGGAAAAATATTCTGGGATCATAAATCATTAATTCTACTCGAGTAATTCTCTCATTACTTGCAAATGCTAATTTTGTTTCCAAAATGGAGTTTGCATGTTCTCCCCGTGTTTGCGTGGGTTCTCTCCGGGTACTCCGGCTTCCTCCCACCGTCCAAAGACATGCAGCTTGTGGGGATAGGTTAATTGATTAATCCAAATTGTCACTAGGTGTGAATGTGCGAGTGAATGTGAGTGTGAATGGTTGTCTGTCCCTATGTGTTAGCCCTGCGACAGACTGGCGACCTGTCCAGGGTGTACCCCGCCTTTCGCCCTATGACAGCTGGGATAGGCTCCAGCGCCCCCCGCGACCCTGAAAAGGATAAGCGGAAGCGAATGGATGGATGGATGGATGTTTCTAGACATATGATAATGCATGCAATACCATAGCTGAACTTCTAGCAGTGAAAGAGCCAGAGGCAGCTTGTATAACATGCTGATATAATAGCACAGGGCTATTGTTTCATGTTATAATCACATTTATTTTTAAAATCGTACAAAACGCTGTAACAGAAATGAGCACTCTTTTCTGATACAAATCTTCAGTCTGTGGAGTGGAGTGCCGAGTGGTCCTTTGTATTGTGTGGAGAGCAAGAGGGCGCATCTTCAGACTCAGAGTGATGAACATAGTGATGTTTCTGCTGCCACTCTCTATTTAAAAAAAGACCTGTGGTAATAATGTAATTTTAAAGACCTCAGACTAATAATATGTCACATGCTAAAGATAGTGATCTGTGCTGGAGGTCAAATTCCAAATCAATCTGAATGTAATACCTGAAGATGTTCTATGTTTTGTTTTATAAGTCACAATAACAGAAAGCACCAGAGTTGAATTATACAAAAAAGCATCAGCAACTAACCACCACACATGCCAAGAGAAACTTGAACCACATTTTTATATTATATATCTCACATTTCGTCGAAAGTTTTGTTTGAAATTTTCTGTCACACCAATCACAGCTGAAAATAGACTACTGTATTAATATGGCGTTATTTTTGTGCCAGTATTCTGAGCACACATAAAAAAATTTTGAGCGCATGTAAAAAGAAAAGCATTTTAAGGAGAAAATTATTTTGAGCGAAGAAAAGCTTAATTTGAGCCAACAAAATTCATTGCTGTGTGCATAAAATGTATTTCAGTGTTTGCTATTATTCATATACACACACTAACAGCCCGTCTCGCTCAGTTTTTGCATTTGCTCTTTCTCAGATCTCTGTGGACCTGCTCGCAGTGTGTTGCTTCCGCTCTCAACATATCTGCTCCCTGCTTGCTCAACTCTTTCTGTACACCATTATATTTGTGTCACAAAACCAACCAATCACAGACTTGGATGCAAAAATTCAGATTGGTTGTTTTGGTCTCTAATCAGCTCGCTAGCTACTGTAGCTAAACCCAGCCAAATATCCCAGAATGCATTTCGTCCAAAACGTGGCAATGGCCGAGGAAAGCGGCTAAAAGGTTTGAAATATTAGACATCACATATTTGGAAAAGTGCTCTGATGTTTACGGAGATGCCTGTTACCCACCAGCTGACCAGGTGGTCAAGGCTCACTAGAGCTGGCAGGAGCATTGGACTCCCGTCACATCGTTTTCAAACCACCCGCGGTCTTTCGCTACTCAGGTTAAACATTATATATAAGTCACTTGGATAACTTCTAAATGTTAATGTTTGGTTTATTTCAGTGTTTGATTTGTTCCTGAGCAAATCGGCTTGGCTGAGATTAAAGTTAAGCTTCATAACTGGACCGTTTTATTTAATACTGAAGTCTTTACTTGGAGAGCTGTCAGTATATTTTGAATTTCACCCATCATATCCCCCGATGTAAAATGTTCTGTTCTTATTTAAACAGCTGACTCAGAATTAAATCTAAAATTAAAAACATTTAAATTCAGGAGCAAACATTTTCACCGGGAGCAAAAACAGCATGTTAATATGTAGAGATCCTGAAGGCTGCTCCAAAAATGATCAGATTATATGTTAAATATTTGTTCAATTCTCTTCCAAAACCCAGCTGTCTATTGTAAGTTTTGAGTGTCTACTAAAGTAAAAATAAAAGCATTCAAACATCTCACCTGTTTGTTAATATTCAGGCATACATGTATACTACTTTTATTAATAGAGAGATTAAGCTTGTGTTTCTGTCATGTATTGTGCTTAACTGTATGAAGCTTATTAGACATTATGAAACAGATGATACGTAAAAGTGAATTTTGCCAAATTGCTTTAGATACTTTTTGAAATTATCTTTAAAAAAAAAAAACTACATCATGTGTAATTTCCATTGCAAATATTAATCACAGTTAAATTAAGAGGGAATGGCAGTAAAAACTCCAGAATGGAGATGTCATTCTCGCGTTCTCGGGAATTTCGGACTCCCATGTGAACTTACAAAGTCCGGATTAGCGAGAACGCGAGTACGGACTCGCTTACTTGAGAATTTAGAAACAGACCCATTTTCGGTTAGTATGATTAATTATTTTATTTTAAAATATGTAATTTTTTAAGACCATTGTTGGTTTTAATCTAGTTTAAACCAAACCACTCCACTGGATTTAGCTACATTTTGGACAGTGCTCCCAGAATGCAGAAGCTAGCGAGCTGATTGGAGACCAAAACAGCCAATCAGAATTTTTGCATCCAAGTCTGTGATTAGTTGGTTTTGTGGCACAAATATAACAGTGTACAGAAAGAGTTGAGCACGCAGAGAGCAGAGATGTTGAGAGTGGGAGCAACACACTGTGAGGAGGTCCACAGAGATCTGAAAAAGAGCAAATGCAAAAACTGAGTGAGAGGGGCTGTTTTTGTGTGTGCATATGGATAATAACAAACACTGAAATACATTTTATGCACACAGCATTGAATCTTGTTGGCTCAAGCTTTTCTTCGCTCAAAATAATTTTATCCTCAAAATGAAACACTTGTACTTGCAAAAAATTTTTTTTATGTGCGCTCAAATGTTTTTTACGTGCGCTCAGAATACTGGCAAAAAATAACGCCATATATAAAACAAAATGAGGCAACACTGTGCAAATTAATGCATATTTAAATGCAGTTTCCCCCCTCCCTGTCAGGAGGAGTCATGCAAAACCGAGATGTTTCCCCCTTCTACTTATCTGACCACCAAAGAACAGTGGACACAGATCAACATGATGGAGTATTTGAAAGGACTACTAATTTTATTTATCTGCTGGGCAGGTGAAAACATTCTAACATAACACATGCTGGTCTTTTTTTCCATCAACCTATTTATGTTATTTATGTTCTTTAAAAAAATAAAAATTCTCTTGACAGGTGTTGATGGTCAGACTCTGACACAATCTGAACCTGTGGTTAAAAGGCCTGGAGAATCCCACACACTGACATGTACAGCCTCTGGATTCTCATTCAGTGGCTACTGGATGGGCTGGGTCAGACAGGCTCCTGAAAAAGGACTGGAGTGGGTTGCTACTCTTGATAGTGGCAGTGGTAGCACCAAATACTACTCTCAGTCAGTCAGAGGCCGGTTCACCATCTCCAGAGACAACAGCAGACAGCAGCTGTATCTCCAGATGAACAGTCTGAGGACTGAAGTTTCTGCTGTTTATTATTGTGCTCGAGAGCTACAGTAACTGAAGGTAGTTAAGCAGCTGTACAAAAACCAAAAATGTACCTTCACAATTGTAATAAAGCAGGAATATTCAACTAAAAGCTAAAGAGGTCCAGTGAGACATTTTGTTGATACAAAGGTCCCTAATGATCATAATTATTTATTGTCTAATTATTTAGTGTGATATATAAATAACACACCTGAGTGTCAAATGAAATTAAATCAGTACAATTCAAAAAAAAAACTTATGACAAGAAATTTGACAAATAATTCAAAACCTCAAGCACCATAGCACTAAACATATATGTATGACTGCTGAAAATTCCCACCATTGAAAGGTGAAACTTGTGCATGTTCAAATGAAGTGCTTAACTTCAGGGAAGCTTCATGCGAGAAGCTTCTTCATTTCTAACTGAAGAACTGAAGAAGCTTCATGTATGAGAGGTGAAACGTCTTCAAGAAACCTAAAGAAGTCCAGACGCTTTTCTTTCTAAGCTCTTTAGACTACAAAGACCTGGATGACTGAGAACCTTGACAGACATGTTACATATTGATATTTCTTAACCAGGCAACAGTGTACGTGTGACTTTCATCAAGCAGGGTGCAGTTTTCCCCTTTCTTCCTGTGAGATACATGCAAAACTTGTTTTAGCTGTTTTCTCTTCTTTTTTAATTGTTCCTTTTTCTAGGGTGGAATGACCGTACACTACACATGTTTAAAGATGTAAAAAAAAAAAAAGAAATATGTAAATAAATTTGAATTTATTTTGGATCTTGAAACACATACAGGAATGAACGCCATGTAAAAACTCCATAAAAATTTCAATAAAAATTTTTACCATCAAGGAGAAGAAAAGTTTTCTCACTGATTAAATTCATTGGTTAAACTAAACCTCACAGAGAGCCTTAATTTAATAATAAAGATGGCATTGGGTTTCTGCCTTCTGCCTGATTTAATAATGTATTTATATATTTACTGGTTATTGTATTTTATCATGAGCTTTTATATTAATTTATATATTTACATAACACAATAAAGACATATTAGGTTTTGCTTCCTGTGAGGAGGAGTTAAGACTAAACCCAAATGTCTTTCACCTATATATATATATATCAGTACAGAAAGTTTGACAGACAGCAGCTGGCACACAGTTTACCAGTATGGGCTACAGACAGTAGTACTGATTTTGACGATCTGCTTTGCAGGTGAAATAGATTCTATTATTACGCTGATTTTAGATCTGAATCCAGCACATTTAATCGGGTTTTTTTAAATTCTCTTTATAGGTGTTGATGGTCAAACCCTGACTGAATCTGAACCCGCAGTTAAAAAGCCTGGAGAATCCCACACACTGACCTGTACGACCTCTGGATTCACATTCAGCAGCTACGCTATGGACTGGGTCAGACAGGCTCCAGGAAAAGGACTGGAGTGGATCGCTTTTATACACACAGGCAGTTCTGAAATCTATTACTCCCAGTCAGTCCAGGGTAGATTCACCATCTCCAGAGATGACTCCAGCAGTAAACTCTATCTACAGATGAACAATCTGAAGACTGAGGACACAGCAGTTTATTACTGTGCCCGAGACAACACAGTGAGAGAAAATAATAGGAGAGTCATACATAAACTTCCTCTTTTACAGCAACGGGGAGCAGAAGAGAAAAGATTACTTGAGCTTTAGAAATAATGTTGTTTATCATGAAATTATCTTTGTACTTGTGTATTCTGTGGTTTAAAATATCTACATATTGCAAAAATTATAATATCTCAAAATGATTAATTGATTTAATTTAAAAAAAATTCATTCATTGCCTATCGTCAAAGGATCATTCTTTATGAAAGAAAGAAGATCAATCAGTACATTTCGTTTTTTAAAGACTTTTAACTCTTTAATGCTATGAGTGCTGACTCAGCTATAAAAACTTTATCACTGACGTCATGCCAACACATCAGTTTGAACATAAACCATGTTTCCTGTACCTCTGTTACTGTTTTGGGGGGCCTGGATTTGAGTCTGTCTGGCCACAGTTGTTCTTTTTTAGTAAATTTTGATATCTTGCAACAAACAATTTTCTTGTTTTTAACGATGTGAAGTGTGAACATCTGACACAGTTATCCTCTGTCTCTGTGTATCCGACCATCACTTGTCAGGTCTCTTATTCTGTTAGTAACTATCACACAGCCTGGATCAGATGCAGGGAAAAGGACTGGAGTTTTTTCAAAGTGCATGTTTTGGATCCATGACATACTACAAAGAATAATTAAAGAACAAGTTCAGTTTGGACTTACAGTCTTCCAGCAACAAAGTGACTCTAAATGGACAAAATATGCACCTGAGCATGTTGCTGTGTATTATTGTGCAAGACACTGACAGTAACACAAATCATCAGCAGGTTTGAACAAAACCCCTTAAAGTCTGAACACTTGGAACATGAAACCACCAGAGGAGGTGCCCTAAGACCACTAATGACTTCAGGACCAGACCAAGTCTCTTTAATTACTGTTTAAAGCATTCTTGATGTGGAATCATATAAAACAGATAAATGATTATATTCATAATAGAAGGCATACATTGTTTTGTAACTTGTTCATTTATTGACAGTCTGTGAGCTGTTAGTGTCCAAAGATTATTTTTTTTTTTCATAATAATTTTTAATAATTTGGCATATTGAGGAAAATATCTGTGACTGAAATATATGAGCATTTTGAACAAAATGATTTGAAAATACTGGCAGTTTAGTTTGCCTTTAATCACTCTAACAAGATTAATAGAACATGCATTCTAATAATGGATTTAAAAAAATTTGTTGTTTTTTTAATTCGGAGGGTTCATCTTTTTGAATGCATTAAACTCTTTTATTTAAACTTTTAAATCAACAGTAATTGATATTTTACTAAATAGTCTTATCATCAGCATCCTCCTTATTATTCTTAACAAAATTCATTGTAATATATTAATAAAAGCAAAATGTATTTTAGGACTATGGGATTTCCAGTCATAAGTAAGGTCTGCAAAATAAACAAATCAATTTAACTTAGCAAGCGCGTCATGCGCTGGATTAATTCTATGCAAATTCTTTGGCCTTTCCTTTAACACAGCTATAAAAATTTGACAGCAAACCGTCAGTT
This sequence comes from Copadichromis virginalis, assembly GCF_057382275.1. Taxonomy (NCBI): domain Eukaryota; kingdom Metazoa; phylum Chordata; class Actinopteri; order Cichliformes; family Cichlidae; genus Copadichromis; species Copadichromis virginalis. The sequence continues at coordinate 17,282,515 of NC_140621.1, forward strand.
TGCTTCACAGCAGATCAGTTACAACATAAAACATGTTTTCTGTGGCTCTGCTGCTGCTTTTGGCTACTGGATCCTGTAAGTCTCTGTAGACTTTTCAGTGGTTAATTCTTTTGTGGTACAAATTTCTTATAAAACATGTTTATTTTTCTTTTAACAGGTGTGCAATGTGAACAGCTGACACAACCAGCTTATGTGACTAAGCAGCCAGGCCAGCATCTGTCTATCAGCTGTCAGGTCTCTTATTCTATGGGCGGCTACTACACAGCCTGGATCAGACAGCCTGCAGGGAAAGGACTGGAGTGGATTGGTAGCAAATATACTGGAGCTTCATACTACAAAGATTCACTGAAGAGCAAGTTTAGTATAGACTTAGACTCTTCCAGCAACACAGTTACTCTAAATGGACAGAATATGCAGCCTGAAGACACTGCTGTGTATTACTGTGCCAGAGAGCCATAGTAACACAAACCATCAGCAGACCTGAACAAAAACCCCACAATGCCTGAGCAGCTGGTTTGAGAGACAGTATACAAAAACATGTACTGGACTGGAGTGGATTGCTTACATCAGTGGTGGTGGTAGCTATATCCACTATTCTCAGTCAGTCAAAGGCCGGTTTACCATCTCCAGAGACAACAGCAGGCAGCAGGTGTATCTGCAGATGAACAGTTTGAATAATGAAGACTCTGCTGTGTATTATTGTGCTCGACACTCACAGTGACACAGGAGGGAAAACACACTGTACAAAAACCCCTAACACCCATGTCAAGTGGAGTCCTTGCTTTATAGCCTCTTCCTATTCATGACTCAAAGCAAACTTCCCAACAGTCTATTATGAAGCCTTGATATCACGCTGTCAGTTGCATCAGAACAGAAGCTTCCATGAGAAAATGAAAAGCAGCATTGCATTAAAAAAATAGTATTTACATAAATTTAGAAAAGTAAAGATCCTGGGGCCCACCTTTGTATAGAGGGAGCAAGAAAGACGGAAAAGACTAGAGGATCAGCAATTTAAAAATATGGTAAACACACTGGAGAACTTTAGAAAGTATCCTACAGCAATCCACAGTTTTTTGCTAATTAACGGCAACTCTTCCCGTCAAGTAGTGGATAAAAGAAGATGTTTTTGGGTACTTTAGGTGCTCCCTCATTTCCCAAGTTGTCACCACAGTGGATGATGGGGAGGAGTCCATGCAAAACAGACATCTTTAAAATCATTACTGTATATGTTGCAGAGCAAAGGCGAGGGACTCAATCTGATAGACAAACTGTAAAGTGGAAGTTAACTGACTTTTACAATGATCAAATCTGTTTATTTAATTGTTTTTCTCTTTGTGTTTTCTACCTTGTCTGGTAAGGATATAAAAAGCTGTTGGATAAGAAGACATACTGTATGCATACAAATGATTGTGCTAATGAGCTGTTTCTGTAGGTACTGAGGGTCAAACACTGACTGAGTCTGAACCAGTGGTTAAAAGGCCTGGAGACTCCCACAGACTGACCTGTACATACTCAGGGTTCAATTATAATATTGATGGTGTTTGGGTCAGACAGGCTGCTGGAAAAGGACTGGAATGGATCGCTTATATCAGCAGGAGCAGTGCCATCTTCTACTCTCAGTCATTCAGAGGCCGCTTTACCATCTCCAGAGACAACAGCAGAAAGCAGGTGTATCTGCAGATGAACAGCTTAACAGCTGAGGATTCTGCTGTTTACTACTGTGCAGAACAGCCACAGTGACACAAGAGGGAGAAACACTATACAATAACTTAACTTGCCAGGTGTACTTTTGCATCTTTTCTGTGATTTCACATGTTCACTTTTTTTTTCAACTGCAAATTTTCTTACCAATAATATCACAATTCTTGACTCTTAACACCACACCGAGTATTAAAACAATTAGGTAATAAAAAATAAACTAAAAAAGCTAAGCAGTTACTTTTCATATCAGTCTTCAGGAAGCTTCTTATTGATTTTAAATATAAAAATAGAAAAAGTGCTCCCATATGAAGGCGTAGTGGTCAGCACTGTTGCCTCATAGCAAGAAAGTCCTAGTTTCAAATCCATCATCTTGCTTGCATGTTCTCTCCGTATCCATGTGGGTACTTCAGCTTCCTCACTTCAAGTCACCTTTGACATCAGCCATGTTCTCTGTATGTATGATCCATCTGCTGGCAGTTGGACTCTGTGAGGAGCTGCATATGAATAATAAATACAGAAAAAATGCTAAATATTGAGATGAATGACGCATAACCCACAGTGATGCAAACCACACACTAACCTGCACAAATACCCAGCAATCATAAAAATTAATCATGGCTCTTCATTCTTAAATTCTCATGAACATGGTAATATTATTACTATTATTATGTTATTACTTTTTTCCAATCTCTGAATGTTTTTATTGTTAATATATATAGTCTTAGTGTGAGTCAAACATCTCTTCAACTCGAAAAGCCTGCTTATAATATGTCCCTTTAAATAAACTCACACTGGCAATATTCTGCAAAGCACTGATGTATTTATTGCCAATATTATCTGGTGTAGGTTATAGAGGGAGTGTTGGACTGAACATCTTCATGTTCATTATATATCTGTGCTGCTATATTAATACTTTTCAACACATTTGTTCACATGGAAAAATGAAGTGCAATGTGTCAGGACTGTTTCAGCTGTTTGTGCATGAATGAAATGGATCCCACAGTGCATCCTGTTTAAAATATTGCTAAGCTGCCCCAAGTGCCTTGTACAAGCTTTATTTCCTACTAAAATATTACTGCAAACAGGCAAAGCAATACTAAACCCAAACAGTAAAAAGTGCAATTTTTGCAGATCTGCAACCTCTGAAAGAATTAATATATTTCCTGTGAAAATGCAGGAAATAATGTCTTTCTGCAACGCTTTCACCATGTTTGTTTAAGGCTGGAAGACATCATAACAATAATGTGCTGAAAAAAAAATAAGGACAGGATGTACCTACTCATATTTCTGTTGCTATATTTATGAATCTTATGGTCCTGAATCAAGTGCCTTTTGAAATAATAGATAATTAGTTAAATTGTGTAATTAAGAGGCACTTATAATATATTTCTGAATCTGACAAATGACTGAATTAGTCAGTTTTGTCAAGAAAATAGCAGACATATTTTTAAAACCACAGGTGCACAGATGTGTTATAAGAAAAAAAACAAGAGATTAAACTTTCCTTTGGATTTGAAAATTTGAATGAGTAATAAGGTACAACAAATGCTAAGCAAAGATGAGTCCTGGCAAGTTTATATCACACTATTATATTATAGCAGATTTTTCTTTTGGCTCTAACTGTACCAACACTGGTGCCTCTTGTGTTTGATTCTATGCAAACTCAGTGTCCTTCCTCGCTACTCAGCCATAAAAACTCCTCACATCTTTGGGGTGGAGATACCAGAACATCACCCTCAACATAAACCATGTTTTCTGTAGCTCTTCTGCTGCTGTTGGCAGCTGGATCTCGTGAGTCCCTTTTTATTTGTCAAACTCAATAGTTTATCATTAACGGCTTTACCTAATCATCTGTTAAAAATAATATTTTCTATTTACAGGTGTAAAGTGTGAGCAGTTGACACAGCCAGCCTCTGTGACAGTGCAGCCAGGCCACCGTCTGACCATCACCTGTCAGATCTCTTATTCTCTTAGCAGCTATTGGACAGGCTGGATCAGGCAGCCTGCAGGGAAAGGACTGGAGTGGATTGGTTCCAGATATACTGGAGGCTCTGCTTACAAAGACTCACTAAAGAACAAGTTCAGCATTGACTTAGACACTTCAAGCAAGACAGTGACTTTAAATGGACAGAATATGCAGCCTGAAGACACTGCTGTGTATTACTGTGCGAGAGATACACATTAACACAAACCATGAGCAGACCTGAACAAAAACCCCTCCGAGCCTGATCACTTATGAAGCTGCCAGAGGAGGAGCTCTAGGATCACAAATGATTGCTCAACATGGTTGAAGGAAAAAGGAAAATCTAAAAATGCTATGGTCCATATGTTCTTTTCAACAAATCAAACTTTGTTCCTTTTATTCTAGATGGATTTAGCTTTCATATATCATGTTTGAAAGTACTATGAAGTCAGGTTTTAGATCTTTGCACAGCAGATAAACTCCTCTAAATGAAACCAGCAACTTAAAACTTCTTTTGTTATTATCTCTAGTGACATTTCACTTTTGTAGGTGCATTTTTGAGAAATATTTAATTTAAAAGTTTTGTATTACATAGAATAAAGGTTACCCTTTAGAGTTAAATGATAAGAGACTGCTGAGCTTGTGGTGTATTGTTGATTTTGAGAGTGTTATTGGCATAAATACCTACCTTCTATGTATAACCATGAATTAACAGTTTTTTGTCATTTTAAGGAGGAGGAGTTGATGCAAAACTGATACCTGTGATGTATTTATATATGGTGGATTGCACAGACTTCTAATGTTATGGTCTGTTGTGTGGCAAGATGATTGTGGACCCAGATCAGGACTCAGCAGACAGACTTGAACTCTAACACAGCTTTATTTGCTGGTTACAGGCAGATTGCACTAATGAGCTGTTACCATGTCTTTAGGTATTGATGGTCAAACATTGACTCAGTCTGGGCCAGTGATTAATCAAAAAATCGGTCCTTAAGTTGACCAAAAACCCCAAAGACCTAAAACTTATCACTGATTTCAGCAGGAGGAAGTCCGACCTTCAGCCCATCTTCATCATTGGGAAGTGTGTGGAGAGGCTGACCAGCTTCAAATTCCTGGTTTCTGAGGATCCTCACGAGGATCAACCTAAATTTGAAGCTGCTGACCATCTTCTACCACTTCTCCACTGAGAGTGTGCTGACGTATTGCATCTCTGTGTTGTTGTCAAGCTCCACTATGGCACACAATAAGCCACTAAGAAGGTTCATTAACAATACCAGAACATCACTGGACACCTGAAGGACCTCTATAGCACTTGCTGTCTGTAAAGGGCACAGAGCATTTTGCAGACGTGAACACTCGTGATCTTATACATGATATATCTGTAATTATGATCATAAATTAAAGAAATTCAGCAAACAATAAACTTAAATAATCTTGTATGAAAAAACGGAAAGACAAATGCAAATCGCTACCATATTTTCTGGGACTGTCATGTTATTAAAACTTATTGGAAGGGAATACATGCAGCAATACAAGAGACATTTGGAAGATATTTACCTTTGGAAAGTAAAACTCTATTTTTTGGACTTATGCCAGAAGGATGGACAAAGAACGATAAATACTTGTTTAATATTTTACTGGCAGCAGGCAAAAAAGCCATCACAAAAAAATGGCTTTCTTCAGAGAGCCCAACTATGAACATGTGGATGAACATCACAATGGACATTTACAGAATGGAGAAAATGACAGCAGATGTGAACTACAAGAGGGACCTGTTTGTATCATGATGGAAGAAATGGATGGACTACATTAAAAAAACGCAGGCCAGTTTTTGCTTTTGCTTTAGAGTTTGACTTTGTTAACTACTAGAAGACTAGAGGAAATATTAGGTACATTAATGGAAACAAAAACAAACTCCCTATATTTATTTATTTATTTTTCTTTCTTTTTTCTTTTTCCTTATGTATTTTTTATTTGTTTTGTTTGTTGTTTCCTGTTTTGCTTCTTTTTCTTTTCTTCTTCTTCTGTCATTCTTGTGGATGTTTTGGTTGTTTGAATGTAGAGAAAAGAAAGGAAAAAAGATGTATGTACTGACGGATGGCTGAAGTTGATGGTATTGTGTGGTGATTCTAGAATGTCAATAAAAAAAAACAAAAAAAAAAACGGAAAGATAGCATACTTAACAAAACTGAAGTAAATCAAACTTCAGTTGCATGTTTAAAGTCATATCACTGGCTTGTGACGAAGCACTTTGTGACAGTGGTGAATCAAAGACATAAATCATATGGCTAATATTCAATTTGCATTTATTCACTATCATAATAAGAGCATTATGGGGCAGGAGTTGAAGATCTAAAAGAAACAGTAACAGTGCTGGAGGAATATACTTAGAAATACTTACTATGAGGAGGAGCCAATGCAAAACCTAAATGTAATCCAGCACTTCTTATGTGACTGGAGAGAGGACGACAGACACTTCAACATGATGGGCTGTAACATGAGACTGTTGCTTTTAACTGTTTGGTGCACAGGTGAGAAAATATCCTCTGTCTTTTAAAATTTGCCAGCTTGCAGAAAATCACAATTTTCTTATTTTTCTACCACGTACTTGTGCCCAGACTTTAACAGAATCTGAACCAGCCATTAAAAGGCCTGGACAATCACACACATTGACCTGTACAGCCTCTGGATTAACACTGAGCAGCAACTATATGGCATGGATCAGACAGCCTCTTGGAAAAGGACTGGAGTGGATTGCCTGGCACGATAGCGGCAGTGGTAGCAGGAGATTCTACTCCCAGTCAGTCCAAGGCAGATTTACCATCTCCAGAGACGACAACAGACAGCTGCTGTTGCTGCAGATGAACAACCTGAAGACTGAAGATTCTGCTGTTTATTATTGCGCTCGAGAGCCACAGTGATTAAAGCTGTTTTAGTTCCTGTACAAAATCCTCTAGCTTTCCACAATTCATTTTTACTTATTAATATAGATAAATATCTTGTGTAGTTGCATAATGTAGTATACAAGTGCATACACACACACACACACACACACACACACACACACACACACACACACACACACACACACACACACACACACACACACACCACATCAAACCACCTCCAAACTTGTGTGAAATGTAAAATGATTACTTATCCTGTGTCCCTTACAATACACTCACATTGATAAGATTTGGCACATTGTTACTTTACCTGCAGCTGTTTGTGGCTTGACCAAATCATGTAAGTTATTTAGCCTGAAAATAGCATATATAAATTAATTTATACATAAATTAATGTTATAACTTATTCATACCAACTTGGTTCCTGTGTTTATCAGTTTTCCCAATAGGTTTGCTGCCTTATAAATACAGACACTGAAGTGCATTAGCACAATAGGGCTGTCTGTGCACTAAATAACATAAGTATTCAAGGCATAAAGTGCCTTGATTGAGCTTTACCTTTGGACATGATAATTAATCTACTAAAATATTACAGTTTTTATTGCAAATTCTGTGTTACAGGGCAAATTTAAATAATGCAAAAAGCTGTTCCTGATATCACAGGATAAATAATTAAATGCTGCAGCACATTCTTCATGCATATGTTTCAGTCAAGTAAACAGCAAACATGATTTTAAAAAATCAGCAGTACAGTGATCCTTTCCATAAAAAAGCAATTAGACTTTATTTTTTATGTATTTTCATGAGGTAATATGGTTAAACAAATTTTAGGCAAATGTGATCTCGTGGCAAGTTTGGCAGCTAGTATAGTGACTGCGCTACTTGCTCTAGTTTACAAGCACGTGTTTTGTTCTATGCAAACATCACTCAGCTTCCTCGCTACTCAGTCATAAAAACTGCACACATTTTTAGGTGGAGATACCAGAACATCAGTCTCAATTAAACCATGTTTTCTGTAGCTCTGTTGCTGCTGTTGGCAGGTGGATCATGTGAGTCTCCTATATTTGCCATATTCATCAGATTATCTGTAACAACACAATTTAATCACATGTTAAAAATAACCTTTTCCTTCTTGCAGGTGTACAGTGTGAGCAGTTGACACAGAAAGCCTCTGAGACTGTACAGCCAAGTCAACGTCTGACCATCACCTGTCAGGTTTCCTATTCTGTGACCAGCCGCTGGACAGCTTGGATCAGACAGCCTGCAGGAAAAGGACTGGAGTGGATTGGAAGCAGAGTTGGTGCAACTTTAGCTTATAAAGATTCACTAAAAAACAAGTTCAGTATCAGCTTAGACTCTTCCAGCAACACCGTGACTCTGACTGGACAGAATATGCAGCCAGAAGACACTGTAGTGTATTACTGTGCCAGAGACCCACAATAACGCAAAACATCACTAGAGCTGAACAAAAACTGCACTCTGCCTGAACATCAGTAAAAGCACCACAGGAGGCGCTCTAAGACCACTAATGATTTTAAAGAGCATCCTCACTCTAACAAGATTTATATGAACTGATTGCTTCATAGTTGTCTCTTCATGTAATGAAAAAAGAAACAACAACAACAATACTACTACTACCACAAATTATACAATTAATTACAATTATACCATTTTTTTCAGAAGGGTGGAGGGTCATTAACTAAAAAAGGATGCAAATGGAAGCTCAACTGATGTGTATTCTCAACATAACATATTATTAGTATACATAAAAGTCATTTTTTCACAGTACAATTGAACACACAAAAACAACAACAAAATATTGTTGTATAAAAATACAATCTGTGGAAATGTGCTTTTGGTTTGGCCCATTTTGTGAATGCACTGAATACAATAATTTTTTTTATCAGTAAACCAGTAAAATGATCCACGTTCTTGTTTGTCTTTTCCGTATTTGGAAATAAGCAAGAAAATTTCTTCACTCAATGAGAGATGTAGTTGCTCATCTTCTGAAGAAGTATTTTCAAGCCTTCAGGCAAGCTTGAGGCCTAAACTGTGCACTTTACTTGTAGTTAGTCTCCATAGTGTTCTTTCTATGCTATCAACAACATGAAGAGTGCATGATAGAGGATGATGATAATGAGATAATACAATAGAACCAATATCATAGCAAAAAAAATAAGCATGTGTCATTGGGGTCAGGAGCAGAAAGAACAGTAAATAAAAGATAAAGAAAGCAATAAATAAATAAATACAATTCTATTCATATCCTGAATGCTGTATCATAGATTGCAGAGATAATTGCTGCTTGTAGCTTTTGTTGGGCAGATGATGATTTTCCCTGATCTTTAGTTAACATGCTCTTATTTTCTTTGAAGAACAATTCATTTGATTTCTTTTTTTTTTTTTTCTTTTCTTATTTTATGCCTTTACAGGTGTTGATGGTCAGACTCTGACAGACTCTGAACTGGTGGTTAAAAGGCCCAGTGAGTCTCATACAAAAGTGTGTTGTAATTTTGCAAGACGAGTGAATGTGCACTCAGTTTGAATACTGGAGACACTGATTGCAGAAATTGTAAAAAAGAGATAACATTTATAAACATTAACATTATGTCTATTATTTGTTTTTACTGAACAGAAACTTGGTCTCAAGCCTCAGGAAGTGGCAAATCAAAATGGTTCACTTAATCAAACAGATCACATATTTATTTCTTTATTTGTTACTGAAGTGATGTCCAAAACTGTCACTCAATTTAAAGTTTATGCAAACATTTACTTACATGTAGCATCCACTCCAGTTTCTCCAGTTAATATGTGACGCTCAGTTAAAGTGAGTTCACATGAGTCTAGTTACCTAATGTGAGGAGGAGTCAATGCAAAACTTACATACCTTACACCTCTACTTATGTGACTGCAGGGAGCATAACAGAGAGCAGAAGTCACAAAGTTTAACACAATGGACTGCAGGACGGGGCTGCTGCTATTAGCTATCTGCTGGACAGGTGAAGATCTACAAGATTTACTCATCAATAAAATTCTGAAAAACATAAAGGAACTGATTATTATTCAATTCTGTTTTTACAGGTATTGATGGTCAGACTCTGACACAGTCTGAACCCGCTGTTAAAAAACCTGGAGAGTCTCACAGGCTCACCTGTACCACCTCTGGACTCTCATTTAGTAGCTGGTGGATGGCCGGGATCAGACAGGCTCCTGGGAAAGGACTGGAGTGGATTGCAACTGAGGCTAATGGAGGCACCAACTACTACTCTCAGTCAGTACGAGGCAGGTTTACTGCCTCCAGAGACAACAGCAGAGAACAGCTGTTTTTGCAGATGAACAACTTGAAGACTGAAGATTCTGCTGTGTATTATTGTGCTCGAGACTCACAGTGACTGGAACTAGTTGAACAGCTGAACAAAATCCTCCAGTGATCCTCAGACATTTTTCACTCATATGTGCTTGTGCGTGTGATTTTGTTTTGTGTTTTTTTTTTTACTTACAAATCCATTTTCATTTTTTCTTTGTTCATAAGACTTTGACAGGCTGATTAAAAGATCCAGCTAATCTCACAAACTGTCTACTGACTTCAAGCTTACACAAAGTACTTAAGTGTGAGCTACTGAGTTTCTGCTGATTGTGTTTAATCCATGGCCCTTCAATTAAGATGTACAACAGCAAAGGAATTACCAAAGAGGTCTCTTCTATTTATTTCTTGTCAGCAGCTGTTCATCTCATATGATGCTAAATTGAATATTACACTGGATATCACATAATACATAACATACAAAGATATATTTATTGAATAAATTATTCTACAAATTTGTTAGAAATCCTGCCATAAGCCTGGGGTTCTGGTGAACCTCCCACAATGCATCAATAACTTCTCTTCCTCTCTTTTTGTATTACATGCTGCTTTTACAAGTTAATATTTTTTCCAGTATTTTTCCTTGTCTTTGTTCTTTTCTTTTTGATATTCTTTTTGCACTTAATTGAGTAGTGGAGCAGTGATGAAGTCTGCTGCACCCCAACATGAGACATATGGTTACCTGGTCACACACCATGGTAAATTTGCACCCTAATATTTCAAATTAATATGCAAACCAAGTGACTTCCTGTGACACAGTTATAAAGGAGTCACTTAAAGTGAAACAGTGATCAGAAGGTCATACAGTCAGCTTCAATCAAAAAACATGTTTCCCCATTGCTTTCCTACTGCTGTTGGCAGCTGGATGCCGCAAGTCACTGTAAATTTATAACCTGTAAATGTGCATCTTTTCTTTTAAAATAAAATTCAATCATTTGTCCTGCTTTATATCCACCGTTTTACAGATGTAACATGTGCAGAGTTGACACAGCCAGCCTCTGAGACTCTGCAGCCAGGCCACAGTAACATAAACCATGGACAAAAACCCCTCACAGTCTGTTTTAATAAAAAGCTTCCAGAACTGGAGCTCTCAGACCACTATCCTGTTCACTTCCACTTTCAGCTGACAAGTTGGCTTTTAGCATATGTATTTAGTAGGGGAGACCGGGGATAGTTGTAACGTGGGTCAGTTGTAACACTTCCAATTTCTCCAATCAGGGCTAAGTTTCAAATGATGTGACTCATCCTGTGCATGCCCAATTCAGTTCTGCTATCCCATGTGAAAAATCAGCACATTTTGTCAAACACAGACAATTTAACATGAAAAAAAGTAATTTGTATGCCAAAAAGTGTCACGGCGGGGTGCGCCGATGTGTGTGGAAACAGGACCCAAAAGCAGATGATGACGAGTAGTTGAAAGTTTGAGCAGAAAAGTGATCCTTTATTAGATGACGGCAGGAGTAAACCAGGAAACCAAAGTAAACTGACAAAACACTAAGAAACAAAACACTAAACGGTACAGAGACCAAAACCTAAACTATGACTGTGATGGAAAATAACCAGCAAATACTATGACTAAGACTAATCATGAATAACAGACAAAAACCATAACTAAGACTGAGGTCAAAATAAACAGAACCAGGCTAGAACTAGGGCAGAATAAACAGACGACCCGACAATGGCATGCAGAAAACAAAGGGCTTAAATACATACAAGAGGTGATCAGGGGAAGTGGAGACACATGGGGGAACAGCTGACTGACATAAACCTAATGACAGGACCAGGAGAGGAAAGCTAAATACAATGAACAAAGAACACATGACACTGTCAGAATAAAACAGGAAACACTAAAACTAAACATGACAACACAAACTTAACAGACCTAATACGTGATGAATAATACAAAACCCCAAAACATAGAAAACCCAGGAACAATAACCAATAACTGCCCAAACTAAAGGCAAATAGGAAATAACACAAAACCTAATCACATATCAAAAATGAGAAAAATACAAAAAGAACTCAGAGCGCTGGGTCGGAGACCCAGCCTGTGACAAAAAGTAAGTTTTTCTACTTTATTTCAATTTCTAATAGCATTATCTGCTTTGCAGTTAAACTCATCAAACTTAAATTATGTTATTTGTATGTCTATGGGGATATATTCTGTGTAGGTCTTTAGTGCTAATGTTTTAGCCGTTGGCTGTAATGTTAGCTAGTTCATGGCTATAGGAGTCTGGGTCAGTTGTAACAGCAACAGTCTGGGTTAGTTGTAACAATAATGCAGATGTTACAACTTGCCACACTATTACTTTAACTTATATTAAACAAGTTGGGGCAACGACATCAGCAGAGAGAGGTTCACTGGTCGCATTTGTATATGCGGTTAATGCCATTGGCAACACAATTCCTCCACCGTTTGTGTTCCCACACATACATTATGCAGACCTCTGTGTCAGAGATGGACCAATAAGAAGTACTGGTAGTGGAAATAAATCAGGATGGGTGCAAGAAACAGATTTCCTCATCTTTCTGAAGCACTTTGAAAACCACACAAAGGTAAGCCATGATAAAAAGTAATGGAATTGCGATGCTGGTGAACAACTACATTTTTTCAGCTTCATTGTTATGTTCAAAATTGGTGCAAGAGTTGTAGGTTATAATACCCACTGAGCCAATGAGGCCAAACTCAAGGAAGACCAACCAAAATTAATGAAATATTCAGTTGCAGAAAATTCCATAATTTGTCTTTTTTGGGGGGCTGGAATATGTTCAAAAGCTAGATTTCTGCATTCTGTCACACACACACACAGCTACATAAATGGCTCTAAGTGCATTCATGTGTTGAATAAACAAAGATTACATGTTAATGTTTTGTTAGTACCCTTATTTCATTGTGTTACATTTCACCCCAGGATATGTTACAACTAACCCAGACTATGGGGTTAATTGTAACATTTCACTCTTCGTGTTTGAGACCATACCATTCAATGGGTAATTGTGCTGCAGAGAAAATAGCTGCACTATTTAATAGCAGAGACATGTAAATACTTTGCATTACATTTTGAATCCACTACCTTAAAGAGCTTCAATTTACAGACAGAAATGTCAAAAATGTTACAACTATCCCCGGTCTCCCCTATAGGTATTGTTGTAAGTTTTATTATTTGAAAAATTAGAATTTTCCATTTTTCCCTGATTTTTACTTTAAAAGAGTGGTATTCAGTTTTAGGTACTGAGTTTCTCAGTCTGAATCAGTGGTTAAAACGTCTGGAGACTCCCACAGACTGACCTGTACATACTCAGGGTTTAGTGGTGATATTAGTGCTGCTTGGATCAGACAGCCTGCCTGAATAGTCTTGCTAGACATGTACTGCAGTCATGAACTGGCTGTGTGGAGGCAGATGAGGACCCAAACGCAAAACTCACGGAGACAAAAAGCTGAACTCAAAATCACTGCTTTATTGCAGGCTTCACAAAGAAACAGAACTAAACTGGGAATGCTAACTGAGGACCGAGGGAACACAGAAAGACACACAGGTTCGGGAGGAGACATTGATGACGCGACACCGAACTGAGGGAGACATGCACATAAATACACAGAGGGTTAACGAGGGAAGTGGGAGCACACGGGGAGCACAGCTGACAAGGATAATCATAACGAGACACGGCAGGAGTAACACAACACTGACGGGAGACTGTCAAAGTAAAACAGGAAGTACACAGAGTTGCAGACAGGAGGAGAGAGAGAGACAGGAGAGCACAGGCATAGCGGGCTGGGGAAACATGGAATAAAACACAAGGAGGGGAGACGAAGGCTCACAGATACAGAGGGGCACACAGGGGGTAAAAGTCACAAGGGGGAAATCAAATAAGGAACACCTTAACAGAGCAACCCAGGAACCGTGGCCAGAATAAAGAACAAAATACAAAAATACATGAAAACTAAGAATGCTGGGCCAACATGGCCCAGGATCATGACAACTGCAGTTGGTTGCAAGAGATACAGAAGCTTTGACGATGAATTTCAATATCAACATGTTCTCGCTGAACATAAACACTGAAAGCATGGACAGAGTGTTCATGTCTTTAGAACTGGACTCGATTTTTCATGTTTATCACAATCTCACAGTAACCTGCCAGGTCTCTTATTCTCTGAGTATTGTTCATTATGACATCTCCTGTCTTTGATTTTATTTACATTTTATTTTAAAAGGGAGAAGTGCGAATATTGAAAATAAAACTGGACAACTTTAGTTGCTCCTTAATTAATTTTTAATTTTCCAGTGATTTTTGTTAATCCTGATTGTGGATTAGAAACATCATCATAACTGCTGTTAACTATTTGCTTGGGAGTTGACAGCATTAATAATTCTTGATATTACAGTTTAATTTAGTGTGATTTGATGCTCTTGGCATGATTTTATGGTCTCTGACAAAATCTGAATCAGTGGTAAAAAGACCTGGGAAAAAATCCAGAATTAACCTGTACATGCTCCAGATTCACATTCAGCAGCTATAATATGAACTGATACACACTGGCACTGCTGATAGTCCCAGTTCATCCAGGGTAGGTCCATCATCTCCAGAGATGACTCCAACAGTTTGTCTGCTGGAGTAAAATCTATTTTTTTTGGTAATATTAAGCTTGATAAATGAAACAGATGTTAAGTGGCATTTAGCAGAAACCTCACTATCCTTTTATGAATATTTACATATGACAGTAAACAATCCTCCTTCAAGAAATTTAGTTCAAAAACTCAGCCGATCAAAATGATATTCACATTAATCACCTGCAGTTCAATCTCTTTGACAATCTCTTTGGAGACAGACTAATAGAAAGATTTATGCGCATGCTGAACAGAATTAATTTTTATTTACTTTGCTCATACTTTACAGTAAAATGAACAATAATCATAAACACAGAAACTCTGATGCTTAAACAAATGTTTCAACACAATGTACTTTTCTAAATGCATATCAAGAAGGATTTTATGATCAAAGAAAAAAGAAAAAAAAATGTAGAATTATAAGGACAGGACTGTCTTACCTGAACACAATTAGTTAACAAATAAATACATTTCAAATAATAATGTAATAAAATGATCAGTACTACAAGCTACAGTGTGGGAGGAGCTGATGCAAAACTGTTCTAGTTTATCTTTACATAAGTGTTAGAGAGTTTAAGACAGAGTGTAAATCATTGATGTACCCACTGTAGACTGCAGAGATAAATGGCTTTCATCATGTTCAGACTTCATATGTGGTTCACTTTTTTCATTCTTTTAATGAACTGGGCTGGTAAGCATTATACGTTTACTTTTACTAATGAAAACACATAAAATGTCTGCATCATTGTATCTAATGAGCTATTTGCTTGTAGGTACTGAAGGTCAAACACTGACTGAGTCTGAATCAGTGATTAAAAGGCCTGGACAATCCCACAGACTGACCTGTACATACTCAGGGTTCAGTAGCGATCACTGGAACGCTTGGATCAGACAGGCTCCTGGAAAAGGACTGGAATGGGTTGCTACTATCAGTGATAGCAGTAGCAGCATCTACTACTCTGAGTCAGTCAGAGGCCGGTTCACCATCTCCAGAGACAACAGCAGAAAGCAGGTGTATCTGCAGATGAACAGCTTGACGACTGAGGATTCTGCCGTTTATTATTGTGCTCGAGAGTCACAGTGACACAAGAGGAAGTAACGCTGTACAAAAACCCATGAAAGTCAAACACTGCTTTCAACTTTCAACATTACTTGTCCAGAGACTCACATAAAAGAAGCATCAGTAGAGTTGAAAAAGAACCCCTCAGTGCTTGAACAGGAAACAAATCTAAATCATACAGTATGAGTTGCACATAAAGGATTTAATTTGATCACATCCAATGATTTTTCCCCTTCACCCTTTTCGGAGGGTGAATGCTAATCTTAATGATGCTTTATACTGTGTGAACTGATGGTTTTCTTTCACAAATCCTTACAGCAGTTGGGGGCACAGTGTGTGTGTGTGTGTGTGTGTGTGGACCAGCGCTCCATTCCACTCTTTGCTGGACTGATAAGCGCTATTGTTCTTCCTTACTTCCAATCACCTCAAAGGAGGTATGCTCACATGTTCTCAAGATGACTCAATTGAATTTGTTAAAGTCTTAATAATTTGTAATGATAATAATAATACTGGATTGCATTTATATAGCGCTTTTCAAGACCCTCAAAGTGCTTTACAATCCACTATTCATTCACTCTCACATTCACACAATGGTGGAGGCAAGCTACAGTTGTTTCATTTTCTTTCTTTTTTTTTTTTTGCCTGTCCCGTTTGGATCTTTAGCCATCAGAATTATTGTCTGAAGGCCAAGAAAGATGCCTAGCGGATTTACTTTACCAAGTGGATCATCATGGCCTTGTGATATTGGTTCATCTGATTGACATTTATTATTGTTATGTATTTATTTTATTTTATTTTCGGTTGTTACAGACGGGACAGACATGACTGGGGGATAGGAAAGGAAGAAAGAAACAATGAAAGAAAGAGAGGGAGAGAAAGAAAAAAGAGGGGAGAAGAGATAGTGAGAAAGGGGGGAAGAAAAAAAATCATCTGGATCACCTGTCAAGAGAAGAAAAAACAGAAGAAAAAACAAACAACAAAGAGCAACATAATAAACACAAAACCATCACAATAAACTAGCTAACAGTAAATACTAAATATTAAATGTTATTGTGCAGCACGCAAGATCGACAGCGCACAATGTGCTTTGAGGTAGCAGCCAAAAAAAGTGTAGTTTGTTTCTGTGAACACCTGTGTGTACACCTGTGTACCCAAGAACCCAGGGAGGACCATTAACCATGCCGCCCTCCTGGGAAGAGCTGAGGAGAGCCCCAGACGAGGTTTGTAGCATAAACCTATTCTCTGGAACGTTCAAGACAATTCTACTACACAGCAAAGCAAGACACAAGTCGGTAAAGTTTTTTGTATTGCTCGTGTACGAGGGAGAGAACTGTGACAAGCGTCGTTCCTTCGCTTGACCCCAGTTGCTCTCGTCTGTTCCCTCGTAACACTGCTCTTTATTGCGGTTACATGACTATGCATAGGTTCATTAACCTATGATGTCTTACATAGACGTACATGTGAACAAAGAATACCAGTCTGTGCATAGTGTAGGTATGTGTGTGTGTGTGTGTGTGTGTGTGTGTGTGTGTGTGTGTGTCAAGATGTGACCCTGTGAATGACTCCCCCAAAGCTGGAGCCAGGAGTCCAGCGGTCCACCTAAACAACAGGCACTTATAGTTAAACAGATACAGAGTAGGTGTCCTCCCATAGCATAAATCAGTAAGAGAAGGTACAACCTCTCTTAAGACCTTAAGATGTGTGTGTATGCCAGAGTGCTCTGGGAGGCACACAGAGTCTTTGCAGACTGCTAAGGATCAGACCTCTATCATTATGCAATCGATTATAAAACTCTAAGCATATATGAGTACATATTTCTAAGCATAAATGACAATCCACAATATAAACCTAACAAGGGGTCACTTGCCGACGGGCTCTGCTGGCAGCCAGCTGTGCCAGAGAGGACCGAGCTCCAGGCCCAGAGGCCAGAGGCCTGAGGGCCCCCCACCCCCTGGAAGGGGCCCAACCGGGTCACAGGCTCCAGGCCCTGCCAAGCGGCCACCAGGAGTTAGCCGGTACATACGTGAGCTCCCAGCCCCAGACACCAAGAACCATCAACGCACCGATGTCTGAGGGCATCAGCCTGGGTGCGACATCACTGCAAAGTTTGAAATAGACACGCACTTGCAAGTGCTGCAGTAGAAATGAAGAATGACAGGGACTGGGTCCATACGTATAATGCACACAAATATAAACCTTGTACTACTTCTTTTAAATAGTTTGGAGTTTGAGATCTTTCCTAAAAACACAGATGGATAGAGCATAGGTCCTGTGATATGAAAAAGTCTCTTGATGTATTGTAAGTTTTAACATTTGAAAATTTCTGTATTACAAAGTAAAAAGAGACTATAATAAAGTCACTGAAAAAATTATACTTCTCTATTTTTTCACCTTAACATGGTCTTTGCGTGTCTTAGTGACCATAAAAGCTAGACCAGCAGAAGCTTAGCCTTCAGGTGGGACACCCAAGTTGGTCAGGTCTTAGGGTAGAGGCCTGACAAAGTGCAAACCAATTACATGACAAAAACTGTTACCCAGAGTAGGGCTGCTATAATTAGTTGACCAGTCACGATTACGTCTATCAAAATCGTCAACGACTAATTTAATAGTTGGCGCGTTGTTTGAAGCTTTGTAAGATCCTGAAAGACGCAGGAATAAGTAGCAAGTAAATCATTAAAGCGAGTAAATCGGTTTGACTGAGATTAAAGTTTCACACAGCTGAAAAAACGTCAAACAGAAAACTGATTAAACAGAAGCATGAGATGGTAAAGAATTTACTCCAGTGTCCTGTTACATTTTAGATAGCAAGGAGAAGATGACTGAGTTTATTAAACTCCACCGAGACAATCTGCAAATTTCATTAAGAGTTTAATAAACTATGATCTTGTCTTTATTTTTAGTTAGCACATACCTTTTTAGTTAGCACATACTTCAAGCTGTAAGCTAATGATAGTTATATAAAAGCAGATGCATGCTGGTGCAATAAGATGTTCGTTTTATGTCCAATGGATGATTAGTCGACTAATCGCAAAAATAATCGGCGACTAGTCGACTATCAAAATAATCGTTTGTGGAACCCTGAATCCAGAGCACCCCACACAGCCCCCACACCTTTCTCGCCTGCATTGCCACCTTGTGCCCCCTTTACATTTCTGTCTGCCCCCTCATATATGCCTGTCTAGAACTGGCCCGGAGTACAAGGACAGTTTACCATCTCCAGAGACAACAGCAGATAGCAGGTGTATTTGCAGATGAACAGTCTGAGGACTGAAGATTCTGCTGTTTATTCAGGTGAAGGCAGTTTTCCATCTCCAGAAAAACAACAGACATGTGCAGATGAACAGTGTAAAGAATGACTGACTGAAGCTGTTTGTACAAAATCTTAGAGTCATCCTCTCTATATGACAGACATTTATCAAGTGTTATCTTTAATTTTACTTTTAAAATAATTTTAATATATAAAACAATATCAATTTTAAGAATGTTTTAGTATATCTGACATGTTAATGTCATAATATTCTACACTTTTCATTACAAATGTATTGTTCCATTAATTATTATTTATTTTGAAGTAACTAAAACAGAGCCATCTTTCATCTTTTATGGAATACAGTATTCAAATATCCATCTCCATGTTTTAATTGTACCAGAATGTGAAGAATTCTAAATTTAGTATTTGCTAAATCAATTTGTTTGTCACGTTTTTATTTATTTTTTGTTCATAACATGTTAAAAACAGTACAATTAGAATAATATTGGTGATAAAATTATAACCAGTGATATCACAATACTCAGTGACATTTGGTTGTGAACAGTTTTTGATTTCAGTTTTTGATTTCTGCAGATTTCTGCAGATTTTTGCACATTTTAAATGTGAATTTAAAATGTGCAAAATGATAACTGTTTAAAAACCACTCATAATAAGTACTTTTGGGTAAAATGATCTACCACTGGTTTATCCCAGCAAGCCAGAGCATTAGTAAGCAATTATAAGGTTTTAAGATTTTTGAAATAATACCAAAACATGTAAAATTTATATTATTTAATATTCTTTTTAATTACTAGATGGTCTACAAAAAGAAGAAAAAAAGCACTTTAATGTATCAATCCACTGATCCTTAATACAAAATCCTTAATACTATATTGTTTTCAGATATATTAAAGGCAATGAAACAATCAGTTGTTTCACTACTGTTATACTGAATTGTGAAATAAAAATGTACCTATGTAGGTCTAAGTAGGTGCATAACAGACGTAACACGCACACTCTTTGATTGGCTCCAGTTAGACCAGCTATGATGTGTATGATCCTATGCAAACTCATAGGTTTTCTCTCTTACTGGGTTATAAAAACTTTACATCAGATTGTGAAGCAGAGTTCACAACACAACAGACACCAAACAATATGTTGTCTGTAGCTCTGCTAGTGTTCTTAGCTGCTGGATGTGAGTCTCTGTAGATTTGTTATATCCAGCATTTCTTCCTTGTGTTATAATTTACAACAACACGTCTTTTTTCAACAGGTGTCAAGTGTGAACAGCTGACACAACCAGACTCTTTGAGTGTGCTTTTAGGTCACCCTCTGACCATCACCTGTAAGGTGTCTTATTCCGTGCACAGCTATTGGACTCACTGGAATAGACAGGCTCCAGGAAAAGGACTAGAGTGGATTGGAAGAGCAGCTTTTGGAAGCACACCTCACTACAGTCCTTTACTCAGAAACAAGTTCAGCATTTCCACCGACTCCTCCAGGAACACAGTGATTCTAACTGGACAGAATGTGCAAATTGAAGAGAGTGCTGTGTATTACTGTGCCAGAGACTCACAGTGACACAAAACACTAGTGGACTTGAACAAAAACCATTCAGTGTCTAAACAGCTCTAACATTAACAAACCACAGGAGGAGCTCTTGGACCACTGATGCTTTCAAGTTGTCATCAGTGTTAAAGGAAGTAACTGTATATATGGCAGTGATGCACTACTCACAATATTAAAAAACATGCTTCAGTTAAGATGAGCATAGTACGTGATTTGACTGAAGACTTCAACAATCTTGAGACAAATATGTTTTAATGCACTTCTATGTAGAAACAACTACAATCATTCATTAATCCAGACATGACTGGAACATCTGTGTGGCTGGTTGATTTGTGTTCTCTTTACGGTAGCAACTACTTGTTGATAATCTAATTTAAAATAGGGGATCAGAAGAAAAAAAGGATGAACACTATATCCTTTCTGTGGGGAGGAGTTAATGCAAAACTTGGATGGTTTTAAAGAATACTCTTGTGACTGAAGTGTGAATGACAGGAGTGAACTCACAGTTTAACATAATGGACATATCGGCCAGACTGCTGATTATCTTACTGTTCTGGGGAGGTATAGTTTCAGTCATTTTGAGCTGAATTTCTTTTAATGATTTTCCAACTCACAGCAGGTGACAATGTTCTTGTTTGTTTTGACAGGTGTTGATGGTCAGACTCTGACAGAATCTGAACCAGTCATTACAAGGCCTGGAGAGTCCCACAGACTGACCTGCACAGCCTCTGGATTCACATTTAGCAGCTATGATATGCACTGGGTCAGACAGACTCCTGGGAAAGTACTGGAATGGGTTGCCGAAGTTAGTGCTGGTAGTAGCAAATACTACTCTCAGTTAGTCCTAGGCCGGTTTACCATCTCCAGAGACAACAGCAGACAGCAGGTGTATCTGCAGATGAACAGCCTGAAGACTGAAGACTCTGCTGTTTATTATTGTGCTCGAGACTCACAGTGACACAAGAGGAAGAAACACTGTACAAAAACTCAGAAAACCAAAAATGAATAAATAAAAAAAGCTAAATTTTATTCTTCAATTCACATTTACAAACTGAAGTTCCTTGAACAGTACAAAATCCAATAGTCTTTATCCTGTTTACATGTATCTGATAATCAATGTTTGGTATAGTAGAGAAAATTATGTATTTTAGTTTTTCTCATTTTCAGAACTTTTGTAAATATTACAGTTTTTCTCGATTGCTAAAACACATTTCTTGAAACTACGCCTCATATCCTCACAACAGTAAACACAAATCCATAACCTCTCACTCAATTCCCCAAACATCCTATTTCCAGGTCAAAATGAAGCTCTACACCCAAAACTATTCACTCCTGCTGAAAAACCAAACTTTGCCCTCAGACATCAAACACAAGCCCTCAAAAACACACACACTACAACAGAGTTTTGCACACTGGTACAATTAATTCAAAACAATAGTTCCAAAACAATTAGGTTGCTTATGGTTCTCCCCTTCAAAACCCTTGTCACATGATAAACACAAAAGACGCAACCAATGTATGTACAGTGGCACATTGTCATTCATGTACTATACAGTACAACACACACCAGAAACATTATCCCACCTCAGCATCTTGTCTTTGGTCTGGGTCAGGCCAGAGAATCTCATCCACATCACAGGCTATATTGGCCCCAGCCAGGCAGCGGGGGTAAAATCCTCTTGCATGCCTGATCCACCCCTGGCATGCATCTACTGATATGTCTAGGCAGGCCTCTTCCATGGCCTGAAGGAGGTGAACACGGACATAAGGTTCTCGGTCATACACTTTCCACCGCCATGCCGAAAATAACTCCTCTATCGGGTTTAGAAAGGGAGAGTATGCAGGCAGAAAGATATTAGAAAACCTTGGGTTATTGGTAAACCAGTCACGAACCAGAGCAGCGCGATGGAAGCTGACGTTATCCCACACAACAACGTAGTGAGGCTGCTCTGGCTGTGCTGGTTCCCTGTAGTCCAGCTGGAACATATGTTGTCTTAAACCATCAAGAAAAGCAAGGAGAAGCATAGTGTTATAGGGTCCTAGTACGGCATGGCGGTGGAGTACCCCTCGTTGGCTGATGGCTGCGCACATAGTGACATTCCCCCCACGCTGACCAGGGACATTTACAATAGCCCGATGGCCAATTATGTTCCTCCCCCTTTTCCTTCTTTTGGTCAGGTTAAAACCTGCCTCATCCACAAAGATTATTTCATGGGGAACAGGCCGTCCTTCAATCTCAAAGATTCTCTGCAAAACACATAACACAGTAGAGTCAATCGGTACCCTGAACCACAGTTCAAGAGTGCTGAAATGGCAGCATAAACTGCCATGCTGTGATGGTACACAATACTTTATACAGTATCAAAACTCATACCTGAACATATTCCACACGTTGGTTTTTCACTCTGTCAGAGTTTCGTTCGAAAGGGACTCGGTATGCCTGTTTCATCCGGAATTGATTCTTTCGGAGGATGCGGTCAATTGTGGAGAGGCTGATGGCATTTATGCCTCGAAAAAGATGATCATCCTCAATCACTCTCCTTTGAATCTCTCGCAGGCGGATTACATTATTTGCAATTACCATGTTTACAAGTTCCCTCTCTTGCTCCTCCGACAAAAGCCTTAACCTGCCTCCACCAGGTGGTCGTCTCTGTGTCCTACAAAAATAGAAGCACTCATTACTGTAACTGTCACACATTCATTTTACAGGAAAATAATGGAAACATACTGAAACTCAAGACACATAAGTTCAGTAACTTACAAGTTACTGTACAAAGCAGTCTTACTGCAAGTACACCTACCTGTTTTCCTCCCTGAAGGTTCTGATGATGGAGGCAACAGTGAAGCGACTCAAATTTGGTTGTACTCGTTGCCCAGCCTCCCTCATAGTCATCCCATGGACAAGGACATGGTCAACTAAAGTGGCTCGAATTTCATCCGAGACTGACTGTCTTCGTGCCCTTGCTCTTCCCCTTCCTTGTCGCCGTCGTTCTCCACCTCCACCTCCTTCACCACGTCCTCCTCCTCCTCAACCTCTCCCTCCTCCTCCACCACCTTCCTGTTGTCCTAGACCACCTCCTCCTCCTCTTCCACCACGTCCTCCTCTTTCACCATGTCCTCTTCCTCCACCACGTCCTCCTCCTTCACCACGTCCTCCTCTTTCACCATGTCCTCTTCCTCCACCACGTCCTCCTCCTTCACCACGTCCTCTTTCTCCACCACGTCCTCTTCCTTTGCATCTCTTTGGATCCATTGTTTCAAACCTGAATGAGCTGACTTTGGCCCTTTTATCTATCCATCGCAGGTTCTGATTGGTGTGTGCTAAATTTTGACTCCTAGTGTTTCCACCTGGTTAATTGTGTGCTAATTGAGCTCAAGCTATGCTGACTTAAGTTACAGTTTTTTCTGAATGCTTAAACCCTAACTGTGATTCTTGTAGCACAATCTCTAAAACGATTCAGACTTATAGCAAAACCACTCACTGAGTTTGCAAAACTAAAAGCACAAAAACTGCTTTTCACTCAGTTTGCAATTTTGTAACACACACTTTGCAAAACTGTAGGCACAATTCACTGCACAACACTCAATTTCCAAATTTCCAACACACTCCTAGCAAAAGTATACACATGTATGGCTATCATTAACACTAATTTGCCAACTGTCTGGCACACTTTCACATGTGAAAACTTTTTTAGATAATTAGTTCACTTTGCAATCAGCCTAAGCACTATAATACAGGTAAGCTGTGTGTGTGGAGTACAATGGAGGGAGCAGAAAGAGTGAGAAGTAGAGGAGGCCGAGGAAGAGGACGTGGAGGTGAAGAAGTAGGATGAAGAGGACGACAAGGACAAGGAGGAGCAAGAGGAAGACGAGGAGGGGGGAGAGGAAGATGAGGAGGGGGGAGAGGAAGGGTAGGAAGAGTAAGAAATAGAATTGCTGATGACATCAGAGCTACAATAGTGGACCATGTAATCAACCGTGGAATGACCCTGAGGGTAGCTGGCCAACGGGTCCAGCCTAACTTGAGCCGCTACACTGTAGCAAGTATCATAAGGACATCTTGAAATGAGAATCGGTTAGTACAGTCACTTCGCACAAAGATTTGTAGCACTGCCATATGCCAATGAGAAACACACCAATACCATTGATGTAAAAATACTGAAATTGTTACTTTACAGAATTGCTAGATGACCAGATGCTGGGGGCAGAGGAAGCATGTTCACTGCAGACCAAGTAACCCATATAGTCATTATGGCGATTGCAAATAATCCTATACTTGGAAATAAACACTTGTGTTTGTTTTGATGTGTTTGAATAAACACCAGTACTTGAAGTTTGGATCCCTCTATGCTTATGGATCTATGACAGAAGTATGAGCTCAAACTGACATAGCCTACCTTGTGCACAGAGAAAGCAAAAGCCAGATGTGTTTTGTATTCATACCATCAGTGTGCAGTTGGCGCATTGTGTGCTTAGTAGATGATGGCTTGTGTGTACTGTTTGATACGGAAACACCATTTTTACGAAGGTGTGAAGAGTTAATCTAGCTGTGTTTGCTTTTGCAAGAGAACTACAATGTTTTGATTATTGGGTGACAGGTTTTCTTATTTGTGTGAAGAGTTTTGCAAAATTAGCCAATAGTTACAAAAAATGTGCTTAAGCAATCAGAAAAAACTGTAACATTATTGCATGCTAGTGCTTTCTAAATGACTACATGGTGTAAGCACTGTAAAATGTAGGGATTTGTGTGTAGAGTTTTGCAGTAACAGTTCACCAAATTTGAGTCATGTGTCAAAGCAGGGAATAGTGTTTATAGTTCAGGGAAATGGGTGTGCTTTTTGACCAATAGCATTACGGTTTTGAAATTTTAGTTTAGAGGCCTGGTTATAGTGTTTAAGCAATCGAGAAAAACTGTAATACACGGTAATTTCTTCATCCCAACTTTTAGTTAGTGTAAAAATGAGATATTCAAGAAGATTCAACATTGTAGACTGTTGTTGCGTGAGTTATCTACTGAGGGATGTATTTGTGTTACATCGTCTCCTTTTATAACCTGTAGAGTGACAAATTTCCAAAGACAAGAAGAGAGAGCAGCTAAATTGGGTCTTAATGGTACTGCAAACTGTGTAACTCAAAAAACTTTCAGGCTGTGTTTTAAAACTCACACATGATTCAGAAAAATAAACTGCATGTGGCATAAACGCTAATCACACTTGGCAATCTTTCTTCTGTAAAAAACTTCACATCAGATTTACAGAAGAATTTATCAGATCAGATATTAGATCAGATATTGACAGTGGCTGCTAGAATAACACTGAGAAAAGAGCAACAGTGAATAATTCATATGCTTTACACAGCTGCTTAAAATATAGTAAACCAAAAAAAAAAAGCATTAAAAGTTGTTATTATTAGATAAATACAGGCCAACCCACATCCACAGCGCTGGGATCAGCAGCCCATGTGATACCAAAAATGCAAAATGTTAGCTTTTAAAACTGGTTGCATTTTAGTCTATTATTACAAGATTTGAGAACTAAAATCTTTGGCAAATTGATAAGAAAATATGGATGTGGTGCACATGCAAACTGATATGAGAAATTTAAATGTGCACTTTGTTTCTCTTACTGGCATAACCACACCTCACACCTGCTGTTTGTGATGCTCCGTTGCTCTTTGCATTCTTTCACTTCTGTGTTTTGGTACTTTTTTGAGACCTGGTTGTTACTCAATGCTTCCGCTTGCTGCTTGCCCTGATCACTCTGCCTTATCATGCATAACAACTGTGCAACAGACTTCCTGCCCTATTTTCGCCTTGCTGAACAACACTAAACAATGTAAAAGTACAACTCTAACATAACTTAATGACAACTGAAAGAGTTCTGCATTTACCAGAATCTGAAGGTATGTATAACTTAGATAAGATTAATGTTTTTCCTTGTTGTGTTCACACATGATATTTAGAATGAGTTATGTAAATCAAACTAATCTCTTCTTTATTTCAGTGCCATGGATTGTGTCGCCAAACATCACATTGTACCCAGTTTCGGACTGGGAATTTAGAATCTCACCAGTAAGGCTCATCTGCTAAATGGCTTTTTTTCCAGACGAACTGGCTTTGGAGTGGTTTTAGGACAAATCACCACTGAGTCAAAACAAGAAGCCAAGCAGAACGAAGCTACAAAGTGAAGGGACAGAGCAGAAAACCTTCAGCCTGAGCAGCAAACTCTCAGTGTGGGGACAAGGATCAACTTTTACCTGCAAAGCTAATCACAATTATACTGAATATAAGAAGACAATAAGCATTTGTCACAGTGAGTATGTACAGCTACTGTCTCAAAGCCCATATTCAACATGCACATTTGCAGGAATATCTTGAACAAATTAAGAACAGTCTTAAGATAAAGTTTATTAATTAGCATGTTTTTCTTTAATTCCACAGAAATTCACCTTTCATTCATGTGGAGATTCCCAAGTTTAAGACTTAAGCGTCAGACTCTAATGTGCAAGGAACATGTTGGGTCCACACTAATTTTGATGCCATGATCTCCTGGCTGATTAATGGAGCGCCACAAACAGCTAATAAGAGTAAAACACAACTCTTATTATAAGTAAAAAAAAGATTTTGAGTTGGCGGAAGCAAGTAAAGCATTTAACATGCAGAGGAGAGCAAACGTGTGTCACATCTGCTGAGAAGACTATAAATATTGTCGGGTCCACACTCATTTTGATGCCATGATTTCCCGGCTGATTAATGGAGCGCCACGAATGAAAAAAATGTGCAGAGAGTAAAACACAACTGGAAGCAAGTAAAGCATTTAACATGCAGAGGAGAGCAAACTCTACCATCTATATTTTTGGTAAAAGCTACTCTTGCTTCCCTTTATGGTTTCTGTTAAATAGATTAATTCATGCCCTGATTTGTCTCACTTTAGTGGAGCTTCTTCTGGTCAAAAGTAAGGAGTCAAGATCACAGACACTCTTATGCTCTGGATGGGTCTTCAATGATCATATTAGATGGTTTAACGAGTCTCAGCAAAGATCAACAACCACTGATATCAGCATGAGTGTAGATGGACATGCTGGAGTGACCAGCCAACTTATAATTGATCACTCTGAGTGGGAAACAGGAAAGATCTTTTCTTGCACAGTATCTGACAGATCTCTGAATAAAAATATCACAAGAAATGTCAGTCTCTGTACAGGTAAAGTGAAAACACTATTATTGTGATACACATTAAGAATTGTTTTGTTTTTTTGTTTTTTTTTAGTACCTCCATCATCCTCACAGCTAGTTGGGGTTCATGTTCAGGGACCATCATCACTGTAGCAGCCTGAGAACAAAGGACCCGTGACTGTTATCTGTCTTCTGGTTGCCCCTAGTCTTAAAGATTTCTCCATCACCTGGAAATCAGCTGGCAACAAAATTCCTGACTGTTATGTCCTAACTAATCCTGCAGTGAGTTACAACAATGGGACAGAGACTCAACAGAGCTTCCTTAATGTGTCAGCAGAAAATTGGGATGCAGATAAACAAGGGTTTTGTGAAGGAAAACATCCATGTTCCAATCAGGGCAATGAAGACCATATAAGCAAAACCAGAGGTAATGTTAGAAAGGTAACAAATATATTACAGCTCTTTCTAAACTTCATGTTCCTCTGGTTGTGACTATATTTTTATGGTTCTGTCCCTTTAGTGTTTTTCAAGACCTTTGTGTGACAACAGTGAAGACAATGCAACCAACTGCCTCTGAAGTTTCAGTGTCTGACATCCTAACGCTTATTTGCCTAGTGTCTGGAGTTTTCCCTGCAAACATCATAGTGCACTGGGAAGAAGATGGCCAGACTCTCCCATCCATGCATGACGTTAACAGTCCTCAATGGAAATACTCAGGGAGCAGCTCTTACTCTGTGAGCAGCAGACTAAACATATTCAAAACTGAAGACAAAAGGTCTATTCCTGTGTTGTCACACATGAGTTATCTGAAGCACTTGTTGAAGCCACCATAACTGATGTGTTTGGTGAGCTGCTGTTTAGCATTTAACATTAATCTTTTATTTCCATTATATTAATTTTAACAAAACTGATTAAAATGATTAACTGATTACTAAAACTGTAATGCACATCTTTCCAGCCTCAGTGATCTACAGCCAACCATCTGCCTACTTGCTTCAGGGCTCTAATGAACTTGTGTGCCTGGTTTTTGGCTTCAGTTCTGTATCCATTAACATCACTGGGTTTCCAAATGGACACACAGAACTGCTGAACTACAACACTAGTGACTCCAAAGATGCCCAGATGGAAAGTTCAGTGTCCAGAGCCACCTTGACCTGTCCCAAGTAAAAGAAGTGTGATTTATTTGATGATATTGAGCATGCTGATGTGAGCTGAGGAAAGCTGGAATGCGGTTTTCACCCTCATTGGTTTTTTCATCATCACCACCTTATATGGTATCATAGCTACATTGATTAAGATAAGCGCCTGTCATTTGATTGTTTAAAAGTAAGATTCCAGTCCAATTTTTAAATTATACTGGCCATTTTTACTATAATAATAATAATAATAATAATAATAATAATAATAATAATAATAATAATAATAATAATAATAATAAACACCATGTTTATCCTTCAGAAAATTGCTTCGTGCTCCAAGATATTGTAATTCTCAGATTTTCCACAAGAGTGAGACAAAGCTCCATGTGCAGAAGCAGCAATATAGTTTCCACCTCTATGTAAAAAAACTACTCATGTAGTGATTTCAAGATGCCGATAAATGTGTTGGTATGCCAGTGGTGTTATGAAGAGGTGCAGTCATTTGAAAGCACAAAGACTGTTGTTGTAACTCTTCTTCTTTGCAAACATATGTAGTGTCCTTGTATATCTGTACACTCCCTGTCTTTGAATGAAATGCATTTGTGTACTTTGGGGGTTTCGAGGAATTCACAAGTGGCAGGGAGAGCACTAAACACACTAAAGCTTACTATTGGCAACCTCTGAAGTGATGTTGCACTTTCAGACTATCCCATATTTTCACGTTAACAAAAACACATTTATTAACATTGGAAATATCAGTATTTAATACACTACCAGGACACACCTTCTCATTTAATGCTTTTTCTTTATTTTCATGACTATTCACATTGTAGATTCTCACTGAAGGCATCATAACTATGAATGAACACATATGAATGACCTGACGTCCTGCCTCGTCCTTGCCGTAGCATTTGTGCTGTACCTCATCGATTGCTTTTTTGCTTCCCCCTGAGTTCCTGTGCTGCTCACTATTTCACCATGTACCAGGACACACTGATTGATGGTGAGTTAATGATACTTTTATCTGTCTATCATTTTATCTGTCTCACTTGTTTCTCTCTGTTTTCATCTCCTCAGCTGTTACAGGTCAGAGTATGGAGTCCATTCCTTCCAATCCTGTCGTAAAAAGGCCTGGAGAGACTCTCAGTTTCTCCTGTAAAGGATCTGGTTTCACAGTTAGTTGCTGTACTATGGATTGTATAAAACAACAACCAGGAAATGAACTGGAATGGATAGGAGAAGGCTTTTTATCTTCCAGCAGAAACAGATACATGAGCTGTTTGAGTGGACATATAGAATTACCGAAGACAACAGCAACAGTATGACATATCTGAGACTTCCATCCTAAAACCAGAAAACTCTGTTGTGTATTACTGTGTGAAAGACAAACAATGGTTTAAGTAATGACATAAGCTTTACAAAAACCTTCAGCCATACAGTTTCACAAGAACCTACAGGGGGCAACAGATGATCAAACTATGTTGTTCAACTCACTGTCACAATAACACCTGTGTTTATCCTCTATGAATGCTTTTAAAATATAAAAAAGACTTTTGATTATAATGAAAAATAATATGGAAAATATCATTCAAAAACACTGAAACACCATTTTTAAGAGGGATACAAAAATAGATAGACACATTGGCACATTCAAGAATCCTTGTATAATTTTCCAAATTTTGCATTCACACAATATGTTTGTAGGAGCATCCTCTGTGAATCAGAGCTTCTTCCTGAGTTAATAATAGATGCATATTATATTAACACAATTTTAAGTGAGAGTCCTCTTGTGAGAGGGCTCTCAGAGTCCTTCTCAATATGCAAAGTGAACTTCCTGACAGTCTGCTATTAAGACGTGAAATCATGGCACCAGTTACAGAAGAAGATGAGACGTTCTAATCAGATCAACTTCAGTACCAACATGTTCTCTTTAGCTCTGCTGCTGCTGGCTGCTGGATCCTGTGAGTCTCACTGAGGAACTCACACTATGATAAAAATACAGTGACTGCTACACTGTTTCAATATTCCACATGTTTTCCTCCTCAGGTGTAAAGTGTGAACAGCTGACACAGCCAGCCTCTGTGACTGTGCATCCAGGGGATCGTCTGACCATAACCTGTCAGACCTCTTATTCTCTTAGCAGCGCTCGAACATTTTGGATCAGACAACCTGCAGGAAAAGAACTGGAGTGCATTGGTAGTGTACATGTTGGACACAGCACACGGTACAAAGACTCACTACAGAACAAGTTTAGTA
Source organism: Copadichromis virginalis (assembly GCF_057382275.1). NCBI lineage: Eukaryota > Metazoa > Chordata > Actinopteri > Cichliformes > Cichlidae > Copadichromis > Copadichromis virginalis. The sequence continues at coordinate 17,313,504 of NC_140621.1, forward strand.
TCGACATAGACTCCTCCAACAGGACCGTGACTCTGATTGGACAGAATGTGCAGCCTGAAGACTCAGCTGTGTATTACTGTGCCAGAGAACCACCCACAGTAACACAAAGCATCATGAGACCTGAACAAAAACCCCTCAGTGACTGAACACACGAAGCCACAAGAGGGTGATCCCTCAGAGCAACAATGATTTCAGATCAGCACAATAAGAAGAAATAAGATGTCACTTAAAAATCAACAGGATGTAATTAAATGAGTCATAATAAGTTTAATATAATAACCATAAAAGTCTAAACGATCCTTCTGTTGGTCTATTCTCATTCTTAAAACACAGGCTTTTTACAGACTGATTACTCACACATGGTGTACCTTGCCTCTTGCTGGATGACCCCAAGTTAGAAAAGTAGTTGAAAATTTTAATGCATGGATAACAAAATAAACTAAACAACAAAAGCAAAACATTTTATTTTTTGTTTTGTAATCCCGTATTGTTAATTAAATCATTTAACTTCACTTCTGTCCCAGATAGCATTTTTTCCAACATAATAGAAGATAACACGAGACTGAACTCACTGTTATGCTTTATCAAAAATGTGTCTTTGTCTGCTTTATATGTGTGTGTGTCTGTGTGTGTGTGTGTGTACTACATCGCATCTTCAACCTTCTTTTTTAACCTTTTTTAAAGATGTATTTGAATAATATTTAAGCCTGACATTTTAGTCCCTCCCTAATAAAATTTAGATGGCTTACTTCTGTCCTCGTAGGGCCTGGCTGTCATCTTGTCTAATGGGAAGCACTTCCTTCACAACTTCACTTTCAAGATGATGCTCAGACTCTCTGCTCTGGTGACAGTGCTCTGTCTACCCTGTAAGTCATATAATTTTATAACTGACTCATTATTTATTTATTTATTTATTTATTTATTTTCTGTTAATTTATGAAGTGACTATTTTCTCCCAGTTTCACTCATCTCACTGGTTCTTTCCAGGTTTAAATGGTCAGGCTTTGGAGTCCATTCCCTCCACGTCAGTGTTGAAAAAGCCTCAGGAAGCCTTCAGTCTTTCCTGTAGAGGGTCTGGTTTTGACTTTGGCCAGTATGGAATGCACTGGATCAGACAACCAGCAGGAAAGACACTAGAATGGATGGGAGCAATCTGGTATGATGCAAGTAAAACCATTTATGCCAGCAGTGTGCAAGGACGTATAGAAATCACCAGAGACAACAGCAACAGCATGGTGCATCTGAGCCTTTCCAGCCTAAAGCCAGAGGACTCTGCTGTGTATTACTGTGCTAGAGAGCCACAGTAACACAACCCTTCACTAGAGCTGAACAAAAACCCCTCACTGAACAGTTCTAACATGAAACCACCAGAGGAGGAGCTCTCAGACCACTGATGATTTCAGATCAGCATAATAAGTCAATACATAAGATTGAAATATAATCTCGAAACAAAGGTGATTATTAATTCCAGTTCTCATAAACATTATTTCTCACAGACGAAGGTTACTTTTCTTAATCCCTCTTCTTTTCTTCAACAACCAAAAACATATTCTGGTATACATAACCCTCAAAGTAAACCACATTGCTGTATGTTTCTTCGAAAGCATAAAAAATATGAAAGTGTTGCATAGTTTAGTAGTTACAAGTTCATGAGTCCATGTTTACAAACAAAGCAAAAGAATGCAATTTAATGCTTTTTTTGATTAAAAAAAAGCAAATGAAAAATATTTCAGTCAGCTATTTTAGAGGCCCAAGGACTTTGCAACCTGGTCTTCTATTGTGTGCCTTTCTATATTCTATATTCCTGCTGTTTGTATATATCTCTCATGTTTTTTTATTTATTTCTGCTATCTTACTATTTATATTTTATACCTGCATAGTTGGTGTGGAGCACAATTTTGTTGTGCATGTACAATGACAATAAAGGACTGTTATATTCTTTTTTGTAGCTCTTCGTTTTATACTGATTTGATATTCAGCATTTGACACCCAGCCTCTATTTCAGGCTTTAATTTATTTGTGCTTTTTATCCAATTTAATTTATTGCTCTACAGTACAACTGTACATCCCTCATGAGTTGTGGATAAAGATATAATTTTCCCTTTTTTGCAAGTTGCCATTCTTCTAAGGGATAAAACCTAGAGTTTTAAATCTAAAACACATTGAAGTGTGCAAAAAATTACTCATACTCTATATGCATTCAAACAGTAAAGACTGAACAACACTGCAGAAAATAAAACACCTCAACCAATCACATAAATGTACAGGTTAAATTTGCCATGTGAAACAAATGAAATCAACTTTTTTCACCCAAATTTAAATTTTAATGTTGATTCATGTGTTTTTTTTTTTTTATCTTTAAATCTTAAGTATGTAATACATATGTAGCATATATATCCTTAAGACTTCACAAGTAATGCTAGCAATCAGTATGCTTACCATTTATTCCATTTCATGTGTATTATTCACAACAAAGCCAAATAAAAATGTAAATTAACTTTCTCTTTCATTACTACTCCTGTTGTTTTAATTTTAATGAACCCTAATGAAATACACATTTTGTCGTTACACTACACATATGATAAACCAGCTATATTAAACATCATTAAGTACTAAAAGCTACAATTAAACTAAAGAATAACTATCTTTTTGAGCCCCTCCCTTTTCTGATATCATGATGCAAATCTTCATCCCGTGCTGGTCTTTTATATTGCATAGAGCACCAGAAATCACATCTCCACCAGGATGATGAATACACTCACTCCCCTGCTCATTGTTCTCTCTCTGCCCTGTAAGTTGTCTCGATTCTTATTTTTCTCATATCAAAAAAAACATCAAGTCATACTCATTTGTGGCCCCATTACAACTTTCCAGGTGTCTCACTTGTTCCTCTCTTCTTTCATCTCATCAGGTGTTACAGGTCAGAGCATGGAGTCCATTCCTTCCAGTCCAGTAGTGAAAAAGCCTGGAGACACTCTTAGTCTCTCCTGTAGAGGATCAGGCTTCAGTTTTGGTTGCTGTGTTATGATCTGGGTCAGAGAACCTGCAGGAAAACCACTGGAATTGATCGGGAGCGGCTTCTCAACTTCCAGCAGAAACAGTTATGCAAGCAGTTTGAGAGGACGTGTAGAAATCAGCAGAGATGACAGCAACAGCATGGTGTATTTGAGGTTGTCCAATTTGAGGCCAGAGGATTCTGCTATTTATTACTGTGCCAAAGAGAAACACAGTGTTTGATGCAGCTGAAGAGGCTTTACAAAAACATCCTGCCATCTATTTTTAGAAGAACCCAAAGGAAGCAGTTGTTCATCAAAAACAGGGACACCGGCTGATAAGACAGTTGTAAGAAATTTCTTTTTAAAAAAGATGATAATGATAATAATAAAACATTATTATTATTATTATTTTTAAACGTATGTTTATTTGTTTTTTCAACAGTATCAACACCAACATAAAATGAACGTATGGCAGTCATTAAAATAATAATAATAATAACAACACTAATAATAATAATAATAATAATAATAAGAATAATAGTAATAACAATAATTGAAGCGTTAATCCTAAAAGGTTCCAAATAAATGCATAGTTAAATAAATTAAATTAAACCATACAAATAAATACAATTTAAAAAAAAAAAAAATCATAATATAGGTTACATAGTATATTCCCAACAGCAAGTCAGACATTATTCATTATCTAGTTATCTTATTCACTCACCCCCCCCCCCCCCCCCCCCCCACATCCCCACTCCTCAGTAGATCCAAAAATATCTTCCAGATGTTGTAAAATTCAGAAGCCTTCTTTCTAACAATATAGGTCAGTTTCTCAAGAGCTAAACTCGATGTTAAGTTATTTAACCAGTGGTCAAAAGAGGGCCAACCAACATTCTTCCAGCATAAGGCGATATAGCGTTTGGCCTGTAGCAAACAAAGATCGACCATTTTTCTTTCCTCACAAGACAGAGTACAGTCATCTGGATGCAAGCCTAAAATGCATAACTTAGGGTAAAGCGGTACAGGAGAAGTTGTGATCTGAGAGATATATTTTAACACAGAGCTCCAAAATTTTTGGATCTCTTCACATTTCCACAGGCAGTGATATAGTGTACCCTGATGCCTATTACACTTATAGCATAGATCAATTATATTAGGATCAAATTTATTTAATTGTACAGGGGATATGCATGTTCGCATTATCCAATTAAATTGTATCATTCTTTTTTTTTTTTTTTTTTTTTTAACATGTTCTTTATTTCTTTTTTTTTTTTTTCTTTTTTTTTTTTTTTTTGGCCTGTCCCGTTTGGCTCTTTTGCCATCAGAATTGTTGTCTAAAGGCAAAGAAAGATGCCCAACGGATTTACTTTACCAAACTGACCATCCCAGCCTTGCCGTAATGGTCCATTTGATTCACCTTTTATTGTTTATTTTATTTTCACTTACTGAATACGGGACAGACTTGACTGGGGGAAAGAAGGGGAGAAAGAAAGAGGGAAAGAGAAACAGCTGAGAAGAGGGACGGGGGAGAAGGGCAAAAGACAAAAACCAACAGAACGGGCAGAGAAAAAAAATGCATATATCGATCACCTGGATCACCTGCTGAGAAAGAAAAAAGAAAGCAAGCAGAAGAGAACAAGAGTAATAGAATAAACAACATCACAATGATATATGGGAATATGACAGTAAATACTAAATGTTAAACATTATTGTGCAGCACATAAGATCAACAGAACACAGTGTGCTTTGAGGTAGGAGCCAAAAAGGGTGTAGTTTGTGGGTGTGATCACCCGTGTGTACACCTGTGAGCATGGACGCGCTTGTTTTTTGTTTTTTTAAAAGGTTCCTTCATGTAATAATCTGCTAGAGGGTGTGGGGGGGCCACAGCCCCGTCCTCCAGGGCGTGAAGCAGGTGTGGAGGAGATCAAAACTCCAGACATCCAGAGGCCCCCAGAACACAAGAGACCAAGGAAGACCAACAGAGGGGCAGCTGCGCCACTGTCCCGGAAAGAGCTGAGGAGAGTCCCAGATGAGGGCTCACTCAGCAGCCGCGGAGCAGAAGCCAGGGGGAGTTGCAGTGACGCGCCCGTGAGCTCCGCCGGCAGCCAGCTGCGCCTGAGTGACCGAGCCCCAGGCCGAGAGGCCGGGGGCACCCCACCTCCGAAGTGGCCCGAGCGAGCCCCAGGCTCCAGGCCCCGATAAGCGGCCGCCAAGGAGTGAGCCGGTGTGTACCTGGACGCCCATCCCCGGACACAAAGAACCACCAACGCACCGATGTCTGAGGGGGTCCGCCACTGGCAGGGGAAGTGGTGGTAGGGGGAGATAGGCCTCCAAACCTTGGAGGGCCTGAGATGTCCCCAGAGAGGTGGCGCCTGACACCCAACCTGACATATAGACACAGACATACAGGCACACACAGATACAAACATCCATTCCCACCCTCATGCTCTCATATGCACTTACTCCACACTCAACCAACGTGGAGACAGACATAAAGAGACGTTGTACACACGATCACACTCCCCAAGCGTACTCTACAAACCGGGTCTAGGTGCCCCCGCCCCTGGAGGGGGGAACTGCACCCAGACCCAGGTGGTGTTTCCCTTTTCCCTGCGGTGGGGGGAGGCAGACCGCCCCGACTCCGCAGCAGCAGGAAGGCTCCACACTCCAGACCACAGTCGGACGGCCAACTCCTCCTCCTAGCCCCCCTGCTCCAGCAGGTCGCAGAGAACGGGGGTGAGAGAAGACTCCGAACCTCCCTCCACCCGCTCATTGTAATGTTGATGCATGTGTGTTCTAAGGTGCATTTAAAACCCAGGAGGGCTTGGAGCTACCTGCCAGAGAGCAGCAGGTAAGCGCATGGTCCCTCCTGCTAGCCCTCAATGTCTACGTGTATTTAAAATCGAGAGGTGGGCAACGATGCCAGGGGTGGGGTGTACACCCTGATGGTACTTTGGACTCCGTGTATCGTGCCCACCCCCAAGATCCTATATGTATGTGTAATGAGAGTGTGAGTAATGTGAATGTCTAAGTTGTGGGATAAAATTGAGGCAGAGGCAGCCAGAAGGGGACAGAGGGGGGGGGGGGGGGGGGTAGCCTCCTCTGCACCCTGGTGACATACCCCTACTCCAAGGCCCTGCATGTGTGGGTGGTTGTGGTGGAGCGGGAAGAGGGAGGCAGCTGGAGATGGGGAGGGAAAATTGTATCATTCTCAAACGAGTGTTAATGGTTTGAGTGTGTGTTTTTGAACATATTTTACCCCATTCAGTATATGAAATATCTTCTTGTAAGTCACTAATCCACTCCCGTCTTTTACTATCAGAGTTATCCTTATGGTTTTCAACTAACGTGCTACAAAACTGGGACACCAGTCTTTTACCAAAACAGTTTTTTGTAACATGAGTTTCTAGGATGGAGAGTGAGGGTTGGTGCACTGAATTGTTTAAGTGTGCCAGAATAAAACTTCTAAGTTGCAGATACTTAAAAAAGTGTTTCTGCAGTAAATCAAACTTTGCCCTTAATTCACTGAATGACATTAGAGAATATTCCTCATATACGTCCTGTAGTTTCGCAATGCCCTTGTTCAGCCAAGCTTTAAAGCCCATGTCATTCTTAGCCGGGGCAAAGAGTTCATTACCCCAAATTGGGGAGAAACAGGACAACCCAGGAGAGTCATTCAACATTTTTTGTACTTCATGCCAAACAACAACAGTGTTTTTTACAAAGGGATTAGTAGTAATTTTCTTTAAAGTTTTAAAGGGTGCTGAGTATAAATAGCTATTTAACGACAGACCCTTTGAGGACATTCTTTCAGTTGCTAACCAGGGAAGGGAAATATCGTTTGAAAACCAAAACATAGTGGTCCTCAGCTGAGCAGCAAATATTGAAAATAATGGACATAGATTAAAAAAAAAAGATTGCCACCTATCAGACGTTTATTAAAAGTTTTAAATAAAAATATTTTTAATAACAACAGAAGTTCCCATGCTATCACCTTGAGTGCCAACCTGTTGTCTGTAGCTCTGCTGCTGCTGGATCCTGTGACTCTCACTGAAGTCGAGACACTAACAGCAAGATCACAGCACATTAAGTGTTACTGTTATTACAGTGATGTTCAATGTTTTTTCAAAAACATTTAAATGTGAAAAGTTGCCACAGCTTTCCTCTTGAAATATGCAACTCACTGAATACTGAAAACAACATTTACTGAAAAAAAAGAACTTTTGTGGCATGGGTCTAACTGTATATCTTTGTGAATAAAGAATAAGATTTGAAATGTCAGTTTTATCTTTTATTTTCTGTTTATGAACGCCCACATAAATGTGGGTTGTAAAACATATATTTGAATAAAAGAAATCAATTATAGAAGTTCTGAACTGCTATGAAAAAACAATTTTTTTTTACAATTCTTTATACTATAATTAAATTATTTTATGTATATGATATAAAATGAAAGCTTAGACAGATGGATTCATCTTTTTTTTAGCTTTCAGTGTGTATCAAAAGTGTTTAGAAAACAAAATCTGCAAATTCAACACTTAATTAAATAAGACAATAAATAAGACATAAGCTGAATTTTTTTTTTCCTTTTTAGTTCATATAAACCTCCACTGTTTTAAATAGTTTAGGTGTGTAAATGTATGTGCGAATGGGTGGATGACTGGTTGCGTAAAGCGCTTTGGGGTTCTTAGGGACTAAGTAAAGCGCTATACAAATACAGGCCATTTACCATTTAAGCACTAATTAAGCACAATAATGTAACACCTTTTTTGCACAACCCATTTTCCATAGTTCCATTTCATTGGAAAACACCTAGCAATGACCCACATTTTTCTGCAGTCAGAAACATATTTAACTTAAGGGTTGCCTGATATATGAGAGTTATTTTTACAGGTGGAAACTTCAGTAACCTTTCTGCTATAACATGTTTGTATCCATGTATGCAAATTGCACTTCCTCACAGTCTCCTATAAGAGTTGAGATCATGCCATCAGTGACACAAAGGAGGCAACATGTTCTCTGTAGCTGTGCTCCTGCTGCTGCTGGTTTTTGGAACCTGTGAGTCTCAATACGGAAAAGACAGAATATGATTATAAGATTCTGCCGAAGCACAGATTCAGTATTCAACATGTTTTCTCCACAGGTGTAAAATGTGAGCAGTTGATACAGACAGCATCTGTGACTGTGCAGCCAGGTCAGCATCTGACCATCACCTGTCAGGTGTCTTATTCTCTAAGCAGCTATCGGACAGCTTGGATCAGACAGCCTGCAGGGAAAGGACTGGAGTGGATTGGAGATGCACATTATGGACACAACACATACTACAAAGATTCACTAAAGAACAAGTTCACCAGCAACTTAGACACTTCAAGCAAGACAGTGACTTTAAATGGACAGAATATGCAGCCTGAAGACACTGCTGTGTATTACTGTGCGAGAATGCCACAGTAATACAAAACATCAGTGGAGCTGAACAAAAACCCCTCAGAGCTTCAACATGTGTAAAATCCTCCACCAGTAGAGGAGCTCCCAGACTACAGAACACTGTTATCTGCTGCATGTCGCTGTTTAGCACTGGAGATTGCCATGATAATATATATTCTTTTAAAGTTATAGTAATAGAGAAAGTTTAAAATTTTATATTTCCAATTCAACCTTAATAACCTGCTAAATTTTTGACATTTTGTTTCTGGAATTAAGTGACAATAATATATTTTGATACTCATTTATATGATAAGTTTTAAAAAGTTCTTAAAGTTCATTAAAAGTTCTTCCAGCTTTGTGTTAAACCACCTGTAATGAAGGTTAGAATCGGTTGTTTTTCATTATTTGCAAAAAAAAAAAAAAAAAAAGGCAGGACTCATGCTGAAGTTCAGTGAATTTATTTAAAGCGAATTCAAATACAAACAAAAGCTTGGCACTTTTCCAAAATCCACGCTGATACACAGATTCTCTCCTAAAAACACCAAATAGCTCTCCTCTCTTTAGCAGAAATTTTGAGATGGACAAAGGTCTAGGAGCCAAGTTTTGCTGACCGATGCAATGCAATGATCCAGCAAAGACTGACGGTCTGACATTACATCAAGTAGTGGCTGCAAAGAAGTGCATAAGGAACAGGTGTGTGCACGGATAACCTGAGATGTGTCCCAAGTCCACACAAAAATAGCATAAAGGATAGAAAGAGAGAACATAGAGAACTGAGGACAAAGCAATCTTCCTGAAATATTCACATTATATAAGTCAAAAAAAGTCATCATGAGGGTAGATGAGAGAAGGCTAATGTTTATTGTTTAGTCAAAGTTTTACAGATAAAACATGTTTTAGATTTAATTAAACAAAAATAAATAAATAAACGGTAAACTTATATTTGTCACTTCCTCCCAATGATATCCTGATATTAATCTTCAGGCTTTGCAGTTTGCATGTTTTCTCTGTTTCAATCATCAGAAAAGATGCCAAAGTTAATGACCCTGTGTTTCTGGCTGCCTGGATATCAGGTTGTGCCCTCTGGCCTCTTAAAAGAAATCTTAAGGGCACTCTACTTATCCTAGTAGGAAAAAGGAATGACAGGGACCGGCTGAAGATCATAGCAGAAAAACCCCCAAAATAAATTATGTGCTACATGCTGAACAGGGCAGCCAGTGCAACAAACATTTCAGGTCATTTACTCAAACTAGCAGTCTGGGCAGCACGCTCTACTTTTTATATAAAGCTATTATAACGTATCATTCTATTAATCTGTTAGTAGCTAAAAATATTTACTAAGTTCTTTATATACTGCTGAGTTTACTTCGTAGGAGGAGTCTATGTAAAACTGATACCTTCAGTAGATTTATATATCTTGGTACTCAATCTACCAGAGACACTGCAGACTAGACAAAGACATCTGACCTTAACAATGATCAGAAAAGTTTATTTTGCTATTTTACTGATTTTATTTTATTTTTTCTTGACTGGTAAGGACGTTTTTACATTTTTTGTTCAAATTAATTGTTATGAAGTAAATTTTTTAGAATAATAAGCCATTAACATTTCTGTAGGTTCTGAGGGTCAAACTCTGACTGAGTCTGAATCAGTGGTTAAAAGGCCTGGAGACTCCCACAGACTGACCTGTACATACTCAGGGTTCATTGGTGATTATAGTAATGCTTGGATCAGACAGGCTGCTGGAAAAGGACTGGAGTGGATTGCTTGGATCAGCAGTGGCAGCAGCAGCTGGTACTCTCAGTCAGTCAGAGGCCGCTTTACCATCTCCAGAGACAACAGCAGAAAGCAGGTGTATCTGCAGATGAATAGCTTGACGATTGAAGATTCAGCTGTTTATTATTGTGCTCGAGAGTCACAGTGACACAAGAGGAAGAAATGCTCTACAAAAAGTCAGCCCATCAAAAGATGGAACAATTTGTTGCCAGCTGTTTTTCCCCTTAAAGTTACAGAAATTACAGTTAAGTTATCGAAAGATGTAATAACACTGCCTCAATGGGAAATGCTTTTATGATGTCTTGTCTTAATTTAATTTTTTATCAATTAAAAAAAAACAAAGACAAAGACATATTAAAATCTAAATTTCTGTTTTAAACAATTTTCTTTTAATTATGCCCAAACCAATACTACAGTAGAACCACAAGGCCATTCATTCTCCCTTATAATCGGTCATTGTCCTTCTGTACAGAAAGCAAAGCTCCTCACACACCGATATAAAGATTAATATCAGCCTGGTGCAGGAGAAAATGAGAAGTTTTGGGTTATCACCCTCAGTACAAGTTCTCTGTAGCTCTGATGGCACTGTTGGATCCAAAGAGTCTCACTGAGGCAATGACAGTATGATAAAAATACATGGTTTTATTGTATTGTTTTATTATATTAGGGATCCTGCAGGGACAGAACTGGATTGATAATACAAATTATACTGCACAAGGACAAGTTGACTATCATCTTAGACACTTCAACCAGGACGTGTATTACTGTGCCAGAGAGTCACTGTAATGCAAACCATCAGTATAGCTGAATGAAAAATCCCTCAGAGCCTCAACACTGGTAAGTGTTAATAACTCAATAGGTCAGTCATGACAAAACAAGAAAATGTCCATAATTAAGTCACAATAATTTATGACAATGACAAAAAATAATTCAATGTCACATCCCTAATCAAATTCCCACTCCCTCACTGTGACATCCTGATACAAATCTTCATGCAGTTTATAGCAGCACAAAACATCCAAACTCCACTTGTTGCTTGCAGGTTAATCCATATTTCTATTTCATCCTGTCCCTTGTAATCTGTATTAAAAATAAGCTTCCTCACAGACACATATAAGAACTTGACATGGTGAATTTTGTTGAACCAGAACAAGAGAAGCTTCCAGAAGATCACTTTCAGCACCAACATGTTCTCTGTAGCTCTGCTGCTGGATCCTGTGAGTCTCACTGAAAAGAAACACTGACATCATGGATGCTACGCACTGTTACTTTATGTACAATTAAATACAGTGTGAACAGTTGACACAGCCAGCCTCTGTGACTCTGCAGCCAGGTCAGCATCTGACCATCACCTGTCAGGTCTCTTATACGCCTTTGATGCTTGTTTCCTGCGGGGGAACACAGCGGGTCTGTGTGCTGCGCTGTAATGGTAGCACTGTGCAGGGCAGCTGCTGTGTTCGCTTCGGATTACTCCTCACCCCCCACCCAATCCTGTGGCTTGTCATGTCTTTCACAATGTTGTGCTGTGGACATTTATGTGCATTTTGTGCAGAGGAGTTTTTTTGTTTCCTGTTCTCATGCTGTCCTACCATGGAAGCACGGCATGAGTAGAGGTCTCTTTTTTTTCCTCTTGTACTTTCCCATTGTAGTGTACATTTCAGTGTTTTTCTGTAACGCTAACGATCTCCGACTTGTATCCCCATGTAATGTCTGTGTTGTGTGTGTAAGGTCGGGGGGGGTGTCCCCATTTCACTTCAGGGCAACCTGCATGTGGCGAATAAAGCTTTGATTGATTATTTGCTGAACTACCACAAGGCTTGGATAAAAAAAAAAAACCCTGCAGGGAAAGGACAGGATATTCTGCAGACTGCAGATTCATACTACAAAGATCCACTAAAGAATAATTTCAAACAAGAAAGTGACTTGAAAATTAACCAGATTTGCAGACTGAAGTCACTGGTGTGTATTACAGTTTTTTTCTGATTGCTTAAGCACATGTTATGTAACTATTGGCTAATTTAGCAAAACTCTACACACAAATAAAACAACCTGTCACCCAATTATCCAAACATTTTAGTTCTCTTGCAAAAGCAAACACAGCTAGATTAACTCTTCACACCTTTGTAAAAATGGTGTTTCCGTATCAAACAGTACACACAAGCCATCATCTACTAAGCACACAATGCGCCAACTGCACACCGATGGTATGAATACAAAACACATCTGGCGTTTGCCTTCCCTGTGCACAAGGTAGGCTATGTCAGTTTGAGCTCATACTTCTGTCATAGATCCATAAGCATGGAGGGATCCAAACTTCAAGTACTGGTGTTTAGTCAAACACATCAAAACAAACACAAGTGTTTATTTCCAAGTATAGGATTATTTGCAACCGCCATAATGACTATATGGGTTACGTGGTCTGCAGTGAACATGCTTCCTCTGCCCCCTCCTCGTCTTCCTCTTGCTCCTCCTTGTCCTTGTCGTCCTCTTCATCCTACTTCTTCACCTCCACGTCCTTTTCCTCGGCCTCCTCTACTTCTCACTCTTTTTGCTCCCTCCATTGTACTCCGCACACACAGCTTACCTGTATTATAGTGCTTAGGCTGATTGCAAAGTGAACGAATTATCTAAGAAAGTTTTCACATGTGAAAGTGTGCCAGACAGTTGGCAAATTAGTGTTAATGATAGCCATACATGTGTATACTTTTGCTAGGAGTGTGTTGGAAATTTGGAAATTGAGTGTTGTGCAGTGAATTGTGCCTACAGTCTTGCAAAGTGTGTGTTACAAAATTGCAAACTGAGTGCAAAGCAGTTTTTGTGCTTTTAGTTTTGCACACTCAGTGAGTGGTTTTGCTATACGTCTGACTAGTTTTAGAAATTGTGCTACAGGAATCACAGTTAGTGTTTAGGCATTCGGTAAAAACTGTAACATTGAGCCAGAGAGACACAGCCCATCAGCATAGCTTAACAAACCCCCTCAGTTGTAGCATCAAACTACCAGAGGAGGAGCCCTCAGATCATGAATGAATTCAAGATTATTTTTCTCTGGAAGTCAGTTTGTTGATAAATTCTCCAAGGTGAGTCTGTAAGCACATCTTATAATAATAATGATAATGATGATAAAATGTCACAGAATTAAAATAATTTCAATGAGAAATTTAAATATAGTGAGATTAAATGATGCTTGTTGATTTGAGGTTTTGTTTGAAATCTCACCAGCTTCACTTTTTCAAAGAATTTGTCTCTTTTGAAAGACAGATAACTTGTTTTTAGGTTGAGATAGAAATTATTTAATGAATTGATATAATATATCTGTAAAGAGAAATCATCATCATCCACAGACTTCCAAAAACCTGTGCAGATACTCAAAATGCAGTTTTGTTTCTCTTGAAATACTTCATCATCCTTTTTTTGCTTCCAAAAAAATAATTTTAACATCTATAATATTAATTATAAAACTGGAGTACTGCAATTAATGTTCCCATAACTCTTCATTTATGTGTTATCCAGTATTTTTATTACTCATATGATCATGTTTGTGTTTTATAAGTATTAATCAAAAAACGTCATTAAGAAAATTGACAATAGTATCTTCACCTTAACCTGTTTTATTGATATAATCAGTGGCTGACTTTAAAACAGATTTATATTTTACATATCCTAACTACATGGCTAATTGTGACTGGTCTTAAAAAATGTGGGATGAATGCAAAACCACAATACTTTTGCATGCTGCTCCTCCTCTATAAATCTGACTTCAGAGAAGATGACAGGAAGCTAAGGACACACAGTTTGACAGTATGGACTACAGGACAGGACTGCTGCTGTTAACTATCTGCTGGGCAGGTGAAAACACTCATAGACCTGATATTACACAACATTTATTTCTCTCAACAAACTATTTAACTTAGTGTGATTTGGTGCTGTTGACAGGTGTTGTTGGTCAGACTCTGATTGAGTCTGAACCAGTCATTAAAAGGCCTGGAGTATCCCACAGACTGACCTGTACAGGCTCTGGATTCACATTCAGCAGCTACCCTATGAACTGGGTCAGACAGGCTCCAGGAAAAGGACTGGAGTGGATCGCTTTTGTACACACAGGCAGTTCTCATTTCTTTTACTCCCAGTCAGTCCAGGGTCGATTTACTATTTCCAGAGATGACTCCAGCAGTAAAGTCTATCTACAGATGAACAATCTGAAGACTGAGGACACAGCAGTTTATTACTGTGCCCGACAGACACAGTGAGACACAGCAACTGGAGAGTCATACAAAAACTACTTCCTCTATTTGCCAACAACACAAGGAATACTGAATTATATCAAAAAAGGTGGCATTTTATTTAGAAATGCAAGATGAAATTTTCCTCAATTACTCTAATGCTAAGTGGTAATACACATGTCACATACTCATACTCTCAAATTTTTCTGTTTGTAAACAAAAAATGTGAAGAAAAAGACTCTGGAAGATGAATTAAATAAGTGATAGTGATTGTGATAGTGTTTTTGGACAGTAAGAAAAAGTGCTATACAGTGCTATATAATATATTCTAATATATTGCAAGTTTATCGAAACCTGTGCTGTTTTAACTGATTATACACTGAGACAATGAAACATACTTGATATATAAGTAGATATATTTTCTAAAGTTGCTTTGTGCCACTGTGCTGAGATCACAGGCACTACGGAGCTGACTATTTTATTTACATTTTTTAAATAATTTTATACAAAACAAGCTATTAAAATAGAGTCATTTATTAGAAAACATCTCATTTGATTTATTAAACACCGAGCAATACAATTTTAACAACGATTCATTGGAGGCTGTGCATGTGGCTTTCTGATAATAGGTCCCTCTGGCTTTCCTAACAAATGAGAAATTAAGGTCCCTTCCTGACAATGTGACACAGTTTGTTGCTGAGAAAAGCAAAGTTATAGCCAAGCCATCTGAGGCACACTTACACCTGTGGTGTTGTCAAATACTGCACATTTGTGTGTTCAATAGAAATAAAGACTATTAAAGGAAATCTGTGCCAAAAAGAGTACATAAAGAGCCCAGTGGCCAGCACTGCTAGCAGTATAAGACATAATGTTCTGAAAATAGTGTGGGAATGATTGTCTTGAAAAAAATGGTCAGTTTTAATATTTGAACATTCTAATTTCCTTTAAAATTAATTTAATTTAATACATTAAAAAAAGAATCAAAAATTGGCAAAATGTTTATTATCATTTTTTAGTTTTTTTACTTTGTCAAAGAGCAAAATTTTTGCTGAGGAGGAGGAGTCAATGCAAAACTCCTGTATTAACTAACTTTATATGCGTTCAAGCCTAAGTCAGGGATTCAACCTCATATAGACACAGCAGACTGGGCAAAGACAACTGACTTTAACAATGACCAAACCTGTTCATTTAGTTATTTTCCTGATTCAGTTTTGTTTCTTGGCTGGTAAGGACATACATTTTGCTGAACAAATGAAATGACATGAAGAAATGTGATAACTAATGAGTTGTTAACACTTCTGTAGGTACTGAGGGTCAAACACTGACAGAGTCTGAACCAGTGGTTAAAAGGCCTGGAGACTCCCACAGACTGACCTGTACATACTCAGGGTTCAGCAGTGATATTTATGCTAATTGGATCAGACAGGCTGCTGGAAAAAGACCGGAATGGATTGCTTATATCAACCCTAGCAGTGTCATCTACTACTCTCAGTCAGTCAGAGGCCGGTTTACCATCTCCAGAGACAACAGCAGAAAGCAGGTGTATCTGCAGATGAACAGCTTGACAACTGAGGATTCAGCTGTTTATTATTGTGCGAGACCCACAGTGACACAGGAGGAAGAAACTCTGTACAAAAACTCAGCACATTAAGCCAAGTCATAATTTGCTTTCTGCCATTAACAATTTCATCATCCATCCATCCATCCATCCATCCATCCATCTTCATCCGCTTTGTCCGGGGCCGGGTCGCGGGGGCAGCAGCCTAAGCAAAGAGGCCCAGACCTCCCTCTCCCCAGCCACCTCCTCCAGCTTATCCGGGGGAATACCAAGGCGTTCCCAGGCCAGCCGAGAGATATAATCTCTCCAGCGTGTCCTGGGTCTGCCCCGGGGCCTCCTCCCGGTGGGACATGCCTGGAACACCTCACCCAGGAGGCGCCCAGGGGGCATCCTTGTCAGATGCCCGAACCACCTCAGCTGGCTCCTTTCGATGTGGATCAGCAGCTGCTCTACTCTGAGCCCCTCCCGGATGGCCGAACTTCTCACCCTATCTCTAAGGGAGAGGCCAGCCACCCTTCGGAGGAAGCTAATTTCTGCCGCTTGTATCCGCGATCTCGTTCTTTCGGTCACTACCCACAGCTCGTGGCCATAGGTGAGGGTAGGGACGTAGATCGACCGGTAAATTGAGAGCTTCGCTTTTACACTCAGCTCTAGGGCTGGGTATCGTCACTGATTTCTAGAATCGATTCAATTCCGATTCACAAGGTCCCGAATCGATTCGATCCACGATTCGATTTAATTCGATTTAATTCGATTTGATTCGATTCTGGGAAATTTTGACAGTCAGAAATATTATAATTCAGATCAGTACATTTACATATTTTTGTATCTATTAAAAGGAAGCTGACACACGCAAGACTTTATCAAAGGTGTGAGCGTCACAGCAGAGGCCTTTGTGTCAAAGTAGCTGAAGATAAAACACAGAAAAACATGAAGGTGATTTTCCTTTTCTGGGATTTTATAAAAATATTCTGCAGTACATCAAAAACGAAAGAAAACCATTAATCAACATATGAACATTACCTCTGAAGTTACAGCGGTTTTATTAGAGACACGGCTAAGCGTTTTGCATTTTGCTTAATTTTAAAAAGTTTAAATTTGTTCAATATTGAACGGCAGAAATTAGGTTTACTTTTCGGAAGTAAGTAAAAGGGAAAAAAAAAAAGTCGGCCGACAGCCTGTAAACAACAGTAGACTGGTGCGTAACAAGCAAGCGAATAATACAGAAAAGAGAGAGAGAGAGAGAGAGAGAGAGAGAGCTGTGCATGAAGTGTGATTTTTATCCTGAAAAGTCAGCAAAAGTCAGAGGGAATTCATGACGATGTTTATGTGAAGCGTGGTTTGGATCTTCTTTTGCTGCTGGTTCGGTCAATATTGTTTGGAGAGAGATAAAACTAACAGCCATATGATCAGCGCAAAAAGGCAAGGCAAGGCAAGGCAAATTTATTTGTATAGCACAATTCAACAACAAGGTGATTCAAAGTGCTTTACAGAGACATTAGAAATAAAAAAAAAATAAAAAGCATGATTTAAAATTGATTAAAACAAGCAAACAAACAAACTAAACACACACATTTCACACCTGTTCGCGCGATCTGAACCCTTATCGTAAGGGGAGCTACCAGTCCTTCTGTGGACGAGCTACTTTCTATTTTAAATTCCCTGAATTTAAAATACTCTCTAGACCCAGTCTAGACCCAGTTGGGGAGCTACCCAGAGCTCTAATCCCACACCTGTTCGCGCAATCTGAACCCTTATCGAAAGGGGAGCTACCAGTCCTTCTGTGGACGAGCTACTTTCTATTTTAAATTCCCTGAATTTAAAATACTCTCTAGACCCAGTTGGGGAGCTAAAAAAAGGGCGTAAACACACAGCGCGGACCCGCGGATCAGAATCAGCGAGCTGGCGGCTTTCAGCCCCGACTGTCAGCTGAGAAAGGCGACATCTCACTGATTCTGATCCGTCGGCGCTGTGTGTTTACGTCTTTGTGCAGAAGCCGTGTACCTGCTCTCATTTACTGTCTTAGCTGTTTGGTGGTTGTTGAACTTTTGTGATCTTTCACCTGAGATTCTGGCATTTCGGGCAAAATAAATTTATATTAAAAAATCGATTCAGGATTTTAATGAATCGATTTTACGTTATCCAAGCCAGAATCGATTTTAATCGATAAATCGATTATAAAAACCCACCCCTACTCAGCTCCCTCTTCACCACGATGGACCGGTGCAGCGTCCGCATTACTGCAGCTGCAGCCCCAATCCGTCTGTCGATCTCCGGCTCCCTTCTCCCATCACTCGCGAACAAGACCCCGAGATACTTGAACTCCTCCACTTGGGGCAGGAACTCATCCCCGACCCGGAGTGGGCACTCCACCCTTTTCCGGCTGAGAACCATGGCCTCAGATTTGGAGGTGCTGATCCTCGTTCCCGCTGCTTCACACTCGGCTGCGAACCGTTCCAGTGCGAGCTGGAGGCCCTCACCTGATGAAGCCAACAGAACCACATCATCTGCAAAAATCAGAGATGAGATTCTGAGGCCACCAAAGCGAAAGCCCTCCGCCACTTGGCTGCGCCTAGAAATCCTGTCCATAAAAATTATGAACAGAACCGGAGACAAAGGGCAGCCCTGGCGGAGCCCATCACCCACCGGGAACGAGTCCGACTTATTGCCGGCAATGCGAACCAAGCTCTTGCAATGGTTATATAGGGATTGAATGGCCCGTAGCCATGGGCCAGACACCCCATATTCCCGCAACACCTCCCACAGGACACCCCGAGGGACACGGTCGAATGCCTTCTCCAAGTCCACAAAACACATGTAGACTGGTTGGGCAAACTCCCATGCACCCTCAAGTATCCTGGAGAGGATAAAGAGCTGGTCCAGTGTTCCGCGACCAGGACGAAAACCGCATTGTTCCTCCTGTATCCGAGGTTCGACTAACGGACGAACTCTCCTTTCCAGCACCCTGGCATAGACTTTCCCAGGGAGGCTGAGGAGTGTGATCCCCCTGTAGTTGGAACACACCCTCCGGTCCCCTTTCTTAAAGATGGGGACCACCACCCCGGTCTGCCAGTCCACAGGTACTGCCCCTGATCTCCACGCAACATTGCAGAGGCGTGTCAACCAGGACAGCCCTACAACGTCCAGAGCCTTCAGGAACTCGGGGCGGACCTCATCAACACCAGGGGCTCTGCCACCAAAGAGTTGTTTAACTGCCTCAGTGACCTCGCCCCCGGAAATTGGCGGGTCATTCCCCTCATCCCCAGACTCTGCTTCCTCCTTGGAAGACGTGTCAGTGGGATTAAGGAGGTCCTCGAAGTATTCCTTCCACCGCCTGACAATTTTCTCAGTCGACGTCAGCAGCGCTCCGCCAGCACGATACACAGTGCAGGTAGAGCACCGCTTTCCCCTCCTGAGACGTCTGACGGTTTGCCAGAATCTCTTCGAGGCAGTCCGAAAGTCTTTTTCCATGGCCTCTCCGAACTCCTCCCACACCCGAGTTTTTGCTTCAGCCACTGCCCGAGCCGCATTCCGCTTGGCCTGTCGATACCTGTCGGCTGCCTCCGGAGTCCCACAGGCTAACCAAGCCTGATAGGACTCCTTCTTCAGCCTGGTGGCTCCCTTCACCTCTGGTGTCCACCATTTGGTTCGGGGATTACCACCACGGCAGGCGCCAACCACCTTGCGGCCGCAGCTCAATGCAGCAGCTTCGGCAATGGAGACGCTGAACATGGTCCATTCGGACTCAATGTCCCCAGTCTCCCTCGGAATGCTGTTGAAGCTCTGCCGGAGGTGTGTGTTGAAGATCTCGCGGACTGGGGCCTCTGCTAGACGTTCCCAGCACACCCTCACTACGCGTTTAGGTGCACCAGGTCTGTCCAGTGTCTTCCCCCGCCACCTGATCCAACTCACCACCAGGTGGTGATCAGTTGACAGCTCAGCCCCTCTCTTTACCCGAGTGTCCAGAACATATGGTTGCAGGTCTGCTGATACGATTACAATTTCATCATGGAACAATAAAAAAAGCTTCTTTAATCAAACATTTTAAAAATGCCATGAATATTTTGGGTTCATGTTTTTTTATTATTTATTCATTATACACTCTCATATAAAAATCCAATAGGACTGGTTGGCGCTAAACAGTGTGATCTGGTGCCTTTCCTTGCTAAGCCCCTCCCACACACTTCACAGGAGTTGTTTGGTGGTATTTCTGTAATACAGTAGCCACTTAATTAGTTTTGTTCAAATTTGGATTAAATTGTTTTATTTTCATTTATTTTTCATTTGTTCCCTTTTCTCTTAATCCTGTGAAGTCGCTCACTGTTACAGTCATCAAACCTGTAGTTTACTCAGTGCTCAGGTGCCATATTTGCAACTTATCGCAAGTTATTATGGACAACAAGCCTTTCCTTCACTGTTTCACCACCTGCTGCTTTCAGGTTCAAAAACACTAAGGGGATGTTATGTCCCCACGATGAAGTTTTAGGGGTGTGTGTGGGGACTGGTAACAAATGGGTCCAGAACGGAATGAAAGGAAAACAGTTAGAGGTATTTCGTAAATAAAATAGTTTTTACTATAGACAATCTTAACATAAAGAGCCGGCAACGCCGTTTTTCCAATAACACTAGCAAAAGAAAAAGGTTGCAATAACAAAGAACACAACAACCAAACAAAAAAACTACTTTGCTGAATAAAAATGGGTATTAACTCAATCAAACCTGCAACAGTTATATATTTTTTATTTTAAAAAGAAGCTGTAAAAAAACCAAACAAAACAAAAAAAACAGTGCCAACTTATGATCTTCTAATTTGTTATGTAACATGTTATTTTTTTATTTACAACACATGAAATCTCAGTAATACACTTTCAAATATTATTAAACTTCTACTGAAAAGTCATGTAATGAACTTAAGAAATGGTTTTGTTATCTTACTTTCAAAGAATGCAATGTTCCTGAAATGAGCACACTATCAGCAAAACACTATATGTGTAAGCAGCCTACTGTTTAGTTGAAGGCATAAATATTACATATGAAATAATGTATCATGCTTTTGATTTATTTATTTTTGATTCATATTAGTTTTTACAGCAAATATCAGCATCACTGTAAAATAAACTTGCAGCAATTATAGTGTTGCAATAAAACATTGAAAAGGATTAACATATCAGAAAGAATCATATTTAATTCATTACTTAAATCTCCAGCATTAACATATTTAACATTCAGCATGTAAAGATGCGTATTTGGCTTTCTGATAATAGGTTATGCCCCTCTGGCTTTACCAGCATGTAAACAACAAACCACACTGCTGTGCCTGCAAACCTATTACTTCCAATTGCTTCTGTGTGTCCTGTAATGATCAATGGCAGTAAGCAGGTGTATACAGGTGTATACACCTGCTTACTGCTATTATAGACTAAATGGCATTGAGCAGGTGCAAAATATGTACAAAAAAAGTACAGAAAGAAGTGGCCAGCACTAATTCAATATAAGACATAATAGCATGAAAATAGTGTGTGTCAGTTTTAATATTTGAAAATTCTAATTTGCTTTAAGATTACAAAGTACTATAAAATCATAGAAAACTGTCAAACTGTACATGTTCATTTTCTAGTTTATCACTTTGTTAAACAGCAGTATTTTTTGCTAGGGAGGAGGAGTCAATGCAAACACCATTTATTCTGTAACTTTATAAGTGTTCAAGAGTAAGAATCAGGGACCCAACCTCATATAGACCCTGCAAACTGGCAAAGACAACTGAGTTTAAAAATGATCAGATCAGTTATTTTACAGATTCTGTTTTGTTTCTTGGCTGGTAAGGACAAACATTTTTGTTAACAAATTAAATGATACGAAGAAATGTGATAACTAATGAGCTATTAACATTTCTGTAGGTACTCAGGGTCAAACACTGACTGAGTCTGAATCAGTGGTTAAAAGGCCTGGAGACTCCCACAGACTGACCTGTACATACTCAGGGTTCAGTTATGATATTGCTGCAGCTTGGATCAGACAGGCTGCTGGGAAAGGACTGGAATGGATTTCTTTGATCGAGAGTGGCAGTGGCAGTAGCAAGTACTACTCTCAGTCAGTCCAATATTTGAAGAAGGATTTGAGTCAAAAATATTTTGTCTAAAATTGTCTAACTGCAGGCTAATTGCCCTTGGTAAAGGTATTTTATTCTATACATTATTTACCCCTTTTTATATACAGAATGTGAATTTAAAAATCAATGTTTAAACAACCACACACACACACACACACACACACACACACACACACACACACACACATATGTATGTTTGTCTGGCAGCACCCCTGCTCCTCAGTGCCTGAACAATTACGGGAAGTCACCAGAGGAGGAGCCCTCAGACCACAGATGATTACAGTACCAGGCCACTAACACAAACACTCTGTGTTCTATGCCACTCTGTAGCACTAGTTTTAATTTTAGAGGTAATAAAACAGTACTAACTGAATTATAATTTAAGGTACAGTATACAATTCAACTTTAATAGCTCAAATCTACGGTGGCCCTGAGAGGCCAAACGGACTGCAACTTCAGAAAACACTTGCAAAAAGAAAAATGCTGCAAAAAGAAAAACGCTGCAAAAAGAAAAATGCTGCAAAAAGAAAATCGCTGCAAAAGCACACACAACACAACGGAAATAGGAAAAAAGACAACGGAAATGTTTCTGGGGAGACAATAACCGGACGGACCAGTTGCACGAACCAAAACATGTATGTATGGCTGTATCCCAATTCAGGGACTGCAGCCTTAAAGTACGCAGCCTTAACGGTCCTCAAGGGCTGCACTCAAAGACCACTGAGGCCGGAAGTGTGAGGCTTGTAGGCTTGTGAAATGGGACAGTCTAGCCTCTGTCACGCTGCCCAGGTTGCCTAGCAACCATGATACTAACAGCTGGAAACGTTTCATACAGCTTTGTTTGACAGAAATGAAGGAGAACATATTTTGTCCATTTGTTTCTACATGAGCTCTGTGTGATTTGATAAGTATCTGAGGCTGAGACCACAGGACTGTAAAACATGATTTTTGGGCTTCATTTCTGTACTGAACAGTCATTTAAGATTAGCTAATATTGTTGATGAGACTAAAGTCATCTCACTTTGGTAATGTAAATATAATATGGCCAATATTATATTAATCATTATTAGTTATTACAGCAGTGAACATGAACTCTGTGCCAAACACTGAGCTTCAGTGAAGATTCAAGTTGCATTTATTTATATTTCCTTTCACCTTAAATCTTCACTTAAAGACAAGTATCTGTGACAGTGTATATATATAGATGTATTATATATATAAGAGACAAATATTGTTCTTTTAATATGTTGGCATTACTAAATTTGGCTCAAAATGTGTGGAAAAAGTAAATGTACGAGCTGTGATAACTGTTTCTGATAGAATGAAGAGTAGACTGATATATGAAATATTCCTTTATTGGGTGAGAAAATCAGACCATGTCATAACTGCTTCAAGTCATACAGAATAGATATCAGAGTCTTAAACAGGCTGACTTCTGCTAAATGGGTCAAACTGGGCAGAAAGTATACAAACACATAACATCCTTATAGAATATGATGTAACACTATAGATCAACTTACCTCAGAATATATAAAGCATATAAACAATTACAGTAATGTGATGCAAGAAACACAGCAGTACTACTAATCCAAAATACTCAGCTTCATAGAACTGAAACAAACATTTATTTTTAGCTCTGCTGCTGATACATACTTTAGGTTTCTGAATATTACACTTGTTGCTGCCTTTCATAGTGTGTAACTTGAAGGCCCTGAGTACTTTCTCCCACACTGAAAACACTGGGAGGATAAAATTATTTGAACATTACCTAATAAGACTGATTCAGGACAGACAATTAGTTATTTTAAACTTTTCTAGCAGTCCTTCACAAACAGGGAACAGTCTGTCTATTCTCTCCATCTGTCAGCTGCTGCTGGCTCTTCCTCCTCTGCTTCCTCACACACTGCTGAGTTTGTCCTGGTGGATCATCAGGGGTGCAAAGCCTCACAGATGATGTGCAGCAGTGGGTCCCTCAGTCTGTCCTCACTCTGGACACTTGCAGTTGTCACACATGGAAATCAAATGTGTGATAAGCTGCAGGATTGAAGCACAAGTGTAATTTATAAATACATGTTCATACTTTTATTCCACAATCAGAGAGAAAGAAACAGAGAGAGAGAGTGCAGGACAGATAGACAGGTGACAGTCTCAGGTGTATACACTGCTACAAACAGGAGGATTTAGTGTTTGTGTTATTACGAGTGCTAAACAAGAAGAGTTCCCAGATGGTTCAGTGGACACATGTGTGACTCCTGTGATTAAAGCATCTTTCTTTCAGCTTAACAAATGAACCTCAGCTCGTTCAAACACACGTTAAAGTCCGTTTGGCTGACACCACCGAACAGAGGCAGCAATATAACATAGCTAACATTAACAGTGCAGTGAATCCTGCTTGTGCCGTGATATTCAGGACTGCAAACCGAGCAGCATCACTGACTTTCTTTCAGCTTGTTGTGTTTGTGGATATATGACTGACTTTAATTATCCATAAAATCACCAGATTCTCTGTAAGATTAAGGTCGACTATCTAACGGCATATAAAGTAAAGGCTTTAAAACAAAGTAAATGCTCAAAGTACAAACATGGCTAATGTCACATAACTTTGCCGGCATGTGGCCAACAGTAATGTTTTAATGTTCCTCATTATTAAACATTTGCACATAAATAAGTGACATAATATTCAGAATACTTTTGAAAGTTTACTCTTTGGCCGCTCCACTTCTTTGAAGTGTTTTCAGGTTTCAGTGATCATTCTGCTACTGCTTGGATCAGACAAGCTGCTGGAGAAGGACTGGAGTGGATTGCCTTCATCTGGGGTGAGAGTAGTGCCATCTTCTACTCTCAGTCGTTCAGAGGCCGGTTTGCCATCTCCAGAGACAACAGCAGACAGCAGGTGTATCTGCAGATGAACAGCTTTACAGTTGAGGACTCTGTTGTTTATTACTGTGCTCGAGACCCACAGTGACGCAAGAGGAAGAAACTCAGGTCATCACCAAGATGGCGCTGGAGTGACGGCAGCCTGTGTATCTGCAGATGAACAGCTTGACGACCAGTGTTGGTCAAGTTACTTGAAAAAAAAGTAATCAGTAATTAATTACTGATTTCCCATTTCCTGGTAGTGCACTCGGTGCTTGCTCGGAGCTTACGGGGTTTTTCGCTGTAAAAAGAAGTTTTCTTCCCACGCACAACGGACACTAATGTTTTTGTCACTTTTTACGGAATCAAACTCAAAGTAAGGTCAGTACTTCCACGCTTTAAACGCTGCACGCTCATACTCTCTCCCGCACTCGATATATTATCCATTGTTGATCTGCACACAGCTGTTGCCACGAACGTCGCACTCGCCTACGTCATTGTCATGAGACACTAAACAAAAAAATCATGGTTTTAGTAACTCAGTAACTCAGTGTGCTTACATGAAAGTAACGGTAAACTAATTACCTTTTTTGCAATAGTAATCCCTTACTTTACTTGTTACTTTAAAAAGTAATCAGATTACAGTAACACGTAATGCGTTACTGCCTCTCTCTGTTGACGAATGAGGATTCTGCTGTTTATTACTGTGCTCGATACTCACAGTGACACAAGAGGAAGAAAACCTGTACAAAGAGTTAATGCATCAAACTAAATCTAAATTTCAATCATCAGCAGAAAAAAGTGATACATTAGGGTTAGTGTTATCACCCTCAGTGTGTGTTCTCTGTGAGTCTCACTGAGGCAGACACACTCATATTATGGACACTACACATTAACTGTTACGGTAATTTATTTGACAAGGACATCTTTTCCTCAAAGGGTGTAAACTGTGAACAATGACCACAGCCAGCCTTTATGACGTGCAGCCAGGTCTTCTGTCCATCACCTGCAGTGTCAAACACCTGAAGTGTGTCTTCTTCTGTGTCTTCTTCTACCACCTGTCTCTAATTCCTAAACAATTTAGGCACGACTTTTATTAAACACCTTGAATTAAAGCTGAAAGTGTGCATGCCAACCACATCTTGCTTGACTGATTTAACATCACTGGTGTATATGTAGCTTGACGACTGAGGATTCTGCTGTTTGTTTCTACGCTCAAGACTTCCAGTGACACATAAAGGAAGAAACCCAGTGCATGAAACTAAGTCAATATCTGCTTTCTGCATTTCAGTTTTCAGAAATTAAGTAAATTTCATCATCGCTGATTATTAATCTGTTTCTGAATTAAGGCAAAATAAAACAATATGTTGTTTATCAAACTGTCCAACTTTAAACCAGAGGACTCCTCTGTGCACAGTATTACTGTGTCTGATACACACACTGGTATGAGGAAATGTTGAAGCGATACAAAAACTTAATCAGTTCCTTTGTTGTGTAAATAGTAATGGTAGTACAGCTCTAAATATGAATGTACAAATGCAGACTAAAAGGGAGCAGCTGCTGTTGTGGATTGTGGTCTTCTGTTCCTTATTGTCAATAAAATGTTATTTTCTTTTAATATGCATACACATCAACAGCTCATCATGTAGTTTATGAATTCTTGTTTCCATCAGTGTGAGCTTTAAAGGTGTCATAATGCTCCTGTTATGACACCTTTAAATAACAGCAGGTTTTAAATGATTTATGTTTGTTTATGCGCTCAGTGCTTAATACCATTGTTTTTCAGGAGTTCAGGGTTCAGGAGTCTCTGATTCTCTGCTCTGCCTGTGCTGGTCTTCTTTGTTTGCTCTGTTTTTAATGCTGCCTAACGGTCCTGGATACTCAAAAGAGTCAAAAGAGATTCTGAATCTCAAGAGTTTCTTTTCCTGGTTGATATCAGGAAAAAATCATTTCTGAGGAGAATAAGCAGATAAGTCACCACCACCCAGTTTAAGGTGAATGTCACAGCTAGCCTAAATTAAAAATAATGGTACTTACAATATATATTTTTAATGTTGTTAATTACTGATCTTATCCATGCATTTTTTTAAATTATTTTTTATTTAAAGATCAGTAAAGGAAATCACATTATTATGTTTTACTAAGATGCTAAATTACAGAAATTTATTTCCTGAAATGAAAAAAAAAATACTTTTATTGGTTGACCGTTATGCTTGATTAATTTCTGACTTTTCTGACACAGAAGTCATGTGTACCAGCTATTTCCAAAAAACAGGTTTTTGACAGATTTATATATATTTTTTTTTTATGACAAGTGCTGTAATAAATATTTTAAGCACTGTAGTATTGATTTATTTATAATGATAGCCTGAATACTTGCTGAATGCTAAATTTCTGTGACCTGGTGTGTGGTTCTCTTTGAGGAGAAACACATGCAAAATTATATCCTCCATCTTTGAATATGTGTCACAGGATAAAAAAAAAAACAAGGACTACATGATTGAATCACACGAATGTGGACTGGGCAGAGACAAATGGCTCCTACAATGAACCATCCACCGTTGACGGCTGTTTTTCTTGTCCTGTCAGTTTACTGTGTTGGTAAGGACAGAAGTATTTCTTTTACAAACATTATGACTCAATGACAAATTATATGCTTGAAATACAAAGGCTAATTATGTTTTTATCTGCAGGTACTGAGGGTCAAACATTGACTGAGTCTGAACCAGTGATTAAACAGCCTGGACAATCCCACAGACTGACCTGTACATACTCAGGGTTCGGTGGTGATATTTATGCTGCTTGGATCAGACAGGCTGCTGGAAAAGGACTAGAATGGATTGCTTATATCAGCAGTGGCAGTAGCAGCATCTTCTACCCTCAGTCAGTCAGGGGCCGGTTTACCATCTCCAGAGACAACAGCAGAAAGCAGGTGTATCTGCAGATGAACAGCTTGACAACTGAGGATTCAGCTGTTTATTACTGTGCTCGAGAGTCACAGTGACACAAAAGGAAGAATCTTTGTACAAAAACTCAAAGCACATCACCAAAGGCAAATTTACTTTCTGCTGTTTACATTTATAGTAATGAACTGCAAGTCAATATCATTAACACAAGGCACAGAGATCTGCAAAAAATTTAACAATATCTGTTGGGATTAGTAATCAATTTGATAATCTATTTCAAAAATTGCACTCAGCATCTTGTTTAGTTGCCAGACCAAATATATTCATCTTTAATAGTATCTTTTTTAAAGATACACTTATTTATCATTACTTATTGCAGCCTGCAGGGAAAGAACTGGTATGGATCTGAATATAATCCTCGTGATTCATTCAGCAAAGATTCAGTAAATAATAATAATAATAATGGATTGCATTAATATAGCACTTTTCTAGGCACCCAAAGCGCTTTACAATTCCACTATTCATTCACTCTCACACACTGGTGCAGGCAAAACACAAACTTACAGAAGCAAGGCTGCCATATTGCGCCATCGGCCCCTCTGGCCAACACCAGTAGGAGGTAGGGTGAAGTGTCTTGCCCAAGGACACAACGACCAGGACAGAGAGAGCTGGGGGATTGAACCAGCAACCTTCCAATTACAAATAAGTGTTCCAAATCCCTGAACCACAGTCACCCCTAAAATAAGTTGAGCATCAACTTAGACACTTCCAGCAAAGCACTGACTGCAAGGGAACAGATTTTTCAGACTGAAGACACTGCTATATATTACTGTGGAAGAGAACCACAGCAACAAAATATGAGTCAGTAAATATTCCTTTATTGTGGCAAACTAAAACTCTGCATAGATACTTTGGGGCCACTTTGTTTACCTCAGATTGTTATCATATTTTTATTCATAGTTTTAGTTTAGATTCACTGGTTTGAGTTTTTTTGTTTTTTCTTATTAGTGTATGGAGGACATATGTCGGAGGCAAAGGGAAATCTGTGTAGGAGTTTTTAATACTTGGCTAAAATTATTGACATTTTAATATTTTTTATTGTACTTTTACTTTTACGCCCTATCTTTGTTGTGATGATCCATTTATAAGGAGTATGTTTCTCATTGTTATATTGTAATGTTATATTACAGTTCAAACAAGTGTGTATCACATGGCTGTTGTGTGAAGTCTAGTCTAGTTGTGTAATATTGAGAAAATATAGATGTTTGTTTAAAGAACTGTTTTTGTTTCTTGCGTTTGTGCTTTTCAATTCAATTCAATTCAATTCAATTTTATTTATATAGCGCCAAATCACAACAGAAGTCGCCTCAAGGCGCTTCATAGATACAGAGAAAAACCCAACAATCATATGACCCCCTATGAGCAAGCACTTTGGCGACAGTGGGAAGGAAAAACTCCCTTTTAACAGGAAGAAACCTCCGGCAGAACCAGGCTCAGGGAGGGGCGGGGCCATCTGCTGCGACCGGTTGGGGTGAGAGAAGGAAGACAGGATAAAGACATGCTGTGGAAGAGAGACAGAGGTTAATAACAGATATGATTCAATGCAGAGAGGTCTGTTAATACATAGTGAGTGAGAAAGGTGACTGGAAAGAAAAAACTCAATGCATCATGGGAATCCCCCGGCAGCCTACATCTATTGCAGCATAACTAAGGGAGGATTCAGGGTCACCTGGTCCAGCCCTAACTATATGCTTTAGCAAAAAGGAAAGTTTTAAGCCTAATCTTAAAAGTAGAGATAGTGTCTGTCTCCCAAATCCAAACTGGAAGCTGGTTCCACAGAAGAGGGGCCTGAAAACTGAAGGCTCTCCCTCCCATTCTACTTTTAAATACTCTAGGAACAACAAGTAGGCCTGCAGAGCGAGAGCGAAGTGCTCTAATAGGGTGATATGGTACTACAAGGTCATTAAGATAAGATGGGGCCTGATTATTTAAGACCTTGTATGTGAGGAGCAGGATTTTGAATTCAATTCTGGATTTAACAGGAAGCCAATGAAGGGAAGCCAAAACAGGAGAAATATGCTCTCTCTTTCTAGTCCCTGTCAGGACTCTTGCTGCAGCATTTTGGATTAGTTGAAGGCTTTTCAGCGAGTTTTTTGGACATCCTGATAATAATGAATTACAGTAGTCCAGCCTGGAAGTAATAAATGCATGAACTAGTTTTTCAGCGTCACTCTGAGACAGGATATTTCTAATTTTAGAGATGTTGCGCAAATGGAAGAAAGCAGTCTTACATATTTGTTTAATATGTGCGTTGAAGGACATGTCCTGGTCAAAAATGACTCCAAGGTTCCTCACCGCGTTACTGGAGGCCAAGGTAATGCCATCCAGAGTAAGAATCTGGTTAGATACCATATTTCCAAGATTTTCAGGGCCGAGTACAATAACCTCAGTTTTATCTGAATTAAGAAGCAGAAAGTTAGCGGCCATCCAGGTCTTTATGTCTTTAAGACATTCCTGCAGTTTAACTAATTGGTGTGTGTCATCTGGCTTCATGGACAGATAGAGCTGGGTGTCATCAGCATAGCAGTGAAAATGTATGCTATGTCTTCTAATGATGCTGCCTAAGGGAAGCATGTATAATGTAAACAGAATTGGTCCTAGCACTGAACCCTGTGGAACTCCATAATTAACCTCAGTGTGTGAAGAGGACTCTCCATTTACATGCACAAACTGGAGTCTATTAGATAGATATGATACAAACCACTGCAGCGCAGTACCTGTAATACCTACAGCATGTTCTAATCGCTCTAATAGGATATTATGGTCAACAGTATCGAATGCTGCACTAAGGTCTAGCAGGACAAGCACAGAGATGAGTCCACTGTCAGAGGCCATAAGAAGATCATTTGTAACCTTCACTAAAGCTGTTTCTGTGCTGTGCTGAGCTCTGAAACCTGACTGAAACTCTTCAAATAAACCATTCCTCTGCAGATGATCTGTTAGCTGTTTGACAACTACTCTTTCAAGGATTTTTGATATGAAAGGAAGGTTGGAGATTGGCCTATAATTAGCTAAGACTGCTGGGTCTAGAGATGGCTTTTTGAGTAAAGGTTTAACTACAGCCAGCTTGAAGGCCTGTGGTACATAGCCAATCATTAGAGATAGGTTGATCATATTTAAGATCGAAGAATTAATTAATGGCAGGACTTCTTTGAGCAGTTTTGTAGGAATGGGGTCTAAAAGACACGTTGATGGTTTGGAGGAAGTAATTATTGAAGTTAACTCAGAAAGATCAATTGGAGAAAAAGAGTCTAACTTAACATCAATGGTACTAAGAGTAGCTGTAGATAATATTACATCTGTGGGATGATTACTGGTAATTTTTTCTCTAATGATAAAAATTTTATTTGTGAAGAAGTTCATGAAGTCATTACTAGTTAACATTAAAGGGATGGTTGGCTCAAAAGAGCTCTGACTTTTTGTCAGCCTGGCTACAGTGCTGAAGAGAAACCTGGGGTTGTTCTTATTTACTTCAATCAGTGACGAATAGTAAGATGTTCTGGCTTTGCGGAGGGCTTTCTTATAAAGCAGCAAACTATTTCTCCAGGCTAAATGATGATCCTCTAGATTTGTGACACACCATTTCCTCTCCAGATTACGAGGCATCTGCTTTAGGGTACGTGTTTGAGAATTATACCACGGAGTCAGGTACTTCTGATTTGAGGCCTTAGTTTTCACAGGAGCTACAGTATCCAGAGTCGTACGTAGTGAGGAGGTGAAATTATTAACAAGATAATCGACCTCTGTTGGGGTAGCGTTCAGATAGCTGCTCTGCTCTGTGTTGGTACAGGGCATTGGAGATGATAACAGTGGGTGGATTATATTCTTAAACTTAGTTACAGCACTTTCAGAAAGACATCTACTTTGATAAAGTCTACTCTTCACCGCTGTGTAATTAATTATTGTAAAAGTAAATGTTATCAGGAAATGATCAGACAGGAGAGGGTTTTCAGGAAACACTGTTAAATGTTCAGTTTCTATGCCATATGTTAAAACAAGATCTAGAGTGTGATTAAAGTGGTGGGTGGGTTCTTTTACATTTTGAGAGAAGCCAATTGAGTCTAATAACAGATTAAATGCCATGTTGAGGCTGTCATTTTAAGCATCTACATGGATGTTAAAATCACCCACAATAATTATTTTATCTGAGCTCAGAACTAAATTAGATATAAAGTCTGAGAAATCAGACAGAAACTCTGTGTAAGGCCCAGGTGGACGATAGATGATAACAAGTAAGACTGGTTTCTGAGTTTCACAGCTGGGGTGGACGAGGCTAAGCATCAGGTTTTCAAATGAATTAAAAGTCTGTCTTGGTCTTTCATTAATTAATAGGCTGGTGTGAAAAATTGCTGCCACACCGCCCCCTCGGCCTGTGCTTCGAGATTTCTGGTAGTTAGAATGACTCGGGGGTGTTGATTCATTTAAACTAACATAATCATCCTGCTGCAACCAGGTTTCTGTAAGGCAGAGTAAATCAATTTGTTGATCAATTATTAAGTCATGTACTAACAGAGACTTGGAGGAGAGAGACCTAATATTTAATAATCCACATTTCACTGTTTTACTCTTTGGTTCAGATGTGGATACTGTATTGTTCTTTCTTTGTAATTGTTTATGTTTAAGTTGTTTGTTGCTGGTTTTTAGTTTGTTTTTTGTCTTTTTGGAAGCTGACACAGTCTCTATGGAGATGGGTTTTTGGGGGGGTAGCAGGAGGAGAGAAGCTGCAGAGAGGTGTGTAAGATTGCAACTCTGCTTCCTGGTCCCAACTCTGGATAGTCATATTTTGGGGGGTTTAATAAATTTGTCCATATTTCTAGAAATGAGAGCTGCTCCATCCAAAGTGGGATGGATGCCGTCTCTCCTAACAAGACCAGGTTTCCTCCAGAAGGTTTGCCAATTATCTATGAAGCCCACATCGTTTCTGGGACACCACTCAAACAATTTTTTTGTTTTGTTTCTAGTTGAATTTTACAGATTTACAAAATGCACATATCATTGCTGAGAGCAGGTTAACCAGCGAATATTTATAAGAATATTTATAAGACTAATTTGATTAAATGACAAAAAAGCATAATATACAAACATGTTAAAAAGCAGTTTAGCAGATATAATTGAATATCCAATTATAAAAAGGAAATAATTAGGTGACTAAAAACATTTATATAAAACAGTTTAAATGTAAACATAAAAACTGTGTGTTAAATTAAGATGAGATAAATGTAAAGATTTCAGGAAATAAAAATATAAAAATATTTTTAACATCAAAATGTACCGTTTTAACACAGAATATATAACATAAATTTATTGCATGTAACAAATGTACAGATTTTTTCATGTTCCTGATAACTTTATAACAGATGATGTTATTGTTTATAACTGTTACAGAAATTACATTTAACTCATCAACATACTCAAAGACTCAATAAAGCTGCTTCATTGGTAAATTGTTTTGGTAAATTGTTTTTGAATAAAAAAAAATCAAACTTTATGTTTGTGTTTTATATAATATTTTTATTTAATTATTTCAGTTTTTTATTGTTATTACTGATTGCCACAGTGTGATCTCTTATAATCTGTCAGCAACCATCTATATGCAAAGCAAACTTCCTGACAGTCGACTATAAAGACTTGAAATCATGGTGTCAGTTAAAGCAGAAGAAGAGAAGTTTGCATCAGATTATCTTAAGTACCAAAATGTTCTCTGTAGCTCTGCTGCTCCTGCTGGCTGCTGGATCCTGTGATTCTCACTGGAAAAAACAAAACAAAAAAACACTGACACTATGATCACATCATACTGACTGTTACTGTTACATAAAACATGTTTTTTCCACAGGTGTGAAGTGTGAGCAGCTGACACAGCCAGAGTTTGTGACTGTGCAGCCAGGTCAGCATCTGACCATCACCTGTCAGGTGTCTTATTCTCTGAGCAGCTATCGGACAGCTTGGATCAGACAGCCTGCAGGGAAAGGACTGGAGTGGATTGGAAGTGCATGTGTTGGATACCACACATATTACAAAGATTCACTAAAGAACAAGTTCACCATCAACGTAGACACTTCAAGCAAATGGACTCTAAATGGACAAAATATGCAGCCTGAAGACACTGCTGTGTATTACTGCGCCATTGAGTCACAGTAGCAGAAACCATCAGCAGACCTTTACAAAAACTCTTCAATGTCTGAATAGTTGTAACATGAAGACACCAGAGGAGGAGCCCTTAGACCATTTATGGTTTTGGAGTGGTTAAATAAGAAAAGGCTTGTATACGTTCTATAACAATGAAAATAAAGAATATGTGAAAATTATAATAATTTTATTCAAACCTGTAAAATAAAATTCTGATATATGCTACACCCATAACTTAACTTGATAAGCCCAAGTTTAATCAAACTCACTTGCGTCCAAAATATAGACATAACATAAACAACTATAATGCAAGTTTTTAATGAAATGTCTTCAAATTAGAACTTAAGATTTAGTTTGGTTGTTATAACTTCAATGAAGTTTGAGTTTATAAAGCTTGATAGATGTCACTGAAAGAAAAAAGTGTGCATGCTTCAAAGCCTCTTATTCTATATTATTAGACTTTATGAAATCAACAAACTAAAAAGTGTGTTGCTTAATATTAGAAGTGTAAGAGCACATATTCAGAAATAATAGCAAATGTTTACAGTAGAAGAATAAGATGAACACATAGGCATACACAGACATGCTGCAGTTCATGAATTCCTGCAAAAAAATGCAACATGATGAAAATCACGAGTGCTATTGACAATTTTGTATGAGCAAAGGTGTGGTTCTCTAACAGATGGAGGAACTGATACAAGGTTAACTTTTCCGTAATTAGATGCTTGTTCGTAGGTACTGTTAAATCCTATCTGAGTGTGAATCAGTGGTCAGAACGCCTGAAGAATCCCAGAGACTGATGGATATAAAGTGAGAGTTTAACAGTCATTACTGGAACCCTTGAATCAGACATGCTGCTGGAAAGGTAGTGCAGTGCTACTCGGATTGAAATGAATATTACTCTCAGCATTTACCATCTTCACAGATAGCAAGTGATTCTGCTAAAGAATAACTAAGATTGAAATGTCCATGAAGCACAGTAACTGAAGTATAAATTTATGTATCTGCTGTCAGTAAAATAATTTTGTAAAAGTAGGTGGAAGCAAAAAGGGAGAACTACATATTGTAATTCATTCTTATGTCTTGTTAATTGTTCATTTTAATCATTAGAAAATTCTGCACTGTAATCACATACAGTACATATGATTTACTGACAAATGTGATTTATACATTGTCCAGCTTTTGCTTCTCACTTTGTGAAAAAAGAGGTATTTTTGTTGAGTAGGAGGAGCCAATGCAAAACTGATATGGACAATGCCTTCAAATGTTCATCTGCAGAGTAAAAGTCACAGACTGCAGAGTGGACAACAACAACAATGACTTTTACAATGATCAGACCAAACTGTTTAGTTGTCTCTCTTATTTTGTTTTCTACCTTGGCTGGTAAGGATACATAAATCTGTTGGACAAACAAACATTTTTCCTTAATGACAATGTGATCACAACAGTGAGTTATTAATATGTCTGTAGGTACTGAGGGTCAAACACTGACAGAGTCTGAATCAGTGGTTAAAATGCCTGGAGACTCCCACAGACTGACCTGTACATCCTCAGGGTTTGGTGGCAATATTCATGCTGCTTGGATCAGACAGCCTGCTGGAAAAGGACTGGAATGGATCGCCTATCACAGCAGTGGCAGTAGCTATATCCTCCGGTTTACCATCACCAGAGACAATAGCAGAAAGCAGGTGTATCTGCAGATGAACAGCTTGACAACTGAGGATTCAGCTGTTTATTATTGTGCTCGAGAGTCACAGTGATACAAGAGGAAGAAAAAACAAAAACTTAACACACCAAGGAAAACCAAACATGCAAAGCAATTTTTTTCAGTCTTGTAATTTAATGGCCCTTAAGTTTAGCATAAAAAAAAACCTAGTAAATGGCTTTAAAATATTTTTGGTCACAGCATGACCATGACCTGCTAAAGCTATATTTTAAAATATAATATTATCAACACTTTAGGAGATAACTCTTATTTGTTATGAAAAACAAATTTTACAATCTAATGATACAGTAATTTTCTTTTCCTTCAGATTCAATGCAATACAAAAACAGAATAGAAAAATGATTCAAAAGAATCTGTGCTATTTCATATAAATGCAAACTTTGTTCTGTTATGTTGCGTATTTATGGAGTCTGCAGCAGAGAGACCCTACAGTAAATGGACAGAATATTCAGCCCGAATACACTCATGTGTATTACAGGACCACAGTCACATTCACAGAAAGAAAAATCTCTAAGACTCTAATAAATTCCTGTTGTTTCTGTTTACTTTTTAAAACTCCTTAGCAAGAACCTTTTTGTGAGTTTGTAAGTATTGATAAAGCTCTGAAATAAAAGGCCAGTACATGAAACTGAATTCACTGATCAATGTTGTTATAAACTGATTAATTCATGACATAAAATACTTTTGTTAAAAAAATATTTTGGTTTGCGAGCTTGTATTTATTTATTATATTGTACACTTCAATCTATAAACCAATAAGTTGTGCAAAGTACTTGTTTATATACAGAGATATAGAATGTAACATTTACATGTACAGTCAAAGTTATAACATTTTTTTAATTGACAAAAAGTGTTTTTTTCTTTCTATTTTATCAGCAATCAAATCAGACTTTGTCTTGTTGTATGGATTCAACGTACAGAGTCAAGCAAGGTCGTAACTACTGAAGTTCTCCTCTTCCTCTCATATTGATGTCTGCACTGTAGACTGGGAAGAGACAAATGGCTTAAACAATGATCAGAAATTATATTTGGCTTGCTTTTCTCATTCTTATTCCAGCAGCCAAAAGGCAAAGAGGCAGAGTTCACCCTGGAGAGGTCAATAATCTGTCACGGGGCAAGTTGTAATTCTCCTTTTAAAATTCAGGTTTTGATGAATAAAATACCTTTCAACCTCAGAGTTACTTTTTAAGATTGCTTTTGTTTTTCATCTTTTATGTTAAAAACACAGTCTCTATTACTGCTTGAACAATCAATGCATCTCTAATCATGTATCAGCATCCATCTGTATGCAAAGTAAGCTCCCCCACAGACTTGATATAATGCTGCAGGTTGCAAAAGAAGAATAGAAGCTCCTGGAAGATCACCTTCAGCACCAACATGTTCTCTGTAGCTCTGCTGCTGCTGCTGGCTGCTGGATCCTGTGAGTTTTACTGAACACAAACACTGACAGCATGAAAACTACACACTTTTAATTTGACTGCATTCAATGTGTTTTTTCCACAGGTGTAAACTGCGAGCAGCTGACACAGCCACCCTCTGTTATACTGCAGCCAGGTCAGCGTCTGACCATCACCTGTCAGGTCTCTTATTCTCTTGGCTACTGGACAGCTTGGATCAGACAGCCTGCAGGGAAAGGACTGGAGTGGATTGGGATGAAATATACTGGGAGCTCTTACTATAAAGATTCACTAAAGAGCAAGTTCAGCATTGACTTGGACACATCAAGCAAGACAGTGACTCTAAATGGTCAGAACATGCAGCCTGAAGACTCTGCTGTGTATTACTGTGCCAGAGACTCACAGTAACACAAACTGTTAGGACCCCTGAACAAAAACCTCTCAGGGCCTGAACAACTGTAGCATGAAGCCACCAGAGGAGGAGCTCTAAGACCATCAATGAATTTAAAATGTTTTTCTAAGAAACTTACTCTTGTTGTAGTCTCATAACTGTTTAAATATGGTGGGTTTAAATGATGAGTAACAAACACTTGAATAAAATAATTGGGTGAACAAAACTTAAAGACTCCTTGTCTTTACTTCTGTTATTCAAGGTAATCAGTAATTAATCAATGCTCAGATATAATGTGAGATTATAGCAACAGCTACCGTATAGTCCAATCACATCACATAAAGTGCATTAAGCAGCCATTTTATTAGGTGTTTTAGAAACTGCTGATCTGCCATGAATGGTCTGAAAAAGAGAAAATATTCAGTGAGTGGCAGGAGAAAAGGCCTCGCTGATGTCAGAGGTCAGAGGAAAATTTCCAGACATCTTTGAGCCGAAATCAACAGTAACTCAAATAACCACTCAATACAACCAAGATATGCAGAAGAACATCTGAACCTTTCAGCAGATGAGCAACAGCAGAAGATTTGTTGCAGTTAAACCTGTTCTGAGAACACGTGTTTATATTTGCTTTAAATTGAAGAGCAATTTCACTGCTGCTGTTGACTGTGTGTTATTGTATATAGTCTCTCATACATATTTGAAAATAGTTTGAAGTAATTTGACTGAAAACATAAAAAATGCTGGACAGGAAAGAGAGAGCTCTAGATATCTAACTGATAAAAGTACAGCTGTTTTGATGAGTTGTGCGAGCAGTATGAACTAGAGATGGGTATTGATAAGATTTTCATGATTCCGATTCTTTATTGATTCTCTTTAAAAAAGGAGAACACTAAGGTCGATTAGCTTAGAACTTTGTTTTATATCTTCTCTTTGAACAAGATAGAAATTTAGGAGTAACATGGCCTTACAAGATAAGATAAGATAAGATAAGATAACTCTTTATTGTCATTGCACAGTCATACATAGTACAGTAGTACAATGAAATTGGAAAACTGTCCTACGTCGGCACTTCATATAACACAACACGACACGATATGACACATCACAACGCAACAAACAACACAACACAGTATATTAACTTAGTATAAAAAAGAAGAATAAGTGTATGTGTATTGCACACTGTTATTGTTGCACATTAATTATTATTGCACCTTGTTATAAATATAAATATTATTATTGTTATTGTTTTAAACATTGTTACCTCCCCCTAAAAAGTCCAGGGAGGTATCCAGTCCGGTCAGCTATTTGCATTGATCAGGGCTATTGCCCTGTTGTAAAAGCTGTCCTTGAGTCTATTTGTTCAGGACCTCAGCAGCCTGAACCTCCTGCCAGACGGCAGCAGCTTGAACACCCGGTGTCCTGGGTGTGTGCAGTCCCGTAGGATGCTGCGTGCCCTCTTGAGACAGCGAGTGCTGTACAGGTCCTTCAGGGAGGGAAGAGGATGTCCAATGATTTTTTGGGCTATACTGATGACCCTCTGGAGTGCCTTTCTGTGTGCTGTGGTGCAGCTGGAGAACCACACACCGATGCAATATGTCAGCACACTTTCAATAGAGCAGCGGTAGAAGACGGTCAGCAGCTCCTTCTTGAGGTCCATTTTTCTGAGGATTCTCAGAAAGTGGAGACGCTGTTGGGCCTTCTTCAAAACCGCAGAGGTGTTAGAGCTCCATTGGAGGTCTGTGTCTATGTGCACACCCAGAAACTTGAAACTGGAGACCCTTTCCACACACTCCCCGTTGATGCTGACAGGCTGCAGCTCGGACTTCCTCCTTCTGAAGTCAACTACCAGTTCTTTTGTCTTGGTGGTATTGAGATCCAGGTTGTTATCTACACACCAATTTGACAGCCTCTGAACTTCAGCTCTGTATGCTGTCTCATCTACCCCTGAGATGAGCTCCACCACGGTGGTATCATCTGCAAACTTGATGACTGCGTTGTCTGGGTGGGTACTAACACAGTCATGTGTGTACAGAGTGTACAGTAGGGGACTCAGTACACAGCGTTGTGGAGAGCTGGTGTTAAGGCTGAGGGCTGACTCTAACTCTCTGTACACAGTCTGAGAGGAAGTCTCTGATCCAGCGGCAGGTGGTAGAAGGAAGTCAGATTTCCAGCAGTTTAACTATTAGTTTGTCCAGGAGTATTGTATTGAAAGCAGAGCTAAAGTCAACAAAGAGCAGCCTGGCGTAACGGCCTTGCACTTCCAGGTGAGAGAGGGTGGTGTGGAGCGTTGTAGCAATGGCATCTTCAGTTGATCTGTTAGCTCTGTATGTGAACTTTACTGGCTTGAAATAAAAAAAAAATATTCCTAAATCATGTACACTGTCTAAGAGCAACACAAAATTATCATTATAATCAGCGCACACAGAAAAAGCAAAACAAATTGTAGGATTTAGTTAAACTATAACTGGCTGTGATAATTGCCCCTCCCTCCCCATGACTCTGATGCAAAATTTCCATTTGCGTAGAGTACTTCTATCCTGCACTAATTGTTGCTCATCAGAGTCCAAATCCCCAGCCTCAGGATGACGGACACACTTACTCTGTTGCTTGTTGCCCTTTCTCTGCCCTGTGAGTGATCTTGTTTCTTGCTTGTTTATTTTATTGGACAAGACTGAGTGATGACACCTTCTGTAATATTTCTCTCTAGGTGTTACAGGTCAGAGTATGGAATCCATTCCTTCAAGTCCAGTAGTGAAAAGACCCGGGGAGACTCTGAGTCTCTCCTGTAGGGGATCTGGCTTTACATTTAGTTGCTGCAGTATGCACTGGATTAGGCAACCTGCAGGAAAAGGACTTGAATGGATGGGTCGTGTTTATAGCGATGCAAGTAGAACTGACTATTCAAGCAGTCTGCAAGGACGTATAGAAGTCACCAGAGATAACAGCAACAGCATGACCTACCTGAGATTGTCAAACCTAAAGCCAGAGGACTCTGCAGTGTATTACTGTGCAAAACACACAGTGTTCAAAGTGTACTGAGAGGCTGTACAAAAACTTGCAGCTCAGCAGTTTCACAGTAACAGCTGTGATCCTAACTTCTGAACATGTATTTATAAAAAGCATCACCTCAGGATATAAAGATATAAAAGACTTTATCTCAAATATCCTGAGTTTAGTATTTAATTTATGTCATCATCACTTCTTCTTTAGTGGACTTTTTTTTATAATTTGTAACCTAATTAGTTCATCATTTGACATGACCATTTTTTTAACAAGCTCTGCCTTGTGTGTTGAAAAATCATATTAACAGAACCTCACATTTTGTACAAACTAGGAATTCAAGTGTGATCCTCATCCTTAAAAATAGTTAATGAATTAAAACGATATCAGACATTATTTTTTGCAGGAATGTGTAATAATTGTTTATTGTTATTTTTTTTCTGTGATAAATGCCTGTGGTAGATAAACCAACAAAACATTTAAGTGCCACATTTTTCATTCACAACTAACACAAACAATCAAGTATTATTATATTATTAATACACACAATCACAGTCACACACACACACTCAGACACACTGATGCACATTAACGGAACGGTTGATGTTTCACATTTTGTTACAGGTCTCGATTTTGTCAACATATAAACAAATGTATATTCCACAACATGAATAACTAAAAACAAACAAAGACACAAAAACAGTATTTTTAGGAGGAATCAGTGTAAAACATTTCCATCTCACCTCTACTTATGTGCCTGCTTGAACACTGAGTTTACAGTTGAACAGGATGGACTGCAGGACAGGGCTGCTGCTTTTAACTATGTGCTGGGCAGGTGAGGAGTCTTACTGATCTTGATTTAATAGCATTTATCTTTGTGTTACTGACATATTTCACATGATGTTATCTTGCTTGTATTAACAGGTGCTGATGGCCAGGCTCTAGCAGACTCTGAACCAGTAATTAAAAGTACTGAAAAATCCCACAGACAGGCTCTGGATTCACATTCACCAGCTGCCGTATGAACTGGGTCAGACAGGCTCCTGGAAAACGACTGGAGTCGATCGCTTTTGTACACACAGGCAGTTCTCATTTCTTTTACTCCCAGTCAGTCCAGGGTCGATTTACTATTTCCAGAGTTGACTCCAGCAGTAAAGTCTATCTACAGATGAAAAATCTGAAGACTTAGGACACAGCAGTTTATAACTGTGCCCGAAGAGACACAATGAGACACAGTAACAGGAGAGTCATACAAGAACTACTTCCTCTACTTGCCAACAACACAAGAAATACTGAATTATATCAAAAAAGGTGGCATTTTATTTAGAAATGCAAGATGAAATTTTCCTCAATGTACTCTAATGTTAAGTGGTAATACAAATGTCGCATACAATGCTATTCTGTATTAACTAGTGAACACAACATTTTCAGAAAAAAAAGTACTTATGAGCAGCTGTGACAATAGTTGAACTGTGTATCTTCATGAAAAAGTTTTGATATTTATTAGATTTTGCATTTTATAAGAGCAAATACAGAGATGCAACAATCAAAAGCAAGAAGCAAACAAACAAAAACGAACAAACAAAATAAATAACTAAAAATAAATAAATTTAAAAAAAAAACACAACGAAACAAAACAAAACAAGTGAGGTGTTAACATATGTTGTATTAAGCTCAAATGTCCAAGTCAGGTAGACATGTAGGTGCAAAA
The DNA here is from genome assembly GCF_057382275.1 of Copadichromis virginalis. Lineage (NCBI taxonomy): Eukaryota > Metazoa > Chordata > Actinopteri > Cichliformes > Cichlidae > Copadichromis > Copadichromis virginalis. The sequence continues at coordinate 17,355,760 of NC_140621.1, forward strand.
ATTGTCCCAGTGTTCCAGCGCAGCTTCCGTCACATGATGTATTTTTCCCAGCATCTTTTCGCATGCAACATTCCCAATCATTCTGTCTTTCCACATTTTAAGCGTTGGAATATGTGAGTCCTTCCAGTGTTCCAAAATGACACGGGCACATGTTACCAATGCAGTACTTAACACTCTAAACTGGTGTTTACTTAATTGCGGCACCTCTCCTTTGTCTCCTAGTAAACATAATTTAGGTGATCTGGGTAGGTTAAAAAGTGTCCACCCCTGCAAATAATTCAGTACAGTGTTCCAAACTGGAAAAACCAGTGGGCATTCCCAGAGGGCATGTATCAGAGTACCTTTGGCTTGTTGGCATTTCCAACACAAGTCATCTCTACCAATCCCCATTCTATACAGCCTTGAAGGAGTATAATAGTATCTGTTAAGAATTTTGTATTGAATAAATTTCCACCTGGCTTCCCTAATGTATAATCAATTGTTCGACAATATAGAATCCCATGTACCTTCATCTGTTTTTCATTGTTTTTTAAGATTAATGTACAAAATGTTTTTCTTCTAATATATAATATATTCTAATATATTGTAAGTTTATAGAAACTTGTGCTGTTTTAAGTGATTAATACACTGAGACAATGAAACATACTTGAGTATATAAAACATTTTCTAAAGTTGCTTTGTGTCACTGTGCTGAGATCACAGGCACTAAGGAGGCACACTTACACCTGTGGTGTTGTCAAATACTGCGCATTTGTGTGTTCAATAGAAATAAAGATTAATAAAGGAAATCTGTGCCAAAAAGAGTACATAAAGAGCCCAGCGGCCAGCACTGCTAGTAGTATAAGACATAAAGTTCTGAAAATAATGTGCAAATGATTGTCTTGAAAAAGTGGTCAGTTATAATATTTGAAAATTCTAATTTGCTTAAAAATTGCAAACAATATATTAAAAAATAATCAAAAATTGGCAAAATGTTTATTATCATTTTTTAGTTTTTTACTTTGTCAAAGAGCAATATTTTTTGCTGAGGAGGAGGAGTCAATGCAAAACTCCTGTAACCAACTTTATAAGTGTTCAAGCCTAAGTCAGGGATCCAACCTCATATAGACACAGCAGACTGGGCAAAGACAACTGACTTTAACAATGACCAAACCTGTTCATTTAGTTATTTTCCTGATTTTCCTGTTTTGTTTCTTTACTGGTAAGGACATACATTTTGCTGAACAAATGAAATGATATGAAGAAATGTGATGACTAATGAGTGGTTAACATTTCTGAGGGTCAAACACTGACTGAGTCTGAGTCAGTGGTTAAAAGGCCTGGAGACTCCCACAGACTGACCTGTACATACTCAGGGTTTGGCTATGATATTGATGCAGCTTGGATCAGACAGGCTGCTGGAAAAGGACTGGAGTGGATTGCTTGGATCTACGATACTGGAAGTAGCACCCACTACTCTCAGTCAGTCAGAGGCCGGTTTACTCCAGAGACAACAGCAGACAGCAGGTGTATCTGCAGATGAGCAGCTTGACAACTGAGGATTCAGCTGTTTATTATTGTGCTCGAGAGTCACAGTGACACAAGAGGAAGAAACTCTGTACATTAAAATGATATTTACACAAATTACCTGCAGTTAAATGTAATTGACCGACTGATATAAAGAACAAAAAATGGATAGTTTAATTTATACTTGTATGTTAAGCAGATTTTATTTTGATGTACTTTGTTCGTCCTCACCATAATCATAAACACAGAAACTCTGATGCTTTACAAAAACTTGGCAAAACCCTAAAGTAGGAATAGATCAGCATTTAGACAAACAAACAGACACACATGAAAGAAAGTATGTCGGAGTTTTCAGTTTCTTATTTTCTGGTTTCCAAAAACAAATTCTTCAAAATAATGTACTTTTCTAAATGAGTATCAAGTATAGGATTTTATCATAAAAGAAAAACATAAAAGAATTTAAAAAAATAAATTGCGTAACTATAGGGAATAAGACTGTTTTACCTGAACACAATTGCTGGCCTGGGGCAATGGCCTGGAGAACATCCAGAATGAACCTGTACATGCTCTGGATTCAGCAGCTACAATATGAACTGATACACACTGGCACTACAGATTTCTGTTAGTCCAAGTTCATCCAGGGTAGGTCCATCATCTCCAGAGATGACTCCAACAGTTTGTCTGCTGGAGTAAAATCTATTTTTGTAATATTAAGCTTGATAAACGAAACAGATGTTAAGTGGCATCTAGCAGAAACCTCACTATCCTTTCGTAAATATTTAACTGAATATTTACGTATGGTAAAAAACCATCCTCTTTCAAGAAATTTGTTTCAAAAACTCAGCCAAAATGCTATTTGCATAAATCTCTTTGGAAACAGACTAATAGAAAGATTTATGTGTATGCTAAACAGAATTCATTTTTATTTACTTTGTTCATACTTTATTTTTAAATGAACATTAATCACAAACACAGAAACTGTGTTTATGCTTAAGTCTGGGAAGTCTGGGTTCAGGAGAGCACGATTGTCCTGGAGGGACGTTTCCTGTCGGATACATAATGCAGCAGTGGTGTGTAATGTGCCTGGCAGGACTGTCAATTGAGGACATAGAAGATTTATACCTATTCGAAACCATGATAACAGGGTTCTTGCTGATCTGAGCTAGCTCGGCCCTGGCTTATCGAAGATTAAAGAAGGTGTTTACGATGCAGACAGCGGGTTGACTGGACCAGTGCAGAGATGCCGCAGGACCAGATGCTGCTGTCTGTGGTGGCTTACTCTAACCCAAGTTCTGTATTTGAGGGAGGAGCTGATGCAAAACTGTTCTAGTTTACCTTTACTTAAGTGTTAGAGAGTTGAAGACGGAGAGTAAATCATTGATGTACCCACTGTAGACTGATCAGAGATAAATGGCTTTCATAATGTTCAGAGTTCATATTTGGTTCACTTTTCTCATTCTTTTAATGAACTGGGCTGGTAAGGATTATAGATTTAATTTTACTAATGAAACACATAAAATTTCTGCGTCATTGTATCTAATGAGCTGTTTGTTTGTAGGTACTGAAGGTCAAACACTGACTGAATCTGAATCAGTGGTTAAAAGGCCTGGAGACTCCCACAGACTGACCTGTACGTACTCAGGGTTCAGTAGCGATTACTGGAACGCTTGGATCAGACAGGCTGCTGGAAAAGGACTGGAATGGGTTGCTACTATCAGTGATAGCAGTACCTACATCTACTACTCTCCGTCAGTCCAAGGCAGATTTACCATCTCCAGAGACAACAGCAGAAAGCAGGTGTATCTGCAGATGAACAGCTTGACGACTGAGGATTCTGCCGTTTATTATTGTGCTCGAGACTCACAGTGACACAAGAGGAAGTAACGCTGTACAAAAACCCATGAAAGTCAAACACTGCTTTCAACTTTCAACATTACTTTTCCAGAGACTCACAGAAAAGAAGCATCAGTAGAGTTGAAAAAGAACCCCTCAGTGCCTGAATAGGAAAAAAATCTAAATCATACAGTATGAGTTGCACATAAAGGATTTAGTTTGGTCACATCCAATGATTTTTTCCCCTTCACCCTTTTCAGAGGGGCGAATGCTAATCTTAATGATGCTTTATACTTTCTTTCACAAATCCTTACAGCAATTGGGGGCACAGTGTGTGTGTGTGTGTGTGTGTGTACCAGCGCTCCATTCCACTCTTTGCTGGATTGTTAAGCGCTATTGTTCTTCCTTAATTCCACTACCCTCATAGGAGGTATGCTCACATGTTTTCAAGAGTGACTGAGTTGAATTTGTTAAAGTCTTAATTAATTTGTTTCATATTCTTTACTCATAAAAGCAACCTTCCTTTTTCTGCCAAACCTGTGAAGTCTCTCACTGTTACACAGTAGTCATCAAACCTACAGTTTTCTGGGTGCGGTTGTTGCGCAATCTGATATGACTGCAAAATTTGAAATAGACACGCACTTGCAAATGCTGCAGTAGAAATAAAGAATGACAGTGACTGGGTCCATACATATAATGCACACAAACACAAACCTTGTGCTACTTTTTTTGAATACTTTGGAGTTTGAGTTTGGACTTCTCTATTGTTTTTTTCAGATTTTCACTTTGTGTTTGTTGTTGAGGAGGAGTCAATGCAAAACTCATACTTGATTTATATATATTGAACAGTAAGGGTCATGACTCAGTCTAGTCACACTGCTGACTAGACAAAAACATATTACTTTGACAATGATCAAATCTCTTTATTTAGTTATTTTACAGATTCTGTTTTGTTTTTTTCTTAGTTGGTAAGGACATGCATTTTCTTTGACACTGAAACTGATATAAAGAAAAGTGATTCTACTAATGAGTTTCTGTAGGTTCTGAGGGTCAAGCACTGACTGAGTCTGGACCCGCTGTAAAAAGAACTGGAGACTAGGGTGAGGTGGTAATATAAGTGCTGCTTGGATCAGACAGGCTGCTAGAAAAAGACTGGAGTGGATTGCTTGGATCCGCTATGATGGTAATGAGATCACCACCTATATACCACCACCAGAGACAGCAGCAGACAGCAGATGTAACCAGCCAACTTATAATTGATCACCATGAGTATAAAACAGGAAAGATCTTCTCTTGTAAAGTGTCTGAAAGATCTCTGAATAAAAACATCACAAAAAATATCAGCCTCTGTTCAGGTAAAGTGAAAGTCACCTGAAAATCAGCTGGCAACAAAATTCCTGACTGTTACGCCATTACTAATCCCACAGTGAGACTTGACAGAGCTTCTTTAATGTGCCAGCAGAGGATTGGGATGCATATAAATAAGTGTTTTGCAAAGGAAACATCCATTTCCCAATCAGGGCAATGAAGACCATATAAGCAAAAGCAGACGTAATGTAAGAAATGTAACATTGATTACAGCTCTCTCTAAAACTTCATGTATAAGATGGCAATGCATCAGTGAGACGCAGCGGCTCACTGCTTCTCACGTTTGGTGCTTTGTTTTTTATATTTTTTACATATGTGTGTGTGTGTTTTACTACTCTATATCAAGTACAGTCTACTTACAGTCATCAGGACCTTCTGAGTTTGAGATTACACTCTGCAAGGAACATTATGTCGGACCTCCATGGCATTCTGGAGGACATAATAAGAACTCCAGGGTCTCCATGGATGGATCTTCCCAGCGGCAAGCCAAAGAGGAAACATAAACAAAGGAGGCAAAAGCATGGCTGCAGGGTCAATTTCGTTCTACTGTTGTTCTAGGTATGACTGTGCAATGACAATAAATAGTTATCTGATCTGATCTGATGTTCCTCTGGTTGTGACTATATTTTTATGGTTCTCTCCCTTTTGTGTTTTTCAAGACCTTTGTGTGCCAACAGTGAAGACAATGCAACCAACTGCCTCTGAAATTTCTATGTCTGACATCCTAATGCTTGTTTGCCTAGTGCAGACTTTCCCAAAATGTGGGGGCCGCCTCCTAGGGGGTGCGCAGAGCCAAAAAAACAAAACGCTTGGACACTGCTAGCACGGGCACCTACAGAAACGCAAAGCAGGAGATGAAGCATAGCTGAATATGTTTCCAAACCAACTTCATTCTAAGCCAAAGACTAGAAAATATGGTGAAGATTTGTATTAGTATGCCACAGTTGTTTATGTTTTTAAACCCATTAGGCACAGAGAGGCATTTTTTGAAAAAAAAGTATTGATAGCAATGTTGAATATTATTACACAGAAAAAAAAACCAACTACACCTAAAATAATCACATTGTGACGCATCTGCCTTTGTAAATGGAGGGACAGTAACTGCGTGTGTATATGTGTGCATGCGGGGGCGCACAAACATTTTTCTTGTAAAACAAAGGGGGGCCCAGCAAAAAAAGTTTGGGAACCACTGGGAACCAACAGTCCTCCATGGAAATACTCAGGGAGCAGCTCTTACTCTTTGAGGTGCAGACTAAACACTAAACATTACTAATATGAACATGTAGGGGAGACCGGGGATAGTGGTAACATTTTTGACATTTCTGTCTGTAAATTGGAGCTCTTTTAAGGTAGTGGATTCAAAATGTAATGCAAAGTATTTACATGTCTCTGCTATTAAATAGTGCAGCTATTTTCTCTGCAGCACAATTACCCATTGCATGGTATGGTCTCAAACACAAAGAGTGAAATGTTACAATTAACCCCATAGTCTGGGTTAGTTGTAACATATCCTGGGGTGAAATGTAACACAATGAAATAAGGGTACTAACAAAACATTAACATGTAATCTTTGTTTATTCAACACATGAATGCACTTAGAGCCATTTATGTAGCTGTGTGTGTGTGTGACAGAATGCAGAAATCTAACTTTTGAACATATTCCAACCCCCCAAAAAGACAAATTATGGAATTTTCTGCAACTGAATATTTCATTAATTTTGGTTGGTCTTCCTTGAGTTTGGCCTCATTGGCTCAGTGGGTATTATAACCTACAACTCTTGCACCAATTTTGAACATAACAATGAAGCTGAAAAAATGTAGTTGTTCACCAGCATCGCAATTCCATTACTTTTTATCATGGCTTACCTTGGTGTGGTTTGCAAAGTGCTTCAGAAAGATGAGGAAATCTGTTTCTTGCACCCATCCTGATTTATTTCCACTACCAGTACTTCCTATACTGGTCCATCTCTGACACAGAGGTCTGCATAATGGAGGAATTGTGTTGCCAATGGCATTAACCACATATACAAATGTGACCAGTGAACCTCTCTCTGCTGATGTCGTTGCCCCAACTTGTTTAATATAAGTTAAAGTAATAGTGTGGTAAGTTGTAACATCTGCATTATTGTTACAACTAACCCAGACTGTTGCTGTTACAACTGACCCAGACTCCTATAGCCATGAACTAGCTAACATTACAGCCAACAGCTAAAACATTAGCACTAAAGACCTACACAGAATATATCCCCATAGACATACAAATAACATAATTCAAGTTTGATGGGTTTAACTGCAAAGCAGATAATGCTATTACAAATTGAAATAAAGTAGAAAAACTTACTTTTTGGCATACAAATTACTTTTTTTTCATGTTAAATTGTCTGTGTTTGACAAAATGTGCTGATTTTTCACATGTGATAGCAGAACTGAGTTGGGCATGCACAGGATGAGTCACATCATTTGAAACTTAGCCCTGATTGGAGAAATTGGAAGTGTTACAACTGACCCACGTTACAACTATCCCCGGTCTCCCCTAATACTTTGTGTTTCCATTGTTATTAATTGTGTTGTTTATGCTTTACACAATGTCTTTTGTGTTTTAGTTTTAGTGTGACATATATATGTAAGATGAAGTAAGAAAACAAATACAAAAACGAACAAAGGAAACTAATGACTAAATACCTTAATTCCTTCTTGAATTTAGAAACATGCTATCTTTCCTCAAAGCGTATTATGATGACACATGTAAGATTCCAGTCCAATTTTTAAATTATACTCTGCATTTTTACTATGATAATAATAATAATAATAATAATAATAATAATAATAATAATAATAATAATAATAATAATAATAAACACCATGTTTATCCTTCAGAAAATTGCTTCATGCACCAAGATGTTGTATTTCTCAGATTTTCCAGAAGAGTGAGACAAAGCTTAATGTGCAGTAGCAGCAATATAGTTGCCACCTCTATGTGAAAAACTACTCATGTTGTAATTTCAAAATGACGATAAATGTGATGGGATGGCATGGAGTTATGAAGAGGTGCATTCATTTGAAAGCACAAAGACTCTTCTTCTTTGCAAACATATATAGTGTCCGTATGAATCTGTAAACTCCCTGTCTTTGTGTACCTTGTGGGTTTAGACGAAATCACAACTGGCAGGGAGAGCACAAAACATGTTAAAGCTTACCGTTGGTAACCTCTGAACTGGTAACTGGTACAGTTGGCCTGGATGCACAACTGAAACAAACAAATTTATTAATAGGGGAAATATGAGTATTTAATACACCACAAGTCAAACGTTTGGACACACTTTCTCATTTAATGATATTTCTTTATTTTCATGACTATTTACGGCATAGATTCTCACTGAAGGCATCAAAACTATGAACGAACACATATGGAATTATGTAGTAAACAAAAAGTGTGAAAAAACTCAAAAAACTCATTTCCTACATTGTTGCCTTCTGTTAGTGTGATCCCCTTAGTTCTGACTACGTTCCCTCTCTTTGTTACCATCTGACTACACTTCTCCAGTCCAAATGACATTCCGATGTCACTGCTGTAGATCCTACTGGTATGGATCAGTGAATCGATGTCTCTATCGCTCTTGCTATACAGCTTGATGTCACCCATGTAGAGCAGGTGGGTGATGCTTGCAGGCCTATGCAGAACAGCAGTGGGGACAGGACATCTCCATCATAGATCCCACACTTGATGGTGATTTGTGCCAGTGGCCTGAAGTTAGCCTCCAGTGTTGTAGGGGAGACCGGGGATAGTTGTAACGTGGGTCAGTTGTAACACTTTTAATTTCTCCAATCAGGGCTAAGTTTCAAATCATGTGATTCACCCGGTACATGCGCAATTCAGTTCTTCCATCACTGGTGAAAAATCAGCACCCTTCGACAAACACAGACAATTTTAGAAGAAAAAAACTAATTTGTATGCCAAAAAGTAAGTTTTTTGACTTTATTTCATTTTCTAATAGCACTAACTGCTTTGCAGTTAAACTCATCAAACTTAAATTATGTTATTTGTATGTCTATGGGGATATATTCTGTGCATGTCTTTAGTGCTAATGTTTTAGGTGTTAGCTGTAATGCGAACTAGATCGTGGCTATAGGAGTCTGGGTCGGTTGTAACAGCAACAGCCTGGGTTAGTTGTAACAACCACGCAAATGTTACAACTTACCCCAGTATTACTTTAACTCATATTTATTTGTTTTCTTTGAATTACAGTATGCCTAGGTCATGGAAAAGACAGACTGACCGAGGGGTGCCACTCAGTATTTTGGAGAGAGCATCAAATGATGTTAGAAATCAGGGAAAGTCCACCAGATCTGTGGCAAAATTGTATGGCATTTGCCATGTCACTTTGCACCGATTTTGTAAAGAGAGGAAGAAGCTGGAAGAGCAGGGATCAATGGAACTCCCACCTGTAGGATACCAGAGTGGAAAGAAGGTCTTCACTGATAAACAAGAGAAGGAATTAACAGAATACCTGATGAGAGCTGCAGATGCATTTTATGGACTATGTCCACGTGAGGTAAGCAGATAGGAAGCAATAAAGGATAAGACAAGGGAAAGTTAGAAATTTGTAATGGTAGCAATTTAAAATATAGTATATCAGAAATACTAATATATTTCGTGATTAAAATTACAGGTAAAAGAACTGGCATATCAGCTTGCAGTGAAACATGGATGCAAATATCCAAAGTCATGGGACAAATTCTCAAGGGCTGGACCAGACTGGTTCTCAGCCTACATGAAACGAAACCCAACTTTGTCCATTAGAAGTGCTGAGGCTACAAGTCTGGCACGGGCCACCAGTTTTAATCAACACAATGTAGCAATGTTTTTCCAAAAATTTGATGAAGTGCTAAAGAGACACACCTTAACAGCAAATGACATATGGAATATTGATGAGACTGGCATAACAACTGTGCAAACCCCGGACAGAGTGATTGCAAAACGTGGCACTAAACAAGTTGGTGCAATGACATCGGCAGAGAGAGGTTCACTGGTCACCCTTGCATGTGCAGTTAATGCCATTGGCAACACAATTCCTCCAATGTTTGTGCTCCCACGCATACGTTATGCAGACCACTTTGTCAGAGATGGGCCAGTAGGAAGTATTGGCAGTGGAAATAAGTCAGGATGGATGCAAGAAACAGAGTTCCTCATCTTTTTAAAGCACTTTGCAAACCACACCAAGGTCAGCAATGAAAAAAAAGTGATTCTTCTCATGGATAACCACAGTTCACACCTGTCAATTGCAGCCATTGACTTCTGCAAGAGCAATGGAATTGTGATGCTCACATTTCCCCCTCACTGCAGTCACAAACTCCAACCACTTGACAGGAGTGTTTATGGCCCACTGAAAAAGATGGTGAACAGTGCAAGTGATTCCTGGATGAGAATGAATCCAGGAAAGACCATGACAATATATGAAATACCAGGTCTTATCAGGACGGCACTTCCAGCAGCAGCTACACCAAAGAATATACAGGCTGGATTCCAGTGCTGTGGAATTTGGCCATACAATCCAAACATATTTGAAGACAGTGACTTTGCTCCATCACAGGTCACAGATCGTCCTTCTCCAGCAGTCCATATGGACATTTCTCCAGCTGACCAACAGTCTGCTCCTATTGCTGCTCATCTCACCAGTCCTACAGCTGACGACATGACCACTCCTCCAGATGCTCACATCTCCAGTCTCCCAACTGACCTCCAAGCTGCTCCCTCATCAGGCTGTGATGAAAACCCACAGACCTCCTTGGGCTTTAACCCAGAAGATGTGCGACCCTTACCAAAAGCTGGACCTAGAAAAACCCCTTCAACGGGAAGAAAAAGGAAACAAACAGCAATACTCACTGATACACCAGTTAAGATGGCCCTTGAGGCAGAACAGAGAAGCAGGAAAATACGTTTTCCAAAGAAGAGGCTGTGCCAGAAAAAAGGCAAATCCACTCCCACAAACCTAAAACAATCCAAGCTTTCCACATCACGAAAGAAAAATCAGAAAATGAAAAACACTGAACAGGACAACACAGATTCCTCAGATGCTGATGAGAATTTCTGTATTGTGTGCATGGAAAACTTCAATAACTCAAAGCCAGAAGAAGCTTGGGTTAAGTGCCTGACCTGTGCACTGTGGGCGCATGAGGCCTGCACTCCAGGACAGCCATACATCTGTCACCACTGTGATTCTGATGGTGATTAAAAACTTGACAGAAACACATACAGTTCATTTGATGAAGCTGGTGCACAGCTACATTTTTTCAGGTTAATTATTATGTTCAAATGTGGCAAGAGTTGTCGGTTATAATCCCCACCGAGCCAATGAAGACTCAATGAAGGCCAACCAAAAGTATTGAAAAATTCAGTTGGTGAAAAGTTTTTGTTACAGTATGTTCAAAATCTATATTTCTGCACTCTGTCACACACTCCTACACACACTCACAAACACACAAATAGCTACATAAATGTTTATAAGTGCATTCAGGTGTTGAATAAAATAGATTACATCTTAAGATTTTGTCAGTACCCTTATTTCATTGTGTTACATCTCACCCCGGGGTATGTTACAACTAACCCAGACTATGGGGTTAATTGTAACATTTCACTCTTTGTGTTTGAGAGCATACCATGCAATGGGTAATTGTGCTGCAGAGAAAATAGCTGCACTATTTAATAGCAGAGACATGTAAATACTTTGCATTAAATTTTGAATCCACTACCTTAAAAGAGCTCCAAGCTACAGACAGAAATGTCAAAAATGTTACAACTATCCCCGGTCTCCCCTACACCACATTACCACTGAGTTCCTGAATTATGTCACTGGGTGGGAATCACAGTGGCAGACATCAACAAAAGGGTTTCTAGTATGAAAAATAGGACACCCCCAGCACCTGACATGATCCTGCATTACAGTCACCTTATCTGTAATGCATGCAGGATTCACATCTTCTTGTCGACCTTCAGAGGGCACGTCACATAGTTTTGGAAGTTGGCTACAGAGGTTCCAGTGTCCTGGCTCCTCTTTGCCATAGCATTTGTGTTGAACCTCATTGATCACTTTTTCACTTCCCCCTGAGTTCATGTGCTGCTTACTATTTCATTACGTACCAGGACAAACTGATTGATGGTCAGTTAATGATATTTAACATTTTGCAGTTATATGTCTCACTTGTTCCTGCCTGTTTTCATCTTTTCAGTGTTACAGGTCACAGTGTGGAGTCCATCCCTTCCAATCCTGTAGTGAAGAGGCCTGGGGAGACTCTCAGTCTCTCCTGTAGAGGATCTTGTTTCACATTTAGCTGCTGTTCTATGGATGGTATAAGACAACAAGCAGAAAAAAACTGGAATGGATAGGAGAAGGCTACTCAGATTCCAGCAGAGGCAAATATGTGAGCAGTTTGAGTGGACACATAGAAATTGACCAAAGACAACAGCAACGGCAACAGCATGACATATCTGAGAGTCTAAGGAGCTTGGAAAGAATCTGAGACTTCCATCCTAAAACCAGAGGACTCTGCTGTGTATTACTGTGTGAAAGACAAACAATGGTTTAAGTAATGACAGACGCTTTACAAAAACCTTCAGCCATACAGTTTCACAAGAACCTACAGGGGCCAACAGATGATCAAAAATATGATGTTCAACTCACTGTCACAATAACACCTGTGTTTATTGTCTATGAATGCATACTTTTAGAATATAAAAAATACTTTTGATTATCATGAAAAACAATATTGAAAAACATTGAACAACCATTTTAGAGGAATACAAAAAAAAGATAGAAAGAGAGAATCATGGCACATTCAAGAGATGTGATTTCAGATCAGCACAATAAGAAGAAATAAAATGTCACTTAAAAATCAACAGGACATAATTAAATTAGTAATAATAGGTTGGATGTAATAAGCATAAATTAATTGTTAATTAAATCATTTAACTTCACTTCTATCCCAGGTAGTATTTTTTAAAAGATAATATGAGATGTGTCTGCCTTTATAGATGTTTTTGTGTGTACACGTGTGTATACTACATCGCACCTTCAAACTTTTTTAAAGATGTATTTGAATAATATTTAAGCCTGACATTTTAGTCCCTCCCTAATAAAATTTAGATGGCTTACTTCTGTCCTCGTAGGGCCTGGCTGTCATCTTGTCTAATGGGAAGCACTTCCTTCACAACTTCACTTTCAAGATGATGCTCAGACTCTCTGCTCTGGTGACAGTGCTCTGTCTACCCTGTAAGTCATATAATTTTATAACTGACTCATTATTATTATTATTTTTTTTTCTGTTAATTTATGAAGTGACTCTTTTCTCCCAGTTTCACTCATCTCACTGGTTCTTTCCAGGTTTAAATGGTCAGGCTTTGGAGTCCATTCCCTCCACGTCAGTGTTGAAAAAGCCTCAGGAAGCCCTCAGTCTTTCCTGTAGAGGGTCTGGTTTTGACTTTGGCCAGTATGGAATGCACTGGATCAGACAACCAGCAGGAAAGACACTAGAATGGATGGGAGTTATTTGGTATGATGCAAGTAAAACTGTTTATGCCAGCAGTGTGCAAGGACGTATAGAAATCACCAGAGACAACAGCAACAGCATGGTGCATCTGAGACTTTCCAACCTCAAGCCAGAGGACTCTGCTGTGTGTTATTGCACTAGAGAGCCACAGTAACACAACCCTTCAGTAGAGCTGAACAAAAACCCCTCACTGAACAGTTCTAACATGAAACCACCAGAGGAGGAGCTCTCAGACCACTGATGATTTCAGATCAACATAATAAGTCAATACATAACACTGAAACATAATCTGGAAATAAAGCTGATTATTAATTCCAGTTCTCGTAAACATTATTTATAGGTTACTTTTCCTAATTCATATTGCTATATATATATATATTCTGCTATACATAACCCTCAAAGTAAACCACATTGCTGCATGCTCCAATGAAAGCATACTGCAAAAAATGTGAAAGTGTTGCATAGTTTAGAAGTTACAAATTCAGACTTGGTTCATGTGAATATAATGCAATTTAATGAAATGAAATCAACTTTTAGTTGTTTTTTTCCCCAAAACTTTAATTTGAATGTTGATTCAGATTTTTTTTTTAATCTTTATATCTTAAGTATAAAATGCATATGTATCATACTTATCCTTAAGACTTCACACGTAAAGCTAACAAGACATTACATTAAATATTGGCTACAAATAAGGACATCAGGAACAAGTGTGTGCATGGATAACCTGAGATGTGTCCCACCTCTACACAAAAACAGCATAAAGGCTAGAAAGAGAGAAAAAGATGAGACAGCATAGAGAGAACTGAGGGACCATGACAAATACAAAGCAATGTTCCTGAAATATGCATCACAGTGGTAGATGAAACTGAACTGCTTCCTATATAAAAGGGCCATTAAGCTATTATCATATATCATCTGTTAGTTGCTAAAAATATTTCCTAAATTTTTCACATACCGCTGAGTTTATTTTGTGAAAAAAGAAGTATTTGTTGCTGAGTAGGAGGAGTCTATGTAAAACTGATACCTTCAGTAGATTTATATATCTTGGTACTCAATCTACCAGTGGCAGACTGGACAAAGACATCTGACCTTAACAATGATCAGATCAGTTTATTTGGTTGTTTTCGTGATTCTGTTTTTTTTTCTTGACTGGTAAGGACATACATTTTTTTTGTACAAATTAAATGTTATGAAGTAAAGTCTTTGGAATAATAAGCCATCAACATTTCTGTAGGTTCTGAGGGTCAAACACTGACTGAGTCTGAACCAGTGGTTAAAAGGCCTGGAGACTCCCACAGACTGACCTGTACATACTCAGGGTTCAGTGGTGATTATAGTAATGCTTGGATCAGACAGGCTGCTGGAAAAGGACTGGAATGGATCGCTATGATCAACAGTGGCAGTGACAGCTGGTACTCTCAGTCATTCAGAGGTCGCTTCACCATCTCCAGAGACAACAGCAGAAAGCAGGTGTATCTGGAGATGAGCAGCTTGACGACTGAGGATTCTGCTGTTTATTATTGTGCTCGATACTCACAGTGACACAAGAGGAAGAAATGGTGTACAAAAACTTAACACATTAAACTAAATCTAAATTTTACTTTTCTTTTTACTTTCTTTTCTTTACAAAAATTACATTTAACTCATCAACACACAAACATATCATCTGCCTCACAAGTTTTCATCTGCTTTGTTGTCAGTTTTTAACAAATAACAAACACATCAAACTTTATTTTGTATTTTGAATAATAATTTCTTTTAATTATGCCAAAACTATTGTTTAGTACCAGTACTCATTGCCACAATTTTTTCTTATAATTTGTCAGCATCTGTCTGCATCCATAGAACCTTTCGTGACAGAGTCATATAACCACTAAGATCATGGTCATCAGTTCATCAGTAGAAGAAAGCGATACCTTAGGGTTAGTGTTATCACCTTCAGTGTATGTTCTCACTGAGGCAGACACACTCACAATATTGCCACTACACATTAACTGTTACTGTAATTTATTTGACCGTTTCCTCAAACTGTGAACAATGACCACAGCCAGCCTTTATGATGTGCAGCCAGGTCTTCTGTCCATCACCTGCAGTGTCAGACACCTGAAGTGTGTCTTCTTCTACCACCTGTCTCTAATTCCTAAACAATTTAGGCCTTACTTTTATTAAACACCTTAAATTAAAGCTGAAAGTTTGCATGCCAACCACATCTTGCTTGACAGATTTAACATCACTTGTGTATATGTAGCTTGACGACTGAGGATTCTGCCGTTTGGTTTTACGCTCAAGACTTCCAGTGACACTGTTACGTCCCTCTGCAGCCCCTAATCTCCTCAATGTTTTCAGCTGGTGCTAATTGGCAGAGGTGTGGACTCGAGTCACATGACTTGGACTCGAGTCAGACTCGAGTCATTCATTTTATGACTTTAAACTTGACTTGAAAAAATGTTTTATGACCTGGGACTTGAATTGGACTTGAACCGGTTTACTTGAAAAGACTTGATATTTCACCCCAAATATAAAATTTTACACGCATATTGTATAGAAAGTGTGCATCATGTATTCAAACCACACACCGTACGTATGTGTGCGTGAGCTGTAGCACAGCCAATCAAATTAACCAGATTTTTTTTAAAAAGAAAAAAAAAAACGCTTAAAAATTTTATTTTTTTCAGGTACATAAACTATGAAGTAGTCAACAAAAAACCGAAATGCAATATGCAAAACATGCAAGAAGAGAATCACAGACAGATATGGAACAACTTCCAACTTTCTCCGACAGTTGAAGTTACATAAAGAACAGTAGGTGGTCCTTCTCTTTTGCTACAATGAGATAGCTGACTTCATCTAACTAGCAAATGTTTTCCAGGCTACGTTGGTGATACAGTTTTTTTAATGTGTATGATATTTTTGTCATGCGATTTTAAAGCTGGTCCTACAACCGCATCCAAGAATAACATGCAGCTTATCTCAGAACTGTCGGTGAAAATTATTCTTGGAGCTAGGTTTAATTGAGCTGCATTTTAAAGAGGTGCAATTTCACAATTTGTGTATATTTTCTAAGTTCACTATTTTGTCATGTGTTGAGAAAAACACAGATTTAAAAATTACATGGTCTAATATTTACATTTAGCATAAAACTGCAACATGCTTTTTTTCGTTTTTTTTTTTTAAAGACTCGAAAGGACTTGAAATTCAAAGTTTCAGACTTGTGACTTGACTCGGACTTTTACACCAGTGACTTGAGACTCGACTCTGACTTGCCTGACATTACTTGAGACTTGACTTGTGACTTGAGGATAAAGACTTGAGACTTACTTGAGACTTGCAAAACAATGACTTGGTCCCACCTCTGCTAATTGGCCACACCTAGTCAGGTGTGGATAAAAGCATACCTGAGGCAAGCTTCCAGGGAGCTCACTTGTCTTTGCCTTGGTGGCACCAGCCATTTTAGCCAACCTGGTAACCGCTTCTCACTAACGCTCTGGTATTCATCTTTTTTTTTTTTTTATGTTGCGGCTTTTGAGCCGGGTCGTAACAGACGCATAAAGGACAAATGTTGTACAGAAACCCAGTGCATGAAACTAAGTCAATATCTGCTTTCTACATTTCAATTTTCAAAAAGTAATCAAATTTCATCATTGCTGTTTATTATTGTGTTTCTGAATTAAGGTAAGATAAAACAGAGAAAACAATATGTTGTTTATCAGGCTGTCCAACTTTAAGCCAGGGGTATCTTTTATGTGCAGTATTAGTGTGTTAGATACAAACATAGTGTTTCCCAACACTGGGAAAACGCATCAGTAACCGGAAGGTCGCCGGTTCGATCCCTGGGCTCTCTGTCCTGGTCGTTGTGTCCCTGGGCAAGACACTTTACCCTACTTGCCTACCGGTGTTGGCCAGAGAGGCCGATGGCGCGATATGGCAGCCTCTCCTCTGTCAGTCTGCCCCAGGGCAGCTGTGGCTACAACTGTAGCTGCCTCCACCAGTGAATGAATGTGAGAGTGAATGAATAGTGGTATCGTAAAGCGCTTTGGGTGCCTTGAAAAGCGCTATATATAAATCCAATCCATTATTATTATTATTATTATTATTATAGGTACGAGGAAATGTTGACGCTATACAAAAACTCAAGACTAATTTTTTAAAATTATTTTTTACTTAAAATCAGTAAAAAAAAGAGAAAGTTACAGATATTTATTTCCTGAAGTAAAAAAAACAAAAAAAACTTTTTTTGGTTGACTGTTAAACTTGATTAATTTCTGACTTTTCTGACAGAGGAGTCATGTGTACCAGCTATTTCCAAAAAACAGGTTTTTGAAAGATTTATAACATTTTTATGACAAGTGCTGTAATAAATCTTTTAAGCACTGTAGTATTGATTTCTTTATAATGATAGCCTGAATACTTGCTGAATGCTAAATTTCTGTGACCTGGAGTGTGGTTCTCTTTGAGGAGGAACACATGCAAAATTATATCTTCCATCTTTGAATATGTGTCACAGGATAAAAAACAAGGACTACATGATTGAATCACACCAATGTGGACTGGGCAGAGACAAATGGCTCCTACAATGAACCATCCAGCGTTGACGGCTGTTTTTCTTGTCCTGTCAGTTTACTGTGTTGGTAAGGACAGAAGTATTTCTTTTACAAACATTATGACTCGATGACAAATTATATGCTTGAAATACAAAGGCTAATTATGTTTTTATCTGCAGGTACTGAGGGTCAAACATTGACTGAGTCTGAATCAGTGATTAAACAGCCTGGACAATCCCACAGACTGACCTGTACATACTCAGGGTTCAGTGGTGATTATAGTAATGCTTGGATCAGACAGGCTGCTGGAAAAGGACTAGAATGGATTGCTTGGATCCGATATGATGGTGGTAGCATCTATTACTCTCAGTCATTCAGAGGCCGGTTTACCATCTCCAGAGACAACAGCAGAAAGCAGGTGTATCTGCAGATGAGCAGCCTGACAACTGAGGATTCTGCTGTTTATTATTGTGCTCGAGAGCCACAGTGATACAAGAGGAAGAAACTCCGTACAAAAACTCAGCACATCACAAAAGGAACAATTTACTTTCTTCTGTTCACATTTATAGTAATGAACTGCAGTTCAATCTCATTAACACAAGAAGAAACAACAAAGGCACAAGAATCTTCAAAATAATTAACAATATCTGTTGGGATTAGTCATCAATTTGATCATCTATTTCAAAAAATTACTATAAATTGCACTCAGCATCTTGTTTAGTTTTCAGACCACATGCATTAATCTTTCATAGTATCTTTTTTAAAGATAGACTTATTTATCATTACTTATTGCAGCCTGCAGGGAAAGGACTGGTATGGATCTGAATAAAATCCTGGTGATTTATTCAGCAAAAATTCAGTAAAAAATAAGTTTTGCATCAACTTAGACTCTCCCACCAAAGCACTGACTGCAAGTGGACAGATTGTGCAGACTGAAGACACTGCTGTGTATTACTGTGGAAGAGAACCACAGCATCAAAACATCCGTAGAGTTGAACAAAAACCCCTCAGTGCCTAAACAGTTATAACATGATGCCACCAGAGGAGGAGCCCTCAGACCACTGATGAATTTAAGATATTACATTATTCAAGGGATTTTATTATGTAACTCAATGTGAGTTACATAATGCTAGAAGAATGACTGATGTGAAAATACGTGAGTCAGTAGATATGTCTTTATTGTATTTCACTTTGACATCTACAAACTAAAACTCTACACAGATACTTCGGGGCTACTGTGTTTACCTCTAATTGTTATTAAATAAGCAAACATCAGAATTTGTCTGAGGGTGTTTTTATTGTTGTTGTTGTTGTTGTATTTTTTTAGTAGCTGTCAGAAGGCCGAGTTAAAAAACAACAACTATTTTAACTGACTTGGCACTGTATAAAAAACAGGTTAAATAATATGGTAAATAATATAATTTATTTTTTTATTCAGTCAGAAGCTAACTTCCACCTAGGCTAATATAAATAAAATATATTTATATTATAATGTTTTAATAATATAAATAGAATATATACATTTACGGAAGAAGAGATACGTCTAGTTTTGTAACTGTGCAATATTGAGAAAATATAGATGCTTGTTTAAAGAACTATAACATTTTAGATATTTTTAGTAAACTTTTAAAGATTTACAAAATGCAAGTATCACTGACAGTCATTGAGAGCAGGTTGACCAGCAAGTATTTATAAGACTAATATGCAAACGTGTTAAAAAGCAGTTTATATAACTGAATATCCAATTGTCAAAATTAAATAATTATGGTGCATTAACATAAGGTGACTAAAGGCATTCATATAAAAAAGTTTAAATGTAATCATAAACGCTGTGTGTTAAATTAAGATGTGATAAATGTAAAGTTTTCAGGAACTAAAGATATAAAAATATTTTTACTATCAAAATTGTACCGTTTTAACACAGAATATATAAACTTTATTGCATGAAACCAATGTACATATTTTTTCGTGGTCTTGATAACTTGATAGCAGGATTTTATTGTTTATTATTGTGCCTGAGACTGACAGTGTCACAGGAGTGAGAAAAACCATTTTTTCACATAAGTTACAGAGATTACATTTAAGTCATCAACATAGTCAAAGATTCAGTAAAGCTGCTTCACTGGGAGATTGTTTTTGTAAAATTATTTTTGAATGAAAAACACATCAAACTTTATATTTGTGTTTTAAATAATATCGTTATTTTAATTAGTTTTTTTTAAAATTGTAAATACTGATTGCCGCAGTGTTCTCTTATAGCCAAATATAACACATTTCCCACGTGTGGGACTAATAAAGGTTATCTTATCTTATAATCTGTCAGCATCCATCTATATGCAAAGCAAACTTCCTGACAGTTGAGTATAAAGACTTGAAATCATGGTGTCAGTTAAAGCAGAAGAAGAAAAGTTCTCATCAGATTATCTTGAGTACCAAAATGTTCTCTGTGGCTCTGCTGCTCCTGCTGGCTGCTGGATCCTGTGAGTCTCACTGGAAAAAAAAACACTGACATTATGATCACAGCATACTGACTGTTGCTGTTACATAAAACATGTTTTTTCCACAGGTGTGAAGTGTGAGCAGCTGACACAGCCAGTTTCTGTAAATGTGCAGCCAGGTCAGCGTCTGACCATCACCTGTCAGGTCTCTTATTCTCTGGGCAGCTGGATGACAGCTTGGATCAGACAGCCTGCAGGGAAAGGACTGGAGTGGATTGGGGTGAAATATACTGGAGATTCATTTTACAAAGTTCAGTATTGACTTAGACACTTCAAGCAAGGCAGTGACTCTAAATGGACAGAATATGCAGCCTGAAAATACTGCTGTGTATTACTGTGCCAGAGAGTCACAGTAGCAGAAACTGTCAGCAGACCTTTACAAAAACTCTTCAACGTCTGAATAGTTGTAACATGAAGACACCAGAGGAGGAGCCTTTAGACCATTTATGGTTTTGGAGTGGTTAAATAACAAAAGGCTTGTATACTTTCTATAACAATGAAAACTTGAAAAACAAAAATAAAGAAAATATTAAAATTACACTAATTTTATTCAAAAACAATTTAGAAAATTCTGATATATGCTACACCCATAACTTAACTTGCTATGCGTAAGATTAATCAAACTCGCTTGTGCCCAACAGGGCTGTGCAGAGAGGTTTAAAGGGGCGGGTGCTCAAAGTTAAAATGGAGCACATTGAACCAGGCTGAATAACAACAACACACATTCATCAAGAATCTAATATGGGCAACAAGGCAAAGCAAACGTAGCCGATGCTTTACCTGATGGGTACAATGTTGCTGTTGAGGGGTTGCTGTTGATAGTGCTGGAGGGCAGGGCTGTGTTGATCTGAGACTGTAAACATTAAAAAGTCCATAGGAGAGATGGTAGCAGATTAAACAAGTGTCATGAGATAATAACAAAATGCAAAGATTGGTGACAGCGCTTGGAACCATAAGGCAACAAAAAACTGTGAGAAATAATTTAGGCTCTGCCTGTGATTCACTCTTTGCTTCTCTTCTTCCTTCCATCCCATCATTTCATATATCACTCTCCACTTGCTGTCTATCTGAGAACAAGGCACAACTTGCTATTGCAATAAACTATAATCTAATTATCCACACCTAACAACTCCAGCACTTAATCTAAAATAAAATGATGACAGAAAAATGTTACAGCACTGCCTTTAGTAGCCTCACACAGCTCCTACTGTTTCCTCCTCATGTCCTTACCAGGCATGTCTGGACAATGTTATATCATGAGTAATATTTTTTTAAAAAATCCATCTAAATAAAACACACATGCACGCACACGCAATGACATTTTAGACCTTCTTCAGAATACTGTATATACTATGGGCATCACTGTGCTGATCCAGAATCTTTTTTTTTATTATTATTTATTACTAGAGCTACAATAATAAAGCAATGAGGAGGGGGAAGTAATAAATATGAAATAATGTCATTATGATGATTCCATTTGTTTCACTATCCACTCTGTGCAGGGAGAAAGCTTGTTACGTTTTTAAACTGTAGAGATACAATAATTTTACTGCTGTAAAATCCAAATTTTGTCTTATTTAAAATATAAATCTAATATAATCTGCTTCTTAATGTATGTTCTTTAAAATACAGCATGTGTTTTTAATATATTATAATTATAATAATTATTATGTGGACATGCATACTAGATCGTTTTTAGTGAAATATAATCCCTCCAGAAAGGCAGGAAAAGCCCTGTAACTTGCTTTAAAACTAAATATGTTCCCTAAAACGGTGACAGAGCTACAGACCCATGACAGCCAGGTAGCCAGCAGCTATGACCAGCACTACTTGTGCAGTTAATAAAAGGACAGGTAATGTTTGTCACGCTGTTGCACACACAGGACGCTCGTTTGTTTCAGTTCGTCAGTTGCAACAAGACAGCTTACCAACGTGTACATAATAAGCTAATACTCCTGGGTGCTACACACTACAGTGTACGTTGTACACCTACTTACTGGTTTTGTCGCATCAGTCTGTGTCTCTGAGTTAACTTGTGTTTCTCCTACAGCTCCGGACCGGAAAAAATGCGCGTGCTCTTTGTGAGCTCGTTCCCGGCTCGTAACCAGCGCGTTCTGCCGTCAAGGGCGATCATTGGTTAAATGTGATCATGTGACTGATGCAAGCCAGATCCTTTTATTTAGCAAAACTGTGATTAATAGTTAAATATTATTGTTGAGGGGCACAGACAAGACTCCGCACGCACGCACACATTAAAAAAAATAAATTTTTTTTTAAAAAGTTGCCTCAACAAAAGGGCACCTTGGGCACCCATCAGGAAAGGGGCGGGTGCTCAAGCCCCTCTACCCCCCCCCCCCCCCCCCCCCCTCTGCACGTGCCTGGTGCCCAACATAAAGACATAACATAAACAACTATAATGCAAGTTTGTAATGAAATGTCTTCAAATTAGAACTTAAGATAAGATTAGTTGTTATAACTTCAATGAAGTTTGAGTTTATAAAGCTCCATAGATGTCATTAAAATAAAAAAGTGTGCATGCTTCAAAGCCTCTTATTCTATATTATTCCATTTTATGAAATGAACAAACAAAAATGTGTGCTGCTTAATATTAGCAGTGTAAGAGCACATATTCCAGTGTTCACAAATAATAGGAAAAGATTACAGTAGAAGAATAAGATGAACACATACGCAGACATGCTGCAGTTCATGAATTTCTACAAAAAATGCAACATGATGAAAATCATGAGTGTTACTGACTGTTTTGCATGAGCTAAGGTGTGGTCCTTTAACAGATGGAGGAACTGATGCAAGGTTAACTTTTCCATAATTAATTTCCCCTAATAATTAAATATTTGTTTGTAGGTACTGTTAAATCCTAACTGAGTGTGAATCAGTGGTCAAAACGCCTGAAGAATCCCAGAGACTGATGGGTATAAAGTGAGAGTTTGACAGTCATTACTGGAACCCTTGAATCAGACATGCTGCTGGAAAGGTAGTGCAGTGCTACTCGGATTGAAATGAATATTACTCTCATCTTCATAGACAGCAGACAGAAATTCAGTCACACTGTCTTAATAATTGTTCATTTGAAAATTCTGCATCGCAATTATTTATAGTACATGGTTATATTACTGAAAATGTGATTTATACATATTCCAGCTTTTGCTTCTCACTTTGTGAAAAGAGTTTTTTGTTTTTTTGTTGAGTAGGAGGAGCCAATGCAAAACTGATTTGGCCAATGCCTTCAAATGTTCATCTGCAGAGTAAAAGTCACAGACTGCAGAGTGGACAACAACAATGACTTTTGCAATGATCAGACCAAACTGTTTAGTTGTTTCTCTCATTTTGTTTTCTACCGTGGCTGGTAAGGATACATAAATCTGTTGGACAAACAAACATTTTTCTAATGAAAATGTGATGACAACAATAAGTTAATATTTCTGTAGGTACTGAGGGTCAAACACTGACAGAGTCTGAATCAGTAGTTCAAAGGCCTGGAGACTCCCACACACTGACCTGTACATACTCAGGGTTCAGCAGTGATATTCATGCTGCTTGGATCAGACAAGCTGCTGGAAAAGGACTGGAATGGATCGCCTATCGCAGCAGTGGCAGTGGCACTATAGCCTACTCTCAGTCAGTCAGAGGCCGCTTCACCATCACCAGAGACAACAGCAGAAAGCAGGTGTATCTGCAGATGAGCAGCTTGACGACTGAGGACTCAGCTGTTTATTATTGTGCGAGACCCACAGTGACACAAGAGGAAGAAACTCTGTACAAAAACTCAGCACATTAAGCCAAGTCATAATTTGCTTTCTGCCATTAACAATTTCATCATGGAACAATAAAAAAAGCTTCTTTAATCAAACATTTTAAAAATGCCATGAATATTTTGGGTTCATGTTTTTATTATTTATTCATTAAACACTCTCATATACTCTCAGTCAGTCCAAGGCCGGTTTACCATCTCCAGAGACAACAGCAGACAGCAGGTGTATCTGGAGATGAACAGCTTGACAGTTGAGGATTCTGCTGTTTATTATTGTGCTCGAGAGTCACAGTGACACAAGAGAACGAAACTCTGTACAAAAACTTAACACCCCACGTCAAACCAAAACTACTGTTTTCTTTACTTCATTATCATATACACATTCAGAAAAAAATAGCCACAATAAATGTTCATGGTTTCCACATACCGGTGCTTCTAATCAGTCAGTGTTTCTTATGCAAAGCAATTATTTTTTGCAGTCTGATGATTCTTTTAAAGATATATCTGATTTGTTTACATACTGATAATTTACTTTTATTTAGAATTAAATGGCCATTAAATTTAGCGTTAAATATTTTGGGCCACAGCATGATTTCTGCTAAAGCTATATTTATAAGCCACGTGCTCATATAATAAATATTATCAACACTTCATTGCTTTGAAATTTATTGTTAACCTGAGTTTTACTGATTCACTGTTTCTTTGTTCAGTGAATAAAAAAGTTACTAACACATTCCAATAATATATTGACATTAACAGTGGTGAAACTGCATCCTGAAGACACTGTCTATTACTGTGTATGTGGCACTGTTACCAACCATCAACAGACACGCACAGATGACGTATCCACTGACACAGGAAAAAAAATAACCAAACACAAAAAAATAAACACACCAAAAAATGATAATTAGATATTTTAGATTGTAGATATTTTAATTGCAGATGTCTGTTTTCGTCGTGTTTCAACAGTTTAATGGTGTTTTTCTTTTCTTTTGTCACCCCCTTTTTTAGGATATCACAATTCATGCCAGGTGCAATTTTCCAGTCAACTGGGGTGCATTTCTTCTGTACTTTCATGGACTGTCAGAAAAAAAAAATAACAGGAAAGGCAATTTTGGATAGTTAAATGACTTAATTGAAAATGTTTTACAGTTTTTTCTGATTGCTTAAGCACATTTTTTGTAACTATTGGCTAATTTTGCAAAACTCTTCACACAAATAAGAAAACCTGTCACCCAATAATCAAAACATTGTAGTTCTCTTGCAAAAGCAAACACAGCTAGATTAACTCCTCACACCTTCGTAAAAATGGTGTTTCCGTATCAAACAGTACACACAAGCCATCATCTACTAAGCACACAATGCGCCAACTGCACACCGATGGTATGAATACAAAACACATCTGGCTTTTGCTTTCTCTGTGCACAAGGTAGGCCATGTCAGTTTGAGCTCATACTTCTGTCATAGATCCATAAGCATAGAGGGATCCAAACTTCAAGTACTGGTGTTTATTCAAACAGATCAAAACAAACACAAGTGTTTATTTCCAAGTATAGGATTATTTGCAATCGCCATAATGACTATATGGGTTACTTGGTCTGCAGTGAACATGCTTCCTCTGCCCCAGCATCTGGTCATCTAGCAATTCTGTAAAGTAACAATTTCAGTATTTTTACATCAATGGTATTGGTGTGTTTCTCATTGGCATACGGCAGTGCTACAAATCTTTGTGCGAAGTGACTGTACTAACCGATTCTCATTTCAAGATGTCCTTATGGTACTTGCTACAGTGTAGCGGCTCAGTTTAGGCTGGACCCGTTGGCCAGCTACCCTCAGGGTCATTCCACGGTTGATTACATGGTCCACTATTGTAGCTCTGATGTCATCAGCAATTCTATTTCTTACTCTTCCTACCCTTCCTCTCCCCCCTCCTCGTCTTCCTCTTGCTCCTCCTTGTCCTTGTCGTCCTCTTCATCCTACTTCTTCACCTCCACGTCCTCTTCCTCGGCCTCCTCTACTTCTCACTCTTTCTGCTCCCTCCATTGTACACACACAGCTTACCTGTATTATAGTGCTTAGGCTGATTGCAAAGTGAACGAATTATCTAAAAAAGTTTTCACATGTGAAAGTGTGCCAGACAGTTGGCAAATTAGTGTTAATGATAGCCATACATGTGTATACTTTTGCTAGGAGTGTGTTGGAAATTTGGTAATTGAGTGTTGTGCAGTGAATTGTGCCTACAGTTTTGCAAAGTGTGTGTTACAAAATTGCAAACTGAGTGCAAAGCAGTTTTTGTGCTTTTAGTTTTGCAAACTCAGTGAGTGGTTTTGCTATAAGTCTGAATAGTTTTAGAGATTGTGCTACAGGAATCACAGTTAGGGTTTAAGCATTCAGAAAAAACTGTAATGTAGAACTGTTTAATAAACATTAACATATTATTTTTTCCCCCAAGTAATAGCTTTCAAAATGACAATGAAAAATGCAGTATTATACAATGACCTGATTTTTAACATGAAAATAAACTTCTCAGTGGTAGACATTGTTGGGGTACTTGTACCGCACCCTCTAATGATATCTTTGTAGTTTACTACTGTTTTGGTGACTTGCACTTTGTTTGAAACATCAGAGGTCTCACCTCCAGCCTCTGGATGATGAATGAACTCACTTTTCTGGTTGTTTTCTGTCTGTCCTGTGAGTTCTGCAGCTTCTTGCTGTGTTTTTATCCTCAAGAGTTGTTCAAGTAATTCCAGACGACATCCTTGCTGACCATATCATTCTTCCATGGCCCGTCTCTCCTTTTATGTCATCCGGTATTACAGGTCAGATGCTGGAGATGCTGAAGAGACTTTGAATCACTCCTGTATATGATCTGGATTAACATTTAGTTGCTGCAACATGCACTGGATCAGACACCATTCAGCAAAAGCACTGGAATAATTGGGGGCGTATTTATAATGACGCCAGTGGAACTGCCTGTTCTAGCAGAATAGGCACAGAGGACAAACAGAAACTCCACAGAAACCATTTTTTACAAAGACCTGAGGGGGGCAGTGGAGAATCACACCGAACCCACTATGGAAGCACCACCAGGTGACTTTGTGTCTTGCAACACAAATTCAGGAGGTATAAAATAAATATATTAATATAAATTTAACTTTAAATCATTCAATTTAAATTTTAAGTAACATTTTTTTAATAATTGCTTTCTTTGACAAGTTGGCAATAATGTATTTATGTTTGCACGAATTATTATTAAGTTCGACCAGGAGCACCTTTCAAAGCAGGAATATTTATCAGATTTAACTGTTTTCATAAGTATTGACACATTCTTTTTTGATACAACTATTCATTTTTAGTGACCTAGCAGGCTTGAACCAAGTAATATCTTATTATGAGGTGACAGGTGTACCACGGTGCTGCCCATTGGTGTATAGAAATGCTGACAGAAGTCAAATATTTGTATTACAGTTTTTTACAGACGCTAGGACACATTTCTCAATACTTAGGTCACGTTTGCAAAACTCCTCACACAGTGAGCACAACAGAAGTCTATGTGGGCTAAACTGAGGACCAGTTATCATTGTTTTGGCACAAAATGCATTCAATGACTACATCTCTCAAATTTCATGAATTATCTTCTCACTCAGACACAACAACTGCCAAAAATCTTTGTACGGACAGGACATTTTGCATGTGCTTACATACTGTTTTCAAAACTGTTAAACTTATGGCCAAAACAATAACACAATGCAAAACTTGAAAAGACAGCAAAATCCAACAGCAATATTTTATTGAAACATATTTTAAATCTAAAAATGCAGTTTAACCAGCCACAGCTGATTCTCATTGTAGATGAACATCTACACAGGTGTTACTCCTTCAGTCTTTCAACTCCTTCAATTCTGGCAGCCAGAAGATTCTTTCCTAGGTGTGTTGCCCTAGATGACATAAGATGTGATGTGGATGAGAATCTGTGGCCAAATGGAGAAGACCGAGTAGATTAGCATTACTATTGTATGTGTATCAGTGGATGGTGTGTATACAAATTCTTGTATTTTGGGATTACTTAGTGCAAAAAAATAAAAATACATAAACAAATATTAACAAATTCTGCATGATGTCTGATTCATTCCAGTAACATATATTGAAATTATAAACAGAGATGTGTCCTTGTTTTACACAAGAAAACACTGTGTAATGCTACATGTTGTTAGTGTTTTTTAGGTCATTGTTTTGTGGGTGACAAAGTGTGTTTGTCGGCTGTCAACCTTTGCTAGTGTTCTGGAAGAATGAGTTTATTTGAGACCTGAATGAAGTGTTTTGGTAGTTGTAGTGCATTTTGAATGTGAAATGAACTGCTTTGCCAAGCTGAAGGTCAGTTAGGAGGATTGTGTGAAGAGTTTTGCAAAAGTGACCTAAGTATTGAGAAATGTGTCCTAGCGTCTGTAAAAAACTGTAATATTCAGCATGTTTCTTCTTCTACTTCTTCTTCTTCTTCTTCTTCTTCTTCTTCTTCTTATTATTATTATTATTATTATTATTATTATTATTATTATTATTATTATAATAGTTCTCACCCTTAACACTTTTGTGGTTAATGAAGGTATTACAGTTTTTTCTGATTGCTTAAGCACATTTTTTGTAACTATTGGCTAATTTTGCAAAACTCTTCACACAAATAAGAAAACCTGTCACCCAATAATCAAAACATTGTAGTTCTCTTGCAAAAGCAAACACAGCTAGATTAACTCCTCACACCTTCGTAAAAATGGTGTTTCCGTATCAAACAGTACACACAAGCCATCATCTACTAAGCACACAATGCGCCAACTGCACACCGATGGTATGAATACAAAACACATCTGGCTTTTGCTTTCTCTGTGCACAAGGTAGGCCATGTCAGTTTGAGCTCATACTTCTGTCATAGATCCATAAGCATAGAGGGATCCAAACTTCAAGTACTGGTGTTTATTCAAACAGATCAAAACAAACACAAGTGTTTATTTCCAAGTATAGGATTATTTGCAATCGCCATAATGACTATATGGGTTACTTGGTCTGCAGTGAACATGCTTCCTCTGCCCCAGCATCTGGTCATCTAGCAATTCTGTAAAGTAACAATTTCAGTATTTTTACATCAATGGTATTGGTGTGTTTCTCATTGGCATACGGCAGTGCTACAAATCTTTGTGCGAAGTGACTGTACTAACCGATTCTCATTTCAAGATGTCCTTATGGTGCTTGCTACAGTGTAGCGGCTCGAGTTAGGCTGGACCCGTTGGCCAGCTACCCTCAGGGTCATTCCACGGTTGATTACATGGTCCACTATTGTAGCTCTGATGTCATCAGCAATTCTATTTCCTACTCTTCCTACCCTTCCTCTCCCCCCTCCTCATCTTCCTCTCCCCTCTCCTCGTCTTCCTCTTGCTCCTCCTTGTCCTTGTCGTCCTCTTCATCCTACTTCTTCACCTCCACGTCCTCTTCCTCGGCCTCCTCTACTTCTCACTCTTTCTGCTCCCTCCATTGTACTCCGCACACACAGCTTACCTGTATTATAGTGCTTAGGCTGATTGCAAAGTGAACTGATTATCTAAAAAAGTTTACACATGTGAAAGTGTGCCAGACAGTTGGCAAATTAGTGTTAATGATAGCCATACATGTGTATACTTTTGCTAGGAGTGTGTTGGAAATTTGGTAATTGAGTGTTGTGCAGTGAATTGTGCCTACAGTTTTGCAAAGTGTGTGTTACAAAATTGCAAACTGAGTGCAAAGCAGTTTTTGTGCTTTTAGTTTTGCAAACTCAGTGAGTGGTTTTGCTATAAGTCTGGATAGTTTTAGAGATAGTGCTACAGGAATCACAGTTAGGGTTTAAGCATTCAGAAAAAACTGTAAAACATGGATGACCAGGTGATGTCATCTGCTAATTTATAAGGTCATCCTGTGTAATCGAAAGCATCATTATTCAGAATAGAATACAGCACAGAGACTGTGTGACTGACCTACATGACTGTACATTTAGCAGAGAAATGGCTTTTATTATGAACCCACCTGAGTTTATGGCTGTTGTTCTTATTCTGTCAATTTACTGGGCTGGTAAGAACATGATATTACTTTTACAAACATTATCAAACAAAGACAAACAACATGCTGTAAATATAGAAGCCAGTAATATGATCGTCTGTAGGTTATGACAGTCAAACACAGAGATGGACCCACAAACTGACCTGTACATACTCGGGCTTCAGTAGTGTTGTCTATGCAGCTTGGATCAGAAAACAACTGCAACTCAACTCAGACTAACAGAAACAATACAGCAGAAGCACTGCAGCACATGAAAAGGAAACATGATTAAAACACAACACGTCAAACCAAGTCAAAATTATTTTTCTGTTATAGAAAATATATTTAGCTTATTAACAAAGTCAAAGATCCAGTAAAACCAGTTTATTCAATTGTGCTTAAAATATGGAAAAATTTCAGTATTTTCTGACTTAAAAGTAAGTTTATAGTGACCATCCAGGGCATATGTGGACTGTCCCACCAGGGGAGAGAAAACTTTAGACTTACTGTATGCTAACGTCAAGGATGCATACAGCTCCTCCTCCCTCCCCCCACTTGGTAGGTCAGATCATAACCTGATTCACCTCACCCCCCGCTATGTGCCAATTGTGAGGAGGGAACCTGTGACCACCAGGACTGTTAGGAGGTGGTCAGAGGAGGCAATAGCGGAACTACAGGGCTGTTTCGAGGTGACCGACTGGGAAACACTCTGTGAGCCTCACGCCGAGGACATCAATGGGCTTACTGAGTGTATCACAGACTACATAACTTTCTGCACCGACTCCATTGTTCCAGCTCAGACTGTTCATTGTTACCCAAATAACAAGCCGTGGGTGACTAAGGACATCAAAGCCCTCCTCAACAACAAGAAGAGGGCTTTCAGAGGGGGCAACAAAGAGGAGGTGAGGAAGGTCCAGGTGTTACTAAAGGACAAGATCAGAGAGGCTAAGGACAATTACAGGAGGAAGCTGGAGTGGAAACTCCAGCAGAACAGCATGAGAGAGGTGTGGAGGGGCATGAAGACCATCACTGGATTCAGGCCAACCAACAGCAGGGGAGCTGAGGGAGGTGAGAATAGAGCCGACGAGTTGAATCTGTTTTTCAATAGATTCGACACCACAGTGTCTGCTCCCACCCCCACAACCTCACCTGTAGTCAGCCTGGAATCCAGAGCCACATCACTGTGCCAGCCTCTCTCTTCACATGTTGCCTCCTGTGAGATTCCTGACACCCCTCCCCCACCCATCACCTTCACTCAATACCAGGTTGAGATGCAAATGAGGAGACTTCACTCAGGCAAGTCTGCTGGACCAGACGGAGTGAGTCCCCTTGTCCTCAAGGCCTGTGCCCCCCAGCTGTGTGGAGTCTTTCATAAACTGTTTATGCTGAGTCTGAGTCTGCAGAGGGTCCCGGTGATGTGGAAGACATCATGCCTCGTCCCTGTACCAAAGACGCCTCGTCCCAGTGGCCCCCAGGATTACAGGCCCGTGGCACTGACCTCCCACATCATGAAGACCCTGGAAAGGCTCATCCTGGACCAGCTGCGACCCATAGTAAGACCACATCTGGATCCCCTTCAGTTCGCTTATCAGCCTCGTCTCGGAACAGAGGACGCCATCATCTACCTGCTCAATCGTGTCTACACCCATCTGGACCAGCCGGCGAGCACTGTGAGGGTCATGTTTTTTGACTTTTCCAGTGCTTTCAACACCATCAGGCCGACCCTCCTGGGTGATAAGTTAGCAGCGATGCAGGTGGATGCTTCTCTGGTGTCCTGGATTGTTGATTACCTGACAGGAAGACCACAATATGTACGTCTCCCACAGTGTGTGTCTGACAAGGTGATTAGCAACACAGGGGCACCACAGGGGACTGTCCTCTCCCCCTTCCTCTTCACCCTCTACACCACAGACTTCAGCCACTGCACAGAGACCTGCCATCTTCAGAAGTTTTCTGATGACTCTGCGGTGGTTGGATGCATCAGCAGGGATGATGAGACAGAGTACCGGGCTGTGGTCTACTCCTTTGTCACGTGGTGTGAGCAGAATCATCTGCAGCTCAACGTGGCAAAGACCAAGGAACTGATCGTGGACTTCAGGAAGACCAGGAAACACTTGACCCCTGTTTCAATCCAGGGGG
The DNA here is from genome assembly GCF_057382275.1 of Copadichromis virginalis. NCBI lineage: Eukaryota > Metazoa > Chordata > Actinopteri > Cichliformes > Cichlidae > Copadichromis > Copadichromis virginalis. The sequence goes on from NC_140621.1 coordinate 17,388,018, forward strand.
TCAGTGTTGACATTGTGGAGGACTATAAAGACCTTGGAGTACACATTGACAATAAACTGGACTGAGCTAAAAACACCACAGCACTTTACAGGAAGGGCCAGAGTCGTCTCTATTTTTTGAGGCGACTGAGGTCCTTCAACATCTGCCAGAAAATGCTGAGGATTTTCTATGAGTCTGTGGTGGCCAGTGCGATCCTCTATGCTGTTGCATGCTGGGGGAGCAGGCTGAGGGTCGCAGATGCCAACAGACTTAATAAACTGATCCGTAAGGCCAGCAATGTTGTGGGGATGGAGCTGGACTCCCTCAAGGTGGTGTCGGAGAGGCGGATGCTGTCCAAGATAAAGACAATGTTGGATAACACCTCCCACCCACTCCATGACATGTTGGTCAGTCACAGGAGCTCGTTCAGTGAGAGACTGAGATTACCGAAAAGCACCACTGAACGACACAGGAAATCATTCCTGCCTGTGGCCATCTCCCTGTACAACGCATCCACTTAACACACTGTTTGCTGCTACAACTACACATGTTTCTTTTCCAAATATTTATTTATAAGTGACTTATGTATGTATGTATGTATATATATGTATATATTGTACTATTCTTAGTTAGCGTATTGTCTGTCTTGTCTTAATGTTGGTTTAAAATGGAGCACTGTAACAAAAAATAATTTCCCCCAGGGATCAATAAAGTATTCTGATTCTGATTCTGATTATGTCTTTAGATTAACTAGCTGTTTTGTATCATCTGGCTTAATGTATTTTTCTAACAATATTGCCAAAGGGAAGAGGAAGCATTTATAATGTAAATACTACACAAATACACCCTCTGTTGTGAGCACGGTAGTTTCTTGACTGAATGCATGCCATATGTAAATCAATGTTCTCACATATCACCTTATAAAAGAGTGAAGTGTACCTGTGCATCAGTGAGAGAACAGAAGAGCTCACATCAGTTTCTTTAACATCAGCCATGATGTCTGTGACTCTGATGCTGCTGCTGGTAGTTGGATCCTGTGAGGAGATGAATAATAAATGCAGCTGAAATGCAGAACATTCAGAGGAATAATGGAAATAATGTTTATTTCTTTTTCTACAGGTGTGTACAGTATTGATCTCATCCAGTCAGACTCAGCTGTTGTGCAGCCTGGAAAATCTGTAACCATCACCTGTCAGGTCTCTGGTTATTCTTTGACTGATCTCAACTATGCAACAGGTTGGATCAGACAGAGTGAAGGAAAAACTCTGGAGTGGATTGTGCTTCGGTGGGGCAGCGGTGTATATAATCAAAACAATGCTTTGAAGAACAAGTTACTCCACCACACATACAGTTCTACTTCATCTGTAACACTAACAGGATTGAATTTGCAGCCTGAGGACACAGCTGTTTATTATTGTGTGCGTAGCCCACAGTGACACAAGTCTCCCAGAGCCCTGCAGAAATACCTCAAAATAATGAGAATCCACCACAAATTGCACATCCAATCAACTTAACGTTAAGTTAATAATTCCTCTTTAATCTTTTTTTATTTATTTATCTATTTATCTAAATTTGTACCACATGGCTTAATGGATTTTTCTAACAATATTGCCAAATGGAAGGGGAAAGGGAATCGTGTGTAAATAGTACACAGATTACCAAACTGAATGTATCTTTTTCAAGTTTAGTAGTGAGAAAAAAAATGCCCGTAGTGTTATTGTTACTGTTACACAGGTAGATGAAATTAGACCTTTTTCGGACTATACCTTATTTGACCTTGTATCTTAACAGTTAATGCAATACTTTTGACAAATCCCTTGAATAAGGCTGAAGGACTGAATTTTCATCATCTATTGATTGTTTGATTTAGAATTAACTGTGGGGCTGCACAGAGGCAAAAATACAAAACTGTGTCTTTGTACAAGAAATGATGTGCATCCTTGTAGAGATAAATACATACTATAAAAGTACAAGTAATTAATGCTTATGCCAGTGTTTAAAATAATCAATGGTCTATTGTAAAATTATATTCATACATGATATCATAAAATGAATAATTATTAAAAATTGTGTATGGAGCACTTAAAGCAAGTTTCTGACATAGAGAACCGATTTTTGAGATGATCTAACAAAATAGTTCTTTATTTAGATATTCACTACAAGATGGAGGTACAATTGTTCTGTAGTGTGGCTTTTTAGGGGTTTTTGGCAAAAAGCTACTTATGACTGTCTGAAAACTATGCTAAGAAGGTATAATGGTGGATGAACTGAAACATGGTTTTTGGTTAAGGAGGAGGGGTTCATGCAAACTTAAAATTTAGAGTATCTTCATATATGGTATAAACAAAGGTCAGGGACTGGCTCTTACAGACACACTGCAGATGGTAAAACTGACTGAAGTTTTAGATCATGGAATAAAATTCTGTTTATAATTTGTATCAGAGTAATTAGACTAATTATTCATCTTGATTTGAGTGTATGCCACTGCGTTTTGTTTGTTTGTTTGTTTTTAATCCAGTTCCTTCCACCTTTACTTACTTGGCTGGAGACAGGAACAGTGGAAGCACGATGATGATAATGGTATGCCCATCACATTCAAAGATATTAATTTGAGTTTAACTGTTTAAGTTGTAAACTCAATCCAGCCAATTTATTTTTTTCCCTTTTCGCAAATTTTTGAATATACTTTTGAATAATATAATGGATATTCTGCTGTTTATTGTTGTTTGTTAGAGTCACAGTGACTGACATTTGTTGAGCAGCTATATAAAGCAGTATATGAGGAGGAGTTAGTGCGACCAGACTTCTTCTATTTCTATTTATCTGGCTGTATATACACTCACCAGCCTTTTGTTAGGCACAACTAGTCAACAACTTGCTAACATAGATATCTAATCATTTAATCACATGACAGCAACATGGCCATGATAACCTGCAGTACAACATGGTTGCATGTGTCATATGGTTTCCTGTCTTGTATCAATAGTTCAGGGTTTTGTTGCTGTTGTAATTTTCAGCATATTTTCTAGGAAGACTTTGGATCTTTTAATACCAACTGAGCATGATTTAAACTCCACTGCCCACCTGAGTATTGTTGCTTAATTTTATTAATGTTGCTAAATATTAATATTAGATAATAAATCTTACCTTACAACTAACAGATATTACCATATGCACTGTTTGTAAATATATCACTCTTGCAACACGCATATTCATTGGGTATTTATGGTAACTAAGAAGGAACTTGAAGATACGGGTCAAATGTGTTTGGTTATATTGCAGAAAGGTCGCATTGATCATAACATTTTAATTTTTGATCATATATCTATTTATTTAAAAGTTGCCAGCTGTCATACACAGCTTCAGTTCCTCAAAAGCTATTTTCCTGCAGTATCAAGTTCTGGTCTTTGCCTCACACATCTGCAGAAACTCAAAACAAGAAGGTTATTTTTATTCAAACCAGTAACAACAAACTTTTCGTTTTTATATAAATTTTTATGCAATCTGGGATGTCAGCTGTACTAACAAGGTCAAAAGGTTTATAAACTCACTACAAAAGAAATACTTTAGTTTTATCATGCTGTTAAAATATCTTGATTTTGATCATATCTCTATAGAAGGAGGGCTTACAGTCAATTTAGTACATTTGCTGCCCCCACTAAATAATATACCTTTTATTTCCATGAGGACACTTTGTGATTCTTTTTTTTTTTAAATAGCTTCCATTAACGTTATTTTTATTTGCTAGTGCTTCACAAATTACCTTTTGAATCTTTGTCAGTAGAATACCTTTTAACAGTATTAGTTTCCTAGTATCAGTAAGGTGGTGCTGCAAATGCTGGCAGAGATCTACCACAGGGAAGACCCCTGGTGCAGGCTGTGTAAAGATGCCCCTGAGAAAATCCAGCATATAACAGCAGTGTGCACGATGTTAGGAGGCAGGTCATACATTGAACATCATAACCAAGGGGCACAGTATACAGAAACAGAGTATGCAGAGTATGGTCTGGAAGCCCCAAGGTCAAAATGGGAGATGCTCCCTAGGGTGGTCGAGAATGACCGAGCTAAGATCCTGTTGGACTTCCGGATACAGACGGACAGACTGGTAATGGCTAACCACGGAAGTGGTAGACAAGCAGAAGAAGACGGCCGTAGTGATAGACAGAGAGCTATACAGAGTGATATTAACATCAGAAAGAAGGAATATGAGAAGCTGAAGAAGTACCAAGGGCTCAGACAAGAGCTTGAGAAGATGTGGAAGGTGAATGTAACAGTGATGCCAGTGATAATCAGAACATTCGGTGCAGTTACCCCCAAGCTAGGCGAGTGGCTCCAGCAGATCCCAGGAACAACATCTGAGATCTCTGTCCAGAAGACATGAGACTGCTACAGAAGAGGCTGTCGTCCGTATTTTTTACATGGTTCCTGATTCACATTATAGTGACATATACTGAACACAATAAATTATATAATATAAACAACTATCTGATTGAAAATTACAGCAGATAAATTAGTTACAGGTGATTACTTTTGCATTAGCCATTGCATTGATGGAGGAGGTGATGTATTCTGTCACAGCCAGAGGCTGACTATTGAACTAGCTGTAGAAAATGTGCTACGATTCTTTTCATAGTTGGCATATTTTTAAAATTTTAACTTTTCATTCAGCTACAGTTTTAACATATTTGTCCATTTTCTCTAAATACAGTAAAATCAGTGATGTAAGTTTATGTGTTAAGACTCACTTTTTTTAATAACGATTTTTTAACGATCCTGAAGATACAATGATTCTCTGTACAGGACTGGCTTCTCATTTAGTTGCTGCAGTATGCATTTGATCAGACAGCCTGCAGGAAAAGACTGGAATGGTTGCGTCGTGTTTATAGTGATGCTAGTGGCACTGACTATTCCAGCAGAGATAAGAGCAACAGCATGACTTATATGAGACTATCAAACCTAAAGCCAGAAGTCTCTGCAGTATATTACTGTGCAATGTTTAAAGTGCACTGACAGGCTGTACAAAAACTCCACAGAAAATGTTTTTGCTAAGACCTGTGGGTGACAGTAGAATAGGAAGTCACTAACTGTGCAATATATGGCAGTGGGTAAAACACACAAACACTAGTAGATACAAAATGTGATGTGTTTGGTGTTTTATTATTTTTTTATTTCTTGGTGTTTTTAGGGCCATACATGTTGTTATTAGTTAAGAATATTATCCTAAAATCTATAAATAATATTAATAGATAAAAAAAGCCTTTAAAAAACGTCATTATCTTAAACTCACTGTCAAGGTATTTCTTCTCAAAACAGTACTCAGTCGCAGTACTTATTCTTAAGTGTTTAGTAGTGAATTTATTTGCAAGGAGAAATTCTAAATCCGAACACGGTATCCACAGTGGTGATATTCTTTTTCCCAAATCCATTCTTTTTCTCTCTTTCATGAGAGTAGTAAATGTAAAACTTCAGGTGTAGATTGTACATATCTGATGGCTGGGGACAGTGGATTCAATTTCCATAATAGGACTGGTGTACTTAAAACATTTATAAAATCCTCCTGGTTATTAATATGTCACACTTTAACGATGGTGAATCTTAGAATACAGTAAATGTTGAATAAGACAAACTGCAAGAATAATAAAACATGAAATTAACCACTTTTGTTGCCATTACTACTATTACCATTCCTACTAATACTGCTACTACTACTTACAATATTAATAATTTTTAATTAAAAATAAGCTGCTCATTTATATTTGAAGTGAAAGTTAAGTGTAACAAAGTGTTAATAATAGTAAATGGATTGCAAATAAAGTGGGATCAGGAAACACCTGATGTTTTTATATGTGTCACTGGTTTCCATTTTGTCAACAAATTTCTATTCCCAAAACATGAATAATTAAAGAAAACAAAAACAGAATGAGTCAATGTAAATCAGCTTTACCGTATCACCTCTACTTATCTGACTGCTTTGAACAGTGAACTCACAATTGAACATGATGGACTGCAGGACAGGACTGTTGCTTCTAACTATATTCTGTGCAGGTGAAGAGTCTTACTGATCTTGATTAAGTTTATTTTTATCTCACTGACATATTTCACTTGACGTTTTCTTTTTCACATAATTTTTTATCGTTTGGCTTAACAGGCATTGATGGACAGACTCTGACAGAATCTGAACCAGTGGTTAAAAGACCTGGAGAGTCTCACACATTGACATGTACAGCCTCTGGGTTCACATTCAGAGACTACCAGATGGCTTGGGTCAGACAGGCTACTGGGAAAGGACTGGAGTGGATTGCTTTATTAAGTAACCCAAGTGGTAGTGATAAATATTACTCGCAGTCAGTCCAAGGTCGGTTTACCATCTCCAGAGACAACGACAAACAGCAGGTGTATCTGCAGATGAGCAGCTTGGCGACTGCTGATTCTGCTGTTTATTATTGTGCGCGACGCACACAGTGACAGAGGTTGTTATAGCAGCTGTACAAAATCTTACTGTACTCATCTTTCAACCTTAGCATTAAGCATCATTGGTATAATTGTATTATCTATTGTATGTATTATGTTATAAATATTCAAGTACAACATTTGTATTTCACAGACATTTCAATAGGTTTTTGATATTCTTTTTGTTATATATTCTATAAAACAGAGTCATGTAGGTATATGTCTAATTATATGAAAATCATACACATATTACACACATAAGTCCTAAAAGCTCTTCCCACATCACTTAAAGGTCACCACCAGGTCATCACAGGGCTAACATGGAGTGACAGAAATCCTCACATTCTCACATCCACACACAAAATGATACTTGGCAAGAGGCAGAGTGTGGGGATCAGGATATGCTATTATATTGGTTGCAGTCAAATAGTCTGGGATTGTGACTAAACAGCTCACATTTAAAATAACCATCAGAGCCTGCACTTGTAACTTGAAGCCACCAAAGGAGGAGCTCTAAGACCATGCATTATTTTAAGATAGCAATGCAATCGTTGCAAGTACTGTATCAAGCATAAATTTGGAAAACTGTATTTTGTACCAACTTGGCAAAAAAATAAGGAACCCACAATATCAGAAAGAAACACCAATAATCATGTGACAACAATCATACCTCAAAATAATGAGAATCCACCACAAATTATACATCTGATCAACTTAAGATAATTCATTCCTCTTTCCTCCCTAATTAAAAACAAACAAACAAACATTTTTACAGGTTAGCAAAAGGAACGCATTTCTTTAAGTTTAGTAGTTTAAAAAAGAGCTGTAGGGTTTTTGTAGGGTTAAACAGTTAGATCAAATTACCCTTTCTTGTACTATACCTTGTTTTAACCAGCAGTTTGTCCCACATAAAATAATTGTAATTATTATTTTTTGTATTATAGACATGCATTTTTTTAACCTGATTGCTAGTTTCATGAGTTAAAGGGTTCTTGCAGATTACACTAGCCTTAAAAAATAAATCCTTTTGGCCTATTTTTCAAAATTTTACCTGAGAGCTGCTGATAATGGGTGTTGCTGAAGGAGGAGTGTTTGCAAACCTTCAGATGAAGCAGACATCTGGATGACTGAAAAGCAGTTTGAGCTGACTCCTCCCTGGCTCAGTCTATGCTCTGTTTGCCTACTGCATGATACCATCAACAGAAGCTAAACAAAAAGCTCTGAAAGCCTTTGTAACATAAATACACCAGAGGAGGAGCCCTCAGACCACTAATAATTTGAAGAGCACATCAGTCCAATTATAAGGTCTTCTTGTTTACTGTAAAATAACTGTTGATGTGGAAATAATATAAAAAAGATACATTATTATAGCGGTGATAGTCACATATGGTTTCATAACTCATTCATTTGTTGAAAAAAGGTTTTTTCCATCCTAAATGCAGATATTTAACTAAATGTTAGAATATAAGTGATTTATTTTAGTCATTTACTTTCACCTGTAATTAGGTGACAAACTATGGTTTGTCAGATTATTATAATTATGTTATTATTATTATATAATAACGGATGGATGAAAGCATTTGAAAAAAATCTGTTCCAAAGCATGCAGATGTTGCACCCTCAGAGTGTCATGATGCAGCTTTTGTTTTTTCATTTCCAACAATTCAGTTTTGGAGTTTACATGAAGCAGGTATGCCATCGCTAACCTATGTTCTCTATTGTCAAAAGTGTTTAAAAAATCTCCACAGAAAAAGCACTTGCAATGAAGTAAAAGTGGTGAATGTCAATTATGTATGAACACATAGTATATTTGACTAAATTCTGCTAAAATATAGAAATATATTCTTTCAAGCTGCTGGAGCAATTTCAGGCTGATCAGGAATTTGTGCAGCAGAAAAAATGTTAAATTAGAAATTTGACTTACTTATTGTTAAAGTCTTTAACCATGTTTGGAAAACCTCAAAAAACTATCTTCTGGTCAAAATTCTTTGGCAAGATGGAAATAATTTGAAAAAATTCAAAAATGAAGTGGCTGATGGGATTTTTCAAATTAATGTCTCCAGATTTCACTTAATGACACCCAGAGAGAAACCATTCAAGCACAGATAAACACCCACAGCTTTTGATGTGTGAGGTGACATAGGCAATGGCGATTACTACTGCACACTCATTTTGTTTTTTGTTCCTGGCCCTCATGTTGTTACTATGTAAATAAAATAATAGGTTCTCACATCATGAATCATGAACACATGTAGACTGCTTTTCTTTGGGGTAGGAGGAGTCAGTGTAAAACTTTCTGATCTCACCTCTACTTATTTGACTGCTTGGAGCAGTGTGCACACAGTTTGACATGATGGACTGCATGACAGGGCTGCTGTTTTTAACTCTCTGCTCGGCAGGTGAAGAGTTTGATCTTACTTTAATAAAGTTTTCTTTGTGTTATCGACATATTTCATATTCTGTTTTCTTTTTTGTAGGTGTTGACGGACAGACTTTGACAGAATCTGAACCAGTAATTAAAAGGCCTGGAGAATCTCACAGACTGACATGTACAGCCTCTGGATTCACATTCAGCGACTATGAGATGGTCTGGGTGAGACAGGCTCCTGGAAAAGCACTGGAGTGGATTGCTCATTTAACTAAACCAACTGGTAGCACTAAATCCTACTCTCAGTCAGTCCAAGGTCGGTTTACGATCTCCAGAGACAATGACAAACAGCAGGTGTATCTAGAGATGAACAGCCTGAAGACTGAAGATTCTGCTGTTTATTATTGTGCTCGAAGGCCACAGTGACTGAAGTCATTTTAAAAGCTGTACAAAATCCTACTGTACTCATTTTTGAGCTCATTCTAAATATAGAAATATATTACTATTCAGGCACAACATTTACATTTCACGAGACTTTTATATTCTTCATATTAAATTCTTCATATTCAATGTGTAGATATACTATCTATCTATCTATCTATCTATCTATCAGATAGATAGATAGATAGATAGATAGATAGATAGATAGATAGATAGATAGATAGATAGATAGATAGATAGATAGATAGATAGATAGATAGATAGATAGATTGAGCGATCCTCAAGGTTGGCAACACAACATCTGACTTTAGTACTTCACCTGTTCACCCTTGGGTTTAATTTAACTTTAACTTTAAATTTGACACATCCTAGTTTTTATCTGTTCTTAAAAATATGTTTTTATTTGTTCTTACAGTTGTGGTCAAAAGTACACACACATACACTTGTAAAGAATATAATATAATGGCTCTACTGAGTGTCCCGTTATTTCTAAAACTCTGATTTTTCTCTGTTAGAGTGATTGGAACAGATACTTCTTTGTCACAAAAAACATTCATGAAGTTTGGTTATTTTATGACTTTATTATGGGTTAACAGAACAACAAAAAGTGATCACATCTGCTGGGTCAAAAATATACATACAGCAACATGAATTAGCAATTTTGGTGACTTAGAAAGTTGTCTGTGAACTGAGCTTCATAGCATGGCCTCTTAACTTCTTGTGAGTGATTATGAGTGACTACAGCTGGTAACTTCTCTTAGGCCAGGTAAATATGGCTCATTGGATACAAATGCCCACAAACGCTAAAATGGGAAAGTCAAAGGAGCTCAGCATGGATCCGAAAAAGCGAATTATTGACTTGAACAAGTCAGGAAAGTCACTTGGTGCCATTTCAAAGCAGCTGCATGTCCCAAGAGCAACAGTGCAAACAATTGTTTGTAAGTATAAAGTGCATGGCACTGTTTCATCACTGCCAAGATCATTAAGAAAACGCAAGCTATCACCTGCTGCTGAGAGAAAATTGGTCAGGAGGGTAAAGAGTCAACCATGAATCACCAAAAAGCAGATGTGCCAAGAATTAGAAGCTGCTGGAACACAGGTGTCATTGTCCACAGTCAAATGTGTTTTGCATCTCCATGGACTGAGAGGCTGCCGTGCAAGAAGGTAGCCCTTGCTCCAAAAGCAGCACCTTAAGGCTCGACTGAAGTTTGCTGCTTATCACATGGACAAAGATAAAACCTTCTGGAGGAAAGTTCTGTGGTCAGACGAAACAAAAATCTAGCTTTTTGGCCACAATGCCCAGCAATATGTTTGGAGGAGAAAAGGTGAGGCCTTTAACCCCAAGAACACCATGCCTACAATCAAGCATGGTGGTGGGAGTATTATGCTGTGGGGCTGTTTTGTTGCCAATGGAACTGGTGCTTTACAGAGAGTAAATGGGATAATGAAGAAGGAGGATTACCTTCACATTCTTCAACATAACCTAAAAACATCAGCACGAAGGTTGGGTCTTGGGCGCAGTTGGGTGTTCCAACAGGACAATGACCCCAAACACACATCAAAAGTGGTAAAGGAATGGCTAAATCAGGCTAAAATAAGGGTTTTAGAATGGCCTTCCCAAAGTCCTGACTTAAACCCCATTGATAAGAAGAAACAAGTCCATGTCAGAAAGCCATCAAATTTAACTGAACTGCACCAATTCTGTCAAGAGGAGTGGTCAAAGATTCAACCAGAAGCTTGTGGATGGCTACCAAAAGCGCCTAATTGAAGTGAAAATGGCTAAGGGACATGTAACCAAATATTAGCACTGCTGTATGTATATTTTTGACCCAGTAGATGTGATCACTTTTTTCTGTTAACCCATAATAAAGTCATAAAAGAACCAAACTTCATGAATGTTTTTTGTGACAAAGAAGTATCTGTTCCAATCAGAGTTTTAGAAATAACGGGACACTCGGAGGAGTCATTATATTATATTCTTTACAAATGCATGTAAACTTTTGACCACAACTGTACACATGGTTTCAGTTCCTCAGCAAATTTGCTGCTTAAAGTATCTCTACACCTTTGTCTTCACACAGCTGGAAGACCTGAAGACATATTTTTTTTAATGCAAAACTATATGCACCAACAAGAGGGCACCAAAGCAACAGGTTGCACTGTAACCCTAACTGTATAGAAATAGACAATCAAATGCTTATAAAAAAATAACAGTGCCAACTTTGACATAAAATAGAGGTGCACACCACTGATGTTGCCAAGACAAAGACAAAATCTTCATTTTCTTAATCCACATGTTATTATTGTTGGAAATTATATTTATTTAGGCTTTTTTTTCCAAGTATGTCCAGGATTGTTCTCATTCAGTCAAAGTAATAGTTGTACAGCCTGGACAGTCTAAAATAAGTCTAACCACAACTGGGTGAGGAGATGATGTTGCACCTGTTCTGTACTTTGGTATTTTAGAGGTTTACTGGCAAAAAACAACTTCTGGCTCTGTCTGAAAACTGTCCTAAAAAGTATAACTTTGAGTGAACCAAAAATATTTTTTCTGCTAAGGAGGAGGAGTCCATGCAAAACCGATATCTACAATATCCTCATATTGGTGTAGAGCAAAGGTCAGAAGCTCAATCTAATACATACACACTGCAAACTGGACAAAGAAAACAGACTTTTACAATGACCAGATCTGCTTATTTAGTTGTTTCTTTCATTGTGTGTTCTACTTTGGCTGGTAAGGGTATATAAATCTGTTGGACAAACACATGTAGATGTAATTGTTTGTTGTCCTAATCCGTTGTTGACATTTGTGTAGGTACTGAGGGTCAAACACTGACAGAGTCTGAACCAGTGGTTAAAAGGCCTGGAGACTCACACAGACTGACCTGTACATACTCAGGGTTTGCTGGTGACATTTATGCTGACTGGATCAGGCAGGCTTCTTTAAAAGGACTGGAATGGATCGCTCATATTGAATCTAGCAGTAACTCCTACTACTCTCAGTCATTCAGAGGCCGATTTACCATCTCCAGAGACAACAGCAGAAAGCAGGTGTATCTGCAGATGAACAGCTTGACGACTGAGGATTCTGCTGTTTATTATTGTGTTCAAGAGGCACAGGGACACACGATGATGCAATGCTGTACAAAAACTTTATGTGTCAGATTCATTTTTCAGAGATACAGAGTGATTATTAGTTATTTGTTTCTGGTAACATGAATATTCATTAGTAAATAAAGCTAACATATTGACACACACAGTTTTAGTTCCTCCAAAGCTATTTTCCTTCAGTGTCAAGTTAATCCTTTGTTTTCACACATCTGTAGAGACTGAAAACATCAAGGGTATTTTATGTAAACCAGCAACAACAAAATATTAGTTTATGTAGAACTTAGTCCTGGATGCTAGCAGTGTTAACACTTGCACAAATACATAGTTTAAGTAACAACAAAAAAGAACGCTTTAGGTTCAATTTAGTTCAGCTTAAGTTTCAAATATGTTGTTTTTAGTTCAGTTTTTATCCCCAGTGAAAACCTCACATTATATTTAGACAACACTCTTTGTTTCCATGGGGGCCTATTATAATTTTTATTGCAATTCTGATTTTAAAAAACATCTTCCATTAAACATATTATTTGCTAATGCACAAGGAATTAGGAGTTTATCATTTATCATATTTATTAGTCATCATTCTTTTGCAGTATAAACTGTGAACAAAAAAGCTTTTTGCAACAGATGTGAAGTGTGAACAGCTGGTCACTGGCAGCCATCCTGACTTTGACAGCATCAGGGCATCACCTGTCTATTTCCCTTTATTGGGCAGCTTCCAGCATGATATTCACTATATTTCATAACCTGCAACCATGAGAGCAAGAGACCTGCAATCTTTTATGGCAGAAATCTGTTTTTCTATTATATAAACAACAGCAAATCATTCATTGCCAGTTATACTCTGCAACATAAAATCTTTATTGTGTACAATGTAAAACATTTAACATTTCTAGTAGTTAAAATTTTCAGTTCACATCTTTGTTCAAAATGATGAAAATCTACAAAGTAACTTTTTCCTTTATACATCAGTATTTCAAGAAACATCAGAGCTAAATTACTTACTTACCAAATTACTGTCACATATTTAACTATAAAAAGCTATCCAATCCAGATTTCTAGTTCCTCTGTCTCTGACATGAAGAAAAATGTCAGAACATTTTACAAACTTTAGAAATTCCACTGTGTTTGCAGATTCATTGTCACTGGTGCAGATGGAATGATTTTAAATGTACGCTTATTTTTTTGTCTCTTGTGACATTTCACTGAAAGGTGTTTTTTCCAGAAATAATTCCTTTTAAAACTTTGTATAACTTAGCATAAAGACTCAATGAAAATATTTTACAACCACCTAAAGGTGGCAGAAAATTGAACATGAACTGATGTGAAGGCCTGAAATACATGTAACCATGTACACACTATAAAAGGATTGTTGTTGTTGTTGTTGTTTCTTACTTTGTATTTCAGTGGGTCACAATACTTTTTTACTGCAGTAAATTCCTGAATGTTTTAATGCTGTATGTAGATGTCAGTAATAAATAATAAAAACAGTCACATTTTAAGATGGCATGGCAAACCTCTTAATAAACAGTTGGTTGCATTATTTATTGATACAACTCTAGGAAATGTATAACTTTTCAGGTACATTACCTGGCATCTCAACAGCTAATGAGAAGATGCTGAGCTTTTTATTTGCTTTAAATTTGTAGAATTCTACTGGAAAAAAATACTTTTGAAAGTTTTTCTAAAGGATACACTGAAAGTATAACACTACATGAATTGTCAGTTGCATTAATTATATATAAAAAAAATCATGACAATGTGACTTTTTTAATATTTCATTTGTTGTTTGACCGGAGACTGCAGATCTAAATGTTGTATAACACATCTCTGTGTTATACTGAGATGTTTTTGTTCATGGTCCCCAGCAAACAAATAAATATCAGTTACAGTTTTTAACCTGCAAATCTCTGCTATATATACAAAAAGACAGGTGCAGATCCTTCCGTGCTGATAGCGCATGGAACAACTTTGAGCAGAAAAAGTTAGGAAAATGTAGTTTAATATTCTGTTTCATTGTGGGGGGCTGTGAAAGTGTGAATACAATTAAACAAATATTAGGCAAAGTTATCATGAAAAGTTTTTTTAAATAGAACAGTCACCCTTCTGTTGGCTACATAGTGCCTCGTGTGGTTTATTCTATGCAAACTCAGTGAGCTTCCTCGCTACTCAGCCATAAAAACCTCCTCATATTTTTTGGCTGGAGATACCAGAAATCTCACCATAAACAATGTTGTCTGTAGCTCTGCTACTGTTAGCAGCTGGATCATGTAGGTTTCTCTGGATTTATCATACATGGTTTGCATTTGTCATAGTAACCAATTTATCTGTAACTGCACAATTTGAAATATGCTTCTCTCTTTACAGGTGTAAAGTGTGAACAGCTGACACAGTCAGGCCCTTTGACTTTGCAGCCAGGTCAACGTCTGACTATCAGTTGTCAGGTCACTTATTCTATAAGCACTTACTGGACAGCTTGGATCAGACAGCCTGCAGGGAAAGGACTGGAGTGGGTTGGAGGGTCAGGTGTTGGACATAGCACACTCTACAAAGATTCACTAAAGAACAAGTTCAGTATCAGCTTAGATTCTTCCAGCAAGACAGTGACTCTAAATGGACAGAATCTGCAGCCTGAAGACACTGCTGTGTATTACTGTGCCAGGAAACCACAATAACACAAACCAGCTGTAGACCTGAACAAAAACCCCAAAGTCCTTAAATACATACTGTGTCTAAAAAAGTATTCATAGTGCTTCACTTGTATTGTCATTTTGTCACATTGTAGCTTTATTCCAAAATGGACTAAATTCATTTTTCACCTCAAAATTCTATGACAAAGTGAATCCGCTCTGGATAATCTGTATGTATAACAACAAGAGGAGAGACAAGAGGACAATTAGTTCCTTTGTTGCAACAAATTTTAATTACAGTGTCAATTTAAAGTATGACTGAGTAATACAATTAAAGAAATGCTAGGCAAAGTTGGTTTCCTGGCAAGTTTATCAGATAACATAGTTGGTAACTTCCTTGCTACTCGACTATAAAAACTGCTTATAAGAAAACTTCAGGTGAATGGAAACAGGCCATTTATTCTTTTGGCAACTTTTGGCAACTGTACAGCTTGGATAAGACAGTCTGTAGGAAAAGTACCAGTGGGTCACAGCAGGTGGCTGCCCCTTCCTGTTGAAAGGAAGAATAATCCATTAGTTTTGGTACTATTAGATAGCTATATCTTTCTTCCTTGTCTTTTTTGTGCTTAAATTGTTTTTTTCTGAATGTTGTTTTTTGTTGGGATGAGGTTTTCAGGGAATGCAGGATGAAAGAAGCTGCAGAGTGGCATAAGAGACTGCACCTCTGCTTGCTGGTGCCAACTCTGAGTAGTCACATTTTGTTTTGGGGAGGGGGTTGTTATACATTTGTTCAGATTACTAGAAATAAAAGCTCGCCAGCTCTTTAGGTCTTCCTCAGAAAGATTCCCAATTATCCACAAAGCCCACATTTTTTTTCGGACAGCACTCACACAGCCAGCATTTTAAGGAGAATATGTGGCTAAACATTATGTTCTTAAATCTCTGTAAAGACTTCTCAGCAATGCAATGACTGCCACAACATTAAGTGCAACTAATGCCAGGACAATTTTCAGTAAATTGCATGTCACAAATGTTAGTAAATCAGTTTGGGCACCTGATTCTTTCTAATCCGTACATTTTGCATTTTGAGATAGGAACTCCCAGAAATGCATATGCAACAGGATCAGTTACTGTTCACCCCTCTTGCAAACAACCTTGTCACTTTTCATATATGTACATTTTAAGATAATGTGACAAACCTGTTATCAAATAGTTGCTTAGATTGGCAGAGATACAATGTTTGCTTTTCATGCACTTTGCTACTTTTTATTCAGATTATTTTAACATGTTTCTATGATACAGTGATGTGGAAAAACTGTTTGCCACCTTCCTGATTTCCTTTTTTTGGTTTGTATGTTTATCACACTTAAATATTTTAAATCATCAAATAAATGTAAATATGAGACAAAGACAACAGAAGTAAACATAAAATGCAGTTTCTAAATGAAGGTGTTAATTATTAAGGGAAAAAAATCCAAACTTACGTGGTCCTGTGTGGAAAAAATGATTGTCTCCTAAACCCAATAACTGGTTGGGCCCTTAGTAGCAACAATGGAATCAAGTGTTTGTGATTAATGGCAATGAGTCTTTTATCAGTTTCTTGGATGTTGTTTTGTAGTCTTTTGTGACATCTTAGACGATAATTTCACTATTGGGGTAATTATGCTCGGCCAGCCACTCCTGGGAAGAGTCACCACTGTTCCATGTTTTTGCCATTTGTGGATAATGGATCTCACTGTGGTTTGTTTGAGTGCCACAGCTTTAGAAATGGCTTTATAACCTTATAAACTTCTCCAGACTGAGAGCTCTTAATTACTTGTTTGTTGTTTTTCATTGTTCCTGATTTTCCTTGGATTGCAGCATGATGTCTGGCCTTTGAGGAATTTTTGGTCTAGTCCACTTTGTCAGGGAGGGCCTGTGAGATTATTCTGTTATCATATGTTATCTTATATCTGTAGTTAAAGTAGTTGAATTATGTTAACTGCTGTAGGTCATATAATATCCCTTAGTCTAGATTGTGTGCTGTGTATGTAGCTTAGTTTCCATTATATTTTTGGGTTAAAAGAATGTGACCATTTTTGGATTTGTTAGACAGGTGTGGATTACCCTGTACCCTTGATCTGCTGTGAATGTGTTACACTGTTTCTTGACATTTCATACTGCTGAATCATGAAGAGAATGTTGTGTGCAGAGGACCTTGTGCCGATAATAGAAGAGACAGACCACATTCCATACCCCCACCTTTACAGAGAGCAGAAAGACAGGGAGCCGAGGTCATAACTTAGGCGCCGTAACAGAGAAAAAATGTGAATGTTTAGGCTTTTACGACTAGGTGGGGGCCACTAGAGGCTATAAGAAGCGGAGTAGCCCGTCACCATTTTGAGATTTGCTGTGACCCTCTGCATGCATGTCTCCCCATCCGGATGGTTTATGCTCATTGTATGGAAATAAATGATTGTTGATTGAGCATTTATACACCGAGTATTGTCCTTCCTTCAGCCCAAAGATTCAAAGAATTGGGAGATCTTAACAACCTTTTAAGTGATTTCAGGTGAACAGGTGTGGCACTAATCAGGCCTGTGTGTGGCTAGAGAAATTAAACACTTTCCAAACATGTGATAAACCAAAGGTAATTTACATTATAACACCTTCATAAGCATATTCATATAGAAACTGCATTTTGTGTTTACTTGTGCTATCTCTGTCTAATATTGAAATTTAAGTGTGAAAAACATACAAAAAAAAATAGGTAATCAGATAGAGGCAAACATTTTTTTTACACACCACTGTATAGTGATGAATATAGTAATGAATGAAATGCATACAAAGTACTTTCGGTACACTTTTCATCATTTTTAAATCTGGGTCTGGCATCAAACTAAAATTGTTAATCATAATATGACCTTTAGTACTTCTATGCTTTAGGGCTTTCTAGCTGATCCAAAGCTGAGACAAATCTAAAATTGAACTTAAACTATGTTTTCAAAGACACTATAATATTAATTAGCTTATTATTGTTACTGCTGAATGAGTACCCTGGTATAGTGAAGACTGTAACATGAATGCTATGAGAGAAAGCAAAAATAATATCAAATCTGTGTAAAAATCTGTAATTGTTATGGAAACATGCATTATTAAAAAAGTGATATTGTCATCATTTTTATACAATATGCAGAGGTTTAGAGGAGAGATTAATTCTTCAGACAAAAGGCGTGTTCATAGCACAGACTTGCTAGCATTTGAAAAACTGTGAATTAAAACATTTCCTTCAGTTATCACTTTCCTGTGAGGTGGAGTCAATGCAAAGCATCTTCCACTACTACTTAACCCTCTTTGGAGAGAACAACAGACACCTTTGTGCACTTCTATAGCACTATGATGGATTTTAAGGCAGGACTGCTGCTTTTAGCTGTTTGCTGGGCAGGCAAGGTTTTTCTCTGAGCTTAAATTGACATTGACATGAAATTTTGAAGAATAAGTCATTTGATTTTTTTCTAATGTCTTGACAGGTGTTGATGGTCAGACTCTGACACAATCTGAGCCAGTGATTAAAAGGCCTGGAGAATCCCACAGACTGACCTGTACAGCCTCTGGATTCACATTCAGCAGCTACAGGATGGTTTGGGTCAGACAGGCTCCTGGAAAAGGACTGGAGTGGATTGCTTTTATACACACAGGCAGTTCTCATATCTATTACTCCCAGTCAGTCCAGGGTAGATTCATCATTTCCAGAGATGACTCCAGCAGTAAACTTTTTCTACAAATGAACAGTTTGAAAACTGAGGACACAGCAGTTTATTACTGTGCCCGGTGTGACACAGTGACAGCCAGTAATAGGAGAGTCATACAAAAACTACTTCCCAGATTCACCAATACCCCTAGTAACACACAGTAGTCTCATAGTGGTTGCCCTGAGATGCTAAATTTATTCATTTACCTGTGGATGAAAATTCTCAAAACAGGCTAAACTACAATAATTACTTATTTATTTGTGATTATTTAGGTACTACCATGGAGAACATAAACTACTTTTGCAAAAAGCAACAAAGTGACAGCTAAAACTTGCATCAAACCAACAAATCATTGCACAGGTCTTACAATGATTTTTGCTCCTTTTTATTTATTTATTTTTTCATAGTTTTAGGTTCAAGGAATTAGATATGTACATATAAGAATATATATATACACTTATATGAGCCCACCAGAGGAAGAGCCAATGATGATTTGAAGGAAAAGTTTTTTTCAAAGCAGAGCTTTAAATCATTTAGACCCAAGTGTAGCATTTCTGAAAGAGACTTAATTAGTCACTGTCTGCAGCTCACATTAATAGGAATATAAAGCAACAATTGAACACTGTGATATGCCACAGTGTTGATGACACTGAGGAAAAGGTGATATTTTTTCCTTTCCTTATCTTCTTCCTGTGAGGTGTCCATACAAACCAGCAGCTCTAACTGCTACCTAATGACAGATAACAGACAACTTTGGGTGCCATATTGTATGATGGATTACAAGACAGGACTGCTGCTTTTAGCTGTTTGCAGGTCTGGTCAGGATTTTCCCTGATCTTGATTGTCAATGTCTTGCAAGGTCTTGATCATCAGATTCAGAGAATCTGAAGCAGTGATTAAAAGGCTCTGGGTTTACATTAAGCAGCTACAAAATGAACTAGATCAGACAGGCTCCTGAAAAAGGACTGGAGTGGATTGCTTATATCAGCACTTACAGTTCTCCTATCTCTCACTCCCAGTCAATCCTGGGTAGATTTACCATCTCCAGAGATGACTCCCATAGTAAAGTGTATCTATAATTAAGAGTTTGAAGACTAAGGACACAGCAGTTTATTACTCTGCTCGATGAGACACAGTAATAACGTTTTTGCAAGTAATTCATGCAAAAACTATTCCCTTTTACTCTTCCTTGTCCTGATATGTTGTCCTGATAAGCCCAATTATTATGTATGTATGAAAATTCACAAAACAATATAAATTACCATGACTACTTTTTACACAAGGGCACTATCTGTGTAAACATAGACTACTTTTGAAAAACACTACACAGTGACCACAAAAGCCAGCAAAACACTGCACCGGTGTTAGAAGTGCAAACAAGTTTTGATAAAGGTTGATTTTTCTTTTTATATTACATACAAACCACCATTCAAATATCCAGATGGAACACATTACAAACTAACTTTTAAAAAATGGATTTGATTTGATCCGTATACAGGGCAAAGTAGTTTGTAATAGAGATCAGTTAGATTCGATGAGTAACTGATGGATGAGTATTCAGAAGAAAACAGGTTCATCTCAGGCTCTCCAAAGTATGGAGGCCTATCACCCCTCACCACTCTCCCTGCCTCAGGCGTCGGTGCATTTGTAGTTCTTGGTGTCTGGGGCTGGGCGCTCAGGTATGTACCGGCTCACTCCCAGTGGCTGCTTGGAGGGGCCGGGCGTCCGTAGCTCGGTCGGGCCTCCTCCGGGGGGTAGGGGGCCCAGGAGCCTCCGGGCTCTGGACCTGCTGCTCGGTCCTCCTTGGGCTCTCGCACTCTGGGAACTCTGGATATCTGGAGCCTGGATCTCCTCCATGCCTGATTCATGCCCTGGGGGGACGGGGGGCTATGGCTCCCCACACTCTCTAGCAGATTGTTATATGGAGAAACCTTTTGAATATAAGTGCACTGATCCACACAGGTGTGCACACAGGTGTTACATGGGTGTTCACAGACACAAACTACACCTTTCTTGGCTGCTACCTCAAAGCACATTGTGCGCTGTCAGTCCTGCGTGCTGCACAACAACATTCAATATTTAGTATTTACTGTTATTTATACTTAGCTATGATGTTGTGTTTATTATGCTGCTCTCTTTTTTTGCTTTTTTTCTCTTTTTTTTTCTCTCAACAGGTGATCCAGTGGACCAATAAGGCAAAGCAATGAAGATCCACTTGGTAATGTTGGGTATCTTTGTTGGCCTTCAGACAACAATTTTGACGGCTAAAGAACCAAACGGGACAGGTGGGGGAAAAAAGGGAGAAAAAGAAGAAGAAAACAGGTTCTGTTATGTGTAATAGCTGTGCTAATAGTTTTGCAAAGTGTGTTATAATATTGCAACAACAGAGATACTAAGTGCACTCAGAAGAAAATGACCTCAAATTTCTAAATATTAAACTTTTTGTCTTTTCAACACAGTGTCAAAGCTCAGTATGTGACAAAGCAAAATATTTCACTTAGTCAGATTATATATTCAGTGCTATAATTGTTGTTGAAGAGACATTAAAAATGTTGCTAATTTTTAAGGTTGTGAAAACATTTTAAGACATTTGCTTACACCGAGCATTTATTCTAGTTTCACCATGAAAAGAGTTCATGCAGAACCAGTCTGATAGTACAATGTGAGGAGGAGTCAATGCAAAATTTATCTTCAGCCTCTACTTATCTGACTGCAAGGAGCATGACAGAGAGAGCAGATGTCACACAGTTTAACATGATGGACTACAAGAGAGTATTGCTGCTTTTAACTATCTGCTGGGGAGGTAAAGCTAAATGACCTTTAATTATCAATAAAATGCTGCAAAATGAAAGAAACTGACTATGATTTGGTTGTTATTTAACAGTCCATGCCCAGACTCTGACACAATCTGAACCAGTTGTTAAAAAACCGGGAGAGTCTCACAGACTCACCTGTACCAGCTCTGGACTCTCATTTAGTAGCAACTGGATGGCCTGGATCAGACAGGCTCCTGGGAAAGGACTGGAGTGGATTGCAACTGATACTAATGGTGGCAGCAACTACTACTCTCAGTCAGTACAAGGCAGGTTTACTGCCTCCAGAGACAACAGCAGAAAACAGCTGTATCTGCAAATGAACAGCCTGAAGACTGAAGATTCTGCTGTGTATTATTGTGCTCGACACTGAAGAAAATATAATCTGATCAAACATTATTCAGCTTTAAATATTGTTCAGCTTTAAAGTTACTGTGCAACTGTGTAATAAAAATGTGCTCACGACTTTGGCCTTGAGAGCGATAAGAAGCGATCGCCTCATCCTGCAGGTGCAAGATATCTGCAAGCGAAGAGACTAGAACACCCAAGGCCGATTTCCTTTTATGGAGTTGTTTTTCTGCTAATGCAGCACTTTCCTCACAACCCCCTCCTGTAAGTTTTAGAGAATATATACCCATCCTTACAGCAAATCTTAGGAATCTCCTGATGTGAGCTGTGTTGAGAGGTTGTCTCTGTCTCAATAAAAGTTCACTGATTCCCCATCTGCCGCAGGTGTCCGGTTGTCTTCATTCTCCGCCAGCCTGGTTAAGTCAATTCCTCCTTAACATCTAAAAGAACCTATTTAATGAAGGAAGACGGGTTCACTTTGTGTTTAATATTATTCTATTGCTGTTGTTGTTTTTTTTGTATCCTTCAATTGGCGTCACGAACAGGATCCGCTCCAGGTCAACTGGAACGGATGGGAGGACTTCGGCCGTGGTCTGAGTGAACGGAGTTTGGACAAAAGCTGTGTGCACACAAAAACAAGGTAAGCAGACCTTTTATTTCTGCTATATTGAACATTATAAAAATACTTAGTGTCCAAACTCCTAGTAATTCATAACCAAAATTGTCTGGCTTACTTAAGGCTTGTTGAGAATCAGACAAGTGAATAAGAAATAAGTGAATAAGAGATAAGTGAATAAGAAATAAGTGAATAAGTGAATAAAGATAAGAGTGAACTGAGGTCTGACCACGGTTGCAGCCGACGGGTTGCTCTCCGGTGTCGGATACATACCTCAGTGCAGGTCTGGGACCTTGAAAGGGTTTATTAGTAACGCCTTTCTAAACAAATTAAAAGGTTAAAGGCCTTGAGAATATTTTTTAGTAATATTCTCTAAACTACAGAAGGGTTAGGAAGGCCCAGAGGACTTTATTAGAAAAGATCCTCTAAAACTTAAAAAGGAGAAGTACTGGTTGGAGTCCAAAGGAGGGGTCCCTTTGATCAATAGGAGAAAACGGATCTCTTCTTAAAACCCCGATGATTTTAGTGTTTTAAATGTTTTGATGTTCTGTTTGATATTGGACACACATAAATACACGCTGAATGCTTGCTGTGGAACACTGGGCAGGACAGTTTGGTTCTCCGTTGTTCACAGATTACACAATTAAAGGAACTAGGTTCCTCTTTTGGTTAAAATAATACACCACACATAGAATTTTTTTTTTTACACATTTATTACATACATAAGGAGGGTAATGAGTGACTGCAGGTAATGTATGAAGTGTGAATGAGACGTGTGAACAAGGTGACAACCAACTAGCACCCCTATCAGGAAGCTCTAGGCAAGGTTACCCGCCAGACTCCGGTTTGGTAGAAGCTTGGTAACACCTGAAGGGATATTTCAGTGCTGACTCACCTTTAAAGCAGCGCCCCAGCTGTTAGTGCCTAACAGAGGCAGAAACCCAGCTGGCCCAAATTCTCCTTTAAAATCAATAAAAGAACACTCCTCCATTGACAGTAAAATGGATGGAGAATTAGATCGAGAAACTAATGATGATGGTTGGGGTCCCGGTGTTATTCTTAGCACATTGGGAGAACAATTAACATGTGTTGAGACAGTCATCAACTCCACACACCAGCCTAAAGAAGCAAAAAAGCAGAAAGAGTCATTGAGGAAAACAGCTGAAAGGTTAATGAAAGAAAAGGGAAAGGACGAGGGGAGTAGTGGTAACTGGGGAATAATTTGGCAGAATAAGGCTATGCAGGCAAAAGAGAAAGAGGAAGAAGCCAACTCAGCAGCAGCAGGTGCAGGTGTGATGAGCGGGGTGAGACACAGAAAGGAAGCAGATAAGCACGCAGGCCGCAAAGCTAAATTTAATCACTGGGTGTGTTTATGGGAAACTGCAAAACCACACATGAAGAAAAATAG
Organism: Copadichromis virginalis; assembly: GCF_057382275.1. Taxonomy (NCBI): domain Eukaryota; kingdom Metazoa; phylum Chordata; class Actinopteri; order Cichliformes; family Cichlidae; genus Copadichromis; species Copadichromis virginalis. The sequence continues at coordinate 17,411,910 of NC_140621.1, forward strand.
GTCTCAGCCACCTCCCTATTCTGCCTCAACTCCTCCCTCAGCAGGCATATATCCGGTACTTAATATCTCTGGTGGAATAATGACTATTGGAAGTTGAAACACCTGCTGAACCAGGAGTTTGGACTGCTTTTCAGCAATGGCGGCCGTGGCTCTCACTCCTACATCCTTATGTCCCTCCCCCTGACCCACCTCATGTTACACTGTTTTATGACAGGCATGACACCACCTGGTACCAGCACATGTTCCAAGAGCAGTGTGAGGGGCGGGTTTGGTCTCTGAACATGTCGTGCATTTTTGCGGCACCGGAGGGAGTGGCAGCAGCGGTTACTTTTACAACAGATCAATTACAGTGGTACATGATGTCTGATGAGGCAGCTCCCCATGTGTCACTGGCCTTACATCCTGGACACCAGGCTAAGGAGCTGGGTGGAATGGTTAAACGTTCCCTTGCGGCCACTGACTGGACACCTACAAAACTCCCACAGGTTTTGTTTTCTCCATCTACCAAGACATACCAAATTTTAAATGATTGCTTTAATTCCTCAACACTGCAACATGGAGTGGTCAGCGGGTCACATGGAAGAGAACACACAGACCACTGTGATGCTGCGCCTTTACTCGACTCTCTTCCAGATTGTTTGTGGTCCCTTGGACCCACAGATGTAGGTTTAGTTGATGTGGAGCCAGTCTCTTTTCAACTGTCATCTGCTACCCCTTTGTGGCAGCCTCAGTACCCACACAGACCGGAGGCTGAGGCTGGGATTGCAGAAACAATTTCTGGTTTGGTCACTGCCGGTGTCTTGGAGCCCTCCTGCTCTAAGTGGAACACGCCCATCCTACCCGTTGAGAAAAAAGGCACGGGGAAGTTCAGAATGGCACATGATTTGAGAAGGATTAATGCCTTACTTGGCACTCCTACTTTGCCTGTGCCTAATCCTTATGTTGCCTTGACCAACCTCCCACCATCTCATGCCTGGTTCACCTGCATTGACTTGGCTAATGCCTTTTTCTGCCTCCCACTTCGTGAGTCACTGCGTGACATTTTCTCATTTACATTTAGAGGCCGACAATGGCGTTACACTCGCTTACCACAGGGATTTGCCCTCTCCCCAGGACTGTTTAATCAGTGTTTGAAAGAACTTTTACAAACCAGCCCACTACCATCTGACTGTATGTTAATACAATATGTGGATGACCTTTTGCTGTCTGCCCCCACGGCTGACATCTGTTTGGAGGCCACCAGAGTGGTACTTCACCACCTGGCCAACACAGGTTTTAAAGTGAGCAAAAACAAACTACAGATTGCAAGAAAACAGGTTTCTTTTCTAGGCCGCATGGTCTCACAGTCCGGTATTTCCTTGTCCCCAGAACACAGGAACTCCATTTTGCACCATCCAAAACCTCTAACTGTAAAAGACATGTTGTCATTTTTGGGCCTGACTGGTTACAGCAGGACCTATGTCCCAGACTATGTTGGCCTTACTTCCCCTTTGCGCGTTTTGGTAAATGAACAAGGCATGAGAAACCTCTCTGCTCCCCTCTCATGGACTACAGAAACAGAACAGGCGTTTATAAAGTTAAAACAACAGCTTTCTGTCGCCTCTGACCTTGCTGTGCCAGATTATGCTTTGCCTTTTCATCTTGATGTTTCTGGAACTGGAACCCATATCAATGGTATCCTGTTCCAGAAAAAAGGGGGAGAGAGAAAAGTGTTGACATATGTAAGCGTAATGCTTGACAACACTGAAAAACGCCACCCACCGTGCACACAACACGTTGCTGGACTTGCAAAAATCATTCAGAAAACAGCACACATAGTGATGAACCACCCACTAAAAATTTTGACATCACACAGTGTGGTGGCCTACGTCTCCTCACAGGCCTTCACACTCACTTCACTCAGGCAGAGACGCCTCAGTACCATTTTGGAAGCACCACACATCACCTACTCACATGAAGGCATAAGCATGGCTGATCACATGGGATCAGGGGAACCACATATGTGTGAAGAGGTTGTGCAGGTACAGGAGAAAATCAGGCCAGATTTGCAGGCAGAACCTCTAATGGATGCAGAAAAAGATTGGTTCACAGATGGATGTTGTTTCAGAACTGAAAGTGGAAAGGATGAATCAAACTCTAAAAACTAAATTGGCTAAAATCTGTGCACAGACCAAATTAGATTGGGTTAAGGCATTGCCTCTTGCATTAATGTCCATAAGATGCTCAGTAAATCAAACCTCTGGTTACACTCCATTTGAGTTGGAGCATGGCAGGCCTTTTCCTGGCCCCTCCTCTCGCCTGTTAATGTCGGATGAAGCTGATTCAGACCTCGATCCGAGGACATATTATAACATGCTCCGCAGTTTTGTTGCCCAGTATTCCTCACAGGTCGCTGAAAGAAACCAGCAAGAGCTGAAAGAGGCGGCTACACCTGGAATGGACTACGTCCTCCTGAAAGTCACAAAGAGAAAGTGGGCTGAGCCTCGCTGGACAGGCCCTTACCGCATAACAGAGCGGACCTCCCACGCTGTCAGGCTCGAAGGGAAAGGTGACACCTGGTTTCATTACACACAGTGCGCTGCTGCCACCGAACCAGGAAGAACCTTGAGAGAAGTGCAGAAGGACCTGTCAGAAGGAGCTGCAACAGCATCACCAACCACTTGAGGGAGCCAAAACTCAACCTACAAGCCGGCTGGTTACAAAAGGGGGTGTTCTTCATACTGAACTAAACATTTTTATTTTTCTATTTTTAACATCTTTTATGACTTTGCTTTTATATTGGCTTGAGTTTTTAAGATTTACATTTTACATTGCAATAGTTTTAACCGCTGAAAGCTCATTTAAAGTTGTGTCACTGATACTTTTTGTTGCTCTTTAACTCCTAGAACACGCCCTTGGCGAGGTGGGGGGAACTGGACCACCTTTCTGTGCCCCATCATCCTGTATTAGAAGACATACAAGCTAAGTAAACATGTCTTGGCCCTTTCCCCCTGAAATGACAGGCAGGCAAAGATGTTGCGTCTTTGTTTGCTTCCTGGCCCTGGGTCTCATTCCCATTGGCATAATCCTGATCTGTGAAGGGCCCCCGACACTTCTGACACCTTCAAGTTCAAAAGCTTGGCCCCCTTCTGACAGTCCCAATCTGACAAATGTAGCCCCTAGGGTCTTGCCCACCACTTCCTCTCCAGTTTTGCCCACGCCCGATCGATTTAGAAAGAAACGACACACGGTTACCTCCTGCACCCCAAGTACGACTAGAATGATTACTCTCTGTGTCCCCAACAATAAAAGTTGGGTAGTCGAAATAGATTTCGCTAGCTTCCCAGTCACTCCCGTCACCAAAGACCAAGGGGGGGATCTTTTTAACCTTGCAGTACATCTCTCCTCCTCAGTGTGGTATATAACCCTGGGAGGTTGGCATCAGTGGAAGTGGTCCAGTTTAGTGTCAGAAACGGACCTCGATTGGTCCAAGCACTCTAGGGGTCAGGCTTTGCACTGGAGAAACCAAAATATGCTCAGAATAGCAAAAAAACCGGATCTTTCAGGCTTAATTTTTACCCTAAAGGATCTGGCCTTGACCTCCTGTCAACAATTTATACTTGCCCCTTGGACTGATCGCACCGCCCTGTATTGGCAAATGGAAATATGCCCTAGCGTTGGTGCAGCTCCAAGCTCTGTAGTTAAAGATGATAACCCCACCTTTAATGGCCCTCCGGTGACATATACAAACGGGGGGAGAAACGGCCGAATACGCATTGTAGACACAAATAAAATGTCTAAAGATGACCTCTTCCAAATTCTAACCGGTATTTCTGGAGCAACAAACAACTGGTTACTACTAGCTGAACAAGCTGCTGACAAGACGGCTTCCGACTGCATAGTATGTATGGGAGCCCGCCCCACTTTAAGAGTTGTACCGGCGCCAGTCAATAGTGCATGCCTCCTGCATCTTATGAACAACACAAAACGAGGTCATTGCTCATATCTGGAAAACCACTTTCCTAAAACTCAACGCTCGGTCTCTAATAAACCACCTTTCTTTTCTTCAGATGTAGCTGTGAACAATTTCACTTGTATTAACCTGACTGGCAATGCAGTAAAACTAGGTAGCTTGAACTCTTCTTGGTGCACTGAGATGACGGTTATGAAACCAAACTTCCGACCTACGGCTAGGGCTGATTTGTGGTGGTGGTGTGGCAATAACAAGTTATATGATGGTTTCCCTCGGGATGCGTCAGGTCTTTGCGCTCTCATAACTCTTATTTTACCTGTTTTAGTCACTCCAGTAGATCTCTCTATAGAAGTACACGAAGTTGGCCTCCCATCCTCCTCTGAACGCCGCTCTAAACGTTCTCTAATCCCAGGTTCAGCTCATAATCCAACCTATATTGATGCTGTAGGTATACCCCGTGGGGTCCCCGATGAATATAAACTGCGAGACCAGGTGAAAGCAGGATGGGCCTCGATACTTTGGATGGTTGAAATAAATGCGAATGTAGACAGAATTAACTACATTCACTTTAATGTGCAACTGTTAGCTAATTACACTCGAGATGGTTTTGAAGCTGTGCATGCACAGTTATCTGCCACTTCCCTAATGGCTTTCCAAAACAGGGTCGCAACGGATTTTCTCCTCGCAGAAAGAGGCGGAGTCTGCAGCCTTTTTGGTCAGGAGTGCTGTACCTATATCCCCAATAACACAGCTCCTGATGGTTCCCTCACTAAAGCTATTACTGGCCTCACAGCTCTTACTGTTAAAATGAAGGAACACTCGGGCGTTGATACTGCCATGTGGGACTCTTGGCTTAACATGTTTGGCAAATATAAGGCCCTTGTAGCTTCCATCCTAGTTTCCATCTCAGTTTTTGTTGCTGTCCTAGTCACCTGCGGTTGCTGTTGTATTCCATGCATTCGATCCCTCTTCCAGAGACTGATTGTTACAGCTTTCACTCCTGAGGATAAGGATCTCGCCCGGCAGATGCCTTTATTGGCTGGTCAACTTCCCACCTCCTCGCCAACGGATGATGAAAACTCTGATCGTGAGGGTGACGAACATTATCGTCTTTCTCTTGTTTAAATGCTTCTAGAATGGTTGTTTCTCTGTGGTGTTTTGTATTAGGCTTGTTATTAATTGTTTCCCTCACCCACTTCCTCTTGAGGGATATATCTGGTTGAACTGTGTCTGGTCGGGTTGTGAGGGTTAAGCGATGTTCTCAGGGTCTCCGGACTTAAGCCTGAGCGAATGTGTACTCCCACCACTGGATATAAATTGTTTTTTTTCCACACCCCTTCCTCACGTTTTACCATATTCACTTTTGAATGTCCTTAGCAGTTACCGTTCTGGGTTTATTTTACGGTTGATTTATTCTTTCACATTTTCACGTTTATATCTCTCATTATTATAGTATACTCTGTACTCTCCACATTTTTATCATTACTTATGCTTTTTGGTTGCTGGGTTACAGGAACTGTTAATTTTGTGTCACTACCCTGGTTGCACTGACTCGTTGTATCCTTGGGTGCAGGACAGCTGTTACTGCTTTCGTCGGGAACCGAGACTGCTTGCAGCCGACCCCTGGGCAGGGTGGTGCCTGGACTCTTTTCTCCTCATCTGCAATGACAGATAAAGACAAATGATAAGACCCGAGGAGTTTTTCGAGCCAGGCTTCGACACGTCTCTGTGTTCCTTTGAATGTTACTTATTTTTGTGTGTTGACCCATTTAAGATGGGTCAAAAGGGGGATTTGAAGAAAATATAATCTGATCAAACATTATTCAGCTTTAAATATTGTTCAGCTTTAAAGTTACTGTGCAACTGTGTAATAAAAATGTGCTCACGACTTTGGCCTTGAGAGCGATAAGAAGCGATCGCCTCATCCTGCAGGTGCAAGATATCTGCAAGCGAAGAGACTAGAACACCCAAGGCCGATTTCCTTTTATGGAGTTGTTTTTCTGCTAATGCAGCACTTTCCTCACAACCCCCTCCTGTAAGTTTTAGAGAATATATACCCATCCTTACAGCAAATCTTAGGAATCTCCTGATGTGAGCTGTGTTGAGAGGTTGTCTCTGTCTCAATAAAAGTTCACTGATTCCCCATCTGCCGCAGGTGTCCGGTTGTCTTCATTCTCCGCCAGCCTGGTTAAGTCAATTCCTCCTTAACATCTAAAAGAACCTATTTAATGAAGGAAGACGGGTTCACTTTGTGTTTAATATTATTCTATTGCTGTTGTTGTTTTTTTTGTATCCTTCAACACTTACAGTGACTGGAATCAGTGAAGCAGCTGAACAAAATCCTCGAGTGGACCTCAGACATATGTTTTAAAACCCTGTTAAGAAAACAATAATGAAATTATTATTTCATTATAATAATTACATTATTGTTTTCATATTTACATTTTTTGGAACAACCTCTTTGCTTTTGCAAGTGTCATTACCTTCATGTACATCTATTAAAGAGATGGGCTTTGATGATTTGTAAGATTTTCTCGTTGTCTATGTAAAAAAAAAAAAAAAAAAAATATATATATATATATATATATATATAAATATAAATATATATATATGTATTTATATATATCCAAACACAGCTTACTAAATAAAAACAAAAAGTCCAAAGATGACACAGACAACACGACAACGAACAAAGGGAGACAGAGGACTTGAATACACGCATGACTGAAGTTTCCAACTACAAGTGAGTAAATATAATCATTTCCAGTGGACGACCCCATCGATTAAAGCCTAAAGCAGCCAAATAAGTCAGACCATGAGTATGCTAATAATTTTTGCACAAACTCACAGAGTTGCACTTCATGAATTTGTGCCACAGAGTGACTCTGTTAACAGGTTCTATGACTTACTGAGGTCTAAACATGACTTATAAACAGAGGTGGGAAGAAACAGAAATACTTTGCTAGTGTATTTAAGCAAAATTTTCAGGTATATGTAGTTTTATTTATTTTTTTTTATTTTTGACTGATTTTAATTTTACTCCCTAAATTAAGAAAGAAATATCTCCTTTCTACTTCTTACATTTTCAAAACAAAGTGTTATCTGATGCAGTTGAGGGACATTTTATTTTATACCACTCCAGCCCCTCAAACTAATCTGAATTCCCTAAATAGAGGGAACAATATTGTAACACATAAAAGTTCATCCTTGTGGTGTATCCACAAAGAATACAGCACACAAGCACATAAAGAAAAGACACAAAAGCATATACAGTGGTGTGAAAAAGTGTTTGCCCCCTTCCTGATTTCCCATTTTTTTCATGATTGTGAAGGTGTTTATGATGAAGGGGAAAAAACTTACATGGCTCTTTAACATGATAACTGGTTGGGCCACCCTTAGCAGCAAGAACTGCAAACAAGCGTTCGCAATAACTAGTAAAGCCATTTTTAAATGATATTTAACCTCCTAGGACCTGGCGTCCACATATGTGGACATCACATTTTGGGTTATTTAGACCAAAATACTAAATTTTGCTCTACAAGGGCCTGATATCCACTTACGAGGACATTATACTGCTACTGTTCTATCAAAATTTTAGACGAATACCCTCATTTGTGGCTCTTATTTTTCTTAAAAACAAAAATAAGGTAAAAAAAAAATCTGGTAATTCTTTGTTTTTAGATTTATCAGGCCCCAATATGCCCAAATATCAAAGAAAAATTAAAAATGCATGCCGTGGAAGAGTTCGGGTCTTAGGAGGTTAAAGGTATGGACTGCTTTGACAAAATGAAAATGAAAAGCACATGGGTAAATCCAATATAACATCTTTACATAGTGTGATGTATGGTTTTTGCATGTTGTGAAGCAAAAAAAGATCAATATATTACTGAGCATATCACATATTCTCAATAAATTATTAAAATGAAGCATATACACTTCTGTTATACCCTTGTATTCCAATATAAAGTAAATTTTGCTAATCACAAAATCACAACATTTTGTTTCTCTCTGATATATCAACCAAACATTTTGTTAAACCCAAAAATGTTGTTTCAAATAAAACTCATTTAAACTAGCCTACATTGTTTTTTCACTCTTTCATTATTAACACTTACCTCATAGTTTCTGAATGTTATTCACAGTCCGGTTGCAAATCTCTGAGAGGAGGAGTTCATGCAAAAATGCTGAGAGCGTCTTCATCTTCATATCTGACTGCAGGGATGATGACAGAGAACAGTGGACTAATCTCAACATGATGGACTGCAGGACAGGACTGCTGTTTTTAACTCTCTGCTTAGCAGGTTAAGAGTTAGTTTTTTCTTTTGTTTTTTCTTTTTTTGATGGTCTAAATATTTTGTCACATGCTTTAAAGTTGTGCAAGTTATTCATTTTCTTATTATTTTGTAGGCGTTAATGGTCAGACTCTGACAGAATCTGAACCAGCAGTTAAACAACCTGGAGAGTCTCACAGATTGACCTGTACAACATCTGGAATCTCATTCAGCAGCTACTGGATGCACTGGATCAGACAGGCTCCTGGAAAAGGACTGGAGTGGATTGCAACTGAGGCACTTGGTAGTGGCAAATACTACTCTCAGTCAGTACAAGGCCGGTTTACTGTCTCCAGAGACAACAGCAGAGAGCAGCTGTATCTGCAGATGAACAGCCTGAAGACTGAAGATTCTGCTGTTTATTATTGTGCCCGAGAGTCACAGTGATAGAAGTTGGTTACGCAGCTGTACAAAATCCTTCAGGTTTTATTATACTCTCTCACCTAATGTGTACCATATAGAGAACTTATTCACACCCAATAAAGAATAACATACATTTTGAAAAAAAAAATCACACACCATTTTCTATCTTATAAGAAGTTTAAGCTGTGACATTCTACAATTATCTTCACTAAGGGGTACACAGGAAAATTTACTGCTGATTCTGGAGGAAAGCTGGCATTTCTCCTAACTCTGAGATTACAGTTTGGCTCCCCACCTGCAATATAACAGAACAACTTTACACCACATATAAATGAATCTCTACTGACAGTCTGCACATATGTTTGTTACATTACCTCCTCGACACCTGATGAAACAGTCTGAGTAGCAACAGATGTCCCCAGTTCAGTGAAGGATTTAGGGAGAGGAGGCCCATAAAAATGTGATTTAGAAATTAAGAATTTCTCTACGAAATGGCATCGCACAAGTTCCAATTTAAAATAAATAACTTAGATCTTAATAGCTGCAGTGTTATTATCAAACTAAACTAGTTGAATTAGTTTTTAAACTTTTAAACTTCAGCCACTATCTGAGCCATAGCTGACCTTTAAAACAGTTTGGAGACCAACAAATCCTGAATCAAGTGATGTGTTCAGTTTAGAGTGATATACTCTTAATGCTTAAAAAAAATAGTGTGAAGTTGAAGATAAAGTTAACTTTATACAGTGCTAGAAAATTACTTATTTTAAATACAGTTGTTTTAGAACTGTATATAAAACACTACAGATTATTAGATATTAGAGTAAAAGCAAACTATAACCGATAACTATATCAGTAAGTTCAAGGAGTTACTCTTTATTCATTGTTTCCATGGTAAGAAAATTATACCATGGAAAATTATACTTTCAAACACAGAAGACGACTATATATATTTTTTTATCTCCTTTCTTTTTTACAGGAGTTTGGAGTGAGATCAAACTGGAGCAGGATCCCTCTGAGGTGAAAAGACCTGGAGAGAGAGTGAAGATGTCATGTAGCCTATCTGGTTATAGACTGACAGGTTACAATACTGGCTGGATACGACAGAGACCAGGGGGAGCTCTGGAGTGGATTGGGTGGATGAATACGGGAAGAAACTCTGCTACCTATGGCAGTTCTTTTCAAAGTTGTGTAATCACGATTGAAGAAGACTCCGGCAGACAGTACACCTGTTGTTTACTTCTGTGTCCAACACTGAACACAAACTGCTGCACGAAAACCTCAGCATGTACTAATATCAAGTAACAATGTGATCTTATAACTTCTGTCTTTCCTCTGCAGATGAAAAGAGTTTTTATTTATCCATATTTATTATTTTATTATAAAATGAGGATAAAATATTAACGATTCATAGCAGTTAGGGAAAGGAAAGCAAGCTCAAAATAAAGTCGTTGTTATTTCAGCTTTAGTTGTCATATGTAAGTTAGCACAGGGTCAGATTAGTAGCTTTAACACGGTGGGCACAACCAGACTGTCAAGGAGAGTAATGTGAGGTTGTTGCGATTCTTAGCACACAGCTCATCCTTATCGATTTCCAGGCCCACCTTTCCCTAACCTAGATCACGTTGTCAGTGAGATTAGAGAAAAGAGGTGGAGGTGGAGTCAATGCAAAGCACTGATAGCTTCTATCTCTTTATGTCTGACTGCAGAGATGATGACAGAGAACAGTGGACTCACAGCCTGACATGATGGACTGTAGGACAGGACTGCTGCTTATAACTCTCTGCTTGGCAGGTGAAAAGCTTGGTTGATGATAATCTAAAATTATATTTTGGGCCATCCTTTTTAAGTTGTGCATTTGTTATTAATTTTCTCTTTACTGGGGCAGGTGTTAATGGTCAGACTCTGACAGAATCTGAACCAGCAGTTAAACAACCTGGTCAGTCTCACAGATTGACCTGTACAACATCTGGATTCACACTCGGCAGCTACTGGATGCACTGGATCAGACAGGCTCCTGGAAAAGGACTGGAGTGGATTGCTGCTGATACTAGCAGTAGCACTAATTACTATTCACAGTCAGTCCAAGGCAGATTTACTGTCTCCAGAGACAACAGCAGAGAGCAGCTGTATCTGCAGATGAACAGCCTGAAGACTGAAGATTCTGCTGTTTATTATTGTGCTCGAGACTCACAGTGACAGAAGTGGCTGAGCAGCTGTACAAAATCCTACACAACTTATTACATCCACTCATATATAATGGTCCATTCAGTTGTAATCATTCCTTCACTGCAAATAAAGTAAAACAAAAATGTAAAAAATTCCAAACTCTATTCTTACAAAAAAATTAGGGTGTAATTATCTTCACTGAAGAGCACAAATTTTCCATCATATGCTAAATTACTTAGAGACTGTGTTTTAAATATAAAATTGTTCCTGTAGAGAGAGCTCTATGCAATCTTTTGCGCCTTTATAAACACACCATCACCAATATTTGTCACATTGCATCTTGGAAACTGTGTTTTGAACCATGCAAATATTTTGATTTAAACTGCTGTAAAATATGGCACATATTATTTTGTCAAGTTTATTATTTATTGTTGGTTTCCATGGCATGAAAATGATGTATTCTTTAAAATACTGAAGACAAACGTGGTGAGTGACAATCACTACTTTATCCTTTTGTCCTTTTTGGGTTAGGGTTACGAGTGAGATTAAACTGGGGCAGTCTTCCTCTGTTCTGAAATGACCAGGAGAGAGAGTGAAAATATCATGTGTTGTATCTGGTTATATTCTGACAGACTACACTGGATAACAGAGAGACCAGGAGGAGCTTTCGGCTGGGTAGATGAACACAGGTTTAAACTCTGCTACCTATGGCAATTCAATGTCATTTCATCATGACTGAAGAAGACTCTAGCAGCAGACAGTACCTTGAGATCAAGTGTCTGACAGCAGAAGATTCTGCTGTTTATTCCTGTGCTTGATCAAACAATAACAGACAACAGAGGAGCAGCTATACAAAACCTTTAAGTACAGTGTAGTTCCCGTAGTTTTGCTTCTTGTGTTAACACATTGTTTCCCTGTGTACACATACCCTGGACCTACCTTTGTACCCTACAGAGACTCTGGTGCGAGAGAGGAGTGAAAGACTGGTGAGACACCAAGAGAGACTGAAGAGGAGTGAGAGTGTTCCCCTGTGTTGTGATATTTTGATACCATGGTAGCATTTACAGGATATTGTTTTATTGTGATATTATACAGGAAAACTATTACTCAATAAGGCCCATTTACTAGTTGTTTTTCTCTTTCTCTCTGACCCAAGAATTGATGTGTAAGAATCACAGGCTGGTACCCCAAGGTCGAAAATACCACAGAGACGAGACCACTTCCTTACTCCCATCCTCCCTTCCTTATCTTTTAGAAAAGAGCTTGTTAAAAAGCCAGGTGGTTTGTTTCAGAATTCACTAATGAAAGAACTCTGTATTCTATGTCTAGGAGTGTATTTTGCTGGGATGATCATAAATTGTAACTGAAGAGATAAACTACACAAAGGATACTTCTTTGCTCACAAGGCAGGAAGACGTTTCCTTATTTGGTCTGTACCGGTTTGAACTGAGAACCTGCTGACACACGAACCTTTTTCCTCTATATAAGCTGTTGTCTGATGAATAAACCTTTGAGTTGATTATGGGAGAGCAATCTGAACAGTCTCTGTCACTTTGTTCTCCTAACTGCTCCCAGCGCTGTAACTAACCCGCTGAACGGCATACCTGAGTGTTACTTTGAATAATTAGGAGTCTTATAAGGAAAGGACAAAACTCTGCTTATCGGTGCTCACGCCTCGGAGGAAACCCGGGAGGGAAATTTCCTTCAATTTTGGTGTCAGAAGTGGGATTGCTGACGAAGGTAAATATGCGTCTTTTATATTTATATAAGACCGTATTATACCTCTCTCAGTGATCAACCTATAAAAAAAACGGGATATGCTGACGAAGTTTCACTTAGTGATCCAGAGAGATACACTGACGACTTCCTTAGTCCCCGGATAAAGTAAATTAAAAGCAGAAAGACACAGGAAGTTGCCTGTTGTATTGCGAGAAGTTGCTCGTTAAGTGAGAAGTTGCTCACCCAAACAAAAATTGCTAGCAATAAATTTAAAGTAACCTCAGCTGTGCCACAGCAAAATACTAACATAAATCCTTCAAAGCGTGTAAACCCCTCTGGAAATCACTGAACATGGGTCAGAATAATTCAAAAAACTCAGACAGGTCCGAGAAAAAATCGAAATCAACTGTAAAACCAAAAAAAATAAAATATAAAGTTTCAAATAACGGCTCAGTACGCCTCCCACTTCCGGTCACGTGCAACTCACGTCCGCGAATCGGTGAAGACTTCCATGATTACGTATCCAGAACATGCGGAAGTACTTACGTGACTGACTTTGTTTACAACTTAAGAACTGTAAGTTCAATACATTCTAATTTATTTCCGGAGCCCTATCCCGAACAATTATCGCCAGAAAACAGGTCAGTAAAACTGAAGGCTAGTGCAGATACTACCACAAAAGCTAAAAGTGTTAAGATGATGTTGAATTTTGATGTTGAAGGCTCAGAGGAAAGTGAAAAAATGATGTATGCAGGATCTGCTCCAGCACAGCAAGGAAGTTTCAGAGGACGGAAAGATAAGAGTAGAGACGTATGTTTTTATTGTGGAAAAATAGGACACTGGAGGAGGGAATGCAAATCAGCAACACATAGGTCTCAACCACAAAACACAGGACCAGTTCCTGCCACTAGGCGTCAGCAGAGCTCTTCCAGTCAAGGTAACTGGCAACAACGGGAAGCACGCAATACTGGCTCCACATCTAAGCAGCCTTACAATCCACAAGGTAGACAAGCTAGAGGTGCAAATTTAGCTCAGTTTTCCAGCAGCCGCAGACACCCAGAGCAAAAATGAATTTGTGTATTTAATTTAACACAAAGGGTGAAATGTTTGCTGACACTGATAACAGCTTATGTTTTCTCTGCCCTATGTACCGACCTGATGGAGAAGGAACAGCCTCTGTGTCAGCTGGACGCCTCAGCAGAGAATGAATTCAACATCCTTTTTTCTGGTATTCCACGTCACACACTGTGCCAAAAAAAAAAAAAACGTGTACAAATATAACAAGCCACACTTTTGTTTCTCTCACACTGTTCAACAACATGATAACTGCTCACACAAGTGAAGGTCAAACAGTGATTTTGTCACATAACTCAGACATAGGTTACGACATATGTCGACACATAGATCTAACCTACCTTATATTGACTTTACACCTCATCACGCACAGCTCATGAAATGCAACAAGCCAGTATATGTCAAGCAATGTCCCATTTCTGCCGAAAAAGCCTCAGCTCTAGATGTCATCATAGGAGATTTATTGACTACAGGAGTAATAAAGCCCACACTCCTGTCAATTCTGTGCCAAAGCCTAACAAACCTGGCGTATGGCGTTTCACACAAGACTTAAGGCAAATTAATGCAGTCATTATGCCTCTGCCACCGCTCGTTCCAGGCGTTCGCAGGATATTGACATACATTTCCATCCACATTTTACTGTGGTGGATTTATGCTCTGCCTTTTTCTCAGTGCCTGTGCATGAAGACACACAGCCGTTATTTGCATTCACACATAGAAATAAGCAGTACACTTGGACCCGTTTGCCCCAAGGCATGGTAGACAGCTCTGCTGCTTTCTCAATGGTGGTCCGTGCTACCCTGGACAGCTTCACTCCTCCAGGGCTGTACCCTGATCCACACGTGGATGACCTCCTCCTCTGTGCTCCAGTGAGGAACTATGTCAAACTGCTACACACATGCTTCTCCAGCACCTCCAACAGACTGGCCACAAAGCATCGGCAAAGAAAATGCAGTACTGTCAGACTTCCGTTCAATATTTGGGATTCACATTGTCTCACAGAAAACGTTCCATGACTGCAGACAGGGTCAAAGCTGTGACCTCCGTCCCTCGGCCCACTACACAGAAGGAAATGCTGTCTTTCCTAGGCATGGTGAACTATTGCAGACAGTGGATACCAGACTGTTCTTTTCATGACCACATTCTGCGTGACTGTTGTAAAAAAGACAAGCCTCCTCGAATACTGTGGTCCACAGAAATGACTGCCTCTTTCAATGCATTAAAGGGAGTGCTGACCTCCGCCACTCAAAGGTGCTGCCTGTGGGGATGCCGGCCTGCCTGAGGGCAGTAGCAGCTTGCTCTATCATGATAAGGGACTGCGAGAAGCTCACACTCTCACATGACACTATTCTACACACCACTCACCAGGTCACGACCATTCTAGCAAACATAACTACACAACATATGACCGCACAACGTCGCTCAGGTTATGAAGCTACACTGACCTCCACAGCAAGCCTCACCATAAAAGCGAGCAGCACACCCAATTCGCCAGCACATTTATTGATCCATATGCTGTGTTCTTCTGACCGACAGGATGGCTCAGACAGGCTTGATGTTCATGACTGCATGACACGTATACAGGAATCCACAGCACCACGTCCAGATTTAGAGCAAACACCTATCTCAGACTCAGCCACGGTTTATGTGGACGGGTCCTGTTCAAGGCCGAATGACAACTCATTTCTTTGTGGCTATTCAGTGGTGACATTGCCTGACATCATACTAGAGGCTCACTCATTACCATTTCACTCAGCACAAAAAGCAGAGCTCATGGCTTTAATACGCGCCTGTGAGCTACATGTGGATAGACGTGTGACGATTTACACAGACAGCCGCTATGCGTTTGCCGTTGTACATGACTTTGGCACATTGTGGAGACAAAGAGGATTTAGATCTGCTGATGGAAAACCGATTGCTAATTCTGATCTTGTGCAAAGACTTTTGCAGGCTATACAGCTGCCATCGGCCATTGCAGTTGTGAAAACGAAAGGACACAGTACAGCTGATACAGACAAAGCAACAGGTAATGCCTTAGCAGACGTGACAGCCAAGGCTGCAGCTGCATCACAGCTGCAGCACCTCCACAGGAAGTATTATCTGTGCCCGTACAGCTGCCACTTGTTAAACTCCCAGACTATTTAGACACAAATGTTGATTTAAAATTCATACAAGAGCAAGCCTCTGCATGTGATTACACCTATTGGGAGAATAATGACTGTACCTTAGATGACAAGGATGGCCTATACAAAATCTTGAGGGTTTGATTGCCCTCCCATCTTCCCTGCTGCCAGTCCTTGTCCGACATTTTCACGGTGAGTCATGTCGGACAAAGAGGGGTAATAGGGGCAATAAAATCAAGATTTGTAATTGAGAAAACATTGTAAAAAGCATATTAGCAACTTGTCTAACATGTGCACGAACTAATGTAGGAAAACCAAAAGCAAAACATCAGCATTTACCACAACCAGATTTTCCATTTCATACATTACAAATTGATTTTACACACATGCCAGTACAAGGAAGCATCAAGTACTACCAGGATCAATTTAGTAAATGAGTAGAAGCTTATCCAACCTCAAAAGAAACTGCAGAAGTAGTCTATCAATTCAATTCAATTCAATTCAATTCAATTCAATTTTATTTATATAGTGCCAAATCACAACAAAAGTCGCCTCAAGGCGCTTCATAGATACAGAGAAAAACCCAACAATCATATGACCCCCTATGAGCAAGCACTTTGGCGACAGTGGGAAGGAAAAACTCCCTTTTAACAGGAAGAAACCTCCGGCAGAACCAGGCTCAGGGAGGGGCGGCCATCTGCTGCGACCGGTTGGGGTGAGAGAAGGAAGACAGGATAAAGACATGCTGTGGAAGAGAGACAGAGGTTAATAACAGATATGATTCAATGCAGAGAGGTCTATTAATACATAGTGAGTGAGAAAGGTGACTGGAAAGGAAAAACTCAATGCATCATGGGAATCCCCCGGCAGCCTACATCTATTGCAGCATAACAAAGGGAGGATTCAGGGTCACCTGGTCCAGCCCTAACTATATGCTTTAGAAAAAAGGAAAGTTTTAAGCCTAATCTTAAAAGTAGAGATAGTGTCTGTCTCCCGAATCCAAACTGGAAGCTGGTTCCACAGAAGAGGGGCCTGAAAACTGAAGGCTCTCCCTCCCATTCTACTTTTAAATACTCTAGGAACAACAAGTAGGCCTGCAGAGCGAGAGCGGAGCGCTCTAATAGGGTGATATGGTACTACAAGGTCATTAAGATAAGATGGGGCCTGATTATTTAAGACCTTGTATGTGAGGAGCAGGATTTTGAATTCAATTCTGGATTTAACAGGAAGCCAATGAAGGGAAGCCAAAACAGGAGAAATATGCTCTCTCTTTCTAGTCCCTGTCAGGACTCTTGCTGCAGCATTTTGGATTAGCTGAAGGCTTTTCAGTGAGTTTTTTGGACATCCTGATAATAATGAATTACAGTAGTCCAGCCTGGAAGTAATAAATGCATGAACTAGTTTTTCAGCGTCACTCTGAGACAGGATATTTCTAATTTTAGAGATGTTGCACAAATGGAAGAAAGCAGTCTTACATATTTGTTTAATATGTGCGTTGAAGGACATGTCCTGGTCAAAAATGACTCCAAGGTTCCTCACCGCGTTACTGGAGGCCAAGGTAATGCCATCCAGAGTAAGAATCTGATTAGATACCATATTTCTAAGATTTTCAGGGCCGAGTACAATAACCTCAGTTTTATCTGAATTAAGAAGCAGAAAGTTAGCGGCCATCCAGGTCTTTATGTCTTTAAGACATTCCTGCAGTTTAACTAATTGGTGTGTGTTATCTGGCTTCATGGACAGATAGAGCTGGGTGTCATCTGCATAGCAGTGAAAATGTATGCTATGTCTTCTAATGATACTGCCTAAGGGAAGCATGTATAATGTAAACAGAATTGGTCCTAGCACTGAACCCTGTGGAACTCCATAATTAACCTCAGTGTGTGAAGAGGACTCTCCATTTACATGCACGAATTGGAGTCTATTAGATAGATATGATACAAACCACTGCAGCGCAGTACTTGTAATACCTACAGCATGTTCTAATCGCTCTAATAGGATATTATGATCAACAGTATCGAACGCTGCACTGAGGTCTAGCAGGACAAGCACAGAGATGAGTCCACTGTCAGAGGCCATAAGAAGATCATTTGTAACCTTCACTAAAGCTGTTTCTGTGCTGAGCTCTGAAACCTGACTGAAACTCTTCAAATAAACCATTCCTCTGCAGATGATCTGTTAGCTGTTTGACAACTACTCTTTCAAGGATTTTTGATATGAAAGGAAGGTTGGAGATTGGCCTATAATTAGCTAAGACTGCTGGGTCTAGAGATGGCTTTTTGAGTAAAGGTTTAACTACAGCCAGCTTGAAGGCCTGTGGTACATAGCCGATTATTAGAGATAGGTTGATCATATTTAAGATCGAAGAATTAATTAATGGCAGGACTTCTTTGAGCAGTTTTGTAGGAATGGGGTCTAAAAGACACGTTGATGGTTTGGAGGAAGTAATTATTGAAGTTAACTCAGAAAGATCAATTGGAGAAAAAGAGTCTAACTTAATATCAATGGTACTAAGAGTAGCTGTAGATAATATTACATCTGTGGGATGATTATTGGTAATTTTTTCTCTAATGATAAAAATTTTATTTGTGAAGAAGTTCATGAAGTCATTACTAGTTAACGTTAAAGGGATGGTTGGCTCAAAAGAGCTCTGACTTTTTGTCAGCCTGGCTACAGTGCTGAAGAGAAACCTAGGGTTGTTCTTATTTTCTTATCAAAAGTTGAGCAATGAAATAATACCCAGATTCGGAATACCTCACCAAATTAACAGTGATAGAGGACCTTCATTCACATCAGAAGTAATTCAAAAGTGTGCTAAAACTTTAATGACCTGGGTCAAATTACTTCCTCAAGTCCTCTGTGAGATTAGAATGACTCCATCTGCAGTAACCAAATTATCTCCATTTGAAATAAGACCATTTCCAACACCATGGTCAGCTTCCAGAGGGGCACCGCTATTAGAAGGTGATGTATTTTGCATTGTCCGACTATGTTCACAATCTGGTAGAAACACTGAATAATAACTATCAGAAAGTTTGTCTCTCTAAGCCTTTCCCCTCCACAGTTCCACCAGTGGAGACCAGGAGATGCGGTGTTGGTGAAGCCGCTAAAACCAAGGACACTCTGGGAGGCCGCGCGTTTTCCAGCCCCCAGGCTGTACTGGCAGTGACGAGAACCAGCATCCTTACGGACGGACAACCTCAGTGGATTCATGCCAGCAGGGTTAAGACCAGCCCAATCGGACCATCTCAGGCATCGGATCAAGCAGACGACATCTCCGGCGAGCCAGCCAGCGAGTAATTGCGTGTGTACATACACACACGCAATTACTGATTAACACACAACGCCTGAAAGAGCCAAGGCTCAGAGCTCTTTGATCCTTCACGTGAACAAGAACAAGGTACTCAACATCCAGCAGGAACAGAAAGCCGAGAGTACCACATGATGTCTAATCTGATAAAGCTAGACTCATTCCATCCTGATAATGGAGAAAATGAAATGCCCATTGTCATCACACGACGCTTATTCAATGTCTCTCGAACCTGGGACCAGGCCAGGAGACGACTGAAGAACTGTGTTTTTTCTTATATATTTTCTTATATATTTAGGTTATTTATCATATCTATCGCATTAACTTTAGGATTTTTCTTTGCTATTTTGTATTGTAAACTGCAACCATGTTCACATTTCTGCAGGTCGTATTTTGCTGACGATACCTCATGCTCTATTTTGCAAGACACCTACTTAATGCACTCCTCACGCTCCCTAAAATCAGTAAATGACAACATAGACGCCACTAATAAACCATTTTATGCGCCCCCTAGAGCAGGAGTTAACGCCTGGTATGAAAATGCCAGAATAGCCGCTCGTGACTTAGGAAACAGTAACTGTTATGTCTGTTCAAAAGGTAATCCAGAACAGGTTATAGTAGGATACCCCATATCCGGTTTCCCCCTCACTGAGGGACTAGAGAAAATCGGCGGAGATAATGCTCTCCTTAAAGACACTTTACAGTTGACTCTGAGCCCTCTCGACTGCCTACTTAGACACACACACACACCAACTAACCCTGAGACTCCATTAGGCGAATTATTGAAGTTATCTAATGACACCGCAGGGACCTGCGCCCCAATGAAACGCCCCAAGAATAGGTTAAAACCCTCACTGCCCTTAGGACAGATCCCTCTCCATTTTAACACTAGTATGATATGTCTGCGCAGACTAAAGTTAACTGGCCCAGACACCCACATAGATTATACAAAGGATAACTAAACATTCTTCTCTGACTCCCCAGGTGCACGCTGTAATGAGACATGGCTAGCTGTCTCTGTGGCTAAAGTTGTATCATATCTGGAGGAACACACACACAGTTCAAGTTCGAGCGGAGAATCGATCATTGTTCCCCCAGAGGGTGTATTAAATGACACTGACTGGGGGGAGTTAGTTAAATCACACATGGTCACGCGCCTGACCAGACCAATCCCACATGGTTATTGGTTGTGCAATAATACCCTTAGATTAGCTTTACCTGTTAATTGGACCGGTACCTGTGGTCTAGTAACCGTTGATGTTTGCTGTACTTTCATTCCCAATAATACCGCCCCTAACGGTTCATTCACACAAGCTATGAATAAACTTGAAGCATTACAGATAGAACTAATTGCCAATACAGGCCATGGTCAGTGGCTAGACAAGTGGCTGCAGGACACGTTTGGAAAATGGAAGGAACTAATTGTAGCCTTTGTAACCGTTGCAGCATGTTTTCGATGATTATTGTCTGTTGTGTGATACCATGTATACGCTCTCAGAATTTTTGATATTAAGCTTGCTCGAAGGACCAGTTACATTTATGATTTGTTTTATGTTTATGATTTGTCTTTATATTATGTTATTACATTCTGTCTTTATACTATGTTATCATTTCATGATAAAAGGGGGGAACTGTAGTGATATTTTGATACCATGGTAGCATTTACAGGATATTGTTTTATTGTGATATTATACAGGAAAACTATTACTCAATAAGGCCCATTTACTAGTTGTTTTTCTCTTTCTCTCTGACCCAAGAATTGATGTGTAAGAATCACAGGCTGGTACCCCAAGGTCGAAAATACCACAGAGACGAGACCACTTCCTTACTCCCATCCTCCCTTCCTTATCTTTTAGAAAAGAGCTTGTTAAAAAGCCAGGTGGTTTGTTTCAGAATTCACTAATGAAAGAACTCTGTATTCTATGTCTAGGAGTGTATTTTGCTGGGATGATCATAAATTGTAACTGAAGAGATAAACTACATAAAGGATACTTCTTTGCTCACAAGGCAGGAAGACGTTTCCTTATTTGGTCTGTACCGGTTTGAACTGAGAACCTGCTGACACACGAACCTTTTTCCTCTATATAAGCTGTTGTGTACTTAATAAACCTTTGAGTTGATTATGGGAGAGCAATCTGAACAGTCTGTGTCACTTTGTTCTCCTAACTGCTCCCGGCGCTGTAACTAACCCGCTGAACGGCATACCTGAGTGTTACTTTGAATAATTAGGAGTCTTATAAGGAAAGGACAAAACTCTGCTTATCGGTGCTCACGCCTCGGAGGAAACCCGGGAGGGAAATTTCCTTCACCCTGCTTTTCCCTGTGGATTCTCTGGAGCCCTGATCCCCGCACCCTTGTATATAGCACTTTGCCACTGTTGCACATGTAACCCAGATCATTGTTTGAGTATGGGATTTCTGATTATTTGTGGTCACTGAATGCACCACTGTGCCGTGCGCATAGCCACTCTCTAGTCCAGCTACAGAGTTTTTCCTTCCGTTCGTCCGATGAGGCGCATGCTGCTCTCGTGCCCTCTACGAGCTGGAAATTCGGGTACAGTAGACATTTGAGTCGCTGTAAATAGTTTTAAAAACCTTTATATGTGAAGCTAATGATTTAATATGTTGTTAGGAAAAGGTCTTGTAGCAGTTACAAACGTGAAGCGGAGCTGAGTCCGACAGCATTCGCCATTACATGAACCCCTCTGGTGAGTTAGCGTGCAGCTCATGTTCGTATGAAATGTTTTGTGCCTTATTATACTGCAGCGAGGTATCAAATCTACCGCTGTCATGTTGTTAAGAAAGAGGCTAAATATTGTATAACGTGTGTTATTGGCTGACTGTTAGCAAGCTAGCCGTTAAGTGAGCCTAGCTAATGTCCTAAAATGGCGGCCGACACGAGGTCAGTTACAGTGTTATTATGTTATGCCTAAGAGAACAGCATTAATGAGCATTGTTAACAGCATTTATGTTCTGTTATATTTTTATTTTGACAAACCTGTATTATTATGATGGTAAGTCTGTTAAATAAGCCATTAGTGACATGGACACTGAGTCAGTGGTACTGAGACTTATGAACATTTTAGTTAATTCTTCTGCACACTTGTGTGTAGGCTGGTTTGTTTGCCCTTTTGGTGCCCTGGATCCTACTGGATGAACTGCCTTGTGGAAGTCCTCATCTGATGACTCTGCCGAACCGTCCTGGCAAATAGATGGTCGTTGCTGCTTGCTGGATGCTATTATTGGATGCTACACCGTTCCAACAGAGCGGTAGGAACAATTCAAAGGGCCCCAACGATGCGCTTTATTTTTCCCTGAGCTCAGGTGATTTTCTTTTGGCCAAAGGACCTTAAAGGATACATATTTGATTTTATTTATTTATTTATTTTATTTTTCTTATGACACTGAGTGGAAAGACACTACAAAAGAAGGGTTTATTATTTAAAATTGTGTCTAATAAATGTGTTTATGTTAAGTAAGTGTGGTGTCCATTGTGTGCTGGAAGCCTTATTGTTCCTGTGGTGGAGCAGCTACTACCAATCTCCTTTACGAAACTAGCTTCTGACAGGATATAGATATTTGGGATACATTTGATTTCTTGTAACCTATTTTTAGAGAAACTGTGATTCTGGGTTAAACATCGGGGTGAAATTGATGACACCGACACCTAGTGAACTGCCCAAGGTCAACAGTCCTGATTTCCACGCATTAAAGGTTTGGCGTAAGTACAGATTGCGTTACAAGTGGCGAGCCAGCCAGGAGATTGGTGAAAAGTAGCACCTTGACTTTCCAGCTCACAACACCTACCTCTTTTCCTTGACCCTATTGTGTTGGACATGGATCTTTGCAGACGTTTTGATGTAGATGGCCAGTGCTCACTTTTTGTGACTGGCGTTGAAGGGATTTACACAGATGATGACATTGCTAGTGTTTTTTCAGTAAATGGTAAAGTTTCTCGGATAGTTCGAATTCCAGATGAATCAAACCAGCCAGAGGGTAGAGTCCTGATACAATATTTGTCCGATCAAGCCATTTCCAAGATCAACCCCCAGATCTTAGGCGACTTGCCGAGCCCCAAGGATCCTGCTATCGGTTGGTCTGTCAAAACCATTCGAGATGTTGCTCAGGAAGAGGTAGGCAAGGAGTTAGCTCGTAGATATTTAGAAGAACTGAAGGCTGTTGGAGATAGTGGTAAAGCAGGTTTCTTGAGTGTTATTCAGAGTGAGGTCAAAGAAGTTCGACATAACTCTGAGATTCCTGACACACAGCCACACACAGCTCAGGATGGTGACACATCCCTCCATGACATTGTAGCTAGTGATCATGATGAACCTAATCACTACACACAGACCCACAATGCACCTGATAGTGCTGTGGTGAACCCTGTTAATATCGACCGCAGTCTCCTTAACCCACCTCAGATTCAAAAAGTTGTCCTTGAGCACGTTATCAGAAATGACTCAACAGCCCCGTGGTCTACACAAACCAGACTGCGCACCTTTTCTGGCCGTGCTCCTAGGCCCAATGGTGAGGTAGACTATGAAACATGGCGCATACAAGTGGACCTTCTTGTCAGTGATTGCTCTCTTAGTGATGTGCAAAAGGTTAGGAAAATACTTGAAAGTTTGCTAAGTCCAGCAGCCGATGTTGTTAAGTTGCTTGGTGTGAGTTCACCACCCAGGGCTTATGTTAGGCAGCTCGATTCCGCTTTCAGTGTTGTAGAGGACGGAGAAGAGTTATTTGCAACCTTTCTCAGCTCCAACCAGAATAGCGGAGAAAAGCCCTCAGCATATTTGAACAGACTCCATAGCCTCCTTACTCGAGCTATTTCTAGAGGGGGAGTCTCTGTCGAAACTTTGAGCGAACACCTACTCAGACAGTTTATTAGAGGCTGCTGGGACCAGAGTCTCATTATAGCTCTCCAACTAGAAAACAAAAAGAACAGTCCACCAACATTCCCAGATCTACTCCTTATGTTGAGGACCGAGGAAGGTCGTAGATCTGCAAAGCTAGACAGGATGAAAAAACATCTGGGTGCTACAAAAGCAGCTGTACATGCCCACTCCATTTTTGATGTACCCTCCTATGATGATGAGCCCGTTCCAACACAGACTGCAAAGCAGAGCGAAGCATCTAAGCTTGAGAGGAGAATGAATGAGCTTTCAAAGCAGATAGAGAAACTGAGTCAAAGGTCCAAGAATTCTCCTTTTGACAGTGAGCTTAGTGCAGCGTTAAAACAGAGACAAGAAGAAACTGTTAAACTTGAAAGCAAAATAGATGAGTTGTCTAAACAACTCAGAGAGCTCACTCAGAACCAAAAATGTCCTAACGAGAATAATAGTGGCAAAGACTTCCTTACGGCAAGAAATAGCAGCGCCAGGAGACCAGTTAAGGTCCCCTCTATGCCAAAAGCATGGTTCTGCTTTAGATGTGGTGAAGATAACCACATTGCCGCTCGATGCCCAAATGAACCCAACCAGGCACTAGTCCGCCAGAAGAATGCTGAGTTAAAGGAAAAGCCAGGAAGGTTCCAAGCCCAACAGGTTACTGAGCCTTTTGCTTTAAACTTGTAGCGGCTCCTGCTGTGGGACGTCCAGGAGCTGAGACCAGCATTAGTCCCGCCTCAAGTGACCAAAGGATTGATGTTCAGAGCAAAATAAAGACCCAGACAACGGTTCAAGATTTCAGTTCCCAATCCCGCTTGCCACCCGGTCTGATAGGTCCTCGTTGTTCAGCTTCTGTTTTGGTTGAGGGTGTGCAATGCAACTCTATCATGGATAGTGGTTCACAAGTCACTACAATCTCCGAATCATTTCACAAGGATAAGCTGGCACATCTCCCCATTCAGCCCATTCAAGCATTGCTTGAGATTGAGGGTGCAGGTGGACAGCACGTTCCCTACCTTGGTTATGTTGAGACCCACATCACTTTTCCTCACAACATTACAGGCAAAGAGGAAGAGTTGGTTGTTTTGGCTCTTGTTGTGCCTGAGTGCCATTTTAACAGCAGAATACCAGTTTTGATTGGTACCAATGCACTGTTAAGACTCCATGATAAGTTATCTGAACGTGACGGTCCAGATTTCCTTCACAGACTGTGTTCCAGAGATGTAGCACTGGTTCTCCAGCACTTGGCTAAACAAATGGATGATTGCCACATACACCCAGTGAGGTTGCACGGGAAAGTACCAGTCACCATCCCTGCCAACCACAAGTGCTGTTTAATGGGCGATGTTAGGCTGAGAAAGAACACTCCTAACGTAAGTTTTGTCCTTGAACCAAATGAACACGACAAGTTACCTGGTGGTTTATTTCTTGAAACTGCTTTGATAGACATCCCTTACAAAGCTAAGAGTAAGGTTCCAGTCGTCTTGCAGAACTTGAGTGGGCACAGTATTGTATTGCAACCAGGAAGTACAGTTGCCCAGGTATGTGTAGCCCAGCACATTTCACCCCTGGTGCCTGTTTCAAATGCTTCTTCTCATGACAAGTTTGATGGAGAGAAGCTTAAGTTTAATCTTGATGAGTCACCCATCTCTGAAGAATGGAAAGAGCGCATCACCACCAAGCTCAAGTCTATTTCAGAAGTGTTTGCGGTTGATGATCTGTCTTATGGTCACACCACTGTGGTAAAACACCACATTCGGCTGAACGATGACACGCCGTTTAAGGAACGGTCGAGGCCCATCCACCCAAGTGACAGAGAAGCTGTCAAGCAACACCTCAAAGAACTGCTTAATGCAGGGGTTATTAGGGAGTCAGAGAGCCCCTACGCATCTCCAATAGTAGTTGTGCGTAAAAAGGATGGTTCAATCAGGTTGTGTGTTGATTACCGCAAGTTGAACGCACGGACCATTAGGGATGCTTATGCCCTCCCAAACATTGAGGAGACCTTCACGGCCCTTAGTGGTGCCAAGTGGTTCTCGGTCATGGACCTCAAATCAGGCTATTATCAGGTTGAGATGGCTGAGGAAGATAAAGCTAAAATGCTTTTGTCTGTCCTCTTGGGTTTTATGATTTTAATCGCTTGCCTCAGGGCGTTACAAATGCCCCAAGTACGTTTCAACGACTGATGGAGAAGTGTGTTGGGGATTTGAACTTGAGTGAGGTACTTGTGTTTTTGGATGATCTGATTGTGTTTTCAGACACCCTGGAGGAACATGAGGTGAGACTCATGAGGGTGCTGAACCGGTTGAGGGACTTTGGGTTGAAGCTGTCCCCAGAAAAATGTCATTTCTTTAGGCCCTCGGTGAAGTACCTTGGCCATGTGGTTGATGCCCAAGGAGTTCACACAGATCCTGATAAGATCTCAGCTTTGAAAACATGGCCTCGTCCTACAAACAAGAGAGAGTTAAAATGTTTCCTAGGCTTTGCCGGTTATTACCGGAGATTTATTGATGGATACTCAAAGATCGCAAAGCCTTTAAATAGTCTCACGGCTGGTTACTACTCACCCAAAAAGAGGGGTAAAGTGTATCTTGGAGAACATTTCAGACAACCATCAAACATTAACTTACCTTTTGGAGAGGAGTGGACACCTGAATGTGAAAATGCGTTTAAGACTTTGATTGAGAGACTGACATCGGCACCTGTCCTTGCTTTTGCCAACCCACAGCTACCATATGTCCTGCACACTGATGCCAGTCGTGAAGGCTTGGGTGCAGCGCTCTACCAAGAGCAGGACGGGAAGCTGAGAGCTGTGGCTTATGCAAGCAGGGGACTTTCCAAAATTGAGAGAAACTATCCCACTCACAAGCTTGAATTTCTAGCTTTGAAGTGGGCAGTTTGTGAGAAGTTTAACAGCTACCTTTATGGCGCTAACTTCACCATTGTGACGGATAACAATCCTCTCACGTATGTACTGACATCTGCAAAGTTAGATGCTGCTGGTCATCGCTGGTTAGCTGCGCTGTCTACTTATCAGTTCACCGTTAAGTACAGGGCCGGTCATGCCAATCGCGGGCTGTCCAGACGACCACAAGCTCCTCCTTTTGAAGATGAGGATTTCATCAAAGAAAGGGAGAGAGTTGATGACATGAAAAACCGTCTTCTAGAGGTGAGCAACGAGATGAGTCACGAGGTGGTATCTGCCTTATGTCAACGCCATCTTGTGGTGTCAAAGATCGAGCACTGTTCAAATCTAGAACAACCTTTGGCTGTAGAGTCTCTTGCTGTTGATCCCTCAACAGTTGCGGATGTATTTGGAGAAGACACATTACCATCTATGACAAGCTCTGACTGGTATAAAGCTCAGAGGGATGACCCAGTTGTCTCACGTGTCATTACCTTCGTTGAAAGAGCTCAAAAGCCCAGCTTCAGAGAAACAAACCTTGAAGTTCCTGATGTTAGGCTCCTTCTCAAGGAGTGGAGAAGACTCGAAATGAGAGATGGAGTATTGTACAGGAAATGGACAAATAGAGACAACACTGTATGGCAGTTAGTCCTACCTGAACAGTTCAGAGGGAAAGCGTTGCGTGGAGTGCATGATGAAGTTGGTCATCTTGGTTTTGAACGAGCACTGCATCTTGCCCGTTCCAGATTCTATTGGCCAATGATGACAAAGTCTGTAGAAGAGAAGTGCAGACAGTGTCCACGCTGTGTCAGGAGGAAAGCAGTGCCTCAGAAGGCAGCGCCTCTTGAAAATATTATAGCAACTTACCCGCTTGAACTCGTCTGTATGGACTATTTGTCAGTTGAGCCAGACAACAGAGACACCCGGAACATATTAGTTATCACTGACCATTTTACAAAGTTTGCTGTGGCAGTGCCAACTAAAGATCAGAAGTCCAGGACCATTGCAAAAGCTCTGTGGGAGAACTTCATAGTTCATTATGGGTTTCCCAGTCGTCTACTCAGTGATCAGGGTAGAGACTTTGAATCTCAAACAATCAAAGAGCTATGTGCTTTGATAGGAGCAGACAAAATCCGCACTACACCTTATCATCCTCGCGGAAACCCGGTGGAAAGGTTTAACCGGACGCTTCTTGATATGTTGGGTACGTTGGAAGAGGAAGGCAAATCTCACTGGAGGGACTTTGTTAAACCCTTAGTTCATGCGTATAACTGCACGAGGAACGACACAACTGGTTTCTCTCCTTATGAACTGATGTTTGGCAGACAACCCCGACTACCCATTGATTTAGTCTTAGGTATCCAACCTGAAAATGCCAACCATAAGTCTCATTCAGAGTATGTGAACAACCTTCGTCAACGTCTGGAGGAGAGCTACACTCTAGCTGCAAAAAACTCCCAGATGATCGGAGAAAGGAATAAAGTTAGGTTTGACAAGAGGATTAGAGTGGCCGAGCTCTGTGCAGGTGACAGGGTTTTGGTTAGGAACATGAGTATCAGAGGTAAACACAAAATCTCAGACAGGTGGGAACAGAAAGTACATGTTGTGGTTAAACGAATCAATGATGGCCCTGTCTATGTTGTGGAACCCGAGTTGGGAGACGGACCAAAACGCACCTTACACAGGGATCTCCTTCTACCGTGTGGGTTCTTACCTGTGGAAGAAATGGCAGGGAGCAGATCTCATGGGCCCTCTAAAGGGAAGAAACCAAGGAACAAAGCCGAAAGAGAAGTACAATCTTCTGATAACCCTGATGGTCAGGAAGATGAGGTATACAGTGATGAGGACGAAGTGTATCCAGCTTTTGTGGTTCCAGAAATAATAACCAGAGGTCCTTTTATCCAGACTGAAAGGTAGGTTATCACACCTCAGCTGTCCACTGGGGATGTGCATTCTAGTTTGCCCCGTGCAGAGCCACAAGACGAGTCACACGCATGAGAAACACCCAGTCATGTTTCTGAACCTGAGCCTTTGTTACACTCAGAAAGCAATGAGGTGACCACATCTCCCATTCCATCTGATGAAGGTCCAGGTTGGGTTGTTATTGACATTCCTGAACAAACAGAACCTGTTGAAATGAATCAAGAAAGCAGCGACACTGCTGAGCAGAGTTCAGAGCCAGAGACAGTAGAGTTGCGGCGTTCTGGGAGAGAGAGACGCCAACCTCGTAAACTAACTTATGATGAGTTAGGTGAGCCTTTAATTTTAGCTCTCAGTTCCTTTTTGTCAGAGTTTCGCAATTGTATTCTCTCAGAGCACTTTCCTTCACACACCTGTTAAGTCAAGTGTGCATGCAGAGACTCATGCACTTTAGAGGGGGAGAGTGTAACCCAGATCATTGTTTGAGTATGGGATTTCTGATTATTTGTGGTCACTGAACGCACCACTGTGCCGTGCGCATAGCCACTCTCTAGTCCAGCTACAGAGTTTTTCCTTCCGTTCGTCCGATGAGGCGCATGCTGCTCTCGTGCCCTCTACGAGCTGGAAATTCAGGTACAGTAGACATTTGAGTCGCTGTAAATAGTTTTAAAAACCTTTATATGTGAAGCTAATGATTTAATATGTTGTTAGGAAAAGGTCTTGTAGCAGTTACAAACGTGAAGCGGAGCTGAGTCCGACAGCATTCGCCATTACATGAACCCCTCTGGTGAGTTAGCGTGCAGCTCATGTTCGTATGAAATGTTTTGTGCCTTATTATACTGCAGCGAGGTATCAAATCTACCGCTGTCATGTTGTTAAGAAAGAGGCTAAATATTGTATAACGTGTGTTATTGGCTGACTGTTAGCAAGCTAGCCGTTAAGTGAGCCTAGCTAATGTCCTAAAATGGCGGCCGACACGAGGTCAGTTACAGTGTTATTATGTTATGCCTAAGAGAACAGCATTAATGAGCATTGTTAACAGCATTTATATTCTGTTATATTTTTATTTTGACAAACCTGTATTATTATGATGGTAAGTCTGTTAAATAAGCCATTAGTGACATGGACACTGAGTCAGTGGTACTGAGACTTATGAACATTTTAGTTAATTCTTCTGCACACTTGTGTGTAGGCTGGTTTGTTTGCCCTTTTGGTGCCCTGGATCCTACTGGATGAACTGCCTTGTGGAAGTCCTCATCTGATGACTCTGCCGAACCGTCCTGGCAAATAGATGGTCGTTGCTGCTTGCTGGATGCTATTATTGGATGCTACACCGTTCCAACAGAGCGGTAGGAACAATTCAAAGGGCCCCAACGATGCGCTTTATTTTTCCCTGAGCTCAGGTGATTTTCTTTTGGCCAAAGGACCTTAAAGGATACATATTTGATTTTATTTATTTATTTTTCTAATGACACTGAGTGGAAAGACACTACAAAAGAAGGGTTTATTATTTAAAATTGTGTCTAATAAATGTGTTTATGTTAAGTAAGTGTGGTGTCCATTGTGTGCTAGAAGCCTTATTGTTCCTGTGGTGGAGCAGCTACTACCAATCTCCTTTACGAAACTAGCTTCTGACAGGATATAGATATTTGGGATACATTTGATTTCTTGTAACCTATTTTTAGAGAAACTGTGATTCTGGGTTAAACATCGGGGTGAAATTGATGACACCGACACCTAGTGAACTGCCCAAGGTCAACAGTCCTGATTTCCACGCATTAAAGGTTTGGCGTAAGTACAGATTGCGTTACACACATTTCACCTTGTGTTCGTGAATAAACCTGTCCTGCGTTTGAGTCCCTCCAGTTACTGTAACAAAAAGTGACAGAGCTAAAAAAAAAAATCTGTTGGAAACAGAGCATTTTTGATTACAGCCTGAAGCTTTGACTCATTGGGATTACTTGAAACTTTAGCTGAGAATAATCTGAACATCCACCTTTGCAACAGTAAATGTATTAAAGAATGTGAGGAAAATGATAATAGGTTTATTTTAAATAGTTTTCAAATGACATTCTTTACACATGTAGGGAAACATATTTCATTTGTTTGTTTTTGTATTTTTGACAATTACATGTTTCTCTACTTTTCTTTCAGTCACCTGCAGGTGCTTCCCAGCTTTGGGCATGAAAGGAGGGGTGATAACTGTGGGAAACAGCTCCACATTTAATGATGGAAAGGAAATTAGAAACGCCCAAGACCTTGTTGCTGGTGTACAGTGAGTATACATCAGTGGACTTTGGTTACACAGCTAGTTTTCAACTACATTACTTTGTCTTGGTCTGTGTCAACCTGCCACTACAAATAACGTGTGATGAGAAATTCCTCAAGCAGATAAACGCACGTGGCTTTCTCCACAGGAATGTCACTGTGGTAATGGGAGCTCATCAGGTGGTGATGAAAACCTTTGAGGATTTCACACATTCCTGGCTGCTGGTCAATGTTAATAAGAAATGAATACTCCTTGGAAAGAGAGGTGTGCTGCTCTTTCCAATGGGATGCCAGGAAAGTGTACTACCAGTGATAAAAGAAAATTGCGGCCACAAGATGGAAAGATTGATGCAAATAGGCTAGAAGTTTTATGACAGAACTAGTGGTAGGAATTCCGGCTCTTTTTAGTGAGCCGAGGCGAAAGAGCCGCTTCTCTAAAAAGAGCCGGCTCTTTCGGCTCCGAACTGGCTCTTCAGGTTGTTTTGTTGCTTTAATTAATTTATCATTAACAACAATATAAAATTATGCAGAAAAGGAATTACTAATGTAAAAAAAGTGGTTTTATTTATATATGTTTATATATGGCCCCTAGAGACAAAACACGTACAAACTCCAAAAAGCACGTACAATTTCCAAAACACATTTCTAGCGTTAACTGAACTTCCAAAACAGAGCTACCCAGATCACTTAAATTACACAATTGAAAGCATGTGTGTATTGTTTGTGTATTTATAGACAAGCACTCATATTTATTCAAATAATTTAAAAAAAAAGTTCATTTACCTGTTACTACCACACACCAAATCATGGGCTGTGTCCCAATTCAGGGTCTGCACGCTTGAAGTACGCGAACTACGCGTACTACGTACGGTGCGTACTATAAGTACAAGAAGTGCGGAAGTGAGAGACACGTTACATACAGCATGGTTTGACAGAAATGAAGGAGAAAAATGTTTTGTTGGTCATTCATTTTTGTCGTGACATCACTTTGATTAGTTGAATATCTGACATTGAGACCACAGGACTGTAAAATTGTTGGGCTTCATTTCTGTGCTGAACAGTCATTTAAGATTAGTTAGTAAATAACAATTAGTTAATGTTGTTCATGAGACTAAAGTCATCTCACTGTGGTAATGTAAATATAATATGACCAATATTATAGTATTGTCAGATTATTATGATATATATATATATATACACACATATATATACATATATACACACATATATATATACACACACACACATATATCACTGACTTTCAGCTTGTTGTGTTTGTGGATATATGACTGACTTTAATTATTAAACATTCGCACATAAATAAGTGACGTCATATTCAGTACTTTTGACAGTTCACTCTTCGGCCGCTCCATCTTATTAGGGAAATTCCATATACATAAATGTAAATTTCAAAACTCAACCCCATCATTTAATTTGTTTTTGATTGAAATTGAATATTACTTAAACTCTCTTAAATTAACTTCCAATAAGAAAGGTTTATCATTGATTGAAATGCATTCAGAAATGTTTAACGAATGAGCTGTCACAACTTTCAAGTACAAAGTTGTTATGAAGTCTGTCACATTCCCCCCCTTTTTTTTCTTTTTTTCCCCTTTATTTATTTATCCTTCTTATTTCATTGTACTGTATATTGTTACTCTTATTTGCCTTGTATATCTACTGTGCAAACTGAACTGGAATGACTGACTGTTCGCTTTATAATTTCAATAAAGTTTGGAAAAAAAAAACCTCTTCAGCCGCTCCCTTCTGCCGTATTTTGCGGCAAAATTCTCCACACCCACCGCCGCGCTATGAATTGTGGGATATATGGGATCACGAAGCGTGCACCGGACTTGATATTTGGGGAAATCGATGGCGCATTTGGAGTATGCATTTGAAGTGCACTTCGAATTGGGATGCGTGGCGGTGACGTAACCGCACTTAAAATGCGTACTTCAAGTGTGCAGACCCTGAATTGGGACACAGCCTGGTTGTTGATACTTCCTGGTTTGTGTAGCCACTAGGTAACAAAAGCTCAACACTGCGCCCTGGCATCCTGGAGCACTTCTGTTGTCTTTTGTACGTGCTTCTGAGTTTTTACGTGTTTTGGAGTTTTTACGCATTTTGGAGTTTGTACATGCTTAGGAGTTTGTACGTGTTTTGGAGTTTGTACGTGCTTTGTCTCTAAGGGCCACCATAAATATACTTTATTTATTCACTCCACATAAAATGTAATAAATAAATCATATAATACAAAAAACAACTATTTACATTTTAAACTTTTAACTATTTAAATTTTCAGCTTTTTCCTTTTAAACAAATTTAACGTGAAACAACACAAAACACTGCAAACCACAACACAATTAAATATAAATTAAAATATTAAAACAAAAAGAAGATGCATATTCTCTGTCATATGGGCCTGCATGATTTCTGAATCCTTTATCATCTGCAACTGAAAATAGTGGATGATTACTATACCTTTCTAATGTGATGTTGTTGTCCCTCGCTCTCTTTCTCTCTGGCTCTGTTCCTGTGCTACTGCAGTGTAACTAACGCCCCTCCCCCCTCTGCCCAGCGCAAAGTACAGGCCGCGCGTGCGGACTTTAGCGGAAAAAAGGGCGAGAGAGAGGGTGAGAGAAAGAAAAAAAAAAAAGAGTCGGCTCTAAGAGCCATTTCGTTCGCGAACGACCCATCATTACTGAGGACACTGGAGCTTATTACTGTGTCAGATAAGAAAGTGAGATACTGTAATTTAAATACATAATAATAAAGAAGGTTAAACAATATAACTTACAGCTTCATTATCACTCATAGTTACATAATGCTGTTAAATATTTCATTTTCTGGATTCACACCTGAGTATTAAATTATTTTTTCCAGAGAAGAACTTGGTTATTATAAACTATTTCACAACACATAACTGAAATTTTTTGGTAACAGCTGACCAGTATGACGTGTAGAAGGACACAACATTATTTATTGTCAGATCATGAGTCAACTCTGTGAAGAGCTTTAGGACAGAGCCAAAATTTTGGCCTTTCACTCTAATCTTTGATCTACACATAATGTCACAATGAATGTGTCAATTAACCATTCATGCTGACATTTCACACTCTCTTTCCAAATACATAAACACTTCTGGAAGCAGCTATCACAACTACGTATATAAGATGTGTGTTTTTCAGTGCTGGATTTGTGTAGTAATAGTAAATTAAATATTTAACGCTTAAACATATTCTGTTCTTCTCCTGAAGGGGAAACTCTTGCAGATACAAATACAAAAAGGCCATCTGCAAAAATTACCTGTCCAGATTTTTTTCAGTCACAAAACATACACCACATCTTTTTAGTAAACCCAGAAGCTGTTTAGTGTTAAAGAAGGCTTATTGCTGCCACTGACCATTAGTAAAAATCTGGCACTAAATGTTCTTTCTTGAGTGATAACCAGCTTTTATTGCTGGTTATCACTCATTTATGTGACCCGCATAAAACAAATATGTGCTGAAGTGAGATATTGGTCTGTAGTCTACTGTTGTAGTTCCAACATGGTGATGTTGTTAAAGTGAATAGTGTAATAGTGTAAGGTTGTTGCGATACACCGCTCATATTAATTTCATCAGGGAAAAGGTGCCCTTCATTAGGAGGCGGAGTCAATGCAAAGCACTGACAGCTTCTATCTCTTTATGTCTGACTGTAGCGATGATGACAGAGAACAGTGGACACAGCCTGACATGATGGACTGTAGGACAGGACTGCTGTTTTTAATTCTTTGTTTGGCAGGTGAAAAGCTTTGTTGATTATAATCTAAAATATATATATATATTGGTCCATGCTGTTTAAGTTGTGCAATTGTTATTAATTTTCTCTTTACTGGGGCAGGTGTTAATGGTCAGACTCTGACAGAATCTGAACCAGCAGTTAAACAACCTGGTCAGTCTCACAGATTGACCTGTACAACCTCTGGATTCACACTCAGCAGCTACTGGATGGCCTGGGTCAGACAGGCTCCTGGAAAAGGCCTGGAGTGGATTGCTACTGATGGTGGCAGTAGTTACAAATACTACTCTCAGTCAGTTCAAGGCAGGTTTACTGTCTCCAGAGACGACAGCAGACAGCAGCTGTATCTGCAGATGAACAGCCTGAAGACTGAAGATTCTGCTGTTTATTATTGTGCTCGACACCCACAGTGACAGAAGTTGCTAAGCAGCTGTACAAAATCCTGATGGTTTCATTAGATTCACTTAAATAAAATTTTAAACTCACTTTATAGAATATTTTTTCACTCCCAGTAAAGTAAAACATATATTTTATTAATTTTGCATTACCTTACAAACACTTTAAGGTCTAACTCTAGATAGCAATTATCCACAGTACATGAGAAATATATCATCAAAAATATACTGGTGATTCCTCCGGCACTACATGCAGAGCAATGAGAAATGTAGATCAGCATCGCATCAATCCTGCAGCATTCACAAACCATCCCTCTGTAAATAATCTGGTCAGTTGAGAATGAGATTCTCATGGTGTTTATATGTTTAAGAATTACGACAAAAATACTCATGATATTGTATCACATAAAATACTTATCTGTGTAAATGGGTTTTTGAATACCAAATTTCTCCTGTAGAGGGAGATCTATGCAAACTTTTGCTCCATTATTACAATTGTCATTTTATTGATCACAGAACTTCTTGCAGTTCTTTTCTTTTTTAACCAGAAAAACAATCTCTGACTATAAACAGCTTTAAATTATGGCAAATTATGTGTTCTTTAAAACACTGAAGACAAATTTGATGAGTGATTCTAGACTCTGTAGTCAATCGTGTCACTTCTGGGTTTTTTGCTATCCTTTGAACTGAAGAGAGCTAATGTTTAAATTTGACTCCTCCTCATATTAAGCACATTACTGAAAAATAACTTACTGAGATGATCACTACTTCTACTATTTCTTCTTCATTTTGAGTTTGGCTCCCTCTGAGATGTAAAGACCTGGAGAGAGAGTCAAGATACCATGTATGCTGTCTGGTTATAGCCTGACAAGCCATTATTTGCACGGGATACAAGAGAAACCTGGAAGAGCTCTGGAGTGGATTGGCAGAATGGACACAGGCTCAAACTCTGCTATCTATGGCAGTTCTTTTCAAGATCGTTTCATCGTAACTGAAGAAGACTCCAGCAGCAGACAGTACCTTGAAATCAACAGCCTGACAGAGGAAGATTCTGCTGTTTACTTCTGTGCCCGACAAAGCACAGTGATTGACAGAATAGCAAGCTTAATTTGAGTAATAATTTTTTTTAAATCTATATAATTAAAATACATAATTTGTTCATTAAAAGATGATCAGAGCCATGTAACATGCATCATGTAAAATAATTATAGCTAGAGCGTTGCTTTATTTATTTTTTTTCAAAAATAAGCAATTACTGTAAATATAATTTAGAAGATGACAGTGTCACACTTCTGATTATTCTTTGACTTGAAACAGGCTCATTTTATGTTTTGATTCATTTTATCAGTAATAAAATTTTAAATTTAACAGTATTACTCCTTTTCTTTCATTTGTTTGAGGAGATAAGGTGCAATAAACCCCAGTGAAAATGGTTACACAATATAAAAAGTGGGACTGACTTTTTAAAAATATTTAGTGATAGTTTGTCTCATGTGCAGAAAATTTGACATAATAAATATAAAAAAATAGACAGTTCATGATATTCTATGTCTTTATCTTTTTCTTGAAATACCAATTAGCTCCTGTTGTGGGAGGTCTATGCAAAGTTTTGCTCAGATATAAACACATCATCATCAGTTCTCATTTAGTGTATTTACAGAACAGCTTTGGACACGTTTTAACTGCACAAACATTCTGATTATAAAGTGTTCTAAATTATGGATTATATTACTTCCTGGAGTTTATTATTCATTATATGTTTCCATGGTAAGAAAAGGATTCATTCATTGAAACAGGAAGACAATACTTTGATTATGATGATAACTTTTGTATTTGTTTTTCTTTTTTTTCTTGCAGGAGTTTGGAGTGAGATCAAATTGGAGCAGTCTCCCTCTGAGGTGAAGAGGCCTGGAGAGAGAGTGAAGCTGTCATGCATCATATCTGGTTATACCCCGACAGACTACTATTTGCACTGGATACGAAAGAGGCCAGGGAGAGCTCTGGAGTGGATTGGGAGGATGAACACAGGCTCAAACTCTGCTCGCTATGCCAGTTCTTTCCAAAGTCGTTTCATCATGACTGAAGAAGATTCCAGCAGCAAACAGTACCTTGAAATCAACAGCCTGACAGCAGAAGATTCTGCTGTTTACTTCTGTGCCCGAGAAAGCACAGTGACAGAAAACAGAAGAACAGCTGTACAAAAACCTCAAATAGTCATCTTTCAGTTTAACATTTTCTAATTTTCAGCCTCTTTGGAGCTAAAAAAGGCCAACCAAACACATTAGATATCACTGGAAAAGCCAGGCTGTTCTCTATTAAGAACATCAGGACTTATTGGGTTAGCTGAAATAAGTCAAAGGATATAGACAAAAAACAAATATGTATTACAGAGGACATAAATGAATGGGCTGGATGTGAGAATGAGATAGCATGCACGAGATGTTGAGATGATGATGATAGAGCAGTTTTACTAACAGAAAGTGATGTTTTTCTTCTTTATCAGTTTTCTTTGAAGAGAACCAGGAACCAGAATGTCCGTCTAGTGAGTCACACAGATGAACTTTTACAGCTTTTCAATTAATGTACAGTAAAAAAACTAGATACAGAGGGTCAGATGGGGTCTTAGAAAAGGACTGAAGTGGATTCTGACTAAGTTATTAAATACCGTAATACTATATTTTGCCAATTTAGCACAGGACCAAAAACTCACAGTGATTGTTGAGTTGTTTGAGCTGCTGTACAACCTCCAACAGTTTTCATCAGTACAACAAAAAAGAAAAAAAAAAAGATGTCCCTAATTTTAGAAAAAGAATGATTTTTATATTAAATATCCTGTGAGAAAACTCTGACTAGAAAAATATGTATAAGCAGAGATAAAAATGTAAGATATCCAGTTTACTACACTGGGAAGAAAGATTAAAAAGAGAAGAAATGAAAGTGTGATTTTTTTTCTCACAGGAGTTTGAAGTGAGATCAAGCTGGAGCAGTCTGATAAAAAGACCTGGAGAGAGAAAGAGTGAAAATATCATGTATGCTGTCTAGAGACCAGGGAGAGCTCTGGGATGGATTGGGTGGATGAATACAGGCTCAAACTCTCTTAGCTGTAGCAGTCCTTTTCAAAGCTGTCTTATCATGACTGCTTTGACTGCTTTCACACTCCAGCAGAAGTCAGTATCTTGAGATTAAGAGCCTGACAGCAGAAATGATTTCCATATTAAGCTCTTGGAACAAACTGCCGGCCCACAATCTACTTTGTCAATTCAGAAGAGGACTGAAAACTGACTTGCTGTACAATAACCCCAACACCTTGTTGTAGAGATTTATTAAAATCCATATTTTTTTTCTGTACTTCTAATGCTTAGGTTGGAAGGAGCCTTTAGTGGATTCACACTCCTAAAAACAAAATAAATACTGAATAGTTAGGTGACGATTGAAATTAAATTTGTTTCCACAGGTTTGTACAGTCCAGCAATATCACTCTATTGTGTATTACTGTGCCAAATATACTTTTGAAGAAAGTAAGACTATAAAATATTTAAAAATAACCTCCAGGTGGCAGTAAAACATGCAAACTGAGGAGAAAGGAAAGCATGACATGCATGTAAATATGCAGAAATGTTCATCTGTGCAGCTGTTCTTCTGTTTTTTTCACTTCCTCTTCTCAAGGCTATAAATAAGTTGTTTTTCTTAATACAACAATACTTCTTCTTACTTACTTTTTACTCTTTGATACTCTTTCGCATTTTTATTCTAATCTGTATTTTTTATTGAGTGAGTGTCTCGCTTGTTAGCAGCTAAATGTCACCACCTGGTGTAATTGCTACCTGAGCGTTGTTTAGATTATGATATACTGCATTTTTAGTGCTTTAACAATGAAAAGCAACACATGCAAATTGTATCTGAGAATGAATGTATGCTAAGTTTGAGTGAATCAAAACACTATTTCTTTGATGAATAGGTGGAGTACTTACAAAACTGTCTTCAGTCTCCTCATATGTATTGCAGAACAGGTCAGCTGAGAGAGGCTCATGGACTCATTCAGATAAACACACACAAAGACAAATACTGGATCACCCATGTTTATGGTTAGTTTTTGTTTTTTTGTTCTATCTTGCCTTAATATGACCCCAACAGAGCTTTCACAACCAGCCCTCTTTTTTTAGCAGCAGAAATTTGATGGTTTATTTCTATGAAATATGCTTTTCTGTTTACAGGTGTAAAGTGTGAACAGTTGACACAGTCAGCCTCTGAGACTTCAGAGCTTTGTTAATATCCTACCATCAACTGTCACTTATTCTGTTAGCACCTACTGGACAGCTTGGATCAGACAGCTTGCAGGGGAAGGACTGGAGTGGACTGGAAGTGCAGGTGTTGGATGGGCCACATACAAAGATCCATTAAAGAACAAGTTCAGCAACCTGATGACACCTCTGTGTATTACTGTGCCAGAAAAACACAATGACACCAAACATCTGTAGACCAACCAAAGAATAAGTTGTCAGACCAAAAAGGATATTAAAAAGTTTTCATGATTTAAAAAAACAATAATAAGTAAAAAAAAAAAAACCCAGCAACTTTCTTTACTCTAAAAATATTTATGTAAATTTCATAATTGCGTCTTCACCTAATGAAAAAAATAAATAACATGACACAAATTATTGCTTCTTCATATTTAAGTGCATTTTGGTTCCTAACAAAAAGAAATGTGTCTTTGTTTGCCAGTTGGAAAAAGTCAAAGGTACACATGGATTTTTTTACATAACATGTTATTGATGCACAAAAATGGGGAAAGTTGTTTATTTATTTTTCACATTAAAATAAAATTAACCACTTTGTAACTGCACTTACTGCCACAAAGATTCATCATTTTTTTTAAAAGCTTTTCAACAATTAAGATTAGTGCATACATACATGTAAAAGAGACCTAAGTAAATATATTACATTTTCTGAGCAGCTATTTTTCTCTGTAAGCTCTTTGTTTCTGTGTGTCTGACATCTGTAAACAGGGTATGTCTGCAAAATTCTCCAAACATGTTTAAGTGTATTTCCATGACGATACAGAAAATAAATAAGTAAGTAAAGCAATGTATGAATCAATAAATGTCACTGTTTAAAGCTTCTGTGGAAACAGTCTTTAAGATCTGAAACAAAGTGAATCGCTTCTGGTGCACAAATAAGGATATAAATACATCGTATTTGTTTAATAACATAAACATACAACGATGGTACACAGCCTCTTTGATGAGTCAGAGTTAGGTCAACAAAGATGCTTTGTATGTTTGATTTTATGCAAACTCGGATTCCTTTCTGCTCAGCCATAAAACTCTGCACATTTTCTTTGCGTGGAGATTCCAGAATATCAGTCTCAACCTAAATCATGTTTTCT
This sequence comes from Copadichromis virginalis, assembly GCF_057382275.1. Lineage (NCBI taxonomy): Eukaryota > Metazoa > Chordata > Actinopteri > Cichliformes > Cichlidae > Copadichromis > Copadichromis virginalis. Next base: position 17,452,487 of record NC_140621.1, read on the forward strand.
GTAGCTCTGCTGCTGTTGTTGTTAGCTGGATCACGTGAGTCTCTCTGGATTTCTCACAATCAATAGTTCAGTTTTCTCAGCGCAATTTGATCATTTATTATGAAATATACTTTTCTGTTAACAGGTGTAAATTCTGAAACATTGACACAGCCAGCCTCCATGATTGTACAGCCAGGGGAACACCTGACCATCACCTGTCAGGTTTCTTATTCTCTCGGCAGCTACCCAACAGCTTGGATCAGACAGCCTGCAGGAAAAGGACTGGAGTGGATTGGAAGGGCACGAGATGGATATAGCACATACTACAAAGATTCACTTAAAAACAAGTTCAGTATCAGCTTGGAATCTTCCAGCAAAACAGTCACTCTCAGGGGGACGAATGTGCAGCCTGCAGACACTGCTGTGTATTACTGTGCCAGAGAGTCACAGTAACATGAAGCATCAGTAGGCCTGAACAAAAACTTCACAGTGCCTGAACATTAGTAAAGAAACCAGAGGAGGAGCTCTCAGACCATTAAAGATATAAAGATACTGCACATTCTAACAATATTACAATATTCATGTGAATCACTTATTTCATAAGAAATAAATAATTTAACTATTATTATATTTTCACAGTATAACTGAACACTGAATAATAAGAAAATGTTGTTTAATATTTTGTTATTGTTGAAAGAAATACAAACAACAAATAATTTACATGCAAACAATTGTAACAAATTGACCTAAGATAATATGATAACGTTACACAAAACAAGTACAAAAGGTAAAACATTAGTTAAATAAATAAATGTTGCAAATAAAATATTCTGTACCCACCTGTATCTAAATGTGAGTTGAATTACTGTTTTATTAAAGAAAAGAGCAAATTATTTAAAAACCCTCTATTAAAGCATGATAGAGAATCAATTTGTCAAAATCTACGCCCCACATTAACTATAGTATATCTTAAGACAGATGGATCATGGACAGATGCCACAGAGCTATACTGGTTTATAATGGTTTAAAACAAAAAATTTAAAATTTTTTCTATTTTAGACTGTCTCAGACACGTCATCTACTAGACACTGTGAGTTTTACACATACTTTTCTTGAACTGAATATCTAACAAGTAAGAAATCATATTGCTCAGTCATACAAATCTAATGATTACTACAATCCCCTCCCTTCTGCTATGAATAAAATTTTTTTCTCACATCCACACTGATTCCAGAGTTTTACTGAATTCCTTTATGTTCTAGGATTGATTTCAACGTTTTATTTATCATTTATAAAGCAAATTTTGTTCTGGCACCAAGCATCATAGCATAAGTGATACTCCTGATACGAGCCTTAGAACCTCATCTCTCATCATGTTTAAAGTAGTTGTGACAGCGTTAATTGCGTTAACGCGAACATTAACCTGTCAAAACTGGCAAATCCCCATTGACGAGTTAACACAGATTAGCCCTTGTGAGGGGTTGTTCGGCATTAACGCGTTAATGCAGCTTAAGCGCGTTAACGCCACCTCAGCTAACACGATTAACAATTAACTCATCTGGAGCGCAGACTGACTCAAAATCCCTGGAATGTCTCTGTCAACACGTTTCGGGCAGTTTGTCTGAAGTTTTTCCATTCTGAGCTCCAGACGGGTTGAGTGGGTTTAATCACGTTAATCGTGATGACTGCGTAATGGGTTAACGCTGACAGCACTAGTTTAAAGTGTTTGAATCCTGCCATTGGGACAATAATGTGTTTAAAGTGATCACCAACTATGTGCTACATGCAAAGTGCAGGCGGGGATTGGCACCAGGGCTCAGCGAGAACAGGCATCCAAAACCACACTCCAGTAAGGGATTCCAGGGAAGGTCTGTACAAAGGGAAACACACAGTGAGCAAAAACACAAGCAAAGGAGCAAACAGCCATTTCTGGGGCTTAGACAGATCTGAAAAATTGAAACTATCCAGTGAGTGACAGTTCTCTAGGAGAAAATGCCTGGTTGATGCTGGATGTTAGAGCCCATCACCAAATGGAGCTGATAGAAGTGCAACATACTTTGGTTGTAATCACTTATCACAGCATCTCTGAAGGAACGAGATATTCAGCCTTTAAGCAAATGGGTAATAGTAGAAGACCACACCAAGTGCCACTCCAGCTAAGAACAGGAAGCTGAGGCTACACACAGGACACAGGCTCACCAAACTGGACAACAGTTCAAATCAATGAAATGTTATTTATATACTTTATATAATCCGTTTATGAATCAGTGGTTACAAGACCTGGAGGGCTGCATGCATTGAACTGTACAGCTTTGAATTCACCATCAGTTGCTTCTTATAGTAACTCAAACATAAAAAACAATCAAATAAATAATATTACATATTTATTTGTCTCTGGTCACATGTATAGTCATTAGCTCATAAGGCTACCGTGCTTTCACACACAGTTTCAGTTCCTCAGAAGTTATTTCCCTATAGTATCACGTTAGATCTTCGTTCTCACACATCTGCAGAAACTGAAAACATCAAGGGTACTTTATGCAAATGAAAAATGACAAAACAAACTTTACATACTACACAATCTTGTATGTTAGCAGTACACCTGCACAGCAAGGAAAAAATAATAATTTTTTCCAGTATGTTGTTTTGATTTTTAAATAACCTTAGTCTACAAGGAAGCCCATTGAATTGTTTATCTTTTAATAAATCACCTCCATTAGGATTTATAGTATTTGCTAATACACAAGAAATTATCAATTGTTTTAAAAATAAATCTTCCACTTTTGACATTATTAGTTTCGAGCAACAACAGAGTAGATTCAGTCGTTCAGTTATTGTAAATGCTGCCTTTTAAAAAAACCCACACACAATTCGGTGAATGACGAAAATAATGAAGCTGATATGATTTCCAGGTATGTAATCCAGATAGAATAACAGAAATTATCCAAACCTCTCAAGTTGCCAATCTTTTCGTGACAAGATGTTGTCATCACCTGTCAGGTGTCTTATGTTTTGGCAGCTTTCACACAGCCTGGATCAGACAGCCTGCGTGGAAAAGACTTGATCTGAGGCATAGAGCAGCCAATGGTTTTCTTTTGGGGTGTGTTTTTTCCTGTCTACCCTTCCTGTTCTCAGACTCATTTCTCCTTTATCTCTTTGGTTATGAATAAAGATGATTTACTATTAGTAAATATACTTTCTCTTGTGTTAGGGTCGGCACTGACCCATTTTAAATTTCAAATGCAGAAAAAATTACATACATTTGTTTATTGTATCAAGGCTTTTTGAATTTGTCAGGAATCTCTATTTCTACAAAATAAAACAAAAAAAAAATCTTTTCACTAAATTAAAAAATGCCCTAGCTGAAATCATGACCTTTGTGTTGTTAGGGTCGGTTTCGACCCAGTTATAATATTATGAGTATTCAGCAATAATTAAAGCCAAAACTGAAATCATAAGTGCACTTTCAGTTAAAACACTGACAGCAAGCTCTTCTCCTAATCATATGAGCTTTAGGGGATTCTTATTTTGCATGTTTTTCCAGTATACCTGCACAAAAACAAAACAAAATAAAGGCAAGGCAAGGCAAGGCAAATTTATTTGTATAGCACAATTCAACAACAAGGTGATTCAAAGTGCTTTACAGAGACATTAGAAACAAAAACAAATAAAAAGCATGATTTAAAATTGATTAAAACAAGCAAACAAACAAACTAGCTAATTAACAAACAAACAAACAAACAAAACAGTATATAAAATCAAAACAGATAAAATCAGAACAGTAGATAAAATCAGTAGTTAATGTAAGTTTTGAAATTTAAGCTTAAAAGTGTGGCTTTGGTGCTTTATTCAAATGCAGCTGAGAATAGGTGAGTCTTCAACCTGGATTTAAATAAACTGAGTGTTTCAGCTGATCTGAGGCTTTCTGGGAGTTTGTTCCAGATATAAGGAGCATAAAAGCTGAATGCAGCTTCTCCGTGTCTGGTTCTGACTCTGGGAACTGATAAAAGACCGGATTCAGATGACCTGAGGGATCCGGAAGGTTCATACTGGGTCAGGAGGTCACTGATGTATTTTGGTCCTAAACCATTCAGAGCTTTATAGACCAGCATCAGAACTTTAAAGTCTATCCTCTGACGGACAGGCAGCCAGTGTAAAGACCTCAGAGCTGGACTGATGTGGTCCACTTTTTTGGTCTTAGTGAGGACTCGAGCAGCAGAGTTCTGAATGAGCTGTAGTTGTCTGACTGATTTTTTAGGTAGACCTGTAAAGATGCTGTTACAGTAATCAAGCCTACTAAAGATGAATGCATGGACTAGTTTTTCCAGGTCCTGTTGAGATATCAGATCTTTTATCCTTGAAATATTCTTGAGGTGATAGTAAGCTGACTTTGTTATTGTCTTAATGTGTTTTTCTAAGTTTAGGTCTGCATCCATCACTACACCCAAATTTCTCGCCTGGTTTGTGGTTTTTAGATGTATAGATTGAAGTTCTCTGGTGACCTGTAATCGTTTTTCTTTGGCGCCAAAGACTATTACCTCAGTTTTGTTTTTGTTTAGCTGGAGAAAATTGTGGCATAACCAGTCATTAATTTCCTCAATGCATTTACCAAGAGCCTGTACAGGGCCTTGGTCTCCTGGGCCCTGTTTCAGGAAGCCGGTTTAGAAAACTCAGAGTGAAAAACGATACTCAGGGTTGAGTAACCCCGAACTGTCCAACTCAGAATATTCGGTTTCAGAAAGGCTGATAACAAGTAGTTCAATCAACGCGGAGTTGCTTCAACCCCAAGTTAAGCACGCGCACGAGGATACATAAAGCCCTGATAAGCGGAGCACAGATTAAGCGAGTCACCATGGAGACGGAGGGAAAGAAGGCGCGGTCAATGTATTTTACAGCGCTTGAGGCCGAAATTCTGATGGCAGCATATGCCGATAACATGCAAATTCCGCGGAAAAAAGTAACACAGCCTCAGCTGCGAAAGAAAGGAAGCATGCATGGCAAAACATAGCCGACAGAGTCAATGCGTGAGTGTTAATTTAAACATTGATCTTTGGATTTCCACCCATTTAACACGTTATTTTATCATATGTTATTTTATTTGTTATTATATACATTTTATTTTGTGATGTGATGTGAGCGCAGGTGCAACCCAACAGGCCCCAAACGTTCCTGGCAGCAAGTAAAAATGAAATATAAAAATATAGTCCAAACAGGTAAGGTGTAATTGTATTATGAGCCATAGTGCTTGGTCTGTTTGTCCAATGTAAATCAATTGCAGTTAGAGGCTACATTAATTTTCTTTCTGTAAGCACTTATTGAAATTATCTGAGCACATTACAAGTACATATTTGCTTACTCTGTATGCTCAAATGTGGCCCGTTATAGCCAACAGAAAAAAAGCGGAGGCCCGAAAAACAGGTGGGGGTCCTCCACCACCACCACTCACAGAGGCTGAGCAGTTGGCCCTCAGCCAAAACAGTGGGCGCCCTGTGGCCGAAGGCATCTCTGCGGGGACATCCTCTGAGTCAATAACCCCGCAAGACACAAGTGCCTACATAGGGGGTAAATTCAAAATAATACATGATGTGCATACATCCTTTCTTCACAGTCACCTTTGCAGTGCGACTCATTCATTTGATAAACTCTTTACCATAATGGATTATTTTGTAGTGAAGTTATTTACCTACTGATTTTGCCTTCCCTCAGCCTTGGTTGTCTTTGAGAGCATAATGACAATGAAGTGTAAGGTGATTGGTATGTTTGTTAATTGCCATTTGGTCCCTTGTAAGTTATAAGTGACCTGTATAAACCTCATATTCTATCAGTTGATGGTGGTGGTGTACTGCATCTGGTGCAGCCTCCTGTTGAGCCAGACCAACATGCAGTTGTGAGTAATACTCCACAGATTATATGAGTTTACAGTAGAACAGCAATGTTGTTAATTTCTTTACTGCAGGAAAATAATGAAGAAATTGACAGCTGTTACAGAGGAGGAAGCAACAGAGACACTTTATGAGGTTTACATCTTTTAATACTTTGTGTACAGGAAACACAGGCGACCAATAAAGCCAGTTGAACAAAAAATCTGTTTATTCTTCTTTCAACATGTTGAGGTGATGGGTCAAAGGAAATGATTGTGACATATGGTGTCTCTGACTGCGCTTCCATCTTGTATGTCCGTGGGAGGGTCAGGATGTTCATGGTTTGGATCACTGCTGATGTTTGGTTCAGAAGGACAGTGTTCTCCTCTAATTGTGGCAATGTTGTGAAGAATCACACATGCCACAATAATGTCACATGCCCTTTCTGGGGTGACCCTGAGTCTTTGCAGGCACTGGAACCGGGCCTTAAGCATTCCGATAGTCATTTCAATTCTGGCTCTTGTCCTGCAATTAGCCAGATTATATCGCTGCTGTGGGCCCGGTTCAGGGTCAGGGTAAGGGGTAAGCAAATAGGGTAAACATGGATACCCCCTATCACCAAGCAAGTAGCCAGTGAACTCTCCTAAGACAGAAGGATACACTTCAGTTCAAATGTCCCTGAAGCAATTGGTCTTTATATATTTTAAAGTATTCTCAACTCACCATGTCCAAATTTTGTGCTCAGTGTACATTCACGGAATATTTGTGAGTCATGGACAGAGCCTGGCCACTTGGCTTCCACATTTGTGATAATGTTGGCAGCATCACATATGATCTTCACAGTGCAGAGAACACAAATTAGCATCCATTACTATAATGAAATAATTTGTTAGTTTGAAATGCTACAGGGAACTATGTACCTGCACATTAATGCTGTGGAAGGATTTCCTGTTCACATAGTCTCCTTCATTTACTGAAGGAGCAATGATTGGAATGTGAGTGCCATCTGTACAGCCAATCACGCCTGGGAACCGTGAGAATACATGTAAAATTTAAGTAGTAGTCCAGGTATCACCACATCATACATTACGTTTTGGTCACCTTGATACCTGCAATTTTGTGGCATCCCTCTTTGATAAATCTTGTGGGTCTGTGACCGGGGAACACCACAGACGAGTACAGGAGACGTTTCAGTGCAACTGTAACATTCCTGACTGCCCGACAGACGGTAGCCTTGGAAACGTGCTCAGCGTCACCAATATTATACCGAAAGCTCCCGTTTGCAAAAAACCGAAGTGCAATACAAATAATATGTAATGGACTGAGCGCATGTCCGCGATGTGTCACATGCGTAATATATGGCCTGAGGATGTTATTCAAATAAATTATAGATTGTGCTGAAAAACGGTAACGTTCGCACAGGAAATCATCAGGAAATGATAAAATGTCCGAACGCGCTCTAATCACTCTCTCCCGGCGGAGAGCTCTGCGGAGAATTTGGGCTTCAAGATCTACTGGCTCTTCAAGGAAGGAGCACGCCATGTCCGACACTTCCTACTGTCAGGTTTCCGACAAAGGGGCGGAGACAGTCAGGGTTAGTTGTAGTAAACCTGCTAGGGGGCAGGTTAGCTTCACGGCGTGTGTCGTCATAGTGACTCACTCAGGCTTCAGCTGAACTCGCTTTGTGAAACCGAAAAACCAGAGTTTTCGTTAACTCAGGGTATACTTACTCAGTTTTTCCACTAAACCGGCTTCCTGAAACAGGGCCCTGGTGACATTGTGATATATATTTGTGTGTCATCTGCATAGCTATGATAGTTTATTTTGTTGTTCTTTATAATCTGTGCCAGTGGGAGCATGTAAATGTTAAACAGAAGGGGTCCCAAGATGGAACCTTGGGGAACTCCACATGTGATACTTGTCTGCTCAGATGTGAAGTTACCTATTGATACAAAGTATTTCCTGTTTTCTAAGTATGTTTTGAACCAGTTTAGTACAGTTCCTGAAAGACCTGTCCAGTTCTCCAGTCGTTTGAGTAATATGTTGTGGTCAACTGTATCAAATACTGCACTGAGATCCAGTAAAACTAAGACTGACATTTTTCCACTGTCTGTATTCAGACATATGTCATTAAACACTTTGGTCAGAGCGGTTTCAGTGCTGTGGTTCTGTCTAAAACCTGACTGGAAGACATCGTAGCAGTTATTCTGTTTTAAGAAGTAACTGAGCTGTTGAGAAACTGCTTTTTCAATGATCTTACTTAAAAATGGGAGATTTGAGATCGGCCTGTAGTTGTTCATTTGTGTCTTGTCAAGATTGTCCTTTTTCAGTATAGGTTTTATTACAGCAGTTTTTAGTGATTCTGGAAACACACCTGATAATAAAGAAAAGTTGACGATCTGTAACAGGTCTGACTCTAAAGTCTTTGAGACCTTTTTGAAAAAACTTGTTGGCAGGACATCTAAACAGCAGGAAGAGGAGTTCAGTTGACCTAAGATGTCCTCCAGGTCTTTGCTGTTAATCGGGTGAAACTGTTTCATGGTGTTTAAACAGTTTTTTGGTGGACACAGTGCATATCCTGGATCTGCTGTTGATGTACCAATTGCTTGTCTAATTTTTTGGATATTTTCTGTGAAGAATTTGGCAAAGTCATTGCAGGCCATGGTCGAATGAAGTTCAGCTGCCACTGACACAGGAGGGTTTGTTAGCCTGTCAACTGTAGAAAATAAGACCCGAGCATTATGACTGTTTTTAGTGATGATGTCAGAGAAGTAGGACCTTCTTGCACTCCTCAGTTGTAAATTATAATTGTGAAGTTTCTCTTTATAGATGTCATAATGAACCTGGAGGTTTGTTTTTCTCCATCTGCGCTCAGCTTTCCTACACTCTCTTTTTTCATTTTTCACCAGTGTGGAGTTTCTCCATGGAGACTTTTTCCTTCCAGAGATAACCTTCACCTTAATGGGAGCAATAGTGTCCATTACATTTAACATGTTAGCATTGAAGCTATTGACGAGCTCATTGACTGACCCTCTGGACAGGTCAGGTGTTAATGGGAAGACCTGGTTAAAAATTGCACTACTGTGTTCAGTTATACACCGTTTTGTGATCACTGTTGTTGATATATTTATGTGGGCTGAGATTTTACTTTCAAAGAAAACACAGTAATGATCAGACACGCCCACATCAGACACAGTAACCTTTGAAATGCTCAGGCCCTTGGAGATCAGTAGGTCAAGAGTGTGTCCTCTATTATGTGTGGCCTCTGTTACATGCTGAGTCAGCCCAAAGTTGCCCAGAGTGTTACTCAGGTCTTTAGTCCCTTTGTCCTGAGGGTTGTCCACATGGATGTTAAAATCCCCAACAATAATTACACAGTCAAAATCAACACAGATCACAGACAGCAGTTCACTGAGGTCATTAAAAAAGTCTGTGCAGTATTTGGGAGGCCTGTAAACATTAAGAAACACAACTTTGGATGGGGCCTTCAGCTGTAAAGCCACATATTCAAAAGACTGAAAACTTCCAGGAGATAGCTGCTTACATTGAAATGATTCATTAAATAAGACAGCAACCCCTCCTCCTCTCCTGCTCACCCTGGCCTCACTGATAAAACTGTAGTTAGGAGGGGTCGTCTCGATGAGAACAGCTCCACTGTTACTTTGGTCCAACCAAGTTTCAGTTAAAAACATAAAATCAAGGCTGTGCTCAGTGATTAAATCATTAATTAAAAATGTTTTCCCAGCTAAAGATCTAACGTTTAATAAAGCCAACTTAAGTGTTTTAGAGGTATTACTTGTCCCCTCGTGTTTGGGAGCAGTCTGTGGCACACAAGGTATGTTTACTATGTTTAAAGATCTTTTAGAGTGCAGCTCTCTGTGTTTTGACCAGGCCACATGTCTCCTTCTGTCACCTAAAAGTACAGAAATTTTAAAACCTTCTAGTAAACAGGGTCCCAGCTTCTCCTGGGAAAAGTCACCACTGCCATAATCCTCGCAGCCCGGACCCTCCACACATCACACATCAGACTGCGGAGAAGGGGCATGAAGGTGGTAAGGAGGAACTAAGGGGGGCGAGGCTGGGCAATGTGACTTCGATTGCTCTGTTGAGGGTGGGGCTCAATGGCGAACCTTTGACCGCTCTGGTGGGGGGTTTATGGGGGACAAAAAGGGATTGGGCCGGGGGGTAGATCTGAGCCCAGCATTGACCCGCTCCATCATCTCCTCAGTGAATTTCAGGTGTGGGGAGGAGGGAGAAAGGGAGGGGGAGGAGGGTGATGGCCTGTCAGGGGTTTGGGGGACTGGGGAAGATCCTGGTCCCTGGTCCTGGTCGTTGGTGTTGTTGAGAGAGTTGGAGGCAAATAGGGACCCCTCTTCTTGCCTCAGATGTCTCTCCTTTCTGAGGCTCTTCCCGGGTGGGGGCAAATGGAGCTCCTCCTCAAGGTTTCTGCTGGGCTTTGTCTGTTCTTGGAGTACTGTTTGTTCCTCTTTATGAGATAACTCCTCGTTTATCTCAGCCTTGGCACCAAGCACAGATGGATGACGTATGGAATAAAACAAGTAGGAGGTGAACAGTTTCACCCCTGACTTGTTAAAATTAAATCCATTTGCTTTAAACAGATGCCTGCGTTCCCAAAAAATATTAAAGTTGTTGATAAAATGCACTGAGTGGTCAGTACATGCTGATATAAGCCATTTATTCAGTGTAAACAACCTGCTGAATCTCTCGTCTCCTCCTCTGACCGGCGGTACAGGTCCACTGATGAATACAGCTGCATTCAGAGAGTTTACAGTATTTAGTAATCCAGTAAAGTCCCGTTTCCGAACCTCCGACTGTTGTTTGGACACATCGTTTGACCCTGTATGCAGAACAATGTTTGTCACAGTTGGATATTCATCTGCAATTTGAAGAATTCTCTCCTTCAGGTTGTTGACCATATCCTTAGGAAAGCAGAGGACTTTAGTGTTCTTACCGCACATCCTTTGTAAATCCTTTACGGCAGAGTCACCCACAATCAGAGTTTCAGGCCTAGCCTTTAGCTTTCCCTGTGGTCTTTTACTTTTCAACAGATTTTCAGACCTTACTTCGCTGCTTTTAGATGGATGGTTGTCCGATATAGATCCAGGGTCCTTTGATAGTGGAGCAAATCTGTTGTGCAGTTTCACATTCAGTTGTTTTGGAGGTTTGTTGTTAACCTTCCTATTCACGGTTGTCCAGTCCTGTTTCCTCTCGTATACAGGGGTAGAAGAGCTTCTCTGTCTCGTAGGAAGTGAAGGCCAGACGGTTTCAGAGATTTCAGCTCGCTGTGCTCTGCCCGTGATATGTCCTCCCCCTTCCAGGAGACATGATTTATGTCTTGGTTTTGCACCAAGACAGTCCAAGGGGGGATTATCACTTGAGGATTTATAATAATGCACAGAGTCTACTTTCTTGGTCATGTTATTTGTGCTCCTTAGCTGTGTACTAGCTTGCTCATCGCCATTGTTTTGAATCAAAGGCAAGGTTGTTTCATTTCCACACAGTCCATTTACCTCCACGTTTACTTCTAAGCGATGAATTTTTGTCTCCAGTACTACAATCTTCTGCAGGAGGCTGTAGTAGTCATCTGTGGAGAGGGAAGGCATCTTGTTGCTAGTTAGCCTAGCGGTTAGCACCTTTCCAGGCTATTGAGGCTGTTCGGTGCCCAGATGCTGTAATCAGGCTTCAGCTGTGTCCAGGCCACAGACACACGGAGCGCTGAGGATAAGGTAACTATAAAAATGTTGCTGTTTCTGTTAAGAACACTTTAGTCCTAATGATCTATAAGTGTCCAAAAGCTATCGCAGGTAAGCTCATACGGAAAAAAGGGAAAAAAATCAGCATAAAAATCAATAAAAGAAGCAATGCCTTTAAGGAGCAAAGAGATGAAGCGTCCACACTCGCAAAAGGGGAGGAGCCAGGGTGTCAAGACATGTGAGGTGAGTTCACTCATTTGAGTGGCCATTTGACTTCCAGAGTGCACATTTACAATGTGCAGTATACAAAAATGAGAAGAAGATTGACAGTGAGCCAAGTTCTGGATCATATTTTTAGTGAAAATGAAGGAGAGGACACAGAGCAGCATAATGATTCAGATGGGCAGGTTTCTAAGGAGGAAGACAATGTAGACTATCATCCAGAACACACAGACACATCTGATCAGAGGTGGAGGCCGCTGGCGCTGAAGCTACTCCTGCTGAAAGATTCAAGTCCAAAAATGGTAAGATCTTTTGGAGCTCAGTACCTCATGATGTACATGGCAGGGCAGCTGCTGCAAATGTCATCAAAATGACCCCTGGAATCACAAGGTTTGCTCTGACCAAAGTCAGTTACATCAACAGATGTTTTGAGCTATTTATGCCATTGCGACTAAAAAGAATCATTACTATGATAAACCTTGAAGGAAAAAAAGTCCATGGCGACATGTGGAAAGATAATGATGATACTATACAGCTGTTCGGTTGCTATGATGTTACTGATAGTGAACTTTATTTTATTCATAAGGTTAGTTAGTAGAGTTGCCAACAGCTCCTTAAAAAATGGAATGGTCCCTCATTCAGAGAAAATATTAGGCATTTCGTACTGAGCTGAGAAGAGACGCAGTTTGTCCCGTACTTCAGCTAGAATGGAAAAAGACACAAAGCTGGAGTTATTCCGTCTTTACAGCTGCCTCTTCTATTGCTACTTCAATCATGAAACTGATCAATGATCAGCTGATCGTCTCTCTTGTTTGTTTATCGCCCACTTTGCGCCAGAAATAGGAAACCAGCGGATGTCGCGCTAAACAACAGCAGCACGTTTAAGCTTGATCAGCTGTTGTTAGAATTTATTTAATATTAATTTCTAGTGTCAGCTGATGTTTGCTGGAGCCACAGCTGTAAAGCTGCTGGTCATGATGTCGGTTTGGATATGTGGTGAGAGGGAAACATGAAGATGAAACCAGGAGATGTCCTTACTGAATCATCAGAGCTGAACAGGTGATGGAGAAACAGGTTTACCTTTTAGGTGACATGAATGAGTTGAAGGGAAGTTATGAACTGTTTCTGAGATACAAATAACACCAGGATCCTTTTCTACGTAGCTGACAGCTGGTAACTGTGCAGGGGCGGGTCTAGCAACGTGTTGCCAGGGGGCCAGGTAGGGCATTAACAGGGAGAGGGGGGCACAAAGAAATACTTTTCTTTTTTATTCTCAATTCAAATATTTAGCTTTTATTAAATAATTATCTGAATCTTGCAAACAAAGTTTTTATCTGACGTAAAATGTATAGAAATCATACATATACCAACAAGACAGTGTACATCACTGTCACAACAGCATTTGTTTTCATTCAAAGGCTTTATGGCTTTAATACCTGGTGGGCCGGTCTCTAGTCAAAATGCCCGATTTTCTGTCCCAGTCCAGTCCTGCAGGTTAATACTGGCAGTGTCACCATGCCAGCTGACTGTATTTCATCATCAGCCAGTGTTGTTCTTTATATGTCAATATTATCAAAGTTTACCATAAGGCAGCATAGAAAGTATTTACTTGCTTTCAGGTTTTATTCAAATGTTAGTCTTTTCATTTGTTTCCCCACTTTTTTCCAGTTTCAAAATGAAACACCAGTTTCTTTTTTTTAACAGGCATTGGTTTTGCATTGGCATTGGCTAATTTGCCAATTGTATGTTAAAAATGTTTGTATTTTAATATTCAAAAATGTTTTTGCCCAAAACATATGTGCACTACATGTCAGTAAAAATACTATGCAAATATTGCTGTCCTTTACTGCTGAATAAACACTGACTGATTGTATCTCTTGTACTTTATCAACGCAGTATCTCAAAACTTTGCACCATAGTGGTTAAAATCTCATTCTAATAAGAGTTAAAAATGCATTCGGTTATTAGGTTTACAGGGTTATTGGATTATGGTTAACGCTTGGTAGAATTGTTTTTAACATTATCTGCCAATTACATCTGCCACCCTTCTCCAAATCTGTGCCCCTACCTGGCCCCCCCAACAAAAAATTTCTAGACACGCCACTGAGTAATATGTTCTGGGCAACGATGTCACTTCACACATTTGATATCATTTTGATTCAAGAGCTCTCAGATTTGACAACAGAGAGACCAGACTGAGGTCTGACAAGCTTGCTCCCATCAGGGATGTCTGGGAGAGATGGGTGCAGCTTCTTCCGCTAATGTTCATCCAGTGGATGAACGTCTTGTCCACTTGTCAAGGAAAATGCCCCTTCCGGCAATACATACCCAGTGAGCCAGGGAAATATGGCAGAAAAATCTGGGAAGCCTGTGATGCAAAAACAAACTATGCCTGTGTAACGATGTAAAAGAATGAATATGGTTTTGTTGTTGTTAAATTCCTGTTAAACTTATTTTATTTTGAAAATCCGCAGCGGAAGTCTGCTACTGGTAAACAGGCTTTCTCTAAGCTTATCCGTTAGTAGCAATGAAGCTTTTGCCGTGGTAAGTTCTTTCTCAGTCCGCCCTGACTGAACATGAGTTTAAAACATATTTGAAAATCCTCATTGAAGTTAACATGACAGTGCATTAACAGCATGAACTGCCCATACAGTAGCATCTGAGTAGATTTCAGTTTTATGACCTTGTTTTGCAATTAATGGGTTAGACGGTAGGAAAAATGGACACGCTGAGCTAGCGGCTAACAGCTAGAGGAGACTGTCGTGTCTAATAATTTTGAAACTTCTCTTGATAGTTTGGGCGGAATCCTGTTGCTGGAAACCCATGGTTATTCATGTCCCATGTTATTGCAGGTATGTGTATTTTGAAACATGTATTTGGTTGAGCTGCAGGCTAATTCTGTTTAAGAAATACTGCTTATTAAGTTTTGCCCAGTAGATGGCAGCATTGTTCCATTTACTATTGTACATGAAAGGAAATTTTGGCTTTGGTCTGGAAGTTTATTTATATTTACATCAATGTGCATTTAAGTGAATTAATTTCTCTTTTGTTACCTAAACCACAATGCAGTAATGTTTCTATTTTATTTTCCGTGATAAGTTTTGTTGCCATTTTATTTTTCAATCAATATTTGTTTTTTATTTATTTTAAGAAAACAGAGTTCCACTATACGATCATTAGCTTATCCGTTAGTAGCAATGAAGCTTTTGCTGTGTTTGGGCGGAATCCTGTTGCTGGAAACCTATGGTTATTCATGTCCCATGTTATTGCAGAGACCCACAAAAAGGGGAATAAACCACGCCTGAGCTCTACCCATCTCGAGTCCAGAGAGTTTTACTCATACAGCACCGGACATAGAGACTGAGGGGGGTTACACCTGGAATGTACAGAATTTCACAGTCAAAGCTGCGAGTGGCACCCCTGAGAAGAACCAATGAAAATGTCTGGTCCTCGATATGACCACTGGGCTGACTTTTTTTCTTTTTTTTCAGTTTATATTAAAGGTCTACTGCTGAAAAAAACCAAACATTTTTTTGTCTTTTCTTCAAAATTGACCCGTAACACCATAGATGTCATTTTAGCCATTAATATTAAAATGAAAAAAATCAATAAAACAGATTTATTTAAGAGATGTGTCCTATACCCCTCAGTAATAGTCAGGTACCACAAAAACCTTTTATTAATTAATATGATTTTTAGAGGTTAATTTTACTATTTTTTTAAATTGAAATCGAGGGGTGTAGTGACAAAAAACACCACACCAAAAGTATTAAAACCAACATTTTCATTGATAACGAAGCCTAACAAGGTAACCAAGAGATGAGAAACAAATTGGATGATAACTTATTATTGTTTTTAGTGTATTTTATAGCTGATTTAATACATGGGTCAAAACTGACCCATTAACATAAGAGATGATAACAGAACGCTAACACAAGAGGAAGGTTATGGAAAAGCTCTCTCAGATGTAGGGAAGGGGACTTCAGTCTCTCGTCAGTCTCTCTCTGTTCCACGTACCGACAACCTGAACAAAAACCTCACATTGCCTGAACATTTGTAAATCAACCATAGAAGGAGTTATCAGACCACTAATGGCCTTAAAGAGGGCTTATGATTAAAACAAACAAACAAACAAACAAACAAAGATCAATACAAAATAGCTTCAATGATATCTCTTATCCCTTTAAGTAAAATGCATGTGTTAAATGCGTCTGTGTGTTAAAATTTCTGTTTTTCTGTGTCTGACATCTGCAAACAGAGAGAACAACAAAAGTTTTGTCCACAAAAATCCTCAAATTATGTTTTAGCTAAAGCTAAAGTAACATGTATTTGTATTTGTATTTGATATAGAATAAATAGGAAAAGTAAAACAATGTATGAACAAAAATTGTAGTTAAAACCTGCAGAAGTTGGATCTGAAACAAAGTGAATGCCTTCAGGTGAAAAAATGGTCAACAGCCTTTACTATGAAGAGTTAGAGTAACATCAATGCTTTATTTGTTTGATTCTATGTAAATTTAGCTTCCTAGCTCCTCAGCCATAAAACTCTGCACATTTTCTTTGTGAGGAGATTCCAGAATATCAATCTCATCCATTACATATGCAGCCAGGGGAACACCTGACCATCAACTGTCAGGTTTCTTATTCTCTCTGCAGCTCCCCAACTGACACTATTACGTATTACTGTGTCAGAGAGTCAGTAGAAAACAAAACATCAGTAGACCTGAACCTGTAAACCTGAAAATCTTCACAATGCCTCAACATTAGTTGAGACACTGCAGGAGCTCATTTGTGGGGAGGAGCTCCCTGACCACTAATGATTTTAAAGAATCTCCTCACTCTAACAATATTTATGTGAATCATTATTTTGTACATTTATTTAATGAAGAAATGGAAATAGAAACATAAATTCCTAAATTCTTATCATTATTTTTAATATTTTTAACCAAAGGAATGGATGCTCTGTGGATGTGTATTTTCAACATAACTTATTATTAATACTGTAACATTCACAAGAACCAGACGGTTGGGTCTCAGTTTGTCCGTTTATTCGGCACATAAGCAAGCGGGTTGCTAACTCAGGGGAGAGCACCCTCGTGCTACACCTCTCTTCAGCCTGGCACCCACACAACACAGAACCCAGGTCCCCCCTCCCCTTCCTCCACACCACCCTCCCTACTTCCTGCAGCACAACCAAACATGAATCTTAAAGGAACAACAACAGTGTGCAGAGATAACCAACATGTACAATAACACTTAACCATCGTTACACTGCCCCCCCCAGCAATAAGTTCCTCGTCCCCGAGGGAACGACACAGTCTCTGAGGCGGGGTAGTAGCCTACGTTCCCTCCTTGACCTCCTGAGCCCCTGAGGTGGGCGCGGAGCGTCGGGGCTTTGGGGTGAAGAGTCCGAGGGAGGGGAACGCAGCCCCGGTCGGGGGCCCCTCTGAGCAGGGTCATGGACGCTCTGTACACGTCCCTCTGGAAAGGAGGGGAGGGACTGCCCTCTGTAGGGGGCCATCCGGTCTCTGTGCAGCGCTACTATCCTCCCCCTAGGAGGCAACTGCACCCTGTAAACAACCTCCCCCACTCGCTCTAGGACGCTGCAAGGCCCCACCCAGCTGCTATCCAGTTTAGGACACCGTCCCTTCTTTCTCTTTGGGCTGTAGACCCACACCAGCTCCCCAGCACGGAAGTGCCTCCCCTTAGTGGTGATGTCATAATTCCTCTTTTGGCGCAGGCCTGCCTTCGCCAGCTGCTCCCGGGCGTAGGAATGTGCAGAATCCAGCCGGTCCTGCAGCTTCCTTACGTAGTCCCGGCCTGGTGGTGCTTCTGGCGCGTCCGGGGGCTTCCCAAAAGCCAACTCTGCAGGAGTTCTCAGCTCTCTCCCTAACATGAGCAGGGCAGGCGTACATTGGGTGGAGTCTTGCACTGCCGACCTGTAGGCCATGAGGATAAGGGGAAGATGGTAGTCCCAGTCCCGTTGGTGTTCTGAGGTAAGGATGGCTAGCTGCTGGGCCAGCGTCCTGTTAAACCTTTCCACCAGTCCATCGCTTTGGGGGTGAAGTGGGGTGGTGCGGGTCTTCTTAATCCCAAGGCGTTCACACATGGCAGCAAATACCTTGGACTCAAAGTTACGCCCCTGGTCACTGTGGAGGGTCTCTGCTGTTCCAAAGCGGCTGAACATCCCCTCCACTAATACATCAGCGACAGTCTCAGCCTCCTGCTCTGGGATGGCGTATGCTTCCGGCCACTTGGTAAAATAGTCCATGGCCACAAGAACATAGCGGTGTCCTCTGTCTGTGCGAGGAAATGGGCCCATGACGTCCACAGCTACTCGCTCCATTGGAGCTCCTGCTGGTTGCTGCTGAAGCTGAGCCCGGGACTGGTCCTGTGGCCCTTTGTGTGAGGAACATGCATCACAGCTGCGGCAAAAGTCCTCCACATCCCTCCGCTGTTGACCCCAGTAATAGCCCTGGCGGAGGCGGCGGAGAGTCTTATAGACCCCAAAGTAGCCGGAGCCAGTGCTCCCATGGCAGGCTTCCAGCACCGCTGACCTCAGCGACCTTGGCACCACAACCTGCCACCTCTCCTCCCCCATGGCAGGATCCTTCCAGGCACGCTCCAACACCCCCTCCTTCAGCTTGAGAGCTGCAAACTTGGCCCATAGCCCCCTGGTACAGATGGAAAACCCAGTGACCTCATCCCAAAGGGGTTGCTCCCCCTTCTCCAGCCACTGCAGGACCGGCAGCAGGTCCGTGTCTTGTTCCTGCCGTGCCCTCCACTCCGCTGCATCCACCACCAGAAGAGCCCTGCAGGCGAGCTGTGCTGCTCCGTCTATTGTCGTGAGTTCCCGCTCTATTTCCTCTCGCTTCTCACAGTAACGGCAGCCAGCTGCAGCACATGGGCGGCGAGAGAGGGCGTCTGCGTTAGAATGGTGCGTCCCTGCTCTGTGCTCCACAGTGAAATTGAAGGCTTGGAGCTCCTCCAGCCAGCGAGCCACCTGTCCCTCTGGCTCCCTGAAAGACATCAGCCACTGAAGGGCAGCATGATCAGTTCTGATAACAAATGCTGTGCCGCACAGGTAGTACTTAAAGTGTCTCACCCCTGCCACCACAGCCAGCAGCTCTCGTCGTGTGACACAGTAGCGCCGCTCACTCCTGTTCAGGACCCGACTGAAGTACGCCACCACCTTCTCACCTTCCGGCCCAACCTACGACAACACAGCTCCCAGCCCCACATTACTTGCGTCAGTGTCCAGGACAAAAGGCAGGGTGGGGTCAGGGGGGGCGAGGACTGGGGACTCTGTCAGCGATCTGCGGAGGGTGTTGAACGCCTGCTGACAGTCCTGGGTCCAGATGAAGTCACGGTCCTTCTGCAGCAGGTGGAAGAGTGGTGCGGCTATGGAGGAAAAGCCCTTCACAAACCTCCTGTAATAAGACGCCAGTCCTAGGAAGCTTTTGAGCTGTTTCTGGTCCGCTGGTGTGGGCCACGCGGTAATGGTGTGAATTTTTTCCTCCAAAGTGCTGATGCCCTCACGACCCAGCTTGTGGCCCAGAAACTCCACCTCCCTCCTCATGAAGTGGCACTTGTCGGGATGCAGCTTCAGGCCTGCAGCCGCCACCCTCTCCAACACTTGTCTCAGGGCATCCAGGGCAGCATCAAAGGAGCTCCCGTGCACTAGAAGATCATCCAGGTAAACCAGACACCGTTGCCTTGGGACGCCAGCCAGCACACTGTCCATAAGCCTCTCGAAGGTCGCAGGAGCGTTGCAAAGACCAAAGCTCAGGACTTTGAACTGCCATAGTCCCCTGTTAGTGCAGAAGGCTGTCTTCGGTCTGGATTCCGGGGACAGTGGCACCTGCCAGTAGCCACTCCGCAGGTCCAGGGTGGAGAACCAGGAGGACCCGGCTACTAAGTCGAGAGACTCATCAATCCTGGGAAGGGGGTAAGAGTCCTTCTTCGTCACTTTGTTGAGTGGTCTGTAGTCCACACAGAAACGCATCCTAGGACTTTTTTTCTTAGGCACCATCACCACCGTGGAGGCCCACGGGCTATCAGATGGCTCTATGATGCCCGCCTTCATCATTTCACACAACTCTCTGTCTGCAGCCTCCTGATGAGCCAGGGGCAGGCGGCGGGGGTGCACTTTAATAGGCTGGGCATCCCCGGTCTCAATGACGTGCTCTACCAAGTGTGTCAAGCCAACATCACTTTCTTTCAGGGCAAAAATGTCACTAAACTCTTTTAGTACCTGCCATAGACTCTCTTGCTGCTGTGGAGTCAGCCCCTCACAGTTCTTTGACCAGATACTCCTCACTGCTGAGAGCCTCTCCTCCTCCTCCGCTCGCTGTTCTGCTGGCGGGTCTGCAGGGGTCTCTGCGGTGGAGGTGGACGCCGCGGCAGATGCTGTGCAGACCGGGGGGAGAATAAGCGGCACCTTCTTCCCATCAGGGAGTGCGAGGAAGCCTTTGCCTAAGTCCAGTACACCACCAATGGCTCGTAAAAAATCCAGCCCAAGGATGCAGGCGTCCTGCACGTCAGCCACCCAGGCAGCATAAGACACACCGAGGTCCCCCACCTTGAACTGGAACACTCCCCTCCCTCTCATTGGGGCCAGATCACCGGTCACAGTCTTAAGTTGCACATTAGTCGGTTGCACAGCAGCTCCGGGTGGGACAACATCGGGTCGGACCAGCGTTGCATTGGACCCCGTGTCCAGCAGGGCCGTACAGGACACCCCCGCAATCGTCACTGGAACATGGCAAAAGCCGCCAACCTGGGTCCAGCCCACAGCGATGGCCGCACCGGGTGGAGGTGGCGGTGGAGTGGGGAAGTCGTTCTCCCAGGCCCGTGTACTCCCGCCTACACGGGCCCGTGGGCGTTTCCCTGAACCGCTGCAAGCTTGGGGCACTGCCTGATGAGGTGTCCGACTTGTCCACATCCCCAGCAGCTCTGCGGTTGGCGGTGTGGGCCAGCCCGAGGGGAAGGCGACTGCAGCGAAGCCGCCTGCACCAAACTGCACAGGCCCGCTGGCGTCTCCGTCTGTTCCACAGGTGCTGACACAGCCCTCACCACGTGTGCGTCATCAGCGCCCCCAGAGGATCCTGCAAGCATCTCCCTCTCCAACGCTAGCTCCAGGGCTGCACTGAGTGTGGCCGGCCGAGCAAGCTGAGTTTGCATACGGAGCTCTTTAGGGCTCAGGGCCTGCAGGAACTGGTCCCGAGCTAACTCCGCCTGCACTGATGGTGGCATGCTGTCATACGCCCTCCGGCAAAGGCACTCGACTTCATGGGCCAAAATGCGGAGGGGCTCACCTGGCAATCTGCGTCTGTTGTGGAACTCCGACCTCAGCAGCACTGGTTGGTTATACTGCCCGAAGCGCCTCTGAAGTGCGCCGACCAGAGCATTATAATCTCCCCTCTGCTCCTCGGTTAGCAGCAGCAGGCATGCAGCTGCATCCTCACACAGGCACAAAGCCAACTGGAGAGCTTTATGTTCCTCAGACCAGCCAGCTGCAACAGCTAACAGCTCGAACTGTGCGATAAACACTTCCCATGGCGTCTTGCCGCTGAACTTAGGCGTTTTTATATGCGCTGCAGCTTGCTGGGCGCCACCATGTTTGTTTACATCACGTGACGGCGCGCCAAGCGAGGTCGACTCCTTCCCGCCGGAATCGCGGCCGCTGTGCGAACAGTTCCCGAGCCTAGTCAAACCTGGAGAAAATCCAGCCTCGGCAGACAGCCGCAGCGCCGTTTCCCTCACTCCATGGGCGGGCGAGCGCGGACGAACCTCCCTCTCCTCCGTCTCCTTCTTAATCCTGCCCGGCAACATCCTCGTCTCGTAACGGCAAGCGTCGCCAGCAACAGGGTGTCGGGCGTTCTGGGGTTCTTTTTTCTTTCTTCACTTCTGACACCAATGTAACATTCACAAGAACCAGACGGTTGGGTCTCAGTTTGTCCGTTTATTCGGCACATAAGCAAGCAGGTTGCTAACTCAGGGGAGAGCGCCCTCATACTACACCTCTCTTCAGCCTGGCACCCACACAACACAGAACCCAGGTCCCCCCTCCCCTTCCTCCACACCACCCTCCCTACTTCCTGCAGCACAACCAAACATGAATCTTAAAGGAACAACAACAGTGTGCAGAGATAACCAACATGTACAATAACACTTAACCATCGTTACAATACACATACGTGGGAAAAGTTATTATTTCACTGTAAAAGTGAACACTGAACATCTATAAAATATTTTTGAATAAAATTATAAACCGTGTGCATCTCACAAGGATTATCCTGGACACTTTCTGGGCAATGTTCCCTCTAATCTGCACACGGGCGCAGTTGTGCACTGCTGGCAGAGTCTCTGCGCACAGAAAATCTGCATTGCGCACAGAAAAAAAAACTAACCTGAATTGAAATTAAAATAAATACGTTAACAATTCTGTTTTGCAGTGTTAGTCAGTAAGTGACTCGCTGCTCCCGTATGGGATTAGAACAATGCCACCTTATCCCATAGTCCAGCCAATGATGCGATTCACTTTCATATATACGCAGCTAATCAACGTCGTTGACAGGCTATGACAGTGTCCTTATGTGCCGACACCGGTGTTTTAGCTAGCAAAGAGCGTTAATGATAACGTGTACAACTGTTAGTTTTTAACAGTATTTAAATTGTGTTGATAGGCCACATAAAACCAGAGTTATGATAAAAATATATGCAGTGTTTGGTTTTCTTCCTGAATACTATTGTTGTTTATATTTACTGCGGGAAGAAACGGTAAAAACTGCGTTTTATAAGAAAAATGCTGAAGGCACTCTCCGCCTGTGAGCAAAGACAAAACCAAAAAACCCCTTTCTTATTGGTCGAAAAATGTACCATGTCGACCAATCAAAAAATGATATGGCAACATGGCATTTTGTTGTTTAGGAAGGGGGACGTTTTAGGAGTTGTTTTGAGATGTGAGAGATTTGCGATGTTTAGCGCAAATCTTGTGTAGTTAGTGTGTAGTGTATTCAATAGTTTTGTTGTGTGTGTCAGAACAATGAGGCGACTACTGAGTGTTACAGGTGTTACAGGAGTGATACATCTCCTGTTGTCAGGCCTGCAGGTATCAGGCTGTTGTTCCCCTTTATCTCATAGTGGACAGAAATTATTTTTTGGAGTGGCACAAATAATTTGTGTGGCATCAAATTTGATGCAGAACAGCTGATTGTTCTGTAAATAGTTTGAAATGTTTATTTAAAATAATGCCTTGGCTGCATTTTTAGGTAAACAGCTGCAGTTGTGTCCTGTTGTCTCTTCTAAAAAATATTTTGCAAGCATCTTTACAATGAGATGCATCAGATACTATCCATGTCTTCAGTTTCATTTTCTGTTGCACTCATTGTTATCCCTCTTCTTGCAGTTATTTCACAAAGCCAGTGGGGTATTTGCAGATTAAACCATCATTCTCTCAACAGCGGAACTGCAACACTGATTTATCTGAAACATTATTCAAACCACAAAGATAAATTCTGTGTTTGTTTGTATTTTTAAATAACCAGCTTCAATTCAAGCTGTTGATGTTTTTAGCTCAGTGTGTTATTGATGGTTTTGGACAGTGGTGTTGAACAAGCTTATTTGGAGTTTCAGATATGAGGTTAACCTTTTTGCCAAAGTCCAAACTCCTCAGTAAGTAAGGCGGAGTCTATGCAAAACAAACATCTTCCACCACTACTTATCCATCTGTTGGAGAAGATAACAGACAACTCTGGGTACTTTGCAGTACTGTATCATGGATTACCAGACAAGACTGCTGCTTTCAGTTATTTGGTGGGCAGGTGAGGATTTCCCCTGATCTTGATTTAACATTAATTATTTGGAGAATAATTCATTATTATTATTGGGTTTTTTTTGTTTGTTTATGTCTTACCAGGTGTTAATGGTCAGACTCTGACACAATCTGAACCAGTTGTTAAAAGGCCTGGACAATCTCACAGATTGACCTGCACAGCCTCTGGATTCACATTCAGAGACTACTGGATGGTTTGGGCCAGACAGGCTCCTGGAAAAGGACCGGAGTGGATTGCTTTTATCAGCACTTCAACTTATAGTTATGCTACCTCTTATTCCCAGTCAGTCCAGGGTAGATTCACCATCTCCAGAGATGATTCCAGCAGTAAACTTTATCTACAGATGGACAGCTTGAAGACTCAGGACACAGCAGTTTATTACTGTGCCCGAGGGACACAGTGAGAGAGAGCAATAGAAATGCCATACAAAAACTACTTCCTCTATTTCCCAATACCAGGGAATATTTGGTAAACTCAGGGTCTTTGTCCAACTTTTTAAACATGGTAACAATGTCATCATTAATTATTATTACACTTGCCCAGTGTCACCTTGTTTGAATTTATGTTCCAAATATACAGCATCAATTTTGTTGTTGTTAAGTTTGGAAAAGTCAGTGAACATATCAAACCAGATATGTTGACCAGTTTAGAGACACTAGCTTCATCATCAAAACAGGGACAGTTTGTCATTCTTACATCCCATTAAAGGACAATATAAACACAAATTCCAACACATTATAAAAGAAGAAACTATATTTTTAATCAATAAAACATACAGTGTCATTATCTCTTATAATATAGATTGCTGATCAGTATGTCACATCTGTCTATGTAAACACTTATAAACAATATTAACAAATCATTACTGCATTTTATCATGTACACTCGTGATGAAGACGTTCAAAACATTATGGATGAAGAGGTCATTGTCACAGATCATACTACATATGCAAAGTTATGGTGTGGTTTCAGAAGAGCTTGTCTGTAACTATTATTTGATTTCAGAGAATCAGCTGATCAGAGTGGAGAGAGGGGTGCTGTTTGACTAGTAAACAATGATCTGCAGGCTGAGGAGGACCCATCACCTCTTGAGTAACAACATCAAAAACATGAATTTAAATAAAATAAGGTATTTTTTCTTTTCAAAATAAAATATATCGCTATTACTTGGTTTGAAAGAACTGGTTTGAGATTAGAAGTTAAATAAACCCCTCATCTGGGGCTCTCCTTAGCTCTTCCCGAGAGGGTGGCACGGTTGCCCCTCTGATGGTCCTCCTTGGGCTCTCGCACTCTGGGGCCCTCTGGATGTCTGGGGCCTGAATCTCCTGCATGCCTGCTTCGTACCCTCATGGGACGGGGCTATGGCTCTCCTCACCTTCTAGCAGATCATTACATGGAGAAACCTTTTGAATACAAGAGCACATCCACACAGGTGTGCACATGGGTGTGCACTGCTCACAGACACAAACTACACCTTTCTTGACTGTTACCTCAAAGCACACTGTGTGCTGTCAGTCCTGCGTGCTGCACAAAAACATTCAATATTTATTATTTATTGCTATTTACACTTAGCTAGATTATTGCGATGGTGTTGTGTTTATTATGTTGCTCTCTTTTTTGCTTTTTTTCTCTTTTTTTTTTCTCAACAGGTGATTCAGGAGATTGTCTCCAGGCTGCATCTCAGGCCCCGTTTACCCTCTCTAGTTCCACGTCCCAATAGCCATGCCACGTCAAGTTCTACGTTTCAGTTCTTTTTGTTCTTGCCACGTTTTCTAAGACTAAGTGTAACCAATAAATATATTGTAAAACTACCTGCTGTTTCTGCACCTGAGTCCAGGTTTGGTACTGACCACTTGGTTTCATGACAATTTTTCCTAACACAGACTCACCTGTGCAAAACACACTACAACAATCGGAAACTTTTTGACATACTGCAAAACATGAATGGTCATTCAATCTCTTTATCACTGTGATGAATGAATAAAAATCTTTAAAAAAAATTCTTCAAAGACTAATTCATCAAAATGACTTATTTTTTCCTTAACGCCTGTCTCACTTCGGAGCTCTGTAAAAATGTAGGCATAATGTCGAGTAAAAGTTATTCAGACATGTGACAATGCGAACAGCGGTGGATCCAGAGAAATTTTCTTAGGGTGGCATGAGGGTGTGTGGAAGAATTTCTTTCTATTATGTATTATTCACATTATTTTATTGTATAATGCCTTGGTGCCACTGGATTTTAGCATGTCTTAGGCTACGTCCATACTAATGCGTTTTCGTTTAAAAATGCATCGTTTTCTCTCTGTTTTGGCCTCCCGTTCACACTGAGACAGCGTTTTTGCTCAAGGAAGACGCGCACATTTGAAAACGGAGCTTTCCCGTCGCAGTGTGGACACTTGAAAACGATGACGCATGCTAGTCATATGATGCAGTCATGTGACCACTTCAACCAAGATAGCGGAGAGCATTATACAGCAGTTGTTTTGTTTGCTTTCAATTTTGACAGCCCTATTAAAGATTAATATCAGTTTGTACATGCTCCAGATAGCTTTTCTTCAAATTCTCTAATTCTCACCCGCTTTTGCAACTTTGTACTTTTGTGTTACTCGCAGCAACAACTCCACCTCATTGTTAGTCCATTTAAAAAACTCAGTGCTTTTCAAAGACACGTTTCAAAGAGCCGGAAAGTAAATAAGCGGCAGACAGAAATGAGGCAGGTCGAATTTTCTTGCGTTTCACGCATGTGCAGTACTGGAACGTAAGCGTTTTCGGCCGGTTCAATGTGGACGCGCAACCCTGTGAAAATGGCTGAAAACTAAAAGGGAGAATGACGAGAGCACTGAGATTTAAACCACATTAAGCAGAGGCTGATTTGCTCAAAGAAGGAGGGAAAGAAGATGATTGGACTAGAAAAATGACAGCATTGAGATTGGCAGCATTTTAAAATAAAGCTATTTTTTTCATAAAGGCCCTAACCTCCAACAGCTTCACTTGAACACAAGCTATTACAAAAGGCCAATTGTCACTGTAATGTCAGATTGTGTGTTTTTATGAGGACCCAAACACAGACCACAAGAGTTTCTCATTTGTTTCTCATTCAAAACCTTAACAAAGTTGTTTAAATGACTTGAGTTAAAAGCAGGGCAGATCTACTGGTTAATAGCATTCCTAATGATATCGTATTCTAAAGCGGAAGATGTCGGACTCGGCTGAAGCGAGTGGCTGTTTTATGAAATGGACATATTCCCGTCTCTTCACTTTTCTGAAACAAGCAGACGAGAACAGTACAGTAATATGTGAAAACTATTGGCTGCTGTTAATAGCACGAGTAATCTACTGAAGCGCCTGACACGAGAGCATAGACGAACACTTCTGAGTGATCCTTGTTCATCATCCATGGATAACACTAGGGATGGGTATTGATAAGATTTTCACGATTCCGATTCCATTTTCGATTCTGTTTAACGATTCGATTCTTTATCGATTCTCTTATCGATTCTTTTTTTTTATAAAAAAAAAAAAGGAGAACACTAAGGTCGATTAGCTTAGAACTTTGTTTTATATCTTCTCTTTGAACAAGGTAGACATTTAGGAGTAACATGGCCTTACAAACCCAACAGTGAGATCTTAAGAGATCCAGCCTACGGCTCTTCAATGGGGTGTCACAGGGTCCCCAGGAAAAAAAATTGTAAATGTAAAATAATAAAATAAATATTCGTCTGTAGCAATAACAAAGTATAACATAAATTGTTCTGTGGCAATTACACAAGAATATCCAGTAATGTCCCTGCCTACAATTAAACACATTCACTTACTGAAAATCGGGGGCATCTGCTGTGGCAAATGGGTTAAAGCCTTTTACCACAAACTTAGTCACTGCTCGGTGACATTCATCTATCCTGGCCTGAAAAGAGACGCTACCGGTAGACTGCAGCGAGAACTGGCAGCATCTGAGCCAGCCAGACTCTGTCTGTCTCTCTCATCACGGTCACCTAAATGCACAGTAATGGCAGGTTTTGTAATAAGGCAGATCGCGCTAACATAATATGCACTGTTAGTTGATTATTTACCTGCCGCATTAACGGGAGAGGACGTGCAAAAGTTACCGCTGCTGCTGGGTTGAGATTCACGAGTCCGGAGCGGAATTAAAAACACGACATTCATTTAAGGTCATCGTGTGTTTTGTGAGGAAATGCTTTTGCATATTCGTAGTGTTTCCTCCCTTAAATGAAGTATCTACTTTGCAAGTATTGCAAGTTGCCCTGTTGTCATCCGTTCTCGTAAAGTATAATCAAACTTTTGAGCGTTTGAGCCGCTTACGCGCCTTGTTTCCTGCCAGGTAAATGACGCTCCGCAACGTGGTGACGTCATTCGGGGCGACTGGAATCGATAAGGGAATCGTTTGCAAAAATGGCAAACAATTCCAAGGAATTGAAACAGTGGGAACCGGTTCTCAACAAGAACCGGTTTTCGATACCCATCCCTAGATAACACCGCAGCAACTCCTGCCAAGTAGGCAAAACTTGATTTTACTTCAGCAGCACAGAAAGCATCTGAAAGTGAGCTTAAAAAAAATGATCGCAGGCTACATTGTGGAAAAGATGCTACCGCTGCGTACTGTAGAGTCTCCGTCTTTAAAATTTTTTTTTTATTATTTAAAGAGTTTAATTTCTATTGTTTGTCCACTCAAGGTTTATAGGGATTTTAAGAAGTATTTAGTTAAATTACTTATTGAGTAATTAAGTTACTTTTCAGACACAGTAATTAGATAAGTATTTTAAATACAACATTGATTAAGTAATTAGTAATTAGTAATTAATTACTTTTTTAAAGTAACTTACCCAACACTGGTTGTATGTTTATTTCAGTGAGACACATTATAAAAAGAATGAAGCTGTATCTCAGGAGATGTGAGAATTTTCAGTCAGCTCAAGGCTGTTTAAACATCTCCAGAGACAACAGCAAAAAAGCATGTGAATCTGGAGATAAACAGTTTGAAAAATGAAGATTATATTTGTTACTGTGCTCGAGGGTCACAGTGGCTGGACTGAACGCAGTGACTCTGATCATGGACTTATTTAAAGGGTGATTCAAACATCCAGGACATACTTGCTACATTCTTACTTTGTCTTTCACAAAAATACACTTGTTATAACTGTTCTTCTTAAAATTTTAAACCATTTAAATGATACTAATTGAGTCAAAATGTAAAATGTATTTCTGAAGCACTTAGGTAGAGTACACCTGGCTGTGTGTGTAACAGCAGTCTAATATAACATTAACTGAAATAACTCTCATAGTCCCTTTTCACCCTTTTCATGCAAAATAACAACAATAAAAAGAAGTCATCTTTCATAATTTATTTCTTAAATCTGAGTGAGCAATGAAATTAGAATCTAATAGAATAATTTTCCTTGCATATTTTCATGTTGTTTGTATAGGCAGTTTTTTCAGCAGGCTTCAGTTAGACCCTAATGAATGCTTTATGCATTTGTATGCAAATTGACTTCTTCTGTTATGCAGGTATAAAAGCTTGACATCAGACTGTGTTGTGGAGTTCGCGTCATGACACGTTCATCAAAAAACATGTTTTCTGTAGCTCTGTTACTGCTCTTAGCCACTTCATGTGAGTCTCTTTAACATTCACAGTATTTGTTTTGTAATATAAACAATTTGTCACAAATTTGTCACAAATCTTTTTT
Source organism: Copadichromis virginalis (assembly GCF_057382275.1). Taxonomy (NCBI): domain Eukaryota; kingdom Metazoa; phylum Chordata; class Actinopteri; order Cichliformes; family Cichlidae; genus Copadichromis; species Copadichromis virginalis. Next base: position 17,481,802 of record NC_140621.1, read on the forward strand.
TTTAACAGGTGTGAAGTGTGAACAGCTGACACAGCCAGCCTCAGAGACTGTGCAGCCAGGTCAACGTCTGACCATCACCTGTCTGGTCTCTTATTCTGTGGGCAGCTACTACACAGCTTGGATCAGACAGCCTGCAGGAAAAGGTCTGGAGTGGATTGGGATGGCACGTACTGGATCTACAACATACTACAAAGATTCACTTAAGAGCAAGTTCAGCATTTCCACAGATTCCTCCAACAACAGAGTTACTTTAACAGGACAGAATATGCAGCCTGAAGACACAGCTGTGTATTACTGTGCCAGACTCCCACATTAACACACACAATCAGCAGCTCTGTACAAAAACCAGTGAGAGCCTCAATACTTAAATTCACCAGAGGAGGAGCCCCCAGGCCACTTATTATGTTTTGACCAACCCGTTCTCACTCCCAAAGCGTAACATTTTACGCTAGGTGACAAATCGTCACCATATTACGTTTTCGGCTACCCACCACGTTCCTAAATGACGACCTCGGAAAAAGAGGGAATATGAGAACCGTCTGGACTGAACCTACACATGTTCGCTCTTTTTCTTCAAATCGCTTAGAAACACGCTATTTAACATCATTAAAGTCCTGGTTAAGGTCAGGAATAAGGTTATGGTCAGTGAAGGAAACTGTTTCCAGGGCCTACTCCGTGGATCGGCTTCCTCCGAGGCGTGGACGTCTATCAGCAGAGAATGTACCTTCACCTATCAGCAGAGAATGTCCCTTAGTCTGTAACACAGTCAAATATATTCTCAAGTAATATTCAAGCATGCCATTCAGCGTGTTAGTACGAGCAGCTCGGGAGCAGCTTGGGAGAACAAGAAAACAGAGACTGCTTTAGATTGTCTTCCCAAAGTGACTCAACTTTATTCACAAGTACAACAGTTTATATAGAGGGTAAAATTCATGAGACAGCAGATTATCAGTTTAAACCAGTACAGACCAAGATAAGGCAGCGTCTTCCTGCCCTTGGGTGAAGAAGCATCCTTTGTGTAGTTTATTAGTTCAGCTACAATTGTGATTATCTCAGCGACATATTTTCAAGGCACAAAACGAAGAGTTCTTACATTAGTGAAATCTGAAACAAACCATTTGGCCTTCAACAGGCGTCTAAAAGATTAAGAAACTAATGTAGCTGAGGGAGTGATCTCTGTGGTATTTCAACCTTGTACCAGCCTGTGATTCTCACACATCAATTCTTGGGTCAAAGAGAAAAATAACTAAAACAAAAGGGGCCTTATTGAATGACAGAGTTTTCCTGCATAATGTCACTATAAAACAATATCCAGTAAATGCTCCCATGGTACTAAAATACCTAACAGTTCCACTCTTTTTTTATTATTATTTTTTAAAAAAAATAATAACTCAAATAGAAAGGAAAAATCACAAATGTAATAACATAATATAAAAAGCAAATCATAAAATGTAATAGTTCACAACCTAATGTTCAATATACACATCAGGAACATCATTGGTAACATCTGGCACATCCTCAGGATCAATTTGTGCTAATTGCAAATACATTGAAGTAGCTGTACTGGTAGCTATATGGGTTATCATTGAGAATGTGGCTTGCAGAAATGTGAACAGGGTTGCACTTTACAATACGAAATAGTAAATAAAAATCCTAAGGTTAATGCAGTAGATATGATTAATAACCTAAATATATAAAAAAGACAGTTCTTTAGTCGTCTCCTGGCCTGGTCCCAGGTTCGTGTGATGACAATGGGCATTTCATTTTCTCCATTATCAGGATGAAACGAGTCTATCTTTATCAGGTTAGACATTGTGTGGTACTCTAGGCTTTCTGTTCCTGCTGGATGTTCGAGTACCTTGTTGTTGTTCAGGCGGGGGATCAAAGGGCTTTCTGAGTCTTGGCTCTTTCCGGCGTTGTGTGTTAATCAGTGATTGTGTGTGTGTAGGTGTATTGGATCCGGGCGCTGGCTCGCCGGAGACGTCATCTACTTGATCCGACGCCTTAGGTGGTTTGGTGGGGCTGGTCTTAACCCTGCTGGCATGAATCCACTGAGGTTGTCCGTCTGTTAGGATGCTGGTTCTCGTCACTGCAAGTACAGTCTGGGGGCTGGAACACGCGGCCTCCCCGAGTGCCCTTGGTTTTAGCAACTTTACCAATACCGCATCTCCTGGTTTCCACGGATGGGTTGGATCTATGGAAGGGAGAGGCTGAGAGAGACAAACTTTCTGATAGTTATTATTCAGTGTTTCTACCAGGTTATGAACATAGTCAGACAATGCAGTGTCTATGTCCCCTTCCAATAGCGGTGCCCCTCTGGAGGCTGACCATGGTGTTGGAAACGGTCTTCCCATGATTATTTCAAATGGAGATAATTTGGTTGCTGCGGATGGAGTCATTCTAATCTCACAGAGGACTTGAGGAAGTAATTTGATCCAGGTCATTCCTGTTTCTATCATTGCTTTAGTCAGGCGATTTTTTTATGGTCCTATTCATTCTTTCTACAACTCCTGAACTCTGAGGATGGTATGGCACATGATATTTCCAGTCTATTGCTAGAGTTTTAGCACACTTTTGAATTACTTCTGATGTGAATGAAGGTCCTCTATCACTGTTAATTTGGTGAGGTATTCCAAATCTGGGTATTATTTCATTGCACAACTTTTGACAGACTACTTCTGCAGTTTCTTTTGATGTTGGGTAAGCTTCTACCCATTTACTAAATTGGTCCACTATTACCAGTAAGTACTTGATGCTTCCTTGTGCTGGCATGTGTGTAAAATCAATTTGTAATGTATGAAATGGAAAATCTGGTTGTGGTAAATGCTGATGTTTTGCTTTTGAGCTACCTACATTAGTTCGTGCACATGTTAGACAGGTTGCTAATATGCGTTTTACTGCGTGTGATGTTTTCTCGATTACAAATCTTGATTTTATTGCTCCTATTACCCCTCTTTGTCCGACATGACTCACACCGTGAAAATGGCGGACAAGGATTGGCAGTAGTGAAGATGGGAGGGCAATCAAACCCTCAAGGTTTTTGTATAAGCCGTCTCTGTTATCTAAGGTACAATCATTACTTTCCCAGTAAGTGTAATCTAAGGCAGAGGCCTGCTCTTGTATGAATTTTAGGTCAACATTTGTTTCTAAATAGTCTGGGAGCGTGACAAGTGGCAGCTGTAAAGGCAAAGATAATACTTCCCTTCTGGGTGGTTGCTGTGAGGCAGCAGCTGCTTTCGCGGTTACGTCTGCAAGAGCATTTCCCACTGCTTCGTCTGTGTCAGCCGTGCTGTGCCCCTTCGTTTTAACAACTGCAATTGCCGATGGCAGCTGTATAGCCTGCAAAAGTCTTTGAACAAGGTCAGAATTAGCGATCGATTTTCCATCAGCAGATCTAAATCCTCTTTGTCTCCACAATGTGCCAAAGTCATGCACCACACCGAATGCATAACGGCTATCAGTGTAAATTGTTACCCGCTTATCCACATGTAACTCACAGGCGCGTATTAAAGCCATGAGCTCTGCTTTTTGTGCTGAGTGAAATGGTAATGAGTGAGCCTCTAGTATGATGTCAGGCAATGTCACCACCGAATAGCCACAAAGAAATAAGTTGTCATTTGGTTTTGAACAGGACCCGTCCACATAAACAATGACTGAGTCTGGGATTGGTGTCTGCTCTAAGTCTGGGCGTGGTGCTGTGGATTCCTGTATACGTGTCATACAATCATGATCGTCAGGGTCGTCTGAACCATCCTGTCGGTCAGAGGAACACAGCATACGAATGAGTAAGTGTGCTGGCGAATTGGGTGTGCTGCTTGCTTTTATAGTGAGATTTGCTGTTGAAGTCAGTGTAGCTTCATAACCTGAGCGACGTTGTGCGGTCATGTGTTGTGTAGTTATGTTTGCTAGAATGGTCGTGACCTGGTGATTGGTGTGTAGAATAGTGTCATGTGAGAGTGTGAGCTTCTCGCAGTCCCTTATCATGATAGAGCAAGCTGCTACTGCTCTCAGGCAGGCCGGCATCCCCTGAACTACTGCTGGCAGCACCTTTGAGTAGAAGGCTACTGGACGGTAGCCACAGCCATGCTCTTGGGCCAATACACCTGCACAGGTTGTGCCGTTCTCTGTGACGTACAGGTGGAACGGTAAGTGGTAGTCAGGCAGACCCAAACAAGGGGCGGAGGTCAGCGCTCCCTGTAATGCATTGAAAGAGGCAGTCATTTCTGTGGACCACAGTATTCGAGGAGGCTTGTCTTTTTTGCAGCATTCACGCAGAATGTGGTCATGAAAAGAACAGTCTGGTATCCACTGTCTGCAATAGTTCACCATGCCTAGGAAAGACAGCATTTCTTTCTGTGTAGTGGGCTTAGGGACAGAGGTCACAGCTTTGACCCTGTCTGTAGTCATAGAACGTTGTCCGTGAGACAGTGTAAATCCCAAATATTGAACAGAAGTCTGACAGTACTGCATTTTCTTTGCTGATGCTTTGTGGCCAGTCTGTTGGAGGTGCTGGAGTAGCATGTGTGTGGCAGTTTGACATAGTTTTTCACTTTCAGCACAGAGGAGGAGATCATCTACATACTGGATCAGAGTACAGCCCTCTGGAGGAGTGAAGCCGTCTAGGGTAGCACGTACCACCATTGAGAAAGCCGCAGGGCTGTCTACCATGCCTTGGGGTAAGCGAGTCCATGTGTACTGCTTATCTCTATGTGTAAAAGCAAATATCGGCTGTGTGTCTTCATGCACAGGTACTGAGAAAAAGGCGGAGCACAAATCCACCACAGTAAAATGTGTAGCTGTTGCTGGAATACCTGTCAGTATGCTGGGAACATCTGGGACAATAGGTGGCAGAGGCATAATGACTGCATTAACTTGCCTTAAGTCTTGTGTGAAACGCCATACGCCAGGTTTGTTAGGCTTTGGCACAGGATTGACAGGAGTGTTATATGGAGATACTGTGGGCTTTATTACTCCAGCTGTCAATAAATCTCCTATGATGATGTCTAAGGCTGCGGCTTTTTCAGCGGAAATGGGATATTGCTTGACATATACCGGCTTGTTGTTTTTCAGCTGAGCATGATAAGGTGTACAGTCAATAAATCCTACATCATTCTCACCTCTTGACCATAGTGTCATGTTTTGATATTCAGCTGGCAATGTGACAGCAGAGATAGTACAGTGTATGGGGTAGGTTAGATCTATGTGTCGACATGGTGCAGTGATGTCATAGCCTATGTCTGAGTTATGTGACAAAACCACTGTTTGGCCTTCACTGGTGTGAGCAGTTATCATGTTGTTGAACAGTGTGAGAGAAACAAATATGTGGCTTCCAGGCATGGGGCTACCTGGTAACGGTGTTTGCACATGTTTTTGACACAGAGTGTGACGTGGGATACCAGTCAGATGGATATTGAGTTCATTCTCCGCTGAGGCGTCCAGCTGACACAGAGGCTGTTCCTTCTCCATGGTGTCGGTGCATAGGGCAGAGAAAACATAGCTGTTATCAGTATCTGCAAACATTTCACCCTTTGTGTTAAATGAAATACACAAGTTCATTTTTGCCATTAAATCTCTGCCTAATAGATTCACAGGCGAGTTTGGAAGAATTATGAATGGATGATATGTAATTTCATCTGGTTTTGGGCCCCAGCGTGTTTTTAGAGAATGAGTTTTGGGGCATTGCACTAGAGTTCCGTTTATTCCCATGGTGTTGATGCACACAGAGGAAACAGGCCCACTATAGAATTTTCCAGACAGTGAACTTTTAGTGGCTCCACTGTCAACTAAAAAGGAATAAGTCTTTTCACCTATCTCTATATCTAACATGGGCAAGCTTTCTGTGTTACGGGACAATTGCAAATGCAGCATCGTGTGTAGTGCTTCACACTGTCCCTCATCATCACCTGGGCCTCCCTATTGTCGGTCCAGTCTTTCGTTATCATATGGGTGGGGATTAAAATGTGGATTATAAGGTTGCTGCCTAAGTGCAAAGGGGCCATTATTTTGATGTGATTCCTGTCTGCGTTGCCAGTTACCTTGTCTGTAAGAGCTCTGCTGACGCCTAGTGGCAGGAGCTGGTCCTGTGTTTTGTGGTTGAGACCTATGTGCTGCTGATTTGCATCCCCTCCTCCAGTGTCCTATTTTTCCACAATAAAAACATACGTCTCCACTCCTATCTCTCCTTCTGAAATCTCCCTGCTGCGCTTGTTGAGGGGACGGGGCCCCTGCATACATCATTTTTTCACTTTCCTCTGAGCCTTCAACATCAAAATTCAACATCATCTTAACAGTTTTAGCCTTCGTGCTGTTGGGGAAAAGATCTGCACCAGCTTTTGTTTTGACAAGTGTGATAAAGTTCTTTATTTTCATGTCATAGAGATTATCAGTGGCAGTCAGCTTCAATAGTTGTGAACATTCTGGATGAATATTGTTTAAGAATGTTGTTATGAAAATCTGATCATTTCCTCCTTCAGGCATGCATGCCTCATTAGTCCAGCAGTGTGTGAAACGTTTCATAAACACTAGAATGGATTCATCTGGCTTTTGCTTACACATGGTTACTGCATTTAAATCAATTTTATCTCTAGACATTGTGAGCAGAAATTTCTTTAGATTTTGAAAAAAGGCTGTGATTTTGTCATCATTTATCCACAAAAACGAGGTGGTGTTGGCTGCTTGGTCATTTTTAGGGTCTAGTTCCTCTACTTCTTCAATAAGCTGAGATTCAGTCACACCTGGGATTCGTTGACATAATATATATCTATAGTCAGGCCCACCCAAGTGGTGGTATCTGGTACTTCTCTGTAATGCAGAAACAAAGGCTGTAGGATTTTGTAGAGGATCGGGAAGTTCTTTAATGGTTGCTGCTAACTCTGAAATTTTAGGGGGTTGAATGCAACACATGTCCCCTATTATCATGAACGGGAGGGAGGTGCTGACGTCATTAAATTGTGATCCCTGCTTTTCTTTATAACGGGTGTTTTTGTGGGGGCCCTCTTGAGTTTTTTCCTCTTTTTTCTGCTTTAAGTAGTTCCTTATTAAATTTCTGGTGTTAGTTATTGCTTTTGGCACAGTCAAACCATTCGCTACTCTAGTGTGGCGCTGAACATGATTATCTATGACGGAAACGGCTTCCTGCAGTTCAGCTTCCGTACGTTCAGTTAAAGGATCTTTCATGATTTCCTCACACTCTGTCATTAACTGTTTTGTTTGCTTTTTATGTTCCTGTAACTCTCTTTCTCGTTCAGTGTATTCTCGTTCCTGTCTTTGATCTAGGTTAAACCAGTCATCTTCTTCTAATTTAGGTGTCATTTCAGTGCCTTCCTCACTCTTTTGGGATTCTGCTGTTATATCAGGATATACGCGCTGGTGACGTGCAGCCGCCGCAGCAGCTATTAATTCTGTCTTTTCATCATAAGGCGGCGGAGCCGTAGGTTGAACGGATGGGCATATAAGGCTAGTTTTTTCTGCAGTGGATTTACTAGAGCCTACACTGACTTGATTTAAAGCATTTACGTCTGGCTCGGGTCCTTTTTTCCATAGTGGTAGCATGCGATTGGTCACATCACGACATTCTATCATATATTTTTTACAGGACTTTTTAATCAGCCTACTTTCCTTATCACAAATAGTATTTAACATTTCTACTGACCTGTTTTCTGGCGATAATCGTTCGGGATAGGGCTCCGGAAATACATTAGGATGCATTAAAGTTATAGTTCTTAAGTTCGAGACGAAATCAGTCACGTAAGCACTTCCGCATGTTCTGGATACGTAATCATGGAAGTCTTCATTGATTCGCGAGCGTGGGTTAAACGTAACCGGAAGTGGGAGTCGTACTGAGCCGCTATTTGTGATTTTATATTTTATTTTTTTCGGTTTTACAGTTAATTTTGATTTTTTATCGGACCCGTCTAAGGTCTTTGAATTATTCTGACCCATGGTCAGTGATTTCCAGAGGGGTTTAGACGCTTTGAAGGATTTAAGTTAGTTTTTATTTTTGCTGTGGCACACCTGAGGTTACTTGATTTTTTTGCTAGCAATTTTATCTTTTTAGTGAGCAACTTCTCACTTTTTAACGAGCAACTTCTCGTTTTATGACCCCAGGCAACTTCCTGTGTCCTTTCTGCTGGTGAGCAACTTCTTAGTTTATGACAGCAGGCAACTTCCTGTGTCCTTTCTGCTTTTATTTACAAAACAACAGGCAACTTCCTGTGTTTCTATGTGGGCCACTAAAGAAGGCTCCTCAGTGTATCCCACTTGTTACTATGTGGGCCACTGAAGAAGGCCTCGTCAGCGTATCCCGTTTCTATGTGGATCACTGAGAAAGGCATAACACAGTCTTATAAAATAAAAGACGAGTGCCTACCTTCGTCAGGATCCCACTTCTGACACCAAAATTGAAGGAAACTGTTTCCAGGGCCTACTCCGTGGATCGGCTTCCTCCGAGGCGTGGACGTCTATCAGCAGAGAATGTACCTTCACCTATCAGCAGAGAATGTCCCTTAGTCTGTAACACAGTCAAATATATTCTCAAGTAATATTCAAGCATGCCATTCAGCGTGTTAGTACGAGCAGCTCGGGAGCAGCTTGGGAGAACAAGAAAACAGAGACTGCTTTAGATTGTCTTCCCAAAGTGACTCAACTTTATTCACAAGTACAACAGTTTATATAGAGGGTAAAATTCATGAGACAGCAGATTATCAGTTTAAACCAGTACAGACCAAGATAAGGCAGCGTCTTCCTGCCCTTGGGTGAAGAAGCATCCTTTGTGTAGTTTATTAGTTCAGCTACAATTGTGATTATCTCAGCGACATATTTTCAAGGCACAAAACGAAGAGTTCTTACATTAGTGAAATCTGAAACAAACCATTTGGCCTTCAACAGGCGTCTAAAAGATTAAGAAACTAATGTAGCTGAGGGAGTGATCTCTGTGGTATTTCAACCTTGTACCAGCCTGTGATTCTCACACATCATTTCTTGGGTCAAAGAGAAAAATAACTAAAACAAAAGGGGCCTTATTGAATGACAGAGTTTTCCTGCATAATGTCACTATAAAACAATATCCAGTAAATGCTCCCATGGTACTAAAATACCTAACAGTCAGGGCTAGGGATAAGGTTAGGTTTAGGGCTGGAATACAGGGCTGGAACGTCTATTACCGCGGGAGCGTCATTGCACTGGATTCCAGCCATAACCCGCCGCGTACCATAAGAACGCCGAAGGTCTCCTTTCGCGTTCCTCAGGAACGCCGCGGGACGTGACAAAACGTCGACATGTTACGCCTCGGGAGTGAGAACGCTCTGGTTTTGACAGAGATGATTATTAAAGGAAGAGACAGTCGATGAGAAAAAGAAAATTACTTGTCCAAATATACATTAAAAACACAAAAATTAAATATACCTTTTTAAGTCTCAACTTCAGAATGCAACAAATAAATAAACAAGGTAAGGTTATAAGGAGTTAAATAAATCATTGGCACAATTCTGGTGGAGGGTCTTTAGTTTCCATTTGTTCTCAATTTGCCTCAAAACATTTAGTTGGTCCACTAATTTTCTTCACTGCTGTATGCATGTCAATGTTCTTTCAATTCTTGCTGTTTTATGTATTCTGTCTTTGTGCCTTTTAGACTCTCGTGTCTGTGACCCTTGACTCTCCATCTTAACCACATCCTGAGCTTTATTCAGTTATTCATTATGTATTATTCTGCATCTGGTTCATTTTCAGCATCAGGATATAGACTCTGGAGTTCTGTTTTACTTCCTACCAGTCTTGAGACTCAGCTTGCATGTTCTCCCCATGTTATTTTGACTGACTGGGTCCAAAGCCACAGAATTAGTGATGTCAGGTTAATTGGCAATTCTTAATTGAATTTGAGTACAAATGTCTGTACTGTGTTAGTCCTGTGACAGAAAGACAACAGGTCTCACCCAATGCCAGCTAGTATAGGCTCCAGCCGTCTTGCAACCCTGAACGGAACAAGAAGAAGAAGAAGATGGATGGTTTGAAGGCTGGATGTGTTCTCCTTTTTTGGTTTTAGTAGGAAATCTGGCAGTTGCATTTTTTGGATTAAAACACCAACTATTCCCAAATTCTAAATAAAACGTATCCATCTAAATCTCTGTTTTACAATTAAAGTTTAAACTCTCATGATGTCAAATTTAGAAGGAGAAGATTTACAGAAAGAAAAAAATTCCCTGTAAAATCAAACTTCACTGTTTTATAATTTGTCGGTTCTCCAATGTTTTTTCTCAAAAATACTGGTTACACTAAAATATATATATTTTTTTCATTTTATGCAAAAATTTCCTCCTATGAAGACAAAAATAAAAATTCTCAATAATATGTAAAGTATGAGGTTACATATTAGAAACAGTGAGATACTTTTTGTTTAAATCATTCAATGGAAATTTTTACAGATTTTACAGCTTATTTTGTTCTTACATGTCTTAATATTCTACTATACCTCATATGGTCATTTCTCTATACTAAGTTTAGGTTTAGACAATATATTTCATTGAAAAAAGGCAGGAAACAGAAGTGCAAAATGTAAACCTATTTTGCACTGTTTCCTGCTTATTAGACAGAAACTACAGGTAATTGAGTGGTAATGGTTTGAAAATCACAGCATTATTACGTTCTTGTTCCTGCCTTGTTACCCTACTTTCCCCATTATTACGCAGCTATAATACAAAGTGCAACACAAATCTTGTCAGAAGCAGTTGATTCCTTTCTGTGAGGAGGAGTCAACAATTCAAATGCAAAAACTCAACTTCTACTTAACTGAGGGTTGAAGGGAACATTTAACACTCAGATCACACAATGGCCTATAGGGCAGGGCTGCTGATTTTAACTGTCTGCTGGGCAGGTGAAAATTGTATATGTATATGGTTTATATGTATTCTCTCTCTCTCTCTCTCTCTCTCTCTCTCGCTCTCTCTCTCTCTCTAATACATTTCTTTTTCATTTGGACAGGTGTTGATGGCCAGACTCTGACACAGTCTGAACCAGTGGTCAAAAACCCTGGTAATTCACACAGACTGACATGTACAACATCTGGATTCACATTCAGCAACTACTGGATGCACTGGATCAGACAGGCTCCTGGAAAAGGACTGGAATGGATTGCTATTATACGCACTTCAAGTTATAGTCAATCTACGTCTTATTCCCAGTCAGTCCAGGGTAGATTCACCATCTCCAGAGATGATTCCAGCAGTAAACTCTACCTACAGATGAACAGCTTGAAGACTGAGGACACAGCAGTTTATTACTGTGCCCGAGAGACACAGTGACAGAAAGCAATAGAACTGCCATACAAAGACTACTTCCTCTATTTACCAACACCAGGGAATGTTTCCTACATTTTTAAACATTCATGGTAAAAATTGTCATCATTAATTAGCAATACGATATCTCTTGCCACATGTCACCTTGTTTGAATTTAGGGTCGAAAAGTTAGCAAAAGTCAGTGAACAATTTAAACCAGATATGCCGACCAGTTTAAAGAAGGTCCCATTAAACTCACACTAGCCTCATCATCAAAACAGGGAGACTTTGGCACGGCTATTGAAACACCTACACCCCATTAAAAGACAATATAAACACAAATTCCAACACATTAAAAAAGAATAACATATACTCTTAAAAATCAATAAAGCATACAGTGTCATTATCACTTACAGTAGAGATTACTGAGAAGTATGTCACTATCTAAACATGTATAAACAACATCAATAAAATATTACAGCATTTCACCAATGGGTTGCCATTACTAGATATGATGGTGGGAGCACTTACTATTCTCAGTCAGACCAAGGCCGGTTTACCATCTCCAGAGACAACAACAAGGATTTTTTTTTTGTGCGCAGCTGAGATTTTCTGTGCGGGGAGACCATGTCAGCAGTGTGCGATTGCTCACGCGCTCAGCTTAGAGGGAACATTTTCTTACTTCCCCTTTTCATTAGATACATTAATAGAAATTTAATTACCAACTAAAATTGACATAACTTCAAGATTCTCAAAGATTGCCTCTGCATTGTTTGAACAACTTCTTCTTAATAGTGACCCTAACTGGTTGACCAATCCTGGACTCATCTAACTCTCCATTTAATCACAGACAGGAAAAGTCTGATCAACAATGTCTAAAATTAAAATATTAAAATATAATTTCTGTAGCTGGATGATTGTGGGTTTTTTTTTCCTGGTACATGGACATTGATTATCTACTTCAAAACAGAGGAAAATACCCAATATATTTAATAGTCAACTCCACTTCCATTATATTGTTTCTCTAAGGAGGAGCTGATGCAAAACTTGTATTATTTAGTTTTGCTAATAATAATAATTTAAAAATAGTATAACAGAGTAATTTATAGACTATCCTAAATTTATAGACCATACCCAATTTTGGTATGGTTTTATTTTGTATTTTTAAATAGATATTTTTGGTCATTTGGTCATTTATTTAAGCAGCAAACCAGTCCAGGTTAGACTTAAGAGTTTTTAAAACTTAAAAGAACTTTAGGAGGCAACAAATAAATTGGTGAAATATGATAATGATTATAAGGAATAAATAAATAATTATAGAAATTATATAAATAGTTATAGAAATGACTGAAAGATTTTTTTAGGCTGTGTTTTGAGTTTTGTTCAAAAAAGAATAACTTCATATAGGAAAAAAGGCAGAACAAAATCAGGGCTGTATTAAGACACAGGGACTAAACCCCAATTCAACCAGACCCAGAACTGACCTGGAATTAAAACAGGACTACAACAGTTCAAAATCAGGACAACTTTAGGACTTAACCAAGACAGAACCAGAATCAAAACACTGAAAATCATCATAGATCTGCACTACACTTATTTTTTAATTCTACCAAAGTACACTATTTAGATTATATAGTTTATATAATTATTTACCCTTGTTGTGCAAACAAGCCTGCATAACTTAATAAATATAGAATTTGAAAAATAACAAATGGTGTCTAAAAAGATACACTTGGTACCAGATACATGTTCTGATGATGCCAAAACAACCATTTGACTAACATGTCTGTCTCACCTGCTCTTGTTCCCTCTCTGTTCTGTCCTCATTCTCCTCTCTCTCTCCCTCTGTTCCCTCTCTCTCCCTCTTTGTGCTGACAATCAAACCAAACACCAACATCATCAAATATACAGTTAAAACCAGATATTTACATACTCTTCAGATAAAAACACAAACACTTTTTTTAATTGTAACATCAAATCAGAGTATGTTTATCATTTTTAGATTGATAAATATAAAAAACATATTTGTTAAATTTAAGAGTTAAGAGCGACATTGTCTGTATTTCTTAATTGTAAATGGCACCAAATTGTATTCAAAATTGAGCCACACTTATGGAGATCCACAATTCTTTTCCTGGTGTTTTGGTTGACATCTCTTGATTTTTCCCATGTAAGCTCTGTGCTCAGTCGGCTAATGCTTGAGCTCAGATCATACCAAAATTTGGGGGAATTTACGACTGTGCGCTATGTGCTTCGAATATTGTGTGTAGTTTTTGTTTTATACAGTTGTCAGTCATGCATCTAACTATGAAACAAATTACACTCCAAAAGACCCGGGGCTTCTGAAAAAATGACCCAGGCTTAAGCCCAAGTAAGCCCCCCCGGGCTCTGCAGATGTTGTAGATGTCTCAAGCTTTGTCATTCTGAAAAAAGAAAACACTTTACATTTGGATAAAAACCATTCAATGTTTTTATTTTTTTTTTTTCGGTTTCTCCAGGATTGCACAGTTTACACTATATATATATCCCAATGGTGTAACACTAATCACATTCACTTTCAGGACAACAAATACTTTTCTTCTAACAGATGCTGCATGTCATCCCAGTCGCAACAGTTCTACAATATTGCTTCCCACTTAATAAATGTTCCCTTTTAGGTGGATGTCTGTGTGGTGACAGTTTTTCACTTTTACTTAGTGGTTTTAGACACCTAACCCCTTTTTTGTTTGAAACATATCAAATTTGTGCTGAAATGAAGCACTTTAAAACATTAACTCACACACGAAAAATAACATCTGTCATAAAACCATGTAGTAGCAGTAAGAAGTTGGGTAACTCAGTTTTTGAATGCCAAATTCCTCCTGTAGAGGGGGGTCTATGCAAAGTTTTTCTTCCTTATAAACACGTTGTTGCCAATTCTCATTCAATTCATGAGAGAAAATCTCAAGAAATTTTTTTACCAATTTACACATTCTGATTATAAAGTTTTTAAAATTATGGAATATATGATTTTCTTGAATTTATTCTTTATTGTTTGTCTCAAAGGTAAAAAAGGGATTCATTCTTTAAAATGGTGAAAAAGTCTGATTCATGATGATCATGTTGTTTTCTTTTTCTTTTTTTGTTTGTTTTTCTTACAGGAGTTTGGAGTGAGGTCAAACTGGAACAGTCTCCCTCTGAGGTGAAAGGATTTGGAGAGACAGTGAAAATGTCATGTACCCTTTCTGGTTATACCCTGACAGTAAATGATATTCACTGGATACGACAGAGACCAGGAAGAGCTCTGGAATGGATTGGGTATATGAGCACAGGCTATAATTCTCCTAGCTATGGCAGTTCTTTTCAACATCGTTTCATCATGACTGAAGAAGACTCCAGCAGAAGACAGTACCTTGACATCAACATCTTGACAGCAGAAGATTCTGCTGTTTACTTTTGTGCTCGACAAAGCACAATGATGTAAGACACTGGAGCAGCTGCACAAAAACCTCACCATATACTAATATCATGTAGCAATATAATCCTGATGATTTCTGGATTCTCCTGCTGAAAGAGAACTTTCATACATATTTTAAAAAGGAAAATAAAGATACTGAAGCCTGAGTTGTTCCTGGTGTGTTCATTGGAGTGTAAATATTAGGTACAAAGATCTTAGACATTGAAAAAAAGAGAGTGCGTGAGACAGGGCGTCTACAGTGCTTTGAGTGTTCAAGTAGAATAGAAAAGTGCTAAATAAGAACCAGTCCGTTTACCACTGCTTGTAGACATAAAACAGGTATGAACACTGTTTAAAACAACCATGTATTCAAAAAGAAATAATGTTTGAATTCCAACCTGAATACATAATAAATTATCAATTAAAAGTCTCAAAAGAAATCTATTTCTATTCTGTCTCTTCTGTAAGAGGTCTTTGCAAAATTTGACACGTCACACTAGAGCTGGGCGATATAAGATTTTTTCATATCACGATATGTTTTTTTCATTTCAGGCGATAACGATATCTATCAAGATATAAGCCAAATAACTATATTTGTAAGATTTAAATGTGCCGTTGCTCACAAGTAAAATGTGAAATAATCAGCAGCTTGTTTTTATTTAAATATTTATTTCCCATAATAAGTTCAACAGGGTAGATGTACTTAAGGAACATGAGACTTTTTCAGATAAATAAAGGCAAATATTGCAAAGTACACAAAAGGCAGCCGCTAAAGCGTTTAAGTTTCAAAATAGAACAAACGAAACAGACTAAATTGTCAATTCCACTTAGTAACAAAATATTAATTCTAAAAATAAATCTTAGTTTGTTTTACAGAAGAACAGACAAAACTGACTAACTTTTGTCAATATCAAATAAACTGAGAACTAAAAGGAAATTCTCAATCTCTCCTTGTTGTATAGCTGAGCTTTTCAAACAGTTTTAACAGTTACTTTAGTCTGACAAAAGCCGAATGACGAATTAGCGCTTCCAGTCAGAGACTGAGGCTACGTCCACACGTACACGGGTATTTTTGAAAACGGAGATTTTCCGTTTTCGTTTTAAAAAATAATCCCGTCCACACATAAAGGCAGAAATGAAGGAAAACGCTGCTATGAACATGCCAAAGCAGCAGGTGGAGCTAGATTCCTAACCGTGCAGAAATGTTGGCCAATCAGAAGTCTAGAAGCCTCGGTGGGAAAAAGTAAACAAAGCTGGGGCATAGAAGCAGAACCGAGTCGTATGTGTGGACGGACAGTAACTGTGTGTATATGTAAGCATTTAAACACTGCAGAGAGTAGAATTAACAGTAACAGTATTGTAGAAATTCATTTCACCGAAACAATAACGTGGCGCACAGTGTGACGCATGCACCAGTTTATTGTATTTCCAGACTTGCTTTCGGCACAATTTACAGTGCACGCTACTCTGTTTTTTGTCAGACTTGAAATAGCCGAAATACCTTCACACTACGGAACTTCTATGGCTCTTCCGTTCGACAATCTCTCCGGCATTGGAACCATCATCTGTTTTCTCTTCGGTAACCTTCGGTCACGCTCGGTTGATTTTTCTAGTCGGCACACTCATTTCCTCCATTACCCGCTGGCTCCATTACCCGCTGGCTGCTTCCCAAACAAACACACGTGCGGCTTGGCACTTGTGCTGTACGTAACAAGTCACGCGACGTGACGCTGCGGCTGTGATTGGTTCGGCTCTGCGCTACTTAATTTGGATTGGCTGACCTTTTTTTTTTTTTTTTAAGAGGACAAGAGCGGCGAGGTCTATCGCGATAGTTTAATTTCTCTATGGAGTAAAAGTTATATCGCAATACATATCGTTATCGTTCTATCGCCCAGCTCTATGTCACACTATCTTACACATCATCTAACTATGTAATGTAATATATATATATATATATATATATATATATATATATATATACACACACACATATATATATATATATATATACAGTGTTGGGAAGGTTACTTTTAACAGGTATTCCACTACAGATTACAGAATACATGCCTCAAAATGTATTTTGTAACGTATTCCGTTACGTTACTCAATGAGAGTAACGTATTCTGAATACTTTGGATTACTTAATATAATATCATGCTGTTTACAACTACATGAATGTGATTTATTACTATTACTGAAGGTCCGCGGCTCGTAGCTGAAAACTAGCTTTACTTTGTTGTCTGGGTGAAGTTTTCTTGCGCGAGACAGAGAAAGGCTGCTCCAACGGAACTAATTGTTTCAGAGGAAAACAAGAACAGAGTGTACAGTTGAGTCTTAATAGCGTACTTACAACTGGGCTCATCAGGCACTTTTTTTGGCTGCAGTGGTTATTATTATATTAACATGCTTCCAGCTCCCGTTTCTGCTCGATGACAACTCATACTTTTCCTTTTTCTCCCTACTCGCGCTCACAGACACATAACGGGTATGGCAGTCCATTCTCCATTCTTTAGGCTACATTCTTTAGGGCTATGCCTGTAGCATTCAGCGCAAACACCCTGTAACCATGGCAACCGTAACACTGCCGCCTGGAACAACAGAACATGGCTGTCAAACAAAACCTAAACAGTCCTGACCTGTCCGAATCAGGAAAATACCGCCGTGTAACCCATTTATTTCAACAAAGTAACTGTATTCTGAATACCACCTTTTTAAACGGTAACTGTAACGGAATACAGTTACTCATATTTTGTATTTTAAATACGTACATGTATTCCGTTACTCCCCAACACTGTATATGTTCACATCATCTAGTAGATCTTCTGAGGCTAGAGGATCCAGGAGAGGAAGAAGAAATGTTATGTTTGAAGGTTTGGACTGCTTTGACAAATTGCAAATCTATAGTATGGATGTAAATCCAATACAGGATCTTTATATGGTGTGAAGTTAAGTTTTTACATATTGTGAAACATCAAGCAAAAGAAGATCAATAAAAAAGTATTATTGGTCGTATCACATATTCTTAATAAATTATTAAAAATAAAGACTATACACTCGTGTTATATCCTTGTATTCCAATATAAAGTAAATATCTGCTCATCACAACATTCTGTTTCTCTCTGATAAGTCAAGCAAACATTTTGGCAAACCCAAATATGTTATTTTACATAAACCTATCATTTAAACTAGCCTATATTGTTTTTCGCTCTTTCATTATTAACACTTACCTATGTCTGAATTTTATTCACAGTCCTGACACAAACATCCTAGGGGAGGAGTCAATGCAAAAACCCAGAGAGCTTCTTTATATTTCACTACAGGGATGATGACAGAGAACAGTGGACTCATCTCAACATGATGGACTGTAGGACAGGACTGCTGTTTTTAACTCTCTGCTTCGCAGGTTAAGAGGGTTTTTTTTTTTTTTTTTTTTTTTTGACGGTCTAAAATATTTTATCACATGCTTTAAAGTTGTGCATGTCATTGATTTTCCTGTAATCTTTGTAGGTGTTAATGGTCAGACTCTGACAGAATCTGAACCAGCAGTTAAACAACCTGGTCAGTCTCACAGATTGACCTGTACAACATCTGGACTCTCATTCAGCAGCTACTATATGGCCTGGATCAGACAGGCTCCTGGAAAAGGACTGGAGTGGATTACAAGCATTAGTAATGGTGGGGGCAGCACTTGGTACTCTCAGTCAGTTCAAGGTCGGTTTACCATCTCCAGAGACAACAGCAGAGAGCAGCTGTATCTGCAGATGAACAGTCTGAAGACTGAAGATTCTGCTGTTTACTATTGTGCCCGAGAGTCACAGTGATAGGAGTTGGTTAAGCAGCTGTACAAAATCCTGCTTTCAGGTTTTATTCAAATGTTAGTCTTTTCAGTTGTTTCCCCACTTTTTTCCTGTTTCAAAATCAAACACCAGTTTGTGAGAAGATTATCTTTTTTTTTTTAACAGGCATTGGTTTTGCATTGGCATTGGCTAATTTGCCAATTGTATGTTAAAAATGTTTGTATTTTAATATTCAAAAATGTTTTTGCCCAAAACATATGTGCACTACATGTCAGTAAAAATACTATGCAAATATTGCTGTCCTTTACTGCTGAATAAACACTGACTGATTGTATCTCTTGTACTTTATCTAAAAACTTTGCACCGTAGTGGTTAAAATCTCATTCTAATAAGAGTTAAAAGCACATTCGGTTATTAGGTTTACAGGGTTATTTAATTATGGTTAACGGTAGGTAGAATTGTTTTTAACATTATCTGCCAATTACATCTGCCACCCTTCTCCAAATCTGTGCCCCTACCTGGTCCCCCAACAAAAATTTTCTAGACACGCCACTGAGTATAATACAAAAAATAATTAAACATTAGAACATACCGTGCAGCTTTTTAATGCGGATGGTTACAGTATATAGTGCTTTTAAATGTTTTATGTTCTGGGTTCACACCTGAGTATTGATTTTTTTAGGTGGAGCGGAGGAGTTATCCAGGGAAAAGCTCTGTTATTATAAACTATTTCACCACATAAAACTGAAATCATTTGGTAGCAGCTGACCAGTATAATGTGTAGAAGGACACACAACATTATTTACTGTCAGATCATCACGCAACTCTAAGTGAAGAGCTTTTGGAGCAAATTAAATAGTTTGCTCTGCATTCACAACTTATAGCCATCTAACTAATGTGTCAATTACACATTCATTTTGTCTTTGCAAATAAATAAACCCCCCTTGAAGCAGCTATCACAACTAAATATACGGGGTGTGCATTTTTCAGTGTTGGATTTAGCAAAATTTGCAATTAATGAATAAAATAAACAAAATATTTAAATATGAATTATATTCATCTCCTGAAGGGGAAACTCTTGGAGATACAAATACAAAAAGGCCATCTGCAAAATTCCCTGGTCAAAAGTTGTAGTGACAATATTGGCACCACATCGCTTTAGTAAACCCAGACACTTTTTAGTGTTAAAGAAGGCTTTGTGCTGCCACAGGCTGTTAGTAAATCTGGCACTAAATGTTCTTTCTTGAATGATAACCAGCTGTTCCTATTTATATGACCTGCATAAAACAAACACGTTATAAGAAAGTAAGAAATCATTTTGTTGTCCATCTACTGTGATTAGTAGTTTCAAGATGGTGAGCACAACCAGACTGTCAAGGAGAGCAGTGTAAGGTTGTTGCGATTCTTAGCACACCGCTCATCCTTATCGATTTTTGGACCCACCTTTCCCTAACCTAGATCACGTTGTCAGTGAGATCAGGGAAAAGCTAGAGGCGGAGTCAATGCAAAGCACTGATAGCTTCTATCTCTTTATGTCTGACTGTAGCGATGAGGACAGAGAACAGTGGACTCACAGCCTGACATGATGGACTGTAGGACAGGACTGCTATTCTTAACTCTCTGCTTTGCAGGTGAAAAGCTTTGTTGATGATAATCTAAAATTATATTTTGGGCCATCCTTTTTAAGTTGTGCATTTGTCATTGTGTTTCTCTTTACTGGGGCAGGTGTTAATGGTCAGACTCTGACAGAATCTGAACCAGCAGTTAAACAACCTGGTCAGTCTCACAGATTGACCTGTTCAACATCCGGATTCACACTGAGCAGCTACTGGATTCACTGGGTCAGACAGGCTCCTGGAAAAGGCCTGGAGTGGATTGCTGCTGATACTAGCAGTAGCACCAATTACTATTCACAGTCAGTCCGAGGCAGGTTTACTGTCTCCAGAGACAACAGCAGACAGCAGCTGTATCTGCAGATGAACAGCCTGAAGACTGAAGATTCTGCTGTTTATTATTGTGCTCGAGACTCACAGTGACAGAAGTGGCTGAGCAGCTGTGCAAAATCCTACACAACTTATTACATCCACTCATATATAATGGTCCATTCAGTTATAATTATTGGATGTCACATTGTCCTGTCAGTGTTATGTTCACTTTCTTCCTCTTAAATTTAGAGTTGTATGGGAATGCAAAGTGAGCCTGTACTTATGTTTATGTTTTGCTCAGCCTTCACTTCCAATAAAGTAAAACATATATTTAAAAAATTCCAAACACTATTCTTACAAACAATTTAGGGTATAATTATCTATCATATATCAATTTTCTATCATACCATATCGTAAAGTACTTAGAGACTCTGTATTTGGAATACCAAATTGCTCCTGTAGAGGGAGCTCTATGCAAACGTTTCCTCCTTTATAAACACATCATTAACATCACAAGAAATGACAAAATACAGATAGAGCTTAGCAGCTAGCCAACAAAATTTTGGCCATTTGCTCAACATAGCAGTCAGTGAAGTGCATACATCTTCTATTTGAATGTGTAATAAGAGTGATCTTATATGGTAATGTGTGGTATATATAAGTCCCCCCAAACACAAGGTGTTCAACCACTGCAATTACAGCTACACTGTAAAATTGGCTTCCAGATATTAAACAATGACTCAGCCTTCACTGTACTTGTTGAGGATGCGAATAAAGCCTGTAAGCACTATTGTCTAATTCAAAAACTGAAAAATGGGACATTGTTTGAATTAAAATCTCAACAAATAAATTAGTTAAAGAGTATCGAGTTATCAAATCATTAACTACACTATATATCATAGGAAAATCATTGCCAAGTCTACATCAGCACTGTCCTTTCTGTGAGGAGGAATCAGTGCAAAACATGGATATCTTAGACCTACTTCTGGACCTACATCCAGGAAGGATGACAGTGGAGTGGTCACACACTTTGACATGATGGACATTAGGACAAGACTGATGCTTTTTATCACTTTCTGGGCAGGTGAAGCATTTCACTGTTACTGAGTTATATTTGCCACTGAAAAGTAACCAAATCATAGTAAGTGACTCTTTTTCTTTTTTCACAGGTGTTGATGGTCAGCCTCTGAGACAATTTGAACCACAGACTGACATGTACAGGTTCTAGATTCACATTCAGTGACTATTATGTGAACTGGATCAAACAGGCTCCTGTAAAAGGACTAGAGTCATAGCTGGACTGGCCATCGGGCATACCGGGCATTTGCCCGGTGGGCCGCTGGCGATTTTTTGTTTCTATGGGCCGATGGATTTATTTTTTTTTAGGAAGGGTATATATAATGAAAGGTGTTGGATTGGCCAATTGGTCATGATCGACTCTGGGCTGGACCAATTACAGCCGAGGAGGCTGGATGCACCCTCCCCCTTGTTTAGCAATCACGTGATTTTCGCGCATTGCATGCCGGGAACTCGTGGCAAAACAATCCAAGTACCGCATCAAATGCAAGCATTTGCAGCACGTTCATTCTCCGGTTCCAATACCTTCTTGTTTTTTCTTTGCCGCACAAAAAAGGAATGTACAAAACAAAAGGAGAACAATGCCGTACAAAG
Organism: Copadichromis virginalis; assembly: GCF_057382275.1. NCBI lineage: Eukaryota > Metazoa > Chordata > Actinopteri > Cichliformes > Cichlidae > Copadichromis > Copadichromis virginalis. Next base: position 17,503,899 of record NC_140621.1, read on the forward strand.
ACAGACTCGACGAAAAGACAAAGAAAAGATACGAGGAAAAAATCCAAGGAGTGAAAGGGTCAGACCCTTACGAGCACACAGAGTGGACAAAAGACGTCAGTGTGCTGCCCAACTTTCACCACGCTCAGATTTATAATTATACGGTTCTTGGAGTGAGTGCATGCACTCTTGAAGTTTAGTAACTTCAGGTCACTGCAACAAGCCCAGGTACAGTTTACCGACGGATGGGTACAGGACCTTGAAATGCACCCTGTAGAACGAAAGACCATCGTATGAACAAAGGTAAGTTTACCAGTCTCACAAATCGTCGTCATAAACACACATTCATTAACCGTTTATTAATATAACCTTTGAGCTCAACGGTAATTAATTAGTAGTGGAAATAATTTCTGGTTGCATTACAGAAATGTAGCAATGACAATAATATTGTATGTTGTAATCGTACTGGACAATTAGTGATACAAAACAACTGTTTTATCCTGTGAATAAAAGTATATGTTTTTGTCAATGTACCATGGTAATAACAGAAGCGAAACGCAATATTGTGTCAGGACAATTCACTATTTATGCACAATAAACAAAGGAGCATAGCACGACAATTTCTGTTCAGCGCCAGACTTGCTTGTAACCTATATCACCAATTATGTTAAGAAAAATGACGTATTAACTACTACAAAACTCTGACCTTTGTGGGAATGCTTGGAGCAGACTAACATGTGAGCTGGAGTGTTCTGAGACGTTATATTTGGTATATCCAGACCATCCGTCGGCTCTTACTTCGGAAACATGGCTTAAAAAATTTCTCTTCAACAACGTAATCCGATAAAAAAAAAAGATCTCTTTACCCGTCGGCTTCCCGTGGCTGTCATGCGACCGGCTATTGCAGTTAATAATACAACAGCTTCTTGCCATTTTTTGGGTTTCTTTTTATAGCTGTGTAACTGAGTTCAATTGAAAGCCTGCGTGCGCTAGTACCTCTTGCCACAAGTTCCCAGAATCCTTTGCGGTTTTACCCCTGAATGACGTCACATTTTCAATCTTTATCCTGGTGGGCCGGTCTCTAGTCAAAATGCCCGGGCCGATTTTTTGTCCCAGTCCAGCCCTGACTAGAGTGTGTTACATCTGTTCATTACTACCACAGAACTTACTACTCTCAGTCAGGTCAAGGTCGGTTTACCATCTCCAGGGACAATAACAAACAGCAGGTGTATCTGTAGATGAACAGTCTGCTTTTTATTACTGTGCTTGAGAGTCACAGTGACTGACTCTAGCTGAGCAGCTGTACAAAATCCCCTGCTTGTTTCTGTTGTGTTAATACCTTTTGAGAAAGTATAATGTGTTTATTGTATCTTTAGTTGTTGTCGTTTCTGATGAAAAACACAGAAAAAGATAATTATCACCCAAAAACAAAAACATAAAATACATCAATTAACACAGTATCTGTGCATTAACTGGCAACTACAGTATGATTTAAGTAAAAAGGTAAAATATGTAATTGTGCCTTATTTATTTATTTATTTATTTATTTATTTATTTTACCTGAGGAGTACTTACAGTGGCACTTACATAATAAACACTGACCATAACTGAATGGTAATGAATCTCCTTCAAGGGTTAAATAGACATCAAATAGTTTTATTCTCACAGTTTTTGAGATGTACTTTCACACATTCAAACTCTTCTTTCTCACAAATGTACATGTGAAAAATGTGCTCAGCTCTGTTACTGCTCTTAGCAGCTGGATGTGAGTCTCTACATTTGTCATAGTCAGTTGTTGATATTTGTTATTCAACTAGATATTTGTTGTTCATCTTTTTTTGTTTTTCACAGTTGTAGAGAATAAACATTCGATATAGTCAGCCTCTGTGACTTTACAGCCAGGTCACTGTCTGACCATCACCTGTCAGGTGTCTTATGTGGCTGCTGTAAGACTTGGATAAGACAGCCTGCAAGGAAAACACTAGAGGGAATGTGGATACAGCTGAATCTCCCACAAACTACAAAGAGTCCTTTAACTAAAAGAAAATTCAACATTTCTGCAGACACTTCCAGCAACACAGTAACTTTGAAAGTACTGAATGTGCGTTCGGAAGACATTGCTATGTATTACTGTGCCAGAGAGCCACACTGAGTCAACACATCAGGAGACCTTAGCAAAAAGCCCTCAGAGCACAAACCCTTGTAATACAAAGACACCAGAGGAGGAGCCCTAAGACCACAGTTCACTGGTAGGAGACGCATGTATATACTTATAAACAGAAATGGGTTATAGAGCTATATAGAGTAATATTCAATTTTTAACCTACACAAGGTGCTCAAGGGCTGAGGTAAATTTTAAGAAAATATTGGTCATCTCCTTTCAAAAATCTCAGGTTTCTTAAGACATGTTCCTTGTGTCTGGGGCCTATTTTGAAATTCCTTGGACATTTGTATTAAGTTGTGGAGATGAGATTGAAGTGTCAATCTACAACTGAGTAGTTTTAGCTATATTCAGTGGAAGTCCACAGGATCCATAAGCATGGTTTCCTTTATGTTAATATTAACCTATCTATCTACACTCAACAAAAATATAAACGCAACACCTTTGTTACTGCTCCCATTCCCCATGGGATGGACGTAGAGACCTAAAATTCATTCCAGATACACAATATAACCATCCCTCCCAAACAGTGGTCACAAATCAGTCCAAATGTGTGGTAGTGGGCACATCTGCCATATTGAGATAATCCATCCCACCTCACAGGTGTGCCACATCAGGATGCTGATCTGACATCATGAGTAGTGCACAGGTGTACCTCAGACTGCCCACAACAAAAGGCCACCCTGGAATGTGCAGTTTTTTGCGCTATTGGGGGTCTGGGGACCCAGAACCGGTCAGTATCTGGTGTGACCACCATTTGCCTCATGCAGTGCAACACATCGTCGCATGGAGTCTATCAGATTGTCAATTGTGGCCTGTGGAATGTTGGTCCACTCCACTTCAATGGCTGTGCGAGGTTGTTGGATATTCGTGGGAACTGGTACACGCTGTCGTATACGCCGGTCAAGCACATCCCGAACATGCTCAATGGGTGACATGTCCGGTGAGTATGCTGGCCATGCAAGAACTGGGACATTCTCAGCTGCCATCTGCCCTGAACAATGTGAACCATGATTCATCCGTGAAGCGCACACCTCTCCAACGTGCCAGACGCCATCGAATGTGAGCATTTGCCCACACAAGTCTGTTACGGCGACGAGCTGGAGTCAGGTCAAGACCCCGATGAGGACGACGGGCATGCAGTTGAGCGTCCCTGAGACGGTTTCTGACAGTTTTTGCAGAAATTGTTTGGTTGTGCAAACCAATTGTTCCAGCAGCTGTCTGGGTGGCTGGTCTCAGACGATCTTGGAGGTGAACCTGCTGGATGTGGAGGTCCTGGGCTGGTGTGGTTACACGAGGTCTGCGGTTGTGAGGCCGGTTGGATGTGCTGCCATATTCTCTGAAACGCCTGTGGAGACGGCTTATGGTTGAGAAATGAACATTCAATGCACGGGCGACAGATCTGGTTGACATTCCTGCTGTCAGCATGCCAATTGCACGCTCCCTCATTGCTTGTGGCATCTGTGGCATTTTGCTGTGAGACAAAACTGCACATTCCAGGGTGGCCTTTTGTTGTGGGCAGTCTGAGGTACACCTGTGCACTACTCATGATGTCAGATCAGCATCCTGATGTGGCACACCTGTGAGGTGGGATGGATTATCTCAATATGGCAGATGTGCCCACTACCACACATTTGGACTGATTTGTGACCACTGTTTGGGAGGGATGGTTATATTGTGTATCTGGAATGAATTTTAGGTCTCTACGTCCATCCCATGGGGAATGGGAGCAGTAACAAAGGTGTTGCGTTTATATTTTTGTTGAGTGTATCTATCTATCTATCTATCTATCTATCTATCTATCTATCTATCTATCTATCTATCTATCTATCTATCTATCTATCTATCTATCTATCTATCTTTTCCACTTATTTAGAAGCTGATGTAGAACTCGTAACTTTCTGAATAGCAAATCACTACCAGTTGACATTTTATTTGTTGCAGAGGATCTTGGACAACTGTACCATATAAATATTCTGATAAAGTTTTGTCAATTAAAGAACATACAATCTTGTCAAGTTTATTCATTAATATCTGCTTCCATGGCATGAAAATGATATTTTTTTTAAAGAAATTGAAGAAAAGTCTGTTTTTTGTTTTCTGTTGTCATACTGACTCCCTATGACCCTCGTTGAGGCACAGCTTTATATTTATGTGTTCAGCACTTAAATGAGTCTAGAACAGAGTATTCAATATATCAATGTCAATAATCTGAAAATACACTAAATGCACTTCCACTTTAATGAGTATAGTTTAGATTTTTGCAATTTTATTAGTATGCAATCGTAACCAGAACCCACCTGTTTGATTTATGTCTTATTGATTCAATTATGTAATTAGAAAAGCACAAATTAATTTCCCAAAGATGTTTTCATGTGTTCCATTAGAGGCAGCCTCTTTAACAAATTTCATTCAGTCCCTAATGAATTTTTTATGTATGTCTATGCAAACTCATTTACTTCCTGTATTATTCAGCTATAAATGTTTCACATCAGACTGTGATGTAGAGTTCACATGATGACACGTTCATCAAAAACCATGCTTTCTGTAGCTCTGTTACTACTTATAGCTGCTGGGCGTGAGTCTACTTAAATGTGTAATATAATAACAGTTTGTTTTTTAATAATATAACCTGTGATTTTTCACAAAACATTTTCTTTTTTAACAGGTGTGAAGTGTGAACATTTAACTCAACCAGGCGCTGTGACTGTGCAGCCAGGTCAACGTCTGACCATCATCTGTCAGGTCTCTTATTCTGTGAGCAGCTACAGTACAGCTTGGATCAGACAGCCTGCAGGAAAAAATCTAGAGTGGATTGGACAGCAATGTCATGGATGCACACCAGCATACAAAGATTCTCTCAAAAACAAGTTCAGCATTTCCACAGATTCTTCCAGTAACACAGTGACTTTAAATGGACAGAATGTGCAGCCTGATGATACTGCTGTGTATTACTGTGCCAGATACCCACATTAACACAAACAATCAGCAGCCCTTGACAAAAACCTCTCAGAGCCTCAACACTTAAATATGTAGTAGGAGGAGCCATCAGCCCATTTATTATTTATTAACATAGATACATAGTGTGGAAAATACAAATTACTTTTAAAAATATGTAAAAATAATATGTGCTAATTTAAAAAACTAAACAAAACAAGAAAGGAAATAATATTTCTGTCTGACTCACAACATTTACAGAGCCTTGGTGTAACTTCAGTAAGTAATTAGTAAGTTCATTGCCTTTCTGACCTGCATTCCCAGACATTTGGTTCAAATTCAGTTCAGAAGTGAACTTGACTTATATATTTATGGTTTTAAGGCTATAAATAGTTAGATTGTTACTGGTTTTGTATTGGGAATTTTTAATAAAGCTATATTTACATTTGAAACCAGAACTCTTGATGTGGTATATTTTTAAGCATGTGTTGCCTTCCCTTTACTCTAAAGCATTTAACCCTTAGAGTTCCTGGGGGTGAAATTCCCCCAGATGGTATTGTCTCAACAAAATCAGCCATTTTCCCTGACCTCACTGATACATTAAGCTTAAAATGTTATTTTTTTATTACAGATGACTGCATATTAAAGTTAAGTTTAAGACATGCAATTGATTTTAACTAACCTGACATTACACCTCTCTTTACGTGACAGTCATATGCTAAATTTGTGAAGGTAAAGTGCCTGAAGAAATGTTGTAGAAATGTGAAAGTTTGTGGTTTACTTCAAATTTCACCCCTTCATGCAGAATATAATATAATAGCTACTATGATAAAGACAACATGAGCATAATGTACTCAGTTCTAACTACAACTACAAAATTCTCTTTTATTAATCTATGTATTTAAAATAACACAGAATGGAAAGTACTGTAAAGTAATAATTTGTGTTTATCATCTTGCAATGAGTGTGTGATAAAATAACAAACTGAGTGAATGTACATTTAGTTTGAACACTTGGGATACAATATATATATATATATATATATATATATATATATGTAGCCAAGTTTATGTGAAAATGTAAAACAGCTTGATTATATTGATTACATATTTGGTCTGTTTTTAAAGAGTTGTTACTAAGTATAGACTTAAAGTGAGTTTACTTGGGAGTGCTGTGGCTGTGTAATGTTAGGAGTCAAAGCAGGAGTCACAGCAGAGGGACTGTAGAGTCTGCTATTTTGTACTGTGCATAAATCCACAGTAACTAGAGGCAGTTACGCTGCTGTACAAAACACTGCAGTGCTCATTAGACATCTTTATCTCGTATGTTTTAAACCATTTTGACCCCTTCTGCTATTCTATTAAATTTTTTTTAATAGGCATTGGTTTTGATGTATTTGAGATACAAATCGTTTCACAAATTGTGTTTATCTTTTAGCATCATTAAAACTAATCTAACCTTCCCTGACAAAATATAAATGTTAGGTTTTGTATTGTTGATTGTCATTTATGCTTAGAAATATCTACTTATATATGCTTAGAGTTTTATAACTAGTTGTAGATTGGTAGAGGTTTGATCCTTAATAGTCTGCAAACTTTGTGTGCATTCCAGAGCACTCTGGGAGCATGGGAGAGGTCGTACCTTCTCATATTGTTTTATGGTAGGATAAACGTAGCTACAGTATATCTGTTTTAGTCTAAGAGCCTTTTGTTTAGATGAACTGCTGGACTTCCAGACCAGCAGGTTTAGGGAAGTCATTTATGGGGTCACACTCTGACCACACACACACACACACACACACACACACACACACACACACACACACACACACACACACACACAGGCAAGGTACTCTTTGTTTGTATGTAGATGTCGTTAAATGTATCAGACAAGAATGTGTCATTCATTTATTAAGTTGCCTAATTTCAGCACAAATGCAATGGAAAATGCAAAAGTCCTTAACCTGCTTCAGTAAGTAAATTAATAGAGCAGCTGACAGATGGTCTAACATGTTAAGACAGGACTACTTGAACGCTGCTTAAGTCTGCTAGACAGGTGAAGAATATTGGGTATTTACTGTTTGATTTGGGAAGCTGTATCAGTGTATGCTGGCAATGTGATTTCTTCTGATTTTATTTATTTATTTATTATTATTGGTTATTTCCTGGTGGAGGGGTCAACAGTTTCACTGATGATGAGTGAAATTTATCTTCAAAACCTTACCAGCTTACAGCATATGAGTATTTTCCGTTATTTGTTTTTCCAGTGCTGATGGTCAGAGTCTGATAGAATCTGAACCAGTGGTTAAAAGACTCGTACAAGTTCTGGATTCATATTCAGTAACTACTTGTTGCACTACTCAATGGCTCACATCCGTATCTTCAGATGAGCAGCCATGCTTTTGGGAGTCTGTGAGATATTTCCAGTCAATCCACACTAATAAACAGATTCACACTATTTAGAGGACTTATGTATACACTGTTTATTTGTGTTTTCACAGGTGTGTACAGCATTGATCTCATTCAGCCAGATGGTTGTGCAGCCTGTACATTATGACCATCACTGTGTCTGGTTATCCTTGACTGAGTTTGGCTACAGCAGAGACATGTCTGTTTGGTTGTTATAAAGGGACAAAATCTGAAGCCTGAAGAGAAGATGTTTATCACACCACAGTGATACAAATCACCAAGACACAATTAGAGTTTGGGTGTCATATTTGACAGGACTCTCTCATTTCAGTCTCACACTAATTACATAACCCGGTCTGCATACTTTCACTTACGTAACATTAACTGACTTCGTCCCTTCCTTACTGCCCATGCTGTTCCATCCTTGTCCATAGTCTTATTACTTCCCGGATCGATTATTACAACTCCCTCTTATTTGGTCTTCCCAATAAGGTCCTCCTTAAACTTTAACTTCTTCAGAATTCTGCAGCTCAGGTCATAACTTGTACTGCCTTATCACCCCAATTCTTCAGCAGCTTCACTGGTTGCCCATAAAAGTTATCTATTTTAATCTACTGTCTTATTAATACCTTTTTCTCTTTGTAAGGTGACCTTGGGTTTTAGAAAGGCACCCTCAAATAAAATGTATTATTATTATTATTATTATTATTATTATTAAATACACTCTCATAGCGGCAACATCAGTTCAGAGAACTCCTTACCTCCTAAAAAAACATCACGTATATATATCTGAACAATTTTACATGCTTTCGTAACTTAGTTTCACGTATGGCCCTGGATAAATACTTTCACTGAAGAGTGCATGCCAAAGGCATTATCAAAAATGTACTGCACTTTTTGGTCACACTCAATGCAAATGGAATAGAAGTCTATTTAGCAATTAAAACGCAACATTCTGCAAGGTTCACAAAGGCTAGTCTACAGACAAAGTAACAGACAAACGATTAAACAAACAATCAAACAAAAATGTACTTTTTGTCTTCTCCTTTTCAAAATCTCAGGTATGCCCACAAATGTTTTAACTTGGTGTTTATTTTTAGATTCCTTATACATTTGTCCACTGGAAACTCCAGTGGTGATGTGACTGAAGTTTCCAACTACAAGTGAGAAAATTTAATCACTCAATTCAAGCCTAAAGCAGCCACATAAGGTGACAAGTGAGACCATGAGTATGCTAATCATTTTTGCACAAACTCACAGAGTTGCACTTCATGAATTTGTGCCACAGAGTGACACAGTTAAAAGGTTCTATGACTTAATGAGGTCTAAACATGACTTATAAACAGAGGTGGGAAGAAACAAATACTTTACTAGTGTATTTCAGCAAAATTTTCAGGTATATGTAGTTGTATATTTTTGACTGATTTTAATTTTACTCCCTAAATTAAGAAAGACATATCTATCTACTTTCTACTTCTTACATTTTCAAAACAAAGTGTTATCTGATGCAGTTGAGGGACATTTTACTTCATATCACTGCAGCCCTTCAAACATCAAACTAATCTGAATTCCCTAAATAGAGTGAAACAATATTATAACACATAAAAGTTAATCCTTTTGGTGTATCCACAAAGAATACAGCACACAAGCACATCAAGAAGACACAAAAGCATATACAGTGGTGTGAAAAAGTGTTTGCCCCCTTCCTGATTTCCCATTTTTTTGCATTTTTGTGAAGGTGTTTATGATGAAGGGGAAAAAACTTACATGGCTCTTTAACCTGATAACTGGTTGGGCCGCCCTTAGCAGCAACAACTGCAAACAAGTGTTCGCAATAACTAGCAAAGCCATTTTTAAACTATATTTAAAGGTATGGACTGCTTTGACAAAATGAAAATTAAAAGTACATGGGTAAATCCAATATAAGATCTTTACATAGTGTGATGTATGGTTTTTGCATGTTGTGAAGCAAAAAAAGATCAATATATTACTGAGCATATCACATATTCTCAATAAGTTATTAAAAAGAAGCATATACACTTCTGTTATATCCTTGTATTCCAATATAAAGTAAATTTTGCTAATCACAACATTCTGTTTCTCTCTGATATATCAACCAAAGATTTTGTTAAACCCAAAAATGTTGTTTCAAATAAACCTATAATTTAAACTAGCCTACATTGTTTTTCACTCTTTCATTATTAACACTGACCTCATAGTGTCTGAATGTTATTCACAGTCCAGTTGCAAATCTCTGAGAGGAGGAGTTCATGCAAAAACACAGAGAGCGTCTTCATCTTCATATCTGACTGCAGGGATGATGACAGAGAACAGTGGACTCATCTCAACATGATGGACTGCAGGACAGGACTGCTGTTTTTAACTCTCTGCTTAGCAGGTTAAGAGTTATTGGTTTTGTTTTTTGTTTTTTTGATGGTCTAAATATTTTGGTTCATGCTTTAAAGTTGTGCAAGTTATTCATTTTTTCATTATTTTTATAGGTGTTAATGGTCAGACTCTGACAGAATCTGAACCAGCAGTTAAACAACCTGGCCAGTCTCACAGATTGACCTGTACAACATCTGGAATCTCATTCAGCAGCTACTGGATGAACTGGATCAGACAGGCTCCTGGAAAAGGACTGGAGTGGATTGCAACTGATGCTAATGGAGGCACCAAATACTACTCTCAGTCAGTACAAGGCCGGTTTACTGTCTCCAGAGACAACAGCAGAGAGCAGCTGTATCTGCAGATGAACAGCCTGAAGACTGAAGATTCTGCTGTTTATTATTGTGCTCGACACCCACAATGATAGGAGTTGGTTAAGCAGCTGTACAAAATCCTTCAGGCTTTATTATACTCTCTCACCTAATGTGTACCATTTAGAGAACTTATTCACACCCAATAAAGTATAACATATATTTTAAAAAGTGACACACCATTTGCTATTTTATAAGAAGTTTAAGCTGTGACACTCTATAATTATCGTCACTAAGGAGCACACATGAAAATTTACTGCTGATTCTGGAGAAAAGCTGGCATTTCTCTTAACTCTGAGATTACAGTTTGGCTCCCCACCTGCAATATAACAGAACAACTTTACACCACATATAGATGAATCTCTACTGACAGTGTGCACTGATGCATGTGATCATTCATGATCACATGATTTTTTTTTTCTCAGTGGAGTTTGGCGTGAGATCAAACTGGAGCAGAATCCCTCTGAGGTGAAAAGACCTGGAGAGAGAGTGAAGATGTCATCTATCAGGTTATAGACTGACAGGTTACAATGTTGGCTGGATTCAAAAGTTTTGCCCAGGTTTTTTGCAGATGGCCTTGTGTTGTACGTTCTACACACACACTCACACGCACACACACAAAGGTAGCAGATTTTCTTCCTGTGCTCATCCACACAATCCACTCCAGAGCTCCCCCCGGTCTGTGTCGTATGGATTGGGTGGATGAGCATAGCAAGAAACTCTGCTACCTTTGTGTGTGTGCGTGTGAGTGTGTGTGTAGAACGTACAACACAAGGCCATCTGCAAAAAACTGGGCAAAGCCTTTAGTCATGAAATTGGCAACACATCTCTTTATTATAACTCAGAAGATTTTTAGTTTTTTAGATAGTGTTAAAGAAGGCTTTGTGCTGCCACAGGCTGTTAGTAAATCTGCCAGTAAATGTTCTTTCCTGACTGATAAGCAGCTGTTCTCATTTATATGACCCGCATAAAACAAACACATTGTAAGAAAGTAAGAAATTATTTTGTTGTCCATCTACTGTAATTAGTAGCTTTTACACAGTGGGCACAACAAGCTTGTCAAGGAGAGCAGTGTAAAGTTGTTGCGATTCTTAGCACACCGCTCAACCTTATCCCACCTATCCTGACCTAGATCACGTTGTCAGTGAGATTAGAAAAAAGCTGGAGGTGGAGTCAATGCAAAAGTACTGCTTCTATCTCTTTATGTCTGACTGCAGAGATGATGGCAGAGAACAGTGGACTCACAGCCTGACATGATGGACTGTAAGACAGGACTGCTGTTTTTAACTCTCTGCTTGGCAGGTGAAGAGCTTTGTTGATGATAATCTAAAATTATATTTTAGGCCATCCTTTTTAAGTTGTGCATTTGTCATTAATTTTCTCTTTACTGGGGCAGGTGTTAATGGTCAGACTCTGACAGAATCTGAACCAGCAGTTAAACAACCTGGTCAGTCTCACAGATTGACCTGTACAACCTCTGGATTCACACTCAGCAGCCACTGGATGCACTGGGTCAGACAGGCTCCTGGAAATGGACTGTAGTGGATTGCTGCTGATACTAGCAGTAGCACTAATTACTATTCACAGTCAGTACAAGGCAGGTTTCCTGTCTCCAGAGACAACAGCAGAGAGCAGCTGTATCTGCAGATGAACAGCCTGAAGACTGAAGATTCTGCTGTTTATTATTGTGCTCGAGAGCCACAGTGACAGAAGTGGCTGAGCAGCTGTACAAAATCCTACACAACTTATTACATCCACTAATATATAATGGTCCATTCAGTTATAATTTTTCCTTCACTGCAAATAAAGTAGTGCTGTCCGCGTTAATCCCGTTAAAATGATGTTAATTCCATTGTTTTGGGCTGCACGGTGCTAATACGTTAACGAGCTAACCTCTCTAACACGTTGAGGCCAATGAGTCCCACGCACGGGGTGATCTGAGCTAACTTGCTAACGGAGATTTGCTGCATTAATGCGGTTCTGGCGTTAACGTTATTTTAACGAGATTAATGCTGACAGCACTAAAATACATTAAAACATATGTTGAAAATTCCAAACACTATTCTTACAAACAGTTTAGGGTATAATTATCTTCACTGAAGAGTGCATGAGAAATGTGCCATCAACAATATACTGCTGATTCTTGTGGCACACAGTGCTGTTATTCTTCTTGCTTGACTTCGAGAAATGTAGAGCTGCATCGCTCCCAGTCTGCAGTATGAACACACCATCCCTAAATAATATGCTCAGTTAGAATGAGGTCCTCTTGGCGTTTATATATTTAGATATGAGAGCACAAATTTTCTATCATATTTAATTTAGGATATGCTATAGCATATCCTAAATTACTAAGAGACTGTGTATTTTAAATACCAAATTGCTCCTGTAGAGGGAGGTCTATGCAAACTTTTGCTCCTTTCTAAACACATCATCACCAATATTTGTCAAATAGCACCTTGTAAACGCTATTTTGAACCACGCAAACGACTTTAAACAGCTGTAAATTATGGCACATATTATTAGGTCAAGTTTATTATTTATGGTTTGTTCCCTTTGTCCTTTTTAGAGGAGTTTGGAGTGAGATCAAACTGGGACAGTCTCCCTCTGTTCTGAAATGACCAGGAGAGAGAGTGAAGATGTCATGTGTTGTATTTGGTTATAGCCCGACAGACTACAATATTCACTGGATACGACAGAGACCAGCAAGAGCTTTCGGCTGGGTGGATGAACACAGTCTTAAATTCTGTTAGCTATGGAAATTCTTTTCAATGTCATTTCGTCATGACTGAAGAAGACTCCAGCAGCAGACAGTACATTGAGATCAAGTGTCTGACAGCAGAAGATTCTGCTGTTTATTCCTGTGCTTGATCAAACAATAACAGACAACAGAGGAGCAGCCTTTAAGTAACCATGCGACCTTGTGTCTTTTCTATTGTTTTTCTGCATATACATGTCCCCATATATAATTTTACCATAGAGAGATGAGAAAATTCATTATTCTGGAACCAAAGGTCTCAGATTTGGACTCATCAAACTAAAGCACAGATTTCCACTGGTCTAATTTCCATTCCTTGTGTTTCTTGGCCCAACCAAATCTCTTCTGCTTGTTGCTTTTCCTTAGAGGTGGTTTCTTAGCAACGTAACCATAAAGGCCTGATGTGTTCAGTCTAGTCTGAACACTTGATGTAGAGATGTGTCTGCTACTGGAACTCTGTGTGGCATTTATCTGGGCTCTAATCTGAGGTGCTGCATAGTGCTTGATGGTTTTTGCGACTGCACTTGGGGACACATTCAAAGTTCTAGCAATTTTTTGGACTGACTGACCTTCAGTTCTTAAAGTAATGATGGACTGTTGTTTTTCTTTACTTGGCTGATTGGTTCTTGCCATAATATTTCCAGTTGTTTCACACTTTTCTGTTCACTACATAATTCCATATGTGTTCATTCACAGTTTTGATGCCTTCAGTGAAAATCTACAATGTAAATACGTAGTCATGAAAATAAAGTAAAAGCAATAAATGAGAACGTGTGTACAAACCTTCGACTAGTATATCCAAGTTTCATCTAAATATTCAAGGTCTGAGTTTTCAAAAAAAAAAAGTATATTATAAAAATAATATGTATGTGAAAAATATACATATTTTTATTATGTGTGTGTTTTCATATCTTATAATGCTGAACACCAAAATGATCTTACTATTTGAACAATCACAGCAAGTTCAAAACAATGACATTTATAAACCTCAGGTCGCAGGCCATTTTTGAGTCCTCAGCTTCAAGAAAAGCTATATTTGCTGTATCTCTATTACTAGTAAAAAGCTTTCACATTGCTACATACAAACAAAATATTAACAAAGTCAGGAAAGCAAACAAACAAACACCATTGAGATCATTGGGAACTATTGAGTCAATGTGTGCCAAACTGACTACAACCGCACATGAAAGATCTGGTGAAAGCAGCACAGCAGGTTGTAGGGATATATCTCTTTAATCTATGTGCAAGTCAGCTCAGAAGTACGCTACACACTGCTGCACTTTCTGGTCACACTCAATGCTGGCATTTTTCCTACCTCACTTAGATAACATGGAGCATCTATTAGTCTTAACAGCTTATTGAACTGAGGGTCCCAGGCTGACTTTACCTGCTGTCACAAGGTGGGATACAACCTGAAGAAGTCGCTATCAGTCATGAGGCTAATTTAGAATTTCCAATTAACTTAACCCATCCACACATTTAAGAATTACACATATGTGTGAGAAATGTTTGTATGCCAAGCTTGGGTACAGATTTGTGCACATTTATGTTTTTTTAAGTGAATTCCATTCTGCTTTTTCAGTATAAAATGTAACTTGAAAATATTATTTCTTGAGAACAGATTCATATTTATGAGTGGAAAGGGGACTGACAATGCTAAGATTTATTTATTCAATTATGTTAAGAAAAACTGTTTATGCATCCTGATTTCTCTCTGTCCAAAGCACAGCTGTCTGGCAGATGATTCTGGATGAAATAAGCCAGCATTTATAGATTAAGGAAAACAGCTTCCTTCACAGAGCTGTTGCCTTCGTCAGATGCCTCTCTCAAACTTTGACTTCCAAGACTATAAGGGACTATACACACCCTCACTAAAACTGCCTTACTATGAAAGCTTTCACAACACTTTCATCCTTAAAAAAGTGGGATTTTCTTACTGTGACTATGGTTTTTAGTAAGATTTTTATATTCTTTATTTCATTAATATTTCCATTTTTAATTTATTTCACTGAGATAAACCACAATATAATAGCATCTCAGTATAGTGATATTAAAGAATATTCTGACATTAGACAATATTATCACACTATGCTTAAATAATTAGAATGAGTAAGTATTGTTAACTCAAAAGACACAACGTCGTACTCTCATTCACAGCGCTTTATTCGTTCCGCCATTTTTCATACTAACAACAACAACACTTCGCGGGCAACAGTACTCTCGCGATAAAACAGAAAATAACAAGTTAACAATCTCCCTCTTTCTTAAAAATAAAATAAAATAAAAGTACAAACACACCCCTGTAAACATTTGTATACATATATGTATATATTTATATAAACAAAAAAACATTTCAAAAGTGCTTTGCTTTACTTAAAGCATACTATCATTGCACACAATAAACAATGGTACATTTGAATGCAAAGACAACTTTGTAAACAAAGGATTACAGTATCCAGAGTCCTTCATCTAGCGCCTTTAGAAGGGTTAAAGGTGAAACTCCCTTTTTTGTCAGACAATCAGCAAGTCGGGATTTTGAATCTGACCAACAAACCTGTCTGATTTTCTTGGCTTGTATGAGCTCTTTAATGCTGCTCATTTCTAGCCTTAGTCTCTTCTCTGTAACCTGCTTGGTAGACTTGAGTGCATCAAACAAGGAATGATTATCAGTCACACAGATCAAAGGAAGAGCATTCAGACCAGTGTTACCAGTTGTAAGCTCAGAGAAAAATGTTGCCAGGAAGACAGCACTGTCTATTCCATCTGACATGGCAAGAGTTTCTCCTGCCAGTGTACTTCTGACCACGCGCCTGATTTTTTTAGACTGCCAGAAGAGAGGACAAAACTTTCCTCCTTTACCCATAAGGACGATTAATGCCCCTCCTTGAGTACCGCCATCAGGAAGGTTGCCAAATGAAGCATCACTGAAAACAACCAATGCCAGATCTTCACTGTTACCCAAATGCTGAAACTTAAGAGTCACTTTCTCTGCCTTAAGTTTACGGATAACTTTGTTCACTTCATGAATAGACTGTACAGTTGCATCTTTGATATTAGATCCAAGGCTACATGTGCCAAACATAACATCAGGCCTTGTTTGTTTGGCAACCCACAAAATCTGTCCTATTTTTGACCTGAGTTGCTCACGTTCTGTTTCACTTAAGGAAGCCTCCCTCTGTACAGCCCGTGCTGCTTGTAACTGAACCGGTTGTAGGTTGTCAATGTAAAGTTGTTGATGCACCTCTATTACATCATTAACTGTAAAAATGTCCATACCAACATAAGAAAAGCTGTCATGTTCTTCACGGCCCACAAAGAAGGTAGATTTCAGTACAGGAATGATATGAGTTGCAAAGTGACTTGAACCAGCCCAAAGGAAATCATCAACGTGACATGCAAGCACTCCTGTAACCTCAGATTGTTCATTCTGCCAATAGAACACTGCAGGATCAACCTGTGATATTTTACCACCAGTTTTGAGCATAATGTCTTTGACCTTATTGTACCAATAAAGTGAAGCATCTGCAAGTCCATAAACACACTTTTTCAGTTTCCATAGAACATTGTCCTTGCCAGCTTCAGGTGGGGGACGAAGATAAATGACTCTTGACAGTTCCATTCCCTGCAGGAAGGCAGATTTAATGTCCATTGAATTTACTCTCCACTTGTTTTGACATATCACAACTAGCACCAGTCTGAGGGACTCAGACGCACATGTTGGAGAGTCTTTCTGTAGTTCTTTAGTATTTACCTCTTCAAACCCCCGTGCCACAAGTCGAGCCTTTGGGACACCATTAGTAGTTTCTTTGAGTGTACAGACCCATCTAGTAGACACATTTTTGACCCAGGTCTTTCACTTCATCAAACACACCATTACTTTGCCAGCTCTCAATCTCCTGCTGCTTAGCAGAATCAAAGGAAATATCGTTTGTTATGAGTACATCTGCATCTCTGTTTTCAGCTTCAGTGCAAAGACCATCAACAAGTGACATGTCTACAGCTTTTTTTTCACCTTCACTACCATCATGCTCAAGATATTGCACATTGTACCAGTTTTTGTATTGCCCTTTTGCTTTTCCCGCTCTGCCTAGCACTCTGGCTGTGTGTTGAACACCGTTGTCTCTGTTGGTAAAAGCAATCAGCTGTCCTGATCTTAACTTTACATTTGCAGAGACATGATCAGTGGGTGTAGAGGGCTCATTTGCAGTTTGTGTGACAGACATGAGACCTGCCTCATATTTGTCATCTGTAGGCCTAAGTTGTTTGCGTAGTGCTCTCCTGATCCTTTCTGAACACTCTGCCTCAGTAAATGCTTTCCTGGAAGCATGTAATGCTGAGATATGTTCAGCTACTCTTGCACTTACAGTTGTGCCCTCTAAGGCAGGTGGCTTATCCATCAACACAGAAGGAAGGTTGGGGTTTTGGCCAAACACAAGTTGATGTGGACTATAACCATGTACATTAAGCATACTGTTTTTGGCCATAAGGGCCCAGTCTAGCGCAGTGTGCCAGTCACATCCACGTTCCTTTTTTACCTTCAGGAGGATTTCTGTAAGTGTCATGTTATGTCTCTCCAGTAGTCTGTTGCTCCAGGGACTATACCCCGCCGTTGTTTTTACCTCAATGTTGAAGTTTTCAGCCATGTCCCGAATGTCTGTGTTGTTGAACTCTCCGCCGTTGTCTGTGTAGAGCCGTCTGGGGGCACCGTGAATGCTTATCCAGGTGTGAATGAAGGAGTTGACGATCTCTGCAGCTTTCTTTGTCTTTACAATGCTGCTGGCACTGAAGCGTGTGAAGTGGTCGATGATGTGAAGGTACCACACATTGGGCTCCAGCTCATGTAGATCCATCGCTACTGTCTCATTATACTCAGAAGCCAGGGGTAGACCAACAGCAGGTCTCGGCTTGGTTTTGCAATATTTCTGACAAATGTCACAGTCACGAACTATCTCTTGTAGAATAACTGCACATTGTTTATCTGTATTGCCAGAGCTTTGGATGAGCCTCAATAACCTCTCTGCAGATGCATGACCAAACTGCTTATGAAGTTTCACAAGGACTTTCTGTTTCTCTTTTGTAGACATTTCAGCAGTTACCATGAGAACTTCATTGTCATTGCAGCTTTCTGTAGTATTTTCATCTCTAATGTCCACACAATAGTGTCCCGAACTAGTGAGCTCTAGGGGAACAGGCTGCTTGAACATGACAACACTGTCATTCTCCATGTCTAGAACAGTCCCTGCTTTCTTGAGAGACGTTTTGCTCAGTAGTAGTGGAATGTCAACAGGAACTACTTCACTTTCAATGTCACATTTTGTTTGTCCAATTTTGGCTGGAAGTTTCACTTTTCTGCTGGAATACACTACAATACCATCCCCAAAGCGAAATGGTCTGGAGCTGGGGGTTTCTGATTGCAACAGCTTGTTTACTTGGCCTTGGCTGAGGTCACGCATGTAACTATCTAGCCACTTCTGACCACAAACTGTACGTGTACATGCAGTATCAATAATGGCTGACCCCAGTGCCTCGGTCAGGAAGATTTCAGAGTCTGTCATTGAGGCTTTAGTGTACAAAGTAATGTTACACTCCTCCACTTTCCCATCTTCAGTTAGCTTTACTTGGTCACCATTACGATGAGGACAGTCTTTCGCCCAGTGGTAAGTGCTCTGACAAATAGCACATCTTGTTCGCTTGCCAAACTTGTCAAGTGGGTTGGTACCTTGTAGTGGTTGTCGCTGTCCACTCCGCGACGAAGTACCGTTGTTTCGTTTGTATTTGGGACCTTTTTGTTCCGTAAGGAAAACTGCTTCTTGGTTCAGTTGAATTCCGCTGAAAACTCCGGTTACTTTCCTACCGAAAATCCGTTTTAGTGCAGACTTCATAGACGCAAACGTTAAGTCCGTGCACGCTGTCAGTGCAAGCTGTCGACTTTTCTCATCAAGACAAGCTGTATCTAGAAGCTTAAATGCTAGCACAGCGTCAGGCAGCATCATGTTGTACTTTTTCATCCGGTTATAACGCTGTTCAAAGTCTATAATGTAGTCTGCCATGGACACACTGTGGTTCTTTGCAATGGAGTCAAAACACGAGTAGGCTTCATAAGCGCGGTCTTCCTCTTCTCTCTGAAACACCGCGTCAAATTTTGCAAGTAGTATTTCCATACCGTCATCTTTGTCCAAATCTTCCGCGGGTATCTCCATGGCCGTTTCTCTGGCTCTTCCCTCGAGCCCCAGCGCCACCGCGAGTGCCTGTTTCTTTTTATCCAGCTCCGTAACTCGTCTCCAGATATTGACTTCATTCTTCCAGCATTCGTATGGCCTGGCTTCATCAAGCTTTGGTGGTACTTTATAATTGGAAACCATCCTCTGCTACCAATGTTAACTCAAAAGACACGACGTCGTACTCTCATTCACAGCGCTTTATTCGTTCCGCCATTTTTCATACTAACAACAACAACAACACTTCGCGGGCAACAGTACTCTCGCGATAAAACAGAAAATAACAAGTTAACAAGTATATCGTAAAATACACTAAAAGAGCTAAACTGTTTTATGCAGCCTGTTCATGTGAGCTAATTTAACTTTTGTGTTTGTAATACAAGATGCTCAAAAAAAAAACAAATAAACAAAAACGTCTGTGGGGAGGAGTTAATGCAAAACTTGGATGTCTTAAACCTGCTTGTCCTGCAGAAGTTGACAGATTTCAAACAGCAGTGGTCACACAGTTTAGAGTGATGGATCTAAGAAGAGGGCTCCTACTTTTGATGATTTTATGGGCAGGTGAGTGATTTCACTAATGTTAAGTCAAACTTGTCGCCAACAACTAATCAACTTTCTGCATGTAACTTGTTCTGACAGGTGTTGATGGTCAGACTCTGACACAATCTGAACCAGTAGTTAAAAGACCTGGAGATTCTCATACACTGACCTGTACAGGTTCTGGATTCACATTTAGTGGCTACTGGATGCACTGGGTCAGACAGGCTCCTGGAAAAGGACTGGAGTGGGTTGCAACTATCCAAGTTACTAGCACATACTACTCTCAGTCAGTTCGAGGCTGGTTTACCATCTCCAGAGACAACACCAGACAGCAGGTGTATTTGCAGATGAACAGCCTGAAGACTGAAGATTCTTCTGTTTATTATTGTGCTCGAGAACCACAGTGACAGCTGCGGGCTGAGCAGCTGTACAAAATCCTGCCATGATTCATTTTTATTGTATTAGTGGATCCCAAGGAAGAGCTACGTGCTTATGTTTATTTCAAAATCAGAATATCTTTATTGCCATTGTACTAAACATTTGTTGCAATACTTTACAGTTGCTTCATTCACAATATTGCACTAGTCCCTCTAATTCTTATTCCCAGTAAAGTCTGCAAAGGACGTAGATCATCACTCATCACTTAGTTACACATTGTTTAATCCTCAAAGATGACAATCAAGAAAATATAACCTTAATACATCCATCATTAGTTATTATGAAAGTGTTAAAAAATACCCTAAATGTTATTCTTTTAGCCCGATATTGTATGATTTTTATTATAGTGACTCAAAATACACAAAAAGAAAAATACTTTAAAATTGTATTCTCTTTTACAGGTGCTGCAATTTGTTTGTAAACTGTGCCTGTCCAAGGTCAAATTTAACCAGTATCTATTGAAACAGAGGATAGAGCTATTGGTGTATGTTGGTTGTTTCAGGAAATCTGTGAAACTGTACATACTTTTTGTGTCTATATGGGGCAGTGGTGACAGCAATCACATTTGCTCAGCTTCTTTGAAGAATCTCAAAACAGTTAAATAGTAAAACAGCATGAAAACCTGTTCACAAACAATATGACTACACCACTGTGCTCTAAAGTCCATCACACATGAATGGTTTTCCAGTGCATTGAGCAATGCATACCATCTAACGAACCCTTATACTCCAAGGGTATAGTGACCAAGGGACCAAGTGATCAAGAAAAGCCATCAATGTGTTTTCACAAGTAAGGTGTAATAGCACCAAAAATTCAGCTGGACCCAGTCTAATAGTGTTCTTAAATCAGTTTATGTGATACCTGTACTTTGTATATTGTAGTAATTTTTACTGATTGTGTTTTGTGATTTTTTTTTATGTTTTTTGCATTTTTCTGTATTTTGTGCGTGAATAAAAATTTTGATCTATTTTTTTATTGTTTTTGTTGGTTTTATGTCATTTTTCTTCTTCTTCTTCTTCTCCTCTTTTTGGATGACATTTGTGTGCCTGTCTGTGAACCAGGTTTTTCAGTAGGAACAATACAATGACTGAAGTGAACTGAACTAAATTAATGAATAAATCAAATGTATTGAAAAATCTAAATGTGAACTGTAAGAGGATAATTGCCACATCTACATCAGCTCTTTCCTTTCTGTGAGGAGGAGTCAAAGCAAAACCTGGCTGTCTTAAACTTACTTATGTGACTACAGGGAAGACGAGAGTGTGGGGTCATAATTCAGTCTGACATGATGGACATAACGAGAGGACTGCTGCTTTTTATCACTTTGTGGGCAGGTGAAGACTTTCACTGATACTGAGTTATATTTGCCTTCAAACAATTAACCAGTTTACAGCAAGTGACTGTTTTACTTGTTTAACAGGTGTTGGTGGTCAGACTCTGACACAATCTGAACCAGTAGTTAAAAGACCTGGAGATTCTCATACACTGACCTGTACAGGTTCTGGATTCACATTCAGTGACTACTGGATGCACTGGGTCAGACAGGCTCCTGGAAAAGGACCGGAGTGGGTTGCTGGGATCAGTGAGACTAGTGGTTATATCCACTACTCTCAGTCAGTTCAAGGCCGGTTTACTATCTCCAGAGACAACAGCAAACAGCAGGTGTATCTGCAGATGAACAGACTAAAGACTGAAGATTCTGCTGTTTATTATTGTGCCCGACAACCACAGTGACCAGGATGGAACCAAATCATTTATGGTTTAAACAGATATCAAACAAATAGTTTTCAAAGGTTTTGAGTCAAGGTCACATCATGACAGTTGAAGAAATTATCTTCCTGCCAGCTTTAATTTCAGGTGGGTGAAGTCAAGCTGAAGTCATGAAGTCAAAAAGAAAAGCACCTTACGTTATTTAAACTCTGCACCACCATCAGTTCACTGGTAAATGTAGATGAGTTTCTTAGAGCAAATAAAACACAACATGTATTTTAAACATAAATGATTCATATTATGCACTCAACCCATTTTTATATGGAATTCTGCAAAGTATACAAAGGCTAATCCATTAAAAAACACACACAAACAAAAACTGAGCAATACAAACTAAAAAATGATCAAACAAACACATAATTCAACTGGCCATCTCCCTTTCAAAATCTTAGTTATGTCCAGTGTTTATGTTTAGAATCCTTCTAAACACTCCTTCAGACGTCTGTCTAAAGATGTGGTGATGAGACTGGAGTGTCCAACTATAAATAGACTGAATAACTTTAAGTGTAAGAATCCACAGATTAAAGCCTAAAGCCAGCATGTCAGGTCACAGGTGAGACCATGAGTATGCTTCTTTTTTTTTTTTTACAATTCACATGTTTTTGTTTCATGAATTTATAATTTTATTTAACAAATAAAAGTAAATTCTATTGCATATTCATCACATCTTTAATGAATACAAAGAAATGTACGAGACAAAAACATATAATTTACGCATCATTTATGGTGCTGTATTTAGCATTACAATTAGGCTTCTGATGCAGTCTGTTAGTTGTGTGTGTATTTAGCTAATGTTACAGAACAGGTACATCCCAGGGAGAGAAAAGGATGACAGATAATTTATTTCAGGAAATGTTTTGTTTAAAGGCATAGACTGCTTTGATAAACTGTCTGATATATCAAAGTCAAAGTCAACTTTATTTGTCAATTCTGCCACATGTACAGGACATACAGAGAATAGAAATTTCGTTACTCTCAAACCCTATATGATATATGATCTAGGTGAAGTTAAATAAGTGTGAAGTTGTGTTTTTACATATTGTGAAAAAACAATAAAAAAAACAAGCAAACTAATCTATTTATTACTAAGCATATCACATCTTCTCAATAAATTATTTAAAATTAAGACTATACACTTCTGCTATACTCTTTCATAAAAATATAAAGCAAATATTTGCTAATAACATGATTCTGTTTCTCTCTGTGAAGTCAGGCAAACAGTTTAGGAAATGCCAAAAATATTAATTTAGATAAACATGATTTAAAAAAAAGCCTTTATTATTCTTCACTCTTTAGATACTAGACACAAATGTCTGAGAGGAGGAGTCAATGCAAAAACACAGAGAGCTTCTTCATATCTGACTGCAGGGATGATGACAGAAATCAGACTCATCTCAACATGATGGACTGCAGGACAGGACTGCTGTTTTTAACTCTCTGCTTGGCAGGTTAAGAGTTGTTTTTTTGATGGTCTAAAATAATCTGTTACATGCTTTAAAGTTGTGTGCGTCATTCATTTTCTCATTATTTTTATAGGTGTTAATGGTCAGACTCTGACAGAATCTGAACCAGCAGTTAAACAACCTGGCCAGTCTCACAGATTGACCTGTACAACATCTGGAATCTCATTCAGCAGCTACTATATGACCTGGATCAGACAGGCTCCTGGAAAAGGACTGGAGTGGATTGCAAGAATTAGTAATGGCGGTAGTAACATCTACTACTCTCAGCCAGTCAGAGGCCGTTTTACCATCTCCAGAGACAACAGCAGAGAGCAGCTGTATCTGCAGATGAACAGCCTGAAGACTGAAGATTCTGCTGTTTATTATTGTGCCCGAGAGTCACAGTGATAGAAGTTGGTTAAGCAGCTGTACAAAATCCTTCAGGTTTTATTTTATTGCCTCCTCACCTTCAATAAAACAGAACAACTTTACTCCCAATGTAAATCAATAAATGACATGAAAACTGATGGACCTTTACTGACAGTCTGCACATATATTTGTTACATTACCTCCTCGATACTTTAAAAAAAAGTCTGACTAGCAACAAATGTCCCCAGTTCAGTAAATAATTTAGGGAGATGAGGCATAAAAATGTGATATTCAAGAGTTTCTCCAAGAAATGGCATTACATATTTAAAACTCTTTTTTTTCTTCTTGCAGGAGTTTGGAGTGAGATCAAACTGGAGCAGTCTCCCTCTGAGGTGAAAAGACCCGGAGAGAGAGTGAAGATGTCATGTATCATATCTGGTTATGACCTGACAAGCTATTATTTGCACTGGATACGACAGAGGCCGGGCAGAGCTCTGGAGTGGATTGGTAGGATGGACACAGGCTCAAACTCTGCTGACTATTCCAGTTCTTTTCAAAGTCGTTTCATCATGACTGAAGAAGACTCCAGCAGCAGACAGTACCTTGAAATCAGGAGCCTGACAGCAGAAGATTCTGCTGTTTATATCTGTGAAAGACAAAAGCACAGCGACTCTGATGAAATGAAAAGAGAAAATTTTTACTTCTTTTGAAAAGAGTCTTTTGAATTACGATGGGGAGAGTTCATTATATCATACGGAGCCCCGCAGGGGACATGGGAGAAAAAAAAATTAAGACGGACTTTTGCGAGATCTCGCAAAACAAACTCGGGATCTCGCAAAACTTTTGCGAGATCTCGCAAAACAAACTCGGGATCTCACAAAAGTTGAATTCCAACAATGGCGGCAGCTACTTAGTTGTAATATTACTCTTTCTGGGTCACAAAATACACTTTTAAGATATTTTGAGGCGTGAATGTAGTTGTGTAAACGTCAGATACCTGCTCGGTTTACAAGACATCACATATTTGCAAAAGTGCTCCGACGTTTTTGGAGATGTGACACCCACTAGCTTGAAGCTAACGGGAGGTCGAGACCTACTACAGCCGGGAGGAACACCGCTTTCCCGGCACATCGTGCCTCGACCTCCCGGTCGGCTTCGAGCTGGCGGCCTCCGAAGAATGCGGCTAAAACTTTTGCGAGATCTCGCAATACTTTTGCGAGATCCCGAGTTTGTTTTGCGAGATCTCGCAAAAGTCCGTCTTAATTTTTTTTTTCTCCCATGTCCCCTGCGGGGCTCCATAATATCATATACTTTTATAAAAAAATAAAGAATAGAGAATAAGTTGTTTAAGTGAATTTTGCATACCAAAAGGCTCCAGACGGACTATTTCATACAAATATTTTAATTTTAGTTTTCTTGGTTATATGCGTTATATTCTTTATTGTGTAATTTCACAGGAATGCTTTATTCATTATCCTATTCTTTTTATTCATGATCACATGCTTTTTTTCTCACTGAAGTTTGGAGTGAGATCAAACTGGAGCAGAATCCCTCAGAGGTGAAAAGACCTGGAGAAAGAGTGAAGATGTCATGTATCCTATCTTGTTATAGACTCACAGGTTACAATGGTGGCTGGATACAACAGAGCCCAGGGGGAGCTCTGGAGTGGATTGGGTGGATGAACACAAGAAGAAACTCTGCTACCTATGGCAGTAAAAATTTAACTATAATTTAACCTGGAGCCAAACCATATCTTGAGGGGTGGGGGGTGACAGACAGAGGCTGACCATAAACAAAACTAACACTTACAAAACATTGATATGGAATTTGCGAAGCAAACGTTTTTTGTTTTTTTTTATGATGAGTGGTTGAAAAAAAAAAAAAGACTAAATGACTCTTCTACCATTTTCTAGGGCCCCTTTCAGTCATGGGGCCTTCCCTTAACGAATATATGATGATTTATGTATTTTTTGTGAATCCTTTGGTCTCTGGTGAGTTTTCTTTTTTCAGAAGTTTCCAGCAAAGTCTGTCCCCAGGTGCACAGTTTACATTGGTCCACTACAGTATTCTATCTACATTTCTTTCTCTCTAAAAATATTGTACCAGCAGCAGATGTTAAACCATATTTTTTTCATATTCCAGTTCAAACCTGCAGAGGGAGTTCTATGCAAAGTCTTTCTTCTTTATAAACACACCGTCAGTAACAGTCATGTCATCTGACAGAGAAAGAAAGCTCTGAAAGAGCATCAGAAGCAGCAGTGTTCACAATGAAGGGAATGAAAAATATAATAATCTGGGGTTTATTATTTGTTCTGACTATTCATGGTAAGAAATTTAGAGCTACAAAGACCATTTTTGTGATAACATGATTATTTTCATTTCTTTAATCTTAATTACAGATGTTTGGTGTGATATCAGACTGGACCAGCCTCCCTCTGAGGACAAAAGACCTGGAGAGACTGTGAAGATTTCATGTGTCACATCTGGTTATACAATGACAAGTTACAGCATTAACTGGATACGACAGAAACCTGGGAAAGCTTTGGAGTGGATGGGGTGGATAAACACAGCTACGACTGTTGCTAGCTACGCCAGTGCCTTTCCAAACCGATTCACCTTTACTCAAGATGTTCCGAGCAGCACTCAGTACCTCGAGATCAAGAGTCTGACAGCTGAAGATTCTGCTGTTTACTTCTGTGCTCGACGCCACAGTGACTGAAAATAGAAGAGCAGCTGTGCAAAAACCTCAATCAGCCACGCGACTTTGATGAGCTCTGCACAAGCAAAATGACTATTTTGGATCCATACCTGAT
This sequence comes from Copadichromis virginalis, assembly GCF_057382275.1. Lineage (NCBI taxonomy): Eukaryota > Metazoa > Chordata > Actinopteri > Cichliformes > Cichlidae > Copadichromis > Copadichromis virginalis. The sequence continues at coordinate 17,530,488 of NC_140621.1, forward strand.
TTTACTAGAACATGACAGTTATCCATAGAAATTAGTTCAGTTATCAACTTCGTTATTGCAATTAGTTATTTTCAGTACTGATAATTTTTAAGATGAAAATGTGATGAATAGTTTTTTCCCTAACAGATCTATGACCAAGAATCTCCTCCAGCAGAGTCACACATATCAACTTTTACATTCTCTCAATTCATATCCAGTGAATGACCACATCAGACACTGAATCAAACAGCATCTCAGAAAAGGACTGAAGTTTTTTAAAAGTTCCTTTTAATATGAAGACACGTCCAGGCAGGCCCAAGCTCACCAGCCATCTGCCACAACCTGTTGTGGTAAAGAATATACATTATACACTATGACTAATAATACCTTTCATTTACTGTAAAGGCAATATGACTTCATGATGTCCTTCCTGTTATAACCAGTCACAATTTGACTGCAGTAATACATAAAGTTTATATTTTTCACCAAGTAAGGACCAAGTCAGTTATTTTTCAGTAATGTGTTTCATATGAGGAGGAGTCTAATTTAAACAATAGCTCTATTCAGCTCAAAGGACAGCAAAAACCAAAAACTAACACTATGGACTAAAGAGTCTGCTGGTTTTATCTTTCTACTGGACAGGTGAAGATTTTCTCTTACTAGTTTTGATATAAATTGTTTTTGTTTCTGACCTGACTTAATTCATGGGGTTTAAAAAAACATTTTAAGCAGAAAGTGATGGTTAAACAGAATATGAAATCATTAAAAGGCCTGGAGAGTCCCACAGATTGATCTGTACAGCCTCTGGATTCGCCTTCAGCAGCAGCTTATCCTACTTAATACTGCCAGTCAGTTCAGGGTAGATTCACCGTCTCCAGAGATGATTCCAGCAGCAAAGTATGGATACATATGAATAGTTGACTGAGGACACTGGAGTTTATTATTGTGTCAAATAAGAAAGTGAGAGACTGTAATTGAAATACAAAAAATACTTTCTCTATTTACCTTCACCAATTAATAATTAAAACGGTTAAACAATATAACATACAGCTTCATCATCACTGATAGTTACATCATGCTGTTAAATGTTTTATTTTCTGGATTCACACGTTAGTATTAACTCATTTTAAGACTCAGGTGGCATGCAGGAGTTATCCAGAGAAGAACTTTGTCATGGTCCTGAGTCTGTGACTCAGTCGTTTTGGTTTTGATTATTATTATCTTGTGTTTCAGGTTAATTCTTGGTAAGATTTTCTTCTTCTTAGGGGTTAGTTCCTGTTTTGTATTTTTTGAGCTCTGTTCTGTTCTGTGTCTCTCTGCCTGCCCTGGTGCCATATCTCTGTGTTCCCTACCTGTTGCCATGTCTGATGTCTTAGTGTTAAGCTAGTGTCTGTGCGTGCTTGTTGTATTTGCTGTTCTACTTTGATAGTGCCTGTTTTGTGTGGAGTGTGTGCTCCAGTGTGTATTTAAGCCCTGCGTTCCCTTCTGCTTGTTACTGGTCCGTCTGTGTTACCTTCATGCTTTCCTTTCTGCTTGTCATCCCCCGCATTACCCTTCTCTAAGTCCCCTCGCTTTTCAGGTTTGTTGGTTCCTTGTTTCTTAGTTTTCCCAGTTTAGGTTTTCCTTAGTTTCTGTTTTTATCCTCCCCTTACAAATAAAGCTCATTCGCATCACAGTCAGTGCATGCATCTTGGGTCCTTCACTCAGCCATGACAAACTTGGTTATTATAAACTATTTCACCACATATAACTGAAATCCTTTGGTAACAGCAGACCAGTATGATGTGTAGAAGGACACACAACATTATTTACTGTCAGATCATGAACAAACTGTGTAAAGAGCTTTACGACAAAACCAAAATTTTGGCCTTGCGCTAACATCTATGCAGAATGTCACAATGAATGTGTCAATTAAACATTCATTCATTTCACCCTCTCATTCCAAATACATAAACACTTCTGGAAGCAGCTATCCTAATTATGTGTATAAGATATGTGTTTTTCAGTGCTGGATTTAGCACAATTTGCAATAAATTGTGTGTAGTAATAGTAAATTAAATATTTAACTCATTTCTTTCATGTTCTGTTCTTCTCCTGAGGTGGAAACTCTTGCAGATACAAATACAAAAAGGCCATCTGCAAAAATTACCTGTCCAGATTTTTTAGTCACAAAACATACACCACATTGTGTTAGTAAACCCAGAAGCTGTTTAGTGTTAGAGAAGGCTTATTGTTGCCACCGACCATTAGTAAATCTGGCACTAAATGTTATTTCTTCTTTCTTGTTAAGGTGAATAGGTTTAGGTTGTTGTGATTCTCGTCTTTATTTCATGAAGAGCTGCCCTTCATGAGGAGGTGGAGTCAATGCAAAGCACTGACAGCTTCTATCACTTTATGTCTGACTGCAGAGATGATGACAGAGAACAGTGGACTCACAGCCTGACATGATGGATTGTAGGACAGGACTGCTGTTTTTAACTCTCTGCTTGGCAGGTGAAAAGCTTTGTTGATGATAATATAACATTATATTTTGGTTCATGCCTAAGTTGTGCGTTTGTTTTTAATTTTATCTTTATTGGGGCAGACTCTGACAGAATCTGAACCAGCAGTTAAACAACCTGGTCAGTCTCACAGATTGACCTGTACAACCTCAGGATTCACACTCAGCAGCTACTGGATTCACTGGATCAGACATGCTCCTGGAAAAGGGCTGGAATGGATTGCTGCTGATGCTAACAGTGCCACCAACTACTACTCTCAGTCAGTTCAAGGCAGGTTTACTGTCTCCAGAGACAATAGCAGACAGCAGCTGTATCTGCAGATGAACAGCCTGAAGACTGAAGATTCTGCTGTTTATTATTGTGCTCGACACCCACAGTGACAGAAGTTGCTAAGCAGCTGTACAAAATCCTGATGGTTTCATTAGATTCACTCACATAAAATTTTAAATTCACTTCATAGAATATTTTTCCCTCCCAATAAAGTAAAACACATATTTTATCCATTTTGCACTTTAAGGTCTACCTCTGGATAATAGTTATCCACAGTACATGAGAAATATATCATCAAAAATATACTGCTGATTCCTCCGGCACTACATGCAGAGCAATGAGAAATATAGATCAGCATCGCATCAATCCTGCAGCATTCACAAACCATCCCTCTGTAAATAATCTGGTCAGTTGAGAATGAGATTCTCATGGTGTTTATAAGCTTAAGTACTATGGCAAAGATACTCCTGATATAATAATACGATACGATATATGATAATGATATAATATGATGATGATAAAATACTTAGAAGCTGTATAACTGAGTTTTTGAATACCAAATTTCTCTTGTAGACGGAGATCTCTGCAAACTTTTGCTCCATTATTAACACATCATCACCAATTGTCATTTTATTGATCACAGAACTTCTTGCAGTTCTTTTTCTTTTTTAACCAGAAAAACAATCTCTGACTGTAAACAGCTTTAAATTATGGCAAATTGTTTTTTCTTTAAAACACAGAAGAACAAACTTGATGAGTGATTCTGGACTCTGTAGTAAATTGTGTCACTTCTAGGTCTTTTACTATCCTTTGAACTGAAGAGAGCTAATGTTTAAATTCGACTCCTTCTCATATGAAACACATTACTGAAAAATAACTTACTGTGATGATGAGGTGAAATACCTGGAGAGAGAGTAAAGATATCATGTATGCTGTCTGGTTATAGCCTGACAAGCCATTATTTGCATTGGATATGACAGAAACCTGGAAGAGTGGATTGGCAGAATGGACACAGGCTCAAACTCTGCTATCTATGGCAGTTCTTTTCAAGATCGTTTCATCGTAACTGAAGAAGAGTCCAGCAGCAGACAGTACCTTGAAATCAACAGCCTGACAGAGGAAGATTCTGCTGTTTACTTCTGTGCCCGACAAAGCACAGTGATTGAAGACAGAATAGCAAGTGTGCAAAAACCTCAACCAGTAAATGACGTATTGTTTTTTTTTCTTAACCTGAAAAGGACATTTGAGTCTACATTTAAAGTTTTACTTTAAGCAATGGGAAAATATCTGTTAGTTATATTAATATCAAAGGTAAATACAAATGGTAATTTGACACTGTAAAATGCACACTTGATTACAGTCTGGAAACATGAGCAAGCTGAAAATCATTCACTGTAACTTTGAGTAACTGAGTTACATTAAAATAATGTTTAATTGTTTGAATAGGTACAAGCGATGATTTCCTTCTTTGTCAGATGTTTCACAGAAGCAGGAAACATAATTCTCAGAGACTGAATTTTACAATCTCTCACATCACATCCAGTGAATGACTAAATCAGACAGACAGACTGGATCAGACAGGATCTTGGCAAAGCACTGAAGTGACGTTATTAGCAGATACTATACTTTGTCAACTCTGGTTAGGACTGAAGACACAGTTATTGTTGCTGAATGAGCTGTTTGAGCTGCTGTAGGTAGTTGCTTTTTAGCAAATATGACACAATGAAATTATACAAAACACCCTGGGATACCCTACAGGTCCTATTAGATCTGGCTAAATTTAACAGTATTACTTCTTTTGGAAGCATTTGTTTGAGGGGAAAAGGCCCAATAAAACTCAGTGAAAAACAATTAGCTCCTGTTGTGGGAGGTCTATGCAGAGTTTTGCTCCTTTATAAACACATCATCATTGTCAGTGCGGGGTGCGCCGGTGTGTGAATGTAACGGACCCAGGAGCATACACAGAGGGACACAGAACTGGGTTTCAAACAGAAGGTGAGCTGTTTATTCAGGCTGATTAACATGAATTACAAAAATAAAGCAAAAGACAACAGCAGCAAAACTAAACTGGAACCTAAACTGGGAAATATTAAAAAACCTATATGAGGAAAACGACCATGGGAAAATAACTGTGATGACTATGAACAAGATTTTGTGCAGGTATATGAATAAACTATGAATGAACATGACCTGCACAAAATCTTGAGGAAACACTTAACTGACTTGAAGGAAGGAACACAGACGACGCAACAATGAACAAGGGAGACAGACTTAAGTACACACATGAGGTGATCAGGAGAAGTAGAGACACACGAGGACACAGCTGACACACATAAACCTAATGACGGGACAGGGAAGGTGAACCTAAATACAAATAACAAAGAACACCAGACTCTTTCAAAATAAAACAGGAAACATGATGAGACAGACATGGCAACATCAAGGGTAAGAGAGACCAAAACACAGGGTGAAAACACAAGGGGAATCTACTAAACAATGAACAATAACAGCAACCTAGGCTTAATAGAAATTAACTGGATAAGCTAAGCTAAAACATAAATGAATAAAAGAATACAGTGAAACACAAAACACTGGGTTGCATGACCCAGGACCGTGACAGTCATCAGTTCTCATGTAGTTTTTTTAACAGAACAGCTTTGGACACTTTTTAACCAGACAAACATTCTGATTATAAAGTGGTCTAAATTATGGACTACATTACTTCTTGGAGTTTATTATTTATTATATGTTTCCATCGTGAGAAAACAATTTATTGTTTAAAACAGGAAGACAACACTCTGATTATAATGATAACTTCTTTTCTTTGTTTTTCTTTTTTTCTTGCAGGAGTTTGGAGTGGAGTGATTTTGAGGGTTTTCTTCACTGGAAAACTAATTTCAGTATTCATGATGTGAAGTGTAAACAGATGAGAAAATATCTATTAATCATCTAAATGATTTCCATATTAAGATATTGGAACAAACTACTGACCCATAATGTACTTTTTCAATTTAGAAGAGGACTGAAAACTGAGTTGCTGTATAATCCCCAACACCTTGGTTGACAGAAACATATTTCAGAATATAGATTTATTAAAAATCAAGATCAACAAAGTTTTTTTTCTTTTCTGTAGTTCTGATGCTTTATTTGGAAGGAGCTTTCAGTCGATTCACACCTTTAAAGACAAAAGAAATACTAAATAGTTAGATAAAGATTGAAATTACATTTCTGTTTCCACAGGTCTGTACAGTCCAGCAGTATGACTCTATTGTATATTACTACGCCAAATACCCTTTTAAAGAAAGTAAATACTAAAAAACCTCCAGGTGGCAGTAAAACATGCAAACTGAGGAGAAAGTAAAGCATTTCATGCATCTAAATATGCAGAAATGTTCATGTGTGCAGCTGCTCTTGTGTTTTTTCTTTTACTTCCTCTTCTCAAGGCTATAAATAATGTTTATATATATATATATATATATATATATATATATATATATATATATATATATACAAAATGGTATGCACAGCATGACACGCTTGAACAACAGCTTCTAAAACAGTTTGTTGTGTAAACATCAGTTAAAAAGCAACATTATAATTTATTCATTGATCTATTTTTTGTCTTTCTAACACTCTTTCACACCTTTATTCTAATCTGAATTTTCTATTGAGTGAGTGTCTCGCTTGTTAACAGCTAAATGTCACCACCTGGTGTAATTGCTACATGAGCTTTGTTTAGATGATGGTATACTGCATTTTTAGTGCTTTAAGACTGAAAAATAACATGCAAACTGTATCTGAAAATAAATGTATGGTAAGTGTGAGTGAATCGAGACAGTATTTCTTTGATGAAGAGGTGGAGTACTGATGTCTTCAGTCCCTTCATATGTATTGCAGAAAAGGTCAGCTGAGAGAGGCACATGGACTCATTCAGATAAACACACACAAAGACAAATACTGGATCACCCATGTTTATGGTTAGTTTTTGGTTTTTTGTTCTATGTTGCCTTAATATGACCCCATCAGAGCTTTCACAACCAGCCCTCTGTCTTCAGCAGCAGAACTCTGATGGTTTATTTCTATGAAATATGCTTTTCTGTTTACAGGTGTAAAGTGTGAACAGCTTACACTCTTCCAGCAATACAGTAACTCTTTATGTACAAAATGTGCAACCTGAAGACACTGCTGTGTATTACTGTGCCAGACACCAAACAAACACCAAACAGCTGTAAACCAACCAAAAAACAAGTTTTCAGACCCATAAGGATATTAACGAGGTTTCATCATATAAAAATCAAAGATAAGTACAAAAACAGCAACTTTCTTCACTCTGAAAATATTTACGTAAATTTTATAATTGCATCTAATGAAACAAAAGTAACATGACGCAACTTGTTGCGTCTTAATATTTAAGTGCATCCACCAAAAAGAAATGTGTCTTTGTTTGCCAGTTGTAAAAAGTCAAAGGTACACATGGATTTTCTTTTACATAAAATGTTATTGATGCACAAAAATGGGGAAAATTGTTTATTTATTTTTCACAATAAAATTAACCACTTTGTAACTGCACTTACTGCCACAAAGATTCATCATTTTTTTAAAAGCTTTTCAACAATTAAGATTAGTGCATACATACATGTAAAAGAGACCTAAGTAAATATATTACATTTTCTGAGCAGCTATTTTTCTCTGTAAGCTCTTTGTTTCTGTGTGTCTGACATCTGTAAACAGGGTATGTCTGCAAAATTCTCCAAACATGTTTAAGTGTATTTCCATGACGATACAGAAAATAAATAAGTAAGTAAAGCAATGTATGAATCAATAAATGTCACTGTTTAAAGCTTCTGTGGAAACAGTCTTTAAGATCTGAAACAAAGTGAATCGCTTCTGGTGCACAAATAAGGATATAAATACATCGTATTTGTTTAATAACATAAACATACAACGATGGTACACAGCCTCTTTGATGAGTCAGAGTTAGGTCAACAAAGATGCTTTGTATGTTTGATTTTATGCAAACTCGGATTCCTTTCTGCTCAGCCATAAAACTCTGCACATTTTCTTTGCGTGGAGATACCAGAATATCAGTCTCAACCTAAATCATGTTTTCTGTAGCTCTGCTACTGTTGTTGTTAGCTGGATCACGTGAGTCTCTCTGGATTTCTTACAATCTCTAGTTTAGTTTTGTCAGCACAAATTGATAATTTATTATGAAATATACTTTTCTGTTAACAGGTGTAAATTCTGAAACATTGACACAGCCAGCCTCCATGATTGTACAGCCAGGGGAACACCTGACCATCACCTGTCAGGTTTCTTATTCTCTCGGCAGCTACCCAACAGCTTGGATCAGACAGCCTGCAGGAAAAGGACTGGAGTGGATTGGAAGGGCAGGAGATGGATGGACAACATACTACAAAGATTCACTAAAAAACAAGTTCAGCATCAGCTTTGAATCTTCCAGCAAAACAGTCACTCTCAGGGGGACGAATGTGCAGCCTGAAGACACTGCTGTGTATTACTGTGCCAGAGAGTCACAGTAACATGAAGCATCAGTAGGCCTGAACAAAAACTTCACAGTGCCTGAACATTAGTAAAGAAACCAGAGGAGGAGCTCTCAGACCATTAAAGATATAAAGATACTGCACATTCTAACAATATTACAATATTCATGTGAATCACTTATTTCATAAGAAATAAATAATTTAACTATTATTATTTTTTCACAGTATACAATTTTGTTATTGTTAAAAGAAAAACATCAGAGAAAGCAACAAATAATTTACATGCAAACAATTGTAACAAATTGACCTAAGATAATATGATAACATTACACAAAACAAGTACAAAAAGTAAAACAATAGCTAAATAAATAAATGTCGCAAATAAAATATTCTATACCTATCTGTATCTAAGCGTGAATTCAGTTACTGTTTTAAAGAAAAGAACAAATTATTTAAAAACCCTCTATCAAAGAAACTCAATACCTAACAAATTAGAAGTCATATTGTTCAGTCATACAATTCTAATTATTACTGCAATTTCCTCCATTCTGCTATGAATAAAGCGTCATTCTCACATCCAACTGAATCCAGAGTTGTATTAAATTCATTTATGTTTTAGAATTGATTTTAAGGTTTTATTTATCCTTTATAAAGCACATATTGTTCTGGCACCAAGCATCATAGCATAAGTGATAATCCTGATATGAGCCTTAGAACCTCATCTCTCATCATGTTTAAAGTGTTTGAATCCTGCCATTGGGACAATAATTTTGCTCTGCACTCATGTGGCAGTCAGATTTTTTGATGAGTCAAATTTTTTCTGCCGTCAATGTCACAAAACCATTTGGGAGGTTGCAGATTAAGCCGTCATGCTTTCAACAACAGAACTGCAAAACTAATTTATCTGAAACACTATTCAAACTGTAAAGATAAAGGTAGATCTTTTTTAGGTCAGTGTGTTTTTGATGGTTGTTTTTGTTTTCTGAGTCAGAATTGTTGCTTGAAACTCCCTCCAAGCTTCTTTGGAGGGAGTTTCAGAGATGAGATTATACATTTAGCAAAAATTCATGTTTGTAACACAGACTATAAAAAAATGTGTCTGACTCTTGCAATCATTTGAAAAATAGTGGCTATTCGTGTAAGGAGGAGTCTATGCAAAACAGACATCTTCCACCACTACTTATCCCTCTGTGGAGAAAATGACACACAGCTCTGGGTACTTTTGTTGTACTGTATCATGGATTACAAGACAGGACTACTCCTTTTAGTTATTTTGTGGGCAGGTGAGGATTTTCCCAGATTTTAATTTAACATGCCCTTATTTTTGGAGAACAATTCATTTATATTCTTTCCTTTTTCTATTTTCTTTTCTTATTTTATTTTTTGACAGGTGTTGATGGACAGATTCTGACAGAATCTGAATCTGTGGTTAAAAGGCCTGGAGAATCCCACAGACTGACCTGTACAGTCTCTGGATTCACATTCAGCAGCTACGGTATGAGCTGGGTCAGACAGGCTCCTGGAAAAGGACTGGAGTGGATTGCTTATATCAGCACTGCCAGTTCTCCTATCTATTACTCCCAGTCAGTCCAGGGTAGATTCACCATTTCCAGAGATGACTCCAGCAGTAAAGTCTATTTACAGATGAGCAGTTTGAAGACTGAGGACACAGCAGTTTATTATTGTGCTCGACGTGACACAATGAGAGGAAGTAATATGAGAGTCATACAAAAACTACTTTCCTTTTTACACTAATAGCACACAGTAGTCTAAAAGCAGTTGCCCTGCTATGCTCATTTATTATTCCTGGATTAAAATTCTCAAAACAGTTTACATTACCATGGTTACTTTTATTTCTAATTACTTAATCATTATCTCTGAAAATAGAAACTACTTTTGCAAAAGGTTATAAAAACCTTGCACCAAACCACCCAAACATTGAAAAGGTCTTGGATGTGGAAGATTAAGTTTGGCATTTCTTTTTACATCTATCATTCATCATTCATTGACAAACCATCATTCCTATAAGGACAAGAAATGTAAACAAAAAAAACAAAAGCAAAACTTAGACATACTTATAAAACAGTTGTGTTTAGAGTTTTGCAAAGTGTGTACTGTAATGTCGCAATATGAGTGAATGTGCACAATGTCACAGTTTAAACATTTGAGACATTGATAATATTTCAGCACTCAAGAAATTGTAAATATATTATGAATAAAATTTAAGAAACAACAGTTTCAGTATCATGATAGAAAATTCAGTGTGAAATCTCAGATAAAAGAATTGTTCATGTAATCAGTCACATTATATATTTAGTCCTTTAATTGTTGCTGCAGTGAAGTCAACAACTGTTACTCAATTTAAAACATGTGAAAATATTTTTGAGACATTCACTTTCCCAACTGTGTAAAAAGAGACACTCAAAACCTTTATGTGACTTCCTTTAAACTATAATTATGTAAAACTATATTTTATTTTTATGTGTATGAAATTTATATAATTTATACAATTAAATTACATTTTTATTTTATTTTGTCACAGGTACAGCATGTTGCCTTTACCTGCAAAAAGCAAGTTTATGAGTTAATTCATGTGTTTTGGCATTATTGGGTACTGTTAATCTGTTTCACTGCTTTTTAAAGTTTAATTAAAACAACAGGAACTAAACATAAACACACAGTTCTCCCTTAGGATTCATCAAAACAATCCAAATAAGTCGAGCAGAATTTTGTAGAGAATCAGGTACAAGCTTTATAACATATTTACATTTCAAAAAAATGTAAATCTGAAAAAAAATTTTCATTTTGTTTTCTTCACTGGGATTTGCAACGTATGTTTGAGGAGCCAGACATACGTTGCAAATAGGATTATTTGCAGCTGCTGAGTCCAGTCACTGTGGCTCTTGAGCACAATAATCCACAGCATAATCTTCAGTCTTCCAGTTGTTCATCTGCAGAAAACACTTCTCTGCTGCTGTCTATGAAGGCAGTAAACCTGCCTTGTACTGCCTGAGAGTAGTGCTGCCATTAGTATCAGCTCCGTTTCCTGTCTGATCCAGGCCATCCACCAGCTACTAAATCACATCTTAATTGAAGGAAATGGTGCTAAATTCTGGACTCATTTCAGGCCATCTTAGGTTTTTGGTTTTTAAAGAACCATTGCCAGTTCCTAATTTTTTGGTCATGCCTCACACAGACCCTGTTCACCGAAGTAGTCATTTCAAGGCCTGGAGAATCAGATTGACCTGCACAGCCTCTGGATTTACAGCTACTTTATGAGCTGGGTCAGACATGCTCCTGGAACAGGACTGGAGGGGATTGCTCTTTTATGCACTTTATAGTTATCCTATCTATTACTTCCCTATTACTGGCCTCACAGCCCATTGTTCATTCATTAGGCTAGTTTCAGTTATTGTACAAATATACTGTTTATAAGGTTGGGGAAACCTGCAGTCAGCTGAGATTCAAGACGTCACTTGGATGAGTGATGAAATGTTTCTCCAACTGAAAACACCACTTCCAGATGAACAGAATCAACCTTTTGGGAGCACCTAATATAGTTTCTCAGTTCAGGACAAGACTGAAAACTCACAGTGATGGTTGCTGACTTTTAGTTGCTGTACAGGCTCCACACCATAGTAAAACTGCATGATGCCCTTGCGTTGAGTAGTAAAAATGAGATACGATACAATTATACTAAACACCTTGTGAGTGTAAGAAAAAACTTTTTCTAATCAGAAATCTAATGGACAGCTTACAGGAAAAGGATTGGAGTGGATTAGTAGTGACTCAAACATTAGGAATTTGCTGAAGAGCACGTTCAGTATTTCTACCATGTTAATTCCCGATTCTTTAATTCTCAGGCCAAGGAGAGAAACAACACTGTTAAAGTAATTCACACTCTTTAATTCTCTTAATCTTTGTATACAACCTTCAACCGGGCAGGAGATGTGCGCTCAGCCTAGCGTGGCGCAGATCTCCACATGGCTGACCGTTGCAGAAACTTTTGTAGCTTCTACCCCTCACCCAGGTTATAAAACCTAAAGCTTCACATCCTTTTTCTCATAGACAGGGTGGAGGAGAAATATTTTGCACCACATGTTCTGTCTTCTCAGCTTAGACAAAGAAAACCATGATTTTACACACACAGCACTTCTTATGAATGAGCAGTCTAGGACATCTTACAAAAATATAATAATTCACATTATAAATCAGGAGTAAAATATAACATAAAACAGTGTAATAATCCCACAACCAGCAAAACAGATTTCTTAAATGGACAGATTGGATCAATATCTTGTCTTACAAGTCAGCTTTCAACAGAGACTTCGTGTCAGCTGAGCAGAATACCACAGAACACCAACACAATCTTTACTAAACACCTGCATTATTAAACTGATTTGTCTCTCTGTGACTTGAATCAGCTGTTTTTACACAATGGAGGAGATGTAGAAGTATCACAAAGGCTACAAGTACAAGGACATAATGGAAGTTGTAACAAGACATTTAGAAATAGCAGCTGGGCTGAAAATGCCACAGAAGAGCAAGAGAAGATGATCCAGCATAGTTTATATCTGGATGACAATACATACAGTAATATGGTAAAAATATTTCTGGTAGGAACAAAAATGGTCATGGAACTCATATTTAAAATGTCCACAACACAAAATGTTCTCCCGCTTATCCAATTCAGGTTTGTGGGGGGTGCAACATCACTATCCTGTTCCACCTTCATCAGTGACTGACCTCTAACCATTGAAAGATCCAGCCCAGTGTCACTTGTCTAAGCCAGCCCTGAGATTCCTACAAAAAATTCTAGATACGATCTTTTTAATGATAAAAAAAAGAAAATGTAGCTCATTTCTTTTGAGGAGGAAGAATTATTATCATTTGTCACTTCTAACTAATAAAATAATAATCCACACTTATGTTATTACGGAGCCCTGCAAGGGACATTAGAGAAAAACAATAAAAATGCTTTTGCAAGATCTTGCAAAATAGGCCGCATGCTTCGGAGGTTGCATTTGAAGGCCGAATACATCACAGCTAGGCGACAAAGGCTGTCCAGATTCGAAGGCTGCTCCAAATGCGTCCTTCATTTCCCCAAATTTGATGGATGAGTTGGGTGTATCCTTCGTGGCCCAGTCTATCCCAGAATTCATAGCGCAGCCCAGCCAATTCCAGTTTCCAACAATGGCAGCAGCAACTTAGTTTTAATATTACTCTTTCTGGGTCACAATTTTTTTTTTCTCCAATGTCCCTTGCGGGGGTCCACATGTTATAACATTTGATCTTTTTTTAATTTTTATTAAGTAACCTAAAATCTTAAAATGTGTATTATCATCAAAAAAGGAAAACTTTTTGATGACTAGTTCTGGTTTGTGCCTAAAAAATGTTTTTGCATGTAGTTATACATGGTTTCACTTCCTCAGCAGTTTTGCTTCTTACAGTATCACCACATCTTTGTCTTCACACAGCTGCTAGATCTGAAAATTCTAAGGGTGGCTTTTTTTTTGTTTGCTTTTTGGATGCAAAACTGCAAATGCTAAAAAGAGCTTGCCAAATAACAGGTGTCAATAGATCCCTAACAGTATAGAAATGGCCACTAAAATGCCTCAGAAATTTGATGCCAGTTAGAGGAGAATGATGTGAGTGATAGATGATACCCCAGCAAGGGAGATGATGACTGGAGTGGACTTCAGTGGACATGTACGTGAAAGGAACAGAGGTGATGATGAAGTGTTGGATGGGTAAGGTGAAAGACTAGTAGTGGTGGGTTTTTGCAGAAAGGATGAAAATGGCTGTAGTGAACACGCTTTAAGAAGAGGGATGAACATAATGTGACATATAAGAGTGGAAAAAGGAGAAGAGAGTTGGACCACAATGTTTATGCAGAAGGTTCAATCTGAAAGAGATATGAGGTTGCAATGTCAGGGGGAATGTAACGAGGCAGAATTAGATCATAACCAGACTTTGGACATCAATAATAGGAAGCAAGTGAAGACAGAGGTAAGCAATAAATGTTGGAAGCTGAAGAATAAAGAATGTTGTGGAGACAGGAGTTGAGACAGGCTCGTGGTGGCGGGGAAGAGTTTGAATGGACTTTAGACATTATTTCATTTTTCATGAAATAACATGACCCACAACAGGCTCCATCTAGCCATGGAATTGGTTGTCAGTCAATTGTTCAATTGCATTTTCAGGTGTATGAAACTGGCTTTAATACCAAAAAAGCTTGTTTTAATTTTGTGGGGGCAGTCAAAAAAGTTTGTGACACAAATCACTACTTTTTAAAATGATATGCCAAACTAGGCAAATATATGTATGTATATTACACCTGGCTAGCAGCTCATGTGAGCATGGACCCTGAATTGATGACATTTTTAAAAATGGAAAAAAATATATTAAAAAAAGCAGTATTGTCAGTATTAATCAGAAGCATAATTGTACATAATTATCACTGGGATTAATGGATTGCTGTATTTGTTGCTTAGTTGTGTAACTGAGGAGTAAAAGGATAGTATTCAGTGAGTCACTTTCTAATATTTAATGCCACTATCAACACACAATATGGGAAACCTTTACCGCCTTCACTTTAATTATGTCCTTCCTCAAGGAGGAGCCAATGCAAAACAAAGGTGCCCTTCACCTTTACTTCTCTGACTGCAATGGGCCACAGAGAGTAGTGGACATTAAGTTTAACATGATGGACTGTAGAATAGGGCTGCTGTTTCTAACTCTGTTATGCAGGTGAAGGTCTTTGGATAATTGTTCTCAGTTTTTACTGATGCTGTAAATAGACTATCTTTTTTCATCTTCTTTTGTTTTCTTTTCACAGGTGTTTTTGGTCAGACGTTGACTGAGTCTGAACCAGCAGTAAAACAGCCTGGAGAATCTCACAGATTGACCTGTAAAGCCTCTGGATTCAACAGCAATTGGATGGCCTGGGTCAGACAGGCTTCTGGAAAAGGGCTGGAGTGAGTCTCCACTGTCAGAAATGACAATGGCAACAGTTACTATGCTCAGTCAGTTCAAGGCCAGTTCACCATCTCCAGAGACGGCAGCAGGCAGCAGGTGTATCTGCAAATGAACAGTCTGAAGACTGAAGATTCTGCTGTTTATTATTGTGCTCGAGAGCCACGGTGATTAAAGTTGGCTTAGCAGCTGTACAAAATCTTACTGAATTCATCTTAACTCATATGCACATATGCATTTACAGACTTTATAGTCATGGTGGCAAGGTGCAGTGCAAACAACATACAATAGACCAATTCAAATTAAATTTCTAATAATGTCCCATCTATTAAGCATTAATCAGGTATTAGTAAGTTATTAGCAAGTGCTTAAATTATTATTTATAAAGAATTACTCCTCCTTAGTATGCAACTTATAAATACAGATATGTTATTATGATTATGATTATTACTAGCAATAATGTAGTAGCAGTGTACAGCAGTGATAGTGATGGTCTAACAGTAACAGATGGATAAACACATCTGTATAAATGACATATTAAGGAGGAGTAATGATATATAAACGATAATGTATGCACTTGTTAATACCTTATACCTTACTGATGCTAATAGTGTGACACCATTAGAAAGCGTTACCAAAATTCCTACTTCCATCTGATTTTGTCACAAAAATTGAAGTGGACCCATGGGCCTCATGGCCAAATTGAAGTGGAAAATTGAAACTATCCAGTGAGTGGCAGCTCTCTAGGTAACGGTGCATTGTTGATGCTGGTAGTCAGAGCCTATTGCCAAATGGAGCTGATAGAAAGGCAAAATGCATTCGCTGTAACCACTCATTACACCAGGGGTGGGCAACTCCAGGCCTGGTGTCCTGCAGGTTTTAGATGTTTCCTTGATCCAACACAGCTGATTCAAATGGCTAAATTACCTCCTTAACATGTGTTGTAGTTCTCCAGAGGCCTGGTAATGAACTAATCATTTGATTTAGGTGTGTTGACCAAAGGTGATATCTAAAACCTGCAGGACACCAGCCCTCGAGTCCTGGAGTTGCCCACTCCTGCATTACAACATCTCTGAAGGCACAAGATATTCAGCCTTTAAGCAAATGGGTAATAGTAGAAGGCCATACCAAGTGCCACTCCAGCTACGAACAGGAAGCTGAGGCTACACACAGGACACAGGCTCACCAAACTGGACAACAGTTCAAATCCATTTCATTTAAATTATGTAGTTTATACAATCCGTTTATGAATCAGTGGTTACAAGACCTGGAGGACTGCATGCATTAAACTGCACAGCTTTGAATTCACCATCAGTTTCTTCTTACAACAAGCCAAACATAACAAAAATAACCAAATAAATAAATAACATAACATATTTATTTGTCTCTGGTCACATGCATATTCATTAGCTCATAAGGCTACCGTGCTTTCACACACAGTTTCAGTTCCTCAGAAGCTATTTCCCTATAGTATCACGTTAGATCTTTGTTCTCACACATCTGCAGAAACCGAAAACATCAAGGGTACTTTATGCAAACCAGAAACAACAAACCAAAGTTTACATACTACACAATCTCGTCTGTTAGCAGTACAACTGCACAAATACATTTAAAATTTTTCTAAGGAAAAAAGAAGGCCCATTGAATCGTTTATCTTTTAGTAAGCATCCTCCATTGGGATTTATATTATTTGTTTATGCACAAGAAATGATCAATTGTTTTAAAAAAAAATATTTTCATTTTGACGTTATTAGTTTCGAGCAACAACAGAGTAAATTCAACAGTCCTTTAGTTATTGTAAATGCTGCCTTTTCAAAAAAAAAAACTTATTTTCATCTTGTTTTACTAAACAAGAAGTGAATATGTTAAAGTTTCAAAGCAGCTCTGTTTTTTTGTGTCTGACATTTGCAAACAGAGAGAACAAAAGGTTTGTCCACAAAAATCTCCAAATCATGTTTAATTAAAGCTAAGTGTATTTGCATTTGTATTTGATATTATAAAAAGTAAATAAGAAAGTAAAACAATGTATGAATAAATGTTGTTGTTAAAACCTGTAACACATTTGCTAAAGTAAAGTACATTTGTATGACACCACTATAGAAAACAGGTACAGAAAGTAAAACAATAGATGAATAATAAATGTTGCATTTAATATATTCTGCACACACACACACACACACACACACACACACACACACACACACACACACACACACACACACACACACACACACACACACACACCTGTATCTAAACAAGGATGAATAACTTATGTTTGAAAAAAAAAATCACATAATTTTCAAAACATCGTTTCAAAGTGTGGCTAAAAACAACATCAGAATGTATTACAAAAAGCCCTTGAACATGGCACTCCTAGTTGTAATCTGTGTTAGCAACATTAAACACTATAGAAAAATCACCAATATTATTTGTTTTTCTATTATTATTAAAATGTGCAAAGCATCTTATCTGAAAAAATGTGACACTCTTTTCATTGCATCTCCAAGCAAGTTACTAAAACAATCAAAAAATAAACAGAAGGAACTCATCAATAGTTTCTGTAAAACTGATTTCTACCCAAGTCTTTGCTTTTATGTTTGTAAATACCATCTTTCAGAGATCCTAATCAGCATTGCACAGCACAGAAGCCGGTAACCAGTGACTGTTTGGTAGGTGACAGAGGAGAGGGTGTGAGTTTAATTAATTTACATCCAAATGCAGCATTAAAAAGAGAGTCAATGTGTCATTATCTTCATTTTATACTAACTATAGTATACTGCATTATTAAATTTTAGGTTTTCTTTCATCATGCTTTCCCTACAATGAATTATGAGTGTCACAATGGCTCTTTTCTCTGCTATGTGAAAACAAAGTGCTGTACTTAAAAACAGCTTCTAACATAGTGAACCTAAAGAATCTTCTGTTTTAGACTGTGTCAGTGATGTTATCTGTTGGATGGCACATACTTTCTAAAACTAAATAACAACAACAACAAAAAAAAAAAATAAAAGTCACATTGTTCAGTCATAAAAATCTAATAGTTATTACAATCCTTTCCTTTCTGCTATGGATAAACAGTCACTCTCACATCCAACCGCAATCCTCCAGATTACTTTGCCACTTAAGTACCTGCTTCAATCATTGTGATGCCACCTAGTACCTGAATAAAAGCAATCATTTGCTCTCTTTAATTCTTTTTTGATGTCTGACAGCTGTGCCCTGTTGTCTCTTCTAAAAAACAAAAAATATTTTGCAATCATCTTTGCAATGAGATGCATCAGCTACTATGCATGTCTTTAGGTTCTGTCATAGTCTGGGTGAGTCATTATAAATTTACACAGTGCCTGTTCCTCCCCAGAGTGCCACCTGAGACTGATTAAGCCAGCTATATTTAAGACCAGCGTCCACAACCAGCCATCGCCAGATTGTCTGCTAACCCACATTAGTGTTTGGCCCCATGTCTCTTGCAGTGCTCATTGTTCTCTGTACTCACCTTAGTGTTCTTGTCTTCCCAATTGTTTCCTGACTCACAATACAAACTTGCAATAGCCTTGCTCACCTGGACGCTGGACTCCATTGTGCTCCAATCGGTAAAACTCTGTGTTCTCCAGTCTCACTTACTTGCCTCCCTGCCTACTCTGCTTTGGAATCCTGGATCACTATTCCACTGGACTCACCCAGGCCTCATCCTGCTTCCTCCCTCTTGCATGACCCAACCTGCAACCAATGCCTCTCCACCACCCTCTCTCGTACCACTGTGCCCCTCGCCAAGTCCCGTCGACCACCGTTCATGTTCTGTGGCAATCTAGTTAAACAACGTGGTAAAGTCCTTGTACATAGTGCTCCATGCCACCTTCTGAATTCATAGGTCATAGCATGTCTCACTTAGCTCTTAGTTCACAGTTGTTGTATTTCACAGTTTCTATCTTCATCATCTTGTACCGTCACGTTGTTGTAAATAAAACCCTTGTTCATGTCAAAGTTCTGTTTCTCAGCTTGAATCTGTTTTTGGGTCCACTCCATATTTTGGCTTCCAGCCGTGACAGGTTCATTTTCTATTGCACTCATTGTTATCCTTCTTCTTCCAGTTATTTCACAAAGCCAGTAGGGTGTTTGCAGATTAAACCATCATTCTTTCAACAGCAGAACTGCAAGACTGATTTATCTCTCACATTATTCAAACCACAAAGATACATTTACATTGCTTTATAACCAGCTTCACTTCCAGCTGTTAACGTTTTTGGGTCAGTGTGTTATTGATGGTTGTGTTTTCTGAGTCAGAATTATAGTGGCTGAACAAGTTTATTTGGAGTGAAATTCAGATATGAGGTTAACCTGTCTGACAAAGTCACTTGAAAAATTGTGAAAACTCCTCAGTAAGTAAGGCGGAGTCTATGCAAAACAAACATATTCCACCACTACTTATCCATCTGTTGGAGAAGATAACAGACAACTCTGGGCACTTTGTAGTACTGTATCATGGATTACCAGACAAGACTGCTCCTTTCAGTTATTTTGTGGGCAGGTGAAGATTTCCCCTGTTCTTGATTTAACATTAATTATTTGGAGAATAGTTCATTATTTATTTATTTATTTGTCTATGTCTTACCAGGTGTTGATGGTCAGACTCTGACAGAATCTGAATCAGTGTTTACAAGACCAGGAGAATCTCACAGATTGACATGCACAGCCTCTGGATTCACATTCAGCAACTACTGGATGGTTTGGGTCAGACAGGCTCCTGGAAAAGGACTGGAGTGGACTGCTTTTATACACACTTCAAGTAATAGTTATGCTACATCTTACTCCCAGTCAGTCCAGGGTAGATTCACCATCTCCAGAGATGATTCCAGCAGTAAACTCTATCTACAGATGAACAGTTTGAAGACTCAGGACACAGCAGTTTATTACTGTGCCCGAGGGACACAGTGAGAGGGAGCAATAGAAATGCCATACAAAAACTACTTCCTCTATTTCCCAACACCAGGGAATATTTGCTAAACTCAGGGTCTTTGTCCAACATTTTTAAAGTTCATGGTAAAAAAAAATGCCATCATTATATAGTAACACAATATCTCTTGCCCAGTGTCACCTTGTTTGAATTTAGGTTTCAAATGTGTAGCAACAATTTTGTTGTATTGTTAAGTTAGCAAAAGTCAGTGAACAAATTAAATCAGATATGTTGACCGTTTTAGAGAAGCTCCTATTAAACTCACACTAGCTTCATCATCAAAACAGAGAGTTTGGCATGCCCATGAACAGACTTAAGCCCATTAAAGACAACATAAACACAATTTCCAACACACTAAAAAATAAGAACGTATATGCTTTTAAAAATCAATAAAACACACATTGTCATTATCACTTATAGTATAGATTACTGATAAGTATGTTACTATCTAATACTTCTAAACAACAAACCAATCAACAAATTATTACAGCATTTCATCATGTACAGTTGTGATGAAGACATTCACAAAGTTATGGTTGAAGATGTCATTGTCACGGATCATCCTACATTTGCAAAGTTATAGTGTGGTTGTGCTTGTCTGTAACTATTATTTGATTTCAGTGACTCAGCTGGTCAGTGTGGAGAATGAATAATGAATAATAATTTTCAAGGTGAACAAATAAAGTAGCTCCTAGGATAGACATCTGATTATGGGAGCATTTGATGCTGATTTTTTCTCTTACCTAACAGCCAGTATTCCAGTAGACATGTCTGTTTGAACATTAAACAATAATCTGCGGGATGAGCTATAGCCCAAGGAGTTGCAATATTGGCTGAATATGACAGAGACCAGGAAGAGCAGTGGAGTGGATTGGGTATATGAGCACAGGCAGTCTTAAAAAAATTCATTTTATAATTTGATTTCAAAGTATTAATATAATTTTTTTACATTAATTAATATTAATATTTTGTTTACACACACTGCAAATATAAACAGGTCTTATGTGACACAACGTATGCTCACACTCACACATGTGCTTGAACCTGAAAACTATGAAAAAAAAGACCATAATATAAATGTCAAGCTTTTCTTACTGTCTGTATTGTGATTAAAATTTCTCATTTAAATTTTACAGAGAGAAACCGAAATGCAATTGAATGTAATGATAGTAAATAATCTCAATTATAAAGAGCAATTATAACATACAATAATAAAACCTTTACAGTGAGAAGCTACATTAAAAAAATAAGCCATTTGTAGCTGGTACCTGTAATCTAATAAAGGTTTGGGGTTTGTAGAACAAGAGCATTGTTTAAAAAACCCTGTGAGGAGGAGTCAATGCAAAACCTGGATGTCTTAAACCTACTTTAGCTGCAGAGGGGTTGACAGAGACAATTGTTCACACAGTTTAACATGATGGCCATAAAAACAGGAATGCTTCTTTTTATTGCTTTATGGGCAGGTGAGACCTTTCACTGATGCTGAATCAAATTTTTCTTTCAAGGATAAACAATTTTACAGCATGTAACTATTGTCCTATTCTCACAGGTGTTGATGGTCAGACTCTGACAGAATCTGAACCAGTTACTAAAAGACCAGGAGAATCCCACAGACTGACCTGTGCAGCCTCTGGATTCACATTCAGCAGCTACCCTATGGTTTGGGTCAGACAGGCTCCGGGAAAAGGACTAGAGTGGGTTGCTTACATAGGCACTTTGGGTTATCCCACCTATTATTCCCTGTCAGTCCAGGGTAGATTCACCATCTCTAGAACCTATCTGCGGATGAACAGTTTGAAGACTGAAGACACAGCAGTTTATTACTGTGCCCGAGAGACACAGTGAGAGAAAGCAGTTGAAATGCCATACAAAAATTAGTTCCTCTTTTTACCATCAGCAGGGAATATTTGGACCTTTAAAACTATATATTTAATGCGGTGTAAAAAGACAATAAGTTCTTGTTTTCTGTTGTTGTTTTTTTTAAATCAATTAATTGTTTCTAAAGGATCTGATTGAGATTAGAAGGTGAAATAAACAGTGAATTCCACTGAGAAAAGTGTGAGGAAAAGAGATTGACAGTTCTATAGATTTTATTTTAGAAGTATTATCATATGGTCATATATAACTACTACTACAGCAGAAGACTCTGCTCTTTCATTCTGTGCCTGTAAAAACACAGAGGCAGAGAACAGAGGAACAGCTGCACAAAAACTTCAAGTATCCATTTGACTTGAATGATTTTACTCTTCACATGCAAAAGAGAAAAAAAGTTATTATTTCAATATGAAGTAATAATGCTCAATTGAAATTAGTCTGGAAAGACTAAATACATAACTATGAGTAAGTGACTGGCTTAAAAACATTTGTTAATAGTAGAGATGGCACGATACCACTTTTTTATGTCCAATACCGAAATCATAAATTTGGATATCTGCCAATACCAATATAAATCCGATATAGGGTATTTCATTATCAATAAAATATTTTTTTAATATCTTGCTGCATTTTGTATAAGTTCATAATCAAGTTTTAAAAAAAAAAACCACCAATGCTATTCTGTTAAACCTGTATGCAAAAAATACACTGCACGCAAAATATTTCAAAGTTCAGCAACACTGATCAATCTGATAAACTTAAACCTACTCCATCCTCCCTATTCTGGTATTTTAGTACTTAGTAGAGTACTTAGTGGAAATATTAAACAACCTAACTAATAAATGGTATAATAAATGCCAACTCCCAGCAAAAAACAAAAAAATAAGGAACCACCCCCACCCTCATAATGCTTAATTGACATAATCAACTTTAATTTAAAGCATTTTTCTACAATAATTAAATAGATTCAACATCTCTCTTCAACAGAATTGCAAAGGAAAAAGTACTGTAGCTTTCTAGGTTATACATTTGACTTAATAGTTACTATATACAATAATGGATGGACCATGCTAGACCCGCCCCTGCACAGTTACCAGCTGTCAGCTACTTAGAAAAGGATCCTGGTGTAGAAAGTAATATTAAATAAATTCTAACAACAGCTTATCAAGCTTAAACGTGCTGCTGTTGTTCAGCCACTGGTTTTCTCTTTCTGGCGCAAAGTGGGTCAAAAACAAAGAAGAGAGACGGACTCGCGACAGAAAAGCCGATCAGCTGATTTTTGATCAGTTTCATGATTGAAGTAGCAACAGGAGAGGGAGAGAGAGAAGAAGCAGTTGCTCCATATATTGCTATATATATTGTTAAGCTTAACGTGGGAATGCCTTACAAACATTCAGAGATGAACTTACACACTTGCTTTACTTCTCTGGGATAGCTTTCCCCGAGATGAACTGCTGGTTTGGCAGCATTTAGCGAGGCTCCAAATGCTCAACCAGACCGCCAACAGGTCTCGCATGCCACAGCCGCTCTATCACAAGACGCACACTGCTCCGACGTGCTAAGGTTATGAGCTGGGTTACATTGCTAGTTTTGTGAGGTGCTTTTGTGATATTTAATGGATCGGATTATATTTTTTATTTCTCTCCGATATCCAATCCAGTAATTTAGGTCAGTATCGGACCGATACCGATACATAATATCGGATCGGTCCATCTCTAGTTAATAGTTCTTACACATGTTCTGCTATTTTTTACAAGTATAAGACATAATGGCATCATTTGTTTTAAAAGAACTTGTGTTAGAAGAAAATGTGCAATAAATCCCAGTGAGAACACTTCGTCAGTACAAAAAGTGGGAGTGAGACTTTGAAATAGTGTTTATGTCTTATGTGCAGATTATTGGACATAGAAAACAGAGACGATTCACAGTATTGTATGGCATTGTCTAATTATTTTTAATAAGAAATGGTTTATGTAGAGGGAGGTCTACGCAAAGTAGCTTCTTTATTTACATGTCACATCAAACTCTCAACCAACATCTTGGACACTTTTTAACTATACAAACACTCAGATAATTAAGTGTTCTGAATTATCGAATGCATGTTTCTTTGGAGTTTATTATTCATTTCTTTTTCTCCAAGGTAGGAAAAGTATTTATTCTTTAAAACATGAACACAAATCAGATTCATGATCATCACACTTTTTGATTTTTACTTACAGGAGTTTGGAGTGAGATCAAACTGGATCAGTCTCCCTCTGAGGTGAAAAGACCTGGAGAAAGAGAGTAAAGATGTTATGTATCATTTCTGGTTATAGCTTGACAAGCTACAATATTCACTGGATACGACAGAGGCCAGGAAGAGCTCTGGAGTGGATTGGGTATATGAGCACAGGCAATAATTCTCCTAGCTATGCCAGTTCTTTTCAGTCGTTTCATCATGACTGAAGAAGACTCCAGCAGCAGACAGTATCTTGAGATCAACAGCCTGACAGCTGATGATTCAGCTGTTTACTTCTGTGCCCGTCACTGCACAGTGACAGAAAACAGAAGAACAGCTGTGCAAAAACACTGAAACAGCCATGTGACTTAGTTTACTGTAAGCAAATGATGAGCCTGGAAACACAGGTAAGCTGAAAATCATTAACAGTAACTTTTAGTACCTGAGTGACATTACAACAATGGTAAATTGTTTGAATGTGTGGAGATTCTAAGTGTTTTGGGTTTTTTTTAGGTATTTTATAAAACCAGAGAACTTTCAAGGTCTTCGGGATGATCATACACAGTGTGAATGGGGAGTCGATTGCAGGCATTTAGAGGCAAGAGAGCTTTCACAAAAGATGAGCTGTTTGTTAGGCTGAAACCTACGTACAAAAGCCTAAACACAAAATACAAAAGAAACTAAATCTTCAAACTATGGGAACTAAACCGAGAAAATGATAAAGGAGAATTTAATAGATTGAGTGGTTAAAGGAGCCACTCTTTCAGTTTTGGGGTTAATGTTCCTATTGGACTCAGATTCTTTGGGATGAATAAATCCCTTCTTTGAGATTTATTCATCCCAAAGAAGAGCAGTTCCTCTGCACACACAAGCTACTCACACGATCAGACTCAGACAACCTACAGTCCTGTAGGTTCAAAATAAATTATTAATAGTCAACAGTAAATTTCAGAAACCATTCTGATTAAATACTGTAAATGTAATTAAGAAGGCTGAAAAATCCATGTGTGTCTTTTAAAATATAGAAGGGTTGACGCAAACATGTTTGATCCACCAAAGAATGATTAAACAATGAATAATTACTTATTAACAAAGAAATAAATTATAATGATGAGAACATTTTTCACAAGTTTATTCGAATTCTGTTTCTTCTGTGAGAAGTCAGCGCTAAAACGTGAAATAATACATAAAGCGTTTTACTGATTCTGATTTGAATTTGAAAGTAAAAACGGACCAGCTTACAGAAAGGGACTATTTTTTTTTTTTTACAGGTGTTGATGGTGAGACCCTGATAGAATCAGTGCTTAGTGCCTGCAGAATCTGAAAGATTAACATGTACAGGTTCTGGATTTACATTCAGCAGTTGCCAATGAGTGGCAATCTAGTCTGGTCCTTTTGGACTTGCCATTTTACTGAAAGGTTACTAACACATGCTATTCTCAGTTGGCTCAAGGCTGTTTTTACATCTCCAGAGACAACAGCAAACAGCAGATGTATCTGCAGAGAAACAGTTTGAAAAAGTAATATTCTATTTGGTACCATGCTCGAGAACCACAGTGACTGGACTGGATACAGTGACTCTGAAGAAAATGGGATTGGAGTCTCTTTTAAATGTTTCTTTCAGGCTATCGTTTATACTGTTTACAGCAAACTAAAGATTTAATTTTATTATTTCTGAAGTACAGCAAGTATCTGAGTGTATGTCTGTGTGTGTGTGTAACAGCAGTCAAGTATAACATTAACAGAAATAATACTCATAGTGCTTTTTCACCTTTAATCCTTGGACTTAAACTTAAATACACAATAAAAATAGTAAACACAAGTCCTCTTTTTAAATTTATGCCTTACATCTGAGTGAGTTATGAAATTAGAATCTCATATGTACATTTCCCAAACATGTTTTCATAATGTCCAAAAGAGGCAGTTTTTTCATCAGGCTTTATTTAGATCCTAATGAATGCTTTATGCCTTGGTATGCAAACTCATTGCCTTCCTCTGTTATTATAAACGCTTCAGACTGTGGCATGGAGTTCACATCATGATATGTTCATCAAAAAACATGTTTTCTGTAGCTCTGTTATTGCTCTTAGCCATTTCATGTGAGTGTCTTTAACATTCAGCAGTATTTTTTTGTAACAAACTGTAATTTGTCACAAAACATTTTCTTTTTAAACAGGTATGAAGTGTGAACAGCTGACACAGACACCCTCTGTGATTGAGCAGCCAGGTCAGCATCTCACCATCACCTGTCAGGTCTCTTATTCTGTGGGGAGCTACTACACAGCCTGGATCAGACAGCCTGCAGGGAAAGGACTGGAGTGGATTGGAATGGCACATACTGGATCTGCAACACACTACAAAGATTCACTTAAAGACAGTTCAGTATTTCCACAGATTCTTCACTTCAGTTTTCCCACCCAGTTAAGCTCAATCCTGTTATGATTGTGGTCCACCTTTTTTCTTCACTCCCTTATGCATGTCAAAGTGCCTTCAATTCCTGCAGTTGTAGTCGCTTGTCGTGTCCAAATTCATGGGCTGCATCCTCCTGAGGCCGCATTTGTAGACCGATTACGTCACAGCGACGCGCTGAAGGCTGTCCAAATTCATAGACTACTCCGAATGCAGCCGACAAATGCGTCCTCCTTTTCCCCGAATTTGAAGGATGGGTCGGGTGTGTCCTTCGTGGCCTACCATATCCCAGAATTCATAGCGCGGCCCAGCCAAACTCCAGTTTCCAACAATGGCGGCCGCTACTAAGTTTTAAAATTACTCATACTAATCTTTCTGGGTCACAAAATAAACGTTTAACATATTTTCAGGCGAGAAAGTAGTTGTGTAAACATCAAATACCTGCTCGGTTTATCAAGATATCACATATTTGCAAAAGTGCTTCGACGTTTTCGGAGACGTCTGCTACCCACCAGCTCGACAGCTAGCCGGGAGCTCGAGGGTCACTGATGCGGCCGAGAATGGCACAACTCCCGGCACATCATTTTCAGATCACCGCGGACTTTCGCTGCTCGGGTTAAACGTAATATATAAGTCACTTAGACAACCTTAAAATGTTATTGTTGGGCTTTTTTCAGTGTTTTATTTGTTCATGAGTAAATCGGTTTGGCTGAGATTAAAGTTATTAGATTAGATTAGATAAAATAAAACTTTATTAATCCCCCGGGTGGGTTCCTCCTTGGTTTTTACACAGCTGACTAAACGTCAAACAGAAAACTGATTAAACAGAAGTGTGAGATGGTCGAGAATTTACGCCAGTGTCCTGTTATATTTTAGATAGCAAGGAGCAGACGGCTGAGTTTATTGAACTCCACCGAGACAGCGGTGACGCTAATCACAAGGCTAGACCGTCCAATTTCACAGCCGTTTACTTCCGGCCTACCCGACCTTCTGAGGACCCGGCCCACGTAGACCGCGAAGGCCGGGTCCTCAGGAGGATGCAGCCCATGAATTTGGACACAACCTCTATGTATTCTATCTTTGTGCCTTTTAGACTCTCATTTCTGTGACCCTTTGACCCCCCATTATAACCTCATCCTGAGCATTATTCAATTATTCATAATAAGCCACAGATTGTTTCAGGATCAGTTCATTGGTGAAGGAATACAATCCATTTGGCCATTAAAACACAAAATGTATTTATGTATAAATGATTCACTGTATACAATTATTAAATAAAGTTTTTTCTTTTATATAATTAATAAAAAATCAAACCAATCTGAGCTTAAATGGAAGGAAAAATAACACATAAATGCCAATCCTGTTGTGATAGCCATCACTGGGAAATACAAAGAAATAAAAGTAACAAGAACATGTCATTCGTGCATCATTTATAGTGCTGTATTCAGTGGTTGAAGTAGGTACTTCCTAAAAACCTGTGAGGAGGAGTCAATGCAAAACCTGGATGTCTTAAACTTACTTTAGCTGCAGAGAGGTTGACAGAGACAATGGCTCACGCAGTTTAACATAATGGCCATAAAAACAGGAATGCTTCTTTTTATCGCTTTATGGACAGGCAGTGTTGGGGAGTAATGGAATACATGTACCGGCATTACATATTTAAAATGCAAAATATGAGTAACTGTATTCCATTACAGTTACTGTTTAAAAAGGTGATAATCAGAACACAGTTACTTTGTTGAAATAAATGGACTGGACGGTGGTCTTTTCCTGTTTCATATGTTAAGCTAAGCTCTCTCTACTTTTGATAATTCCACGCTGGTGGAAACCCAAACAAAACACACATTAAGAGGCTCTAATGCCTGGGTCTCGATCTTGTGGCCCATGTCACCTCTACTTGCGGCTCGCATAATGACGTGAAGAAATATTTTTAAAAAATGATTAATGTTTTAATGTGAAGGCAATATGAGCAAAGTGTTACAGGCATAGCCCTAAAGAATGTAGCCTCATGGGCAGTGTAGTCTGTGCTGCAGGGAGAATGTGTGGGACTGCCCCTCTCTAGTCAAAAAGTACGAGTTGTCACCGACCAGAAACAGGAGATGGAAGCATGTAAATATAATAATAACCACTGCAGCCCAAAAGAGTGCCTGAGGAGCCCAGTTGTAAGTAAGCTATTAAGACTCAGCTGTACACTGTGTTCGTGTTTTCCTCCAAAGTAGGAGCAGCCTTTCAACGCCTCTCTCTTCCTCTTGCTAGCAAAATTGACCCAGACACTAAAGTTAGTTTTCAACTACGAGCCGGACACGGAACCCAAAGTATTAGCCAGAGGTCCCTTTACTACGGTTTGGAGCCGTGGACATGGCCGAGGTAACAAGAGAGTGCAAACAAAAAGAAAACATTTTTCACTAGCAGTCAAAAACTAATGTGTACACTTATGTCTGCATTTTTATTTTGTTAAATATGAACAAAATGATAGCAGAAGTGCTGTCATGTGTCTGGCCAAAAGAGAGCAGCAATTTATTTAGTAGTTCAATGATAAGCTTCAGTTGTGAGTGAGAAAAACTTGCGTGCGCAGTTGCAGTTTTGCCTTGTTATACAATATTTGAAATTAAAAACAAACAAACAAACCAAATACTACATTTAGGAAATATTTGTGGGTTTTTTTTCCTTGTTTCTTTGGTCTTTTTCGTACTACTTGAACACTAAAGTGACCCTCCAATGAGATGACAGTGACAGTAGTGGTCCACAGTTTGAGACACCTGCTCTAATCTAAGCGTCCTGTTAATGTCCTGCTCTCAGCTGCATGTAAGTTATTTTTTAAAAACTAATGTTAGCCTACTGCACCTACCTTGTTTTAGTTGTGGTCACTACCCTGGTTATGTGCCACTTCAGTATCTTCGATGTACTATTGCTGTGCAATTTATTACTAAAGGCTACTGAAGGCTGCAATAACAACCTGCTAGCTGCAAATAATCATGTGCAGTTCTGAAAGTGTACAAAAAGGAAACTCATTACTGATACAGAATTGGTTTTCGATACGAGATCACTGCAAAAAAAGTGCAGCCTTACCAAATATCCACCCTATTGTTACTCATTTTATATTAAGATTTAAAAATCTAGTTGGTATTGGTATGCAAGTACCCTTCAGTATTAGTAATAAATCACACAGCAATAGTACACTCAGGTAGTTGTACAATGCATGACAATATATTAAGTAATCCAAAGTATTCTGAATAGGTTACTCTCATTGAGCAACTTAACGGAATATGTTACAAAATACATTTTGGGGCATGTATTCTGTAATCTGTAGTGGAATACATTTTAAAATTGACCTTCTCAACATTGTGGGCAGGTGAGACCTTTCACTGATGTTGAATCAAATTTGTCATTCAAGAATAAACAACTATGTAACTATTGTCTTCTTTCGACAGGTTTTATGGTCAGACTCTGACAGAATCTGAACCAGTGGTTAAAAGACCTGAAGAATCCCACACACTGACCTGTACAGGCTCTGGATTCACATTCAGACAAAGCCACAGTGTCTGGTGCTGGTTGAGCAGTTGTACAAAATCCTACTCCACTTATTTTTATTATTTTGATAAATCCCACGGAAGAAGTGTCTTTATGTTTAGTTCCTCTTGCTTTAATTAAACTTTGAAAAACAGTGAAACAGATCAACATTGTCCACCAACCCTAAAACACATAAATTAAATTGCTGTTTGCATTTAAAAGCAACATACCAGTGTGGTTATTGCCAAGAATATGACCCACCTAAAGCAAAATAAAATAAAAAGTTAAAAATTTTGTAAGACTGTAACAATTTTTATTTCTCAATAAGCAAAAGCAAAGTGAGTTCATTGTCATTGTTTCCTGTTAGGAGGAGTCTATGCAAAACTTAGGCACTGTCTCTCTTTTTAATGAGTGCAGAGGATGGTAGAGAACAGAAAACAACATGTTGGACTACAGGACAGGACTGATGCTTTTGTCTCTCTGCTGGGCAGGTGAAGATTTTCACTGATCTCAATGTTGATATACATTGTTTCTGTTTTTGACACAATTTAATTCAAGTGATTTTTTAAAAATATCTTACCAGGTGTTGAAGGTCAGACTCTGACACAATCTGAACCAGACCTAATTAAAAGACCTGGAGAATCTCACAGATTGACCTGTACAGCCTCTGGATTCACATTCAGAGACTACTGGATGGTTTGGGTCAGACAGGCTCCTGGAAAAGGACCGGAGTGGATTTCTTTTATAGAGACTTCAACTTATAGTTATGCTACATTTTATTCCCAGTCAGTCCAGGGTAGATTTACCATCTCCAGAGATGATTCCAGCAGTAAACTTTATCTACAAATGAACAGTTTGAAGACTGAGGACACAGCAGTTTATTACTGTGCCCGAGGGACACAGTGACAGAAAGCAATTGAAATGCCATACAAAAACTACTTCCTCTTTTTCCCAACACCAGGGAATATTTGATAAACTCAGGGCTTTTTTCCCCTACATCTACAAACAATATCTCTTGCCCAGTGTCACCGTGTTTGAATTTAGGGTCCGAATGTACAGCAAAAATTTTGTTGTATTGATAAGTTAAGAAAAGTCAGTGAACAAATTAAACCAGATATGTCGACCAGTTTACAGAAGTTTCCATCACAGGGAGTGCAGAATTATTAGGCAAGTTGTATTTTTGAGGAATAATTTTATTATTGAACAACAACCATGTTCTCAATGAACCCAAAAAACTCATTAATATCAAAGCTGAATGTTTTTGGAAGTAGTTTTTAGTTTGTTTTTAGTTTTAGCTATTTTAGGGGGACATCTGTGTGTGCAGGTGACTATTACTGTGCATAATTATTAGGCAACTTAACAAAAAACAAATATATACCCATTTCAATTATTTATTTTTACCAGTGAAACCAATATAACATCTCCACATTCACAAATATACATTTCTGACATTCAAAAACAAAACAAAAACAAATCAGCGACCAATATAGCCACCTTTCTTTGCAAGGACACTCAAAAGCCTGCCATCCATGGATTCTGTCAGTGTTTTGATCTGTTCACCATCAACATTGCGTGCAGCAGCAACCACAGCCTCCCAGACACTGTTCAGAGAGGTGTACTGTTTTCCCTCCTTGTAAATCTCACATTTGATGATGGACCACAGGTTCTCAATGGGGTTCAGATCAGGTGAACAAGGAGGCCATGTCATTAGTTTTTCTTCTTTTATACCCTTTCTTGCCAGCCACGCTGTGGAGTACTTGGACGCGTGTGATGGAGCATTGTCCTGCATGAAAATCATGTTTTTCTTGAAGGATGCAGACTTCTTCCTGTACCACTGCTTGAAGAAGGTGTCTTCCAGAAACTGGCAGTAGGACTGGGAGTTGAGCTTGACTCCATCCTCAACCCGAAAAGGCCCCACAAGCTCATCTTTGATGATACCAGCCCAAACCAGTACTCCACCTCCACCTTGCTGGCGTCTGAGTCGGACTGGAGCTCTCTGCCCTTTACCAATCCAGCCACGGGCCCATCCATCTGGCCCATCACGACTCACTCTCATTGGATTGGAGCACGTGCTGGACAGACAACACACTACAAAGATTCACTCAGAAACAAGTTCAGTATTTCCACAGACTCTTCCAGCAACACAGTTACTTTAACTGGACAGAATGTGCAGATTGAAGACACAGCTGTGTATTACTGTGCCAGAGAGTCACAGTAACACAAAGCATCAGTAGACCTGAACAAGAACTATTCAGTGGAAGAGGAAGCTTACAGACCATTGTTGCTTTAAAATGCCAGTTCACTTTTAAACAGATCAAATACAGTATACGATGAAATTATAATAATAATGAATGATACTAAAAAAAGATCAAAATGTTTTTTATCATAATTATTGTAAAGCTTTTTCTTGCTTTGTCATTTTGAAAAAGAAAACACTTTACATTTGGATAAAGATATTGAATGTTTTCTTTTTTTTTAAAAAACACAGCAATTTTTGGGTTTATCCAGGATTGCACAGTTTACACTGTATATATTACCAAATGGCATAACACTAATCAAGTTCACTTTCAAGACATCAAATACTTTTCTTCTAACAGATGCTGCATGTCATTCCAGTCTCAAGAATTCTGCAATATTGCTTCCCACTTGTTCAGTTTTAGGTAGATGTCTGTGTGGTGACAGTTTTTCACTTGTACTTGCTGGTTTTACGCAGCTAACCCCTTTTGGTTTGAAAAATATCAAACTTGTGCTCAAATGGAGTCCTTTAAAGTATTAACTCACGCACTGAAAAATGACATCTGTCATAAGGACCCAAATACATAACACCATCTAGTAGCATATAATCCACATTCCAAACATTTAGCCTAACGACAGGTCACAGCCATAAACAGACTATTGGAAAACCCAGAAGACACAACTCCCAAGACCAGTTAACTGACCAAGTCTCTGCTACTGAGCTGTTAGCAAGACTGTTTGAATACATCAGCTGACTGGAGCATTTCTGTGTCGAGTTTGCATGTTGTTGCTGTGCTTGTCTGAGCTCTCTCCAGGTATTTTGGCTTCCTGCCACAATCCAAAATAGGTACTCTATGGTGACTGTATCTGCCATGTTATAGAGTCTGTTAATTTGTGCGTAGTGTCCAAATAGCTAGCAGTAAGAAGTTGTGTAACTCAGTTTTTGAATACCAAATTCCTCCTGTAGAGGGGGGTCTATGCAAAGTTTTGCTTCCTTATAAAAACGTTGTTGCCAATTCTCATTTAATTCATGAGAGAAAATCTTAAGAACATTTTTACCAATTACACATTTTGATTATAAAGTTTTAAAAATTATCGAATATATCATTTTCTTGAATTTATTCTTTATTGTTTGTCTCAAAGGTAAGAAAGAGATTCATTCTTTAAAATGGTGAAAAAGTCTGATTCATGAAGCTCATGTTGTTTTTTTCTGTTTTTGTTTGTTTTGCTTACAGGAGTTTGGAGTGAGGTCAAACTGGAACAGTCTCCCTCTGAGGTGAAAGGATTTGGAGAGAGAGTGAAAATGTCATGTGCCCTTTCTGGTTATACCCTGACAGTAAATGATATTCACTGGATACGACAGAGACCAGGAAGAGCTCTGGAATGGATTGGGTATATGAGCACAGGCTATAATTCTCCTAGCTATGCCAGTTCTTTTCAACATCGTTTCATCATGACTGAAGAAGACTCCAGCAGAAGACAGTACCTTGACATCAACAGCTTGACAGCAGAAGATTCTGCTGTTTACTTTTGTGCTCGACAAAGCACAATGATGTAAGACACTGGAGCAGCTGCACAAAAACCTCACCATATACTAATATCATGTAGCAATATAATCCTGATGATTTCTGGATTCTCCTGCTGAAAGAGAACTTTCATACATATTTTAAAAAAGGAAAATAAAGATACTGAAGCCTGAGTTGTTCCTGGTGTGTTCATTGGAGTGTAAATATTAGGTACAAAGGTCTTATGCACTGAAAAAAGGAGAGTGCATGAGACAGGGCGTCTACAGTGCTTTGAGTGTTCAAGTAGAGTAGAAAAGTGCTAAATAAGAACCAGTCCATTTACCGCTGCTTGTAGACATAAACAGGTATGCACGCTATTTAAAACAACCATGCATTCAAAAACAAATAATGTTTGAATTCCAACCTGAGTACATAATAAATTAATCAATTAAAAGTCTCAAAAGAAATCAATTAGTATTTATTCTCTTCTGAGAGAGGCCCGTGCACAATTTGACACGTCACACTATCTCACACATCATCTAACAATATCATCATCTTACTAATACAATTAAAGATGTTACAGGAGTCTATTTCTAAAATGTTTCTCTATAGGTATGAAATAGCAGAAACAAATGGCAGTTACAGCATTATCTATGTAAAATGTCAAATATGTCACACAGACTGTTTCATCCTTGTTTCTATTAAGTCACTATAATGACACTTAAAGATAAACACTGATCTTGATTAAATGGCACTGACCCTGGACTCATTTAAAAGTTGATTTTAAACATGCAATATTTACTTTTTACATCCTTACTTATACTTCCCACAAAGAATTGAGTCTTTATAAAAAAATGAAGCAGAGTATAAACTAATTGAGTCACAATTTTACATTTATTTGTGCAGCGATTAGATGTAGTACAGCAAGTATATTATAATAATAATTTAATAATCAGACAATTAGCTGAATACCATGTCTCTTTAATGCAATATAATATACCATTAACAGAAGTGACAGTAGCAGTCCTTTTGACCTCATTGTTTGACTTATAATTTAAATGTAACTCAATGTAACCAACAGTGAACAGAAGTCAGCTTTTTTTTTTTTATTCATGTCTTACATGTGAGTAAGGTTTTTTTTAAATTTGTACTTAGGTGGCAGTTTCTGAAACGGCCACCAGTTAGATCCTCTTGAACGCTTTATGCATTCATATGCAAACTTATTGACTTCTTCTGTTACTCAGCTATAAAAGCTGTGGCAGACTGTGGTGTGAGGTTCACAATATGCGACGTTCATCAAAAAACATGTTTTCTGTTGCTCTCTTACTGTTCTTAGCCACTTCATGTGAGTCTCTTTAGACGGGTAACGTTGAACATTGCTTTGTAATATAACCTGCAGTTTATCACAAAATATTGCCTTCATTAACAGGTTTGAAGTGTGAACAGTTGAACCAGCCAGCCTCTGTGATCGTGCAGCCAGGTCAACGTCTGACCATCACCTGTCAGGTCTCTTATTCTGGCTATTGGACAGCTTGGATCAGACAGCCTGCAGGGAAAGGACTGGAGTGGATTGGAATGGCACTTGGATCTTCCACATACTACAAAGATTCACTTAAAAGCAAGTTCAGTATTTCCACAGACTCTTCCAGCAAAACAGTGACATTAACTGGACAGAATATGCAGCCTGACGACACAGCTGTGTATTACTGTGCCAGAGACTCACAGTAACACAAACAATCAGCCGACCTGTACATAAACCCCTGAGAGACCCAATCGTTAAATTCACCAGTAGAGGAGTCCTTAGACCACTTAAACTTGAAGGAAGAGGCAGTCTTATTATGACACATTTTACAAAGAAAGTTCATTTACAGAGCTTCAGTCAAATGTAAATTAGATCTTCTGGTCTGCATTCCTGATTGTTTAGGCTGCTTATTTATTTCACTTAAGGTTTCCCAGTCAGTCAAACTGAAACTCTGCTGTCATTTACTTTACTTTAAATCTCAGTATATTCTGTCATTCTCTCTTCACGGAGTCTAGTTTCTGTGACCCTTTCTCTCCCGATCTTAAACTCATCCTGGTCATTCAAAGAGCCTTATTCAAGTCTTCATACCTTCACTATCATTAGCATATAGACTTCGCAGATTCTGTTTTACTTTCTTTGACTCTTGGGCCTCAGCTCTGCTACATTAGCTCTTTGCTTCATTCCTTTCAAATAATCTCTCCTTACTTAATACAGTAATGCCAATGAGATACCACGACTTATCGACTTCACACTTTGTTGTTTCTAAAAAGAAGACATCAACATTAATGCTAAAAAGATAAATTCAATATGTTTTGATGGTGTTTTTACGGTTTTCACCCCTACATCAAAGATCCACAGACATCAATATTGTATTCAAGAGACATTATATTTGAAACAATAGATATGGAATACTGGCTGCCCAGTGAAGAAAAGCAAAAGGAAATAAAAGGCAAATTAAAGAGTTACTATGTAATGTTTATGCATTTATATGCAAACTCGCTGACTTCCTCTGTTACTCAGCTATAAAAGCTTTACATCAGAATGTGGTGTTGAGTTCACATCATGACACGTTCATCAAAAAACATGTTTTTTGCAGCTCTCTTACTGCTCTTAGCAACTTCACGTGAGTCTCTTTTGATAACATTCAACAGTATCTGTTTTATGATATAACCTGTAATTTCTCACAAAAAATTTTCTTTTTTAACAGGTGTGAAGTGTGAACAGCTGACACAGCCAGCCTCAGAGACTGTGCAGCCAGGTCAACGTCTGACCATCACCTGTCAGGTCTCTTATTCTGTTACTGGCTACTACACAGCTTGGATCAGAAAGCCTGCAGGAAAAGGGCTGGAATGGATTGGGATGGGAGTTGGATCTACAACATACTACAAAGATTCACTTAAAAGCAAGTTCAGTATTTCTACAGACTCTTCCAGTAAAACAGTGACTTTAACTGGACAGAATCTGCAGCCTGATGACACAGCTGTGTATTACTGTGCCAGAAACTCACAGTAACACAAACAACCAGCAGCTCTGTACAAAAACCTGTCAGAGCCTCAACGTGTAAATCCACCAGAGGAGGCGCCCTCAGACCACTTTTAAAGGGAGAGGCAGTCTGAATGGAAAAATGTGGGTTGAAATAATAATGTAGAAATAGTAATAATAATATTAAACATTTTGCATAATAATAATGTTTCTATTCACCTCACAACAAAGATCTCTGTTTACTTTCTGGCCTGCATTCCCAGGTGTCTGGGCTAGTAGTCACTTCTTGCTATCACTGCAGGTTTGCCCTCTCAGTCAAACTCAATTATATTGCCATTACTCTGGTCCATTAATTTTCTTCATTGCCCTTTGCATGTCAATATGTCTTCATTAATTTTACTTTAAACTCAATGTATTCTGTCATTCTGCCTGTTTTGTGACTCTTTGCCTCCACATCTTAAACTCATACAAAGAGCCTTATTCAAGTCTCCATCTGCTTCATCTTTACCATGACTAGCAACAGGTTCTGTTTCACACCATTTCTGCTACATTAGATCTTTGCTTCAATCCTTTTAAAATAATCACCCCTTACTTAATATAGTAATGCCAATGAGATATTATAATTTTAGATACTTTGTACTTTGTTGTTGCTCCACATCAGTCCTGACATTGATAAGATAAACACAAGACACTAAATTTGGGAATATGTTTTGATAGTATGTTGTTCACCCCCCAGGAGAGTTACAGAGACATTCCTACTGTATTTAAGAGGAAACACAATTAAAACAGCATTAGGTATGGGAATACTGGCTGCACAAAGAGAAAAACTGGAATAGTAGAGAATAGAGAAGGAAAAAAGATAAATTAAAAGCAAACAAATAAATAATAAAAATTATTGAGATACAGTGGTTAAACAGTTATGTAGGCTGACATAGAAACAGAAATAATAACATAGAAATAATTAAATGGAGTCACAGGAAAACCTGCTTATAAAAATATGTCTTTAACAGGGATTCAAAAGATGAACGTGAGCTAACTGATCTCTTCGGGGAGAATATTCCAAAGAGTTGGTGTCCTGAGAGAAAAAGAAAAAAGAAAAAACAGATCACCCTTGGTTCTCAGTCATGATTGTGGGATGACCAGAAGAGCCTTGGGTGAGGACCTCAGGTCACAACTAGCGATGTAGGTATAAAGTGATCTAAAAGAAACCCTTAGATGCATAAACAGGTTAAAAATGACCCAGTGAGGTTGGTTTCTTGCAATATCTGATAAATATAAAGTTGTTTTCATTTCATGTTCCAGCTATTTCTCAAAAAACATGTTTTTGATATCGTGTCCCTGACATTTTTAACTTACCTTTTATATATTTTACAAAATTGTGGTTTGGGGTAGTTCATCACCACTCAAAGCGTCCACATTCATTTCATGTGGAATTTCATGAGAACCTTTGATTATCATTAGTGTCACTGTCACAAATATATATTTATTTACCACAAAGAGTGTAATCCCTTATTTTCACCCACAAAATTATTTTTAAAGTCTGCCTGTACTTCTTTAATGCGTTCAGTTCATGTCACAGGGTGATCACCAAAAGCCTCGGAGTCCTATATTGTAGGGACCTAAAGGCAACACAGTATAACTCAGTGAATAGTGACAGAATAACTTTTTTTCTCATCAGACTGAATCCGCCCAACGAAGGTCTATGATTTTTGCTTCATGCAGAAGTGCAAACAGTAATTTGTCCCAAATCTTAAACACTCTAACACAATCTTTTAAAAGACTCTGTTTTAGTGTGAACGTCTTTAACGACAACATTTTATGCCACATCAGTAATACATTTCAGAAAGATTTCAAATTCAAAATGTATTTGTATAGCACATTTAAAAACAACAGATACAACCAAAGTGCTTCACAATCAGCTAAAAACAAGAGAAAACAATAGAGAAACAAATATAGATAAATTTGAAACAAATACAGATAAATAAGAAGAAAGTGAATTAACAATAAAAAACATAAAACAGGCCTGATGGTACTCATACTGAACTCGAATTAAAAGTCAAAGTAAATAATGAGTTTTAAGATGAGAATTAAAAGACTGAATAGACTGAAGTATGAATCTCCTCTGGCAGATTATTTCAGATCTCCTCTATACTTCAACTGAGACCTTGGCTGTGCTAAGAGCATCTGGCTATAGATGATCTCAGTGCTCTTTTGGGGTCATACATGTTGAGGAGTTTGTTTAAATAACTAGGCGCCGTATTATTTAAAACTTTAAAAGTAAGTAAAAGATTTATCAGTAGGAAAAAGGTCGGAAGAAAAGTCTTGTCAATATAAGAGTGAACTTCTCTTAAATATACAGACAGTTTCCTGGTGTTGCAAACAGTTCAGCATTTAAATACAGTTTTGTTTCAATATTGTCTCATTATCCTAATTTCAATTTTGACTATTAAAGCTAATAATTGTGTCCCAAGCATAACTCATCTAATTCAACATTCAGTATTCAAAATATTATATTTTTAATTTGCTACATGTACAGCACATAGGGGAGAATTGAAATACTGTTTCTCTCTCACATTATTCTTAGGAAGAATTAAGAAAGATAAAGGACACCGCAGGGAAATATATGAAAGTCAAACCTATGTACATAGTGCAGTCGTGCAAGATAGAAATCCAATTAAATAAAAAGAGAGCATCTCGTGTGTTATACATTGACAGTAGTGCAGTGACCAACAGCAGCAAGTATGTGGTGCAAATGTTGCAGTTTCATAGACAATTAAAGATATGATTGTAACTTGTATGAGAGAGTGTATTACAGCAGCGGGCAGAGGGGGGAATGAAGTTGGTGGATGATGTTATTAAGCGGTCTAGCGGACCGAGCCCGGAGGCTCTGGTTCATCTTTCCCAAAGGCAGAAAATCAACCAAGTTTGTGAGGAGGAGTCAAAAATCAAATGCAAAACTCAAATCTTCTACCTCTACTTATGAGACTGAAAAGTGGATGAGAGTGGACAGATGACAAACAACTTACATAATGTATTACAGAACAGGGCTGCTGCTATTAACTGTCTGCCTGGCAGGTGAAAACATCAACTGACATCTGTTTTATAAAACTTGGTTAAGATATGGTATATCATTTATTTTCTTTTGTGTTTTCACAGGTGTTGATGGTCAGACTCTGACTGAGTCCGATCCAGCAGTTAAAAGGCCTGGAGAATCTCACAGACTGACCTGTACAGCCTCTGGATTCACATTCAGCAGCTACTACATGGCCTGGGTCAGACAGGCTCCTGGAAAAGGACTGGAGTGGATCGCAAGAATTAGCAGCAGTGGGGGCAGCACTTGGTACTCTCAGTCAGTTCAAGGTCGGTTTATCATCTCCAGAGACAACAGCAGACAGCAGCTGTATCTGCAGATGAACAGTCTGAAGACTGAAGATTCTGCTGTTTATTATTGTGCTCGAGAGGCACGCTGACTGGGGTCGTTCTAGCAGCTGTACAATATCATTCAGTAGTCCACCCTAGCTTGGTGCAGACCATACATACATGTTAAAATAAATTTTACCTTAACATTATTTTGACAGTGTTTTAGCCAATCCTGTTATATTTTATCTTATGCTTAATTTATTTTAATGTGCACCTTTTATTATTTTTGGTTCAAAATGTATTTAAAAATGGTTACAACTGAAAATATTTTTTGTCATATTTCAGGTCTTTGGTTTTTCTTTTTTTAATGGTTACAGTTTTTTTTAACTGTCTGTTCTTCTTTGAAAAAAAATTGTACCATCCATGTCAATGCATTCTTTTCTATTCTTTTGAAGCTTTGTCCCGTTTGTGGTTTGTCTTCTTTCCATGTGCTTCACTTTCTTCCTCTTCATGCTTCTTCTCTACGCAAACTAAGTGCAACTCTGCTGCTGCTGATATTAGCAGCTTGATTCTTTTTAGTTACTTTGGATGTACCTGTAGTATCTCTGTCCATCTGTCACCTGAACAATTGTCACACAGGATGTTCATCTTTTTAAGATGTAACACATGAACTATGAGCTATTGCATAGTACACTCAAGTCACACTACACATGGTACATTCTTTGGTGTAATTAGCAGTCCCATCAAGTACTTGTGATACAAGACTGAGAACATTTGCTTCAAGTAAAACTCTTCTGAAGATGTATGTTTATATTTGCTTTTAAGAGAAGAACAACTTTCACAGCTAACACAGAGAGTGTGTGACATGCCTTGTCACACACTATCTGTGTATAATTTTTCAATTATACATTGAAAAATTATACATTTGAAAAAAAAATAACATGTTTTTATTGAAAACTCAAATGCAGTGCTTGACAGTATTGCATTTTTTTAATTGTGTTGATGCTGTTGTCACATCAGTAACACATTTCCCCATCAACATCATGTTTGTACACACATATACTTCACCACTAAAGGTAGTTGTAATACTCAACATAGTGACAATAAAGTATATTTTGATTATAACACAAAAACATTTTAGTAATCAAAAAAATGCTATTTGTGAAACAAAGATCTAATAAAAATGCAGATATCATGCTGTTTGTATATCAGATGTGATAACAATAATGAATCAGGGGTTTTGAT
Organism: Copadichromis virginalis; assembly: GCF_057382275.1. Lineage (NCBI taxonomy): Eukaryota > Metazoa > Chordata > Actinopteri > Cichliformes > Cichlidae > Copadichromis > Copadichromis virginalis. The sequence continues at coordinate 17,572,029 of NC_140621.1, forward strand.
TGGTTATGCACTGGAGACCCCAGGGGTCGATCTTAAAAAAAGGTGTTACATGTCAAGGTGCAAAGTCAGTGCAAAACTTGGATGTGTTATAACTATTTATATAGTATGACTGCAGTGAGGATGACAGAGTGGAATCGTCACACAGCTTGATGTAATGGATGCAAGAACAGGGCTGCTGCTTTCTATCATAATCTGGGCAGGTGAAGAGTTTCACTAATGTTTTGTCAAATTTGTAATCAAAATTTGATTAGAGATTATTTTCTTCATCTTCTTCTTTTTGTCCTTTTATTTGTTTGTTTTGTTTTGCTTTGACAGGAGTTAATGGTCAGACTCTGACACAATCTAAATCAGTGATTAAAAGGCCTGTAGAGTCACAGACTGACCTGTAGTTGTTCTGGATTCACATTCAGCAGCTACTGGATGGCCTGGGTCAGACAGGCTCCTGGAAAAGGACTTGAGATGGTTGCTTACATCGAAGTTACAAGCTACTCTCAGTCAGTTCAAGGAAGGTTTACCATCTCCAGAGACGAAGCAAACAGCAGGTGGAGCTGCAGATGGACAGACTGAAAACTGAAGATTCTGCTGCTTATTACTGTGCTCAAGAGACACAGTAAGTGCACTGCTCAGTTTTCATTTTGTCAGCGATCCCAAGGCAGAATTAGGTTGTTTATCCTTATTTGCTGTTTGTTGTTTTAATTATAGTTTGAAATACATTGAAAAATGTTCAACATTACCCAACAAGTCTAACCCCAAAACACAATGATTATGATATATCACACAAGTTATTTTGTGTGTGAAGTAGCAGAATAAAATAATACATGTGTTACAAATATTATTCAGTCAAAATTGGATCAAACATTCACGGATTAAAAAACTTAAATTCAAATTCAGCATATATGTTTCTTATTAGCTCTTTCTGGCTGTTCATTTTTAGCACTCTGAAATATCAGTCAGGTAAAATGCAAATTTAAATCCCCATTTAATTTGCCTGCACATTATTACTAGATGTCATTTAAAGATTGGCAGATTAATAATAAATGGTGATAAATAATCATGGCTGGTTAAAGGATGACCTTGCAGCGATTATACTGCAAAAATTAAAAGAAGTTAAAGGAAAAAAAATGAAGTCTCTGTCATGCTGGTTGAGATATTTTGCTGGCTTGATTTGAATCAGCTTATTCCACTAGGAAAATGGCTCACCAATCACTTGTTTATTCATTTTTTTCTTTAATTGTTGTTAATTATTTGAACGAGATTTACCTTTTTGGATGGATCATGGAGTCTGTAATAATTAATGAACAATTCAAATAAATTGTTAATTTGAAAACAAATCTGTTTCTATGTCTACATTTCTTTCACAGTACAGTACTAGTTACTAGTAGTATTTATTTGTTTGTATGTTGCTATAGATTTTTTATGCCTATATTAAAAGGCATGATATACATGCAAAAGTAGACTATTTATGAACTTGCAAGTTCTTACCTGCTATACCCAAATTATAACCAAATTTCTCCTATGTTAAATCTGCAGAGGGAGGTCTATGCAAAGTTCCCTCCCTTATAAACACACCATCACCAGCCTTCCTTTACTGTGTTACATCTGTGTTACTGTGATTGTGAAAATATGGACTATATATTTTCCTGGACCTTTGTCCTTATAGTTTGGCTTCAGGGTAAAAAATAAAAATAAAAATTCTTTAAAACTACTGAATGAAAAAGTCTCATAGTAACTCTCTCTCTCTCCCCCCCCCCCCCCCCCCCTTTTTTTTTTTTTAACAGGAGTTTGGAGTGAGATCAAACTGGAGCAGTCTCCTTCTGAGGTGAAGAGACCTGGAGAGAGAGTGAAGATGTCATGTATCATATCTGGTTATAGCTTAACAAGCTACAATATTCACTGGATACAACAGAGGCCGGGCAGAGCTCTGGAGTGGATTGGGTGGATGAACACAGGAAGAAACTCTGCCTCCTATGGCAATTCTTTTCAAAGTCGTTTCATCATGACTGAAGAAGACTCCAGCAGCAGACAGTACCTTGACATCAACAGCTTGACAGCAGAAGATTCTGCTGTTTACTTTTGTGAGAAACTCAATTTTGAGAAATTCCTCAAAATTGAGGGGAAACAAGAGCTCACTGCTCTTCAGTTCCAACATCAGCGGCGTTCTGCTGCTAACAGCTAGATCCTGTGAAAAACTGCTGGATCCACATAAACACAGTAGCAATGCTAGATAATCAAATAGGTAAAGACTAAAATGTTGATTTCTTTTTTCCACAGGTGCGTACAGTATTGATTTTACTCAACCAGACTCAAGCATTGTAGAGCCTGGACAATCTCTGGCTATCTAGTTATTCTGTAACTAGCTATGCAACAGCTTGGATTAGATGGCATGAAGCAAAACAAATAGACTAGATTCTCATGATACGGTCTGGTGGGAGCACTGACAAAAATGATGCTTTAAAAAACAAGTTCAGTGTTAGCAGAGACACTTCTGCTGAAACAGTGACAATAACAGGACAGACTCTGCAGCCTGAGGACACAGCTGTTTATTTATTTGATTGATTAATTGATAGATGAGAGATTAAAATAAAATTCTCTCAGAATGGTCAGGTACAAGTGTGGACTGAACATAAACTTTTAAGAAGTATTGCTCAACACCACTTTAAAAAATGACAAGAAACACTGACTACTTTGAAGCAAGATACGATACAAGATATGGTGACATAAGACCTTTGTAAAAAATAAAATAAAAAATAAATAAACCACAAACACACACAAAGAAAAAACTAATTAAATTTATAACTTGGGAATTTTCTCTGAAATGTATGAAATGCTATTTGCTGTTCTCACTGAAGATAAACCAGCATTGAACTGAGTGAGAATAGTAGCTGTAAGCAAAACAAATATCTGTACTTTTCTACTCCTTACATTTTCAAAACAGGCTTGTTGCTTTTGGTTTAACACATTTGAGGCGAGGTACTTGTTCCACTTCACTGCAAGCCTTTAAACATCAAGCCGATTTGAGCCTAAACAGTAACACATGAAAAACAATCATGTTCATGTGTTCATCACTTGAGATAAAAAGAGATAAAAGAGGCAAAATCGCATGCAATAGTCAGGGGTTAAAGTGATATGTTTTTTTTGTTGTTGCTAAAATGAGTGCAGATGTCGCTACAAACAAGAAGCAAGAGGAGCATAAAGGGAGTAATGGGTTTTTTTAGCAGACAATTTCAAATGCAGTTTGTTGCAGGTGTGTTGCTAGCTAAAGGTCCAGCTGTTGTATTTTACAGGGAGAGAAAAGAAAGAGAGCTAACCTTACTCAGAGATGGAGAACGATAAGAAAGATAGGGAAAGAAAAGAGCAGAAGTCACCCTCTACAATGTAGGCCACAGAAAACAGAACTATGTTTAAAAAGACTTTTCTTCTTTTTCTTTGATCATTTTCTACATAAGTGATTGAAGGGAGGGAGAGCCTTCAGTTTTCAGGCCCCTCTTCTGTGGAACCAGCTTCCAGTTTGGATTCGGGAGACAGACACTATCTCTACTTTTAAGATTAGGCTTAAAACTTTCCTTTTTGCTAAAGCATATAGTTAGGGCTGGACCAGGTGACCCTGAATCCTCCCTTAGTTATGCTGCAATAGACATAGGCTGCCGGGGGATTCCCATGATGCATTGAGTTTTTCCTTTCCAGTCACCTTTCTCACTCACTATGTGTTAATAGACCTCTCTGCATTGAATCATATCTGCTATTAACCTCTGTCTCTCTTCCACTGCTATTTTTAACTCTCTGCTGGGCAGGTGAAGATTTTCACTCGTAATTAGTTGTTTTGCCTTGAAAAATAACAACTTGTGTTGTAACTATGTTATTTTTCTTTTTCATCTGACAGGTGTTGATGGTCAGACTCTGACTGAGTCTGAACCAGTGGTTAAAAGGCCTGGAGAATCCCACACACTGACCTGTACAGCCTCTGGATTCACATTCAGTCACTACTGGATGGCCTGGGTCAGACAGGCTCCTGGAAAAGCACTGGAGTGGGTTGCAAGCCATTATAACAGTGCTAACATCCACTACTCTCAGTCAGTCCAAGGACGATTCACCATCTCCAGAGACAACAGCAAACAGCAGCTGTATCTGCAGATGAACAGTCTGAAGACTGAAGATTCTGCTGTTTATTATTGTGCTCGAGATCCACAGTGACAGCTGCGGGCTGAGCAGTTGTACAAAATCCTGCCATTATTCTTTTTTCTTTTTTATTGTATTAATTGATCCCAAGGAAGTGCTACGTGCTTATGTTTATTTCAGAATCAGAATATCTTTATTGCCATTGTACTAATACTTAGTGCAATACTTTACAGTTGCTTCATTCACAATATTGCACTTTTCCCTTTAATTCTTATTCCCAGTAAAGTCTGCAAAGGACGTAGATCATCACTTAGTTACACATTGTTTAATCCTCAAAGATGACAATCAAGAAACTATAACCTTAAATACATCCATCATTAGTTATTATGAAAGTGTTAAAAAATACCCTAAAGGTCATTCTTTTAGCCTGAAATTGTATGATTTTTACTATAATGACTCAAAATGCACAAAAAACAAAAACTGTGTTCCTGTCCAAGGTAAAATTTGACCAGTATCTATTGAAACAGAGGATAGAGCTATTGGTGTATGTTGGTTGTTTTAGGAAATCTGTGAAACTGTACATGCTGTTTTTGTGTCTGTATGGGGCAGTGGTGACAGTAATCACATTTGCTCAGCTCCTTTGAAGAATCTCAAAATAGTTAAATAGTAAAACAGCATGAAAACCTGTTCACAAACAATATGACTACACCACTGTGCTCTAAAGTCCATCACACATGAAAACACATGAACAGAGGGTTACCGACCATTTCTACAAATACAGCTAAATTATTCAGTTTGCTTCTGTAAACCAGTGATTCTACATGTTATGTATGTTAAAGCAGGAATAACATAATGTTTATTTGTTAAACTAGAGTCGAATTATAAAGAAAGAAAGAAAGAAAGAAAGAAAGAAAGAAAGAAAGAAAGAAAGAAAGAAAATAAATTAACCGTTTGAATTAGAAATCAACAAATTATTTTCTGTTATATTATTATTATGAATTTGATGCCAGGCTGAAATCAGTGACCAAGAAGGGCCATCAATGCCTGTGCTTTCACAAGTAAGGTGTAATAGGACCAAACACTTAGCTTGTCCCAGTCTAATAGTGTTCTTAAATTGATTCATGTGATACCTGTACTTGTATATTTTAGTAATTTTTACTGATTAATGTCTTGTGTTTTTGTATGTTTTGTGCATTTTTCTGTATTCTGTGTGTGAATAAAATTTTTGATCTAGATTTGTATTGTTTTGTTGTTTTTATGTTGTTTTTGTTCTTCTTCTTTTTGTGGATGACTTTTGTGTGCCTGTCTGTGAACCAGGTTTTTCAGTAGGAACAATACAATGACTGAAGTGAACTGAACTAAATTGATGAATGAATCAAATGTATTGAAAAATCTAAATGTGAACTGTAAGAGGATAATTGTCACATCTACATCAGCTCTTTCCTTTCTGTAAGGAGGAGTCAATGCAAAACCTGGCTGTCTTAAACCTACTTATGTGACTGCAGGGAAGATGAGAGTGTGGGGTCATAATTCAGTTTGACATTGTTGGGAGAAAACTCTGCAAAAAACCCAGGAGAAATAAAGACACAATGAGACAAAGTTACTTTCTTTGCAAACGTGTACACGGGTGAGCTGCTGAGAACAACTCACAACATGAACAGAGGCTTGGCAATTTTTATAGGCACAGATTCACAGAGACAGTGAGAACAGGATAAGAAAATAATAAACAGATAAAATAAACAACATGGTGCTAGTCTCGTCAGCAGAGAGCTGGGAGAGATAAAGCAATCTAAAACAATATGTCCCAGAAACAATATGTCTTTGCTGGGAACGTCTAAGAGACACTTCTAAACTAATCTAAGCACAGACAAAGGGCATCTTGTACATTTAAAAGAAGGTAAAGAAACATAGAATCATTTTTCCTCTAACAGACATGATGGACATAACGAGAGGACTGCTGCTTTTTATCACTTGGGCAGTTTCACTGATACTGAGTTATATTTGCCTTCAAACAATTAACCAGTTTACAGCAAGTGACTGTTTTAGTTGTTCTGACAGGTGTTGATGGTCAGACTCTGACACAATCTGAACCAGTAGTTAAAAAACCTGGAGATTCTAATTCACTGACCTGTACAGGTTCTGGATTCACATTCAGTGACTACTGGATGCACTGGGTCAGACAGGCTCCTGGAAAAGGACCGGAGTGGGTTGCTGGGATCAGTGAGACTAGTGGTTATATTCACTACTCTCAGTCAGTTCAAGGCCGGTTTACTATCTCCAGAGACAACAGCAAACAGCAGGTGTATCTGCAGATGAACAGACTAAAGACTGAAGATTCTGCTGTTTATTATTGTGCCCGACAACCACAGTGACCAGGATGGAACCAAATCATTTATGGTTTAAACAGATATCAAACAAATAGTTTTCAAAGGTTTTCAGTCAAGGTCACATCATGACAGTTGAAGAAATTATCTTCCTGCCAGCTTTAATTTCAGGTGGGTGAAGTCAAGCTGAAGTCAAGAAGTCAAAAAGAAAAGCACCTTTGGTTATCTAAACTCTGCACCACCAGAGGAGGAGCCCTAAGACCACAGATTGTTTCAGGATCAGTTCACTGGTAAATGTAATGAGTTTCTTATAGCAAATAAAACACAACATGTATTTTATACATAATTGATTCATATTATGCACTCAACCCATTTTTATAAAGAATTCCGCAAAGTATACAAAGGCTAATCCATTAAAAAACACACACAAACAAACAAAAACTGAGCAATACAAACTAACAAATGATCAAACAAACACATAATTCAACTGGCCATCTCCCTTTCAAAATCTTAGTTATGTCCAGTGTTTATGTTTAGAATCCTTCTAAACACTCCTTCAGACGTCTGTCTAAAGATGTGGTGATGAGACTGGAGTGTCCAACTATAAATAGACTGAATAATTTTAAGTGGAAAAGTCCACAGATTAAAGCCTAATGCCAGCATGTCAGGTGACAGGTGAGACCATGAGTATGCTGATCTTTTCTTTTCTTTCTTTCTTTCTTTTTTTTTTTGCAATTCACATGTTTTTGTTTCATGAATTTATAATTTTATTTAACAAATAAAAGTAAATTCTATTGCATAGTCATCACTAAGGCTTAATGAATACAAATAAATGTAAGAGACAAAAACATGTAATTTGTGCATCATTTATGGTGCTGTATTTAGCATTACAATTAGACTTCTGATGTAGTCTGTTAGTTGTGTGTGTGTATCTAGCTAATGTTACAGAACGGGAGAAAGTATAACCCAGGTACATCCCAGGGAGAGAAAAGGATGACAGAAATGTTTTGTTTAATAAAGGCATAGACTGCTTTGATAAACTGTCTGATATATGATCTAGGTAAGTTATATAAGTGCGAAGTTGTGTTTTTACATATTGTGAAAAACGATAAAAAAAAACAACCTAACTCATTAATATATTATTGAGCATATCACATCTTCTCAATAAATTATTTAAATTAAGAATATACACTTCTTTTATACCCTTTCATCCCAATACAAACGGAATATTTGCTAATCACAGGATTCTGTTTCTCTCTGTGAAGTCAGGCAAACATTTTGGGAAATGCCAAAAATGTTAATTGAGATAAACATGATTTAAAAAGCCTTTATTATTCTTCACTCTTTAGATGTTGGACACAAATGTCTGAGAGGAGGAGTCAATGCAAAAACACAGAGAGCTTCTTCATATCTGAGCGCAGGGATGATGACAGAAATCAGACTCATCTCAACATGATGGACTGTAGGATAAGACTGCTGTTTTTAACTCTCTGCTTGGCAGGTCATGGGTTGTTTTTTGTTTTTTGTTTTTTCAATGGTCTAAAATATTTTGTTACATGCTTTAAAGTTATGCAAGTCACTCATTTTCTCATTATTTTTATAGGTGTTAATGGTCAGACTCTGACAGAATCTGAACCAGCAGTTAAACAACCTGGAGAGTCTCACAGATTGACCTGTACAACATCTGGAATCTCATTCAGCAGCTACGGTATGGTCTGGATCAGACAGGCTCCTGGAAAAGGACTGGAGTGGATTGCTTATATCAGCAGTGGCAGTGGTAGCATCTACTACTCTCAGTCAGTCAGAGGCCGGTTTACCATCTCCAGAGACAACAGCAGAGAGCAGCTGTATCTCCAGATGAACAGCCTGAAGACTGAAGATTCTGCTGTTTATTATTGTGCCCGAAGGTCACAGTGATAGAAGTTGGTTAAGCAGCTGTACAAAATCCTTCAGGTTTTATTTTATTGCCTCCCCACCTTCAATAAAACATAACAACTTTACGCCTAATGTAAATCAATAAATGACACGAAAACTGACGGACCTTTACTGACAGTTTGTTACATTACCTCGATACTTTAAAAAAAAAGTCTGACATTCAAGAGAGTTTCTCCAAGAAATGGCATTACATATTTAAAACTCTTTTTTTGTTCTTGCAGGAGTTTGGAGTGAGATCAAACTGGAGTAGTCTCCCTCTGAGGTGAAAAGACCTGGAGGGAGAGTGAAGATGTCATGCATCATATCTGGTTATGACCTGACAAGCTATTATTTGCACTGTATACGACAGAGGCAGAGCTCTGGAGTGGATTGGTAGGATGAACACAGGCTCAAACTCTGCTGACTATTCCAGTTCTTTTCAAAGTCGTTTCATCATGACTGAAGAAGACTCCAGCAGCAGACAGTACCTTGAAGTAAAGAGCCTGACAGCTGAAGATTCTGCTGTTTACTTCTGTGAAAGACAAAAGGGCAGTGATTTTGATGAAATGAAAAAAAAATTACTCATTTTGAGAAGAAAGAGAGAGTCCTTTCAATTATGAAGGGAAGAGTTACACAATGCAAAAAGTAACAAGGAAAAAGCAACGATAGAAATATAACAGTGAAAACCAGCTAGTTCATAACATCATATGCTTTTATCTCCTTCCTAAAATAAGAAGAAAATAAAGAATAGAGAATACGTTGTGTAAGTGAGTTTTGAATACCAAAAGGCTCCTGTAGACGGAAATCTTTAGTAGGTTGTATAAAACCATTACCATAAACTCTCATCTAATTACTTCCAGAACAACATTTCATTCATACAAATACTTAAATTTTAGTTGTCTCGGTTATATGTGTTATATTCTTGATTGTGTAATTAATTTCAAAGTTAAGGAAGGATATATTCATTATTCTATTCTTTTTATTCATGATCACATGATTTTTTTCTCACTGGAATTTGGAGTGAGGTCAAACTGGAGCAGGATCCCTCTGAGGTGAAAAGACCTGGAGAGAAAGTGAAGATGTCATCTATCCTATCTGGTTATACCTTGACAGGTTAAAAATATTGGCTGGATATGACAGAGACCAGGGGGAGCTCTGGAGTGGATTGGGTGGATGATAACAGGCTCAAACTCTGCTACCTATGCCAGTTCTTTTCAAAATCGTGCAATCATGACTGAAGAAGACTCCAGCAGAAAGTGCACCTGTTGTTTACTTATGTAACCATAAGAACTGCTGCTCAAAAACCGCAGCATGTACTAATATCAAGTAACAATGTGATCTTATGACTTCTGTTTTTTCTCCGCAGATGAAAAAGAGTTTCGATAAAGTGACATTGTACACATCCGTACATTTACCCATGACTTTAAACTGAACAGGCAAGCAAGTTGAAAAGGTTCAACCTAATTTTAACATATTCTGTTATTCTCTCGAAGGGGGAATACAAATACAAAAAGGTCATCTGCAAAAATTACCTGTTCAAAATTCTCAGTCACAAAACATACACCACATCTTTTTAGTAAACCCAGAAGCTGTTTAGTGTTAAAGAAGGCTTATTGCTGCCACAGGCTGTTAGTAAATCTGGCACTAAATGTTATTTCTTGAGTGATAACCAGCTGTTCTCATTTATGTGACCCGCATAAAACAAATATGTGCTGAAGTGAGATATTGGTCTGTAGTCTACTGTTGTAGTTTCAACATGGTGATGTTGTTAAAGTGAATAGTGTAACATGGTTGCGATACTCAGCACACCAGCACACCACTAATTTTAATTTCATCAGGGAGAAGCTGCCCTTCACGAGGAGGCGGAGTCAATGCAAAGCACTGACAGCTTCTATCTCTTTATGTCTGACTGTAGTGATGATGACAGAGAACCGTGGACTCACAGCCTGACATGATGGACTGTAGGACAGGACTGCTGTTTTTAATTCTTTGCTTGGCAGGTGAAAAGCTTTGTTGATGATAATCTAAAAATATATATTGGTCCATGCTATTTAAGTTGTGCATTTGTTATTAATTTTCTCTTTACTGGGGCAGGTGTTAATGGTCAGACTCTGACAGAATCTGAACCAGCAGTTAAACAACCTGGTCAGTCTCACAGATTGACCTGTACAACCTCTGGATTCACACTCAGCAGCTACTGGATTCACTGGATCAGACAGGCTCCTGGAAAAGGGCTGGAGTGGATTGCTGCTGATACTAACAGTGCCACCAAATACTACTCTCAGTCAGTCCGAGGCAGGTTTACTGTCTCCAGAGACAATAGTAGACAGCAGCTGTATCTGCAGATGAACAGTCTGAAGACTGAAGATTCTGCTGTTTATTATTGTGCTCGACACCCACAGTGACAGAAGTTGCTCAGCAGCTGTACAAAACCCTGATGATTTCATTAGATTCACTCAAATAAAATATTCAATTCAATTTATAGAATATTTTTTCACCAACCCCAATAAAATAAAAAGTTATATTTTATAAATTTTGCATACTATATTATACCTTACAAGAACTTTAAAGTCTACCTCTGGATAATAGTTATCCACAGTACATGAGAAATGTATCATCAAAAATATACTGGTGATTCCTCCGACACTACATGCAGAGCAATGAGGAATGTAGATCAGCATCGCATCAATCCTGCAGCATTCACAAAAACATCCCTTTGTAAATAATCTGGTCAGTTGAGAATGAGATTCTCATGGTGTTTATAAGCTTAAGTATTACGGCAAAACTATCCATGATATCGTATCACATCGTAAAATACTTGGAAGCTGTGAAACTAAGTTTTTGAATACCAAATTTCTCCTGTAGAGCTCCCTCTACAGGAGAAATTTGGTATTCAAAAACTTAGTTTCACACTTCCATTATTATGCTCCATTATTACAATTGTCATTTTATTGATCACAGAACTTCTTGCAGTTGTTTTCTTTTTTTAACCAGAAAAACAATCTCTGACTATAAACAGCTTTAAACAGAAGCTTCTTCGTCTTCTTCTGTTTTACTGGCAGTTGGCAACCCATTTAATTAGAGCAGGTAGTTGTACTGCCTTCTAGTGGAGGGGAATGTAATTCCTCTGCCCGTTGCTCACGATGGTTGCTTAGCATACCAATCAGGTGAAACCAGATAATCTCCATGGCACACTTGATCATTTCTCACGGCACACCTATGTGCCACAGCACAGTGGTTGGGAAACACTGCCCTACAGGTCCTATTAGATCCCCCCCACTCAACTGATGCTATCAGTTTTTGTTTGCATTAATTACACCCATAATATATATTTTAAAAATGAAAAAAATATTTCTCCTTCCTCACTTGTTTCTGTAACATGTTTCTAAACCTGCAGTTTAACAGAACAATGTTACAACAGATTCATTAAATACATTACACATTAATACCCATTATCACCGTGTAGCAGTTATTAGTAGTTGTAGTGACAGTGTGTGCATGTGTTTCTTACATTGCCTTTTCTAAAACACAAAGAAAACTAAGTTTGAAACTTATTTTAAGTTCAGTAATAGAAAAATTGGGCAGAGTCCCATTAAAAGTTTTAGATTCAGGAGGTTTAATTTGAGTAATGGTGTCTGACAATTTTTTTTAAATGTATATAATTAAAATAAATACTTTGTTCATTAATAGATGCGCAGAGCTATGTAACCTGCATCATGTAAAATAATTATAAGAGTTTACTTTTTTTCAAAATTAAGCATTTGCTGTTAATATAATTTTAAGCACAGTGTGTGGGGGTCAATTAGATGATAACATCTTCCTTAAAAAGAACAGTAGAAAGACTGAATGATCAGATACATGAGTATGACGATGACAGTGTCACACTTCTGATTATTCTTTGACTTGAAACAGGCTCAATTTGAGTTTTGATTAATTTTATCAGTATTTTAAAAAATGTAGAACACACTAAAGTGTAATATGTTCTGATTTAATGAATGTTTAAGGGTGGGGACAAACCACCCTCATTTAAATAATATTTTAATTCTGGCTAAATTTAACAGTATTATTTCTTTTGGAAGCATTTGTTTGAGGAGATAAGGTGCAAAAAAGCTAGATGGAAATGGTTACACAATATAAAAAGTGGGACTGACTTTTTAAAAAATATTTAGTGATAGTGTTTGTCTCATGTGCAGAAAATTTGTTATAATAAATATAAAAAAAATAGACAGTTCATGATATTCTATGTCTTTATCTTTTTCTTGAAATACCAATTAGCTCCTGTTGTGGGAGGTCTATGCAAAGTTTTGCTCAGATATAAACACATCAACATCAGTTCTCATTTAGTTTATTTACAGAACAGCTTTGGACACTTTTTAACTGCACAAACATTCTGATTATAAAGTGTTCTAAATTATGGACTATATTGCTTCCTGGAGTTTATTATTCATTATATGTTTCCATGGTAAGAAAAGGATTCATTCTTTAAAAAATGAAGACAATACTCTAATTATAATGATAACTTTCCTTTTCTTTTTTCTTTTATTCTTGCAGGAGTTTGGAGTGAGATCAAACTGGAGCAGTCTCCATCTGAGGTGAAAAGGCCTGGAGAGAGAGTGAAGATGTCATGCATCCTGTCTGGTTATAGCCCAACAAGTTATAATATAGGCTGGATACGACAGAGACCAGGGAGAGCTCTGGAGTGGATTGGCTGGATGAGCACAGGCTCAAACTCTGCTCGCTATGCCAGTTCTTTTCAAAGTCGTTTCATCATAACTGAAGAAGACTCCAGCAGAAGTCAGTATCTTGAGATTAAGAGCCTGACAGCAGAAGATTCTGCTGTTTACTTCTGTGCTCGAATAAGCACAGTGACACAAAACAGAAGAACAGCTGTACAAAAATATCAACTAGTAAAGTAACCTCGAAGACTTTTGGGTTTCTCTTCACTGGAAAACTAATTTCAATATTCTGAATGCGAAGTGTAAACAGAAAATATTTATTAATCATATAAATGATTTCCATATTAAGATCTTGGAACAAACAACTGGCCCATAATGTACTTTTTCCAATTCAAAAGAGGACTGAGAGCTGAGATGCTTGGGTTGGAAGGAGCCTTCAGTGGATTCACACTCATAAACACAAAAGAAATACTGAGTAGTTGAAGGTCTGTAAAGTCCAGCAGTATGACTCTATTGTATATTACTACGCCAAATACCCTTTCAAAGAAAGTAAATACTAAAAAACCTCCAGGTGGCAGTAAAACATGCAAAATGAGGAGAAAGGAAAGCACGACATGCATGTAAATATGCAGAAATGTTCATGTGTGCAGCTGCTCTTGTGTTTTTTCTTTCACTTCCTCTTCTTAAGGCTATAAATAAGTTGTTGCTTTTCATACAACTTTTTTTTATTACTAAAACTGGCCCTCTATCTTTAGAAGCAGAACTTTGATGTGTTATTTCTATGAAATATACCTTTTTGTTTTCAGGTGTAAAGTGTGAACAGTTGGCACAGTCAGCCTCTGAGACTCCAGAGCTTTGTTAACATCTGACCATCAACTGTCAGGTCACTTATTTTGTTAGCATCTACTGGACAGCTCGGATCAGACAGCTTGCAGGGAAAGAACTGGAGTGGATTGGAAGTGCAGGTGTTGGATGGACCACATACTACAAAGATTCATTAAAGAACAAGTTCAGTATCGGCTTAGACTCTTCCGGCAATACAGTCTTAATGTACAAAATGTGCAACCTGATGACACCTCTGTGTATTACTTTGCCAGAGAAACACAATAACACCAAACAGCTGTAGACCAACCAAAGAATGAGTTGTCAGACCCATAAGGATATTAAAGAGGTTTCTTGATATAATAACAAAGATAAGTACAAAGACAGCAGATTTATTCACTCTGAAAATATTTTTCTAAATTTCATAATTACAATGACAAGAAATGTGTCTTTGTTGGCCAATAATACTCATTTACTGCTACAAGTATTTATCATTTTACAAAAAAGTGCTTCGAGATTTAAGATTAGTGCATACATTTTGGAAACTTGTAAAAGAGAGTAAAATAATTAAGAGATCATATCTTAAAACCATGTGTGAATAAATAAATCAGTTAAAAGCGTCTGTAGAAACTGTCTTTTGTATCTTAAACAAAGTGAATCTCTTCAGTTAAAAAAAAATAGCACAATAATAATAATTCTTGGGAGTTTCTGAAAACCAAATGGTTGATGAAGAAGGAGGTTTAAGGTTTAACTTTTGCTCCTAGATAAACCTAGCATTAATAGTTCTCATTTTATTTGTCAAATAAATCCTGGTCTTGGACCAGACAGGTTACAATATTCGCTGGATACAATAAAGACCTATGGAGCAGACAGAACATAAACTCTCCCATCTATGGCAGTTGTTTTCAAAGTCATTTAATCATGATTAAAGAAAACTCCAGAGGACAGTAACTTAAAATTGATTGCAGGACAGCAGAAGATTCTGCTCTTTACTTCTGTCCCCGGCATGATATAACATTCATGATGTAAAATTACTATAAACTATGACTAGTGTTGTCTTCATTAACATTAAAGAATAAATATTTATACTTGTGTGTCAGTGAGATGATAGAAGACTTCTTAATGGTTTAGCTTTAAAAATGTTGAATTCTGTGAGAAGATTAGCAGCTTCCTTTGAAAAAAAAAAATCAAAAATCTGATGTTGATTATAATGAGAGTGCCACATGTCTGGTTATTCTTTGTCTTGATTTGTGAAATCAGAGGTTTAGAAAAACTATGCTCCAGAGAACATACTCAGCCACAATATACCCCATCAAGCTTGACTGCTATTTAAAGTTAAAGGCTCAGGACAAACCACCGTCACTTGAATGTGTTAATTCTGGTTAAAGTGCAACAGTATTTCTTCATTAGAAAACATTTGTTTGAGAAGAGAAGCTGCAATAAATCCCAGTGAAAACAGTTAAACAATACAAAAAGTGGACTGACTTTTTTTCTATTGATGATTTTGTAAACCATTGCCTTCTCCAAAAATACCAAATGGCTCCTGCAGAGGGAGGTCTATGCAAAGTTCTGCTCAGATATAAACACATCTTCATCAATTCTCATTTAGTTTCTTTACACAACAGCTTGGGACACTTTCTAACCACACATACGTGCTGATTATAAAGTGGTCTAAATTATGGAATGTATAAATTCCTGGAGTTTATTATTCATTATATGTTTCCACGGTAAGAAAACAGTGTATTATTTAAAACATAAAGACAATACTCTGATTTATGTTGGTTACTGTTTTTTTCTTGTGTTTGCAGGAGTTTGGAGTGAGATCAAACTAGAGCAGTCTACCTCTGAGGTGAAGAGACCTGGAGAGAGAGTGAAGATGTCATGCATCATATCTGGCTATACCCTGACAGAGCACTATTTGCACTGGATACGACAGAGGCCGGGGAGAGCTCTGGAGTGGATCGGTAGAATGGATACAGGAGAAAACTCAGCTATCTATGGCAGTACTTTCCAAAGCCGTTTCGTCATGACTGAAGAAGACTCCAGCAGCAGACAGTATCTTGAGATCAAGAGTTTGACAGCAGAAGATTCTGCTGTTTACTTCTGTGCCCGTGAAAGCACAGTGACTGGAAACAGAGGAAGAGCTGTACAAAAACACCAACTACTAAAGGGATCTCACTGACTTATGGTTTTTCTCTTCACCTGAAAAATGACTTTGTTGTCTACATGTCACAGAAATTTTACTGTAAAACCGATGAGAAAATGTCTATTACTCATCATTTCAATATTATGTAATGATGCTAAACTGACACTGTAAAAAGCACACTTGAATTCACACTTGAATTCTGACTGTGTTACTCCTACATATTGTGACAAATCAGGACTGGACTGGAGATCCACTGTGGCTGTTGAATTGTTTGAGTTGGTCTACAAACTCAACTACAAACTGCTACAATAAAATTATACTCTACACTTCTTGTCAGACACTCTACAGTTCTTATTAGACCCCACTAAATAATTGATAGTATCAGTTTCAATGCCAGTTACACCCATTAATATGCAAAATAAAAGTAAAACTGATTTTTTTTAGCTTAGACATGGTGTTGTTATTTCTCCTACCTCACTTATGTTGGGTGGCATGGTTCTGAACCTGCAGTTCAACAGAACAAGGAACAAGGTTACAAATGGATTCAGTTTATTCAATCAATCACATACAGCTCTATCAAACTTAATACTTAAAAGTAATAATTCCAAATTGGCATGCTTAAATTTAGTCTTGAATCTCTGAAAATGCAATGGATCAGGGAAGATCTTGGAAGTTTTAAGAACAAAATATAGTTTCTAAGTTCAGTACAAGACTGAAAACTCACGGTGACCATTGCTGACTTTTAGTTTCTGTACAGGCTCCACACCATAGTGAAACTAAATGATGTCCTTGCTTTGAGTAGTAAAAATGTGACACAATACAATTATACTAAACACCTTGGGAAAAAAACTTTTCCCAATCAAAAAGACAGCTTCCAAGGATTTGAGTGGATTAGTAGTGACTCAAACTTACTTAACTTAACTGAAGAACAAGTTCGGTGTCTCTACCAGCAAGACAGCGTCATTAAATGGGCAGATTGGTTCAATATCTTATCTTACAAGTCAGTTTTCAACAGAGGCTTTGTGTCAGCTGAGCAGAATATCAAAGAATACCAACATAATCTTTGTTCAGCACCTGCACTATTAACCTGATTTGTCCCTCTGTGACTTGAATCAGCTGTTTTTACACAATGGAGGAGATTTGGAAGCATTACAAAGGCTACAGGTACAATAAGACATAATGGAAGTTGTAACAAGACATTTAGAAATAGCACCTGGGCTGAAAATGCCACAGAAGAGCAAGAGAAGATGATCCTGATCAACCAAAGCTAATTTCAAAAGGTTTTGGATTATTAGGGGCTGGTTTCCAGTTTTTGATTATGCTTTGTTCAGACCAGGTTCAGAGTTTATCAGACAGAGAACTCTGTTGATCCTGTTTAAGCAAAAACCTGTTGCAGGTAATGAAGAAGAGGAAGAGATCTCCAGGCAGAACCAAACTCACCAGCTGTTTGCAGTGACAGAGGGCTGGTGAAGTGGAGGGAAAAATAACCACAAAAGGTGAACTGCAGTTTATAGTTCAGTCAGTTTATATTCAAATGGTCCTGGCAAAACATGTCCCAAATAGAGTGCATTAAAAAAGGTTCAGGTTACACAGAAAAATTTTTGGATCATGTTGGATGTTCAATAATCTCTGAACAAACACAACCACATATGCTGAATATTTTAGTCAGGCTCTCAGTAAAATTCATCCGAACAGAAATTGTCCTGCTGCTGTGTCTTATATCCTATTAAAAGTGTATAAAGAAAGAAAACACAATTCTCAAAAAAGAAAAAAAAGCTTTATACTTATTGCATAGAGTGCTGATAAGTATGTTACTATATAAACATTATTTACAAACAATATCAACAAATTATTTCAGCATTTCCACATGTACAGTTTTATTGATGGCATTCACAAATTTCTGTACTTGTACTTGAGATTCCATTTGTCAGTGTGTACAGTATTAAAGGAAAGTTTGCTAAAACTAATTTACCTAATCATCATTAATAACTGTAATACTTTTGAAAGGAAAGTAAAATAGGATTGACTTGAGTACTTTTTTAAAGTTAGTATTCGTGGTAAGAAAAGAAAATCTGCAGCTATAAAGAAAAAAGGAAACAAAACAATAATAATAATTGCGTTACCTTATTAAGATGTGTGGAGTAAGATTAAAATTGACCAGCCTCCCTCAGTGATTTAAAATAAACTGCTGGAAGGTCTACTATACCACATCTAGTTATAATATGACAAGTTACAGCATTCATCATAAGCCAGAGAAAGAACCGGAGTAGAACTGGTAAATATCACTATCACTGTATTGTAGCTCATTACAAAATCATTTCAGGTTTTCTCTTAATGTGTCCTGAAGTCAAATCAACAGGCATAAAATTAAAGATTCTGTTTATTATTATTATCACTGAAGATTCTATTTATTTCTTTGTTTATCTCTTTTGTTTGACGTATGCATTTGCTGAAGCACAGAAACACCTGGCGTCATCATAATTATGTTGGAAAAGTTTTCTAATTAGCATTATGCGATATTTAATTTGTTTGTTTTTGGTTTCAGTTACAGCAATGGCCTGGCCTCCCTAAGACTGAATCTGCTTAGTCATCCCCCCCCCCCCCCCTCCTTGCCTCTGATTCATGAAAAGAAAAAAAAAACATGCAGTGCTACTCTACTCTTTTCCAGCTAATATAAAGCAACATTAGCTGTGCAAATCATTGTCTCTCTCCGAGAAGTCAAGCACACATTTTGGGAAATTAATTAAAGGAATTTTAGAGAAACATAAACAACTTATTTGTTTTTCCTTCTTTCACTTATTGTAAAACCATCAATCGATAGCATGTTAGTCATGATGACGTGTTTGGATTTCAGCGCTCGTCTGCTCACAGTTTCTCCGTGCCCACCTGCCTGCCTCCCTGCCCAGCGTTCAGTTCATCCTCGGATTACCGTCTCCTCTCACCCAGACCACCTCCCCTCTAAGCTTCGCCTCCGCCTGCGCATGATGACTACACCTTTACCTCTCTCCCCCTCCCCGGGAGTTCCTGCACTGGCTGATTACCAAGTGTCGGGTTCTCCATCCCGTCCACAACAGCCCCACGGCTTCCCCATGGACACTTCTAGTGCTCTTAATAGCTTTTTGTTTCATAGAAATGGCAAGTCGGCCATGTGTGTTTCAAAGTAAAGAGTTATGAATCACTGAGTTAAACAAGTGTGTCTTTAAGTGTAGGATTATGAATCATAGTGTGCCTCAAAGTTAATGTTAGTGCCAATCATGTTCTAAGTTCATGTTCCAGAGTAGAGTTTCTAGTGTGCTTTAAGATTATATTAGTTTGCTGGCAGCCTTCAGTTCCACAAGAGTGTTTTGAACTATTCCGTGATTACTTTGAGCTATTCTAAGTTATGGTACGCACTTTAAGCACCTCTCACCTTCATTCGCTTTTGCATCTATTGCACCACTGTAAATAAAGCTTTGTCACCCTTGGTCCCTGCGTCTCCAAGTGCTGTCTGCCTTAGAGTCTGTTTCCCACACTGGCCTCTGGCCGTGGCAGAAAGCACTACTTGATATGCCAAACTAGGCAAATATATGTATGCATATTACGCCTGGCTGGTCACATTTTTAAAAATTATTCCAAGAAACCAGTATTGTCAGTATTAATCAGGTGCATAATTGTACAAATGAATATTTTCTTTCACTATGATTACTAGATTGCTGTATTTGTTGCTTACTTGTGTAACTGAGGAGTGAAAGGATAGTATTCATTGAGTCATTTTCTAATATTTGATGCCATTATAAACACACAGTATGGACATTTTTTTACCGGTTTCACATTAGTTATGTCCTTCCTTCAAGGAGGAGCGAATGCAAAACAAAGGTGCCCTTCACCTTTACTTCTCTGACTGCAATGGGCCACAGAGAGCAGTGGACATTAAGTTTAACATGATGGACTGTAGAATAGGGCTGCTGTTTCTAACTCTATGTTGTGAAGGTGAAGGTCTTTGGGTAATTGTTCTTAGTTTTTACTGATAGTGTAAATTGACTATCCCTTTTTCATCTTCTTTTGTTTTCTTTTCACAGGTGTTGTTGGTCAGACTTTGACTGAGTCTGAACCAGCAGTAAAAAGCCTGGAGAATCTCACAGATTGACCTGTAAAGCCTCTGGATTCACATTCAGCAGCCATTGAATGGCCTGGATCAGACAGGCTCCTGGAAAAGGGCTGGAGTGGGTCTCCACTGTCAGGAATGACAATGGCAACAGTTACTATGCTCAGTCAGTTCAAGGCCGGTTCACCATCTCCAGAGACGACAGCAGGCAGCAGGTGTATCTGCAAATGAACAGTCTGAAGACTGAAGATTCTGCTGTTTATCATTGTGCTCGAGACTCACAGTGATTAAAGTTGGCTTAGCAGCTGTACAAAATCTTACTGAATTCATCCTAACTCATATGCACATATGCATTTACAGACTTTACAGTGATGGTGTCAAGGTGCAGTGCAAACAACATACAATAGACCAATTCAAATTATTTTTTTAATAATGTCAAATCTATTAAGCATTATTACGGTATTAGTAAGTTATTAGCAAGTGTTTAAATTATTATTTATATAGAATTACTCCTCCTATGAAACTTATAAATACAGATATGTTATTATGATTATTATTATTACTAGCAATAATTAAGTAGCAGTGTACAGCAGTGATAGTGATGGTGTAACAGTAATAGATGGATAAACATATATGTATTTATAAATGACAATTTTTAAATACAGATGCTAATAGTGTGACATTATTAGAAAGCGTTACCCAAATTCGTACTTCTATCTGATTTTGTCACAAAAACTGAAGTGGACTCAAGAGTAGGACAGAATAAATGCACAATGTGTTTAAAGTGATCACCAACTATGTGCTACATGCAAAGTGCAGGCGGGGATTGGCTGCAGGGGTCAGCGAGAACAGGCATCCAAAACCACACTCCAGTAAGGGATTCCAGGGAAGGTCTGTACAAAGGGAAACACACAGTGAGCAAAAACACAAGCAAAGGAGCAAACAGCCATTTCTGGTGCTTAGACAGATCTGAAAAATTGAAACTATCCAGTGAGTGACAGTTCTCTAGGAGAAAATGCCTGGTTGATGCTGGATGTTAGAGCCCATCACCAAGTGGAGCTGATAGAAGTGCAACATACCTTGGTTGTAATCACTCATCACCGCATCTCTGAAGGAACAAGATATCAACCTGTAAGCAGATGTGTAATAGTAGAAGGCCACACCAAGTGCCACTCCAGCTAAGAACAGGAAGCTGAGGCTACACACAGGACACAGGCTCACCAAACTGGACAACAGTTCAAATCAATGAAATGTTATTTATATACTTTATATAATCCGTTTATGAATCAGTGGTTACAAGACCTGGAGGGCTGCATGCACTGAACTGTACAGCTTTGAATTCACCATCAGTTGCTTCTTACAGTAAGTCAAACATAAAAAATAAACAAATAAATAAATAATATTACATATTTATTTATCTCTGCTCACATGCATATTCATTAGCTCATAAGGCTACCGTGCTTTCACACACAGTTTCAGTTCCTCAGAAGTTTTTCCCTATAGTATTATGTTAGATCTTCGTTCTCACACATCTGCAGAAACTGAAAACATCAAGGGTACTTTATGCAAACCAGAAACAACAAACCAAAGTTTACATACTACAGAATCTTGTATGTTAGCAGTACAACTGCACAAATACATTTAAAAGTATCCCAAGCAAAAAATAATAATTTTTCCAGTATGTTGTTTTGATTTTTGAATTTTTATCATGACTGCATTAAAGGAGGGCATATAGTGAGTTTATTATCTCCAGTAAAAACATTAAAATAAATGTAGACAATAACCTTAGTCTATATGGAGGCCCATTGAATTGTTTATCTTTTAATAAACATATTTCATTAGGATTTATATTATTTGTTAATGCACAAGAAAATATCAATTGTTTTAAAAATAAATCTTTTAATTTTGACGTTATTAGTTTCGAGCAAGAACAGAGTAAATTCAGTCGTTCAGTTATTGTAAATGCTGCCTTTTCAAAAAGAATACAGTTGGGTGAATGATGACAATAATGAAGGTGATGTGATTTCCAGGTACGTGATCCCTTTTCTAGACAGAATAATAGAATCTATCCAAACTCAATACTCGAGTTACCAATCTTCTCGTGACAACATGTTGTCATCACCTGTCAAGTCTCTTATTTTTTGGCAGATTTCACATAGCCTGGATCAGCCAGCATGCATGGAAAGGACTATTAGTTATATAGGCTGTTGTATATTTGTTAGATTGGTTGAACTTATACCTAATTGCTTGAAAGTAATCCGATGGGAAGCAGGGAATCTGCTTTCAGTTTTATCTGACAGAGATTATGTCTCTCACCAGGCCTTGGAAAAACTGTGACCCTCAGAAAAACTGGAGGAGGTGTCTAGGGAGAGGGAGGTTCGGGTTTCCCTGCTGAGGGTCTTGCCCCTGTGACCCATTTCCAGATAAGTTGAGGCAAATGGATAGATGGAAAGAAGAGAGATTCAACATAAATATCAGAGAAAGCAACAAATAATTTGCATGCAAAAACCTGTAATACATTTGCTGAGGTAAAGTACATTTTTATGAACAAAGAACAAATAATTTGCAAAACATCATTTCAAAGTGTGGCGAAGGACAGTATCATAATGTACTAACGGCACTCCTATTTATCATCTATATTAGCAATATTAACTATCTATAGAAAAAACACCAATATTTGTTATTTGTTTTTCTATTATTATTAAAATGTTTGCACAGGAGTATGTTATCTGAAAAATGTGCATTTCCAAGCAAGTTACTAAAACAATCAAAAAAATGAATAGAAGGCGATTATCAAAGTTTTCAGTGAAACTGATTTGCACCCAAGCCTTAGCTTTTATGTTTTTAAATACCATCTTTCAAAGATCCTAATCAGCTTTACACAGCACAGAACCAGCGACCATTTGGCGGGCGACAGAGAAGGGAGTGTGAGTTTAATTAATTTAGATCCAAATGCAGCATTTCAAAAAGAGAGTCAGTGTGTCATTATCTTCGGTTCATATTTACTATAGTATGTTGCGGTTAGACTGTGATGTTATCTGTTGGATGGCACATACTTTTCTCAAATTAAATACCAAAAAAATAAAGTAAAATTGAACACATTGTCCAGTCATACAAATCTAATAGTTACTATAATCCTTTTCTTTCTGCTATGGATAAACAGTCATTGTCACATCCAACTGCAATCCTCCAGATTAGCGTGTCACTGCATTAATTTCATTTGTTGTGATGTTACCTGAAATAGTGCCTGAGTAAAAGGAATCATTTGCTTGCCTTAATTCTTGTTTGACGACAGCTGTGCCCTGTTGTCTCATCTAAAAAACAAAAAATATTTTCCAAGCATCTTTACAATGAGATGCATCAGCTACTATCCATGTCTTTCCTTTTCTGTTGCACTCATTGTTATCCTTCTTCTTGCAGTTATTTCACAAGGCCAGTGGGGTGATTGCAGGTTTAACCATCATCCTTTCAACAGCAGAACTGCAATACTGAAGCATTATTCAAACCACAAAGATAAACTTACATCACTTTATACCCAACTTCACTTCCAGATGTTTTTAGCTCAGTGTGTTAATGATGGTCGAACAACATAGTGTTGAACAAGCTTATTTGGAGTTTCAGAGATGAGTTTAACCTTTGCCAAAGTAATCATTTGAAAAATTGTGAAAACTCCTCACTTAAGTAAGGCGGAGTCTATGCAAAACATCTTCCACCACTACTTATCCATCTGTTGGAAAAGATAACAGACAACTCACTTTGTAGTACTGCATCATGGATTACAAGACAAGACTGCTCCTTTCAGTTATTTGGTGGGTGGGTGAGGATTTCCCCTGATGTAACATTCTCTTATTTTTGGAGAATAATTCATTATTCATTTATTTATTTATTTGTCTTACCAGGTGTTAATGGTCAGACTCTGACACAATCTGAACCAGTGGTTAAAAGACCTGGAGAATCTCACGGATTGACCTGCACAGCCTCTGGATTCACATTCAGAGACTACTGGATGGTTTGGTTTAGACAGGCTCCTGGAAAAGGACCAGAGTCGATTGCTTTTATCAGCACTTCAACTTATAGTTATGCTACCTCTTATCCCCAGTCAGTCCAGGGTAGATTCACCATCTCCAGAGATGACTCCAGCAGTAAACTCTATCTACAGAGGAACAGCATGAAGACTGAGGACTCAGCAGTTTATATAAGTTTTTTGAAAGTTGTATTTCACAGGAGAGAACCTGTGCTGTAAGATTGAACAAAAACTATTCAAATTCTCTTTGAATTTAAGCATACAGTCTTTGTGTTTATTCTACATTTACCTCATTATATTGCATATAATCAGTTAGAAGCTTAAACATAAAGTTGAAAAAATGTAATTGAAACCAGGCTATTGATCAAGTAATTGTGATTAATCACGATTAATTACAGAAAACTGTGAAAATAATTAGTTAATTTTTTTGATCTATTGACAGCACTATTTTTTTTTCTTAATTAACAGGTGTTAATATGTAGACAGGTTAGACTAGGAAAGACAAGGACTGAAATAGAGTAAATTACTAGCAAATACTATACTTTCTCAGTTCAGAACAGAAGTGAAAACTCACAGTGGACTTTCCCAAAAACAATAAAAATAAAACAAATCAGTTAACACATTAACAGTTTGTATATTTGCAGCGACATAACAATCTGGTTGTGAAGTAGCAGGAGACAAAACAAACAAACAAACAAACAAACACCCAAAAAATAAATAAAGAAAAATCTCTTCATTGTGTCTTTTACTCATTCCAATGCTCAGAAAGACGGCAAACAAAAGAAAAAATGTCTCATAATTCAACTGTTAAAAAAAGAGATGTGGGCATGAACACAGAACTGCACAGCCTCTGGATTCACATTCAGCAGATATGCTATTCTGTGAGGACAAAAAGACCTAGCAGGAGAGTCATGTATCCTATCTGGCAATAGTCCAGCGAGTTCCAATATTGGCTGAATATGACTGAGACCAGGAAGAGCTGTGGAGTGGATTGGGTATATGGGCACAGGCAGTCCTCAAATACTTGATTTTGTAATTTGAATTCAAAGTATTAATATTCATTTTTTAATATTAATTAATATTAATGTTTTGTTGAAAGATTCAAAAGCCCTTTACTGACAAAGCACTGATTGCAAGGACCAATTGACAACATACACACACACTGCAATATAAACAGGTCTGTGAGACACAACATACAGTATGTTCACACTCACGCATGTGTTTGAACCTGAAAACTATACAAAAAATGCAAAAGACCATCATTTTAATACTAAGCTTTTCTTACTGTCTGTATTGTGATTAATATTTCTTTTTTAAATTTTACAGAGGAAAATGGAAATGCAATTTTATCTGAGTGTTATTATAGTAATTAATCTCAATTATAAAGAGCAATAATAGAATACAATAATGAAATGTTTACAGTGAGCACCTGCATTAAAAAATAAACCATTTGTAGCTGGTACCTGTAACCTAGTAAAGCTGTTGTGTTTGTAGAACAAGAGCATGGCTTAAAAACCTGTGAGGAGGAGTCAATGCAAAACCTGGATGTCTTAAACCTACTTTAGCTGCAGAGGGCTTGACAGAGACAACTGCTCACACAGTTTAACATGATGGCCATAAAAACAGGAATGCTTCTTTTTATTGCTTTATGGGCAGGTGAGACCTTTCACTGATGTTGAATCAAATTTGTCTTTCAAGGATAAACAATTTACAACATGTAACTATTGTCTTGTTCTGACAGGTGTTGATGGTCAGACTCTGACAGAATCTGAACCCGTGGTTAAAAGACCAGGAGAATCCCACAGACTGACCTGTACAGGCTCTGGATTCACATTCAGCAGCTACTTAATGGGATGGGTCAGACAGGCTCCTGGAAAAGGACTAGAGTGGGTTGCCACTATCGATGTTACTAGCAAATACTACGCACAGTCAGTTCAAGGCCGGTTCACCATCTCCAGAGACAACAACAGACAGCAGGTGTATCTGGACATGAACACTCTGAAGACTGAAGATTCTGCTGTTTATTACTGTGCTCGACACCCACAGTGTCTGATGCTGGCTGAGCAGCTGTACAAAATCCTGCTCCACATATTTTTATTATTTTGATCAATCCCAAGGAAGAAGTGTGTCTTTATGTTTAGTTCCTCCTGCTTTACTTAAACCTTTAAAAGCAGTGAAACAATTAAACATTGTGCACCAACCCTAAAACACATAAATTACTCACATTACCTTGCTGTTTGCAGTTGAAAGCAACATGTCAGTGTGGTTATCGCAGTGGCATGACCTACCTACAGGAAAAAAAAAAATCAACAGCACATCTCAAAGTTACAAACAATTGATAAACACAGAGACAAAACATACATAAATATCATTTCAAGGAAGTCAAATAAATGTTTTGAGTGTCTTCACTAAATGGTGCTGAATGCCGGTCTCATTTCATGTCAGCTCAGGTTTTTGTTTTTTAAAGGCCAATTACCAGTTTGTGCAGAGCCAGTTCAATGAAGCAGTCATTTTAAGGTGCCCTTTAATTTAAGGTAAATAATGTAAGGAAAGAGTGAGAGACTCTTTTATTCTCTCTGAGTAACCACTTGTTGCAGGTAAGGAGGAAGAACTCCATTTTAAGAAAACGAGACTTACAGACAGAACCAGACTCATCAACCATTTGCTTTGTCCAGCTGAACTAAGCAGCGGGAAAAAAAGAATCATTTTGTACGACTCAAAATATTTTTGTTTACTGTTAAGGCCGTATGATGGCATGATTTTAGCTAACAAAGAAAGGTCCCAACTCCATCTTACCTATGAGAGCAAATTTACTACAAAACAAAGTAAGATGACGTTTGCTTTACTGCACTGCAGAAACAAACAATTTTGTTAAATGCAGTGTAACAATTTTAGGTTCTCACCAAGCGAAAGCAAAGTGAGTTCGTTGTTGTCAGTGTTTCCTGTTAGGAGGAGTCTATGCAAAACTTAGACATTTCTCTCTTTTTAATGAGCACAGAGGATGGTAGAGAACAAAAAACAACATGTTGGACTACAGGACAGGACTGCTGCTTCTAGCTCTCTGCTGGGCAGGTGAAGATTTTCACTGATCTCAGTATTTATATGCATTGTTTCTGTTTGTGACACAATTTAGGTGATTTTTAAAAAAAAATATTTTACCAGGTGTTGATGGGTCAAACAGGCTACTGGAAAAGGACCGGAGTGGATTGCTTTCATACACACTTCAAGTTTTAGGTATTCTACGTATTATTCCCAGTCAGTCCAGGGTAGATTCACCATCTCCAGAAATGATTCCAGCAGTAAACTCTATCTGCAGATGGACAGCTTGAAGACTCAGGACACAGCAGTTTATTACTGTGCCCGAGAGAGACACAGTGAGAGGGAGCAATAGAAATGCCCTCTTTTTACGATCAGCAGGGAATATTTGGTAAACTCAGGCCTTTTTCCTACATTTTAAACATTCATTGTAAAAATTTCATAATAAATTAGTAATACAATGTGTCTTGCCCAGTGTCACCTTGTTTGAATTTAGGGTCCAAATATACAGCAATAATTTTGTTGTATCATTAAGTTAGGAAAAGTCAGTGAACAAATTAAACCAGATATGTTGACCAGTTTAGAGAAGCTCGCATTAAACTCACACTAGTTTCATCACCAAAACAGGGAGAGTTTGGCATGCCCATTAAAAGACAATATAAACACAATTTCCAACACATTAAAAAAGAAAAACATAAATGCTTTTAAAAATAAATAAAACATACACTGTCATTACAACCTACAGTATAGATTACTGATAAACACTTATAAGCAATCAATCAATAAATTATTACAGCATTTCATCAGAAGTGTGCTGTTTAAATATTAAACAATAATCTGCAGGCTGAGGAGAAGCCATCACCTCATGAGTAACAAAATCAAAAACATGAATCTAAATAAAATAAGCTACATTTTTCTTTTCGAAATAAAATATATCACTGTTACTTGGTTTGCAAGAACTGGTTTGAGATTAAAAGGTTAAATAAACAGTAAATCCCACTGAGAACAGTTACACATGAGTAACATGGCGGCACAGTTAGCCAGCAGAAATGTTGTTTCACTATCGCGAAGGTCAGAGCTGCTTCGGATAAGCGGAATTTAACAGCGAGGACACGGCCAAAAGTGTTAAATCAGGAGCAAGACTACTCCACTACTTGGCCCAGGATCCTCCAGCAGCCACCAGGCCCAGGCTCTTCCAGCAGCCACCAGGCCCAGGCTCTTCCAGCAGCCACCAGGCCCAGGATCCTCCTGCTCCACCAGGCCCAGGATCCTGCAGCAGCCACCAGGCCCAGGCTCTTCCAGCAGCCACCAGGCCCAGGCTCTTCCAGCAGCCACTAGGCCCAGGATCCTCCTGCTCCACCAGGCCCAGGATCCTCCAGCAGCCACCAGGCCCAGGCTCTTCCAGCAGCCACCAGGCCCAGGATCCTCCAGCAGCCACCAGGCCCAGGATCCTGCAGCAGCCACCAGGCCCAGGCTCTTCCAGCAGCCACCAGGCCCAGGCTCTTCCAGCAGCCACTAGGCCCAGGATCCTCCTGCTCCACCAGGCCCAGGATCCTCCAGCAGCCACCAGGCCCAGGCTCTTCCAGCAGCCACTAGGCCCAGGATCCTCCTGCTCCACCAGGCCCAGGATCCTCCAGCAGCCACCAGGCCCAGGCTCTTCCAGCAGCCACTAGGCCCAGGATCCTCCTGCTCCACCAGGCCCAGGAGCGTTAAGATGCCGCCTAAGAGGAGCAACGTTAATGAGGAGGAACTGGAGGACATAAAGAAATCCCTAAACTTTATGTCTGAAGAAATAACAACAATTTCAAAACAACAAAAACTGATACTCAATTTAACGGATGATATTAAA
Organism: Copadichromis virginalis; assembly: GCF_057382275.1. Classification (NCBI taxonomy): domain Eukaryota; kingdom Metazoa; phylum Chordata; class Actinopteri; order Cichliformes; family Cichlidae; genus Copadichromis; species Copadichromis virginalis. The sequence continues at coordinate 17,601,020 of NC_140621.1, forward strand.
GAACTAAGAAGGCAGAGCGAGGAAAAGGACAAGAAGATTGCTATGCTGGAAGGACGGGTGTCAGATCTGGAACAATATTCAAGAGTAAATGATGTGATAGTGACAGGACTGGAAACCAAGCATCAGACATACGCACGGGTAGCAGCAGCAGAGAGAGGGGAGCCACCCGAGCAAGAGCTACGCTCTTTGGAAGAGCAGGTAATGGCCTTCTTTAAAAGCAAAGGTATAGAAATGGACAGTAAAAATATTGAGGGATGCCATCCTCTTCCGAGAAAAAATCAAATACCTGCCATTATCATTCGTTTTGTTAATAGAAAACAGAAAAAAGAACTGCTCAAGCAAGGAAGAAAGCTAAAAGGTACAAATGTTTATTTAAATGAATACCTAATCAAGAAAAATGCAGACATTGCAAGACAAGCAAGAATATTAAGAAAACAGAAGAAAATACAGTCAACTTGGACGTCAGACTGTAAAATATTCATTAAGTTAAATGGAACACCAGAGCAGGCTAAGGTTCTAGTCATCAAAGAGATGACTGAACTAGAAAAATATAACTGATAAATGCAAAGCAGTGCTAAATATGATGTGACCGTCCAAGTGCACAACCAACGCAGATGTCTGACAATTTTCAACTAACAACTCATATAGATATTGAAAATAAGACATTGATGTATGACAGCAACATAGATCCTGATTGTAATTTCTTTAACAATAAGACAAATGAATGCAATTATTATACAAATGAGCAACTTAAAAAGGAATTCAAGGTAGAACAGGGTATAACAATGGTTCACTTTAATAGTCGAAGCTTATATGCAAACTTTCAATCCATCAAAGACTACATAACACAGTTTGAACAGCCATTCAATGTGATAGCCATATCGGAGACCTGGATAACTCCTGGAAAAGAAGAAGACTTTAAAATAAATGGATATGAATTCCTTCATGTAGACAGGATCAACAAGAAAGGAGGTGGGGTGGCACTTTACATTGATAAAAACCTAAAGTACAAAAGAATGGGAAGAATGACAACTGTTATTGATGGAGTGATGGAATGTTTATCAGTGGAAATAAGTATAGAAAAAAGGAAAAACCTAATTGTCAGTTGTATATATAGAACACCAGGATCTAAGATTGAGATATTTAAGGATAATATGGAGGACTTATTTACAAATATAAATCAGAAAAGAATGTTTATTTGTGGGGACTTTAATATTGACTTATTGAATCCAAATCATAATAAGAGTACAGAAGAATTTATTGATTCCATGTACAGCATAGGTTTATTTCCACTGATAACAAGACTGACCAGAATAACATCTCATTGTGCAACTCTATTAGATAATATATTTACAAATATAATAGAAGGAAAGATAAAAAGTGGGCTGTTAATCAATGATATAAGTGACCATTTACCAGTCTTTGCATCGTATAATTGCCATTATAAAGTGAACAACGATGGACATAAGATTATTTACAAAAGAATAAGAACAGAGAAGACCTTAAATTGTCTTAGAAATGAACTTTTAAAGCAAGATTGGAATATTGTATATGAACAAACAGAAGTTAATAAAGCTTACGAAGGATTTTTAAGAACATTTAACACATTACTTGATAAAAACTGCCCAGTAATTGAAATCAATAGGAAACACAACTATGCAGGAAGACCATGGATGACAAAAGGACTACAAAATGCCAGCAAAAAAAAGAATACCCTATATCGAGAATTCATAAAAAAGAGAACAATAGAAACTGAAATGAAGTATAAAACTTACAAAAATAAATTAACTAATATAATGAGATCCTGTAAAAGAGAGTATTACATTAAAAGGTTAGAACACAATAAAGATAACACAAGAGATATATGGAATGTATTAAACAGAATAATCAAAAATGAATCAAGGAATAATGATTACCCTGGGTACTTTATAGAAGGGACAAGAAGTATTAATAACATGGAGGAGATAGTAAATGGCTTTAATGAATTCTTCGTAAACATAGGGCCAAAACTGGCAGAAGAAATAAAGGTTGATGGAATAGAAAGGGACACTGGTGAAAATACTGAAAGGAATAGTAGCTCAATGTTTTTAAGAGCAGTGGAAGAGAAAGAGATTTATGACATGGTTAGAGGACTTAAGAACAAAACCAGTACAGACTGGAATGATATTGATATGGTAACGGTAAAGACAGTTATTGATGGTATCGTAAAACCATTAAAATATATATTCAACTTGTCGTTTCAAAAAGGAGTTTTTCCACAAAAAATGAAAGTTGCTAAAGTTATTCCCATTTACAAAACCGGTGAAAGACATCATTTTACAAACTATAGACCAGTGTCAATACTCTCCCAGTTCTCTAAGATACTGGAAAAACTCTTCATAAAAAGATTTGACAGTTTTGTGGAAAAATATGAATTAATGACAGATAGTCAGTATGGGTTCAGAAACAACAGATCAACAGCTTTGGCACTGATAGATTTAATGGAAAAGATAACGGAATGTATGGATAATAAGAGGTATGCGCTCGGAGTTTTCTTAGATCTAAAGAAGGCGTTTGATACTGTTAATCATGAAATTCTATTAAAAAAACTGGAAAAGTACGGGTTTAGGGGAGTGGTTTTGGAATGGTTAAAAAGCTATGTAGGGAATAGGCAACAATATGTACAAATAAATGAATATAAATCTAATTTGATGGATATAGCTTGTGGAGTACCTCAAGGTTCAGTACTGGGTCCAAAAATGTTTATTATGTACTTAAATGATATCTGCAGAGTATCGGAGATTTTAAAGTTTGTAATATTTGCAGATGACACAAATATACTGTGTTCAGGTGGGGAATTGCCACAGGTTTTGGAAATGATCACACAGGAATTAACGATATTAAAGAAGTGGTTTGATATAAATAAATTATCATTGAATCTCGATAAAACCAAATTTATGTTGTTTGGAAACCAAAAGAAAAACATCGAAGTAGAAATATGTGTTGACAATGTATATTTAGAAAGAGTAAATTAAATAAAATTTATTGGGGTGATCATTGACCACAAGCTCTGTTGGAAGCCACACATTACTTATGTTCGGGGGAAATTGGCACGGGGCATTGCCATCCTGGGAAAAGCAAAGCATATGTTGGATCAGAAAGCACTGCACATTTTATACTGTACTTTACTACTGCCATATATGAGCTACTGTGTAGAGGTCTGGGGAAACACATACAAAAGTAACACACAAACAATAACTATAATACAGAAAAGGGCCATTAGATTAATAAATAATGTAGGGTACAGGGACCATACAAATGCACTCTTTGTCAAAATGCAAGCTATTAAATTCCAAGACTTGGTGAAGCTTAAAACAGCGCAAATAATGTATAAAGTCAGAAATAAATTGCTTCCCAAAGAAATCTGTAAATTGTTCATAGAAAGAGAAGGTGGGTATAACTTAAGAGGGAAATGGAATTTAAAAATACAAAGTGCTAGAACAACTTTAAGAACTATGTCAATCTCAATTGCAGGAGTTAAATTATGGAACAGTCTAACAGAAGAAATAAAAGACAGTCAAAACATAAAACAGTTTAAAGTAAAATATAAAAACCTAATTTTAAATAAGTATAAGAATGAAGAAAACGGGGTTAACCCAGGATGGTAATGTTGCTGGTAATGGTGTTGCGGTTCTTTTTTGTTTTTTTTGTTTTGTTTTGGTTTGTTGTTTTTCCATAACTTGTGTATCTGCAAATATACACATTCTGTATTTTTCATATGAAAGAAACTATACTGTGGTGGGGCTTGCTAATTTCTTGTTTTTGATTTATGTATGTTATGTTTTGTTTTACTTCATATGTTTATATGTTTCATATGTTGTTTGTTTAATTTAAGACAAAAAAAAAATTTAAATGAATGAGAGGTAAAACTTGAGGGGGTAGGGACAAATAAGTAAATACTTCAGCCTACTCCTTTTCAAACAAATAATGGAATGATATTTTGTAATGATTGTGAAGGCACATGTTTGAAATGTTTGAAATAAAAATGAACTGAACTGAACTGAAAAACTGAACAATACAAAAATATTGAGGAAAATAAATCAACAACTCCACAAACATTTTTTTAGAAATACTGCACATAAGAGACACAGCAAGAGAGAGCAATAAAAACATACGTCCTCTATTCATCCTCACCAGGGAATATTTCGTAAATTGAAGGATTCTTTCCCATAATAAGACATTTTATTTTTAAATGTTCTCTTCCAACACATCATCAAAGAAGAAATAGTATTTGTTAAACAATGGATAAAACATACAGATCCCGAGATTCGTGGTGAAGAGCTCTTGAACAATTATTTTTAATAATTAAACATGAAACAACTATAAAAACTAAAAAAAACCTTTACGTACCAATCGATTTGGGACAGTTCCCACTTAGGAAAAGTGAACGGTCAAAACCTGCTCTGTAAAAATGCAGACATAATGTAGGGGAAAAAGTCAGACATGTGACAATGTGAAAATTATTTTTAAACTTTAGTAAGTGTATGAAACTATATGTACCAGTGTGAGAACATAGAACCAACTACTGCAGCTTAAACTGAGTATTATAATAGGGACGATAGATGATGATTGAACATGCATGGTTGTTGATGTTAGATTGTTTGTGTGAGTGTTTCAGATACTTTTGATGTGCTATGTTTTTCCACAAAGCCATCTTTAGGGCTTAAAGGACATGGTCTGAAAAAGAAAAAAAAATCAAGTAGGCGGATTTTTTACAACAGTATTACTTCTTTTAAAAGGATTGTTTCAGAAGATAATGTGAAGTAAATCCCAGAGAGAACACAAAAAAGTGGGAATGAGACTAGAAATACTGTTTATGTCTTATGTGAAGATTATTAAACAAAGCTAAAAGAGAGTGTTCACAACATTGTATGCCATTGGGTAACTGAGTTTCTTTGAATAACAAATGGCTCCTGTAGAGGGAGGTCTATGCAAAGTCTAGCTTCTTTATCAACATGTTGCAACCAACTCTCATTTAGTTTGTTACAGAACATCTGCAGGACATTTTTTAACCATACAAATAATCAAGTGTTCTAAATTATGGGATATATGATTCTTTGGAGTTTATTATTCATTTATTTTCTCCAAGGTAGGAAAAATATTTATTCTTTATAATATGAAGACAAGTCTGATTCACAACAAGCAAACTTTCTCTTTTTGTTTGTTTTTTGTTTTTTTGTTTGTTTTTTGATATTTACAGGAGTTTGGAGTGAGATCAAACTGGAGCAGTCTGCCTCTGAGGTGAAGAGACCTGGAGAGAGAGTGAAGATGTTATGTACCCTTTCTGGTTATAGACTGACAAGCTACAATATATTTTGGATACGGCAGAGGCCGGGCAGAGCTCTGGAGTGGATTGGGTATATGAGCACTGGCAATAATTCTCCTGGCTATGCCAGTTCTTTTCAAAGTCGTTTCATCATCACTGAAGAAGACTCCAGCAGCAGACAGTATCTTGAGATCACAAGTCTGACAGCTGAAGATTCTGCTGTTTACTTCTGTGCCCGAGAAAGCACAGTGACAGAAAACAGAAGAACAGCTGTACAAAAACACTTAAATAGCCATGTGACTTAGATGACTTTGAAGTTTCCCTTCATATGCAGTAAATAAATAAATAAAATAACAAATTAACAAATTGAAAAAAAACCCCTCTCTACATATATCCTTTTACTGTAAGAAAATGAGATTGTATTAATTATCCAATTAATGCTAAATTGACAGGGTAAAAGGGACAGTTAAATTTAAGCAATAGCCTGAAAAAAGACAGGATAATTTTGAGAAGTAAAATGATTAACTGATGTATTATTGGAAGGTGTGTGGATGACCCTCTTTGTTCAATTAAGATGTATTCCTTATTTTATTTGCCTATATTTTCTATTTTTGCATCTGTTAACGGGACCCAAATACTTTTGTAGACTGACATAAATCATTAATTAACTAACAGTAACCTGTTAAATGTGTAACTTATATAAAGCAGAAAATGCCAGCCCAGTTATCCCAGAGAAACGTGAACACTAACCTGTTCAGTTTCTGGATTGTTGTTTAATTGTTGTTTCATTGATTTCATTGATGTGTTGTATATGAATGAGTTATAAAATCAAAATATCATATGTACATGTTCCACTCAGCCTCAATGATTGGTGCCAATTAAAAACAATGATTTTTCATATGTTTGACTTTGTGCAAACACACTGGCCTCTGTTATTATACAGCTTATAAAATCTGTGGAGTTCACAGCACGTACGAAAACCATGTTTTTGGATCTCTTACTGCTGTTGGCAGTTGGAAATATGTGATTAAGTGTGAACAGCTGACACATCCAGCCTCTGTGACTGTGCAGCCACATGATCGCCTGACTATCATCTATCAGGCCTCTTATTCTGTTAGTGACTACTACACAGCTTGGACCAGAAAGGCAAGATGAGATAGTCTAGAGACAAGGTTTCATCTTAAACTGTAATTAACAACAAAAAATCACAGAGTCCTCCATCATTGTTCATTGTTTTGCTGTGATGATGTTGCATTTTTATTTTTTGCAAACAATAATTACTGGGTAATGTTAATGCTAAATATTCTGACAATGATGATAAAATTATAAATATCAATGAAAAAACTGTATTTTAAAGAACATTTGCTTTGCGCAGAATCCAAGGACACCAAAACAATCAAATGAAATTAGCCAGTTTGAATGACAAAATACCACATAAACTGAGCTACAGCTGTCAGCGAAGTTTGTTTGCATTTTTGTCATTTTGGCTCTTGTCCCAGCAGCTGTTTTATCCTGCTGTATTTTATCCAAACTTGCCAATCAGTGCAGGCAGACTTGACATTTTATAAAAATTAAATGATCCTCTTTAAGCCACAATTTTAGGTTGCAATAAATAAGTAGAGAAGTATGATAATATCTAGATGAATTAATTAATACTCTTAACAATGGTAAAATAAATTTAAAAAAAATTTAAAAATCATTTTGAAGCCTTGTCTAAAGAATGTGTTATTGGAAGTAGAAAGTGGGTTTTAATATGCCAAAATATGTTGAAAATGTTCTTTAAAGGTAAGCAGTAATCCTGGAAGAAGGTCTCCATTTGTTCTTTTTATTGTTATTGCAATGTCATTTTTTTTTAATTTTTTTTTCTTATTTCTGATGAATTCTTTATAAGCGAACACAACAAATGAATGCTGAGGATATCCTCTGATACCTTTTCTTTAAACTTTGTTAATGCTAAAATTAAATCGTTCGTGTTAAAATCAGTAACTTGTTTTACTGCTATTACAATTGTATGATCAATCAAGTTAAAGTATTTTTCATGCTTGGTTCGCTGTAGTTAGAGTTAAAGTTTCCAGTTATGAGTTATGTATTTGATTCCATGCGAACTTGTTGTCTTCTTGTATCATTCAGCTATAAAAACTTGACAGACTGCAGAGGAGAGTTTATGTGAAAGAACATGTATCAAAAAATGTTTTCATTAGCTCTGTTATTGCTCTTAGCAGCTGGAAATAAGAATATTTTTTGTTTCTTTGTTTCTTTGTTTGTCTTTTGTTTGTTATATAATTATATAAATGTTCACACCAGCCCAGGACCTCCACATCCAGCAGGTTCACCTCCAAGATCGTCTGAGACCAGCCACCCAGACAGCTGCTGGAACAATTGGTTTGCACAACCAAACAATTTCTGCACAAACTGTCAGAAACCGTCTCAGGGATGCTCAACTGCATGCCCGTCGTCCTCATCGGGGTCTTGACCTGACTCCAGCTCGTCGCCGTAACAGACTTGTGTGGGCAAATGCTCACATTCGATGGCGTCTGGCACGTTGGAGAGGTGTGCGCTTCACGGATGAATCATGGTTCACATTGTTCAGGGCAGATGGCAGCTGAGAATGTCCCAGTTCTTGCATGGCCAGCATACTCACCGGACATGTCACCCATTGAGCATGTTCGGGATGTGCTTGACCGGCGTATACGACAGCGTGTACCAGTTCCCACGAATATCCAACAACCTCGCACAGCCATTGAAGTGGAGTGGACCAACATTCCACAGGCCACAATTGACAATCTGATAGACTCCATGCGACGATGTGTTGCACTGCATGAGGCAAATGGTGGTCACACCAGATACTGACCGGTTCTGGGTCCCCAGACCCCCAATAGCGCAAAAAACTGCACATTCCAGGGTGGCCTTTTGTTGTGGGCAGTCTGAGGTACACCTGTGCACTACTCATGATGTCAGATCAGCATCCTGATGTGGCACACCTGTGAGGTGGGATGGATTATCTCAATATGGCAGATGTAGGGATGGGTATCGTTTAGGTTTTATCCGATACCGGTGCCAAATCGGTACTTTTGAAACGGTGCCGGTGCTCAAACGGTGCTCGAACCGGTGCTTAAAGAATGGAGAACACAAAATTGGTCCAAAAACCTCTCATATTCAGCTGGTTTTTTGTAAAAAGATAAGAATGTTAGCCTTTTCTGCAGCTATGGGGCATATATGGTATCACTCTTAGCTGGAAGCAGTGCTTAAACAATGGAAAAAATACAAACTTTGTCCAAAAACCTCTCATGTTTAGCTGTTTTCCACTTTTTCTTTGGTCATTTTAGCCTTTTTGGCCAGGGTGAAGGGAGCATCTGCCATCAAACAAGAAGACAGCCACATGTAGCTATGATGATGTTTGTCATAGCTACATGCTTGATGTTTGCTAGTTCACCTTACATGCATTAATGTAATAACGTGGTTAGCCTACTCAACGTAAATTACACACGAACAACATTAAGCTACTCACGCAGAGAAGAACGGCTGCTGCTGCCATCCAATACGGCGCATTTCTCGGCTTTTAAAAAAAAAAACGCTATGCGTCGCCAGGTGTTTCATCTGATTCGAGGTGTTACTTCCGTTGACAGTATCACAGTATCAGCTTAAAGCACTTGTTGCAGGCTGCTGAGTTTGCATATTTTGCTGTGAAGTACAGCCAGACTTCTGACCGCTTCGCCTTGGGCATTTTTAATCTGTAGCTCTGCATAAGAGAACGTACGTACCTGGACCCGCCTACTATCCTCGGAAACGTAAAATGATTGGCTAGAAGTGTATCACAGCTCAGGAAAAAAAAGCACCGAAATAAAGCACCGAAATGTGCACTGCTTTTCGGTCTGGTTACTACCGTTTATGTCAGAACCGGTGCCATCATGGCACCGGACACCGGTACCCATCCCTAGGCAGATGTGCCCACTACCACACATTTGGACTGATTTGTGACCACTGTTTGGGAGGGATGGTTATATTGTGTATCTGGAATGAATTTTAGGTCTCTACGTCCATCCCATGGGGAATGGGAGCAGTAACAAAGGTGTTGCGTTTATATTTTTGTTGAGTGTATTATTAAAAATAATAATATTGGCTCCCACTTAATAATTGTTCTCTTTCAGGTGGATGCCTGTGTGGTAACAGCTTTTCACTTTTACTTAATCACTAGACACATAACACTGTTTGTTCTGAAAAATATCAATCTTGTGCCATAATGCAGCCCACCAAAACATTAATTCACATACTAAGAAATGTCTTTATTATAAGGACCTGAACACATAACACTATTTCAGTCATGAGTGATGACTTGGAAAAATTGAACATGATTTATTGAATTAGAGAAGTTAATGTATTTGGCGATTAGACTCAAATGACCCCTCATGGCAGAATGGAATCCCAGCAATGATAGGATTTAGGACAGGACCCCCAGAGTCGAGACACTATTGATGGTGGTGACGATGAAGACTGAGGCTTGAACGGAGCTCTGGCTGAGGTCTCTGAGGTGTAGTTGGTGAGAAGGTGGGTTGCAGGCAAGAGAATCTGAAATGGAGAATGATGAAGAGCACAGATTTGAACCATGCGAAGATTGAGGCTGATTGTCTCTGAGAAGGTGGTTGAGAAGATGATTGGACTAGACAGCATGGGAAAGCAGTAGTCATGTAAGGCTGATAAGTGATTACAGATCTTCCTTATTGAACTTGTGCACAAGCTTCATGCAGAAGAGTATAACCCACAATCCAAATATTTAAGCTAAGACAGGTAACAATCATGAACAGACTATCAGTGCAGCGAATAATCAAAAAAGCAGGGAACAGGTTAAAGACAAAGCTGATGAAACCGTCCAAACTATAATACAAAAGAGGATAATCTGGAAGACTGTACTGCGCTGTACATGATTATACAACAAACAAGAAAACAAGGAATATTAAGAAATGCATAAAAAGCTTGAATGGAAGGAGACAAGTTTGTATGACACATTTGAGGTGAACATCGTTTCTTAGGCGGCATCACTTTATTATTAGATAATGTGACATGAAGCACAGATACTCCATTTAAATTTGAATCCAGCAGCTGGCTGAATCTTTCTGGTGTGAGAGTTTGGATATTCTCTGTGAACTCCCAGTACTTTGGCTTCCCCTCTTAGTCCAAAGACACTCTTATTAGGTTAACAGACAGGGTGTCATATTGTAGAGTATTTAAAGTGAGGACACAAAATGCAGGACGCTAACCCTAAGTCAAAAAAGGTGAGCCTTTTATTTTGGCTGAAAAAAAGTCCAGCCCAAAATATAACAGATTGTAACACAATGCGACAAATCCAGGCAACACAGAGAAACACATATGAAAACAGACAGGGTAGGAAAACAGTACAACTGTCGCGGTGTTTGGTTTTGATCCAGTGTTTTGAGTTAGTGGATTTTCTGGTTTTGTTCATCATGAATTTTACGGTCAGTTAACGTTTATATTGTTTGTTGCTGTCATTATATTTAATCTTGTTCTGTTTTACATTGTGTCAGACTAATTCCTCCCTGTGTGTTCCCCGTCCTCTTGTGTCTAGTTTCCTGTGTTAGTTATTGGTGTCTCCCTGTAAAGTCAGCCTTGTCTCCATGTTTTAGCTCTTTTGCACATAAATCTATTTAATACTTCAATGTTTTGTGTCCATTTATTTATTCATGCTATTTTTATTTAATCTATTTGTACATATTAACCAGCATCTGCGTGTGCAAAGCAGAGAGACATGCTTTTTTCTTTGCACACATGACAATAAACGCTTTGAAACCTTGAATCTTGAATGCTAGTTGGTCTGTTTCCCCAGTCGGGTCTCTGTGAGGTCTATCATGTCTGTTTATGAATGTCAAGCTTGGTCTCGCTCTCTCTGTCTTTCGCCCTCTTGCTCTCTCTCTGCCTCTGTCTCTCTCTTGTCCCTCACTCTCTAGCTATCTCACTTTCATGTCTCTACCTCCCTGGCTCTCTCTGTCGTTCCACTCTGCCATATCTATTTGCTTGTTATGTTTGTTATACTCTTCCCACATCAAGTTGTGTGCCCTAGTCTGTGTATCCGTGTGTCTTATTTTGCCTCTTGTGCTTTGTGTTCAATTTGGCTTCCCCTGTCTCATCAGTCACATTTATGTTAGCTGTGTTTTCACCTGTGGCCTGTTCCCTAATTAACCCTTCAGTGTTTATATTATCTGCATCTCCCTCATCCTTCTGTTCTGTGGATTCTGCCTGCCTAGTGTCTTCCCAGTTTTAGTTTTGTTATCTGTGAATTTGCAATAAAGCTGCTTTAAGTTTAGTTTTGCCTGTGAGTCCTGTACTTTTGGGTCCAATCGTGCCTGCCTCACACAGCAACAAACAAAAATTATAAACAAAAAAGTAAACAAAAAAGACAAAACTTTACAAGGAATAACTTATGTAAAAGAAATACAATTAATAATTTTCATAACTGATCTGGCTTTGATATTTAAATTATACACAAACTACATATTCAGAGTATCTGTGATACTGTACAGTTATCACCTTCCTATGAGGAGGAGTCAATGCAAAATTTAAAAACTCATCAGGTCTACTTAACTGACTGCAGGGAGAACAGAAGCAATCAAGCAATTCAACACGATGGACTACAGGACAGGCCTGCTTCTCTTTACTCTCTACTGGGCAGGTGAAGATTCTCTTTTCAACTTCAATATGCATAAATAATGTTTTTTGACACAAATTAATTCACATAATTTTTGAAAACTCTTCCCAGGTGTCAATGGTCAGACTCTGACAGAATCTGAACCAGTTACTAAAAGGCCTGGAGAGTCCCACAGATTGACCTGCACAGTCTCTGGATTCACACTCGGCAGCTACGCTATGGCCTGGGTTAGACAGGCTCCTGGAAGAGCACTGGAGTGGATTGCTTATATAGGCACTTCTAGTTCTCCTATCAGATACTCCCAGTCAGTCCAGGGTAGATTCATCATCTCCAGAGATGACTCCAGCAGTAAAATATATTTACAGATGAACAGCTTGAAGACTGAAGACACAGCAGTTTATTACTGTGCCCGACGAAGCACAGTGCGAGACAGCAATAGAAATGCCATACAAAAACTACTTCCTCTATTTACTTTCACCACTGGGAACATTTAACGTTTCACTATCCTGCATTTCAGCTTCTTTGAGTAGTGCAGCAGATTACTGCAATTTTAGCCAATGTTTAACGTTTCAATACAGGTAGATTTTTCTACCTTTGTGTTTTCTCATTTAAAGATAACCATTCATCTTGAGCACTGAGATTTAAACCACATTAAGCAGAGGCTGATTTGCTCAAAGGAGGAGGACAAGAAGATGATTGGACTAGAAAAATTACATCTTTGAGATTGACAGCATTTTAAAATAAAGCTAATTTTCTTCATAAAGGACCTAACCTCCAACAGCTTCACCTGAATAGAAGCTATTTAAAAAGACCAATTGTCACTGTAGTGGCAGACTATGTGTTTTTATGAGGACCCAAATGCAGACCACAAGAGTTTCTCATTTGTTAGAAACAGTTTCAAAACCCTAATAAAGTTGTTAAAAAGGACAAAATGACAAAAGGAGTTAAAAGTAGGGCAGCCATGCTGGTTAATAGCATCAATAGCTTAAGATGAATATGACTAGTATTATTTTCACTCTTTAGTATAATAATCAGATATGATTATCTGATGAAGTCAGAAGAAAGAGCAAGAGAGATCAGTTTAGTTCAGCTTTAATCATTTTCTCTGTAGGTGTTATGCTGGACAGTTGGATATTGTAAAGACCTTTAAGTGGATTTATTTTAGTAACGTGTGTGTTTCTGAATAAACACAGAATAATCAGATAAGTGATCCATGGAGATAACAATGATTTTTTTTTTAACATGATGGACTGTAAGACAGGACAACAATGTCTTCAAGTCTCTTTTTGGCAGGTGAAGCTTTCTTTGACATTTATTTAACATCTGGTCTGTCCTGTTACGTTTGCATGTGTTCATTGTCAGACAGAATCTCAACCAACAGTTTCAAAACTCTAACAAAATTGTTAAAATGAATTGACTTGAAAGCAGGACAGCTGTACTGACAGCAGTCTCTAAATCTGTTTGCTTCATCACTGGTTTTCTTTAGGTGGGCACCACTTTTTGCACAATTTTAGTAGTAAAGAATTTGGAGAGATTAAAAAAACAAAAAAGAAAACTAAATAAACACATTTAAAAAAGATTTTTTTAGGTTAATAGTATCAATAGCTCAATATGAATATGACTGTAGTATTATTTTCACTCCTTAGTATAATACTCAAATATGATTGTCTGATAAAGTCAGATAAACAGAGAGATCAATTCAGTTCAACTTTAACCATTTTCCCTGTAGCTGTTATGCTGGATAGTTGCATATTGATAAGACCTTCAGGTGGATATATTTGAGTAATATGTGTGTTTCTGAATAATCAGATCAGTGATCCATGGAGATAACAATGATTTTTGCTTCCACTAGTGTGTTTAGTATCTGTCTCATCAGGCTAGATTAAATATTTGCAGTATGGACACTCAATGGATGTCACCTGTCTGAGCTCAGATTCTTCTGTTATAACAGCAACTGATTAAAAAGAGATTATTTACTTCTTTCTTGTAAGATAAGAATAAATATATACATAAAAAAACATTTCCTAGATCCTATACAAACACTATTCATTAATACAACTCTCAGTATTGTTATGAAAATGAAATTTGGATATTAGAGATTTTAGGACTGGTTGTGTGTTCTTCACCAGAGGTTCTGTATTGACAGTATCTTAGCTTTCCCCAGGACTGCACTCTTCTGGATAAATGGTAAACCGTTACCATACAAATGACCTGTATTTGTATAGCACTTTACACTAAATTAAGTCATCCACCCATTCACACACACATTCACACTGGATAGACACCTCTGATGCTGTGCCTGTAATCTACTGAGGCCCGATCTTCCAGTTTTGGGGTTCATGTTCCTATTACATTCAGATAACTTTATTAATCCAAAAAAAGGCAATTTCTTCTTCTACTTACCCACACAAACTACTCACACAATCAAACTCCAAGGTTCAAAATAAACCATTAACAGTTAACAGTAAATTTCAGAACCCATTCTGAAATATTACTGTAAATATACTGAGAAGGCAGAAAAATCCATGTGTTGTTTAAAATATTGAAGAGTTGCCTGAAGATCCTGTGATGAGATTGTTTTACTGTAGCAAACACAACAGAACTATTAATTCTTATATAATAATAAACAGATAGTATAATGATGAGAAATTTTTCACCACCACTTATCCATATATCCACACATATCCACACAAATCCGGTATTCAGTACAATAAGTTGTGAGAGAAAGCAAATGGCAACACTATTCTTTTAAGATTTACAAATACTGTTTATGTCTTATGCACAGATTACCACACAGCTCATAATCTTATATGATTTTATCTGCTTTCCAAAATAGTTAAGTTGTGTAACTGAGTTTTTCAATAACAAATTCCTCCTGCAGAGGGACGTCTATGCACGTTTTGCCTGCTTATAAACACATCAGAGCCATTTCTCATTTAATTTGTGACAACATATGACTTCTTGGAGTTTATTCTTTATTTTTTGTACAGTTCCACATTCAGCTCGCATCTCCAGGTTCCGGCGTGCTACTCAACGCATGATTAGATGAATGTCGCCAGCCTCCCACTGACCCTGCCCCCTGAAACCACTGCCTCTGCAGCTGACTGACAGCCCACACCCCACCACATATATTTTATCAGTCTGTTATGTTCTGTTGTATGTTTATTTCAGTGAGAGACACTATAAAAAAGTGGAGCTGTTTCTCAGGATATGTGAGAATTTTCAGTCAGCTCAAGGCTGTTTAAACATCTCCAGAGACAACAGCAAAAAAGCATGTGAATCTGGAGATAAGCAGTTTGAAAAATGAAGATTCTATTTGTTACTGTGCTCGAGGGTCACAGTGGCTGGACTGAACACAGTGACTCTGATCATGGACTCTTTTAAAGGGTGATTCAAACATCCGGCACATACTTAGAACATTCTTACTTTGTCTTCCACAAAAATACACTTGTTATAACTGTTCTTACAGGCAATCTTACATATTACTATTTACTATTAACTTAATAATTTACAGTATTTAGATGATACCAATTGAGTCACAATTTTATATTTATTTGAGAAGCACTTAGAGTACAGCAGGTATCTGGGAGTGTGTGTGTAACAGCAGTCTAATATAAGATATAGTCCCTTTTCATCTCATTGCTTGAACTTAAAATACATTGCAAAGTAACAACAGTAAAACGAAGTCACCTTTCATAATGTATGTCTTACATCTGAGTGAGTAATGAAATTAGAATCTAATAGAATAATTTTCCATGCATGTTTTCATGTTGTTTGTATAGGCAGTTTTTTCAGCAGGCTTCAGTTAGACCCTAATGAATGCTTCATGCATTTGTATGCAAATTCATTGACTTCTTCTGTATAAAAGCTTGACATCAGACTGTGTTGTGGAGTTCACATCATGACACGTTCATCAAAAAACATGTTTTCTGTAGCTCTGTTATTGCTCTTAGCCACTTCACGTGAGTGTCTTTAACATTCACAGTATTTGTTTTGTAATATAAACAATTTGTCACAAATCTTTTTTTTTTTTTTAAACAGGTGTGAAGTGTGAACAGCTGACACAGCGAGCCTCAGAGACTGTGCAGCCAGGTCAACGTCTGACCATCACCTGTCAGGTCTCTTATTCTGTGAGCAGCTGGCACACAGCTTGGATCAGACAGCCTGCAGGGAAAGGTCTGGAGTGGATTGGGATGGCACGTACTGGATCTACAACATACTACAAAGATTCACTTAAGAGCAAGTTCAGCATTTCCACATATTCCTCCGACAACAGAGTGACATTAAGTGGACAGAATATGCAGCCTGAAGACACAGCTGTGTATTACTGTGCCAGACTCCCACATTAACACACACAATCAGCAGCTCTGTACACAAACCAGTGAGAGCCTCAATACTTAAACTCACCAGAGGAGGAGCCCCCAGGCCACTTATTATGTTTTGACATAGATGCTTATTAGAGGAAGAGACAGTCGATGAGAAAAAGAAAATCACTTGTAAAAATATACATTAAAAACACAAAAACTAAAAATATCTTTTTAGGTCTTAACTTCAGAATGCAACAAATAAATAAACAAGGTAAGGTTATAAGGAGTTAAATAAATCAGTGGCACAATTCTGGTGGAGGGTCTTTAGTTTCCATTTGTTGTCATTTTGCCTCATAACATTTAGTTGTTGTGAGAAAGACAAAAAAGTTGTTGTGTACAAAGACAAAAATAAAAATTCTTAATAATATGTAAAGTGTGAAGTTACATATTAGAAACAGTGAGATGCTTGACATGCGTTTTGTTTAAATCAATCAATGGAATTTTTTACAGATTTCTATAAAATTATTTTGTTCTTATTTTCTCTTTTTCTTTGTGTGTAATGTGAGCCTTAAAGCTGGTTATGTAATCAATTTTTTACCAGTTGTTACTTGAAAAATGAGAGCTAAGAACTAACTGTAAGTAGTAAAAGTCTGTACATGTCTTAATATTCTACTATACCTCATATGGTCATTTCTCTATACTAAGTTTAGGTTTAGACAAAATATTTCATTGGAAAAAGGCAGGTTTACATTTTGCACTTCTGTTTCCTGCCTATTACTCAGAAACTACCACAGGTAATTGAGTGGTAATGGTTTGAAAATTACTCCATTATTACGTTCTTGTTCCTGCCTTGTTACCCTACTTTCCCCATTATTACGCAGCTATAATACAAAGTGCAACACAAATCTTGTCAGAATCAGTTGATTCCTGTCTGTGAGGAGGAGTCAAAAATTCAAATGCAAAAACTCAACTTCTACTTAACTGAGGGTTGAAGGGAACATTTAACACTCAGATCACACAATGGCCTATAGGGCAGGGCTGCTGAGTCTGCTGGGCAGGTGAAAATTGTATATGTATATGGTGTATATGTATCTCTCTCTCTCTCTCTCTCTCTCTCTTTAATACATTTCTTTTTCATTTGGACAGGTGTTGACAGCCAGACTCTGACACAGTCTGAACCAGTGGTCAAAAACCCTGGTAATTCACACAGACTGACATGTACAGCATCTGGATTCACATTCAGCAACTACTGGATGCACTGGATCAGACAGGCTCCAGGAAAAGGACTGGAATGGATTGCTATTATACGCACTTCAAGTTATAGTTATTCTACGTATTATTCCCAGTCAGTCCAGGGTAGATTCACCATCTCCAGAGATGATTCCAGCAGTAAACTCTACCTACAGATGAACAGCTTGAAGACTGAGGACACAGCAGTTTATTACTGTGCCCGACACAACACAGTGAGAGACAGCAATAGAAATACCATACAAAAACTACTTCCTCTATTTCCCAACACCAGGGAATGTTTGGTTGACTCAGGGCTTTTTTCCTAAAAAACAGAGATAGTTTTGGCATGCCCTTACAACCCATTAAAAGACACACATTAAAAAAGAATAACATATACTCTTTTAAAAATCAATAAAGCATACAGTGTCATTATCACTTACAGTAGAGATTATTGATAAGTATGTCACTATCTAAACATATATAAACGACATCAACAGTCAAAACCAGTCAAAAGTCTGGCTGTACTTCACAGCAAAAGATGCAAACTCAGCAGCCTGCAACAAGTGCTTTAAGCTGATACTTTGCAAAGGAGGTAACACCTCGGATCTGATGAAACACCTGGCGACGCATAGCGTTTTTTTTTTTAAAGCCGAGAAATGCACCGTATTTGATAGCTTGCTGCGAGATCTCACACCGAGCACATCTACTGCGGGTGGGTTGCCTGTTATCGACCCGGAGTTAGCAACATCCCCCAAGAACCCGAAGAGGAGAGTCCTGGCCCCTAGCCCTGCCAGTGTAGCAGAAATGATGACGGATGATGATGGCAGCAGCAGCCGTTCTTCTCTGGGTCAGTAACTTAATGTTGTTCGTGTAATTTACGTTCAGTAGGTTAACCACGTTATTACATTAGTGCAGGTAAGGCGAATTAGCAAACACCATCATAGTTACATGCGGCTGTCTTCTTGTTTGATGGCAGATACTCCCTTCACCCTGGCCTAAAAGGCTAAAATGACCAAAGAAAAAGTGGGAAACAGCTAAACATGAGAGGTTTTTGGATAAAGTTTGTATTTTTTTCCCCCATTGTTTAAGCACTGCTTCCAGCCAAGAGTGATACCATAAATCCCCTATAGCTGTAGAAAAGGCTAACATTGTTATCTTTTTACAAAAAAACAGCTGAACATGAGAGGTTTTTGGACAAAGTTTGTGTTCTTCATTCTTTAAGCACCGGTTTGAGCACCGTTTAATAGGGGTGCAACGATACACAAAATTCACGGTTCGGTTCGGTTCGATACTTTGGTGTCACGGTTCGATATTTTTTCGATACAAAAAAAATGTTCATGCCTTTTTAATTTGTCATTTATTAAAATTATATATTTTAACTCAAAAGTACAGTTTTTAAATTTAACCCTAACCCTTGTGCGTGTTTTTTATTTTGACAGCGAATGCGCACCTGCGGACCACTTATGTGCAGCCCTGGTTATTTAGCTCGTCATATTGCAGCCACAGAAATTCTTTTGTCCATGAAACCATAAAGCTGCACTTTCTTTTTGCTGCGGGAGATTTCACTTGTCATGTTTGCATAGTAAGCTAACGATTGATAAGACGATGTCAGAGGAATTGGTGCACAAATTATCATCACTCACAGATCAGTGCTGTCGCTCTCTATACACAGTTCACGCGATTGCAAAGTGAAAGCAAAAAAACAAGCGCAAATTCAAACGCGATTTCAATATGTCACATATTGACAGTGGCTCACCGATGCCAATGACATAATTACCCAGCTACATTTCTGAAAGAATGCAAAAGCATTGGCATATATTTTTCCTTCCTACAATAGCCCGACGGGCAGGGAAGAGATAGATTTTGGTAGCCCGACTGTTATTGCGAGCCCTGTATCTGATTGAGGAATCACTCATCTTTGGAAAAGAGAGTTTATTACAGAGAAATGTCTCTTTCCAAAATAAAAGCTATACTATACGCTTCTTCTGGGCTATATTCTCAGCAGCATATTAAACATATCAGGTCCCCATAAGCAGAATCATGTGCTAACAGCTGTCTAAATGACTCGGCTAAAGTTAGTAGCATGCTTGCTTGTTTTTGTCTGCTTCCACTTGTCTTTGCACTAGGATGATGTCGGCGTAAATGTGCAGTCATATTCGTTGTGTTCCCACTAGTGCTGTCAGGTTAATCTCGTTGAAATGAACGCCACAACACGGCAAATCTCCGTTAATGAGCTACCGCCGATCGCCCCGTGCATGGGGCTAGACGGCCAACACGTTAACGAGCTAACTGCGCTAACACACTAGTTCCCACCCATGTAATTGAGCATTGCATGGCACATCCAACATACTGTTTTACTTTAGTCCATGACTCGCTTACCTTCAGGGTCATACGTCACATGAAAACCAAAATAATTCCAAACGCCAGATCTGAATGAGGGTGGGGGAGGTTCAATTTGCCATGTTGCAAGGAGAGCTTAACTTCTGTCTCGCTAGCTTGCCCTGCGCTCTTCCTTCTGACGATGCTGTCTGTGTTGAGCGCTCAGTGGATCTGCGCTCGACAGTGCAGCCTAGGCGGAGTAGTCGAACGCAGATTCACTGAGCGCTCAACACAGACAGCATCGTCAGAAGGAAAGTTGATAAAATAAATTACAAATTTTGTATTGTTCGATACATATGCGTACCGAACCGAAAGCACTGTATCAAACGGTTCAATATCGATACGAATATCGTTGCACCCCTACCGTTTAAGCACCAGCACCGTTTCAAAAGTACCGGTTTGGTACTGGTATCGGATAAAACCTAAACGATACCCATCCGGTACTTAAGAGTTTTTAAAAATTAAAAGAACTTTAGGAGGCAACAAATAAATCGGTGAAATATGATAATAATTATAAGAAAATGGATCAATTATTGCACAGTTCTGTGCAGGGGGTCTTTATTTTTCGATCTTTTCTTTCTAAGGTATGAAAACGTATCTATGTTTGTTTTCCACTTATACTTTAATTAAAAGCAGTGTAACAATCAGTAACTTGTTTTTATTGCTATTACAATTCAACGATCAATCAAAAAAATATGCTTTGTGCATTTTCCAAGCATGTTGACAGTGATGCTTCACGTGACTGACTCTATGCAAACTCTTTGACTTCATCTGAATCAGAATCAGAATGGGTTTATTGCCAGATGTTGAGGTTTACAACATTAGGAAATTGCTGCGGTGCTTCAGTGCAGACAATAAGAATTAAAGTGCTATGTAGAAAGAAAGATATGTGCATGAGATATACATGTGATATATACATGAGAATAAGAATTATGAGTGCTACGTAGAAAGATATATACATGAGTGCAGGTGGTGATCAGTGCCAGACATGAAATGATGCAGTGACACAGCGTAGGGTCATGTGTTAGTGGCGGGGACAGTCATGTGGTTATTGTTCATGTGTCCAACAGCAGAGGGGAAGAAACTGTTCTTGTGGCGAGAGGTTCTGGTGCGAATGGACCGGAGCCTCCTGCCTGAGGGGAGCAGGTCAAACAGACTGTGTCCAGGGTGAGAAGGGTCAGCTGAGATCCGGGCTGCACGCCGCAGAGTCCTGGAGGTGTACAGGTCCTGCAGAGATGGGAGTCTGCAGCCAATCACCTTCTCAGCAGAGCGCACAACACGCTGCAGTCTCTGTTTGTCCCTGATAGTGGCTCCAGCATACCACACGGTGATGGAGGAGGTGAGGATGGACTCGATGATTGCAGTGTAGAATTGCATCATCGTCCGTGTTGGCAGGTTGAATTTCTTCAGCTGCCTCAGGAAGTACATCCTCTGCTGGGCTTTCTTGATGACGGAGGTGATGGTGGGCTCCCACTTCAGGTCCTGGGTGATGGTGGTACCCAGGAAGCGGAATGAGTCCACAGAGGTGATGGGGGTGTCAGTCAGGATGATGGGGGGGAGTGGGGCTGTGTGCTTCCTGAAGTCCACAATAATCTCCACTGTCTTCTGGGCATTCAGCACCAGGTTGTTGTGGCTGCACCAAGACACCAGACGTTCAACCTCCCTCCTGTAGGCAGACTCATCCCCGTCAGAGATGAGCCCAATGACGGTGGTGTCATCTGCGAACTTGATTAGCTTGACAGACTGGTGGGTGGAGGTGCAGCAGTTGGTGTACAGGGAGAAGAGCAGAGGAGAAAGAACACAGCCCTGAGGGGAGCCGGTGCTGATGGTCTGGGAGTCCGAGACATTCTTTCCCAGCCTCACGTGCTGCTTCCTGTCCGTCAGGAAGTCAGTGATCCACCGGCAGATGGGATCAGGCACATTCATCTGGGAAAGCTTGCCTCGGAGATGGTCTGGAAGGATGGTGTTGAAGGCAGAGCTGAAGTCCACAAACAGGATCCTGGCGTAGGTTCCTGGGGAGTCCAGATGCTGCAGGATGAAGTGTAGGGCCATGTTGATGGCGTCGTCTACAGACCTGTTGGCTCTATATGCAAACTGCAGGGGGTCCAGGAGGGGGGCCGTGAGGGTCTTGAGATGGGAGAGAACTAGGCGCTCAAATGACTTCATGACCACAGATGTCAGAGCCACGGGTCTGTAGTCATTTAGTCCAGTGATCCTAGGTTTCTTGGGGACAGGGATTATGGTAGAGGACTTGAAGCAGGCAGGCACATGACATGCCTGCAGTGAGGAGTTGAAGATGCCAGAAAACACTGGGGCCAGCTCGTTTGCACAGTGTCTGAGGGTGGCAGGAGACACACCGTCTGGGCCGGGAGCTTTCCGAGCATTCAGACTCCTAAACTGCTTCCTCACATCTGCTTCATGAATATGAAGAGTTGTGGTCGGAGGAGGTGGTGTGAAATCCTCTTTTGTGTGGGGTGAGGGGGCGGGTGTTGCAGGTAAACAGTTTGAAGGTGGTGATGGCTCTATGGAGGGGGGAGAGGTGGGGGAATGAGTGTCCAAAGTGCCTCTATTGTTGGGGTCGTTGGAGGTGTGAAGGCTGCCTGATGGCTCGTCAAAACGACAGTAGAAGTCGTTGAGGGTGTTGGCTAAGAGCAAGTCATCAGTGGAGTGGGGGGTTTTAGGCTTGTAGTTTGTAATATTCCTAAAACCTTTCCACACAGAGGCCGAGTCATTCTCTGAGATCTGCTGCTGCATCTTCTCAGAGTGCTGATGTTTGGCAATGTCCACTTCCTTAGTGAACCTGTACTTGGCCTCTCTGTAGCAGTCCCTGTCTCCGCTTCTGAACGCCTTACTCTTTTCCAGCCACAGCTTTTTGAGTTTAGGAGTAAACCAGGGTTTGTCATTGTTATAACTCACCCTGGTGCGTGATGGCACAATGCTGTCCTCACAGAAGTGGATATAGGAGGTGACAGTGTCCGTAAACTCGTCCAAGCTGTTAGAAGCAGCCTTCATTGTGTCCCAGTCTGTGGTCTCCAAACACGTGCGAAGCTCCTCCACAGCCTCGTTGCTCCACAGTTTTTTGGTCCTCACGACAGGTTTGGAGAGCTTCAGCCTCTGTCTGTACGCGGGGATTAGGTGGATCATGACGTGGTCAGAAAGTCAGAGTGAAGCGCGCGGCACCGCGCGATAGGCCCCGCTGATCGTGCTGTAGCAGTGATCCAATGTCCTCTCCTCTCTGGTCGGGCATTTAATATACTGTTTGTATTTCGGAAGCTCATGGCTCAGATTGGCTTTGTTAAAGTCCCCAAGAGCAATGATGAGAGAGTCCGGGTATGTCCGCTCCGTGTGGAGAATCTGCTCTGCGAGTGCGCACTGAGCTGCTTGCGCATCCGCGTCTGGCGGGATGTAAACAGCGGCCAGGATGAATGAAGCAAACTCCCGCGGAGAATAAAACGGTTTGCAGTGAATAAAAAGATATTCCAGAGAGGGAGAGCAGTGCTGGGCAATCACTGTTACATCTGTGCACCAGCCACTATTGATGTAGAAGCAGACACCTCCACCTTTGGTTTTACCGGAGAGAGCGGCCTGCCGGTCCGCGCGCAGCAGATGAAAGCCCTCCAGCTTGAGCGCGCAGTCCGGGATGTCCTCACTGAGCCACGACTCCGTAAAACATAAGACACAGGAGGAGGCAAAGTCTCTGTTCATGCTTCTCATCAGGGCCAGTTCGTCTATCTTATTCCAGAGTGAGCGTACATTAGAAAGGAAGATCCCAGGAAGGGCCGTTCTCAGTCCGCGTTTACTCATCTGTTACTCATCTATAAAAACTTGACTGCACACCACACAGTAGAGTGCATGAATGCCACTTTAATCAAAAATAATGTTTTCTTTAGCTTTGTTAATTGTCTTAGCAGCTGAATGTGAGTGTAAATCTGTCAGAATCAGCTGTTTTATTGTTGTATTTTATTTTATGTTTTTTATCTTGTAATTTGCTAAATGTTCGCAAAATATTTTATTTTCCAACAGGTGTGAAGTGTGAGCAGCTGACACAGCCAGCCTCTTTGACTGTGCGGCCAGGTCAATCTCTGATCATCACCTGTCAGGTCTCTTATTCTATGAGCAGCTATTGGACTCACTGGATCAGACAGCCTGCAGGAAAACGGCTGGAGTGGATTGGAAGAGCATGTGATGGATGCACATCAGAATACAAAGATTCACTCAAAACCAAGTTCAGCATTTCCACAGAATCTTCCAGAGTAGTAATACGATGGCACCTGTCCAATATGGCGGCCGGTTTCGTGCGTGTGCGCATGCGCGTTCAGTAATTCGATGGCACTAGTCCAAGATGGCGGCCAACCAAACCGGTTTGAGAACCGGTTTGACCGGTTTCGTGCGTGTGCGCATGCGCGTTCAGTAATTCGATGGCACTAGTCCAAGATGGCGGCCAGCCAAACCGATTTGACCAGTTTCGTGTGTGTGTGCGCATGCGTGTTCAGGTGTTCTTACCCTCTGGGCGGGAACGACTCCTCCTAGTGGGATGTGCTAGGTTGTATGGGTATAAAAGCGATCCTTTCACATTCTAAGAGCATCACCGCCACGGTCTGAGGAGCACCGACACATCGCGCTAAGGATCCCCGACGCATCGACCTAGAGCACCGACACATTGCGCTAAGGATCCCCGACGCATCGACCTAGAGCACCGACACATTGCGCTAAGGATCCCCGACGCATCGACCTAGAGCACCGACACATTGCGCTAAGGATACCCGACGCATCGACCTAGAGCACCGACACATCGCGCTCGCTAAGGATCCCCGACGCATCGACCTATGGAGCTCGGAATGACACCCAGCCAGGACATCACCCATGCCATAGGCACTCTAGGTATGTCTTCAGGAGTATGCAGTCGGGGTCCTCAACGTAAAAAGCAACGCTGTGGAAATGACGCAGATGGAACTGTATTCAAGTTAGAATATCGAGGCGTCGAAGGGTATGTGTATGCCATTAAATATACCGAAGGGACAGTTGTGCTTAGTGTAGATTGTGGTGAGGGATTGTTTTGGGGGGAAGCCCAAGTCATGTCTACTAAAAACTGGAAGCTCTTCCGCACCGTAGTGTGTGCGGACCTGGACAATGTGGGTTTCCCAGAGCTGCTGTATGTTTCCCAGTGGAACAGTGCATCAGGCCCTGAGCTTTACAGGGTTGAGGCTGATCGTTTCAATCGCAACCCCGACGACTTTATTTTTCTCAGTGTATGTGATGACAGGGATAGTCTTATTGCTTCCAGAGGGCTTGAAAACTGGAGGTTAAATCCATACCCTCTAAACCTCGAAGAGCGCACAAGATGGTTTAAGGACTTGTTTTTTATACAGTGGTGCGACTGGAGAGGTTTGTCGCGTCTGTTTAGCCAGATTGATGACGCGATCAAGAAGGACAGACTCAACACTGCGTACGAGAGTATTAGAAAGCGCCTTGTTTTTGACGATCTGGCGAGTTGTCCGAAGACTGGTTTGCCTGGTACCCTGTGTAAACCTAAAATCATAAGACCTTCCGACAGCTAAACAATAAACTGGTAGGTTTAATGTGCGGGTGTGTGGGGTTGAGTGTGTATCTATGTGACAAATTAAGAGCTTGTGGTTTTCATTTTACAGAGAATGACACGCCCTCGTGGGACCTGTTGGAGTCACCATCAACAGAGCTGCTAATCCCGACCCCC
The DNA here is from genome assembly GCF_057382275.1 of Copadichromis virginalis. Lineage (NCBI taxonomy): Eukaryota > Metazoa > Chordata > Actinopteri > Cichliformes > Cichlidae > Copadichromis > Copadichromis virginalis. The sequence goes on from NC_140621.1 coordinate 17,626,612, forward strand.
CAGACTCCACCACCCTCACCACAATGCTCGCAGGACCCCCTCATATCAGACCTGTGGGATGAAACTGTAATCGACATCAAACTCGCAACTCTCCACCTGTTAATGTTGGCTTTGAATGAGTTTATACAAGAGACATGTTACGGATGCCAAACAGGCCACCCCAGTCAGGTGCAACACAGCTGCTTGCAGGAATTGTCTGAGTATTTCTTCGACACCTACTATGATGATGTGATGATAAGGCTCCAGACTGAGCGATTCATCCCTGCCATCCGGCTGTTTGTACGCTCATCCACTGCAGATGGGTCTGGAACACAAATCCGCAGAGTTGCAGAACACATCATGTGTGAACTGAGATCAGAGCGATATATAGTATGCGCCATTAATGACAACATTGGGCACCTGCTAGATGCAAGTACTTGCGCCCGCCGTGTTAAACCAGCCATGCTCCGCATGATTGGAAACTACTGGGCTGGGTTACATCTGGTTTAATGTGGGGTGTCCAAGTATCCATTGTCTGTGATTGTGTCTTTGTGAAAATTAAATAAAAAGACTTGTTAACATCAACATCATAGTCATTTGTGGTTTGTAAATCATGGAAAGCACATTGCATAAAATATATCATGATCCAGCCCATCCTGCGGGGTTAGCCAGTTTAAATAAGCTACGTATAGCAGCAGGGGAGGCATCAGGTGTAACACCTCCACTATCTCAGGTCAAACATTATTTAGAACAAGACGACACCTACACACTCCATAAACCTGCGAGGATCCATTTCCCCAGAAATAGAGTATTGGTGACAGGGGTCGACAAACAGTTTCAAGCCGATCTGGTTGACATGTGTGAATATGTGACAGATAATGATAATGTGAGATATCTGCTAACATGTATAGATGTATTCTCAAAATACGCATGGGTTAGATGCCTAACAAACAAGACAGGGTCTGTTGTATCAGCTGCTTTTGAGGATATACTTAGTGAGGGTAGGATCCCTGTGAAACTACAAACAGATGAAGGCAAAGAGTTTTATAATGCAACCTTTAAACAGCTAATGAAGCGATATAATATCAAGCATTTCTCAACAGCTAGCGAGGTTAAATGCAGTATTGTCGAGAGATTCAATCGTAGCTTCAAGGGTAGAATGTGGAAGTACTTAACATCAGCCAACTCCCGGAGATATGTAGATATCATACCAGATCTCACACAAGCATATAACAATGCTTATCACAGATCTATCCAAATGGCTCCGGCAGAGGTGAATAAGGATAATGAGAAGTCGGTCTTCAACGCGCTGTACAAAACGAGGCCTCAGAGGGAACTGCGCTTTAAATTTAATATCGGTGACACTGTACGAATATCAAAACTGAGAGGAAAGTTTCGAAAAGGATACGAGCAGACCTACACCGATGAGATTTTCACAGTCAAGGAACGTATAGGGAGACAGCCCCCAGTGTACAGACTAGTGGATCTAGCAGGAGAGGTATTGAAAGGGTCATTTTATGAGCCTGAGATACAACGTGTGGTTGTTGATGAAAACAAAACATTTAAAATTGAAAACATATTGGCTAGAAAAAAAGTGGGTCGGAAAAAGCAGGTGCTAGTGAAATGGCTAGGATGGCCCAACAGCTTTAATTCGTGGATTCCAGAAAAAGACATCGTTGAGGCGTAATTAACTCAGATGACGCAGCTCTACACACATTCATTCAACACTGAGCATAGACTGAGAAAGCATGAATAAAAAGAACAACAATGCAGGCTTCTATGTAAGCCTCTTCTCGAATGCTTCATCACATGTTTACCCGGGTAATAAGATATCTAATTTTAGAACAAAGCTAGCAAAACCTATTGTTTTGGATCAGCCATATGAGGTCGCTGTTATAGAGATACAGTACCCACGCATATGGCGGACTTTTCCACAATCAG